>NC_142064.1:22935000-24287500 GCF_059756535.1 Pantherophis guttatus
ACAGGATCAATGCTTCGTTCCAAAAAGATGTATTTTATGTTTATGTTTTAAAAAAATTAAAAAAAAACTTTTTTTAAAAAAAAATGGCACAGATGGGAAATGAGCAAGCTGAGATTCTATTACAGCTAGGTGAAGTAAAACAGTCTTGGGGTGTGTGTGTCCTTTTTCTTATTTTTCAGAATAGATTATAGATTTGGGGGAAATTTATGGATTATTATTTTTCTCTTCTCTTCTCTTCTCTTCTCTTCTCTTCTCTTCTCTTCTCTCCTCTCCTCTCCTCTCCTCTCCTCTCCTCTCCTCTCCTCTCCTCTCCTCTCCTCTCCTCTCCTCTCCTCTCCTCTCCTCTCCTCTTTCCCAATATTATTTCCTGCCCCCAGGCAACCAGGTGTTTGAACCAACAAACCTCAGGATTTACTCAAATGATACTCTTCAGCAGCTGCTACTGGAATGGGATGTTAGTGATGACTCTGAAGCTTACAATTCCCAAATTGACATTATTTTTAACATCCAAGTTCGTTTAAGAGAAGAAAATGAAAGAATTATTTTAAATGTAAGTATGATTCTAAAAACAGGACTCAGGAATTTATATCATCATCTCCTTGAATCCAAATCTTGGGTAGAAATAAATTTTAAAACTCCAGCTAAATCCAAATTAGATGCATAGATGTCAAAAGTGGGGATTATTTATCTGCTTCTTAAGATAAGATAAGATAAGATAAGATAAGATAAGATAAGATAAGATAAGATAAGATAAGATAAGATACGATAGGATAGGATAGGATAGGATAGGATAGGATAGGATAGGATAGGATAGGATAGGATAGGATAGGATAGGATAGGATAGGATAGGATCATTTCCTTCTTTCCTTTTTTTTTTTTAGTAAACAGCAAATTCTAGAAGTTCAAACAAGGTAAAATAAAAATGCGCTGTTCTGTCTATATCATGAGACAGCATTTTTATGTGTTCCTGTTCCTCTATTGCTGTGTTTCCTAATGCATAAATAGCACTACACATAGTCCTCATCTCATCTTGTTTAGCAACCTTTTGCAGCTCTAATGTATAATGTGTGATTGGAAAAGTAGGAGTAAATTCATTTATTTTGAGAGTACTGGAATCTTAAAGGTTAGGAAAAGATCATGCGATTGCATCATTGTTACACTGTTGTGGCAAGAATGAGATAATATCAAGAGTATGTGAATTACGTTAGCTTTGCAAGATGGTCATTTTACAACTTCATGACATACAACTGTAATGAGGAGGCTCCAAGGACTATTTGTACTTAACTTTATAGGAGAAAAAGCAGAGTGCTCTGTTACCGTTGAGTGATAAAGTCTTCTAATAGTTTCAAGGGAAATATCTTGGGAGTTGGGAAAAAATTGCATCTGATTGTAAAGCAGCAAAGGTGGTTAAGGATTGGATAGATTGGTTAAGTACAAATATACTTATATTTATATCTGTCAACAAAGCTGCATGTGAGGCTTTGTTGCAACAGCCAAAACCTGGTTTTAGATGTCAGTTATATTTCAAGCAATAACACTGTTGTCAAAGGAGTCCAAGGCATTTCTCTGCTACATACTTTGTAGTCAATATTTAATCAAAATGGCTCAGAATTTTCCTATCTTCTATCAGTCATCTCTTTTTCTCTGTCTCTGTCTCTGTCTCTCTCTCTGTGTCTCTCTGTCTCTATCTCTCTCTCTCTCTCTGTCTGTCTCTCTCTCTCTGTCTCCTCTGTCTCTGTCTCTCTCTGTGTGTCTCTGTCTCTCTCTGTCTCTGTCTCTCTCTCTCTGTGTGTGTGTGTTTCTCTCTCTCAGTCTCTGTGTGTTTCTCTCTCTCAGTCTCTCTCTCTGTCTGTCTCTCTGTCTCTCTCTATCTCTTTCCCCCACCCACCCAATATTTATCTGCCATTCTAGCCAATGTCAGTGGGCATTCCAGTGCATAAAATGTGACCTCAGGAATCCAAGGTTACAATCATATTATTTATTAAATTTATTTCCCACTCATCTCGCATTGAAATGACTCTGGACAGATTACAGCATTAATGCATTAAAATCCTAATTGGATAAATATTTCTAAAATAGTAAAAATGGAAATCATAAGCAAAATAAAATCATGGATTAAAAGACGGGGACGGGGGGGAAACAGGATGTGGGGTGGAGGTGGGACTGCCTCTTAATTCATCAGTGTGAAGTTCCCCTGTTGGGGCTCAAAGGGTGAGCCATTTGGTAGAGGCAGGTCTTCAAGGTTCTTGTGGAAGGTCAGAAGGGTGGGAGCCAATCTCACCTCAGGAGGTAAGATGATCCAAAGGGCAGGAACCATGTCAGAAAAGGCCCTTCTCTTGGACCCCGCAAGCTGGAATTTCCTGACTGATGGGAAATCTGACTGATGGGACCTGCAGCATGCCTTTTCTGAAGGTGCGGGGGAGGCGGGCCAATCCCAGTGGGGCAAGTAACATGGACCCATGCAATGCAGTGCTTTAAAGATCATAGCCAACACTTTAAATTGCACCTGGAAGCAGGCCAGCAGCCATTGCAGCTCACACAGCAGTGGTGTAATATGAGCCCAAGTATTGCCCGTGCTGCCACAGTTTGCACCAGTTGAAGCTTCTGAATGCTCTTCAAGGGTAGCCCATGTAGAGCTCATTGGAATAGTCCAGACATGAGATGACCAGGGCTTGAATGACTGAGCCCAAGGAGTCCTAATTCAACAATGGTTGCAATTAGCGTACCACCTGAAGTTGTCTAAAGAGTTCACCAAGCCACCATTGCCACCTGCTCTTCAAGCAAGAGTCACAAGTCCAACAGAACCCTCAAGTTGTGAACTAGGTCTGTCTGGGGTAGAGCAAACCATCCAAAACTAAGTTGGTTGAAGTCCCGGATCTTGGAGCGGTCATACTGAGACCAACCTGTGAGTCCTCTCACAGGTAGAGGTTAAGCTGATTCTGTTTGGAGAAGGTAACTTGACAAGTAACCAGACCTAGCTTTCTGACAGAAAGAGTGAAATCAAAAGACCCAAAGTCTTTTGCCTCCTTGGTTTGGGTTCCTTTTTTAATTCGCTTTTCTTATGTTGCATTTTTAGGTGAATTACACAACAGTTCTCAATAAATTAAGACAACTTCACCAATGGGGTTTTATCTCTGAGGTACCCTTGCAGTGTGCAACGCATGAAGCCAGAATAAGGAGCAAAGTGGTGTCTTCTGAAATTTGGAGTAACTGGAGTTACTGGGTAGCAGCAGAAGGTAAAGTCCAATTACCAGTGAAAAGCATGATGGGCTGCATTGTGCAGTTTCTCCAAACTTTCCATTGCTCGGCCACATGGAAGAATTCCACAAACGTCTGTCTTTACCTGAAATGCTTGGCTTTCCTTTCCTCTCTAGCCCTAGCCTTCCTTCCCAAGGCATTAGCATAGACTGCTAAACCTGGGGGGTGGGGGGAGACAGTAAGGAAGCTAACAAGGAAAGGAAAGCCAAGAAGATTTTGTCTCCTTGCAAGTGCTAGCCTTCCCTCCCCCTTACCCAATGTCAACTTGCAAAGCATTTCTAGTCTGCTCTTGAGTTGTCATGGGCAGAAAGTGTGGAGATCTGTCGGAGCAGTTCAGCAGCCATGTTCACAAGCACATTCCACCCATACTTCCTTCAAGGTTGGATCTCAGATTACCAGAGCCAGTTTGTGAGGCGTGTTTTCTACAGCCCTCAAAAGTGCCTCGTTGGAGAATGTGATTTATGACATAGCCTGAGAGGAGGGGGGAAACAGGGTCATAGTTGAGCCGTAAATTACATGCAGCAAAGTTGACTACACTTGGGTAGATGCCGACATGTTGCTCCTAATAAATAATTGGATTTCTTCTGAAACTTGGCTTGAGGCTCATGAGTTAATTAAGGCATTCAGTGGAGCCCTGACACCCAGCTTTAATAGAGTATGCTAATGCTGCACTTAATGACACATGCATTCATTTAACGAACACATTGGGGTGAGTGAGCAGGGATAGGGACTTGTTAAGAGAGGTGGTTCACTTAACGTCTTCCTGACTTTCAATTGTAATGGGCAGGCTCCATTATGGTCAGCTATTAGATTTTGTAGCCTAGTTGTGATGTCTGAGGTCTATACAAAACTCCCATCCATCTGTTAGAATTAGGGATCAAAACTGTACATGAGGACTACTCATAGTACGAATGTTCAGTAACATCTAACCATTGGTCAAATGGAAGGTGGGATTTCCCCCCCATTTTTCTGATGTGAAGGCCTCTCTGTACAATAAAATGCTTAAATGAAGAAAATTAAATCTTTTTTCTCTGTTGTTTTCTGCAGGCCCAGATGCTCTCAGTGATGAAACAAATCACTTCTTCCCTAAAAACAAAGTATTTGAGCGTGGTTCCAAAATCACATTTTGCTGCATTGCGAAGAAAAATAAATCTGTATCTATTTTTATAATTCACAATACCCTAAAATTTCCAGAGAGAGATCGGCAACGAGCATTGTTAACTCTAACACCTGAATCTTCATTTCCTAGTCGCTTTCAGTTCGGTTGCTTTTTTTCCGACTCTGGTAATCATCTGACGATAACTCATCTCTACCTCAACAGTAAGCAGAAAATTTTGAATCTTATTGCTTGTCACAATGGGCACTCTGGGTTGTACTAAATGGCCTGGACTTCAGTTAACAGTAATCCCAGCCAACATGGCCAGTAATCAGAGATTATGGGAGTTACGATCTAGTAACATTAGGAGGATCCCACATTGCTCTCCTCTGGTGGAGAGAACAGAATTATTTTAACTAGAACCGCTTTGAATTTTAATCTTAAAATCTGTCTTTGTGTTTATGCTGAATTTTCTGCAATACTGAAAGAATTCATGCCCTAAAATGTTGGTGGACTAAAGACCATGGATCGCTTTAGAATACACAAAAGTGTTGTTGTTTTTTCACTTGCCAAAAGGGAGTGGATCAGTAATTTCCTGTGGCTGCTTTTGGTAGCAAATGTAATCTAGTTGTTTCCAGCTGTTTGATAATCATGAGATCATCTGCTGCCAATAGCAGATTGGAAGAAAGTTGATAGTGTATAAAAGCATTGTGATTTGCAAGTGCATGTGACTGGCAGAAGAAATCACTATTCATTTATGAGTGGATCTGGTCACTTTCCTTCAAAATGTGGTAGCACGATGCATGTTGCTGTGAATTCCTGATGAAAAGGCAAAATATAAATTTAATAAAAATAAAGGAAATATTGGGTGAGCCAATATCCCTTTTAGAATAAAGCAGGGACAGCCAAACTCCAGAGCTCCATAATTTTTATGGGAAGATGGTCATTGGAAACATCCTTGAATAAAAGTGACAGGATATCCCAAGATGGAGAGGGATTCAGTATCTGTTCCAGTGGTGGGTTCCAACCGGTGTTACCACCGGTTCTTTTCGCGCAGGTGCTTTGCACGCGATCGCCACGCGCAAGCAAATTAGGTTTCTATCCAGCTGAGGTGCGGCAATCCACTCTGCCACCCTATCAGCTGGGTTAAAAATCGAGAAATAAAAGTAGGAATAATGCAGGCGTGAGCGGGAGGGCCCAGCTCTGTCACAGAGAACGCGCCAAACTTGCGCTCCATGCGAGCACATTAAGTTTCTGCCCAGCTGAGGTGTGGCAATCCACTCTGAGAATCTAGGAATCTAAGAATAATGCGGAGGTGGGCGGGAGGGCCCAGCTCTTAGTCAAAGAGAACCGGTTCAGTGACGTCACATCATCACCATTACCGGTTCGCCCGAACAGTATAAGCATACCTTACTAGCAGGTGAAATGAGTGCAATAGTGCAATAGTTTGAACATTCTTTGGCATTGCCTTTCTTTGGAATTGGAATGTAAACTGACCTTTTCCAATCCTGTGGCTGCTGTTGAGTTTGCCAAATTTACTGGCAAATTGAGTGTAGCACTTTTACTGCATCTTCTTTTAAGATTTTGAATAGCTCAGCTGGAATACTGTCTCCTCCACTAGCTTTGTTGTTGCTCAGATTTCCTAAGGCCCATTTGACTTCACGTTCTGGGATGTCTGGCTCAAGGTCAGTGACCACCTCATGGTGGTTATCAGGGATGTTAAGCTCGTTCTTGTATAGTTCTTCTGTGTAATTTTGTCACCTCTTCTTAATCTCTTCTGCCTCTGTTAGGTCCCTGCCATTTTGGTCCTTTATCATGCCCATCTTTGCATGAAACATTCCCTTCATATCTCCAATTTTCTTGAAGAGATCTCTGGTCCTCCCTATTCTATTGTTTTCTTCTATTTCTTTGCACTGTTCATTTAAGAAGGTATTCTTATCTCTTCTAGCTATTCTCTGGAATTCTACATTCAACTGGATGTATCTTTCTCTTTTTCCCTTGCCTTTCACTTCCCTTCTTTCCTCAGCTATTTGCAAAGCTTTCTCAGACAACCATTTTGCTTTCTTGCCTTTCTTTTTCTTTCGTATGCTTTTAGTTGCTACCTCTTGTACAATGTTGTGAACCTCCGTCCTTGGTTCTTCAGGCACTCTGTCTATCAGATCTAATTCCTTAAATCTATTTGTCACCTCTACTATATATTCATCAGGGATATGATTTAGTTCATACTTGAGTGGCCTAGTGTTTTTCCCTACTTTCTTCAATTTAAGTCTAAATTTTGCAACGAGAAGCTCATGATCTGAGCCACAGTCAGATCCTGGTCTTATTTTTACTGACTGTATAGAGCTTCTCCATCTTTGGCTGCAGAGCACATAGTCAATCTGATTTCTATGTTGACCGACTGGTGATGTTCATGTGTAGAGTCGTCTCTTGGGTTGCTGGAAAAGAGTGTTTGCTATGACCATCGTATTCTCTTGACAGAATTCTGTCAGCCTGTGCTCTGCTTCATTTTGTATTCCAAGGCCAAACTTGCCTGTTATTCCGGTTATCTTTTGGCTTCCTATTTTAGCATTCCAATCCCCCATGATGATAAGGACATTATTTTTTGATGTTAATTCTATAAGGTGCTGTAGGGTTTCATAGAATTGGTTAATTTCATCCTCTTCAGCACCAGTGGTTGGGGCATAGACGTGGATTACTGTGATATTGAATGGTTTGCCTGAGATTCAAACTGAGATCATTCTGTCATTTTGGGGATTGTATCCTAGTATTACTTTTCCTACTCTTTTATTGATTATGAAGGCTACTCCGTATCTTCTGAGGGATTCTTGCCCGCGGTAGTATACCTGATGGTCATCTGAATTAAATTCACCCATTCGTGTGCATTTTAGTTCGCTGATTCCTAAGATGTCGATGTTCAGTTTTGTCATCTGTTTTGTTTGACCGTGTCTAGCTTGCCTTGATTCATGGATTTTACATTCCAGGTTCCTATGGAGAAAAAAACTTTACAGCATCGGACTTTCCTTTAACCACCGGATCAACAGCTGAGCGTCCTTTCAGCTTTCACCCGGTCGCTTCACTCTTTCTGGCGCTACTAGTACTAGCCCTCTGTCAGCCCCAACGCACAGCCGCCTGTCAGGGCTGCCATTCTGGTGGGTGCGGAGGTTCTGGCGATGCAGCGGCTCCCATGGCACCCTAGCTCCTCAGCTTACCTCCTGGCCACCAAGCAACCTGAAGATCCCTCTCCCAGCTTCTGCTCTCACCACTCATCAGCTGCAGGCACCGCTTGAGGATGTGGTCGTCACCATGGCAACCTCCTCTGGATGTTTAAAGCACTCAGACTGGCAGCAAGTATTTCTGAATGGACTTGCAGTGAGTGCAGCTGGGAGCTGCTGACTGAGCAGCTGTTGAGGGCAGCTGAGAGTTACAGAGAAGTTTGGAAACAGCTGTAATGATGACTAAACTGGAGAGTCTTGGAAATGGCTGGAATCCTGACCAATCTGGAGGAGTGGCCAGCTGGCTGGGAGCATGCAGGAGTAATGCCTAATTGTGCTATCTAATGGAACAATGATTAATGAGTAGGGACGAGCTGGGTTAAGGTTCACCTGGGTGATAAATCTTTATATGGTGGTGGGGAGCACAAAGCATTAGCTCCAACAAAATCTCCCTGTATTACTTTATGGATGTTAGTTCGTGCCAGTAAAGGATTCAAACCATCATTTGTGTGTGGCATTTTCTTTATACACCGGAACCTGACACCCTCTGCAATTCCCCAGTAGCATATTGGACGCCTTCCGACCTGAGGGGCTCATCTTCCGGTGTCATATCTTTTTTCCTTTTGGTACTGTCCATGGGGTTTTCATGGCAAAGATACTGGAGTGGGTTGCCAGTTCCTTCTCCAGTGGATCACGTTTTGTCAGAACTCTCTGCTATGACCTGTCTGTCTTGGGTGTCCCTGCATGGCATAGCTCATAGCTTCCTTGAGCTACGCGAGCCCCTTTGCCACAACAAGGCAGTAATCCATGAAGGGTCATCAGTCATCATAAGATGGAGCCATTCAGAGAAAACCAAGTGCAGAATATATGGGATCTACGGTAATTCAAAATCAGAATTTACTTTGGTTTCTCCACGCAGAGAAACTCTCTAGAGCGTTGCAACTCTCTAGATCTGTATTTCTCAATGTTTGCAACTTTAAGAGATGGATTTTAACTCCCAGAATTCCCTAGCCAGAAGACCACAAAACTTAAAGTTGCTGGGGTTGAAAAACACTGCTTTAGACCAGGAGTCCTCAAACTTTATAAACAGGGGGCCAATTCACGGTCTCTCAGACTGTTGGGGGGCCGGACCGGCTGGGTTGGTGTGGCTAGGTGGCAGTGATGGGTTGGTCTCGGTTCGCACTGGTTCGCAAGAACCGGTAGTAAAAATTTGTAGTAGTTCGGAGAACCGGTAATAACATTGGCTGGCCACGCCCCCGAACTGGTTCCCGGCTGGTCGACGCTTGCTTACCCTGCCCACCTCATTGGAGGCTTTTTTTTTTTTTTTTACTTTTAAAAGCATTTTTTCTACAACCTCTTCGGCCCAAAAAATGCTGGATCGTCAGGCTTTTAAAAGCATTTTTTTCTGCAATCTCTTCGGCTGAAGAGATTGTAGGAAAAAAAATGCCTTAAAAAAAGCCTCTGGTGATCCCAACTGAGTTGCCTGATCGTCAGAGGCTACAGTACCAGTATATAGATTGAGAATTCTTCCCCATAATGCACATTACCTTAAGAAATACAATCGTTTTTAGGCATCAGCAGCAACATCTCTTTCAAAGACATTATGAAATGTCTTTCATAATATTTATATAAGTAGTGAAATCCAAATTTTTTTACTGCCGGTTCTGTGGTCGTGGCTTGGTGGGCATGGTGTGGCTCGGTGGGCTGGCTCGGTGGGCGTGGCAGGGGAAGGATACTGCAAAATCCCCATTCCCTCCCTACTCCTGGGGGAAGAATATTGCAAAATCTCCATTCCCACCCCACTTTGGGGCCAGCTAGAGGTAGTATTTGCCGGTTCTCCGAACTACTCAAAATTTACGCTACTGGTTCTCCAGAAGCTGTCAGAACCTGCTGGATTTCACCCCTGATTTATATTTCTTTCACACAACTTTCTGGATGAAATACTTGTATATGCTTTTCTGTGAGGACTAGACCTCTACTATCTGTGAAGAGTAGGCCTCTACTATCATCTTAAAATGTCTTTCATAATATTTATATCCTTCTTTCACACAGCTTTCTGGGTGAATTATCTGTATATGCTTTCCTGTGAGGAGTAGACCTCTACCCTGTTTTCCCCAAAATAAGACATCCCCTGATAATAAGCCCAATCGGGCTTTTGAGCGCATGGTAATAAGGCCAAGCGCTTATTTCAGGGTTCAAAAAAATATAAGATAGGGTCTTATTTTCGGGGAAACATGGTATATGTATATGTATTCATACATGAAGACTATATTGGCTAAAGGACAAAATAAAGTAGTACATTAATACTCATTGTTAATTGGTTCCAGGAGATGTGATGAGTACCAAAAACAATGAGTACCAAACAATTTTTTCCCACAAGGAATAATATAGTGAGTCACAAGGCAGTCGACGCTGACAAATTTTAACTTGTATGTTGAGTAACAAACAGATAAGTAATGGGACAAAATTTTCACATCAAAATGCATAGAGTACCAAATCCGATGATTTCAAAGCAGCTGAGGACCAAGGTACCACTGTAAGGATAAATGTGCCTGAATTAGAACGGTGATTGATTCCTATACAAAATTAGCAGTGCTAAAGTTCATTCCAAAGCAGGGAAACTTCAGATCAATTTCTGAAAGGCAAGCTTGCAAGTGCAAAGGGAAATTAATGCGAAATGCATACTCCAAATATAAGACCCTGTCTTATATTTGGGGAAACACAGTACTATCACCTGGAAATGTTACCTATAACATTCTGGAAAGCAGTATATGAAAGCCATAAATAACCAAAAGCAAGATGGAATACAAACTCAAGGTAAACCGCTCTACAACTGAAGGTAAACCACTCCATACTCGACTGCAGAAAATACGACTTCAGCAACAGAGTGGTCAACGCCTGGAATGCACTACCAGACTCTGTTGTTACATCCTCAAACCCCAACAACTTTAACCTTAGACGGTCTACTGTTGACCTCACCCCATTCCTAAGAGGTCTGTAAGGGGCGTGCATAAGCGCACCAACGTGCCTACCGTCCCTATCCTACTGTCCCCATTTATTCGTACCCATTTCCTGTATTCATGTCCATGTTTATACTTATTCCTGTTATCTCGTACATGCTTGACAAACTAAATAAATATATATAAATCAATCTAAAATATTTATAGAACATCAATCCCCTCCCCTTTTTTTGATTGTTATCTTATTGATTGCTTCAGTTTCTTGTGCTTACTATTTTTGCTTTCTCTTTGCACTTAGCACAATGTTGCTTACCTCAAAAAGGAATAGCGTGATGGATATCTATATATATACGTTTCTATACATCCTATCACATAAGTAACAATCTGAACTGGTCTCTCCACACATCATCCTTAGTGAAGTGTGCAAACCAGTGTTTGCATTTCCTGCGTCATTGGATGAGGAAAGCACATCTTTCTCTTTCTGTCCCGGCCACTTTTTACAGAGACATGACTGAGAGGGTTTTAACAAACTGCCTCACCTTTTGGTTTGGTGGCTGCAGTGCCTCAGATAGAAAGTCCATACAGAGAGTGGGGAGGACAGCCGAGAAGATTATCGGAAGCTCGCTTCCTGTTATTCAGGATACTACTTACAAGCACTTTGTGCTCAGAGCTCAAATATTGTTAGAGATCCCACACACTCATTTCACGGTCTGTTTCTGTTGCTTTCCTCTGGGAGGAGGTTTCGAAGTAGTTCTAGCAGGACTACCAGATTCTGTAACAGCTTTGTTCCCTATGCCATCCGTCTGGTAAACTCACAAGATTTGTTTCTCTCAGCATGTATATGTATACATCCAAACTGGACCATGTTGTTTCTCTGTGTCATATATGTGGATATATACATAATTTTGTGTTTATTTATTTATTTAGTCATGTTTATGTAATGTATATTGGAGGCAGTGACCCTTTGAGAGCTGTGTGCAACGAAATTTCATTTTAATGTATGCCGATTAGTGTACGTTCAAAATGACAATTAAGTTATTCTAAAGTCTCTCCAGCCATCAAACAATATTACAGACAGAACTGTAATAACTTGGCAAGGCTTTTCAGATGTGGCTTATCAATATCTGTTTCCTAGAGCTGAGCGAGAGTGACTGGCCCAAGGTCAGTCACCTGCCTTCGTGCCTACAGCAGGACTAGGACTCAAATCTCTGAGCTCTTTCCTTGGTGCCTTAACCATTGCACCAAACTGGTTCCCTCCTGCCCTGCTTTAGGGAGAGTGATTGACAACTGTTTTTTCACTTGCTCAGTGAGAAGGGGAAAAGTCTGAACAATCCACCCTTCACATTCTTTAAATCTGTAAGGACATGTCAATGCCAATGTTGATGTAAAGGGAGGGTTAGGAAGTCAAGGCTGAAAGTTTTAGGCTGGCATCCTTCATAGCTGCTGGAGGACTCCTGAATTGCACAAAATTGACTCATTGGCTGTGCCTGGTGGAGAATTTCTCTGGCACCCATTTCAGGATTTGAAATGAATCAGATCATGGCTCCGATCAGGACAGTGTAACAATTAAGTCAATATTGTAGCTTTTCTCCAGCAGGCAACTCCACTTTGGTGCAATATTGAGTTCAGTGGGCAGAAAACAAAAATTGGCATCGGGACCCAACCAAGGATTGTATTAGCTTTTTTGGCTGTGGCCACACACTACTGGCCCATGTTTAAGTAATCATCCCCTAGGACTCAAAGGCCCCTCTCACAGTTACTGTTTTTGAGCCAGGTTTCACCTAGTCCAGTGATGGCTAACCATTGCGTGCCAGGAGGGGTGGCAGGGAATGGGGTCACATGCACATGTGCCCTCATCCATAATTCTATGCACCCTGCCCCCACGCATGCACGCGTGACCCGCCCCTGCTCCCCCCGCTCCTGGCACATGATGGCCCAGTAGGCCCATTTTTCTCTCTCACCTGGCTCCAGAGCCTTTCTAGGAGTATAGGGAGGGTGAAAACGGCCTTCCCCACCCACCCCGGAGGCCAGAAATGGCCCGTTTGCCAACTTCTGGTGGGACCGGAAGGCCCGTTGTTTGCTGTCCTCAGCCTCCAGAGCCTCTCTAGGAGTCTGGGGAGGGTGAAAATGGCCCGTTTGCCAACTTCTGGTGGGACTTGCATGCCCACTGATATGGCTTAGCGTGCCACCTGTGGCACGCGTGCCATAGATTCGCCATCACGGACCTAGTCTGTACTTGTACCTTTGTTTTTTTCCTACCCAGGTGTAAAACCTTGCTCTCCTCCACATTAAATTTCATGTTGATGGATAGGGCCCATTGTTCAAATCTGTCATGGTCTGTTTGGATCCAGAACTTGTCTTCTGGGGTGTTGGCTATTCCTGCCAGCTTAGTGTCATCTACGAATTTGAAACAAGATGTACGGGTTAAATCATTTCTAGATGAATGAGAAAAATATTAAAAAAATCACTTGACTTCAAACGACTTGATTTCTATCTAGTGTTTTATTAAATAACCATGCCGTTTCTTGACAACATAACGGAAGTGGTTTGCTATTGTTTTCTTCTTCTTCTTCTTCTTCTTCTTCACATTTTTAACTTCTTGTCTGTTCTGCACTCCTGGTATGTTCTGGTCATCTCCCATTGAGCTCCTTGTTGGAGGAGTCAGCCAAGATCAGCCAAGTAGGAGGCGCTAAAATGTGTTTCTTACTTTTCTTTAAAAATGTGTACCTTTGGAGTCCATGGCGAGGTGGGGGTGGGCAAATGACAAAAACATGTCTGATCACCCAAAAGCTATTTTCACTAGAAGTTGGGACCAAGTATAAAATTGCAGCAGTTATGCGATTTGAGTCATTATGTGTTGTTATTTTGGTGTGATGATTTGCTGTGGATACCAAGAAATTGCATTTTCCTTATTTCCCCATCTTCGGGGAAACATACCTGAAAACTGTGTATAGAACTGACTTGTAATAATTATAAAGTAAAAAGTTGAGGTCATAATTGTATTAGTATTTTACTGTGTTGGAAAAGAGTTGGAAGTAACAACTTTTTTCTTCCCTTTTTAAATCCTGCATTCCTCTCCCTTTTTAATCTTTATTTTTATTGTATTTGATGCTATACCACCTTAATAAAACTTTGAAAAAAATAAAAGTGCAAATATCTAGGTAGGAGTAGCATTAGGAACAATTAGTGGCTGTAAAGAAATATATCTGGCTTCGGCAAAGCAGGATGTGCTGGTGGGTAGGGGGCACGGAAGACCCAGAAGGGGACTGCAACTAGGCTGACAATGGAACTGAACAACTGAGTCCTATGGCTGTCATGAGGTCAACCATACCTGACAATGGCCTTCCTGCCCAAGACTCACTGGGATTATCTGACAGTTTCTGAAGGGCTCTTATTGCCTGATGCATCTTGACTGGCAGAAGGCAATTGCAGTGGGAGGGCATGAATTGGGATGCTGTCAGGATTGCAGACATTTAATGTTAACAGTACTGAAACAGAATGTTACCAAGTGTCTTTAGCTATCTGAAGCAGAGCAGCCAATAGCAATAGCACTTAAGACTTATATACTGCTTTATTATTTATTTATTTATTTGATTTATATGCCGCCCTTCTCCCGAGACTCAGGGCAGCTTACAATGCTTTTAAACAATAGCCTTCATACTTTTGTATATACCTGCTTAGTAGGGCTTTTGGCCCCCCCTAAGCGGGGTTCTATTTTATACAAAGTCAGCTTATTGCCCCCACAAACTGGGTCCTCATTTTACCTACCTCGGAAGGATGGAAGGCTGAGTCAACCTTGAGCCTGGTGAGAATTGAACTCGCAGTAATTGCAGGCAGCTGGCAGCTAAATACTCCTTTAACAGTAGTTTAGTCCACTGCACCACCAGGCTCCTTTACAGCGCTTTACAGCTCTAAGCGGTTTAGTCTCAGCCTATTGCCCCCAACAATTTGGCTCCTCATTTTACGCACTTCGGAAGGATGGGAGGCCAAGTCAACCTTGAGCCTGGTGAGATTTGAACCGCCAAACTGCAGTCAGCCGGCAGTCAGCAGAAGTAGCTTGCATTACTGCACTCTAATCACTGTGCCACCATGGCTCATATACACCATGGCTCAATACTGGGAGAGCAACTAGAGAGTAAGAATCTGAATGAATAACTATATAGATTCCTCTTCTAGCTCATAATGCAACCAAATGATAGTGACTCATGTTGGTTATGCCAAAGTAATCCTCAGGGATTACTCAGGATTCGGGTCATAATGAATGAAGCCCAAAATTTATTAAAAACAGCCTACAGTATTTCAAAATTAAATTATCTAGGAATAACCATTTCCAATGGTAGAAACTAAGGGTTTTTTAAAAAATTCAACATTCAGTGTGAAAGGACTTTGGGAAACAAAGCTAACATTTGACAAACAACAAGACAAGTTTGTAAGGTGTTTAAAGTTCATTTTATTAACAATGTATCCCTTTGATAGGAAGATAATGCTTTAGGAGGCCTGTAATATCCATAGACATGAACTGTACACACTATACAAAACAAAACAAATTTCCAAACCAATGAAAACAACAAAAAAGAATCAAGGCGAGCCAAACCTTTTTGGGACAAAGCCTTTTTAAAATTATACACAGCTCATGAAATTGTCATACAGAAAATATATAAATACTTTTTTTTCTTTCTATGTTACAGGTATATAATATAAATCAGATTTCAAAGTTCATTCAATGACCTACAAACAATAGAACCTCCAAATATGTAGCAGCTTGTTAACTTATATGGAAAATTGACCATACGGGCTAGGGAAAATGAGTCTTTTCATAATCTCTCCCCCACCCACTCCGAATGACTAATTTACATAATTTCTAACCCAGGCATCATTTGGGTTATTGGCATCTATTATCTGAAGAGTATTTCCCCCTTTTTCACAATAATTATATTTACAAATTGTGTCCCCACCCGTCCCCCTCCCCGTCCTTGCATTCTGTGCTACTCTAACCTACGCAGTCGCAAAATGGCAGCAAGATACCCTTTTCTTTTTGGCATAAATTATATTTCCCCCCAAATTAAATAGTGTCTATTTTACAAGCAAGTCAGGCAAAAAAAGTGCACTTTCTGCATGCTGTAGCATTGCTATCCAGCTATTTTACAAAAATAGTCCTAAGGAAAACCACATTCTTTACTTTTTACTGGAAGTAAAAAGTTAACAGAAACGTGTAGCAAATCTGGAGTTTTAAGAATATACAGTAATCCTCACTAAAGTTCTAAAAAAAAATCAAAATAAGGCTATCATTGCTAGATAACTTCCAACAGGGATATGTATTAGAAACAGATGATTATTATACCTCCAAGCTGTGTAGCTTCCAAGGTATATTAAGGGGGGGAACCTTGTCCATTTACAGTGTCACATTACCCCATTCGAAATGGCAAAGTACACACACACACACACACTCAAAATCAAAGGATAATTATGATTATTGCAAAAGAGATTATTCAAGGGACATTTTATTTTCCCGTGATTATATAGAAAGGATTAACATATTCAAGGCAAGATTCAATTTAAGCATTCCTAACCTTAGAAATGCTATCGTGGGTTGGATAATGCCTCGTCTATCTGAAATTAATGTTCATGTTATAAACTGGTTATTAACTTTGCAAAGGCTTTGTTTTGTTATCCGGTATCACTTTTATACCATGTATAATCTTTCCATGATACCAACTGTGGCCCATTGCTTTCAACTATTGCACGTGAGGGTAGGGGATGAGGAATGCTATCTACTATTTTTGAGGATGATTGAGTTCAGGAAGCCTACTGAGCTGTGTGGCCAATTCTAATTATGTCATATCTGAAGAGCATTTTTTGTTGATTCACAATAGTTACTAGAACCTGTTTAGTAAAGTAAGTTCCTAATGGTCCTATTCAGGTAACAACTTAAATACTATTGGTCCCAAAATGTATGGGTACAGATCAAATGATCCCGTGTGCGCTTGCAGATAGCTTTTACTTGGCAAACATTGGAGGCCAACGTATGCATTTTATGTCCCCACAGATGAATATCTAAACCTCTCTTTTACTAATGTGACGTCTTTAGGTTTTTGACTTTGCTGTGGTTATAAAATGGGGCCTAGGATCATTCTGTGAGTGGAAAATGAAAAATGGAGCTTTTGACACTCCTCCACAATCTGTGATCTGAAGGACTCTTGGGAATTATATGAAAGATTGCAGTGGGAGAAGGGAGTTAGCAGAAATTGGGTGCTTTGACATGAACAAAGACAAGATTCAATTCTATGTTCCTTGAAAAATACAAAATAAGGAAAAGGTGTTTCGTAAGCTTATGTTAAAATCAAGGTACTTTGGGACCTGTATCACTGGAGATGGAGATGCTGAATGTCAAGAATCAATTGCAAGTTTGATTATTCACACTGTTTATCCTTTCCCCTCAGGAATGCATCAGAAGGAAGATAGAAAATAACAATTACGCTTTGTCATTCATAACTTGTTATTTCTTTCATTCTCCTTCTCCCACCATACATAAATACTCCAAGAAGGTCTCTTTAAATATCCCATGTACAAATGATTGCCAGTGTTTGTGGCTGAGGGAAGTGGATAGAGTGAGGTTTCCAAAACATATCAACTTGATATGAGGGTCCATTCCAAAGCAGTCACAAGCATTAAACATCTTTGCAAATTATTTCATCCTTTCAGTAATGAGAAGGAGCATTTAGATAGGATTTTTATTTTCTAGAGCGTTTCTGGATTATGCCATCCAAGCCTTTCAAAATGACAAGGATATCAGGGTTGTGCATCATTTGAAAATTAATTCCAAAGAAGTGTTTGAATCCCATACAGCAGAGGTGTTAAACTGGTGGCCCGTGGGCCGGATGAGTCATGTGCAGGCCACGCCCCAGCTCCGCAAAGGCAAAAAGCATTGTGATACATCACATGATGTCAAGTCACACAATTGAGTTTGACACCCATGCCATACAGGTTTAAGCACAGCACTTCCCAGTTCTTAGTTAAAACTTCTTTCTTATAATCTATAATGCAAGTGTAGGCTTCTTCCATGTTCTACTGTATTTACTCCAAATTTTGGGTTTAGTGATCAAGGAGAAATTGCTTCAGAGAAGTACCTAAGCTGAAAGCAATCCATCACCCAATGGCAATCAAATGGGGCTCCATAAAACTTTTCGTTCTACTTGTCAAGTGCAGAAGCTGTTGATCTGTATGTAGCTTTATGGGTATAAATAGGTTCATTACTGTAAGAAGTCAATGACTGGTCATGTGACAGAAAGTAAAACGAATTCATAATATGTAAATTTCTACCCAGATTCCAGGTATATTCTTGTTACAACAAATTGATTAACAAAATAAGTATAACATCATATAGATGCAACATTGGTTCAGATACTACAGCCACCATTGATTTGTATTTTAATGCAAAGACTCAAATTCCCTTAATGTTATTTTACAATTTTTGATGATGCTGTTGCCCATACAGCTAAGGTCAATTGATCTTGGGCAGTATTCTGAACAGAAACCAAAACTATTTTTTTAAATGTCAAAAAGTTATGTATACCTATGTTATCTAAGTGGATATATTAGTACATTTAGCTGAATTTACTTTTTAATTTTCCACTGTAAGTAAACTGTTTTTTCAGTAACAACTATAGTTGAAAGCTGAACTATTTTTGTTTTAAAGAAATTTTTTTCATCTACTTTTGCTTTGAAATCAAAAATGCAAAACACAGAATAAATGAATTAATTTCACTTAGAGTTATCGATCTATAGATCTTAATACTCTATCATTACTGAGGTAGCATTCATAACTACTATGTACAATCAATTGTTTGCTTTTTTTTTTTACTGGAAGTATTGTATGAATCCTTTGGAATTTACACCACCATTTGGTCTACACTGTGGCTGCCATTTTGGTTCTGCACAGGAGTTTTATCACAGGAGTTTTATCTATGAGCAAAGCATCTCTGAATATTGATGGAAAATTATTAATGAACCCTGCATGACAAGCTAAAGCCCTTCCTTTATTTTTTCCTGACCCACTTCTCCCCCCTCCTATTTTTTCCTCAGGAGGTTCTCATAGAAATCAGGGAACTACTGTAACTTCATGGCTCTCCAGATGTTCCATAAATTATTGTAATGCAGTTTTGCCAAACTGTTGCGAGAGGAGAAGATGCTGAAATCTACTACAGTCTCAGTGGCACACACTTCTCTCTGGATTATATCTGCTGCTATTCCTAAACATAAACTTTATTCCATGGTTCAGAAACAACCACCACACCCATAGGAAGCAGAGAGCACCCATTCCCTCCTGTAGTCTCTAAACTAAAAACCTGAAAGAACAGGGGGAAAAAAAAATCCCTCACCAGTTTAAAATACTGTATTTAAAGAGATATTTCAAACCTGAGAATGAAATATTTGAAATTTCTCCAATTGCTCCTTTCCTCAGTTGTTGAGTTTCTAAATGGTCATTAACATAGATAAATAATATCAATAGACACTCAAATTTCATGTCTAGAAATGTAACAGCAAAACATTATGAACTCCCCCTTAAGATTCTTCAGCTCTGGCCGTGAATGGTAAAACTCCTTATGACAGTTCTCTAGGTTATCCATACTTAATTGTCTATGTACCAAAGTAATCCTTAGAGAGGATTAGACTGACTCAAATATTATTCTGATGTATCTCCCACCTAGAATGTTCAAAGCAGTATAATGAGGTAATGTAAACTTCTGCTTGGAGGTAGAAGACATATATATCCTTAAAAGGTCTTAGGAAGAGGAAGAAAATGCTTCATCCATAATAACTATGTTCCATATTCTTATGTAGAATGTCTTCATCTGGTTTGTGTGGGTTCTTATCCGTTGAATAACCTGTTCTTGAGATAAGTTAGAAGCTAGAATACAAATTAAGTCAGGTATCTTAGAGGTAACTTTCTTTTGGGAATTATAGATATGGATCAGAGTGAACCGACTCTCTTGTTCAGACAAGTATCTTCGTTAAGTTTTCTATTTCTCTAGAGAAATGCCATCCTGGAAAGTATCCCATCCAGTAGTACTTAAATTTGTGGATCAGTTACTATAGTTCCAGCCAAAATGGCAGGAAGAGAATTTCAGGTTTATTCTAAGGATTTGGGAATTGGTGCCTAATTCTTGTGAGGAGAATTTTTTTAAAAAGCAATCTAATGTCTTAAAAGCACCAGATGTCCTACCTGGCCGTTTCAGGGTGGCAGGGGAAAAAAATTGTTTTCAGTTTTATGTGTAATGAACTATCAATCCTGTTTCTTCAACTATGAGATTTTACTTATGATTACTAGTCCTGAAGATTCAATTTACAGATAAACTCTTGCTTCATCTTTCTTAGCCAACAGTATGACTGTAATGATGGCATTTGCTTTCTTCTAGAACTGGAAAACAAAATCATATTTTGATATGACAATGTACTGAACCTAGACATTGCTAGCTTTCATAACGAATGCGAATGTATAGATGCCTCTAAGAACAAATTTATATATATATATATATATGTATATGCACGTTAATTAGGCTCAATTAAAAATATATGTAAAGCTAATTTCATCTCAACAAGCCAATCGTTGCATACTTTTAAGGGGAGATAAACTTTGATGGACATATTCCCAGTACGGTCTACCTGAATTATTTCCATACACAAGAAATGACCAAATAACCCTACAGGTTTTGTAAACAAAACAATTATACATTTGTATGTACAAGTTTCCAGGTAAATGAGACTTTGCAATTTGGAAATAAATTCAATTTGTTTCAACCTCATACTTGCATAAATTTGATACTGGAGAGATTGGAAATACATATCATTACTATTACACAATTTGTGCTAATTTTATGGAAAAGACCTCTGAATTATAGCGATGTAACACTTCAACACTGCACATTTAAGGCTTTTCACTACAATTATTGGTATTATCTTGCCATTAATCTTTCATCTGTATGATTGAAGCAAATGATTAGGAGCAAATTTAAAGCCATGGAATGTGAAATTATTATTTTGCATTTTTCTTGATAAAAAGCAGCAATAAGTATTAATTTTACTTGATTTACCTGACATAAATTATTGTTTTTGAAGATCTACATTTAGACAATCAATCAATTACTGGATGAACATTAATGTAGAACACCCCATTACAATGCATGCATTTACATGGAGGTAAATCTAATTCCAGGGGAATGGTGGTTTTTTTTTTTCTAAACTCAAACTGTAGTGAAATTCATTAATTGGTTCAGTTTAACATAATTACATGAAACTGCAACAAAACTGGACAGACTGCTAATATTATAACAATAAAATAAGTTAAGGTTACTCCCAAACCTACTGAAGATTCTCTGAGAGCAGAAATTGTCCAAGTAGTGTTCACAAAAATTAAGAAATATATCAAGGAAATCCCCTAATTAATCCCCCGATGTCATGGTTATAGCACGCTCCATTTATGACAATGGGATACAGCTTAAGATACCATGTCTCTCAAATCCAGGGTAAACAAGCAAGGCATCAACTCTGTCCAAAACGGAAGTCAAAAGTCAACCATGTAAACCAGGTCCCGTGTAATTTGTCCTCTATTTTTGTGACATTGCATTTAAAAATAAGTGAAATGAAAACCTGCATAAGTGTCTGGTGCTTCATTCTTCTTGCATATCTTGTTACTTTCATTTTTTTAACAATTCCCCTCAGGGCTCAGATGGCTTTGGAAGCAGATTCCATCGAAGAAAAATTCTACAACTGAGCATCCAATTTCATGTACCAGAATTCCTGGAACAATTCAGAAGATGGTACTTCTCTGTTGCCCAGTCAGTTAGGTGTTATTGAATGCTACTAGTAACTTCACATTTATTACATCATGGAAAACAAGAGGTCAGGATTCAGTTGATGGGCTATCTGTTTGTTGATTTGACACTGTGACTAAAATAGCTTCTGCTTCTTCATGCATCTAGAAGAAAATAGCACGTGCAGAGTTTTCAAAGCAATTTATATGGGGCACCAACTCGGTGCCCCCTTTTCCCAGAGTTCATTAGATTTTAATTCTACTCACCTGCAAAAACTGTACATCTTGAAAGAGTTCTTGAATAAACCGTCTAGATGGCAATCGAAAAGTGCAGTGAGCTAGCAAGTAGGATACTTCAGAGTAAAGGCATATATCATCAAATGCTTGGGGAAACTTCTCTTTAATTCTGGACCATAAAGAACAAGGAAGCATATTTTAAAAATGTTCCATGAAACCTGAGACATGGATCTGATATTTAGGCAAATCTTGAGAAATAAGCATTTGAAATAAAATACAAAAAAATACACAATGCAAATAAATTACAGGTAATCCTCGATTTAGGACCACAATTGAGCTCCAAATTTATGTTGCTAAGTGAGACATTTGTTAAGAGAGATGTCCATTTTATTATCATTCTGCCACAACTGTTAAGTAAATCACTGTAGTTATTAAGGGAGTAACACAGTTCTTAAGTGAATCTGGCTTCCTCATTGATTCTGCTTGCCAGAAGTTTGCAAATGGTGATCACATTACTCTGGGACAATTGCAACCATCATAAATATGGGTCAGCTGCTAGGCAGTTTGAATTTTTATCACGTGATCATGGGGATGCTGCAGTAGTCGTTAAGAATGAAAAGCAGTCATAAGTCACTTTTTTTCAGTGCCATTGTAACTTCAGTCACTAAATGAGCTGTGGTAGGTCAAGGATTACCTGTATAGGGCGTTCTTGACATATGACTCAACATATTGATGGTTCAAATTAATGACAGCCTCTGAAAGGGTGTTTTATGATCTGTAAAATACTTCCGACTGTTGCAACCCTTTCCCTCCTCCACAGTCATATGATCACAACCTGGTGCTTGGCAACTAATCCTCAGCAATTCTTTGCAGTCAACTTAGTCCTTTCAATTGTATCATTTCTAACGTATTATTGTGAGTTCTATTTTGAGGTACAACATAAGAAGTACACCTGTATGTAGATGTGTATAAAGAACTTGAACTGATTTGTGTGCAATATAAGAACAATTCCATTCCCAATTCAAAGGTAAAAGGAATATTACTTATAAAAGCTAAACATAATGGGAGAAGTTTCACTTACGTCAAGAGACCCGTTTCATGACCTTTAGTTCCTACTGAGCTACTCAAGTTGATTACTAATCGCAAAACTTCCTTTCTCAGTAGTATGCGGCATACTGGAGTATCATCTGGGATTGATTTCATGCCTTGAGAAAAAGAAATTTAACAGTATGTTAAACTGAAACAGTATTTGTACTGACTGAAATATCACTGGATAACATTGACAAAGTCTGCCATATATTTTAAAGATGCAGGCCAATGGGCATAAAAGCAACTGTCAAGTACAAATGTTATTTCTTCTGGTTCAAGTGGGCACACTTACTCATAAAGGGACCATGGAAAAACAAGCAGAATGATCTAAATCCCAATTAAAAGCCCAAACCATATATAGCTCTTCCCAAATGGGAACAAACTATTCTGGAGGTGACTATTGGATTAGGAAAAGACCCCATCTTTCCCATGTGCTTCATGTTCCCCTCCCCACATCTTTTAATGTTTATGTTTATTGTTATTTAATGATTAATGATATTTATTATTTTATTATATTAATGTATACTAGTTTTAATATTTGTAAGCTGCCTAAGGTCGCCTCTGACAAGATGGGTGGCACATAATTTTAATAAATCAATAAATAAATATTGGGAAAAGATAAAAACAGAAATTGTGCAAAAAGTGGGAAAGTTAGTAGCAATGCCTGGATAATCAATAATCACCTTGATTATTCCAGAGTTAAGAAGTAAAGTGCAAAGCTGGGATTTCTGATGAAAGCATCCAACAGCCAAGCAACAAGAAGCATCAGAAGCAGCCTTTGGGTAAAATAACTCACCTATGATGAGATCAGTACTCTTGGTACTACTAGCTGATCCATGGGATACAGCATCACTACATCCTGAAATTCCAGAAAACTTCGAGGAATGTGAAACCACATCCAAATGATTATGCATAGCCTTTCCACACCAGTCTGAATAAGGAATGTCTGAAAATTCTGATAAAGTTTGATATAAGATAGATGGAATAATTTACACAGAAAAAAAAAAAATCCAGCGTGATATACATAATTTACATAGAAAGAAAAAGACCAGCATGATACAAAACTGAATAACTTAGAAACAATCCAACCAAACATGAATTTACTATTTTGATAACAATGCACTAATAAAAGAAAAGTATTGTGATGATGAATTTATGAGGCAGGCACTATGGTTCTCAAAATAACAATAACAGTGAGAAAGGTTAGTTTCCACAGGATTTGCCACCCTGAGAAGTTAAACATTCAACGAAGGTTTCTAGTTTCACAATATTATGAAATAAATTTTGGGATTCTGTCTGAAGCAGCATCAGAAAATAGAAGCGGAATGGACAAAGCTTCCAGTCTTCTAATTATTGTAGATCAGATTCAAGTTGTCTACCTGACGCAGAGCTGGTAGCACTAACCTGGGTGGCTATATGCAGAGTTCAGTTTGTTATTATGCTGACAATCGAGGATGTGTATACAAACACAATAGAGACAATTATCTTCAGTGTGTTCTTGGAGTCCAGTGTCTTCCATGTTTTCTAGGAACTGGGAGGCATCTGAACGACTTGTGTTCATAATCTCCGTAAGACTTATCTGCTGACGAAGCATCTGGAAGGGACTCTTTACAAACTCAGCAGACTCACATGGCAAACCTGGAAGCATTTGATTAAGCAACAGAAAATATAGAACATAATGGAGCAATACAACAGCACTTTCTGCAATTAATTGTCCAGAGTTGCTTTAAAATGAGATGGGCGGCAAATATATTTAATAAATTAATAAATTCCTATAATTCTTTTAAAGCATATAAAATAATAAGCCCACATCTAAATAAATTTCAATTTCAATTGTTAAGGGAATTGTTTGCTATAGCCACATAAAGTAAGCACACTGTAACAAATGTGTTTCCCTGTGTCTTGCCCAACACTACAAAAATGTTTTCAATACTTCATTTATCAAGATTCCAGAAAACATTTTGGGCAATCCAGTCCTCCATGGGGCATATTCTGCTAGTACAGAGGTGGGCAATTTATCTGCCCAAGGGGCCACATGAGAAATGGACTGTTGTGGTGGGCCCCACTGCCACCATGGCCCCTGATGCACACCACCAATGTTGCACCACTGCTGATATCCAACTGCAACCGTGGGTCAGATTGGGATCTGAGGGCCAGATGTGGCATAAAATGCCCAGACCTGTGCTAGTATAACATAAACCTGACTTTATGAGATATGCAAAATTAAGATGCTGTGAAATAATGTCCTACCGTGGATTACCTCCCTATATCTCATTTTTTGTTTGTATGAAGATAATTCCCTTTGAATATAAGACACAATATAAGCCACAATGCTTTCAATGTTTTCTCAGAAGTGAAAGTCCTGGAATCTGTGGTATGAAACATGACCGTCGTATTTCAGATCACAGGGCTTAGAAATCAGCAGTTGGGAATAAACACTTTCTTCCTAAAGAAGGAGGTGCAGAGTTTAGGAAAAGTGGCAGGTGGCCATGTAAGCCAAAAGAGAATAGAAAGAATACCTGAAGCATCCTGGGCAAAAACTCGACTGCCCCGATCATCATATGAAAGCATAGTTTTCTTCTGGAAATATGGGGTTTCTTTTACCTGAAATATTTTAAGCCAAAATATTATGCAGATCAAGTTTTAAAAATAGCCATTACTTCTGGAAATAGCTTCAGTGTGAAGTATCTAATATTCAACAATATTCCAGTAAGTGTAATAAATTGCAGTATGTTCTCTATATATTGCTAGGGGTGAAATTAAGTGTTTCATGTAGAATAGCAACACAGTACTTATGACTAATGACTAATTCCCTCACTTAAGATAAAAATATTGTCCACATACCTGAAATATTTCATTGATGTCAACTGGGAGAGCAAGTCCAATGTAATCGTCTGAGCTACCATAGGTAGCATTAGACACCATGGAACGAACAGAAGAAGAACGCTGCAGTGTATTTTGGTTTATAGGGCTTAATAAATCTTCTTTATCTAAGGATGATGCATAGCTCAAAGCTCTCATGAACCTGTAACATGCAGAAGGAGCATATTTAGAATAACAGCCCTGGCTTTATTATGAGTACTATATTTTAAAATACCATGGCTAATTTTAGTTCAAGTACTAGTTTGGTGTAGTGGTTAAGGCAACAGGCTAGAACCAGAAGACCATGAGTTTTAATCCTACCTTAAGTATAAAACCAGCTGGGTGACCTTGTCATTCTCTCCCAACTCTAGGAAGAAGAAAATGGCAAGCCACTTCTAAAAATTTTGCCAAGATAATTGCAGGGACTAGTCCAGGCAGTCACCAGAACTTGAAGAATCATCCCAAAAGTTCAAAATCAATACACTGTTTAATATTTATCTGATTAAATAAAATAGAATTTCTGATGCTTCCTGAATCTGAATGGTATCACGCTGTCTATCAGAAGCTGGGACTTGTTAGGGGTATGAAAAGTAGGCGGGGGGGGGGGGGGTGTCAAATCAGAAAAGATGGGGGATACTAGCAGCACAAACCAAGCCATACTCCTTTTGTATGTGAACTGACATTACACATATGAACAGAGGTAGAATTTAATAGTATTCCTGCAACCATCTTGTTCTCTCTTTCTCTCTCCCTCTCCCCCCCTCCCTCTCTCTCTCTCTCTCTCTCACACACACACACACACATACACAAACTGTTTTTGTGATCACAGCAAAAAATAATTCTGCCATGGCAGCGCTCCCCTGTAGCCAGTATGGATCATCTGCAAATTTCCTAAGTCATTCTTCATTCATTTGGAATCATGCGCTACTAACACCTATAAAAAACAAGATAGCAAGAGCAAGAGCACTTAGACCAGTGGTTCTTAACCTTCCTAATGCCATGACCCTTTAATACAGTTCCTCAGGTTGTGGTGATCCCCAACCATAAAATTATTCCTAAAACCATTGAAAATATGTGTTTTCCGATGGTCTTAGGCGACCCCTGTGAAAGGGTCGTTCGACCCCCAAGGGGGTCGCGACCCACAGGTTGAGAACCACTGACTTAGACTTATATACCGCTTTACAGCTCTCTAAGTGGTTTTACAGAGTCAGCACATTGCCCCCAACAATCTGGGTCTTCAGATGGTCAGAGAATAGCTAAATGTAAAGTTATATGAAAATTATTAATTCACTTGAATATGAATGAGCAAGGCCATTCAGATTAGAGCAATTTCAGGATCTTTTAACTATACTGATTTTTCCAGAAATGTTCAGGAAATAGATAGCAGCAGTACCTTCAAGGTGTACATACTGCTAGATAGTTGGTTTAATTGAAGCAAGAAAAGCAGCATACACATACACGAGATTTCCTACTACCAAACACAGACATCAGATATGTCTAGATATTTAAATCTTAATGCCTTTTCTTTTCACCTTTTTAAGCCAATGGACTTTTGACTGTTTTTTCCCAGCTTTAAAACTGGAATCCACTTGTTCTTGATCACACAGTTATTCTATCTGGTTTCAGCAGTGCTAATTCTCCCTTCACATCTTGACCCCTTACAGCTGTTTTAGGAGAGGTACAATATAAAAGTCTTCTTGAAAAACAGATGTTCCTCAAAATGCACCAGGACAATAAAGAGATCAGTATTTCTTCAAAAGATAATTTCTCTCCCATGATAACCCAATGTTAATGAAGTAAAGCAGAAGATGATATTACTCACCGGTTGGGCGTTAGTCGAGAGTCTAGGCTACCAGATTTCATTGTGATTGTGTCTGTGAAGAGTACATCCTTTGCTGGAGAAGCTAGGGCTTCAGAATGTGACAGAGAAGGATGCATCCTCTGCTGTTGCAAGCGTTTCAGGGTTGCATATCCAAATGCATCTCGAGAACTGGTGTAACTAAAATTATAGTCAGCCAGGCTTTTTATAGTAGCGAGGGAAGGAGCTTTTAGTGACTGGGCCCTCCGAGGAAGAGTGTGCGAAGACCCTGGCGGTACCAGGGAGACAGAATTTGATTTTGACAGAGGGAGGTGGTTAGACTGTGGGGTTGAACACTGAATTGTTTTAATGGTCTTGGTACTCACCACAGTACTTAAGCTCCCACAGTCAGTGTCTATATTGGTAGCATCCACTCCCATAGTCTCTCGGGAAGGGCTGGAGCTCATTGAACTTATGCCACTTGTGGTTGTGTCCGTATTGAAACTCAAACTACGACTCTTAAAATGTGTCTGCGTGGAAACTTCTATGAGTCTCTCCCGGCTGGAGTTTTCCCTGTGATTTTCATGGCCAAGACTTTTGGGAAGCTTAAGGTCATTTTCACCAATACTTGGAGTACTATCTGCATCTTCGCTGTGCTTGCTCCCAACAAATGAAGTTTCTAGTTTCAGAGTGTGAATCTTAGGAACCTTGAATACCGGGGTAAAGTCATCTCCCCGTGTAAAATCCATGCTGCTGCATGGTTCTGTTACTGTCCGGTTTCGCCTTAAGCCCATCTTGTTCTCCAAGGAAGACAGCTTGCCTCCTTTGGGATCACTGCTGCTCCTCAGCTTTTTATTGGGTAGGGTAAGAGAATTCAAGATGCGATTCCTGACAAGTCTGCGGGAGGAGAAAAAGGGGAAGGGATTGCGGTCCTTATCCTTCACGGGCCCGGTATGGTCATAGAGATTCTGTTCTGCATCTTCTGAGATATTTAAGAAAAATGTGCTAGTGGAGGTGCTGCCAATCCGGTCATCTTCCAGGATGAACATGCCTGAAATGAAAACAAACGCTCATGTTTTTGATCCACAAAGTTTTGGGTAATTAAGGCTAGTTCTGCAAAGAAGCTGAACATTAAACGAAAGCAACAAGTATAGGGTGACTTCTTACATATCCAAAAAGTCAGAAGAGTATTAAGAATCTATTGGGGATGAAAGGAAATCTTTACCAATATTATTTTACAATTAGGCCTATTATTGTTGTTAGTTGCGAAGTTCTGTCCGACACATCGCGACCCCATGGACAACATTCCTCCAAGCCTTCCAGTCCTCTACCATCCTCTGAAGTCCATTTAAGCTCATGCCTACTACTTCAGTGGCTCCATACAGCCAGCTCATTCTCTGCCGTCCCCTTCTTCTTTTGCCCTCAATCGTTCCCAGCATTAGGCTCTTCTCCAGCGAGTCCTTCCTTCTCATTAGGTGGCCAAAGTGTTTGAGTTTCATCTTCAGGATCTGGCCTTCTAAAGAGCAGTCAGGGTTGGTCTCCTCTAGAACTGACTGGTTTGATCACCTTGCAGTCCAAGGGAGTCTCAGGAGTCTTCTCCAGCACCACAGTTCAAAGGCCTCAATTCTTTGGTGCTCAGCCTTTCTTATGGTCCAACTAATTAGACCTATAGCCTAGGAAAATTTCTCCTCCAATTTAGCGATAGAATACCTGGATTTCACTTCACCAATTAAAATTTTTACATAAGTGTTCTTATTTAAGCATGCTTTTTAGATCTATATTTTCATGTACTTCTGACATTGATCATACAATTAAGAAATGAAAAAAAAAAATTTTTTTCAAATGTAAATTATGCTTGAAATGAGTCCCAGCATAGATTAAAAGTCCCATTGGCTCCTGTATCATGGTGCCAATCTGGATCTGCCACAGATTTGCAATTTACTTCTTAAAAAGCAAGCAACTGCTAGTTATATGAATGATTTCTGGACTAATGTTGATCTCAAGATCTTGGAAAAACTAAATCATCCTTTCCAAAAATGAGTTCACAGAGGTATGTACCTAGGTATTTCTGGCTAAGAAACTACTGATAGCTACTAGCAAAACAAGCGAACTAAATTCACCAACAAATACATCTCCGAAAAATAAAGTTTGCCTACCTCTTTGCTAATTTATGTCTGGATAAACACATTATTGACATTAACATATTAACATTAATTAAATTATTAAAATTAACATTATTTACCTTAATATAATTTGGAATTATGTTCCTTGTCCGCAATAAACCAAAATTATTAATTAGGTTTAAAGCACTTTGTTGTTGGTTTACAATGATTCTAAGCTACCTCTGCTCAACAAGAGGAAAGCAAAAAAAATAATAAAAAAAAATACTTATGAGATAGCATAACCTAATCTATATTGTAATTTGTGAAGTACATGCAAAGAAAAAGGTCAGCCTCGTAATCTACATGTTTTTCAAAAAAAAAAAAAAGGAAGACATTTGTTAGCTACTAGTGCTGCCAAATAGCTTACTTGATGGTGCAGATTCACTCTCGCTGTTATGTCTTGAACTGGTAGATTCAGAGTTCAAACTAAGAGTGCTGGGAATAGAAGAGAGTTCATTGCAGAGTTGCTCCACATCATCGGGAACTACTGGCCAAGGTTGCCTTCGACTGTGTCTTACTGCATCCCAATTGTGATGTTTTAGAATATCACAGCCTTGCTTTGTTTTCGCTATTAGGCCAAGCACATAGACACAGGTCCTGCATTTAGAAAATAAAAGTGAAATGAAAATCTATTATGAAGTTAAATTAAGTGGGAATGCAATGCAGTTGAACTATAAAAAAATGCTTTCTTTGTTCCTTTTGAATTTGCTGTCCCAGGTCTGCCTAGGGATTTTCAAAATAATCAGTGCGACACCACTCCCCTCAGAAGACACTCCAAACATTACAACAGTACTCAAGTTTTTAATGCGCAAAAATACAGAAATACTAAATATATGGGGAATAATATCAACAGTTTTAATTAATATATTTCATATTTTTCCTTGCAAAATTACACCTGAATGAATAACTTTTTTTAACTATTTACTGTTAAATAGTTAAATTATTTACTGTTTAACTGCTTGGTTTCTAGACTTCAGTTATATATTTCCAGTATATTATTATGGAGACTGGAGATAGAATAGTTGGTAAACAAGAAACAATAACATATCAAGAAAGATCAGGAAGATTTAAAATGCATAGGGATTACCACAAGGAGTTTACAAAATATTTCATTTTAAAAAGATTCAAGGGCCAAACTTTACCCAATGTTCTAAGCATCAAATAGGCTACTTTAAGCTATCTGAACACATTTAGAACTTAAAACAGAGGAACTGTGCTTAAGCTCCAACACCTTCCAAATTGCTGAAAGCATTCAGTTTTGCATTAGGAAAGGATGCTTATGTAATTTTACTTCTTTGAGACACTTCAAAGTACAACGTTTTGCACAACCTTATTAACTAGTACAGACAGAAATTTTATTTTCAAGTTACAGTTAAAACACGAGATCTAACTATTTGGTATAGGTACCCTTGCTTAATGACCATTCTTTCTGTGATTGAAGTTTACCACATAAGACCTTGGGAAGAAGGCCTTGCAAACAGCTAGCAGCTACCTCATGAAGGGTCAGGTTGGGCATGCCTCATCAGCATTTGGAGGAAAAAGACGGCTGGAGTAGCAGAGCACAGAGTGGCTGGAGCTGTGGAGTTAAGGGTGATGAGAGCAGCTGTAGCTACTCTTTGCTAAGAGCCAGGCCTACCTCATCAACAGCAGGGGGAAGAGGAGAGCAAAAAAAAATAATTTAAAAAATGGCATTGGTTGTTCTTTTAGATGATCCCAGCTGGTGCATTCATCCTAGGCTTGTTTGACTATTCAGTAGTTTTCAATAGCATCAATCGTGGAATCCTTCTGAGTGCTCTGGGGATTATGGGTGGATGGCATTGTAGATGGTAGTGCCTGGGAGGGAAGAGACTCTGGAAATATCCCCCTACTGTGTGGGGTACTGTGGTGTTCAATACTCTCTCTACTCTTTTTTAACATCTACATGAAGCCAATGGATTAGCTGATCTGTCACCATGGGGTGAGGTATCGTCAGTACACTGATGATAAACAATTATACAACTCTTCCCCTGGGAAATTAATACATGTTGTTGATGTCTTATCACAACGCCAGGAGATAGTTGGAATCTGGATGGGGAACAACAGGCTTCAACTAAATCTTGGCAAAACTGAGAAGCTGTGGGTTTTTGAGCTTGTCGATTCTGGGACCATGCCATCTTGATGTTGGATGGGATTGCACAGCCCAAATAAAGAGCTGGTGCACAACAACTGCAACTGGGAAAGGCATGATTGCACTTATTGAACAAAGCAGACACATGGGCATCTTGTTGAACAGCAGCCTTGCTCAACAATCAAGATTCCGATCCCAATTGTGATAGTAAATCAAGGACTACCTGTTTAGTGCAGATCCCATCTGTTAAGGAGTTAAATCTGATGGGACCCAGGAAAAAAGTGTCTTCTGCTATGGCGCCCATCCTGTTGAACATTATCTCCCCTAAGGTGAGGTGTTTGCAAGCATGAGAATAAGCATGTGACAGTTAATAGAACTAGCATGGAAGGTTGCACACAAAGTATGCCAAACCAACTGTATCTCCTTCTTTGACAGAGTTACTAACTTCCTAGATTAATGAAATGTTATAAATATAATATACTTAGACCTCAACAAAGTCTTCAACGGAATGCTTCATGGTTATTCTCCTTACTTTTAAAGAAAGGCTAGAGAATGCTATTGTTAGATGGATTCTTGATTGACTGAATGAACTCAAAGATCACACTTTAATAATTTTACATCAGCTGGAGGAGGTAGCTAATACTTCAAGATGAAAGAAAGACAATTCAAAAAGGGCTAGGCAATTTGAGAAGTGGCCTGAAATGATTAAGATGGAATTGAATGGAGAGGAATCTAAAGAAGGAAGAAAAAAAAAAGAATAAGACACAAGTATAAGATGGGGGAGGGGGATGGCAGTATGATAGTAATACATGCAAAAGCTACCAGGCATTATTGTGAATTACAGTCTAAGCCAGCACTGATGCAATTGCAAAGAAAGAGCCAAATGGTGTCCTAGGGTGTATTAACAGAAACACAGTTGGCAGAAAGCAATTGTTCTCTTCTATCATGCCTCAGTTAGATCTCATGTGGAATACTCTATCCAGTTCTGAACGCTCTCTTTCAAACGGGATAGTGACAAATTGGAGCAAGATCAAAGGAATGCTACCAAAATGGTAAAAGCAGGGGTGGGCTCTACTTACCTTTACTACCGGTTCGCATCACACCCGCTTGTGCCCGCGCTTGCTCTTCTGCGCATGCGCAGAAGCTTGTGCGCATGCACAGTTCACCTATGATGATGTCCGGGTCAGTGGGCGGAGCCTCCTGTCAGTTTTACTACCGGTTCTTGCGAACCGGTCCAAACCGGGGGCAACCCATCACTGGGTAAAAGGTCTAGAAACCACCCTTTGAGGAATTATTAAAGGATATGGGTATACTGAGCTTACTAAGCCTCTTCCAAGGGAAGATATTAATCTCAAAACTGTCACTCTGGAGAGGAAGTGAATTTATTTTCTATAGTTTCTGAGGGCAGGACCAGAATCAATGGATTAAATCTGCAAGGAAGCAAGTTCATGCTAGACATCAAAAGGAAATTCCCGACTATACAAATTTTCAGCTGTGGAACAAATAGCTAGTTCTCCATGATGATGGTCTCAAGCAATAACAACATTTTAACTGAAATGTGAGCAATCCTTTGCTAGGGGCCTTCCAACAGTCTGAATGGTCATATATCTGAGATGCTCTACTAGATCCTGTAGAGATCTCCTGAGAGGTTGACCTCTGAGGCCTCTTTTAGCTCTATGATGTCATGAAAATCTAAATATATTGATGCTCAGACAAAACAAACTGTTCACAGACATTTTACAATGCCATTTCCAGTTTTCAAGTTCTACTTACCCTCTGATACAAAGGACCTCACAATGCTGGGCAAGTGCCATTATATCGGGTATCACATTTTCCTCCTGAAGCAAATTCAATCCCCAGTTTGAAGAGCCAATATTTCCCTTAAATATAAATAAATGTCAATAAATAGAAAATCAATGAATGTTTGACAAAAGACAGTGATTTATAAACTCAAAACAAATTTTGCATAATTGGTACACCTTTTCTACTTACGTAAGTATCTACTTGAGCCATCAAAGGATATTCTTTTAAAAATATTGGCATCACTCTATTATAAATAAGAGTCCCTTGGGAGTTGGGCGGCATAGAAATGCGACAAAATAAATAAATAATAATAAATAATCTAATTTTCAACTTCACAAGGAATATGCTTTTTAAAATCCATTTAATCCATTTTATTACGCCAATAAAAAATATGGTTAATGTATGGTTAGTATTACAGACTTGTAAAATTCCATTCTTCTACTAAAGGAGTCTTCCTTTGTAGAAATAATCAGAACCATTGGATTCAACCCACAGGATACCACATATAATACCAAACATTTAACCTTGACATCAACAATTTCTTTCCTGGATTAGCAACCCAAAGTCAAATGGATAAACCATACATTTGATAACAGTGTGATATCCATGACTAATTAATCAAGAAAAAATGGTGTTTCTCGTGATGATGCAAAGTAATTTTGGCAGCCATCTGCAGCAAGTTGGTTTTTTTTAATTTTCAGGAGAGGTTTGCAATATTGTCCTAATGTTTGCTTTGTGATTCAGGTAAGTGAAACCAGTTTGAAAGCTAAAGAAACCTTTTATTTTTTCCCACTGGAAACAAGTAGGACACAGGGTTATTAATGTTGAAAGGCTTGTGGCAAACTTTGACAATCTTTATTGGTTTAATAGACATAGATCAATGTAATCTCTAAATTTGTATAGTGAAAAAAGGAGAAACCATAAAGGCTGCAGTTATCGTTGCTAGACATAATTTAAAATTAATTCTTCTCCCAAAATATTTGCTTTTATTTTTTATAATTTGCATGCTTTCCTTCAAAGCCTCTTAGAGGAACATAAAAAGCCATCTTCTTAATGACTGTTTCAAAGTCCTAAATCCTTCCAGCTCATCTTCTAAGCTAGAAATATAACACAGTTCTGCTGACAATTATATTTTCATTCAGAAAGCATTTGCCTTCTTCTTAGTTCATTTGTCTGTCTAAATACAAATATATTATTTATAAGTTCCATTGATAATTTATTTTAATTATTTAACATTTTATTACTGGCTGCTTTAAACATCATTTTTAGTTAAAAAGAAACAGAATACAAATGAAGTCTAATATGTTATTTCACCTCTCTATAGCAATTTACAAACATTTCAGAAAAGAAGTAAACTGGTGATCACCAACTGATACTTAGTTGTAGATAGATAGATAGATAGATAGATAGATAGATAGATATTAAAACATAGTAAATATTTTTAACTAACCAGTGCCCAAAGAGCAGCTTTTAGTTGCTTAATCCCCTCCCATTTTTCCAGCATAGGGGAACGGATAGTGTAACTCAGGTCAGGAACAATACTCTAAACAACAACAGCAACAAAAAAAACAACAACCACAGTGCAATTTATTTATCAAGTGTTCAATTCTATTTTCATATGACAACAATGCTAATAATAAAATACAAATATTTATGCTTTTAATCACATTTTCACATCTTGTAGAGGCAAAACAATGTCACTGCAATGGAGGCCAACTATTTCTGTAGACTAAAGAAATAGGGATTAAAATATCAAGGGTGAAGGAGCAAGAAGCTGAAGTATTTCTTCTTAGCCTTATAAATTAATCCTCAGCAATTATTTCCATCAGTTAAAAGTAGAGAGTGCGTGCATGAATTCTGGCAATTGTTTAACCTTATATGTGATTTCACAAATCCTGACTTGCTTATGGAGTCAATGCTGGGTAAGGCGTCAAATTGCCTTGTAGCGTGGATTATGCTACATACATCTGAATCAGTAATAGGCAAATAAATGCTAAAGATAGTGAAAAGAGTATAGCATTTAATTAATATTCATTTATTTGAATCCGTTACATTAAATTTCCTCACCTGAGCTTCCAACAAATGACAGCCAGTTTTGTGGTGTACTAGTTGGCCATAGAGGTGAACTGGCAAGTAGACATGTGGCCGCTGTAATCTGTGGGGAAGAAAAACGGTTGGTTTGCACTGAATTAATTGTAACAATTTTAAAACCATCTGCATAACTATAGGCATTGCTTTAAACAAATAAGTCAAGGTTGTTTTACCTTTGGTTGCTCCTACGAACATAATTATCACCATCAACAGGTTTGCGGTACGTAGTAAGTGCTTCATTTAATTGCTCTTCTATCAAGTCGACATATTTTAAATTGTATTCCTAGGATATAATGGAATTCAGAGATCTTCAGAAAAACATTTTCTCTAGCAATAAATTATATTTATAAACACATTATATAATGACAGCCCAGGTAACAAATGTTCCCTAACACCAATATGATAAAATACTCACTGGAAGTTGATTTTATAATCAAAATACTTTAAAAGCATGTCTCTATGAGAGACAACAAGATTGAGCAAGATCAATACAATACAATTCCCATTGGTTCAGGTTCACAATTTTACAAAGTAAGTCTGACTATCCTATACAACTCTTCTATTTGGTTATAAATTTATTTTTCTGTAACCAATTGGAATAGTTGGCATCAATGATAATGCCTTTCCATTCATTCGTTACACCAGGATGTTCATTGTGCAAAGTAGTCAAAGGATAAGCTCTCCTATTATTAAACCCACACAGCCTCTTTCAGTAAGGCAATACTTCCACAGCAGAGGTGGGTTTCAGCAGGTTCTGACCAGTTCTGGAGAACTGGTAGTGGAAATTTTGAGTAGTTCGGCGAACCGGTAGTAAAAATTCTGACTGTCCCCCCCCCCAATCTATTCTCTGCCTTCCAAGTCCCAGCTGATTGGGAGGAAATGAGGATTTTGCAGTAACCTTCCCCTGGAGTGAGGTGGGAATGGAGATTTTACAGTATCCTTCCCCTGCCACGCCCACAGAACCGGTAGTAAAAATTTTTGAAACCTACCACTGTTCCACAGGTTATGCGGAAATGTTAATTTAGTTTCAGCAAGCACTTCTAATGAAAGGGGCAATTTTGGATAAACTAATTTGGAGAATATGGATCAAATGTAATTTTTAAAAATTGCTTTGTCTTTAAATCCCTTACTTTCCCTTCTTCCATCCAAACAATATTACATATGATTTACCTACAAACAATTTTAATACTATATTACTTTTCAACATGGGCTGGCAAATAATTCTGATTTTGTGGATCACTGAGTCTTGCTCCCCCAGGAGTCCTAGGACCACACTTTAAGAAATACCTATCTAAGAATATTATATTCTAAGAATGATATTCTAAAAATACCATTTAAAATCATTTTTATAAAATTAAATACTAAGTATAATTAAAACTGTTTAAGATTCTGCAACATTTTCATATATGCACTATATACTCTTTGTAAATTGAGCTTGTGTACAAACTCAAATCACTCTCCAAGAAATGGCTCTCTAAAATTTTAATTTGAATACTGTTAATTCCACTAAACTATTAGTTTATTCAAACTGATTACCCAAGATAGAGTTTTAAGTATAATTTTTCCAAACATCAGCACTTCTAACCACAAGAAGTCACATGGAAAGAACTGAATAGGTACAGGTGGTAGTCCTTGCTTAACAGAACTGGGACCAGAATTTCCATCCTTAAATGATGTGGTTTTTAACTATATATCAAGTTACGACACTGTTTAGTGACAGAATATTCAAAAGTCCTGATTTTGATCATCAGACTAGAACTGCACTGTTGTTAGGGCAAGGATCTTGTGCTTTTCCTGCCCTGCAATGCTCACTTCTGTTTAAACTCCACCCAGCTATTTATCTTTCTCCATGTCTGCTGTTTTGGCCACCTGCTGTTCTCTTCCTCTTACTGCCATCATAACTTTAAACAGTTTCTGAATGAATGGTTGTTAAGTGAGCCCTACATGTGTTTAAAATTATTCTGAAATCAATGCATAAATAGTCTTCCTTATGAGCCATTTGTGTCCTTAATATTTACTGGTAACAAAGTAGGCTCAGATAAAGCCGCAGCATAATAGCTGACACACATATAACAGAGTTCCAAGGAATGATTCCAATTTGATAATTAAATACCTTCTGCCACTTCTCCATTTGTTTTGTTACATAGCCTCGTTCATTTAGATAGGAAAACCCTTTGGGGATTGACAAAAATCTGAACAAAACAAAACAAAACATTGTTTATAAAATATATTCAGAGCAAATGCAAATTAACTACCTTTCACCTGAATAATATAGTAAATGTTTACCTTAGCAGCAAAAGCATACCCTTGTCTCCTAGATGAGAAAGTGCTGGTTTCATTTGAATGAGGGCATGAAGATTAGCCTAAAAATAAGAAGACAGGAGGGACAGAATTAATGTGGTATAATAACAATATAGTCATTAATATAATATATAAATAGGATTAATATAAAAAATAAGGCTTATTTCTTCTTCAACTAAAGAACAAAGAAAAAGTCTCACCTTGTCTTCACATGCTTCATCAAGGATTTCAAGTGCTTCAGAAGAAATTGCTTTATTTTTGTCATGAAGCTGTGTGACAAGTAACTCAATTCCCCAATTACTGAAGAACTCCACATTGGCCCTCAGAAGTACTCGGAGGTGTTTTGTAGCATATAACCTACAATTCTATGAAAGAAAAAACAAACAGATCATTGGAAAACCAGAAAATGGAACATGATTAGCAATTGGGTTTACATACACAACATGTCATTGTACAATTAATGTTAATTTCAAATCAAAACCAAGATTGGAGTCTACTTGAGCTATAAGCTTCTACCTTCCATAACATTTTCCCCAAATATAATATATTTAATTGAAAGAAAATTAGAAAGAAAGATTAGGTCTCCTGCTCTAATATTCTCCTTAGATGGGGAGGGGAAGAGATAACGTGAGTTTCATTGTAACTACAGTAAAAGACACAGACAAGCTTTTTCTATCAACCTGCCAGTGTTTTTTTTTTTAAGGGGAGGGAGAAAGAGATTTAATTCAGAATCAGATTTCTTTGGGCTAAATATGACATGTTTAAGTGTATATATGTACAGTGATGCTTAAAAATTTGTGAATCCCTTTGAATTTTCAATATTTCTGCATAAATCTGATCTAATTTAACTTGGGCAGATGAGTAAAGTACACCACAGCAGAAATGGAATTGACAGTAAATAATTCCCCGAGAAATGTATAATCTGGCCACATATAACACGGATTTATAAATTCATCTTTTTCCATGGCTTTTATTACTTTTATTTTTATTTAGCATGATTCACTGTATTTTATTGTAACTGAATTTATTTGAAATTGGTTGTATTTATATGATTTTATTACTATGTCGGTATTGTGTTTCATGGCCTAAACCAGTTGAGTAACCATGAACTTGACAGATGGCTAAAAGCAAATAAATAAATAGCTTACTTTTATAAGTTTATCTACAGTATTATGATGTATTTATCTCTTACCATCTTTCAGGACATTCCTTCATAAGGGTATGAAGGGTGAAAGAAAATGGCTGACTCAGGTCACCCAGTTAGTTTCAAGCTTATGTCTGAGAAAGGATTCAAACATAGTTCATCATTTCAGCTTCTATACCATACCATGAAAACATGAATAAGATAATCTGCCTTTTACTTACATCGGTTGATGCTGTTAGGATTTTAGAAAGGATGACTCTTGCTAAGCCATCTCTGCTATAGTCTAAACTAGAAACTGTCAGTTTGAGTAAGTGATCTTGATTCTTCAAGGAACACAGATTAAGGAGACTGGAAAAAAATGAACAATGAATAGAATTCTAATAAGCTATGGATATATGCTTATAACTAAAACAGAGTCTAAAAAATATAGTCCTAGTTAAGAAAAGCAGTGTGATCTCTACCTAAATTTCTTTTATTTCCCTGTTCTTCAATTGATGTCTCTGCTACTGTTGAATTTTGAAGTTACTTGGGCCAAAGAATAACTTTTTCTAGGTTACTTTCCAATAAATTTTACATATTTATTTATATGCATTCTATAGCTGCCCATCTCAATAAGTGACTCTGGGCAGTATACAAAATAAAACATATACTGTAAGAGTATTATTATGGCATTTAAACAATACATATTGATTTTTTTCCACCATTTTTCCAGGGGAAATGACAAGTGCTTAGCTCTCATTATATTCTATAAATATGAAATGTTTATTCAGAAAGCATTAAGAATATATTTATCTTCTGCAACAGTCTTTAAATTGCTGGTAATTTGTGTTCAACATTTTTACGAATAAAATCTAAAATAACCTTGCTTCTCCAAAAATAAAAGAGTTAATGTCAACTAGTCACAGCTAACTATAGTTTACCACACATTCAATGATGACACACATTAAGATAATTTCTATGTTTAAGTTTCTGGAACCTCAACATTTCAAAAACTATTTTTGTAACTAAATACATACCACTGAAATACATTACACTTTTCAAGCATTTTCACTCCGTGGGGATGACAGGAGAGGGTACCAAAAAATAAGAAGTAGTGCTGACTAAGCGTGTTAAGTAAACCATTGTTCTGGAGACTGCGTTCTGGTTTCAGTCCTGAAGAAATGTTAAGCCAGTGCACAATATCTCTTACTAACTCTTCGAGGTAGCCATGCCCATCCTGCTTTAAGAGGAAAGAACAAAAAACTTTGTTCAGGTTACTTTTAGCAAAGTTTCCTTGCTTAATGAAAATAATACATTTTAACTTTTCTGGGGTATAAAAACAAACAACTGCTGAGTTCCCTAGAAAAGCAAAACAAAAGGTAAATATAAAATTTCTAAAACGCATGACATTTAAAAATCTGTGCTTAAATAAAATGATATATAATACAGAAAAAATACAAAAAAATGTATGCGACAATGCTGGGGAGTTGTTTTTAAGAAATTTAGATTACATGTAAAATGTAGAGACAGTCAGTCTTGATAATGCCTCAAATGATTTTGACATAAACGGAAAGTCATTCCTATGGTGATTATAGCAGTAATAAACATAAACAATCCACAGGCAATCAACGTTTTTTCCAAAGCTAACAATGGAAAGAGAAAGTGCCAAGTCAAGACCAGGTTTTTGGCAAAAGTGAACTTAATCTTCTGTTGTTTTCTTCTACACGTTGAGTTTTGTCAAAGAAAATCAACCCCCCCCCCCAAAAAAACAAAAAGGAACTGGAACAAACAATTCTGATTTACCTTTTGCACATCACAGAAAGTTAGGAATGCAAAAGGTGAACATGTAGAAATTGTAGATAATTGTTAAGTCTGTATCTACCTTTTGTTGCACCTGCCTTCCTTCCTTCTTTCCTTCCTGTCTTCCTTCCTGAGGGGCAAAAGGGCATGTTGATTGACTCATGTATCACTTCCACTCAATATTCTGAAGCAGATCAGGCCAGTGCATACTACCTTTTAAGTTTTAATTTCTAAATGCATAATTATCTCTTAAAATGCATCTTCTGAAGCATGAAAGAAATAAGTTTCTTGGCTAATGTATCAACTAAGGCAAGACTTAGGAGATATAACTAGCATTTTGTTTGTTTCTGAACTGTTTGCAATTTATGTGTTTATGTGTTTTGATTAATAAACTTTGAAATTGGTTGGTGTGCATTAATTAGTTATTTTTTATAACTAATCTAATGTGGTTGTTCCAAAACATTGTGCTGCCTCAGGTGTTTAAACAAAAGGTGTGGCATTACTATTTGACAAGCAGTCAGGCTAAGTGGAAAATCTAGTTAATCAGGCACCATTTAATTACATTTTATATTCCCCTGTAGTATGAAGTATAAGAAGAGGAATAATCATTTCAAAGAATTTTGCGCATGTCACACTCTTTTAATTTTAAATTTACTGAAGCAAAGCATTACCAATATCTTTTATATTACATGTTCTACTATGACCCAGAAGAAGCAATATATTTTATGAATTCCATTTTTGTCCCCAAATTATTTATATTTCCTATTTAATTGTAAAGGTTCAGAATTAAATTCTTCCACTGAAATATTTCCAGTTTCATTAACCTGGTAAAAATTGTATGATTTTGCATTTAAAATACATCAAACAGGAATCTGCCAGTCTTTAATTATGGCTAAAAAAATAAATAAATAAATTTTACCTCTTCAGATTCAAGGAGAAATTCAGTAAATTGACAACCAACAACTGTGAGCTGTTTTGATTTTGCATAATCGAGATCTAGATTGGCATACAATTTACTGCTAGGCTTATAAAAATACATCAGCCGCCGTACAAATCTAACATCAAACAAAAGAATGAGGCAATTAAAAACACAATTAGAGGCTTCTGATAATGTATGTACCTGTTTATAGTTATTTATATTACAAGATAATAGTTTCATCAATCTTAAATCAAAGGAATTTTTTACAAAATCTGTGACATTAAATCTAACTTGTCCCTGAGGTCTATTGTCAAAACTATACTCAATAGCCTCTGGGGAAATGATAGAGAGAACTTTTTTCTGTTTTGTAAGACATTTATTTCAAGAAATGATTAATATGACCTCTGTCACTGATTCTTCCTATTTCACAAATCTTCTTTCTTTATTCCAACAAGGATTTTTTTTCAGACTGAGGATTTTTGTGCAGTAATCCTTTATTTTAGTTGTTCATACCTGCAATCTACTGCAATCTCAATTACAAACATATTAGATATATTAAATATGCATTTTAATAAATGAATAAAAATGAATCCTTCTGCTATCCCCAAGAGGAGCACGTACATTAGTGGATTTCCTTTTCAAGCAATACTTCTGAACCCATGCAAGTAGGTGATTATTATATTTTATATTACAGAAATGGTAGCAGTAACTTATTAGGAAATCTGATGCATTTTATTTCTCTAACAACATATAAACTAAAGATGTGTGTTTTCAACTCTGAATTTGTTAAAATGTTTAAATCCAACAAATCTTTCTCCTTTATGTTGCTTATCCACAAATGTGAACCTACCAACAACTTTTCATATCCCTTCAAACTTGTATAATCTTTTTCTTGAATAGACAGGATTCAATATGGAATTTTGAGAGGAATATATTATTTAAAAGTAACCAGTCAGAATAAGCTTTTTTTAATTGGTGGAGGAAAAAAGAAATTGTGTGCCATCTTGCACTTACAGAATCTGATTTTTAATTAAATGAAATATGTGAGAAATATAATGTAACAAGTGCTTCTCAAAACAAGAGACAGTTCTTACTGAAAGTTATAAAAGTAGATGGGAACTGTAATATTTCAGGGTCATCACAGGCTATGAAGCATGGTGGGCATCCCATTCATTTTTTTTGTAACTCAAACCTTGTCTAACCAGCTAAATTTTAAACCATGTAGGTGTACATCACTATGCTTCTGCATGAAGTTTTAGATCAGAAAATGGCCAACAGAATACTCATATAACTGGAAGCATTATAGAGATCCTTTTTTATGACATGCTCTGTGACAGGATCTCACAAACTCAGTGGCTAAGACAATAGTATAATTATCATTTTACTTTCAAAACCTATCCATTTGTTCAACACCCTTAAGAATAACTTCTTATATCTTTTATCTATTACAGAGGGCTGGTAGTTTAGCATCTGAAAATAACTGTTTACACCTGTTTCCTTCTTATGTGGATGCCACACTAGATTTATGTTTCTTTCTGGATCTAAAATAGCTGAAAATAGTTTCATTTACAAGAAGCTAAATTCAAAATTATTGGAGGAAAAGACAATATAATTTCTTTTTTTTTCTAATGTATCAACTGCTGGCTAAAATGTTACAATAACAAAAAAAGCCCAAGACAAGATGAAATGTTTTTGTAATTATTTTTGTCGACATAGTAGTTTCATACCTGTGCAACTGTTCATCCTTGTTAGTCTTTAAGTTAATATTTGGCCACTAAAAACAGCAAATACAAAGTATGGTAAGAATTATTTCAATTAATTTCTTGTATTTCAATTCTTAAATGTTAATTGTAGTATCTTCATACTGTACATCTTACCTTAAGTATGGTCCCTATCAGATTCCAATTCCATTCCAGATTTTCTTTGTGATGAAGAACTTGGCTATCCCGCAGATTCATTAATAGTGCTTCTTCAGTATCCTTCAACAGCAGGGAAGGGAAAAGAAAAATAAATTAATCCCACTGTAAAGTTGCCTCTGCGTTACTAAACACATTTCAAATTAACCATACCAAAAAAAATATATTTTTTTAAGGAAATAAAACCCAAACCTCAGAGTTGAACTAGTATCTAGTGAGACAGGCTTCCATGCAAATGGGAAAAAAAAGTTAGCTTAAAATGACTATCCATTATAGAAGGTTTAGGTTAAAAATTAAAAGTATTGTGTTCTTTTGATGACAAAGAACCTAGATAAGTCTACCTTAAGAATAAAGATATCTTTCTGCACGCGATACTGATCTCTTCGCTGATGGGTTGACATCGCTTTCTGGACAATGTGATCTAGATGAAGACTGTAAGGTTTAGGGCCTCTTTTCTTCATTTCATGAAAGCGTTTCAAGCAGTTCAATGCAGCACTGGCTCGTCTAGCAGAAGAACATGATAATGTAATTACTGTACTTAATAAGGATCTAAAAGTATATTGGTCTTTTTCCTGTAAATCTCAGGGATTTTTATGCTGAAATGGCTTTGTAGCTTGTTGATTTGAAACCACTACAAACCAAGTCCCATTTCAGGTTAGATGAAATGGCAATTATGTTGCTCTGATATTCTTAAATATGCAGGCTTTGGATCATTTTATTTGTTTCATTAACTAGTAATTATCAAATACAGATAGTCCTTGAATAACGACCACAATTGAACCCAAAATTTATGTTACTAAGTGAGACAGTTAAGTGAATTTTGCACCATTTTACAATCTTTTTTGCCACAGTTGTTAAGTGAATCACTTCAGTTAAGTTAGCAACATGGCTGTTAATTGAATCTGGCTTCCCCATTGACTCTGCTTGTCAGACTGTCACATAAGGTGATCCCATGATCCCATGACACTGCAACCGTCATAAATATGAGTTGCCAAGCATCTGAATTTTGATCACATGACCATGGGGATGCTGCAACGGTAGTGTAAAAAATAGTCATAAATCACTTTTTCCACTGCTGTTATAACTTTGAATGGTCACTAAATGAACTGCTGTAACTTGAGGACTGCCTGTATAAACAAAATTACTTGAACGTAATTTACATGTAGTTCTATAATAATTGATTTTGCAAATTATTGGTTCTTACACCAAGATTTAAGACGACTGTCTTTAGAATAATTATGCGGGAGTATTAGCGCTTCTAGGGTTTGCTGCAGTGGAGATGAAATTGTTTAAAAAATGAAAATACTATTTAAGGATACAGCATTCAACTTACATAGTTCTAATTCATGCTTTGAAGTCACAGAGAAATAACTCCTGGAAATGTTAACTAATAAAATTGAAAATGATGAAAACAAAATACAATTAGCTCACTACCAATAGTGCTCTCTAGCCATAAACAGAAAAAAAGAGAATGAATGCCAACTGGCCTTTGAGTAAGTGCTGCTGGTGTAGAAATATGCCAAATAAACTTTATGAAAGATGTACAATTTAGGCAAATACAGTGGATTCAGAAAGCATTCAGACCCTTTCACTTTTGTCAATTTCATTATGCTGTAGCCTGATTCTACTGTAGAATCAGGCTGCAGCATAACAAAATTGACAAAAGTGAAGGGAGCCTGAATACTTTCTGAATTCACTGTATATGTTGTTTGCTTCACAGAATATATTATAAAGTGTTATGACTTTTGGAAAATTTGTAATTTCAAAACAAGAAAACAAGAAAGTTATATTAGCTTTCTTTTGAAAATACACACAATCTGTCTTAACCACAATTTTGGCAAAGGAGATTTTCAGATGAAAAGAATAATACAAGGAGCAAAATCTGCTCAGCAGTGTTATTTATACAACTGAAGTTCCTCTGCTGATGGAAAGCTGTTTGATAGAGCAGGGACTACCATCAACAGAAAAAAGGAGGAAACTTTCAGTGAGAAGTAATTCTATCTCTCTTTCTGAACTCATCAGTATTCTGTTTTGATAAGTAAAATGTTTGATAACTAAAATGTATTCTGATGTGCATGAAAGCTGAATGTATACTTTTAACTTAAGAGTGTATCTAAGCATGTTATTAACATTTATGCTTACAGTCTCTTCTCCTTTACAATGTCAAAAGAAGCTGCCATATTCATTAAAGTTGGTAAGCAGTGTAAATGATGGCTGTGACAATGTGGAAGAATGGTGTTTGCCTGAAAAACAGAAACAGCTTTAGAGTTTTGAAACAAAGTTCAATTTATTCCACCTACTCACTCCAACCACCCTGTGCAACCTGTTTTATTCTAATGATTTAAGACCAGAGCTTACTTCAAATAATATAAAAAATACATTATTTTAAAAATACTGAATTGGGTTGGGGGGAACTATTGGAAAACATTATTTTCTAACTGCTTGCCTTGCTTGCAGCAAAGGAAATAGTCTATTAGATCTCACGGTAAAGCCATTCACAAAATATTACCTATTAATTAAAGCAGGCAACAAGCAATTGGTTAATCCTAATCTAAAATGGACAACTTGTTGAAATGATGAATTATGACCTGACAAAGTTACTTTAGTAGAGGGAGATCTCAAGTTAAGAAAAGAAACTTAACTGTATTGTCTTAAACCAAGAAGAGAGATTTTTAGGAACATCAGCAATGGATTGAAAACAAGCAAGGATTTTACAGTAAACTGTCCACATTTTACAGATTAGGCAACTTTGATTTGCCCCTTTTATTTTAAGATAATAAAAGAGGAAAAGTTATTTTTGTTACTATCTTTTTTGCTAAAATAAGACAGCAACTTGATTGTGTCTTGGCATTGTTTTTTAAGTTTTGAACATTATTTCCTTCTCCTTTACTACTGGAAATGAAATCCAACATTTAATGCCTATTAAATTGAATATCAGCTAATCAGCTAATGAAGGTACGGTAAATCTTTCTTACCATATGCAAAAGTTCCCCCAGTAAGATAGTTGCTCTGACAGATATATGATCATTGCTGCTTGTGATTACTTCAACTAGACCCTGGAATAATTAAGAAATAAAATTCTAGATATGTAATGCATATGGTGCATATACATATGACATCCATGTTGCTTTACATGGTACTAAAGAACGGAGTTTTTTTGCAATTTAATTTAAAATCTGAACTTACTTCTAAGAGTCCATTTCTAATGAATGCAGAGAGAACCAGGGCCAAGTAATTGTCCATGAGGTCAGGCCTGGATAAAATAAAAAATAAATAAAATAAAAAATGACAAGCCTTCATATTGACTTTTTTTAAAAGAAAAATCTATTTCAATCTATTTCTTTATCAAAGTGAGGCAAAATGTGTATTCTGCTTGGGTGGGTAATAGTTAAGTACCTGGATCTGGCTCGGTGAGGTAATATAACTTTAGCTTCTGCAGCTACAAAGCCATCAGAAAGTCTCCAGCTGTCCTGAAAATGGCTTGGATCTACACAAATAAAAATGTGGAAAAGTACTCTAAGTTTAAAGATGGGCAGCTGAAAACCCTGTAAAATTAGGGCATGGCATTTCTCATGTGATTCGGCATATTATTTCTCACTGTTTCCTTAGCAGTTCTTCCTCCTATTCTGCAGTGCTGGGAGAGAGTTCATGCTTGCCTTGCAAACATCATAAAAAATCTTGAGTTTAAAATCTTTCATGCAGGATAGTGATGGTTCAAATATAAATTATTTTTAAAAAGCATTTCATATATTAGCAATTTAGACAACAAATGAGGGGCCCTTTATAGGTCATAAATAAAATGCTTAGAGCTGAATGTCACAATTCAGGTTTATCAAAGAAAGATTACTACATAAGTATTGCAATTCAGCTGTGGTTAAAGTTCCCAATACAGCACCAGATAAAGAAATGCTCCTGGATCTTCCAAGCAAACCCCATGGAGCCTTTCCCCAGGTCCAATACTAACCTACACTGAGAAGTGCTTCTATAAACTCTTCTGTCACAACAGGAAGAGGAAGGCGAAATATATCATATAGAACTTCAAGCAAGCCTCGCTGTAACATAAACAGGAATAGGATTACAAAGATGAGCAGAAATATATTTATATGAAGCTAATATCAAAGAAATACAACTCAGGCATTAAAAAACATGGACTACCTTCTTCAGGGTATAGCTGATGTCCTGTTATAATTGCCAAAATTTTAATGGTTTATTAAACATTTACAGCAGGAAATTAGTTTTTAAGCAGTGGGCACATTATGAATGCTGAGAACATGTGATAGATCTACTGACACTCTGTCTTGGGATGGGGCTGCCCAATCACAAAATGGCTATCTTGGTGGAACATCTAAAGCAACAACCGTTACAAGAATGTGACTTGGCAAATGTGGCTCCCTCTCCCAGGATACTTGGTACCAATCTGATTAATTTTTGTTTTTCTAAAGAGGAAGGAATATTCAACAAAATAAAACACTAGATTGCATATGATGTACATCAATACTAGCATGTTTTAGGAGGGTTTTTTTTTTTTAATAAAGCCATCTTTTTATAATGGTCTTTCCCAGCCATTAAACTTACAGTATCTCTAGATTTAATCAACTGCTTTTATTTTGTTTTACTCTGATTTTTTTTTTTACGATTATAATAAATTGCTTTGGGGTGCTTTGTAATAGAAGCTCTAGAAACACATTTGTAATGAAAAACATAAAACAATCTGCATTGCACTAAATAATGTACGGCAGCTAATATACAGTATGGCAAAATGAGTAGATTAAGTTTACTGAATTTGATGGCAATTCTCACGTTTCCATTAAGTTTTTAAATCTACTGAACTTTAAACCAAATTGTGATTTATAACCCCTTAAAACAAAACTTAATGTAAGCAATCTCCACAAATACCGATGGCAACGTCTAGCAGTGCCTCTCACATGTCCTCACACAGAATATAGATGCCTAAGAAAATGAATGTTATAAATTTCCTAGATTAATAGTATTGTGAGAACTGAGTGTGGTTTGTGAAGAACATGCAAATCTCACAATTTTAATGGCAGAAGTTGAAAACATACCCGCACTTCCATGTTAGGTATACATAACACCCCAATAAGAGATTGGATCCCAGAATTCCCAGGCTTACATAAACTAATTATACCTGAAAATAAAATGAAAGGCATAATTATATAACGGTAGTGTTCTGTTACGTTTTTACGTTTGAACACATGAGCAGACACTTTTGTTACAGTTTCAGAATCTGTTAAAGCCCAGAGTCCGTTGGAGTTAGACAACCAATAAAACCAGGCAGGTAGCCCTCGACTTACAATCAGTAGCCTAGTTCAAAGTAACGATGGACCTCCCTGGTACACTTTCAACCTAGTTCCAAAGTTATGATGGCCACCCCCCCCATCACATGACTACATTTTGTGCACTTCACAATGGGCCTGCATTATAGCCATTTACAACACCCCACACTCATATAACTCTTTTATGATGTTTTTGTCCAAAACTCAGCATTTATTTTTGGTTTTTGGCAAAACTGGCCCAACTAAACAATTAGTTCACTTAATAACTATGGCATTTACTCGTAACCACTGCAAAAAAAGTTGGTAAAATCAGGTCAGTTTTATGGGTGACTCATTTTATGACTGCCACGACTTATGACCATAATGGGCAGGTTCCATTATAGTTGTAAATTGAAGGCTACCTGTAAACAAATCATAAACTTTAAAAAAAAATCAGAAAAAAATGAGTGCATCAATACATTTAAACTATCTACTTGTCTAGTACATGTTATTCTTTTTTCTGCACTGAAAGCTAAATATTTGATTCATCCTTTCTTACCTAAAGAAATTTCCAATCTAGTCTCCCCACAATAGGAAAGTTTTACTTCCAAGCGATTCTGCTTACATCTACAGTATAAAGCATCTATACACTACTAAAACTCTACTTCATGTAACCTTTAACTGGATGAACCATGGTACCCCAAATGGGTTAACTTACAGAAAGCATTTATAATCTAGATCCATGATTCCCATGGAAATGAAATTTGGTAAATTTTAGAAAACATTTTATGACATAAATATTACCATAAAGCAGTTTATGACATAATACAAAATGCCATAAAATGTTTCCTGTGCTGATGTTTGTGCTATACAGTTAACCGTGGGCTGAACAGTTTATGACATAATATAGAATGCCATAAAACACTTCTTGTGCTGATGTTTGATTATGCTAAACAGTTCATGGGCTATTTTCAAAGCAGAGAGGGCAAAGTGTGTGTGTGTGTGTGTGTGTGTGTGTGTGTGCATTTAAAGTGAGAACAAATAGCCTACCTGCCCATGATCGAAATGCTGCCACAATTCCCATTTTACTAGCAGAAAGCCGTGCTTCTCTGTCCTCTCTGTTAAAAAAAACATTAATGAGTAAAGACTGTTATGTTTTATTGTTTTTTTAAAAATGCTATTGCTGTAAAAGAGCTTATTCCACAAATTAGGAATAAGCAAAGAATGATTGTGTACTTACTTGAGCTGTCCTTCTGCAGTGTCTGGATTATGCCTGTAGTGAAAGTCCGTGTATGGAGCTAAAATCCGCTACAATAAAGAAGATTGGTGTCATTCCTATTACCGCTTTATATATTATCATATGTAAATCTATTTAAATGCTCTTAAAAATATTATCCTCTTTTTCTGTATAATTATCTATATATTTTGTTAATCAGAAGCTTCTTACTTTTTAACAGAACTGGCATGATACAGTTGATCTGAGTTTTTAACATGAAAATATGTATCTTATCCCTGCATTTAAACTTATCATCTAATTTCTTATTTTTAAAGGAAATAGTGTAGAAAGAAAAGGCACTGGGAGATGTTATAATTTGTTTACTAACTTTATAAATATCAATTGATTTTGAAGAAAAGAATAATTTACATACACATATGGAAGTATCAAATTTCAATGCTAATAGGTAATATTCTGTTATTAAAAGCTTAAAAGCCAAAGCTTCAAAACTGTGTGTCCTTGCTTAATGGCTGCCATTTTTAGTAACCAATCTAAGTTACAACGTTAAAAAAAATAACTTTATGATTAGGCCTTGCACTTATGACTGTCACAGCATGCTATGGTTATATGACTGCCATTTTCACATTCACAGTCCGCTTCCAACAAGCACAGTGAATGGCAAAGTTGGCAGTAAAATCATACTATCTGATATATTCCTTAACATCTATAGAAGTGAGATAGTTAAGTCTATCATGGTCATGTGATAACTTGCTTAGTGACAGTGGCAGCTCAGCTGCCAATTGTGGTTACTAAGTGAAAACTATATGTAGATAAGCAATTCAAAGTTAGAACAAATAAGCACATTAATACAATTATATTTAAAATTACCTCTAATTCCACATCAGCTCGCACATATTGTCGGGTATTTGGATGGTTAAGAAGATGTAAAACAGTCGTTATAAGAGCTTCATTTATGCGGCTTAATTGACAATCTATTACATTTTTCAAAATGGTACTTAGACCACCACGGAAAGCAACTATTTCTGGATTTTGAATCGCTGAAAGAGATTATTCAATTTTAAAAAGTATTAAAAATTTTTAAATTTTGATAATATTTAATAACTAATCACATTTCCATAGACAAAAATCTTACATTTGAAAGTTAATATTAGTCTTAAATTCATTTTTCAAAATTCTTCACCATATTACATTCCTTACAGAAACTTTGAGTACAGTCACAAAATGCTTTGACACAAATTTAAATTTATTTCAAAAGACATATGGGAAGGGGATGTGATAAAAATTACATAGATTTGTAATCTACTGTATAGATTGCCCATTCATTCCAAGAGATTGATAATTCTCTCTACTAAATCTCATATTTAACTGAAATACTTTTAAAAATGCTTACCTAATTCACAGATAATAGCAATACACGCACGAACCATCCTGTCCCTCTCTTGAAGGCCATCATTTCCAACAGCTATCAAAGAATTGGTAACTGAACTGGGAAATAATGAAGCATTGACTGTAATCATCTGCAAAGAAATGTAGGAAGAAGGAAGTATTTGCTGTATACATGGCTCAATTAAGGAACAATGCAAAATATTCACTTATTCATATTAAACAGTAAATGTTTTGTTTTGGTATTCTGTTCTTAATCAGTAACTTCTTAATTTTTAATTTTATTTTTCAAAAGATAATTTTTACACTGCAACCATACAAAGAAGCAGTCCTAAGAAGGGAAACATTGCTGCTAAAGCATCTTCAAGATCTTTTTATTCAATTTACCCACAAAAATTGAATAGCAAAAACATACTCAAAAGCTACTTCAAGAGCTGCTGAAATATGCCCCAATAATTTCTCCATCTGAAAATGTTCATACAAATAATAATGTCTATGGAAAAGCTAGAAGTATGAGAGCACCATACGGCTCCAAATGAGAACCTGTACGCCCCATTAAAAATAGGTGATTTGGATAGAGGCCAATTTGATTAATTTTCTGAGATGGAATTTGAAACCATGGACATTCAATAAGGTAGGAAAGTAGAATCGTATACAGACATTTTGAACCAGAGTTTAGCAAACCATGCCCTGACTTTCAATAAGCTTTTTCCAATTCCTAAACGGACTTTAACATTTGGTACACAGCTGATCAATGCTAAGTGGACTCTCAAAAAGTGGCCCTGAATATTAAGAGTCCTTGATGCATCATATTTATTCACTGGAAGTCCCGCATAGCAGCTAAACGGACCTAAATGATACTTGATGCTTCTTTTGTTTGATGTTTCTCCTTCCTATCTTAAGCTTTTTCTGAAAGTCCATTGACATTGATTGGCTTTGGAAAGCCACAGAGACTACATGGAATATACTGGTACAAGGTGCCAGTAGCACAAGCAGTCTTTGGGGCCCACAGAATGACCCATGTTGCACCATTGCTTCCCGAGCTGCACTGGCTGGCAGTTTGCTTCCAGGTGCAGTTCCAGTGTTTGGTTATGACCTTTAAAGCCCTCTATGGCATAGGTCCAGACTATTTGATGAACCATCTTGTCCCACTAAGGCAAGCCCACCATATTCAAGCTGGCAGAGGTGGCCTGCTGAGGAGCCATCAGTCACAGAACTCTGACTGATAAGATCAGGAGAACAGCCTTCTCTGCTGTAGCACTCTGGAACATCCTGTCCCCCACAGGTGAGATTTTCTCCCTATCCTTCTGCCTGGGACAGAAAACATAGCTGTCAGTTGGCTGAGGAACCAAATGGGAGAATACATAACTGAAGATGGTTGCTGGACTAACTTACTGACCCCACCTTCCTCCTGTGCTTCATCCTCCCACACTGCTCATCTTTTGAATTTTGTATTATTGTACTTCCACTGTTTATTTTTATTGTTTCATTCCTTTACTATTATTTTTACATGTTTATCATTCTCTCCCTCCCCCCCCATTTTATTGTTGTAAGTTATAGTAGCCCGATGGTGAGATGGGTAGCAATAAATTTAACAAATAGCTCAGAACTGTGACCGTGGATGAGGTACGCAACCAAACTGTTATATTTATTCATATATTTGTTTTGTACTTGTAATCTTGTTTATACCATGTTAACTGAATTTCATTATCAGCATTGTTTTCTACAGTAAATAATCAAGCTATTTGCAATATTATTTTATAATCATATAAAACTTGAGATGGATAATTTAGTAAATAACAATATTATATTGTGAGTTTTCACATACCTTTCTGACTAAACGAAGTGCTTGTGTTCGTTCTACTTCATTACTTTGCTGTATATCTATACATCTAAAATGAAATACATATATATTTATGTACTTATATTTATAACTACCTATGAAACATGGTTTATTTTCTTAACATTTTGTTGTATTAGTTCCTTATAATTGGGATTCAGACATTAAAATAACCAGAATTATTGGTTGGTTTGGATCTAGAATTTGCCTCTCAATAAAGGCTGCCATCCTTCCATGAAAGTTTATCTGTAGAATACTTTTGATGGAAAAATAGTACAGGTGACATTTTCTTATTCTTTTTGAAAATCTACTTTCAAAAGATTAGCAGGGAGAAGTGGAATCTTTTAATACATGTGTAGGAGACTGAACAGGGATAGCATACGGAAGAAAGAACCAGCAAGAACTATGTTTTTCACTTTTTTCTCAAAATACAAGTGGCTAAAAATGCTCAAATTAGCCCAAAATTATTTTATGGGATATAATGATGAGATTCAACTTCTAAACATTACTGAGGTAAAACAATCCAAATAGATAATCCTTGATTTATGACAATTGGAGCTGGAATATTGGTTAAGCACAGGGATAGTTAAGCAAGATGCCCACATGACTGCTTCACTCAACAACCACAATCCCAGCTCAGTCACTTGCAGACATTAAATGACTATGTGAATCATTAAGCAGACAAAGCAAAAGAGTTGCCTGCCAGAGGCAGGAAAGCAGTTCTCTTCCATGTGCAGAAGACAACCCCTGCAATGGGGCTCAGGTCTTTAACAATAGCACTTATATATACAGTAGCTTCATAGTGCTTTACAGCCCTCTCTAAGCGGTTTACAGAGTCAGCATATTGCCCCCAACAATTCAGGCTTTATTTTTGCAACCTACCACAGGAATTGCCTTCCCTTCCATGTGGAAGAGAATGTCTGTAATTGGCTGGAGAAATAAAAGCTCGGATCTATGGAATGCAAGCTTCATTTCTCCAGTCCAGTGAAGGAGTGCCCCCTTCCCATTCACAGGAGGAAACTCCTGCAGCGAGTTGCCAAAACAAAGATAAGATCTAAAAAGCTTAGCTTCGTTTGTGCAGTCCAGTGGATTTCCATTCACTCTGCAGTGCATAGAGGGGAGGATGAATGCTTGAACAGGTGACAGCAGCGTGAACACGTTGCCAAGCACCCAAGATCTCAATCATGTGACCATGGGGAAGGAGGGGCAACATTTTACAATGACCAGAAGTGCTTTACAGAGAATAAGGCACCCTTTCCATGTTAACTTCAAACAGTTGTTAAACAACCAGTCGTAAGTGGAGAATTACCTACATTTGCCTCAAAGCCTCCATCATGAACTGTTCCAGGCCATTTACTTATAAATGACTGCAGCTTTATTGCTCCAAATCATAATATCAACAAGATTATATCATCAGAAGGAACAACACAAGAGTTATAAAATATACAGCAGGCTTTGTAGATGCTTTTATTAGACTAATATGTGGCTAGTGTTCCCAAATGCTTCTATGTGTTGGCTTATGTGACTGAAAGCAGAATTTCTGTATATACATGAGTCCTGCACGAACATTGAATATACATAAAGCAATGGTTATTAACCTTTTTGGCAACAGGAACCGATTTTGTGAAAGACAATTTTTCCACAGACGGGGGGAGGGGGGAAGAGGAGCACACTACCTAGATCCCTCACATGCAGAGTTTAGGGTTTGCACTCCTATGGAAATCTAATCCCTGATGATCTGAGGTGGAGCTCAAGTGGTAATATTAGTGCAGGGAAGTGGTTGCAAAAACAGATGAAGCTTCGCTTGCTTGCTGCTCACCTCCAGTTGTGCAGCCCAATTCCTAACAGGCCACAGACAAGTACCGATCCGTGGCCTGCCAGGGACCCCTAACATAAAGGATGGGATCATGATTCCTGTTGGAGGAGGCTCAAGTTACAAATATAATAATACAAATGGACACTGTTTGATGGGTCATATAAACAACAGATGCATATGAAAAATCCAAGCAATTACAAATCACATTACTGTAATATTATTTTGGTAATTACCTGGCTATTAAGTAATCCACTTTCAGTTTTAATACCTTCTGTAAAATACTGGAGTCTCTGATAAGATATCGAAGAGCTCGGAGTCCTGCTGCTCGCACCTCTTTCGCTTCATTTAATAAAGCTAACCGCAAACTGTGATGATAAATAAGTCATTCAGGCTATAAATGATAAAAGTATATCCATTCTATATTCACCAAACTCATTTTATGTGATTAACTTCCTTCATCTATTTTTTAACACTGTAGTATCCAAAATGTGTTTTTTACAACATCTATAACATCAGCAGCTAATAATGTATAAATTCCTATGTTATTGAAAAATTGTTAAAATATCTATTGTATTATATATTTAATCAAATTAAAAACAATAATATGAATCTAGAGAGTGACACAAACATAAAACATTTTATACTTTGCTGTAAATATTGTTGAAACTATCAGAATTACTACAGGAAAAACATCTCTGCAACATTTAAGGAATTACATAACCCCAAATTTGCAAAACTTTTAAACAATTTAACCCATCAATCCCTTTTTTGTTTCTTTTGTTAAAAAGTTCTAAAGAGCTTAAATTCTTCTAAAGATCATCTCTATAGTTGTAAGAATAGAAATAAATTTAATTACTCATGAATTTCAATTAAGGAGATACCTCCTTGAAACACATGGCCTAGTGACCTTCAAAGCTATTTAAAAAAATTATTAAGATTTAAATTCTTTGGCTATTCCATTTTATAGCCAGTAAAGATCCATTAACTTTACACTTAAAAAGTACTAGTTCCTGTTGTCTGGATTCATTTGCAGCTTATCAGAATGATCAAAAATGAAATCATTATGGGGTAAAAATCACTACAAAGCTAAATGTTTTCAACATTACGCTGATATATCGTATTTTTCCCAGAGGTTTTCAGCTTAGCACATTTAAGATTCTGAAAGTCAGAAGAATGACCAACTGGGTAAAAAAGCATACTGTACGAAATCATGTTTGCAACTTCTAAAAAGAACTGTGTTTTTTTCTACGCTTATGGTGGCCTTTAGAATGCAGGCAGTTGTTAAGTTTATGCTATCAAAGTTCTAGAGGACTTTTCAGAAACCAGATTTAAAATATGGTATTGCTGTGATCCTTAAATTAAATCCCCAGTAAATACAATGATATAATTTTAAAATTATAAAGAATAAAGTTAATCTTTAGTCAAGTATGCCCAATCTTTGAGATATAGATAAGGTCAATAATACCTATTTGACATCTTTAACAGATATTTTTATTAATATACAAAATAAAATTGGACTTGTCAAATTTGTTTCTGAGTTTTAATATAGCACTATACTGTATTCAATTCTGTTAGCAGTAAAGGATAAGGAAGACATTATTGTCCGCCTTAGCTGTAAATGGAAAGGAAACGCATGTAAAATACTTTCTCTAACACCTCCAAAAGAAAATACAGGTAATCCTCCTCTCTCCCTCCCTCCCTCCTTCCTTTAGTGATTGTTCAAAATTACAATGGCACTGAAAAGTATGACTTATGACCATTTTTCAGTTATGAAGCTTTACATAACATTGCAGCATCCCCATGATCACATGATCAAAATTCAGATGCTTGCCAACAGATTCATATTTATGACCATTGCTGTGCCCCAAGGTCATGTGACCTTTTGTGACCTTCTGACAAGCAAAGTCAATGGGAAAGCCAGATTCACTGAACAGCTGTATTACTAACTTAATAACTGCAATGACTTAATTGTGACAAGAAAGGTTGTACAAAAGGTTGTAACAAATGTCTCACTTAACCACAGAAATTTGGGGCTCACTTGTGATTGTAAATCAAGGACTACCTGTATGTCATGCTGACCATTATAACATATTACATATGTATTGGTTTAAAAATAGGTCAAGTCACAGCATATTTTGTAGTATTTATCTGCTTATCCACCATTTATAATTATTTAAATTCTTTACCATCCCAATGTGTGGCTAGTAAAAGTCTGGTTATTTTAAACAAAAACAATTTTTAAGGTTTTTTTTCAGGTCTTTAACAGTAAACAGGATATATTATACAACAGGCTGATGCTTAAGATATAAACTGGGCATAAATCCCAACTGTTCATCAGGGACAGGAGTAACAATCAGAGTTAACAGTGAAGCTAATAATCTCTGCTGCTCACAACTGTTATTGGGTCTGAAGAGGTGCTCAACTTAAATCCACCTTAATCCATTTCCACATTTATCTCCCATCACAACTTAGAATTTCTAGCCTTTTGTTCTAATTCTGTCACAATCAATCTTCTCTGAAGAAAACCACTTTCTGGTTTGTTATTACTTTAATCCAGAATTTCAATCATCAGATTACTATTTACAATACACAACACTTACCATATGATGATATCTTCATAAGTAAAACCTAATTTTTCTTCAGTATGACCAGCATTACAAAGAAGCTGCAAGATATAAATTTTAGTACTTTCAACAACAGAATTAAAACAATTTTCAATAAGCAAGTTCAACTAATCATTTCCTCACATCTATACTACTTCCCAATTAACCAATCTGAACATTTTTCCAGGATATTATTAGAAGAAAAAGAAATAGCCTGGTTGAATTATTGTCATTAATTTTTGTCAATTATTTTGAAAGATAATTTAAAAAAACCAAGTTATTGATATCTGGATTGACTGAAAAATTCTTTACTTTTCAGATGTATACAGGATTCTATAATTTAACTTAATTACTCCAATTACCTTAAAAGACACAAATTTAAAAAATGTACAAATTCCTGGTTTCTCTGCAAACAGCAACAATCTCGAATTTTAAAAAAATTACTACCACTCACATCTTTATCCAATTCATTTTTTTGGCAAAGCTACTACCACTTTTAAAGCAAAAATCACCAATATAATTTTGTTTCATTGCCTATAAATATATAACAAAAGTAATAAAAAATGGTTCAACTATTTGATATCCTACTATGTAGATCATTTGTTATAATAAGGATGTACTGTATAATAAAATATATTCTGGGCCCTAAATACCATAAAACTGACAAAATGCTACTGCATTGACACCTGAAGTAAAAGTGTAAGAGAACAGCTCAAATAACAGACAATGTAGATCCTTCTCTTCCACTTTACATATGGGCTTGGTTTTGTGAAGAAAGTTTATAAAATAAGATTATATATAAAATAAAAGCAGGGAGAGCTTTAATCTGAATAAACATTTACCTAGGGCATCAAAGCCTTGGGGGTAACAATACAGCCCCTGTTCTGAATGATTCTAAAAACGCAAAACTTCACATTGGCAGCACATGATACCAGCAGTCAATGTGTCTCAGGAGTGTCATATGCCCTTTGAGCTAGCATTGTTGAATGGTCTATGAACAAAATTTGTATTAGGGAGCTACACTGGTTATCCTGTGCAATTCAAAGTGCTGGTTGTTATCTATTACATACCGTACAACTCAGAGTCTGAGTACTTTAGAAACTCCTTTTGCCTGACAATAGAGGAGACCAGGGGACAACTGCTGTGACAAGATTCAGTTAAAGGGAGCTTGATAATAAATTTTACTTAAAAGATTTATATTATGGCTGCCCAAACTCTGGGAAGCTTATAAAAATCATTACGCCTATAAAATAAAATAAAAATAATAAACATTCTGCGTCATAAGCTTCCCCCTTGGGATACCCAACAGCAGACTCAGCTACCCTCCTACTGAATGTTGAACCACTTGCCTCCAGAAGTTGTGAATGTTCCAACACTGGAAGTTTTTAAGAAGAGACTGGACAACCATTTGTCTGAAATTGTATAGGATTTCCTGCCTGAGCAGGGGGTTGGACTAGAAGACCTCCAAGGTCCCTTCCAACTCTGTTATTCTATTCTAGTGCACCCTGTGAGATCCCCCGCCTTTGAAATAACTTATTCCAAAACACAGATGGCTTGCCTCTCATAGTTTTCAGAAGGTTGTAAACAACTGGCTTTTTGAGAACTGGCAGATGAATGTTTTTTATTAATCTGTATTATCTGGAATTATGATATATTGTTATTTTATTAGTTACTACATGTTCTACCTTGCCTAGAATCCTAGCCAACAGAACTAAACAAAGTCTACAAATAAGTCATGAATATCCAAATCTCAATTTCTATCTTAAAAATGTATTCATATATGGATAAACATATCCTCCAACATGCCTTTCTGGATCTGCAAAAAGGAGACATGTAACAGTCGCAGGCTCAGCTGACTGCTTCATGGCCCTTTCTAGGTCTTCACAAGAATGCATATATATATTCAGAACATACTTCTTCTGGAAGCACATCCATAATTGTTTCGTATACATCAAATACTGCAATATGCATATGCTTCTTCAACATGGTTCATTATCACAGCAGTCTACTTATTTGTTCAAGCTCTGCAAAATTGTGGATATCTAAGTAATTTCAAACAATTTACCAATCCCGTTACTACTTGATGACTTTATCATGCTACATCATTCAACCACCATTTTTCTAAAACAATTATTTGATGCATTAATAAAAATAAAAGATAACATTATAACAGTCACTAAATTTCTTACCTTTGTAAAATTATTCAAATGGCCAAGTTTTCTCATATTTGAAACCCCTTGCAATTTGGCCACATTTTGGAGAATCTCCCTCAAGTTATCGGAGGGGTCTACAAAAAAATATGGTACAAATAGAGTTAGAGAAACTATATAGTTCCCAAAACAATGAAAAATGTATCCCTTGATCACAGTGTAACTCCTAAATTATCTTAATATTTATCTTTGAGAATTCCTGCCATGTTTTGACACACAAATTTATTATATACTGAGGTTATTATTTTGTTATTTATTTATAAATTTGTGCCTTTTTCTGATCCAAAAGACAGAGTTCAAGCTGAATTGATGACTGAAAAATAACCACTTTTATATTAGTCACCCTATAATAAACTGCTATGATGCAGAACAATATTATATATTTGGCTATCAACAATCCAGTACAAATAGTTCTCAGCTTAATGACAATCGGGACCAGAATTGTAAGATGGTGTGGTTGTAAATTGAGTCAGATCCAATTTTATAAGTTTTATGGTGGTCATTAAATAAATCATTGCAGTTGTTAAGCGAATCAACATCTCTTAAGCAAATACCCAATAGTTTTTTGTTTTGTTTTTTTTGCTGGAAATTGGCAAAAAAGGTAGCAAATGACAATCCCATGACCACAGTGCAACAGGGTCATAAATGCGGGTTGGTTATCAAGTGTCCAAAATGCGATGTGAGCGCAGGAGTGGTGCAATGAGTGAAAGTGTGTGAACGATTGTCACTTTTTCTAAAGTTGTTGAAACTTTAAACCACTGTTAGATGAAGGGTTATTGAATCGAAGAGTACCTGTAAAAAAAACCCTATTATTTTGTTACTGCTATAATAAGCAAAATTAAAAATTTTGATGGAAGGGAATCTTATAAAAAATAATAGAAAATGTTGAGATTCCAAAGATTTTTTTACAAAGTGAAAATAGCGCTTCCACAGAAAATATAAAAAGAATGAGAAAAAGAGAAAAAATAGTAAGACAGAAAACATTTTATAAAACTTAAAAAGCAAAAAACTACAAACAAGAGAGATTACAAAGGTTACAATAGTATTGATATAAAAACATCACTATTATAATCTTCGATTTTAAGGATGCGTAATAGATGGGATAAATTGCTGTTCTATAATTTAACATTATCAACAATATAATATGGGTGATGTATATTCTTTTGTTTTGAGCATTTTTCAGAAAATTGCCAAAATAATTCTATATTCAAATAATTTTGCTATAAAAATTATTTAGGTTTCAACTACAAGTTCATAGATTTAGAAAATCTTATTTCATTGGCAAAATAATAAATCAAACTACAGGCAGTCCTTGTTTAGCAAGTGCAACTGGGACCAGCAAATCAATCAGCAAGCAAAGTGATTGCTAAGTAAAACTGTCACCCTGTTTATGATCTTAACTTCAGCTTTCATTTGCTTTATAGACCTGCAAAGGTCAAAAATGCAAAGACTGGTTTCAAAGTTACTTCTTCATCACTCTCATAACTGTGATCAATCACACTATTACACAGTTGCTAAATGACTACCTGTGCTTTCTCAGTAAGGCTCCACAAAACAGAAACATTCCAGCTTGATCAAATTAACAGCCAAAATGCAGTTCTATTTGCCTTTTCTCAAAGTAGTAATAAAATATCCTCTGGTTACAAAGCTTTAAATGCAGACACCTGATTCATACTATCATATGTGGTGGACATGCCCCAAAGCAAAAAAATACTGGACAAAAATGCATACATGGCTGGAAAAAATGGTAAAACAACATATTGATTGGAAACCAAAAATATTCCTGTTGGGCATTTTACCGGATAAGTACAATAAAAGGAATGCATATCTGATTTTACATGTATTGACTGTAGCTAGAATTGCATTTGCACAAAATGGAAAAGTTAAGAGAGCCCAACAGATAAAAATGTGATTTAAAAAATTATTAGAATGTGCAGAAATGGATAGGCTAACATTTACAATTAAGGAAAAGAAACTGAATATTTTTTGACCTGGGATTTATTTTATCAAAGGGAGATATGTTAAAATGGTTAAGTAAACATTAATTATTATTATTATTATTATTATTATTATTATTATTATTATTATTATTATTATTATTATTGTTGTTGTTGTTGTTGTTGTTGTTGTTATTGTATCAACACTAATGTAATAATTACTGTTATAAATATTTTGATTATTATTTCCTAAAACTATTTGTACCCAGACAACACACTGTTTAATTGAAAATGAAATTTTTATGTTATAAAATAAAAAAACTTGATGGAAAAAAAGGCATGTATGATGTATTACAAGAAGCAGGCGTACATTGGTTATGAAGCATGGTCCCAAACATTCTGAAAATTAAGTAAGTGAACTGGACTGCAGCCTCTGACCACCATTGTTCTTGGTATCTTGTTGGATCACCTGCAATTGGGGATAGGAGGTATTGTTTTGCAATGGTTCTGCTCCTTCCTCAACAGACAATTTTAATCTGCCATAGCAGGTGGGAGGAGAGATTGATCCAATAGCTACTACTGGGTAGAGTGCCACAGGATTCAATTCTCCCTTCCCTGTGTTTTAACATCTATAGTAAACTGATGGAGGAAGTCATCTAAAATTTTTGGATGTGATAGCAGTATCCTGGTGATGCCTAATTATACACTGCTATCCCACCCTGTAAGAGAGATGCAGTTGATGTTCTTTATTTTATGTATTTATCGTATTTAGAAACTGCCCATCTCCCTCACAGAAGGACCCTATGTACAAATAAGCACCTGGAGCCTGTGAAGACTTGGATGAGAGACAACAGGGAAAATCTGAACCCACATAAGAAAGAATTGCTGCTTGTACAATGTAATTCTTCTGGATTCATAACTTCTGCGTGAAGTCTGGTAATAGCCAGAACTTAAATTTAGCTCTGGGTAGTACAGTTGCGGTCTTTCTTACTGCAAGGATACCTAGCTATAGTAACTTATTCCCTCAATACCAACCAGTTAGACTACTGCAATGCACTTTACATGGGGTTGCATGTATCTGCAACTGGTCCAGAATATTTGTTTAACAAGTTTACCATTGTACAATACTTGTATGTGAATTGCATGAAACAGGAAAATATGTTATATAAAAAGATTTAATGGAATAAAATAAATTAATGGATAACCCCATTCAAAAAGTCTTGCAATTGTCACCCTGCACCTTCACTGAGGCGAATGAAAACAACTTTTTTTTAAAAAAAGTAATTCATGTCATTAAGTTGGTGTTTAACACTTAAACACCAATTTAATGATACCTAATCCAGCAATCCACTCATGTCTATGCTGCAAGGAGGGATCATATTAGCTATAACGGTATCTTAAAAATAAGAACCAAGGCATTACACTTGTTTTGTTGCTAAAGAAAATATTTCAATGCTTGAAATTATTGCTTCATAATCCAGAAGCATTTAAGTTTGTTGCATCAGCTATTCCAGTTTCTATAAATTTCAGATCGAGTCACTAATACCCTATAATGCACTGTAGTTACAGCTTTTCTCAGAAACTTAAAATGGTTCAAAATGCTATAACAAGATTACTTTAGTATGCCATATTCATTTTCAATTCTATATTTCTTGTTGCATCATACTTTTATTTAATATTTACTGCAAATAAACTAGATTCTAGGCCATCATTTATATATGAAGATACACGTAGATTCATATCCCCAATTAGCCAATACACTTAACCGTTACCACAAAGAGTTCTGTGTGGTATAGCAGTTTGAATGTTAGACTAGCAGCAGGTTTTAGTCCAAGCTCAATCATCAAAGGTAACTAGTTGGGTTTGAATCAATCACTTGCTCTCACCTTAAAGGGTAATGTTAGTGAAGAAAAATAGAAGGAAGGAAGATCATATACACTAATTTAAGTTTCTAAATAAAAAACAAGTTATAAATCTAACAAATACATTAAAGTTTATTTTATTCATTTGGCAATAGAAATCTGGGATAGAAAATATAACATATATGCTGGGGTTTATTTGCATGAGTGTGAGCAGCTTTCATCCCCTTCCTATAGCGAAAGAGTAAAGAAAAACAAAAAATGAGAGAATAAAATATCAAACCACAGCGAGAAATATCAAATTACTAAGAAAGAAACTAAGTTTGAGACCAAACCTTCTAAATACAACCCCAGGTTCTAGTTTACAGTAGATCCCCTTCACTTTTTTTTAAAAAAAAAATACAGTTTTAAAAATAATTTTTAAAATAAGTTTTAAGTCATCAATGCAGTTATTTTATTAAAATTCTGGAAGACTGTTGCCAATCGAATAAGACAGAACAGGATTAATTAAAATAGTCACTATATGAAACAGAATTCTATTGGAATAGATTTTGACTCTATGTTCATTCCTAAATCTTTGAATTCATGTAACTCTATAGAGACATGGGATTTATTTCCCACATCCTGGCATGGGACAGCCTCATCTCCTTACTTTGTGCTTATATAAAAATTAAATTGTCAGAGAAATTCCTAGACTGTGATTGTTTATAAATCATATTCAAGATGTTCTGGGGGTTTTTCTGCATTACAAAATGTTCTAATGGTACTCGATACTATTTCTGTCACCCATCATGTAAGTTTTAAAATTTAAAATCCATAAAGCTCTCAGTGAAATAAACAGTACATTATTTCATTATGCCTCTCTCTCTCTATATATAAACACACAACCATAAATCACTTTTGACAATGCAGAATTACTATTCTAACGTGACAGATATTCAAAGGTTTAAATTTATACGCACAAATTTTGATAATGAAATTGTGGCTTCCCATACTATCCATTATTTTTCAGTCATCCAAGAATGTCACTTTATGTAAATGTCCATTTTTTTGTGAAAATATCCAGGACTCTCTGTCCTTTGACAATAAACAAACAGAAAAACTTTACATTTTCCTTAACTAAAAATAGGCAGCTTAGAAACTGCATTTGGTTTTGTGAGGCTATCTAATTTAGGTGGAGAAGGATATTATGCATACTTTTAGCTATTTTTTTCTTGTATCCGATTCCATCACATACAGAAAAGTTCTTATAATTTTCACACGTAGAGCTAAAAAATAATTGATCATCCAAGCAAATTACTGCCAGCCCATCGACTGATCATGAGTCAATAAATTTGGATTTCTCAAGCAACTTGAGGATCTTAATGACTAACTACTGGCTTACACTCAGCTTGTGAGTTCTAAGTTATTGAAGCTTATTCAAAAGAATTGTAGGTGACCTGCATATTATATGTAACAATGAAAAGAATCATCCAAAAAGTTTGCATGGTCTTTCTCCATTTTTTTGGTCTTCCTTCTTAGGAAAGGAAGAGACGTAGCATATTACCAAAGCAGCTTACTCATAACTTTTATTGATTGACTTTATTTCAATCAATTTACATGGCCACCCATCTCATAAACACAAGTTAGGGCAGCTGATAGGTTAAAAACATATACCACTGATTTTTTTTTTAAAAAAGGACAAGGTATTATGGCAACCAAGGAAATCAGCAACATCTGGTTTCAATTTCTATAATTCTAACCCCACCCCCCACCCCCACCCCATGCCTGGGAAAATACCTAGATCTAAACAGCTTTCCAAAAGACCCGCAAGATAGAATCTAATCTACTTTGGAAGTATGATTTGATAGGGCAGGCACTGTGACAAAGAAAGCGGGCTTCTTGAGTTCTACAAAGCAGTACTAACTGATACAACCCAGAGATTAGGATCCCACAGAATTAAGACAACAATGCAACAGCACCACTTCTGCATCACCTGTAAAGGAATTTAAAAGTACTACCTGTGCAATTAATACTGCTAGTTATGCAAATTATCTTTCTGACCACATTCTGCTAAACATATCTAGCTTTCTTCAAGCTTTCTTTCATCATTCAAAGTAAAAAAAAATCAAACGTAGGAGACATACTTAAGCACTATTATCCAAGGATCACTGAACTGAACTGCCTTCATGAACACATATAACATGGACTATTTTACTGAAGCAAGTCTGAAGAAATAATAGAACATATTACACTATGCAGTAAACGCATTTGTAATAAGAGAGTAATAATAGAATAATAATACACAAGAGAAACAAAACATCCCTGTGCAATACATTTTCAGTATCCTCATAAAAGTTGTCAAAAGATCCCCAGAATCTACTTGACTTTTAAGAGACTTCAGTATATTTTTCCTTCAATAATCTAGAAAATTGGCATATTAATTGGACCTACAAAGTATCAAAATGTGTATCTAGACACAATCTGTGATAAATATTTTTTGAATTGTAGCATTTAAATTAAATGAACATTTTCTCTATTGAATGTCATTTTCTAAACAATTTAGCCCCAATTTAGATTTTACAACTGCAGTATGAAGACATCCATAGTGAAGTCCAGCAATCACTGCAGTAATGTCCAAACATAGAAATCACATGCCCTGTGTGAATAAACAGTATCTTTTTGCATTATGTCATTTATTCTTCAGTAGAACCATTTAGAATCTGTTGGACTCTTATGAATCTTATGGATTTCATTGTGCACTTCTGAATTTATCCTGTGCTATTGTTTGTACTACATATTTTGTCAGAAGCTTATGCGCTTATTCTAATTTTTTTCTGATAAACAAGACTGCGCCAAATATTCCACTCAGTTTACAAAGGATTTGCAAATCCTAATGTGCAGTACGCTAGAATCTATTATTTTATCTACCCAAAACTGTATCTAAAACAAATGCCATTTACTAGTGACGAATTGCAACTCTGCCACCCAGAAATAGCATGATGGAAACAGAAAAAACAGCCCTGTTCATCAATTTGGACCAATGAAGAGAAGCTACAGTTTATTTATTCCAGAAACAACATGCTGTTGTAAAAACAGTCCTGAGACTGACTAATATATACCTTCTGAGTTTTGCTTGTATTGTAATTTGTATTATTTTAATATAATTGATACTGCCTTAAGGAGTATGTATGTCATACTGAATATAAATATGCTAAATAACAAACAATGAAATAAGTTATACTGCATACTGATAGTTTTATGTTTAGATAGCATGCCAATAGCATATTTTACTACAACTATTTTAAGTCTAAAAGGAACATATATATATTCCTATAAATCATCTCTGAAAATTTTGAGTTTTTCAAAAATGTTAGTATCACGATACTTCCAGCTGCCACCTTGCTTTAATATCCACATCTAATCATGGTAGAGGACAGTTTTTGCCTATCTATGGACACTCTCAGTTAGGGAAGCTTTTATAGCTTATCAACAGGCGCAAAGGAGGCCTATTTCCAAGTAGACTGACTCACCAAATCAATTTGCAAGATGAGTGTAGGAGGAAAGCCTTCAGAAAGACCATTAAGATTTATATAGTGCTAGCATAAGCACTCAAACGCGCCCTTAACGGCTGCTAACAGCCATCAACAGCAAGCGGAGATTAAATAATGAACCTGAAATAGGTTAAGTTGCACACACAATCTAGGGTGGAGAGAACGCAATACACTACTTGTCAATAACCGGGTAGCTACTTGTTGTCCTCATGCTTCCTCCCCTCCACATCAACACACTATCTCAGCAAGCAACTCACCAGAGTGAAGCATCCCTTTGCATTTATCACTCTGCCATAAAACACCATGACTTTCACTATTTTTAAGGCAGATTTGGGGGGGGTGATGGGGGGGAAGAGAGACCGATTTGCCTTTCATCCTGTCAACCCAGCCTTCACATTCCCTCCTTTTTCAAGAGGCCCAACAAATACCAACTTATTTTAAGCAGGGTAAAAAAACGCCATTGTAGAAGGGGGGGGGGGGCGGAGAGAGAAAAAAAAAAGGGGGGGGTTGACACAACCAACCACACACACACACAGAGTATGCGAAAAAAAAATCTTATTTCTTCAGAGTTTATTTCTTCATGCAAAAACACGCAGGGCAGTAAATGGAAAGGCCGGGCTTTCCATTGAGGAACTAATTTTTTACTCCACAAGTCCGCTTCAGACACCGCAACCAGGCTGAATGAAATATTACTCACAGGGAAGCGAGAACCACTCCAACCAAGCTTAGTTTTAAATAAGGGAGGAGGAAGGAAGCGGCGGCGGCGGCGGTGGTGGTGGTGGGGGGGGGGGGAGGTTGGTCGGTTGGTTCGTCCAACCATCCCAAAACAAGCTTGAGTTTCAAATATAAGGGGAGGCCGGCGGCCGGTTGTGCGTTGGCAACCTTTCCATCCGCAAAAGGGAGCCGCTTCGAGAAAAGGGAGAAGCGGCTCCCCGGTGCTCCTTTAGGCGACCCTCCCTCTTCTCTCCCCACGGAGGACTCGCCCCACGAGCCTCTCTCCACCCTCAGACCCAGGCTCCATTCACTCCCATTCTGAAAATGGGAGCCGGCAACGCAAAAGAAGGAGGAGGAGGCGGCGGAGTGGGTGTTTATGCCCGGCTCGGCTCGGCTTGGTTTTCGGCAGGCCCCTTCGTTACCTCGGGTGAGATCGAGCGGGACGTTCTCCTCGCCGCTGTCGTTCCGGCCTGGAAAGGGAGGAGAGAAAGGAGAGAGAGAGAGAGAGAGAAGAGCAGGAGATTCAGTTAGTGATGGAAGCCGCAGCGGCGCCGCCGAGCAGCGGGGCTGAGGCAAAAGAGAGAGGGCGAAGAGCTCGGAGACACGCCGCTTTCGCTTCCCTTCCCCGCCCGCCCAGGTCTGGGCCTAGCCCAGGTTCTCCTCACCTCGGATGCGGAGGTGCCTCAGCGAGCGGGCGCGGAGACTCACCGCCATGTTTACGGTCCCGCAGTCACAACACCGGAAACCTTGCCCGATCTCGCGAGAGCGGGGCGGAGGAGAGACGCCGCTTGACTTCGCCCGCCGGACGCGCTCGGCCCGGCAGTCTGAGGAGAGCGGGGCGGGGCGGCTGTGGCGGCGACGCTGCTGCTGCTGGGGGGGCTCCCGGAGGGCGGAAAGGGACCCGCCCGTATTCGGCGGTGCCTCTCGAGGGGAGGCTGCCTGGAAGGGCCAAGAAGGAGGGGGAAAGCAGTAGCAGTGCAGCCGCCGCCACCGCTCCTCCTTCAGCCAGGTGGCGGGACCCGCATCGCCTTATTGACCGCGATGGGTGGTAATTGGGTGTGCGCGATAAGGGATTTGTAGCTCGCGTGCGCGCACGTGGACGGCTAAATTAGTCTACTTATCTCCTTTCTCTCAGTGGCTTCCTGAGAGGAAAGTGTTTTTTTCGATCTATCTATCCATCATCTATATATGGATATCAATATATAATATGTCTGGTTCTTTGTGTGTGTATGTGTGTGTGTGTACCCTGTTTCCCCTAAAATAACACATCCCCTGATAATAAGCCCAATTGGACTTTTGAGCCCATGCGCTAAAATAAGCCCCCCCAAAAATAAGCCCTCCCCGAAAATATTTAATAATAATAACTTTATTGTCATTGTATATGTATACACAGTATACCCATACAACAAAATTCACTAAGCACCCAAAGACCAAGCCCAACATACATGACAATCCCCAAACACCCCCCTCCACCACAAATTCCCCATCCCTAAACCACCCAAACATCCACACAACAGACCAAATAATGCTGTCCAACAGCTCACTGATGGTGGCCCTTTAGTTCATTGTTGAGTGCAATTATAGTTCTGGGATAAAAACTATTCAGAAAACGTGTGGTCCGAGTTTTAATTGTTCTGTATCTTCTGCCAGAAGGCAGCAGTCCAAAAAGATTGCGCAGCCCATTCCCACCATTTCCTCTGGTTAGGATTAGGGAGACAGAGCTGGAAATCAGGCAAGAGGAGCCCCGTCTTAATCCACACGCCCCAAAATAATAAGACATCCTTGAAAATAAGGCCAGAGGTGAGTTTCAGAAGATTCTGACCAATTCTGGAGAATCTGTAGTGGAAATTTTCAGTAGTTCGAAGAACCGGTAGTAAAAATTCTGACTGACCCCGTCCCCATCTATTCTCTGCCTCCAAGTTCCAGCTGATCGGGAGGAAATGGGGATTTTACAATATCCTTCCCCTGTCCCACCTACCAAGCCAGGCCTACCAAGCCACTCCACATCCACCAAGCCATACCTACAGAACTGGTAATAAAAAATTTTGAAACCCACCACTGAATAAGACCAAGCACTTATTTTGGGGTTCAAAAAAATATAAGACAGGGTCTTATTTTCGGGGAAACAGTATATGTTTCTTTGGAAGGACAGATATCGAAGCTGAAGCTCAAGTACTTTGGCCCTCAAATATGAAAAGAAGACTCATTGGAAAAGACCCTGACTTGGGAAAGACTGAAGGCAAAAGGAGACGGCAGAGGATGAGCTGGTTAGACAGTGTCATTGAAGCAGTGAATATGGGTTTGGCCAAATTCAGGGGGATGTTGGAGGAAAGGAGGAGACTGGCATGCTGTAATCAATGTGGTCTTGAACATTGGGTGCTGTCTAACAAAATGAAATTCAATGGTGAAAAAAGTAAGGTTCTACCTTTAGGCAGGAAAAGTCTGTGCGATATCTTGCTCAATAGTGGTGACTGTGAGTCCTAATGGACAATCACTTAAATATGAGCCAGCAGTGTGCAGCAGCTGCCAAAAAAGCCGACACAGTTCTAGGTTGCATAAACAGAGGGATAGAATCAAGATCACATGAAGTGTTAATACCACTTTATAATGCCTTGGTAAGGCCACACTTGGAATACTGCATCCAGTTTTGGTTGCCACAATATAAAAAAGATGTTGATGACAAGAGTGCAGAGAAGAGTAATGAAGACGATTAGGGGACTGGACTGGAGGTTAAAACATATAATGGGTGCTGGAACTGGGCATGTCTAGTTTAATGAAAAGAAGGACTAGGAGAGACATGATAGCAATGTTCCAATATCTCAGGAGTTGCCACAAAGAGTACAGAGTCAAGCTATTCTCCAAAGCACCTGAGGTGGAAACTAATCAAGGAGAGAAGCGACCTAGAACTAGGGAGAAATTTCCTGACAGAACAATTAACCAGTGGAACAACTTGCCTCCAGAAGTTGTAAATGCTCCAATACTGGAAGTTTTTAAGAAAAGATTGGATTTGTCAGTCATGAAGAGTTGGGTGTGACTTAACTGAGTGATAAAAACATACACATATGTGTATGGATGCATGTGTGTTTATATGTGTGTATTCTCTGTGTGTACATTCAGAAAGTATTCAGATCCCCCGTTCACTTTTGTCAGTTTGGTTATTTTTTTAAAAAATTTGATTTATATGCTGCCTTTCTCCGGAGACTCAGGGCGGCTTATAATGTGTTAAGCAATAGCCTTTATACTTTTGTATATTTATATAAAGTCAGCTTATTGCCCCCACAAACTGGGTCCTCAATTTACCTACTTTAGAAAGGATGGAAGGCTGAATCAACCTTGAGCCTGGGGAGATTCGAACTTACAGTAATTGCAGACAGCTGGTGTTAATCACAATGCTATCAGTCTGCTGAGCCATCAGGCCCTGTTACCAGGTTATGCTGTAGCATGATTCTACAGTTGTTGAAATTCATTTTTTTTCCCGTTAATAATCTGCACTCAGTATCCCCATAACGACAAAGTGAAAACAGAAGTTTAGAAAGGTCTGTAAATTTATTAAAAAGAAAAAACCTCAAATATCACATTGTCATAAGTATTCAAACCCTTCACTCAGTACTTTGCTGAAGCATCTTTGACAGCAATTACAGCCTTGAGTCTTTTGGGGTATGAGGCAACAAGCCTTGCACATCTGGATTGGGGGATTTTCTGCCATTCCTTGCAAATCCTCTCAAGCTCAGTCAGGTTCGATGGCAACTGTTGGTGGACAGGCATTTTCAGATCCCTCCAGAGATGTTCAATAGGGAGGTCAGGTGTGAAGTTTCTCCTCCCCTCCTGCTTATGGCAACTTGAAAGCTTTGCAAGTTGACATCAGGGCTCTGGCTGGGCCACTGTAGGACACTCACAGAGTTGTCCCTAAGCCACTCCTGTGTTGTCTTGGCTGTGTGTTTAGGATCGTTGTCATGTTGGTAAGTGAACCTTCAGCCCAGTCTGAGGTCCTGAGTATTGTGGAACAGTTGTCATTGAGGATATTCCTCAAAGTGCATTTGTGCGAGAAGTCAGACATATTTAGGATCTGTTTTATACATACATACATACACACATACATACATACATACATACATACATACATATATATATACACACACCGTAATTCCAGTTCCAGTAATTCCTAAATGTTAGGTTGCTCACAAAAATGCACTTTCACCATTCTTGTACCTGTTTGATGTATTCTATACTTACACATTCATCACATATTCATATTCCTTTACACAAAATGTTCATGTAATCTGTCTTCATTGTACTGGTTTTTGTTACAGGAACTGCTTTTGCAGTTATTTGATATAATACTGTCAAGTATTGTTTCCAAATGGCTCTATAGGTTTTGACTTCTTGTGTGCTACAGGCAGAATCCCATTTCTGTGAAATATGGGTGCTCATAAATATACTATAACATCTCTACAACCCAACAAATGTTCAATTTCAGCTGATAAAAGTCAAAAGCCTCAACATTTGTAGGTGTAATCTTTTTACCACATACATATTAGCAAATATGGCATCCTGCGGCCTGTTTGGGTTGAACTCGACTCCTGATGACTTCATAGATAGGTCCATGCAGGGGTTTTTTTTGTGTGTGTGTGTGTGGGGAAGAGCAAATGGTTTGCCATAGGTTTCTTCTGGAATGTTTCTTTCATTTTCTAATGTAACTTAAAACTGAGCCCAGGGCTCTCCATTTAAGTATTAATTATACCTGAGCCTAAAAAGCCACTCAGAAATAAATCTCAGTCTGCAATTTAAAGATAGGATTTCAGTATATATACCCGTGATGGCGAACCTATGGCATGCAACGCCCTCACTGTAGGCATGCGAGCCGTCATCCCAGTTCAGCTCTGCTGCGCATACGTGCGCGCCTCCTGCCGGCCAGCTGGTCGTTGGGTCTCTGTCACACATGCGTGGCGGGCAGTGTGTGTGCAGGGGGCACACACACATATGCAGGGGGGTGCGGGCAAGGGGGCCACACGTGCATGCGCAGGGGGGGCAGGGTGCATGCGTGGGGAGTGCGTACGCATTGCAATTTAGGGGTTTGGGCAGACAATTTGGGCGCTCGTTCCGGAAAAGGTAAGCCATCACTGATATATACAATACCTTATTTCTTATTATCCAAAGTAAGATTTTGTTTTATAGTAATTGTCCCAAAGGTGCTTTTGTAAAAAGGGAAAGGATTTTATTGGTTTTTTTCCTTGAAATTGTTTCACTTTTCATCCAAGAAGCTGCTTCAGCTCTGACTGAACTGAACTGATCAGAACTGAAGAAGTTCTGTTCCACCTTCTTGGATAAGGAACAAAACATAATTCAAAGAAAAAACCAAAAAAGTCCAGTTGCCTTTTTAAAAAAGCACCTTTGGGACAACCATGACCTGGATGATTGAGAATCTCCAGAGACACACAAGAATTATTATAAACCACAAGATGGCATTGTGATGTCCCTTTTGTTTTTGTTTTTTTGTACAATTTTACAAAGGATCAAACTCATCAGATCTGCAAAAATGTCTACTTATCAGTCTCCCCACCACCATAATCTGAAGTTAACTGAAGGAAATCTACTGAACTAGGTAGATTGGTAGTCTCTGGGGTTTTTTTTTTTTTTTAAAAGACATCCTCAACACATTTCATGCTGAAGGAAAAACCCTATTCTATGATGTTAGATTCATGCTATCTGCTGGATAGGACTGGAATCCATCTAGAGCCATGTGAATATTACAACTTAAACCTTGAAAAAGCAGTAATTGGGTTTAACAACTTTTTTTGAAAAAAAAACACATTTTATCAGCTGCATAAAGTATATCTCATATGCTAAGTGGTGTTTTTAAAAACATAGAAACAGTACTGATAATAACTTTTAAATGTAAAGTTTCTCACTTCTAAAAGTGTGGTTTTACCCTGAAAAATGACTGGTTTTTCTTTGAAAAATGTCAAATGCTTCCTGTTTACACTCTGTATAATTTTGCCTTAACTACAGTAGGGAACTTTTTTATGTGTAACATCCAGAGTACATGCAGCAAAATGAATCTGTGTGCTTGTGTGGAGAGATGGGGAGGGAGGGAAATGTGAACGGTATATGTAACATTTAGCATATTTTTTTTTAAAAATATTGTTAAACAACCCATAGTTGCTTAGCTTGTACAAAGTGTATACCTTGTTAAGGAAACAGACAAGCTACAATTAAATTAGCAGAATATGTTAACCCTTTTGAATGTATGAGCTCATTAGTACAATTTGCAGCCAATTCCATTGTCTCCAATTATCACTTATTTATTTTCCAATAGTTATAGTCTGCCCCAATCCTGAAGACTTGACTGTTCAGAGCAACAGACAATTATTATACAAAATTAAAAGGATATCATAAAAAGTGCTAAATAATATTAAGGGCTGAATGCATGCTGGGTTAAAATTGCTTTGATTTGCTTACAAAATTTAATTATTTATTATTATTATTGTAAACTGAAACCAGGCCTCCAAAGAACACGGTGACTGGATACCATCAACGCTGACACCAGCCAGAGCATAGAACAACTCAAAGAAATAGTTCAAGTTTGGAAAATGTGGAGAGACCTGGCCCATAGAAACACCAAATGTTGGATGTGTGGATGGATATCATCATCATATTATTATCTATTAAATTTATTTTCCATCCATCTTGCTGCAAGACTGATAGCTAGGTTGATTCCTTCAAGCGAAAGGTACTCTATAATGTATAAGTCATGAATCTTGAAAGAGACATCAAAACTCAGTACTTTTGTGGCCAGACCTGACAGTCATCAATCTCCATGGAAGGGGAATATTATGCTGTTTATTGTGCAAACACGGATTATCAAGTTTAATCATTTTAAGCTAAAAAAATAATTCAAAATTTTATACTATCACAACATCTCTCTTACAAGTTATCATTCCTTTTAAAAATATAAATTTGTATTTAAAGTTTTAAAAAGAAGATTAAAAACTAACACCAAGCAAAAAAAAAAAAAACCCAAAAGAAAAAAATACAATAAGCTTCCAATTTTCTTTGCAGCAAATACAATTATGATTACAAAGTTATTCTATAATTGCAACATAGACCTTGGACCTCCTTCAAGCTAATCATAGCCTTTATTCTAAAAACCAGGTTGATAACTGTTTAGTGGCCATGATGCTTGATACTGGTGGTGCCTATTTAAGAATAAGTATGAAGACATTTGAAATGAAGAAATATGACAAATAGCAAGCCACCATATAGAAAACTTGAAATCTTTATTTTTTTTTTAAAGAACAAAATCTACAAAGATTAAAAACATAATATAACGTATAACCCCAAACTCCTGGATGCCATAGCAACATGCTACTATAATTAAGAGTTCCAAGGATAGAAACTGAACATAAAAGAAAATATTAAAAAATGCATAAATTACATTGACTATTTTTTAAAAAATTGCCTTTAAAACTACCAAATAAGCTCATTCTCTAGAGAAGTCATATTCTATCTGTCATGCTAAAGATTTTCACATCTATATTTGTTTAGCTTGGAAATGGCTATGCAGGCTGGAACTATTGTATGAGTCAGGATCCATAAACTATGTAAGATTGTCCTAAGATCAATAATAATGGATCAGAAGCTGAAGCCTAGTATCCTGTTTTTTTCTCCTGTAATCAATGCTGTCTAAACATTGTGTCAGGCTGTGGGTGTATGGGCAACTACTTCCCTACTTTTTTTTCTTAAAATAGTTCCCCCACCACGACCCTTCCATTTAAGGAGGATTCTTTGCCACTGCTAGAAGGGTAATTGTCAGAGAATCCTTACCCTGCTTCCCCCAAAATAAGACATCCCCTGGTAATAAGCCCAATCGGGCTTTTGAGCACATGGCAATAAGGCCAAGCGCTTATTTCAGGTTTCAAAAAAATATAAGACAGGGTCTTATTTTCGGGGAAACACAGTAGATGGAAATCCCTTTTATCTAATCTTTTCAAAAAGATGTCAGACAAGAAACATGACTTGTTCATGTATACAGGTAGTCCTTAACTTACAACCACAATACACACCAGAATTTCCATTGCTAAGCCAGGTGGTTTTTAAATGAATCATGCCTGATTTTATGACCCTTTTGCCACAGTTAAGTGAATCACGTGGTTGCTAAGCAAATCTAGCTTCCCTCATGGATTTTTGTTGGAAGCTGCTGGGTGGGTCAGAAATGGTGATCACCCTCAGACACTGCAACCATCCTAAATATATGCTGGTTGCCAAGTGCTCAAATTTTGATCATGTGACTGGGGATGGTGCAATGGGTGTAAGAGCAAGGACTGCTGGTCCTTTTTTTTCAGCACCATTGAGCTGTCATTAAATGAATGGTTATAGTCAAGGGCTACCAGTAGAAGACTGAAATTCACAGTGAAATATTTTATTCTACAACATAAGAGGCCATCCAGTCACCAGTCCTGTATCTAATCTCTCCAAGTGCTTAATCATTTCTCTTTACCAGGAAGGTTGAATAGAGAGATGAAATGGAAAGAGAAAGAGTGGGTTATGGTAGGTCTTTGTACAATTATTTATATATGCTATATTTTATATTAGAAACCAATCACTATTGGGTATACCACACTGAATAGTTTGGGATGGGTCATGTTCAGACTGAAATGGGACTGTTCTCTTCAGTGTATGGACTAACATGTTCACGTTAGGGAAGGTTGCAAGCCAGAAGGTTGTATTGTTGTACTGTTTGGAGACATTGGCAAACAGAGTGGAGGAAATGAAGTTTGGTGCTGGAAATTTTGAGATGGATGGGCGAGTGAGATGTCAGTCTTCATGTCAGACACACCAATAAATCTCAGCTCTTTGGACAATGAAGACCACAGTTGGGAACTTGCTTAATGCAGAAACTCTTGACATGATATGGCTTGATTCAGGGGTGAAATGCTCCTGGTTCGGACGGGATCACCCGATCCGGTAGTGATGGAGGCGGGTGGTTCAAAGAACCGGTAGCAAAAATCCCTGCCCCCCCCCATTGCCCAGTTGAGCCGTGCAATCAGAGGCTTTTTTTTTTAATTTTTAAAAGCATTTTTTCTACAACCTCTTTGGCTGAAAAAATGCTTTTAAAAGTAAAAAAAAAAGCCTCTGATGATCGCGTGGCTCAGCTGGGATGGTCAAAGGCTTTTAAAAGCATTTTTTCTACAAGCTCTTCCGCCGAAGAGGTTATAAAAAATGTTTTTAAAAGGAAAAAAAGCCTCTGTCGATCAGGCAAGTCAGCTGGGATTGTCAGAGGCTTTTAAAAGCATTTTTTTACAACCTCTTCAGCTGAAGAGGTAGAAAAAGTAAAAGTTTTTTTTAAAGTAAAAAAAAAGTTGGCCACACCCACTCAGTCATATTACCCCCACCCCACCAAGCCACGCCCATAGAACCGGTAGTAACAAAATTTACATTTCACCACTGGCTTGATTGCAAATACGAATGAATCTGTACAGTATATGCCCAAATGATCTGCCCACTGCAGTACGCAGAAATGAAAGCTACCTGTTTTAAACTCTAGGTCTCCATTGCAAGTCTAGGTAATTTTGGCTATTTTCTTCACAACTCTCAGATTTGGAAGCATTTGTTCAGTAGGGTCACAAGGTTTCTTTCTACGCTGGTTCTTGCCTTGCCAGCTTCATTGTTTACAATCTGTTGTGCTGGGAGCTGTTGAGGGGAATGAGTAGCTGACACATGCCAGCCTTATTTTACTCTCCACATAAAAGTATTCTGGGATTCCTTTTGTTTGAGCTTAAATCCCATAAGAACAAAAACTGTTCTGCGTTATGTTTTTGCTGAAACAAAGCCCACCTAGAATGGTTTGGCAAGACATGTGAAATAGGTTTGGTTACTTTCAGTCCCTAAATTCTGCAGCTTTTCTGTTCTTAGACAATGTGTCTCTATTAGCCCATTGAAAAAAAATGTAGAAGTCTTGTCTAATTGAAAATGAGGAGAAACCAGAGAAAATAAGTATGTTGCCAATAGCACTAAACATAACTGTTAATAACTTAACAGTTATTAAAATAGATCAAAAAGAAGCAACTTACAAGTGAATCAGACTGTTAGATGATAAAAAAAACAAAAATAGGAAGAAAATGAGGTTGAAAAGCTTGGGTTATTTTTTCTTTGCAGAAATTGTTGGCTCTGAATTTCTATTTTTAGGAAGTGAGTGAGAAAACAAGGAAAAGTAGTGATGAGAAGCAAAATTCTCACTCTTATTTACAAATTGAAAACAAATCACAGGAATGTATCATTAAGAATTCAAAAGTGACATTCTTAATATCTTCACTAAAAGTTTATTCTAGATTTGATGTTTACATACAAGTCTAAGGAATGGTACAGACTAATGGCACTCTTAAAGGGAATTAAGATTCTACTGGCTGTTATGCCCTCTCTTTTAGAAAAATAGGCAGAAAGCATATAAATTGTGTGTGTGAGGAAGAGAGAGAGAAAAAAGAAAAGAGATTTTGTGGAAGAAAATAAACAGTATGCACAAGGCACTTCTGTGCTACAACTATTTTCAATTCTAAGTCCCTCAGAAATAATTTTGAATCCAACCTTCATTTTAATTTCTGCTGACTTTAGAATGTAGAGAACACATCAATACACCACAACTCAATTAGTGCCTTTCCCTTTAGCTTACTAAGAGTATTAGAGAGTACGAAGGGTATCATCACAACCATCCCATTTTCTCAGCTGTCTGATTGCAGAATAACAAATAATCTTTGAGCTTCAGTTTCATACAAAAAATATATTCTCCCCATCTGTGTTTTTCAGTACATATATTTATCTCCATTTTGTGGAGATTTGCTATTGTGGGCAGTTATATGAAGGAATGTTGATTATTAAAAACATAAACAAAAGCATCGAACTTTTCCCAAAATTTCCCATATGTGTTTTACTGGCATTCCTCATATTACATTTTAAAAACATGTGGGGTGCAATGATCATAATGCTGGCAATTTTGAGGCTGGGTGTTTTTCCCAGTAGCAGTGGGGCTTGGAGAATCAAGGGGAAAAAAGTTCTAAAATATATTTTAAACATAAAGGAAGAGACCAGCTCCAGGAACAGGATGCTGAACTTCTTCAGGGATATGGTAGAGCAGGGATGTCAAGCTTGTGGCGTCACATTGTCATCGTGATGTACTGTGACTTTCCCCCCCTTAGCTAAAATGGGGGTGGGAGTGACCAGCACGTGACACATCTGGCCTGTGGGTCACGAGTTTGACACCTCTGGGGTAGAGGAATAAGTTAGGACTGGCTTGAATTCAGGAGATAGATACAAAAACAGAATCATTATTAGGTTTGTAGTGATGTAGCAATTTGAAGAATACTGTGCCACTTTGCCAATAATCTCAAGAAAAACAGCAGAATCAGAAATACTTTGACTCATTTTCCCAAACTAGATGATGGTGTGAAACTAGCTAGGTCTTGGAGCTGGTCCTGAAATGGTACAAATCCCTTGTGTGAAAGTGCCCTAGAACTATACAATTCCCTTAGTGGTGGAGGAAGAAGGAGATAACTATTTATTAGAATTATATACATACAATCAGTGGTGGGATTCAGCCAGTTCGCACCACTTCAGGAGAACCGGTTGTTAACTTTCTGAGCAGTTTGGCAAACTGGTTGTTGGAAGAAATCATTAGGGCACAGAACCGGTTGTTAAATTACTTGAATCCCACCACTGCATACAGTATATACTAATACAACTGACCAAGTAAGATTGAGAAAGAGAATTTGTAGTTCTCAAATCAAAGGTGAAGTACGATTCATTGTACCCCACATTATTGCCAGGTAAGTAGACAGTAGTCACTGATCACTTTCTTTGAATAACTGAATCATGGTTTACTTACTTCAAAGATCCAAAATATACTGAATACTACATTAAAATATGTTTGAGGGATCCTTGGTGCTCTCTGAGCTTGTTTGTTTTCTTGCAGATGTTTCATTACCCTAACTAGGTAACATCCTCAGTGCTACTAGCAGTGCGAATGTTACCTAGTTAGGGTAATGAAACGTTTGCAAGAAGAGAAGCAAGCTCAGAGAGCACCAAGGACCCCTCATTTCAACCCTGAGCTACAAATATTCTCCTTCATTTGTAAAACATGTTTGGCTGGTCTGTACAGCTGTTCTCAAAAAAGCCAATTTTATTTTGGGGGGCATTAAGAAAGATGAAATAAAATGCAAGGACAATATGATAATGCCTTTAGGAAAATTTACGGGGTGAACTTTTTTAGAATATTGTGCATTATTCTTAAAAATAGAATTGTTCTACTGAAAAGGCCCTTAAAAGGGTAGCTAAATTGATCAAAAGGTCAGAGCATCTTCCCTCCCCCCCTCAGAAATATTCTGTTTGAAGATTTGGGACTGAAGTAAAAGGTTAACATGATACAGAAGGAACCCAAATATATCTGAAAAGTCAGGAAATTCAGAAGGGATAAAAAAAAACCTTTAAAAAATTGCTACTATTTGAGGTAGCAATTTTCTTTTCTTTAAAACAAAAAAGTGAGGTGGAGAATTACTACTAGTTTTGTGCTTTTTTTCTGTTTTGATAGTCATTTTTAAAGAAAGATTTAGAAAAATCCAGCTAGGTGAATAAAAAGGCAACAAGCATTTTGAAAGGACTTTCAGTTTTGAGGGACTGTGAGAAAACTGGGAGGGGAAATGATATTGTTCTTCTAATACTGGAAGGGATGTTGAGTTTTTAAAAAGCCAGGTTCTGCTCTCTATCATCCTAGTGTAAAATGGAAGACTTGTCTTAACTTTCAAATGGAGATGAACAATGTTTGAAGGAAGAACAGCCACATCTCAATTTCTGAAAGATCCACAGGAGGCAATCCAATAATGTGACATTACTAGAGGAGGCATGGTTCATTCTTTAGCTTTTGGGGAGATTTTAAGGATGGAGATGGGAACAGAAATCTTCCTAGAGATGAACCCTTTTCATTTCCAGTCTTAAAATCATTTCAAATCTTTAAAAAACCAACCAAACAAACAAGTTGAAACTTTGCTTCTAAAATTCAGCTGTTTTCCCACTGAATTTCAGAGGCACAACTGCAAGATATTGGTGGCCCATTTCTGAGTTATAGGAAGGCGGATTCTGCCTGAATATTACAAAAAAGTTCAATAGCAGGTTGGCTGCTTCCAATTCTACGGTTCTGTGGTACAATGACTAGATAAAAATAACTTAAAACATATGAAGGACAGGTATCACGTCTGTGGGCACATTGGGATATTTCCAAAGCCCATTGTATGAATATGAGAAGGAGTATTGTACGTGCAATTTGCTGATTTAATCTGTAGCATGCTAAATAGAATATTTTGGATTGTGTTGGGGTATTTGCAAAAGAAAGCTGTCAAGTTATCCCACACCCAGCATTGATTTAATAACGTTCTGATTTGAAGATTTGGCTGATGGTTGCAAATCAAGAACATATTTGTGTAATGTTATCATGCTTCTGTGATAAAACCTGCTTCACAGTCCAGAAACTGGTGGGATAGCTTAACCAAATCTTTTGTACATACACATAAATCCTAAATCTGAATAATAACTTTCTCTCTTGTATCCACCAATCAGAAAAGATGAGGACTGTGCCAAGATGAGGCCTGGAGCTAATCATTGTCATATAAATCTACGAAAGAGGGAAAAATGAAAAAACAAATCAGTTTTGGATAAAAACTTCCTATCCTTACAATTAAAAACAAACCTATAGAAAAATATTTCAGTTGCTTTCATTCTTAATCATTAGAATTCTATTTTATTTATATTGTATATCTTACCATCTGCAATATCATCATATATTTCTTCATCACTGTAAATTTAGAAAGAGAAAAATGAATTTAGTTACTTTACATATATTAGGAATGGAGAAGAAGCATTATTTAATTTTTTACTAACCCCCTCCTCTCAAATATAAATATTTTTAAACTATCCTTTGGCCATTCTGAGAGAGAGAGAAAGATTTACTATGAAATTATTGCACTTACTCATGCACTAGACAGCTTCTTTGGACGTAGCCATCTGAAAAATTAAATCATATATACATAGTTATTTTCAACATAAACTGACATCTCAGCTAAGAGAATCCAAACAGAAGAAAATTATAATATAAAAATGCTATTTATTATCTTTGAGTTCCATCTAAACCACATGAGGCATCTTGGCATCTTGGTGCAATGAAGAATATGCTGTATGATGACAAATCGTCCATCTACAGGATAAAGATCAGCCAATTCCACCCATTATAGACCATGATTTTCTCTATTTTATAGTCATGCATAGAAATCAGACAAAAGGCTTTTTCTCAAAACACTTGCTCTATTTTTGAACTGGATCAAAACCAAACTCAGTGATGATCCACTAAAATCATAGAGACAAGCTGCTCTTTACCAAATATTCCACCAGTTCCACCAGTTCTTCAATTCCACCAGTGCTTCCATTTCCCAACTCCACAAAAGCAGTTTGAAGATAACCCATAAACATTCATTTTTACCAATCTCAGAACTCTGAGAAAGAGTCAAAATCACTGCCTCACAAGTGGATGGTCCCAGATCCGGTGAAATGCTCCCTGTTCGGACTGGATCGCCTGATCTGGTAGTGATGGTGACGGGTGGATCGGAGAACTGGTAGCAAAAATCCCTGCCCCCAACCCCCCATGCCCATGCCCAGCTGAGCTGTGCGATCATCAGAGGCTTTTTTAAAAAACTTTTAAAAGCATTTTTTCTTTGGCCAAAAAAAAAAAAAAATGCTTTTAAACGTGAAAAAAAAAAGCCTCTGATGATCGTGTGGCTCAGCTGGAATCGTCAGAGCCTTTTAAAAGCATTTTTTCTACAACCTTTTAAAAGGCTCTGACAATCCCAGCTGAGTTGCCTGATCGTCAGAGGCTTTTTTTTCTTTTAAAAGAAAACAAAAGCCTCTGATGATCAGGCAACTCAGCTGGTATCGTCAGAGTCTTTTAAAAGCATTTTTTTCTACAACCTCTTCGGCCAAAGAGGTTGTAGAAAAAATGCTTTTAAAAGTTAAAAAAAAAAAAAAAGTTGGCTATGCCCACCTGGTCACATTACCCCACCTCCCACCAAGCTACACTCACCGAACCGGTAGTAACAAATTTTATATTTCACCACTCTCCCAGATCCTTCAACAAAACATACAACTTCCTTATCTTTCCTTTGGCTAGTTATCTGCATAGTGGTTCCTATGGTTGAGAATTAAAGACATGGCAAAACTCTCCTCTCCTTGGAAGACCTGCCAGGAAACCTCTTAGTCAGGAGATGAAACCATAACTGCCTATTAGGGTATGTTGAAATGACCTTGAGAAACAGGATGAAGAGCCTCAGCCGAGACAACCAAAAAGTATTCAAGGCCACAGAAGGAAAAGGGGTGTGGAAAGTGTTTCAGAAGGAGTTCTCCCTAGTTTTCTGGAGAGAGTAAAAGTATAGGAGGGGACGAATATTTAGGGCTGATAATGTCAAACAGGGACAACATAATGAGATCATATTTATAACATTTACACTAGAGCTTCAAAGTATGTGATGGTCTATGGTAGGGGTGAAATCCAATTTTTTCCCTACCGGTTCTGTGGGTGTGGCTTGGTGGGCGTGGCAGGGGAAGGATACTGCAAAATCTCCATTCCCACCCCACTCTGGGGCCAGCCAGAGGTGATATTTGCCAGCTCTCTGAACTACTCAAAATTTCCGCTACCGGTTCTCCAGAACCTGTTAAAATCTCCTGGATTTCACCCCTGGTCTACGGGCATGAATTTTTGCTTCATCCCATTTTCCAAAACCTGTACTTTGCCCCCTGCCACTCCAGTTACCAAAGCCAAGATATCATACAGATAATCTTTGACTTACAACTGATCGCTTAATGACCGAAGCTACAACAGATTCCACCACCACAGCTACTTATAACCTATTTTTGAAGTTATGACAGCTGCACACATGCCTGGAGTCATGTAATCACATTTACAATAGTTTGCATTATCCCATCGTCATATGACTATGATTTGCAACATTTTCTCCTGGTTTCCGACATTTACTGTTTTTTTCTGGCCAAAAAAATACCCATTGGAGGAAATTGATACACTTAACGACTGCCACAAAATAATATAAAAAATTGGGTTCAGTTATGTAATGCCTCAACTTATGACTGTAACAACTTATGACCATAAGGACTGAACTCCCAGGCTGAATTACGGTCGTAAGTTGAGAACTACATATAATGCCTTTCTGCCGTTCTTCTTGAAGCCAAAAAAAAAGACAGCTTGACTGAGCCATGTAATCATCCAGGGTTTTTCCTTCTCATGATGAAAGCCTTATAACTAGGAAGGAAAGGCTGGGTGCATTGCCTGCTCCCTCCCCACCTTTTCCTGTCCCTTTCTTCATCCTTTTGGTCCAAGACGACAACATGGAAAATACATGGTGGCAGAAATCCTGCAGAGGGAAGTACACTGCTTTGTGGAAGTACATGTGTATTGCAGAATATATGTGTTTATTAATCACCTGCACATATACCTACCTGCCTTCTGATAAGATTGTATCATGAAGGTAGAATTCTGTTCCTTTGCCAGCATTATAGTGCAAACAACAACAGAATTTCGTTTTGCATGCTTTAGAAAAATCTTGGAAACACCCTATTTTCTCCAAAACATTCAAACTGGCTTTAAAAAAAAAAACAAAACCCTCTATTGGGCTTATTAATTATCCAGATCGCTTCTGAGCTTTAGAATCAATCACCTACACTAAAGGAGCATGCAGTCAATAAATATATCGCATATTAGCACTTGATAGACCAGCCATGAAGACCTAGGAAAAAATGTTCAAATGTGATATGTCTACAAAGATCAGAACCATGGAAGCGATGATGTTGCCTATGACACTATGGAAGTGAAAGATTTGAAGAAGTAGGAGAGAAAGAGTTTTGAACTTCAGTGTTGGAGAAGATGCCTAAAAATTCCATGGACAGCCGAGGAAACAAAGACATGGATCCCAGTGGTGAAATGTAAAATTTGTTATTACCGGTTCTGTGGGCGTGGCTTGGTGGGGGTAATGTAACTGGGTGGGCATCGCCAACTTTTTTTTTTTAACTTTTAAAAGCTTTTTTTTCTACAACCTCTTCAGCCAAACAGGTTGTAAAAAAAATGCTTTTAAAAGGCTCTGACGATCCCAGCTGAGCCGCGCGATCATCAGAGGCTTTTTTTTTTTACTTTTAAAAGCATTTTTTGGCAGAAGAGGTTGTAGAAAAAATGCTTTTAAAAGCCTCTGACGATCCCAGCTGAGCCGCACGATCATCAGAGGCTTTTTAAAAAAAACTTTTAAAAGCATTTTTTGGCAGAAGAGGTTGTAGAAAAAATGCTTTTAAAAGCCTCTGACGATCCCAGCTGAGCCGCACGATCATCAGAGGCTTTTTAAAAAAAACTTTTAAAAGCATTTTTTCGGCCAAAGAGGTTGTAGAAAAAATGCTTTTAAAAATTAAAAAAAAAAAAGCCTCTGATGATTGCGCGGCTCAGCTGGGCAATTGGCGGGGGGCAGGGATTTTTGCTACCAGTTTTCAGAACCACCTGCCTCCATCGCTACCGGATCGGGCGATCCGGTCTGAACCGGGAGCATTTCACCCCTGGCGCAGGGATTTTTGCTACCGGTTCTCCGAACCACCCACTGCCATCACTACCGGATTGGGTGATCCGGTCTGAACCGGGAGCATTTCACCCCTGATGGATCATCAAACAAATCAACCTACTCAAAGATACAAATGACCTGGCTCAAATTATCATACTTCAGGCACATTATCCAAAAACCTACTGTCTGAAGAAGGCTTAAGTGCCAGGAAAGCTGGGAGAAAGGAGAAGGAGAGCATCACCAGCAGCAAGGCAGACGGACCCAATTAAATGGTGATGAGTGCATCACTGCAAATGCTGAAGGACCAGGTTAGGAGAGATCATCCTGGAGAAAAGCTATCTGTGTGGTCACTAGGAGTCAAAACAACTCGATGGCACATAATTAACCAATTAATTGTGCTTATTTGATGTAGCCTTGGAGGGTGAGTTTCTCATATGAAGAAAAACCCAAACTTCCTGCCTTCACAGTTAGATTTAAAAACTGCAAGGCAGACATTCCAGGTTTGATAAAACAGCTCCCTCCTTGACCTTTGAAATTGGAGTTCCTGTCATTCATTTTAAGGCAGAACAACTTCCCCTTAAGTGAAGGATTGCAAATTCACCATGACTCTCATGGGGAAGTGAGCTCATATCTAGGGTATTCTAATCTTCTTTTCTTTCTCATCTAAAAATAATCCTTGCTATAAACAAAACCTTTAGAGAAAAATCATCAATTTTCAACCTGGAAAAAGACGCTGGAGAAGGGTGGAGAGGAGAGAGGAAGGGAGAAGGGAAAAGATAAGTGGGGCGGACTATCTCAAAGAGAAGATATGGTACTAACATTGTTTCAATAAACATGTAACTAATTTGTGACATTTCATAACAAGTTATGCAGGGGTGGGTTCTAATTTTTTTTACTACCGGTTCTGTGGGCGTGGCTTATTTTGTGGGCGTGGCTTGATGGTCATGTGACATTTAGGATTTAGCAGAGGTACTGGTCTACCAGGCTTTTAACTGTTTGCAGAGCTGTACCGATCTACCCATTTATTTTTTGCAGGCACTGGTCTACCCATTTATTTTTGCAGGCACTGATCTACTCATGTATTTTTGCAGGCACTGGTCTACCCATTTGTTTTCTTTAACACTGATCAGCTGTAGGGCAGCCCTTTGAAGCCCTGCGGCAAGAGTTTAAACAGTTTTTTTCCCTCTAGCCATCAGCTGGGACTCAGGAGGCAGCAATAGATTGGGGGTGGGGCCAAATAAAAGGTAAGAATGCGGGGGCTGGATGGGAGGGCACGGGGGGGGAGGGGGGGCAGAACCGGTTCATCATATCGTCACTGCTACCAGCTCGGGAGAACAAGGCCGAACCGGGAGGAACCCACTACTGAAGTTATGGTATGTTTGATCCATTGAAAATGGAGTTGAGTCTTCTAATGATTTTCAGCTGAACGAAACAATCTCTCTCTTCTGTTCATTCTATTTTGCAACAATAAATCTACTTCCTCAAAACAAAAAGCTCAAATGGTAATTTATTAATTGCATTTTGATGTAGAAAATATACAGTGTGTATTGTATATCTGCTGGACTTGGCTAACCTGCCAAAAACAAGAATTTTAATTGTTATCCTCTCACTCTATAACTACTATCTCCAGAATAATTTTGTCCCTGACCATCTTCTCACTATTATAAGTTTTTTCTTCTTTTTCCTACTGTCAAAAACTATACATACAAAATGTTTCTCTGCCAAGACCATATGCCACATATCCAACAAAATTGACTGTAACATTAGAAGAGGAATAATTGTAAAGTAAAAAAGAAATTTGAAATGAAGATGTATGTAAATAGAAATCGGGTCTGCTCGAATACCATCTTAGATTGAATTAAAAAAGGAAACAACAAGGGAATGGGAAAGTGGGGAGGAGTAGAGAGGGGAAAGTAGGGGAGTTGGCAGGTGAGAAGAGAAGAAAAGAAGAATGGGAAAATGAGAGGAAGAAGGAAGGGGAAAGAAGAGTAGGAAAGAGGGTAAGAAGGAGAGGAAGAAGAGAGGAGAGGGGAAAGAGGAGAGGAAGTAGAAAAGGAAAGGAGAGGAGGAATGAGGAAAGTAGAAAGAAAAGAGGAGAAAGAAGGGAAGAGAAAAAGGAAAGGTTGTAGTAAAACAAAGGAAGGAAATGGTAAAAGAGCAGACCTGAACAATTCATTAATTAGCTAATAGAAGTTAAAGAATAAGATGAATGAACAATGGATAAGGATGGATAAAAGACTGTACATTTAAATATCTTGATGAAAAATAAAAATAAAATTCATTAAAAAAAATGACTGTAATGCACAGACATCTAATAAAATCAAATGGATTAGACTTTGAAGTGCCAGAAGACAATCTTTAAAGCCCTACATGGCTTAGGGCCAGGTTATCTTTGAGACCGCCTTCTGCCGCATAGCTCCCAGCGACCAGTAAGATCCCACAGAGTTGGTCTCCTCCAGGTCCCGTCAGCTAAACAATGCCGACTGGCAGGCCCGTGGGAGAGAGCCTTCTCTGTGGCTGCCCCAGCTCTCTGGAGCCAATTACCTCCTGAGGTCCAGACCATCCCCACCCTTTTGGCCTTCCGAAAAGCGGTGAAGACCTGGCTTTTCCGGCAGGCCTGGGGCCGTTGATCTCGCTCTTGTGATCTGGCGAGATCTGGCCATGAATGGCGTGAATGAGTTTTTAATGTTTTTAATGTTTTTAATTTTTAAATGTTTTTATAATGATTTTTAAAAATGTATTGTGAGCTGCCTTGAGTCTTCGGAGAGGGGCGGCATATAAATTGAATTAATTTAATTAAATTAAATTTAAATTAAATTAAATCTGTATTTGTGAAGCATTGGAAAGTAGTGAATTTCTGATCTTGCTAATAATCCAAAAGAAAAGTTCTCTGCTTCAAAGATTTCAATTTCATCAATATCTGACTTCTTCCACTCTGTATCAACTGCAGAACCATCTTTAAAGGCTTCCAAGCATCAACTGTATTACAAAGTCTTGTCCAGACAGAACAAAGCATGAATATGTTAAAGATACCCTTGATTTGAGGTCAGCTTCTGTTGATTATACAGATCTGCCCATGTCTATTTCTTGGCAACCATAAAAAAAAAAGGGGGGGATTTTTTTTAGGATGGTTGGTGTGGGGAAAATAAGAGGAGGGAGCATTAGGCAATGTCTAATAGGCATGCCACCTCTAGTTATGTAAAATAAAAATGAAATACAAATCAAATAAATCAGTAAGGATTGTTCTTGTTTTTTTTCCTGAGATTAGACAAGGTTGGCTAGCTGCTGCCCTCTGCTGTAGACATAATGGGAATAAAATCAGAGAAAAATACTGTAATGAATGGTTTGCTAGATGAAATTTCAAGTACAATAAAAGCTAACAGACATTCATTATTTGTAAGACAGGATAGGGTATTCTTGTTTTTTTTTTAATTTTTTCCTACAGAATGTTCGTTCTGTTTTATTATCAGAAGAATGTATTCAGGGATTTTGTAGAGTTTTCTATTCATATCCAGCCGATTCAATTCCAGGAAGTCAAAGAAAGGGCAATAACTTTTCCTTTCTTGGGAAGCATTAGTTTATAGCAACGTTTTTCCAAAGTTGTCTCTGTATTGTGTATGTTCGCTGCCTTGAGTTATTTATAAAAAATAATAAAGGCAGGATAAAAATGAAAACAAGCAAACATAAAGAACCACAGAGATGATCTTGGAGTGGGAATACGACCGTTCACAAAATACGATTTAAGCCCAGGAAAAGAAGATAACATTGAAAAGAAACTTAAAGTAGCTCCACATTAAAAAAAAAAAATATGCGAGAGAGGAGGAGGGAAACATCAGGTTTTTACAATTCTATTATTACAATACAATATTACAATTATTATTTATATCAATAAAGACTTTCACTACTTCTTTTGGAGTGTGTTCCCTGATATGATCTCAAAGGGCCCAAAGCATTCTGTCAATGATTTCCTAATGCTTGAGAGGCAACTGGGTTATGAACAGTCTGCCATCCTCTATGTCAGCACCAGGTACAACACCAGTAAATGTAGGACTTCCTTCCCCCACCATCTACTGCCTGCAGGTTCCTTCTTTCGCGGTATACAAAACTTCCTCCCGCAATCAAATGTGGCTGGCGTGTCCTCCCCCCTGAGAAATACAGAATAAAACCAGAAAGAAACCACTTAATGCAACTGGCTGATGCAACAGACGTCTATTCTTTTCCAAAACTAACACAGAAGTGAACATTTTAGCAGGTGAAACTTATCCTAGCTTGGAATAATATATTAGAATACCATTAATGCGACAATATTGCTGATAGTTCTGTGTATCAGCTGTGTATCAGTGTATCACACTGAATAGTGGCAAATTATAGCTTCGAAAGAATGTTTCTAAACAGAAGCAATGGATGTTCAGTAATAAATACAAGTGTAACATACTGAATATTTGGAAAAAAAGAAAAACTTAATTTTATACATGTGCTGTTGGAATTTAAAGTGGTTTGAGTAATCAGGGAAAAGATCCAGATCGAAAGCCTGGTGAAAATGTCAACCTTCTGGGCAGCTGCTGTTTAAACAATAAATCCCATACCAGCTTTTCCCAACCCTGGTGCTCTCTAGATGTACAATGTGGGGTTCAGCTCCCAGTCAGCAATGGCATGTTGCCAAAGTCCACACATCTCAAGAATGTTCAGGATTAGGAGGCTGTTGTAGACCATTAAGGGAAAAATGATTTAAGAGTAACATAACACTTTTTTTTCATAAGCATCTCTTTCGGAGGATGGGTAAAACAAATGACAATATGTATAACCTACCACGCAAATACTGCAACGGGCATATTTGCATCAGACACCAGGACACAAGTATGTAAGGGCAATATTTGCATGATTTCATCCACACACATGTCAATTTGGAGTCACTGCATTAGCAATAGATGCTGCTCCTCCTTTGTGCAAATCTAAGATGAATCTATCCTTGAAATCTTTTGCATCAACTTTGATTCATCATCCATTCTGTCTTCATCCTATATTTTATATTTTATATAAAAATATATAAAATATATTTATATTTTACCATATACATCTCTTAGATAATTTCTCCAATTTTAGTTAATCATCTACAAAGTTATAAACATGTATCTACTTGCTCATTATTTTTTTTTTGCAAATCCTTCAGTTTCCTCTTTACAAATACACACACATACACATTTCTCAATGACTTACTGAAGAGCAAAAATATAGTTGGTAGAATTATTATCTGGCATGTGTTGTTTATTTGCCCCACTTTTATCCTTTCAGTCAGGATTTTGCCAAACTCCTTCCCAGACACTCTTAACAAACAAACCTCCCTGAATTCATTATTTGCCCTTCGAGTAATACTTCTTCCAATTATCAGGCACAGAAGTAGCAAACAAATCACACAACCACTTCATAAGCAAGCCACATCCACATTTTGACATTTCTCCTATGACATCAGCACTACCATTTTTCCAATTTTACAGATCATTTAGGACTCCATTTCATCTGTTTTCACTTGGACACATTTATAGCATTTGTTTTAAATCAATTCTTTGACATATCACTGTTACTCCCATAGTCCTGTCTCACGTACTCCTCTAAATATTACCCCCCTTCCGCTTGCAGTCTCAAATTGTTAGCACTTTTACTTTTAATCCCATTTACTCTGTCAGGGGCTACTTCCTTAATTGCTTTCACTCACTTCCAAAACGAAATGTTTCCATCAAAGTTGCCCTGCATTTCTTTGTGTTTTCTAATCTTCACCATTCCTTGCATTCTTTGACTACATTCTCTTCACTTGTCTTTTTCTTGCTCTATTAAGCAAAAACAACAACAACAACAACAACCAAAATAATTTTTTGAGGCAATTGTTCTCTTCTTTGTATTTCCCTCCATCTTTAGCTTCCTTGACTTTACTATCCCACCAAGCCCCTTTTTCATACCTCTGACGGCTACAGCACATCTGTTGTACTCTGTAGCATAATTTGTTTCAGTCTTCTTCAAGCAGGAATAGGAAGCATCAGAGGAGGAAATAGAAACAGGTGACAGGTGGTGGGTCACAGAACTTGGGTGAGGTGTGGGGACATAGGGGGCCATGCTTGAGCCCCTTGACATGGCCCACACTATCTGGCAAACGTCCTGCAAACCCTACACTGCAGATTATGTTCTAATGTGGCAGACCAAGTAATGATATGTTGGATAAAGCACAGAAGGAATGAAATGTTAAAAGGAAGTCTCCCTGAGAACCAAAAGTATTGCCAAGTTCTACTTTAGGACATTGGCATGCAATCATATTTCCTGAAATCATTTTGTGAATGATGTCTTTGAAGGGAGGAATCATGGGCTATATTATCTGGATTCCAGAAGGCAAATAATATAATCTCACCCTGATTTAGGCGTATCCCCTGTTGTTAAAAGAGTTGTGAACTTAAAGGGAAAAGGCAGAGGAGTAGAGCTGTAGTGCCAGCTTCTGGGGCTTTGTAGAGAAATAAAGTGAAAGGTCACACAAGCTGCAATCTGCATTCCTTAAATTCCAATCATTAATACCTCCCTGGGGAAAGAGATGCGTAACAAACGGACTTATTCATGAGAACCAGGTGCCTTCGGAAAAGCAAGTTAAAATTGCCATTCATTCAGCATGATGCTGAAAAAAAGGCAATTGGCCATAACACCCTCATCTCGTGGCTCCTTAATTCTAAGGATTATTCAAACAAAATGATATTTTGCCCACATTAGATGAGGCGTGAAAAGTTTGCCTTCCATAACCTACTACCCCTCCCAATATGTTAGGATTCCAACTCCTGGCATTTTACACAATGCTGAAAAGAGATTTTAGGAATTGAAATTGTTGCAATATTTTCAGGATCAGACTCAATAAAGATAATAGGAGTTAGAGCTTTAAATATATTTCTTTTTAATTATGATAGGCATTCTATATTCACTGAATATTCAAGGTAGAAGAGACGAGAATGGTGAGGGTGGCTCCTTATATATACAAGGGGTGGAGCTAGGAATGGGAGTGGTAAGTTATGAATACATTAAAGTCCAAAGAATAAGTTAACCTCTGATGTTCCATATATACATTATTTACACATTGGAGAATAAGGCATTTACATCTGACAAATCCCCCTCTAAATGCCGGTTCGTTACACAACACCAATTACATTCTGATTCAGGACAATATAATACATATAATTTAGAAGTTAAATATTTGTGTTGTTTAGAAGGTAAGGGTTTTGTTAATATGTCAGCTAATTGTTCAGAAGTATCGCAATGTATTGCTTTAATGAATCCGTCTTGAGACAGTTGTCTCACATGCTTAAACTTTATATCAATATGCCTGGACCTTTGTCCAATTGCATCGGATCTGGATATTTCAATGGCCGCTTTATTGTCTTCATGCATAATAAATGGTAAGGTGGGTTTCTTCCAAACATCAGTGATCAGATCATTGAACCATACAAGGTTATTTGCAGCTTTGGACAAACAAACATATTCCGCTTCTGTAGTAGAAGTGGCTACTAGTTCTTGTTTACCAGTATACCAGTAAACTGGACAATCATTCAATAGAAAAACATAACCAGAAGTACTCTTTCTGCATGATGTATCACCAGCCCAATCTGCATCAGCATAACAAGTAATTTTTGGTTCTCTGTCATTATTGGGTTCCAACATTAAACAAAAATCTAATGTACCCTTCAGATATCTTAGAATTCTTTTGACAGCTTCCCAATGATACAAGGTTGGTTTACTAACATATCTTGACAATAGATTGAGAGGTAATGCAATATCTGGCCTAGTCCAATTAGATATATAAAGGAGTGAACCTATAACTGATCTGTAAAATGTGTTGTCTTTAAACTCAGGGGAAGATTCATCAGTGTTTCTAAGAAAATCAGTTTGCATAGGGGTGTCACAGGTTTTAGCATTATTTAAGTTACATTTGTTTAGGAGTTCGATGATTTTATCTTTCTGTGTAAGTTTGAATCCCCTTTTAGTTTTGTTAATTTGCACACCTAGGTATTTATTCACTTTACCCAGAGATTTCAGTGAGAAGTGTTCATTTAACTTATTTACAAAGATTTCCCTGCTCTCTTTATGCTTTCCAATGTATAAAATATCGTCCACGTAAATTAATACAAATTCAATATGATCATTACTCTTTTTTACAAAGAAACAGTTATCAGCAGTGGTGGCGTTGAAATCCATGGTCTTAAGTACTTTTACCAAGCAATCGTACCATCTTTTGCCGGATTGCTTTAATCCGTACAGACTTTTATTTAATAACCAAATTTCGTTCTTATTAGTGTATTGACTGTGTGGTGCTCTTACATATATTTCCTTATCTAATTTTGCATGTAAGTATGCGGTCTGTATGTCATATTGGAATACGTCCAGATTGAGTGCAGATGCTACTACAAGGGCTGTTTTGACACTCTCTGTTCTCACTGTGGGTGAATATGTATCAGTATAGTCTTCTGGATATTTTTGTGCATAGCCTTGTGCAACTAGTCTAGCCTTGTATAAGGTATTGCCTCCTTCTAAGTTCTTAATTTTATAAATCCACCTGGTACCTATAATTGTTTTATCTTTAGGTGCGATCGCAGGTGTGAATACATTTAATCCTTGTAAACTTTCCATCTCTTTTTCCATAGCTAGTTCCCATTTTTCTCTTTCTTCATGTGGAAGTTTCAATACTTCTTCATATGTATTAGGTGTTATTTGTTCTCCATTCATATGCATTATGTAATCTTTGTATTTATTTGGTATTTGGTTTCTATTGTTTCTAATAGTTCTTTCAGGCTTGCTATGGTTATCATGCAAATATCTAGCTTCCTTTTTTGTTAATGTGTCTGTCTTTATTTTATGCTGACTATTAGTCCAAGTTTTGGTTTTGTTCTTACTTTTGTTAATATTTTGATTTTCTGTTGTTCCTTCCTCGCAAGATATCGTATCTTTACATTTATTAGGAAATATTTCATTAAGGTGCAATTTTGACCAATTGGCCTGTTCATGGAACACAGCTGTTCTGGATACTATAAATTTGTTATTACTATCAATAAATCTGTACCCTTTGGTTCCAGTTTCGTATCCCATGAATCTTAATCTCCTGGATACGTTTTCTCCCTTTCTCCTCAATTGTTTAGGTATGTGTACGTCTGCAGTGACTCCAAATATGTGCATGTGTGATAATTTGGGTTTTCTATTGTACATCACCTCATATGGTGTCTTATTCACAATACTGGACCAGGTTCTATTTTGAGTGTAATTCGAATAATGTAATGCCTCTGACCAAAATTGTTTGCCTAAACCAGCATCCTCTAATGTGCACCTAATCATGGTTTGTAGTGTGGAATTTTTCCTCTCTGCAACTCCATTTTGAAATGCAGAAAAAGGATTGGACGTGAAATGTAACATTCCTCTATCCTTTAACCATTGGGAGAATTCTTTAGACATGAACTCACATCCCCTATCTGTCATAATTTGCTTTATTCTGATATTATGTTGTGTTTCTATACGTTTGTAGAATTCCTTAAATTTCTGAAATGTTTCATCCTTGTGCTTTAATGTGTAAACAAAACCATATCGGCTGTAGTCATCCACTATTGTTAGGAAGTAACGTTTTCTATAGGTAATTGAGGGACTTAATGGACCAACTAAGTCCATATGTACCAAATCAAAAATATTGTTAGTTGATCTGTTAGATTTTTTTGGTCTGGGACTGGTTTTTAGTTTGGTGGACTTACATACTGAGCATTCCAAATAATTTTCACAATTTTTTATTTTGACACCTTCTGCGTGTTCAGTCATTTTTTGTACTACAGGAAAGCTTGCATGTCCTAACTTCCTGTGTAAGATGTGAGCACACTCATCATGAATTGGTTTACCTATTTTTGGTTTCTTTTCCTTGTATGTGTTTTTGTGATCATGAGTTATTCTACACTCATCATTGTCACTGTTACTGACATTTTCATCATCTGCTTCAATACAATCTTCCATATTTGAATCAATGTTATGTAAACATCTTTCTTTAGTTATCAGATAGGGTAGACCTCCTTTTATCATTACAGTACCTACATTTGTTTTGTTCTTTTCTATAGTTGCTTTCCCCTTTGAGAAAACTATATTGATATCAGATTCTCTGCTTAATTTTATGGCACTTAGTATGTTGTGAGGTATTTCTGGGATTAATAATACCCCCTCTATTTTCCCTAGACCAGGCAAGGTCACATTTCCTTTGCCTAGTACTTGAACCTTTTCTTGATTAGCTACCTTTATCACAAACTTATCTTCTATAAATGAAGATAATATACTTTTGTTGTTGGTGGTGTGATTTGTTGCACCAGAATCAATAAGCCAATTGTTATTCTCATCCTGCTGTGTTCTGGTGCTGTCTTGTTTATTTAGCCCATTCAGTGACCCAGATTTCCTCTCTTTTGAATTTTCTCTACCCCCTCTACCTTCTTTGTAATTTGGTGGGCTTCTATATTTGTGTCTATCTGTGGAAGATTGTCTGTAATTATATTTGCTCCTATATTCTGGTCTATGTCTCTCTCTTGAGACTTTGGGGCAGTCTCTTCTACTATGTTCCCTGGATCCACAATTGTAGCATCTAAAGGCCTCATTATGTTTATCTTGAAAGACTACTTTCCTAAAAGGTTTGTGGTCTGTTTGGTTACTGGATCGGTTTTTTCTTGAATTGTCTTCTGCTATCAATTTGTTAGATAGACTTTCTATGGATAAATATCCCAAATTAATGGTATCTAAGTGTGACATAAAGCTATCCCATGATGGATCAAGTGAATTGATAATGACACTTTTCATTGTTTGATCTGAAATCACTTCCCCCCTCAATTGTAGCTCAGCTCTTATTTTGTTTAGATTTATCAAATGCTCACTTATAGAAACCCCTGGTTTTACTCTAGAGGAAAAGAAATCCTTAGACATTCTTGTGGTTGTAGCTACGCTATCGCTGTGAAATAGATTAAACATGCATTGAATTATTTCTGATACAGTTAGGTTTGGTTTGATGCTATGATACATTGCAGGAGACACGCTAGATATTATTATGAAAAATGCTCTATGATGTAAACAATCTATTTTTAAAGTCCAAGGTCTTCTTGGAGGGCTAGTTATAAAGAATAGTAAATTTTCTTTCATGAAAATAACCTGAAGCTGTTGATACCACTCTTGTAAATTAATGCCATCAATTCTAAGTTTTGGGAAGTCACTGGGTAAGTTACCTACATTATTCTGTCCATTACTTACAACCTGGGGCAGTCCGTGATCTCTCAAGTGCAGGAAATTACAGAACGGCATTGGGATGCTTGCAATGAGTCTGCGCGGTTCTCTGGCCAGTTCAAGTCCTTCTGGGTCGTCTACGTAGTTTCGCACATGCGCGTTGTTCATTTCTTCTTTGGTGGCGTCGTGGAAGGTTCTCTCCCTTTCAGCTCTCTCGATCCGCTCCTCCTCAGATGAGTCGGTCTCTGGCTCGGTTTTTGGGGTTCTGGTGGTGGTGACGGTTCTTTTCTTCTTTTTGTGTGCGTTGGTATTCGATTTTGTCTGTGGTTTAGGGCGAAATCGGCATGGCTCTCTGGGCTCGGGCGTCGTCGCTTTCGAAGTCAGGATGGGAGCGTGCAGGTCTTGAGTCGCCGGTTTGATTTCTTGCTTCTTCGTAGATGTCTTGGTAATTTTCAGTCTTGGCCCAAAAGCAGCAAAAAGCGTTTTCATTGCTGATTTTACTTGAGATTTTGTTAAATCGTCTTCACTTTCTGATTTTGGATCATCTGAAGAGTTTGAGACTTCTTTCTCACTTTCTTCGTCTGATAGTGTTTTTCGCGCCAGAAATTTTGAACTGAGCGTTTTGATTGGCTCTGCTCCATTCTCTTTTGAAGTTCGTTGAAACCAAGATGGCTGCCATTCAAAATTTCGCGCGGGATCACATCTTTTCTTTTTAACAACTATTTTCTCAGTAGTCATCTCACTTACGATTTTTTGATCTTTGGGTTTTTCTTTAATGACGTTTTTCTCTCTCGCTGCTCCGCTGTTCTTCAGCATCTCCTGGAGGTCCGCGATGAGACTTTCATCATTCTTTTGGCTTTTTAGTACCTTTAATATCTCTGACCTGAGTTCGTTATTTTCTATTTCGATTTCTTTCTGGTCATTATTTTCACTCATTAGTTCTTCTTCTTCAGTGGTGTATTCTTCGGATTCTCTCGAAATCGCATTGGTGGATTCGTTGATCATCTCTTGATCAGTTTCTATTTCTTTGCTGTAGGCCCTGGTGTTGGGCCTATCTTTCTTGGACATTTTTAATTACTTATTGAGTCAATTAACCATCCTCTGCTACCAGCTTGTTGCAATATTTTCAGGATCAGACTCAATAAAGATAATAGGAGTTAGAGCTTTAAATATATTTCTTTTTAATTATGATAGGCATTCTATATTCACTGAATATTCAAGGTAGAAGAGACGAGAATGGTGAGGGTGGCTCCTTATATATACAAGGGGTGGAGCTAGGAATGGGAGTGGTAAGTTATGAATACATTAAAGTCCAAAGAATAAGTTAACCTCTGATGTTCCATATATACATTATTTACACATTGGAGAATAAGGCATTTACATCTGACAGAAATCTTGGTGCATCGGAAGGGTGATAAGATGTAGAAAGAGAAAACTGTTATGAATGAGCCACGATATCACAAAGATGGCAAACTAACAAAGACTAAAATGTAACATTCCTATGAAACAGAGGGGTCTCCAAGTTTGGCAATTTTAAGACTTGTGGACTTCAAATCTCAGACTTTCTCAGCCAACTTTGCTGGCTGAGGAATTCTGGGAGTTGAAGTCCACAAGTCTTAAAGTTGCCAAGCTTGGAGACCCCTGCTATGAAAGATTTACCAAACCTTTGTCAGACCTTCAAGGTAAAGACATGCATGCTAATTCTACTTCTATTGTAGCAGAACCTTGAAAGTCTGAATGCACTTCCCTCCTCGCTCCCTTTATCTTCATGAGAACTAGAGGAGTGCGGTCTGAGACACTTACTCTGGTTATAGATCTGGCCCAACTCAGTTTTTTTTTAAATTTGATTGTTGTTTTGATAGTGACTCTTCTTCCTGTTCATCAAGGTTATTCTTTCTGCTGCTGGTGTCAACCTTTGACTCTCCAGGTGGGTTGGATAGCAACTCCCAGAATTCTGGAGGTTGTGTTGGGGAATTTGGACTCATAATTTACTTGTTCAAGAGGACCCAAATGTAGAAAAAGTTGCCCTATTATTTATTATGCTATCACTTCCCCCATCCAGAGGTGGGTTTCAGCAGGTTCAGACCAGTTCTGGAGAACCGGTAGCAGAAATTTTGAGTAGTTCGGAGAACCGGTAGTAAAAATTCTGACTCGCCCCGCCCCCATCTATTCTCTGCCTCCCAAGTCCCAGCTGATCGGGAGGAAATGTGGATTTTGCAGCAACCTTCCCCTGCCATGCCCACAAAGCCACACCCACAAAGCCATGCCACGCCCACCAATCCACGCCCACCAATCCACACCCACAGAACCGGTAGTAAAAAATTTTGAAACCCACCACTGCCCCGATCCCCATATAGAAATGAGAAGTAGCAAAATGCCTAATCTTTCAGTAAAGATGTTTTATACAGAGATAGGACTTGCAACTCATAAGGATCCCTAAGGTACCTTTTAAAAATCATGCTTAGAATCATTCTATTTCATACAAGATTAATCTATAATGTTGTTACAGATGTACAATATCAAGATTTGATTTTTGTGTGTTAGAAGGAAGGGATAAGAAGAGCGTTCCAGACAATCGAAAGCCAAACCTGCCTTGTTTTCCCCTTAGAGGCTTCATTCATTCAGAACTATCAGTAAACCTTTATGCATCTAACTTTGTTCAGCCTCATTTTTTCCCCCTTTTACTAGAACAAGTCAGAGTTTTGGAGATTTCCCCTGAGTGCATTCATTAACATTGCTCAAGTATGTTTATTGATTTTTAAATCCTTGATATTACCCAAGCAGCACAATATTCCAGATATTGTGGGTGCTCCATCACTGCAGGTCTTTATGAAAAGACTGGACAGCCCTTTATCCAGAATAGCAATAGCACTAGCACTTAGACTTATATATCGCTTCATAGTGCTTTTACAGCCCTCTCTAAGTGGTTTACAGAGTCAGCCTATTGCCCCCAACAATCTGGATCCTCATTTTACCCACCTCGGAAGGATGGAAGGCTGAGTCAACCTTGAGCCTGGTGAGATTTGAACTGCTGAACTGCAGCTAGCAGTCAGCTGAAGTAGCCTGCAGTACTGCACTCTAAGCACTGCACCACCTTGGCTCTTAAAAATGATGCAGGGTCGCCTGCATCATTGGTTTGGTGATGTCATATTGTCCCTGCTACCGGCTCGGCGGAACCGGGTGGAACCCACCACTGTGTTGGGGTGTAGACAGAGAGTTAGGCATTCACTCAGAATCCCCTTGTCTTTCACTTTATCCAATCTTTTGTCTTTTGAGATTGCTAATCTCAGGGTCTTCCTTCTGCCTTTGTTCCAAAGCATGAATGCATGAAATCTAGACACATAGAAATAAACAACATCTACATACTATGCAAAAGAGACAATCAACAAACCAAAATTGGAACAAAAAGACCAAAACGTGTCCCCACCAACTATCAACACCCTGATTAACATCAGACCAACAATCCAAAAGTAAACAACAACAAAAGTAAGCCCCAATCAAGGAACTGCCAAACAATCTAACAGTAAACAGCCCAACCAAAGAATCTCCAAGACTACCCCCACCAACACTGACAGGGCAAGCTACTAGAACAGGGCTGTCAAACTCCCAGCACGCAGGCTGGATGTGTCACACGCTGGCCACTCCCACACCTGGTTTAGCAAAGGGGAAAAAAGTCCCGATACATCACGTGACACCACCAGGACGAGTTTGACACCTCTGCACTAGAATATAAACTGAGAGCAAACCCCCATTCCATACTAGAACTGATGATATTACCTACTTCTATTTTTTGCATTTGCAAAAAAAAAAAAAAAAAAAAAAAAAACCAACCCCCCCCCCAAGCTCAGAGAGCAGCAAGAATCTCTCTTCCTTATTGGCTGTGGAATATGGAGTTTTTGGGCAGGCTGGTGCAAGGAAAGAAAGAAAGAAAGAAAGAAAGAAAGGAAGAAAGAAAGAAAGGAGAGAGAGAGAAAGAAAGAAAGAGAAAGAAGGGGAGAGAGAGAAAGAGAGAAAAAGAGAAAGAAAGAAAAAGAAAGAGAGAAAGAGAGAAAGAAAGAAAGAAAGAAGGAAGGAAGGAAAGAAAGAAAGATGGGGAGAAGTTTAGGTATGGCTTTAAGATGGAGCTGTGCTATCATGGGAACAGATGAGCTGCCTTACTGCTAACCAGGACTCTTATGAGCCAGGTGGAGGTAGAATTTTGATTGGCCAAGCTTAGTGTTGAAAGTGTGGGAGTCTAAAGACCTGATCTTCTTAGTTGTGGAGGAATGCATTGTCATGTTTGAAGCTAGGTTGTTTTCAGGCATCACGATATAGCGAGAATCTTTGGAGAGACCATATGGGAATTTGGTGGCTGGAATGAGACATCACTGGGAGAGTTCTGGCCAATTTCCTGCCCCAGAGAGAGAGGGGGTTGGGAAAAGAGAAGCCAAGACCTGGACAAAGGGATGTGTTTTACCAAACCCTAAGACCAGTGATGGTATTCAGCCAGTTCTATCCGCTTCCGGCGAACTGGTAGCGATGGCTAAGGGAGGCTCCGCCCCACCTGCCCGGATGTCATCATGTCCCATTTTTGACGCTCTGCGCATGTGCGGAAGGCCCTGTGCACGCTCCCATTTGCGAACCGGTAGCGAAGGTAAGTGAATACCCCCCCTGCCTAAGTCCAATGGGGATAGAGAGAGATGGTTGGCTGCAGAGGGACATGTGGGGACCTGGAGGAAGCCCCAAACTGGGAAGAGCTGAAGGAGTTGGTAATTAAGCAGTGGAATGGGCGGTCACTAGCAAATAGCTCTGGGAAAGAGGTAGATAAAGTTAGAGCCTTTAGAGAGACAGAAAGGAGGAAGAAACTTTGTACTGGGAAGTTTGAACACACTACTGTAAATACAGTAGTTCTATTTTTTCCTTATTCCTGTAAATCTTCTACTCGTACATAGTAATGGAAACAAAAAAAAAGTTTCTGTCAAGCAAATATTCTGCTTAAAGTCACACAGATACCCCATTGTAAAAGTACCATCGGTCACACTTTGACAATTGCTTTAAATAAATCTACTTTCTCTTATAACTGGCTTTGCAAACTGTAGCATTCGGCTCAGAGGAATGTGCACACACATACACAGGCCAATCCTTTTTACCAACACAAAACAGCTACTACTGCTAGCACAGCATTCAAAATTGTATCCAGGCTGGTGCTGGCCAAGAACCTAGCAATTCTCCAAATTTGTGGCTAAGAACCACATAAATATTCTAGATTCATGAATCCGGCTAAGTGAATAATGGGATATGTTTGGCTTGGCCTTGGGCACTGAATCCATATAGTTTATAAAGCTTGGCTTATAGTTATAATAAAACTCTCCAACTGGAGTTTAATGAACAAGACCTGGTTAAACAAGCTGTGTCTTAGTGTGACATGCGAACCCAACCCTTCCCTCCAGATATAGATGAATATTCTCTGAAACCAATTTTTCCTTTTAGAAAGGAGGGGTTTATTTTAACCATCCATAGATTAGTCTCAATGTAAAAACAGCAATAGGAGCTTTGTAAGGAGATATTATTTATTAAATGAAAATATTCAGCAGTGTTCAAAATAATTATGTTCTATAATTACTGTATTTTTTGGAGTATAAGATGCACCTTTCCCCCCCAAAAAAGAGGGTGAAAATCTGGGTGCGTCTTATACTCCGAATGTAGCCCTGCCCGGCTTCTCAAATGGAGGTTTCAGAGGCTGAAAAAAGCATCAGAGCTTCAGAAAAGAAGCCCCCAAACAGAGCTTCAGGGGCTTTTTTTCTGAAGCTCTGTTTTGGAGGCTTTCAGAGGCAGAAAAAAAAAAGTTTTTTCTGAAACAGAGTTTCAGAAATTTCAGAGGCAGAAAAAAAAAGCCAAAAAAGGCAAGGCACAGAGCTCACAACCAAGGAATCTATTGCTAAAATTCACCCCTGGGAACAGCTGATTGGGGGGTATTCCGGGAGGCTGATCCACCTGCCAATCAGCTTTTTTCTTATTTTCCTTCCCAAAAACTAAGTTGCGTCTTATACTCTGATGTGACTTATACTCCGAAAAATTCGGTAATCTGAAAATCGTTCGAGCTATTGCTAGTAATACCTGTATGGCCCATAGTGATCTTGAATGTACAAAGATCCTTTCATTGTCCTTTAACTGTTATTGGATTATGAATCCCATCATTTCTTATGTTTGGCATTAGGGCTGATGGAAGTTGGAATTCAACAATATTTGGATGGGCACAATGACCACTTCTGCTTTTCATAACTTATTTTCTTCCATTCTGTATTAGTACTTACATTTTCCTTCTTCATTCCTACAAAGCACTTTAGTATCATCCACATCTTGAATAACCTCAACCAGTTCTCCTGGCTTGACTTGCAAATCTTTGGAACCTCTTTTCTTTGGGGTTGGTGCTTTAGATATAGCAGTAGTATACAGAACTCGAATATCACCTTCATACTGTGGAAATAAAATGAATTATTCATAAATAAATATTAAACATCAATTGAAATTATACTTTGGGCTTTGATACAGTTGAATAAATGTAATCTTGTGAGAAGATTAGGCTATTACCTGAAATTCATTTGATTTTCCCTCTCAAACCTGAACCGGTTGAATCTCACCTCTGCTACAGAGTATACTGTACCTCTCAAAGCATACAGTACAAGACGATTTGATTAGATAGTGAGTGATCTTTGTTTAACTATTCTTCTCGCCTGATGATCCAGGCAAGGGACTGGATAGGATCTATATCAGAACACTATTCCAGTTGGGCAGTAAGTCAGTGGCCCATCTGTTGCTTCTCCATCCCACTCCTAAGGCTACAGAGCAGAGGTCGGATTCACCTGTTGTAACAATGGGTTTGTTTTGCACGCCCTCCAGAGGCTGGAAATGGGACGGAAATTCCCCAGGCTCCAGAGGCTTTCCTGGAGTCTCCAGGAGGGAGAAAATGGCCTCCCCCGGGCAGCGGAGGCCCTCAAGAGGCTGGAAACAGGGCCATTTCCAGACTTCCAGTAGGCCCATTTTCCGCCCTCCCAGAGCCTTTGTGCGTGCCCTGCACTTCCTGGCATCCAGAATGGGCCGTGTGGAGACTCCTGGGAGGGGTGGGGTGGGATGGGCGGGGTCAGCCAGTCCTTGGAACAACCGGTTCGCTGAACCAGGTTAAAATTAATGTGGTCCAAACCGGCTGAATTCCACCCCTGCTACAGAGTATACTGAACATGTCAGATTCACGGGGTAAAGCAGATAGGAATCACAACTAGATGAGCTACTGTAATTCTACTTTATTGTAAAGTTTAATTGGTAGAATCTTTCAAGTCTGAAAGTAGAATTCTCCCTTAACCCCTAGTCTGCCTGATTTACAGCCCAAGAAACTAGGGAGAGTCTCTTCTGAGCTTCTTGTTCCAATCACTATGAGGGTTGTGGGCTATGCTGACTCTTACTTGATCATTCCCTTGGCAGTGTCTCTTTGCCCAGTCTCCCAAGGTCTTTCCTATGTACAATTATACTCCCTAAAAATACATTACAGTGTTGGCACAATCAGAATTTTAGAACAATACAAATTTGAGGGTTTCTTAGCCTGGGGGGAGGGATCACAAAAGGAGACCATAACTGAAGAACATATCCACGATATACATAGTGTGAGAAAAGGAATATGAATGAACTTCTAGGGGTCATCCAGGAGATTTAGGATAGGCAAAGACTTTTTTTTTTCTTTACAGAGTATAATTAATCTATGAAGTATGCAATGTGACATGATGACATCCACCATGTAAAATGGGTAAAATGCGGACCCAGATTGTTGGGGGCAATATGCTATTTAGTATACTGTCTTTGGTGTGAGCTGCCCAGAGTCCTCAGAGAGTGGGCGGCATAGAAATATTAATAATAATAATAATAATAATAATAATAATAATAATAATAATAATGATGATGATGGTGATGATGATGATGATGATGATGTAAGATGGCCTTAAAAGAGGCCTAGACTGTTCTGACCTAGGCTTCCCAAGAGCATGAAGCAGACTCCTTGTCTCGACAAAACCCCATTTTTATTAAGTTACTGTGAATTCCTATCATTTCCATCCAGCAAAGTCTTTCAAGGGAGAATTTGCAGTCACAGACCTTATCTGGCTTGGAGAGCTGCCAGGCCGCTATCTTCAAAACTTGGCAAGAAGTCTCTGAGAGTCACGAACCAATTAAGCGAACTAATTGTCTCCTGCAAACTCCCCTCCCCTTTTGCTCCTCTTTATTCCCTATGGGAGGGGCCATTTACAGTCCACCTATGGCTTTACTCCTGAGTTGACCCTTGTTCCTTAGCTGTTCCCTTCTCCTGGCAGCTCTGTGCATGCACAGAGCTGGGAACAGGCTCCAGCTGTTCTTCTGCCCCACTGATGTCCGACTCCGAAGGCAGCTGACAACTGTCAGACAGTCCTGGCCCCATCTCTGCCTCCGACGCAGAGCACTCATCAGAGCCTTCTCCAGACTCCAGGACTGGCCTATGTTCCTCCCCAACCTCCTCACTGTCTGAATCTGTCACCAGCTCCGCTGGCTGCTGGCGGGCCACAACATAGACAGAAACTGGGAGAATAAAGTTTTTTCAAACTAGTAGTCAGGATGGTAGTATTTTACTTCCAATATGAGATGCAGTTTAAGTTTCTAGACCAGTCATTAAGGAACATGAGTGGAAAGTTCCTAATACCCTCCTCCTCCTCCTCTCAGAGGTTTTTTTTGTTTCACCAAGGTGGAAAAAGAAACTAAGCTAGTTAGTCTTTAGTCTGATTTATCAGAGGACTTTTTAAATTAATCAGTCATGTAATCCAGTCCTATGTGAACTGAGTTTTACAAATTCAGAAGAGCAGCTGCAGTGGATAGGTGAGCAAGGAAACACATAGTGCAGTAACACCCTACAAAGTTGCATCCTTTTTAAATTTTTTTGATTCACAGAGAATTTCAAACCAAACAACACATCGTGTTCTTCAGAGATTTGCATTTCCTCTGGATCAAAACTTGAACACTCCCTTGAGACTACTGAATGACTTCCTCTCGCTATCAGACCCACAAAATGCTTTGCTAAGAGTGTTTTCAATGGGGAAATAGACTACTTTCACATTTTTCCCAGGGGAACGAAAGAAGACTAATTATTCTCCAAGGCAGCTTTTTGAAATGCTTTTTGGTGCGCTTTTATGAATTAAGATTTTAAAGCGTCTAACTAACTAGCTATTACTATCAGAAAATGAACTCCACTCAGTTTAGTGAAAATGGACTTTTTGAGTAAAAAATTACTTCTGATTTATGATTTTGATGATTAGATTAGAATAAATTACAAAAAGATTATTATAACTTGCGAGAGAGAAAATGAGAGACCCAATATTATGGGTCATGTGAAATATTCACTGTCATGTGTGAGCCATAACAGCTAGGTTTGCATAACACAAATGGCATTTTTGTATAGAAAGGATTTGGAGAGAATCAATCCAATTCATTTTGATTTGCAGTGGCAGATAAATACAGAAATCACTTCCTGAGATATTTTATTTGTCAAACATATTTATCTATCAAACCTAACTCTATGCAGCTCACTCCGTCTGAAGCCATGTAGGACCTTAAAGGTGACACAGCATCTTAAATCCTAGCGAGAAGCCAATTTGCAACCAATGCAACTCCTTAAGCAGTGGAGTCACTAGTTTGGGGTACACCTGTCAATCCCCGAGCCTCTGCGTTTTGTATCAACTGTAACTTCCAAATCCTTTCTAACAACTTCCCCTTGTACAGCACATTACAATATTCCAAGCAGAGTAACTACTGTAAGGCATAGGTGACTGAACAGGGCTTCCTCATTCAGAATTGTTGCTATTGCTGCAAAAAGAAAATGTCACTATTCAAAAATCTTCCTGGGCACAACTACCACCTGCTGATCTTATCAAATTGCATACCATCTCTTTTCAGAGACAAACATAAATTTTCCCTGGAATTCCCTGGAACCTCGGTGTAAGAGCCGAGGTGGCGCAGTGGTTAGAGTGCAGTACTGCAGCTACTTCAGCTACTTCAGCTGACTGCTAGTTCAGCAGATCAGCAGATCAAATCTCATTGGCTCAAGGTTGACTCAACCTTCCATCCTTCTGAGGTGGGTAAAATAAGGACCCAGATTGTTGGGGGCAATATGTTATCTAGTATACTGTCTTTGGTGTAAGCCGCTCAGAGTCCTTGGAGAGTGGGCGGCATAGAAATATGAATAATAAATAAATAAATAAATAAACCTTGGAGGGATTCAGTCCAGTGGTGGGTTGCTACTGGATCAGGTGATCAGTAGCGGCAGGAGGCTCCGCCCATCCGCCCAGACATCTCTGTGCATGAGGACGAGCATCCGCGCACCCACAAGCGAACCAATAGCGACGGGATTTGAAACCCACAACTGATTCAGTCTAAGCCTGTTCTTCCCCTTTCAAGCCCTGACAATTTCCAAGCACTGGGTCAACACTTTTACCATTTCACCAGTTTTAGGTATGGGATTATAATGCATAGTTAGGAAACATCAGCATCTTGTTGAAACTGAACCCCTTGTCAGTATTTATGGGCTTTTGTGAAGCTGGGAAATTATATAATGATCAGATGTTGCATTGATATGTTTAAGATGGCTTACATGTTCTATTTAACATATTGATGTTTACACGCAATCAAACAAATACTTACTTTGAATTTTTTCCGAAAATCTTTCTCTTCTTTGTCAATCTTCTTAAACTTCTGTGAATCACGTTCATCAGATCTGCCCCTCCCAAAGTTCAAAGATATTATATTTTTCCCGAGGCTAAAACAATACATTAGGACAAAAGGAAGAAAAACCCCATCAGTGCATTACATTGGTATATTAGGTGCAACTGCAAATTATTTTTACTTGTTTATACAACAAGTCAATCAGCCCCCACTCTGTACAAAAGAAAACAAACGAACAAACTTTTGAATTTATTTTAACTTGCCTAATTTCTTTTGGTGGGGGAGGGAAGTCAGTGGATTCAACATCATCGTAAACATCACTGTCTCCAGAATCTAAGATAGATTTGAAGAAAAAAAAAAGATAATTATAATTGGTTATGCTTATACATATAGTTTGGTGATAAATTTGGACAAAAATAGTAAATTAGGATTTCAATTTTAGACAAAAGCCATACTTTAAACCAAGACATTATCTTTATGTTATCTTAAAATTGTGCTTTACGCTTAACTTTGCAGTTTAAAAATAAACCAATTTTTGTTTCCTGGATTGTTTAGCCATTCAAATAAAGCTTAGACAAGGCAAAAGTTACCATGACATTTGTCAGGTAAACCTGGCCAAGTACATTGAGTAATATGTTGTAACAGTGAATTTGTGTGTTATGATATGCCATGACAAATATAAACATGGCTATTATGTGAACTTTCTTATATTAACAGAACATAGGTTGAGGTGTTGAACAGTCAAGAAATCTTCTGACCGAGTTAAGTAAGACTTAGCTAATGATTTCAGGGCACTACTGGCTTATGTATATACATATTTCTGGATTGGATTATGTCCTGTATTTGCTGTTAAACTGTGTTACTAAAATGCTATTAATCTCATTGAGTTGGAATCTTAAAACAGGCAAAGCTGCTTGTCAGTATTTGTTGCCTAAGGAGTATTATGCTTGTCACTGCAGATATCCCAAAATATCTCTTTCGACAGTCTCTGAACTCAAACTACATATAACATTAAAATATGTTACAAATAGGCTTTGTTTAGTGGCTGCCTCATTTAGTGGCCTTCACAGTTACAACGATGATAAAAAAAAAAGTAAAACTGTGATTAATCCTTGCATCAAACTTCATAGGTCTGTAAAGCAAAGGAAAGCTGAAGTAAAAACTCAAGCAGTTTGAGAAATACTAAGTTGAAGATACTATATTCAGGTGGCAAAAGGCCACAACCATGAGATGGCAGCAAAAGCCTACATTTTTTAAAGATCTCTTTGCTGCCATCTCATGGTTATCCAGATTTCTGCATTGAAGATATAGTAGTTGTAATTCAATTCAGCCATAGTCAAAGAATTTCATCCAATGACTTACCCTTCCCTGTTTGTTTTGCTGAAGGACTTCTTCTAGAAATAAATTTAGAAACAACCTTAATTAATATATAAAATGGAAGGATTGGTATTATCTCAACTTTAAATCATATGTGGCTAAATACAAAAGTATAAAGCAAGTATCTTGAATTTTTGTCATTCAACCTGCAGACTAAGGTTGGTAGGTTCAACATCAAGAAATATAAAATATCCACCCTTGCTTTATATAATTAAATAACAAATCTATAAATATTATAATAGCAAGAACCTCTACCTATATCCAACGTGAACTTTTCTCAGCTTTGTTTCTTGGCTATAATTAGACTTCTATTTCTAAAGCTATTATACCACTCTGAAATTAATACCTTAGCCTGAAATAATTGGAAGTCCCAAAGTATTACATAAATGCAATATATTATTGTTGCTGTTGCTATTAAAGCAATATAATTAAAGGAGGAGCATGCTGATGAATGCTTCCTATTTAACAATGGAATCCTGTGAAATTCACACTGTCATTGTTCCACTAGGAGTCACTCTACCAGCATGTTTCCCTGGTCAAACCCAGCTAATGTGAGTTATTAGAGCTATGCAAGGCCAATAATTTTTATTCTAGTAGGTCAGGTCTGCCTGCTTCTAATTCTGCTACCCAGATTGGTACCCTGAACCTGTTCTCAATAGAAGCCATCTAAATGATTTGGGGCCTGGAGGCTAAAACATATGAAGAGCAGTTGCAAGAACTGGGCATGGCTAGTCTAGTGAAGAGAAGACCAGGGGTGACATGATGGCAATATTCTAATATTTGAGGGACTGTCACAGAGGGGAGGGGGACAAACTATTTTCCAAAGCACCCAAAGGCCAGAAAAGGAAATATCAATGGAAACTGATCAAGGAGAGATTCATATCTAGAAATAGATATGCTGGTGGCTCAGCAGGCTGATAGCATTGTGATTAACACCAGCTGTCTGCAATTACTGCAAGTTCGAATCTCACCAGGCTCAAGGTTGACTCAGCCTTCCATCCTTTCTAAGGTAGATAAATTGAGGACCCAGTTTGTGGGGGCAATAAGCTGACTTTGTATAAATATACAAAAGTATGAAGGCTATTGCTTAACGCATTGTAAGTCTCCGGAGAAGGGCGGCATATAAATCAAATTAAAAAAAAAATAAGGAGAAATTTTCTGACAGTGAGAACAATCAACCAATGGAACAGCTTGCCCTCAGAAGTTGTGGGTGCTTCATCCACTGGAGGCTTTTAAGAAAAGCCTGGATGGTCACTTGTCAGAAATGATGTAGGGTCTCCTGCTAGAGCAAGGGGTTGGACTAGATGACCTATAAGGTCCCTTCCAACACTGTTATTCATCTCTCCTTGCTTCATAGTAAAACCGCTTCGCCTAACATACAACCATGATAGTTAAAAGATATCAAGTCACAGACAGAAAGGCCCAGCTTTTGATAGTCAAGTGGTATTTCCATAGCTTGAGTTATCATGCATGTTTGATTTGTGGCTTATTAGGCTGCTGTGAGAAGTGGTTAGTAGAGCACAATCATCAATGAATCCGTGGTATTGTTAGCTTTAGTGAGCTTTGCGTGTGTTACTTTTCACAGCAGTCTCTTACAAGGAATTTTCATCTTCTGTCACATTGACTTTGGATGCTGCCTCTCGCATACTTTTCTTTTGGTAATCTTTTCCCTTTAAAATCTTCAAAAGCCCCTTGGACCAGGTGTCACTCTTCTCTTCATCCTGAGACACAGATCTTTGAAGTATGCACACAATTATTACATAGTAGAATATTAAAAAAAATGTTAGCAATTTTGGCCTAATGGTTAATTGAATAATTGAAATATGTATACAAGGAGCTACTTGTAGATTATTTAGAGCAGTGTTTTTCAACTTTGGCAATTTTAAGATGTATGAATTTTAACACCTAGAATTCTCTCTGTGGAGTTCTGGGTGTTGAAATCCATACAATCTTAAAGTTGGTGAATATGAAAAACATTTATTTCAAGTTAGCACTTTAGGCAGCCCTGCCCAGAGGTAAATCAAAAGGTTGCCCTCTGTACAAATATATTTCCTACCATAAACTAATGAAGGGTGCCTATTGTGCATGCACACAAATACATCTGAATACATGTGTTTAATAATATGGTTAGCATACCTTAATTATCTTTGCTATGGGAAGCATTACCATTAACAGTGTTATACACCATAATTTGCTATATGAAATATAGTTGTCTGGAATGTTTAAAGTATACATCCCAACATACTGTGTGGATCAACTAAGATAATATTTGGAAACATAAGTATTGTTCTTGAGTGTCCATATGAAGGTATATTGGGATTAGTTGCTCTATAATGCATGAAATAGGCTAAGATGACAACAACAGCAGCAGCAATGATAACAAAGAAGAGAATCACACATGACTCATCACTTTAGCCCAGTCCTAAACCTGTATATATATATATGGAAGAAATGTCAATTAATTTAACGGGACTTGGTGAAGGAAATATTCATAGGACTGAGTTCAGAAACCAATTTATGGATAAACATGTCTATAATTTCATTTTCAACAACTTGCAAAATTCACCCAGTATGTAACTTGTTAATTTCCTAACACATTTATATCTTGAGCTAACACTTTGTGGGTAATTCATACTTACTTGGCTGGAATCTCATCATCTTCTACACCATCGTAAATGTCATCTGGGGGAGGTGGCGGAAACCCTGTTTTAAGGGGATAGGGGAAGAAGTAGGGAAAAATGGAGTTTATGAATTAATTCATCTTTTAGTTTAAATTTTGCAGCAAGCTTATAAATTTGTCAGTTTATAAGTTCAAGGAAAAACAACAGAACAGTTAAAATATAAATACATATACCCTAATACATGTAAGGTTATTTACCATGCATCCGATACATTTTCTACTCAGAAGTAGATCTCACTGAGTTCAGATTTAAAATGGACAGATATCCTAGTTCACAGAAGAAATCTTCAGTTTCAGTCTTGTCTAAATTGGGGCTTTCCACACATGTTGGACTACAGATCTCATCATTCCCACTCTGAAAAGAATGCTGTTCTTTAAAGGAATGAAATCTAAGCTGGCATCTTGTTGCCCATTAAGAATTAGCACCCCCTTGGTCCCCCACTGTGCAATGGAATGCCTTGGATGGATTTGATACTGGATTAAGTCACATTGAATAAATGTCTGGGAAGAACCTAATCAAATGAGTAATATACTGTAGCTTGTTGATTCAGTAGTTACTAGCTCTCTCCATTTGCGGCTATTATTAAAAAAGTTAACATTTATTTAGTTTTAAAACAAACATGATGATTATGGTTGAGACTTTATTTTATGATCATAGTTTAAAGCAGGGGTCTCCAGCCTTGGCAACTTTAAGACTTGTGGACTCCCAGAATTCCTGAGCCAGCTTTTGCTTTATTCTTGGTTTAAAGAATAAAGGTATTTATCCTGAATATTTAGCACTTTTCTGACTTTGCTTGGTGTTCAGTGAGAGAAAGTCAGAGAGAGAAGTTTTGATTTGCTAAACATTTTAGTAAAGGGTGCGTTAATATATGAATTGACTGATTTTTTTTTTCTTGTATAAACAGGTCACTTTCCAATTGTTATAAACTCGAGTCATCATTTTACTCTGAAATTAACATCAGCTGTCTGCAATTACTGCAAGTTCAAATCTCACCAGGCTCAAGGTTGACTCAACCTTCTATCCTTTCTAAGGTAGGTAAATTGAGGACCCAGTTTGTGGGGGCGATAAGATGACTTTGTATAAATATACAAAAGTATGAAGGCTATTGCTTAATGCATTGTAAGCCGCCCTGAGTCTCCGGAGAAGGGCGGCATATAAATCAAATTAAAGAAAAAAAAATAAAACTGCTGAAATGTTATTATGACATCATCTTATTTTGAGATTACTTTCTTAAAATGGAGCTGCTCCCATTCTAAACTACTCCAGTTAACTTGGTCATCCATTGTTTATAGTTGAGAATCTTGTGTGAATTCAGACATTTGGGGTTAATTCTGTCAGTCATTATTAGGCAAATCACTGATTTGCCTAACATTCAAACAGATGTAGAAATCACAGCTTATCATGCTGGAATGGCTGACAAACAAACTAAAACTGAAGGGTTTCCAACCTTTTGAGGTCAACAATAGTTGGTTAGTCAGTCACAATCTCCTCATATACCTAAAGATAAAGAAAGCCTTGTACAATAACCTCCCGCCATTTTATTTTCCAAGAATGCCTCTAGAATCTATGTGGGGGCCCAAAGGCATTATTGGAAATACAGATTATGCTTCACATGGATCAATTCTAGTTTCTACTGTGAAAAAGAGCAACACAAAAGAACAACACAATGTTAGAGATAATCATTATTTCAAGACTTTAATAAAAAGGAGAACTCACCTCCCACAGTACTCTGACTTCCACTTTGCCCATAAAACAAACAAAGAAAAACAAAATGTTGAATGGAAAGAAAACCAGATACATTTTCACATACATGCAAAGTCACATTAAGGGTTGATCACTGTCACCAATTCTTTTCATACTGTCGCTAATCTCTATAACTGTTTCTTGAGAAAAATGACAATATTTTCTGGGCCAATAGTGATCTTAGGAATTTCAAGAACCTGTCACGGGTTGATGCAAGGTTGCTGTGTTCTATACAGAACAGTTTTGTTTGTACAACATGCTTACAGATGTTTAACTGATCCACGGTTTTATTCTACAGATTATTGGCGCAAAGCTGGCTACGTTCTACGCAATGCTACGCAAACCTAGCCAATGGCTGTTTTAGTGACTGGGTCAGATATAACATGTTTCTTTGAAGTAAACTAAGGCTGGGCAACAATCCGGATTCAAAGGGCAAAATGTGCTTTACAGCAATGTTACAGCATGTCAGCCAGTGGTGGGTTGCCCCCGGTTCGGACTGGTTTTATAGAACTGGTAGTAAAACTGGCAGGAGGCTCCGCCCACTGACCCCGATGTCATCAGGAAGCTTCTGCACATACGCAAAAGTGCATGTGTGCAAGCAAAGCTAGCACGCACGCGTCCCCGTTGCAAACTAATAGTAAAGGTAAATAGAATCCACCCTGATGTCAGCTTCCCATTTATTACTGATTTGGAAATAAAATATGCATTTTTTTTTTGAAAAGCAAATTTTAGTGGCACCAGTACTGTACAGTTGTTATAGTCCTCTGGAAAAAAACAGGTTGGGGAGTGTCTAAATAGTCTTCTGAATAGTTTTTATCCCAGAGCTATAATTGCACTCAACAATGAACTAAAGGGCCACCATCGGTGAGCTGTTGGACAGCTTTACTTGGTCTGCTGTGTGGATGCTTGGGTGGTTTAGGGGTGGGGAATTTTTGGTGGGTGGGGGTGTGTCTTGGGATTGTCATGTGTGTTGGTCTTGGTCTCTGAGTGTTATGTGAATTTCATTGTATGGGTATACTGTGTATATATGTACAATGACAATAAACTTTATATAAAAATATAAAGATGTAGAAGGATGAATCAGCACAAGAGGTTGGACTACACAGAATTAGTGATAGTATTTAGGGGTTAGACGTGGTGCTCATCACTTTGTTCACAAATCTGTGACATACCTGCTGATACTATCGTGGTCTCCGACATCATCATATACTTCTTGATCACTGTCTGAGTGCTTTGACTGAACGTGCACGGGAGGCCGTGGCTTCCTTTTTAATGTATCATAGTCAATTGCCACCATGGTAGTTTTAATGTAGCCATCTAAAACAAATATAATTTGGTGATATGGTTGCTTTGGTATATAAAAAAAATACATCTAGGAACTGAAAAATCATCATGCAAAGTATCTTGTGGTATAGAACAAAGAGGTAGTGAAGTATCCTGCTAATTCAACAGATGCAGAATATACCTTACCCGAATTAGAAAAATAATTGCTCTGTTTTGCAGATGAGATTATAAATCCAATTTTGGACAGTACCAGGGTTCTCTGGCTTATGTTTTTTCCATAGAGAAATAAATAAGACATAGTACATGGAACCCCCTCATGGATTACTGCCTTGTTGTGGCAAAGGGGCTTGTGTAGCTCAATGAAGCTATGAGCTATGCCATGCAGGGACACCCATGACAGACAGGTCATAGCAGAGAGTTCTGACAAAACGTGATCCACTGGAGAAGGAACTGGCAACCCACTCCAGTATCTTTGCCATGAAAACCCCATGGACAGTACCAAAAGGAAAAAAGATATGACGCTGGAAGATGAGTCCCTCAGGTCAGAAAGTGTCCAATATGCTACTGGGGAAGAACAGAGGGCTAGTACTAGTAGTGCCAGAAAGAGTGAAGCGACTGGGCCAAAGCCGAAAGGACACTCAGCTGTGGAAGCATCTGGTGGAGAAAGGAAAGTCTGATGCTGTAAAGATCTTTTCTCCATAGGAACCTGGAATGTAAGATCCATGAATCAAGGCAAGCTGGACGTGGTCAGACAAGAGATGACAAGACTGAACAAAGGCCAGATCTTGAAGATAAAACTCAAATACTTTGGCCACCTAATGAGAAGGAAGGACTCACTGGAGAAGGGCCTAATGCTGGGAAAGATTGAGGGCAAAAGAAGAAGGGGACAACAGAGAATGAGGTGGCTGGATGGAGTCACTGAAGCAGTAGGCATGAGCTTAAATGGACTCCAGAGGATGGTAGAGGACAGGAAGGGCTGGAGGAACGTTGCCCATGGGGTCACAATGGGTCGGACACGACTTCGCAACTAACAACAAAAGTACATGGAAATCAAGTTTATTATAGGAAAAATTGAATTAGGATCTTCCTCCTTCCTATATTAATTTTCTATAAACATTGTACATAATATGTTTCCATTTTGTAGCCTCTCATCTGTAGTCTGAAGCCAGTCAGTCCAGGTACAATTTTATGAATACCAAATGTTAGCATAATAGCCCCTCTTAAACCCACCATGTGAGATATGAAGATAATCCACAATCTATGCATTATACTAGCTTGAAAGAAAAGCTGATAAAAATAAAATTAATTCTGTAGCATGTCCACCTACACCTGTAGTACAAAGAGTGTAAGACAAAAGGATCTCTCCTTTGAGATTTAGATCAACATCACAAGACTTCATTATGAAAAAAAAGCAAAAATTGGTGCTCACATGGTGGAGGAAGTTAAAAGTACAAAGCAATATTAACCTTGCTAAGAGTGCTATAACAGAATCTCCCATAAAAAAGTTTTGAGGAGATCGTAGGCTATGATGGTTCAGCTGATCTGAGAGCCCATGAAGCATCTAACACATAATAGCTATGCTTGTATAAATATAATAAATATCAGAGTATATATAAACTTGCACTTCAATATAAATAAAGAATATAGTGCTTGGGTAGCATCTTCCTATTTCTCTAAAGTATAAAGAACTGCTGAAACCGTGTCTTTATTAACATGTGATTTGTGCAAATTCTAGCTTAAATATGAGGTGAAGGGTAGATGTTTCACCCTACTTTAGAAGGACAAACCATTTCTTTCTTGACAAGAAAGGGAGGGATTTGGGAATAACCACCCTGTCTTTGTGAGCCAGTCTATGCATTTGTTCCTTCTGAATGGTTATAATCCAGTGATGGGAAACCTTTTGGAGACCAAGTGCCCAAACTGCAGCCCAAAACCCACTTATTTATTGCAAAGTGCCAATACGTCTAGTTAACCTGCATAATGAGGGATTACTCCTTAAAATAATGATAAACAAGGCAGAGTTCAGCTAATTGTTCTAAGAAAAACATGATAAATGCACTTTTATGCCCCTTCATTTTTTTTTCTGCTTTTGAAATATTTTGAAAACTTTTGTAATATCATTTTTCTTTTTCCCTCCCTCCCTCTCTTCCCCTCCCTCTCTCTCTCCTCCCTGCAGGAGAAATGTAATGGAGCTGGGCTAGGGCGATGGCACATATGCCCATAGAGAAGGCTCTAAGTGCCATAGGTTCGCCACCACTGTTATAGTCCATGTCTAAGATGGGTGAATGAAGCTATCAATATCATTAATCACCAACAAAACTCAAATGTTTATAATCATATCACCAAGAGCCACGGTGGCGCAGTGGTTAGAATGCAGTACTGCAGGCTACTTCTGCTGCCTGCTGGCTGCCTGCAATTCAGCAGTTCAAATTTTACCAAGCTCAAGGTTGACTCAGCCTTCCATCCTTCAATAAAGGTCTGTAAAATGAGGAGCCAGATAGTCGGAGGCAATATGCTGACTCTGTAAACCACTTAGAGAGGGCTGTAAAGCACTGTGAAGTGAAATATAAGTCTAAGTGCTATTGCTATTAGAATTTCTCACAATTGTAGAAGTGGGGTGAGCAAGAACAGCAATAATATGGCAGGAAAGAACAGCAAAGATTTGGCAGGAGAGGCGTGTTTTGGGTCCTCTCAGTTAAGGAGGGGACCCAGAAGATGAACTGTTTCTGCTACGGTGCTCATTCTTTGAAACTTCCCCCTGAGTTGAGGTTGGCCCCAACTCTTATAGCCTTCCGGAAGGCCCTCAAAATGTGTTTGTGTGTGTGTGTGTTTTCATCAGGCAGCAGAGAGCCTGTTCCTTGGCTCCCCATGTATAAAGTTCTGATTTTGATAATGATCTTGTTCTTATTTATGTTTCCGTATTTACATGTTTTAAATGGTTTTATAATAAGTTTCAATTGTTGGTTTTATTGTATCCTGCCCAGAGTCACCATGTGTGAGATAGATGGCCATATAAATTAAATTAAAATAAATAAATAAATAAATGTAATACATAAATAAATGCAGAAGCAAATGCAGAGATACAAGAACTATATCCTTGGGAAAATTCAGGCTCTTTCATCATTATGTTAGCATAAATTCTCTTAATTTCCACACATTGTAGTATACCTACATGAGCCTTTTAATCTTCCTAACCATTTCCCTTCTGGATTGTCTGTGATGCGAAGTATTTCAATTAGATCTCCTTGTTTGAATGACAGATCATACTTTCCTCCTTTGAAGTCTGTGGAAGCTCGTGCCTGGTGAATAACTTCAATGGGACCTTCTAGCTATATAAAAGATTAAGATACGTAGTTAGGTTTTAGTACTTAGGGAGAATGAGAGAAAGAGAAAACCAAATCGTAGCTTGAAAGATAAAACTAAAGAAAACGTGTGTGTTATGAGAATGAGACCTCTCCATCCCATGGGCTTTATGCACTCTCCCTTTCTTGTAGTAAAGAAGCTTAGAAGTTCTGCTTTGATAACCTCACTTGGTTGTGTCCTCTGAATCAAGGTTGAGGGGAAAATTCAAATGGGAACAAAATCTCAGTAGTGTTCTTCGCTCCTTCCTTAGAATGGGGTGGAGGAACACTCAGCTCCTTTTTGAAAATGCATGAGATGACAAGGATATTGGGGTTCTTTTTTCCCCAGCAAAAATACCTGTCATGCTTGCAGAAGTATAAGGTTCTGTTCAGAGGTTGATCTGGAGCAGAGGTCTCCAACCTTGGCAACTTTAAGACTTGTGGACTTCAACTCCCAGAATTCCTCAACCAGCTGGGAGTTGAAGTCCACAAGTCTTAAAGTTGCCAAGGTTGGAGACCCCTGATCTGGAGCACTTCCTAGACTGACCGTGACCATACAGTGTCAAGTATTCACATGGCTATGCTGGTTTTTTTCCCTTCAATAAAATAATAAAGATAAAAGGATCCAGCATTTTATTCAATGGACGACGACTATTATCTACCTCTTTTATTGAATGAGCTGGCTTTGTTATTTTTCAAGGGTGTAAATAATGAAGAAAATGTGCTAGTTAAGTTTAACTTAACTATTTAAACTACTTAATTAATTAACTTATTAATTAATATCTGGGAGCGACTTGATGGAATCAAAAATCAAAAGAACAAATGAAATGGCAATTTCTGCTAGATAACTTGTGATAAGGCCATCAGATACCCATGGTACAAAATGGTCTCCACCAGGTTCTTGAAATCCTTTTAATTAAAATAACTCCATAAATGAAGAACCAACATGCTAAAAGGTCATCTTCATTTCCATAAAATTTCCTTTGGCTGCCACATAAGTTCCAGAAATATTTTCAGAATATAAAAATAGCTGGGGTTGGAGCCTAGTGCTTTTATGTGGAAAAGGAGCAAATGTCAACAGAATTAATAGAGAGCATCTTGGAAAGCTAGAGGTTGTGGTGAAGATCAACCTCATCAATTAACCTTATAGTAATTAGAGGTTTTGTGACTGAACCCATCTACCATGGCACCTTTACCAGAAGACAGCCATTTTATGAAAACACACAACATGACCTCAAAATTCCAGACATTCTTTGTTAGCTGCTTGCATTTTTCGATTATTTATAGTTTATAATATTGTGCTAGCAATATCTGCTAAACCCTGGTGGCGGAGTGATTAGAATGCAGTATTGCAGGCTAACTCTGCCCACAGTCTGGAGTTCGATCCTGACCAGCTCAAGGTTGACTCAGCCTTCCATCCTTCCGAGGTTGGTAAAATGAGGACCCAGATTGTTGGGGACGATATGCTGACATTGTAAACTGCTCAGGGAGTGATGTAAAACACTATGTAAAACACAGTATATAAATCTAAATGCTATTGGTATCAATTTGGTTAACTCACTTGATTAAGCAGGCATTAAAATATTAACTTTTGCTGTTAAGTAAAAATACCAAGTGGCTATTTTAGCAACTTTAAAAACACAGAACATAGAATTATAGACTGGAAGGGTCCTTGGGGGTCTTCTAATCCAATCCCCTGCCCAAGGCAGGAGACATTATACCATCCCAGTCAAATGATTGTCCAATCTATTTTTGAAAACCACCAATGAGGGAGCATCCACAGCTTCTATTCCATTCCAGTCCTTTGCATGACCTTCTTGAAAGAAGTTTTACCTTGAATTTCTTTCTGAGTTCTTGCTCCTTTTTATCCTTATCCCTTTGTTCTTTCTTTTGATCAGATTTTTTCTTTTCCTCCTTCTCTTTCTTTTTTTCCTCTTCTTGTGATGTAAATCTGCACAATAAGAAGAAGGAGACTTAATACGCTATTCAGCTGTAAAGATGAATTACCCCCAAAGGGTGTTTTTTTTTTTTTTTAAATGTGGTTCTATTTGAGGTGCAGCTCACAGTTTTGAAGAAAGGGGCAGACTTAGCAAGATCTCTGGAATAAGATGATATATACCACCTCTCTTTCCTCAAATCAACATTTCTGAGGGCCCTTTTAGAAAACAAAAAATGACCATCAGTGGAAAGAACTTTCCAAAATGTCCATTAAAATGGGAAGTTGTGTTTGGGGTGAGGGGATGTTGACTACCAACCTACTGAAGTTAGTAAATCTCGCTACTGCTTACATCTGCTATTTTGATATTCTAAATAGGGGATTTTGTACCAACATTTCCTGTATACAACCTCACTTTTACTGGAAAGGCCAGCAAATTGAGTAACAATCTGTTTTCTTAATCAACCTGATTGTCAGTCAAATCCAGTATTTTGTAACCAGCCAAATTTCAAGGCCAAACTGCTTTTTTGGGTTAACCCAAAATATCTTCTGATTATGCTATCAAATTTCAGTGATAAAATTGCCAAGTTCTCCATTTGGCTAATGGAGTTTGGCTAAACCCTCAGAAAGGAAGGCTTAACAAAAAGAAAGGAAGGAAGAATTTTGCAATATTCTGCCTAATGTAACTTTACATTAGAAATAGTGTTGATTCTCCTGGTTGTGGGTCTTGTCTGGTCTATCTGTCTTGCCAGACTTAGTATTTTCCTCTATTTTTAGTCTCCAGAAAACCAGAGAGGGTCCCTTCTGAAACACTTCTCAGGGGTTTCCCCCATTTGCAAACCAAGTTGCCTCGTATCAGACCATTGCTCAAGCTGCAAGTCTTTCTTCTATTCCCCCAAGGTCATTCCCACATACCATCACACTCCCCCAGTACCTCCCCCTCCACTTGTAAATGGAAAATACTGACCTGACCTAAACCCCCTACAAAACCTAAATTCAGATTATGACCAGGAAAAATTAGTCTGCTTGCACAGGGCAGACAATCTTCACATGAAGCAATAGATCGGTTTTGAGATCTCCTGATTTTTTTTTTAAAGGTAAACAATAGTGGTGCAACCTGAAAATGGACAACGAATAGTCAAATAGACTGTTTATACTTTTGCCCATTTAATGCATCCCCAATGTAATTCTTTCCAGCCTTTTATAATTCAAGAAATATTGACATAGCTAAAAGCAAATGGACTTATTCATAGCTCGAGCACAAGCCTCTAAAATGTGCAGGAAAAGAAAAGTCATGGATGATCAGGATATATTGGACATTGGTAATCAGAATTCATGCCTAGAATGCCTCAAGTGGAGCTTTACATTTTCTTTTGGATCTTTTTGCAAATAACTTTTGATTGTGGTCATGATTTAATAATAGCTGCAATTATTATCTTACGATCAGAGGCCCACACTTTATATATCTTTTTCATACCTCATCTCATTTATGTCTTCATACATTTCTCCATCGCTGTTCTGATTTTATGAAAAGGGGAAAAAAAGTTTTAGTTTTTATTGAAAAGTAAGAAGACTGAAAAGTGTGTATACATACACACATATATACATACCGGTACATACATATATACATAAGTACATATATACGTGCATACACAAACACACACACACATTTGTAGATTATGAAGGGTAATACTTACTTCATCTGCATTCCCAGTATCTAATGGATAAAAAGGCAAAACAATTGCATTACATTATTTTGCAGTCTAGCAATCAAAATACCAAGTCATGGGTAGCCCTTGTTAAATAGTGGTGTACGGGGAGGTTGGGGGGCAACAGGCTGGGAAGGAAGGGAATCAGGGTGGGTGGGTGTATATAAACAATGATGTCATGCAAATTCTGTCTGTTTTAACCTGCTTTGAGATGTTCCAGACATGGCCCAGAGACATGGACTTGTGATACAATTCTATGACACTATTTTTTATTATACATCTTTATATATTCCACAACAATTCTATGAAAGCTTCATCTAAATCAAATGTTAGCTCATTATATAACATGAATGCTGCAATGGAGTATTAATCCTTGTATTAATCCTTGTACTTAATCTGAAAATCCCCTTCATCTTTAATTACTCTATTGTTTATCTTACTGAGACTCTGCGTGCTTCAAAAATCCTTTGGAAAATGTGTTTTGGATCTTCTTATCATAGTGGAAAAGATTAGATTTAGGCAATTTGCATGCTACTCAATCTGTTTCTGTTATTGTTTATTCAATCTATATGAAAACAGACTTAGCTATGGGAGACCTTGAGGTAGAAGATGGACCTGTAGGTCCTTCTTCATGATCGCTAAATGGACAGGTTATATGCAAGGAAACCAAGGACACATGCCAGGGCATTCTAGGATGAGGAAGTCAGTGTGTTAAGATATCACATTTTTTGTAACTGCAGATGCAAACATCGAAGTTGGCTTATAGAGCTTGATTGTCAATACATTTGAACCCAGAGTCCTGACTTATTTCTCATTTGTTATGGATCCCATACATGTCCTCTGTCCAGTGGTGAAATCCAAATTTTTTTACTACCGGTTCTGTGGGTGTGGCTTGGTGGGCATGGTGTGGCTTGGTAGATGTGGCTTGGTGGGTGTGGCAGCAGAAGGATACTGCAAAATCTCCATTCCCACCCCACTCCAGGGAAAGGATACTGCAAAATCCCCATTCCCTCCTCACTCCTGGGGGAAGGATATTGCAAAATCTCCATTCCCACCTGATTTTGGGGCTAGCCAGAGGTGGTATTTACTGGTTCTCCGAAGTACTCAAAATTTCCACTACCGGTTCTCCAGAACCTGTCAGAACCTGCTGGATTTCACCCTGCCCCTGTCCATGATAATAGGTTATCGTACCTTCTGAACCAAATCCAACATCATCATAATTTTCTTCATTTTCTTGGCCTCTGCAAAACAACAAAAGTGAATTTGTTAAGAAAAAGAAAAAAGCACATTGAAATATATTTTCTTTTTTAAGTGAAAGTCCATTCTGTTTTATAGTTTATTGGGAAAGGTTTAATTAAGATTTTTGCATAAGATTTTTATGTTTTTAATCACAGAATGTGGTTCTTTTTCTAAGAAGTTTTTAACACTTGCATTTGAATAAGGACTATTTTCCACATTATTTCCATGCTAAAAAAACCTATGCTTAATACAATTCTGCCTGCCATAGTAGCCACACTCAAACAAGATCCATCCAATCCTCAGCCCTATATTTTATACATAAACAGGACAATTTGAAATCAAGAGGCCATGAGTTCTAGTTTCACCTTGAAATATTTACAATAATAAAGATGGTAAATCTATCATCTATCTATCTATCTATCTATCTATCTATCTATCTATCTATCTATCTATCATCTATCTATCTATCTATCTATCTATCTAGCAATCATCTATCTATCTATCTATCTATCTATCTATCTATCTATCTATCTATCTATCTATTATTGGCTTTTGCACAATCTTCCCCCAAAATAACTTTTTATTGTCACAAGAGAATAGTTCATATATAATGGGATTCGTCTGATATTGGCTTGGCATGTTGTGGCTTTATAAACCATTATTTATGGCTCAGCATGTTAGGTGAACCTAGTGAAGTATATCTTGATTAAGAAATCTTTATGAAACAACCATAACTTTTTGCTGTACATAGCTTATTGCAGCTGTTTATTGCAGTTCCCTGTGATGAATACCAAAACTCATGAGCTTCAGTATGAGCACAGGGAGAAGACATTTCAATGAAGAGAAGTACAGAGATTCATCTCACTTTTTAAGAAAAAAGAAAATATGGAAGAGGGACTATAATTCACAACTATGTACCTTAAATCAGGTCTGGATGGGATGTTCCCCCTTGGGGGGAGAACAGGAGTTTGTGTTGATGGACGGAAACCTGGAGGAGGGGGAGGAGGAGGTGGGGGTGATGATAAATCTGTAGACTGTGTGGCATGAAAGGGTGGCGGAAGTGGGGGAGGCAAACCTGCTGAATTGGATGAACTGGAACCTGGAACAGAAACAAGAGACACTTAATGTATATGAAATCATCATCACCATTCCTTTCCATATTGCTACTCTAGCTCTGCAGTCTGCGTGGCACATATTTTTATCAGATCAGATGCTGATTAATTCATTATGCTTTTGCATAACTTCTGCTTTGGATAAACTGGCCGTATTCTAATAATTACAGTTTACCATGTGTGTGTTCATGCATGCTTTCATTCTTTCCTGTACTCCAGAAAACAAAGAAACTCTGAAAACATTATATATATATATATCATGCAAAACTGCTCCAGGGATCAGATGGAAGTATGCTTCACAGTGGCTTTTGTTCAACAAATGTATAATCACCCTGTATAACGCTAATGTGAAGTGACAGGAGCATATCCACATTATAGTTATAGAAACTTTAAAAAAAAAATACTGCAAGTTGACAATGAAAGAGAAAAAAATGGATATTTCTGAAACCCATTAAATACTACAGAAATCCAGATAAGAGATTCTTCCATTCCTAATAGTTGGGGGAAAAATAATCAACAAGATGAGGGAGATGATCCCTTCTGACTCTCACTTTTTTACAGTATTTTTTACAGTATTACATTGTACAGTATTACAGTATTTTTTACAGTATTACACACTGTACTATATCAGGGATTAGCAGTATTTATCATGATTACCAACTGTACTATACTATACTGTGCTATATCAGGGGTTAGCAGTATGTATCATGTTGACCAGCAATAACTATAGCAAAAACAGCAAACAAGATTTAGGGTGACAATGCTGAAATCATATATTTGGCAACCTCATGAGATTTCTAGCTGGTTTACCAGATATCTGAAAGGACAAAAGAAGGCACAGACAATTGGAAAAGAGGAAAAATGAGGGAGTAGAAGGACACCCTAACTATTATATTGGCATCTCTGACAAAAATTAAAAGATGTAAAAAAAGATGTTGAGTCTCTTGAAAAAAGTGCAGAGAACAGCAACAAAGACGATTAGGGAACTGGAGGCTAAAACACATAAAGAACAGTTTGGGTATGTCTAGTATAATGAAAAGAAGGACTAGGGGAGACATGATAACAGTGTTCCAATATCTAAGGAGCAGCCACAAAGAAGAGGGAATCAATCTATTCTCCAAAGCATCTGAAAGCAGGACAAAAAGCAAATGGATGGAAACTAATCAAGGAGAGAAGCAACCTAGAACTAAGGAGAAATTTCCTGACAGAACAATTAATCAGTGGAACGACTTGCCTCCAGAAGTTGTCAATGCTCCAAATTTTTAAGAAGAGATTGGACAACCATTTGTCTGAAATTGTATATAGTTTCTTGCCTGAGCAGGGGTTGGCCAAGAAGACCTTTCAGATCCCTTCCAACGCAGTTATTCTGTTATTACAGTGAAAAACTGCAAAATATGTACTTACATATATGAAATTGCTTTTTCCAGGATCAGAAAGACTGGTTTTTCAATCATAATATTTTTTCAACAAATCTTTATTTTCAAGAAGCTACATTAGCGATAATATAGAATTGCTTTTAAATTTCATTATACAAATGTGTGATCAGTTAGAGGATCTATAGACTAGAGTGATCACAGATTTGAAGGGGCTGGATTGAAACCAATTACTGGAATTGGAAAATAAATTTAAAAAAATGTAAATCTAGGTTGTTCAGTCTGGAAGAAGGACAGAAAGAAGCAGGCAATTTACAAATACATAAATGTTTGAATGAGTATTGTGAAATCAAGCCATAATAATAAAAATGATAAGCTCACAGCAAGAAACAAATCAACAGCATGGCTGCAGTTATAACTGAATATCTGGGATGCAAAATCATCAAAGAAGAAAAAAAGCCAAACAGTCCACCGCCAAAATGAAAGATCAGGCAAGAACGTAAGATCAACATGCTGAGATCAAGCAAACTAAAACAGATGAAAAAAATAACAAGAAATAGCACCTAGAAACAAGAAAGACTGAGGAAGCACTAGAAATAGAAATGGTTTTTAGTTGAAACATCTGACTGGTCTATAGCCACTCATTGCCAAGCAGTTTAACAACAATACTGCAAGGAGGTAAAATTGTAGGTTGGTTAACATTTGCCAAAATCTACCTCATAATGAAGGATACAGCAAAAGTGGCAGCATCAGGCAACTACAGGCCAATTACTGGCTTACCAACAACTTTCAAATTGCTAATTGCTAATTGATACAATTCAACAGTATCTAGTGTCTGGTTGAAAACAAACTTTGCACTCGAGCAGAAAGGCAACTGCAGAAATAAAGTACAGGAACAAATTGACAAGATGATTTTGGAAAACTGAAAGAGAAGAAAGACCAACTTGAAGATAACTTGGATTGATTACGAGAAAGCACGTGATTCTCTGGCACATTATTTGATCATCACATGCCTAAAAATAACAGGAGTCAGTAGAAACTTCAGCAGCTTTGTGCAAAGATCAATGGCACAATGGAAGACACAGTCGTTGGTCAATGGTAATAGACTGGGAGAAATTAATATCAACAGAGGATCTTTCAAGGAGACTCACTCTCACACTCCTGCTTGTAATTGCACTGATTCCTCTGTCAACAATGCTGAACAAGTCAGCCCATGGCTATCAAAGATCAAACATATCTGCCAGGCTATCCTAACTCCTTTACATGGACAATCTGAAGCTGTGTGGAAAAATATTACCTGAAATTGAATCTCTGTTCAACACTGTTTGTATATATATCTAAGTGTCAGATATGAACAACCAAACCCACAGATCAGTGGTGGGTTCTAACCGGCTTTACTACTGGTTCTGTTTGTGCACGCGCTTTGCGTGTGATCGCCTCTTCGGTCGTGCGCTTTGTGCACGATTGCCGTGCACATGCTTGCTTCTCTCGCATGTGTGCCAAACTTGCGCTTTGCGCAAGCGTGTTGCGAATCTGCCCAGCTGAGGTGTGGCAATCCGCTCTGCTGCACCTCTCAGCTGGGCGAAAAAAGAAGAAATATAAGGTCAGAATAACGCGGGGGCGGGCGGGAGGGCCCAGCTCCCGAAGAAAGAGAACCGGTTCAGTGATGTAATAGCATCACCACTACTGGCTCAGCCGAACTGGGCCGAACCGGGAGGAACCCACCACTGCCACAGATGCAGATTCTAAGCTAACTACTTTATTATGTTCTGCTTATAATATAGGAATCTCCACAGACTGGGCAGCCTTCTCTTGGGAAGAAATAGATAAAGACTCCAAGGAACTTGGGGAGGAGGTTAGTCCTAGCCCTTTGCTGGTTGTGTAGTGACTCCAGGTGAACTCTGTGCTTGAGCCCTCCTTCCAGCCAGTTTGGATGCTTCCCAGTACCAAGATATTGCAATGAATTTTGGACTGGATAGATATACCACCTTCATCATAAACAGGGGAAATATAGTAGAAATTCAAGGAATCAAGATGTCCTATGGAAATAACATCAGAAATCTGGATGAAGATGATCACTATGAAGATGGGCATCCTTCAAGCTGACAACATCAACTCACTATAGCAGGGGTGGGCAACTATGGCCCTTTTATGACTTGTGGACTTCAACTCCCAGAATTCCTGAGCCAGCCGTGTTAGCTCAGGAATTCTGGGAATTGAAGTCCACAAGTCATAAAAGGGCCATAGTTGCCCACCTCTGCACTATAGTCAAGAAGATTAGATGTGACTACATCAGGAGAGTCAAGAAAATCTTAAAGTTCAAACTCAGTGGAGGAAATACCATCAAGGCAATTAGCATCTGGACAATTCTGGCCATTAGACACACAATATCGAATTCTATATCTGGAATAATTGACAGGACTCAAACAAAACTAAAAGCCTTGATAGGAAAATAAGAAAAATGACAATGAATCCACACAAAAATGACAATGAATCCACACAGCAATGTTGATAAACTCTATTTACCATGGAAAATAGGTGGGCTGGAATGTTACAAGTACACCAGATAGTTGGAAAAGAAAAAAGGACATTGGAAGTATATCTAAAGAACAGTGAAGAATATGCGGTGAAGCTGGTATACTATGATGGCTTATTGAATACCAGAGAGACCAAACTGGCCTATAAAAAAGACCAAATGAAGAACAGAAAAGGCAAAGTATTACATGGCCAGTACATAAAAATGTAGCAGCCAAACCAGATAACAACAAGCCCTAGCAATGACTAAGAGCATCAAAGTTGAAGTAAGAGACAGAGGGTCTGATTCTGGCTGCATAAGACCATGGCCTTAAGAACAGATGCATACAAAGTCAAAACTGAGACGACAGTAATAGGGAGCAAATGCTGCCTCTGCAAAAAAGCTAAAGAAACAGTGGCTTGCCTAGTTAGCTGCTGCAAGATTGCATTGGCAAACTAGAAACGACGACATGACAAAATAGCAAAGGTGAATTGGAATATCTGCAAGAAATGCTCACTTCTGTTAAGTTAGGGCTAGATTTGAGTTGTACAATGGTGCAGCTCAACAGAAGCAAAACTCTCTCACACGAGATGGAAAAAAACGTAACTCCTTCAAACCAAACTTTTAAACTTTAGTCACTCACGTGGCCAAATAAAACATTTTAAATGTTCCACGTTAATGTGGAACAAACTAACAGATCAGGACAATTTAAAAAAAAAAACTTAAGTGTGGCAGTGAAAGAGTTATAGGAAGCTAGGGATAAAATGTCTGTGTTTCCTCTCTTCCATTGTTGCCCTAAACCATGGGTCCCCAAACTTGGCAGCTTTAAGACTTGTGGACTTCAATTCCCAGAATTCTCCAGCCAGCATAGCTCTGGGAGTTGAAGTCCACAAGTCTTAAAGCTGCCAAGTTTGAAGACCTCTGGCCTAAACACATGATTAAAACAGGGCTGTACCATTTTCAATACAGGTACCATAGTCCTCAACATACAACCATTCATTTAGGTACTGTTCAAAGTTACAACGGCAAAGAAAAAGTGACTTATGACCATTTTTCATATTTATGACCGTTGTAGCATCCCCATGGTCACATGATCAAAATTTGGACGCTTGGCAGCTGACTCAAATTTATGGTGGTTGCAGTGTCTCGGGGTCATCTGATCATCTTTTGCGATCTTTTGACAAGCTATGTCAACGGGGAAGCCAAATTCTCTCAACCACCGGGCTGCTAACAAGTTGTTACTTAACAACTGTGGCAAGAAAAGTCATGGGGCAAAAATCAATTAACAAATGTCTCACTTAACAACATGAATTTTGGTCTCAATTGTGGTTGTAAATCAAGGACTATCTGTAGTGGCAATCCGTGTAGCTCAGGGTTGAAATCCTGGGACCTGGGGGTTTGCTGAATTTGGGTTGCAATTGTTTCAAAATCAGACTGGGTAACTTTGTCAGTGCTTCGATCCAGGGAAATGGAGTTTGCCGGCTTTTTATGGGTGAAAGCTTGCCCTATTTTTCTTCTTGTAGTTTCTGTGCCTGTTTCTGATAATCCACTTGGTTTGGCTAGCTGCACTGTTTCAGTGTAGATTATTTCCACTTATTGTGTTGGTTAATGCTTATCTCCTTATTGATTGCTGGCCATGTGATAAGGGAGACTGTGCTTCATGCGGTTTGTTTTTAACTTCTTGAGTCTTTGCTTGTTGGAACAGTTTGCAAGCTATTCTCTATCTCTACAGTGTCTACTAATGGCTGATCCATCGGAATGCCAGGCTTATAGGAAATCTTTAGTAGTTTTGAATTTGGCTTGATCTAACATGACTACACTTTCCCACTTGAATTTGTGGTTATATTTGTGTTGTTATATTGCTAAGTTAAAGAATTTTCACCATAAATCCCAAGAGCCTGCTGGTATTCATGGGCACATGCTGCTAATCCTTTGCTTGTTTGTGCTATTTAGTAGCTTCCATAGTCCTTGCATTGTAAAATTTAAATATATCCTCTTTGGTCTTCTTTAGCTGTTGGATCTTTGGGTTGGCTTAAGATGCTTTGGAAGGATTTTGTTTCTGTGTGGGCAACTGTAATATCTTGCAGTTGAAGTAACTTGCTGCGGTTTGAGATAACTTTGATATACGGTTATCCAGCAGTTAATATGTAGATAAGCAAAAACCAAACAATTGACAGGAACAATCTAAGATAATATTATATAGCCAAACTAAGCCAAGTAAGCCAATCAGAAATAGGCATACAAACTACAGACAAACCTGATTGAGACATCAGTTACACAAGGTAGCACAAATTGCCACACATAAGGCAGCAAACACACTGCCTTAAATCAAAGCATTAAAAGGGTTACTTCACTTGCAAGTATAAAAGTATATAAGTTTGTCAAGTACAAGTTCCCGACAGGAACCATTTCTTCCTCCCCTTCACTTAAGACAGAATATCAAAAATTCACTGTTATTGACAACTGCTGCTTGCAATTACTGCAAGTTCGAATCTCACCAGGCTCAAGGTTGACTCAGCCTTCCATCCTTTCTAAGGTAGGTGAAATGAGGACCCAGATTGTGGGGGCAATAAGCTGACTTTGTATAAATATACAAAAGTATGAAGGCTATTGCTTAACGCATTGTAAGCCGCCCTGAGTCTCCAGAGAAGGGCGGCATATAAATTAAAGAAAAAAAAAAGGCAAGTGAAAGTATTTTTTTCTGAACTCCAACTTTCAGCTCTAGTAAACTCTAAGCATCGTATATGTATGTAGAGTGTGATGTAAGGTCAACTTCTATGCACTATTCTAATTCTACCTCTGCCTCTACTCTTCCTAATTCTAACATTAAGAAAAGGATTACAGATATTAGTGGCAAGATTTCATCCTTCTCTGGATCAGTCTGGTAACTCATAATTGGCCTTGATCTGCTTGGTGCTTGCGACAAGTAAAACCTTTGATCTTCTTCCCCATCGTTTTCAACCCCACTGAGACCTTCCTGTGATGAACAAATAACAAACTGTGCCAAGCATTTTCCCCTTCAGCACACTTCCTTGGACTGTGGCCTCAGATGCTTTGGACCACTCCTGACCACTGCCTAATAATGCATTTTAGGATCATTAGCCATGTTTTCTTTGAAATGAAACCCATGTCCTTCAACAGTCACTGGAGCAATCCAAGTCCAAGTTAGCCAGTTTAACTGCCAGGCATCGCCTCACTTTTCAAGCTTTCTCCTTCCCACAGTCCTCCTTGGGCTTCAAATCTTCCTCCTTTGTTACTTTGACATCTGTTCTCTTTCTCTTATGACAACGATTTACTTTCAGAATCTCATACCTACTTTCATCTCCTTATTTAATAAATATTTGACCAGTTGGCTATTTTACAAGGTACTTGTTTCCACATCATATTTTTCTTTGGTTTCTTTTAATATTTCCAAATAGCTTCCATAAACAAGAGTCACTTCCTACTTTATCCTACTTCCTACTTGCAAATGATTGCCTTAAGCTAAGTTTCTTTTATCTTGGCCATGATAACATACAGAGTCCCATGACCTGGTGACAGTATATCACACCATCAAAAGTTTTTCTTTTGATCTGAACTACTGAGTGAGAAACAATGCATAGTGCCTCTGTGCCTCTGTTACTCACTATAAGTGTGTTTTTGAGCGTGTAAATATTTTAAATTATCCTATTCTTAGGATCTCACTCAGATATTTTGAAAGAAAAAGCAAGGTCAAGTTATCTTTTTTTTTTTAATTTGATTTATATGCCGCCCTTCTCCAGAGACTCAGGGCGGCTTACAATGCGTTAAGCAATAGCCTTCATACTTTTGTATATTTATACAAAGTCAGCTTATTGCCCCCACAAACTGGGTCCTCATTTCACCTACCTTAGAAAGGATGGAAGGCTGAGTCAACCTTGAGCCTTGGAGAGATTTGAACCAGCAGAAATTGCAGGCAGCTGTGTTAATAACAGGGTGCTTAGACCACTGTACTATCAAGGCTCTTGATAGTATCTGTTATGGAGTCCATTCATAATTCTTCTAATGTGATCAGCAGTAATGGAGTTGGAAGGGGAGATGTTTGAATAATGCTGTTTTACATCCCTCACATCCTGTACATAAACTGTTTCAACTCTTACCCTCAAAATAGAGCACTGCACATCAGAACAACTAGACACAAGAACAGTTTTTCCCGAACGCCATCACTCAGCTAAACAAATAATTTTCTCAACACTGTCAAACTATTTACTAAGCCTGCACTACTATTAATCTTCTCATCTTCTCATCGTTCCCATCACCCATCTCCTCCCACTTATGATTGTATGACTGTAACCTTGTTACTGGTATCCTTAAGATTTATATTGACTGTTTCCCTATGACTATCATTAAGTGTTGTACCTTATGATTCTTGACAAATGTATCTTTTATGTACGATTTATATTGATATTGTTTCCTGATTGCTTATTTGTAACCTATGACTATCATTAAGTGTTATACCTTATGATTCTTGATGAACATACCTTTTATTTTATGTACACTGAGAGCATATGCACCAAAGACAAATTCCTTGTGTGTCCAATCACACTTGGCCAATAAAAAATTCTATTCTATTCTATTCTATAAATATCTTGGAAGGATGTCCAATTATCTGCAAGAATGAAGGCTCTCAACATTAATTTCAAATTAAACCAATACAATATCCCGAATGGCTGGCATTTTATAAGATCACAAAATATTTGTTAGATTTATTTCCAACTTTTTCTTCAGGAGGTGATTTATAAGGGATCTTATTTCATTCCTCAACTCCCTATGGTAGGTTGGGCTGAGAGGTTAGTTAGTAAATTTCCATGGTTGACAATGAACTTGAATCTGGACCTTTCCCATTCAGGTCCAAACATTTGCAATATTTGATGGTACATGTATCCTGGGAAAGTTGTCAACCTTTAAGTAAGTGGGATAGGTGCATTTCCCTTGAATCTGCTTAATCTTTTAAGGCCCCTGAGGCAATGCCAATGATGTGGCAATGAATTTCATATCTATCCATGCATGATGTATGAGTGGATTAAAAATTTCCAAATGGTGCAAAGATGAAGAACACCCATGCATATTAAATATATTTAATATGCAACCTGAACAGATTAGGACATGGCTACAACTATTCACATGTTGATCATATAAGAATTAGATTGCTATACATTGACTAGTAATTAATATACTGTATTATTTGAATACTGCTTTTAAACTACCTTTTTCAAATAATAGGTTTTCCTTCATAGTAAACTTCTTTGACAATTTTTTTTTTGCTGGAAAAATGAGACTTAAATCAAATAATGACTAAAAGTGCAGTAGTCCTTGACTTACAACAGTTCTCTTAGTGACCATTCAAAGTTAGAAAGGCATTGAAAAAAGTGACTTATGGCCATTTTCATATTTACAACTGTTGCAGTATCCCCATGGTCATGCAATCAATATTCAGATGCTTGGCAGCTGATTCATATTTATGACCGTTGCAATGTCCCAGGGTCATCTGATTATCTTTTGCAACTTTCTGATGAAATCATTAGGGAAGCTAGTTCCACTTAACAACTGTGTTACTAATTTAACAACTGCAGTGATTCACTTAACAACTGTGCCAAGAAAGGTGGTAAAATGGGGCAAAACTCACTGAACTAATGTCTCACTTAGCAACAAAAATTTTGGGTTCAATTGTGGTCGTAAGCCAAGGACTACCTTTATGGTCAATCAATGTGATCCAATTGAAAAGAATTTTAGCAGAAATGTTAAAGATGCAGAAGGAACAGGACAACAGAAATGTAAAATGCCACCCAAATGGAATAAAAAGTGTAGCTTTCATAAGAGTTTTCATAGCACCAGGATTAAATTAAATGTGAGCACAAAATATGCTGTCACATTTTTATAATTATAAGCTTACAAATAGCAACAAGGAACAAGCTTTATTGCTCATGCTATTTTCTTGCGGAGTGTTATCTTGGAATGGTGTTTGAGCAAATTTTGTGTGGAGGTGACTCTTTTCCTTCTACTAAACTTCCTTAGGACTCTTTTCCTTCTACTAAAGGCAGGTAGTGATAGTAGCAGCTCTTGCTATTTTCATAATTCCCTAAGACTGGAATGTAATAAACACGTGTTTCTCATGCTACTTGATTTAACTCTTGGTGGACTTCCAATTTTAGACATTTTATAGCAAAACTGTAATAAAAACCATAGCATAAACTAAAAAAGAACCAAGAAAGAATAGATGAAGTTTGAATAAATATTTAGGGGATAGACAATTTTTGCTAGATCATGCTACATTAAAGGTGTGAAATCTACACAATAATTACATATTTTACAGTGATATAGTGTATATCATTGTATAGTACTTGTAAGGTAAAGGTAAAGGTTCCCCTCGCACATATGTGCTAGTCGTTCCCGACTCTAGGGGGCGATGCTTATCTCTGTTTTAAAACCGAAAAGCCAGCACTGTCCGAAGATGTCTCCGTGGTCATGTGGCCGGAATGACTAAATGCCAAAGGCACACAGAACGTTGTTACCTTCCCAACAAAGGTGGTCCCTATTTTTCTACTTGCATTTTTTACGTGCTTTTGAACTGCTAGGTTGGCGGAAGCTGGGACAAGTAACAAGAGCTCACTCTGTTATTTGACACTACGGATTTGAACAGCTGAACTGCCAACCTTTTGATCAACAAAGGTCGATCCACCACGTCCCTTTTATAGTACATATAGTCATGTGCTTTTAAAAGATGGTACCACGGGCGAGACTATGCAAACAAAAAGTACAAACTCTTCTGCCATCCCTCCCCCAAATCCTTTTTCTCCCTAGATAGTCCTGTCAGTAACTCTAAACTCTAAACTGTTTTGGTATCAAGAAAACAATTGTGATGTAACATTTAAGATGTAGAACTGGGACTGGGAAAAACAAAATAGTCTTTACGCAGCCATTGTGCACTGGATAATGTTGTGGTCCGCTAGCAGCCTGTGGAGCTGGCAGTGGAGTCGGACAGTGATGAGGCTGAGGAAGAACATGGGCCAGTCCTGGAGGCTGGGGAAGGCCCAGATGAGGGCTCTGCGTCAGAGGCAGAGATGGGGCCAGGGCCATCGGGGAGTGATGTGCGGACTTCGGAGCCTCCAGAGGCTGACAGTAGAGAGGCAGAGGAACAGGAGGAGCCTGTTCCTAGTGCACTTATGAGAAGCGCTGCCAGAAGGCAGGAGCAGCTAAAGCAGAGAGGACAACGTGGGAGTAGGGCCAAGAGATGATTGGCCCCTTCCGTAAGGCTTAAAAGACCAGCAATGGCTCTTGGCCTCTTTGCCGGAAAACAACCATTGAGAGAATTGCTTCTTGTTTGGCTGTAGTTATTTCTTCTGTTCCTGAACTGTTGCCAAGACTTTGGCAGTTTGCCTAATTATCCCAAAGTCAGAGATAAACTAAAGACTCGTGTTTTGAGAACTTTGCTTTCATTTCATTTAGAATACGCTGAGAATGAGTTAATTCTCATCTGTTTTAATAAAATCTGTTTGTTTTTTGGAACTGTTTTGCATTTAGTATCAACTACGTGGGCCTGGGTCACAACAGCTAACCTTAGGCCTGGCTCTCTCACACACAGTGTGAATGTGACGGTAAAATAAGGGGATTCTCCAATGTGCGTTACCTTAAGCCTGCAAAGGAAAGTGGGATGAACATATAATTTCCATCTGTCAGTCTCTATATATGGCTTCCAGAGATCAGAGGCCTTGGTGGCGCAGCAGACTAAGGTGCTGTTAACTAGCACCAGCTGCCTGCAATTAATGCAAGTTCAAATCTCACCAGGCTCAAAGTTGACTCAGCCTTCCATCCTTTCGAGGTAGGTAAAATGAGGACCCGGTTTGTGGGGGCAATAAGCTGACTTTGTATAAAAAAGAACACCGCTTAGGGGGGGCCGAAAGCCCTACTAAGCAGGTATATACAAATGTATGAAGGCTATTGCTTAACGCATTGTAAGCCGCCCTGAGTCTCCGGAGAAGGGCGGCATATAAATCAAACCAATAAATAAATAAATAAATAAATAAATAAATAAATAAATAAATAAATAAATAAATAAATAAATAAATAAATAAATCATGCATTTCATAAGTCTAAAACTCCAAAATAGGAAAAAGCAGACCCAGAAAGATATAACTCTTTCTCTCAGGTGCTAAGAAACCCCAATGGGATAACCATATCTCTTCTTAGAACTTGTTCCTATGCTTATTTTGTGGTTGTTCAGTTGCTGAGTTGTGTCAGACTCTTCACAACACCATGGACCACCATAGCCTATATATTTTTCCCCACACCCCTAAAATAGAGGCGGAAGTGAGCACGATATTGCACCTTCTCTTGGTATCAAATGTATCCCTTTTATATAGATGGAGTTCCTACCTGTGCTTGAGAATAGAGGTTATCTCAATACGTATGGAATATTACTGTTGAAGCAGTAAGCCAGTTTTCAGTACAACAACATTGTGACATCCATAAAACGTGGGGTGGGGGAAGAGAAGGAAATGCGTAGCAATGTTGTGGTCACATCGTTGTTGCTCCAAGTTACCTTCCTTAGATCACTTTGTTATGAAACAGAGCTCAAGAAAATGAGCAGAAGGATTTTCATGGGGAGGAAAGACAAATGAAAGAGGGACTTGAGAGAAGACAATGGCTGTTGAGGAACATTAAGTACTGTAAATCTTCTTGGACCTTCTCAAAACTCTGTCATATCTCTGGAACTTTGTCCACACTCCAGTACAAGCTGAAACAGAATCCCAGCAGCATCTAATAGCAAATAATAATCACCCCAACCACATGCCTCCAAATATTTAAGGCTGCAAATCCTGAAGATGTACAGTTCACATTTAAATAGAATAACCATAGGACCAGCTTGCAGATAATCTTTAAGCACAGACAAGCTTTTGCCAAGCATAAAATCAACCATAAATCCAGACACATTACTCACCTTCCCCATGACTTCTCCTGAATTTTTCCAAGTCAACTGTTGGAGGCCTGTTAGGCTTTTGTGGGGCTTGTCCCAATGCAATTGTTGAAGGTAGTGTTTTTCGTCTGGGCAAATTCTTGTCTTTGTCTTTGTCTTCTTTTCCAGTATTATTGGCCCAAGGTCCTGCCTTAACTGTTCGAGATGAATTGGCCAATTTAGCAGCAATGGTACCAGAAGTAGATCCAGAATCCTCTTGTTTGTTTTGTAGGAAAATATTCTTGATGGGTTTTGGTTTTGCCTCTTCATTCTGCTGCCCAACAGATTTAGGGGGGATTTGAGGCAGGTTGTTCTGGTTGCTGACAGGTTTCAAAGGTGGGAAAGGGATGATGGGATGACTTTCGTTTCTGCTCTTGTCCTGTAGATCTTTGAGGGGTCGGATGGAACCAGCTTTCGACTTGAGGCCGCTGGAACTTGGTGATACCTGATTGAAACTAGCACTTTTGTTGGAAACCTCCTCATCTTGGGTGAAACTTTGACTTGGTTTTTGCTTAATAGGTGGCTTTGGAAAAGGAGGCTTGGAGTTGTTTTCCTGAACAGTGCTGTTGAATTTTTCTTTAACTCCAGCGACTGTGGGAAAGGCAGGCTTTGCTTCACTTCCTCGGGGTTCAGGTTTGAACAATCTCTGCTCTAAAGGCTTTGGTTCATTCTTGTGAGGAGGAGAGCCAGATAGCTTCTTCTCAGGAATCTTTGGGAACACTGGCTTGGTTTCTTCTCTTAGTCCTTCAGAAATCTTGGGAACTGAAGGCTTTGGATAGGTAGTTTTTTCATTAGCTTCTCGGCTAGCAGCCTCAGCTAGCATCTTCACCTTGCTGGCCACAGGGCTGTTTTGCAAAGGTGGCATTTTAAAATCCTTGCCTGATGCATCAGGAAGACCAGGTTTTGTGCTCGGAGGCAATTTATGCAATGTAGGCTTGTAGAAGCTGTTGGGTTTGGAAGACAGACCAGCATTTTCAAGCTGGGCGAACTTCTCAAAGGCTGCTTTTTTAGCCAAAGGAGGGTGCCCCCCAGTTCTGACCTGATGGCAATGAACATCCTCAGCTGCGTTGTTATTAAACTTCGCCATGATGGACTTCACATTTGCCTTGCCATCCTGCAAAGGAGAAAGAAAGCAAAAGTCAGGGAGGTCCTTTTGCAGCAGCGTTCACAAACGCTGCAGCTAGTTTGAAGGCTTTCCTGGTTTGAGGCTTCTGATCTCCGGTTAGAGATAACTCAGTGTTTAGCTTCCTGTATGGCTAATAACGTTCAACTTTTTGCTACACACTTTGTGGTGATAGAGGATTTTGAGACGTTGATTGCAGACGAGTGTTGTTTTGCTGACTAGATCTTCCCTTCCCTTGCCTACCATAATGTCTCTCTCTTCCTGTTATATTTGCGGAACATGCTATTGATGCTTAAATTCTGAAATATTTGCACCACTGTTTAGACTGGAGCCAAGAGACATTTTATATATATTGTCCAAGACTTGCACTGTTTAGTAAGAAAATAATAAATTAAATCTCAGGTCTGCTGTGACAAAAAGGTAAACACCTCCCCAAAGCTCCAAAATTGCAGGTATAACTTTAGCTTTCCAAGGAGGAAGAGGAAGGAAGACATCCTCAGTTGTTCCCTAATACTATACACAATAGCAAATTGATTCTTTTTTCATGCTGCCCCAGCTGTCTTTTGTTTTGTGGAAGGGCCCTTTCAACAGTAGAATTGTTAAGGGTAGGAATCCAAAATCTACCCGACTGCATCGTTACATCCTCAAACCTTCGCAGCTTCAACCTTCAACTGTCTACCGTGGACCTCACCCTATTCCTAAGAGGTCCGTAAAGGGGAAGTGTATAAGTGCACCAGAGTGCCTACCTTCCCTGTCCTACTGTCCCCATTTATTTGTATTCATTTCCTTCGTTCATGTCCGTGTTCATATTTATACCTGCTATCTTGTACATGTTTGACAAGCTAATCAATCAATAAAATAAATAAATATATTAGCATGACCTAAGCATGTCACAATAAGCAATAAAGACATGGCTGGTACACTTTCCTAGTGCCTCAAAGACACATGTAGTACGATGGCTGACATAAAACATCCAAATGTATATTTTGTAGCCTTTTCTCCTGAAAACATTTTGCCTAACGGTATGTAGAAAGTATAATTTACAACAAATGGGAAGTTGTGCTTCAATTACCCCCCACCCCCAAAGAGAAAGCAGTTCTGCATTCATTGCATTCATTGTCATTGGAGCTAAAGAGATTGGGAGTTTGAGCTACTTGATGCCTGGGACGACTTGGAAGTCTTTTGTTTTTCTTCCTTTGTCTTATGACTGAGAGTATCTATGTGTTCTGCCCCAGCTACGGATCCCAAAGAAAACAGCACACACAAACTCTGAACAAAACTTAGTTTACTCAAATAACACAGTTTTAGCAAATGCCGGCTGTTAATAAGCATTCTTAACAGCCTGCCAGAATTCCACAGATAAGATAGTCAGAGTCTTACTGGAGTTGGCAGAAAGCCCAGAAGCAAGGTTGCAGAGAGATCCCAACGCGATGATTAGCGAACTAAAGTTGTTTCCTGCAGCTTGTCACAAGCTGCTTCTTTCTTAAATAGGCTAAGGGCATGGCCAATTAGCCCCAAGCCTTATTCTCGAGGAGACCTCCTCCTGAGGAACCACTCCTGTCTTTTGGCAGCTCTGCGTGCCTGAGCATTGAGAAGAAGCTCCTCCTCTTCATCCTCTTCACTTAAAGGAACCTCTGGAGGTTTTGAAGGCCCTGACTGAATCCCTGCCTCTGCCACCACATCTTCTTCAGCCTCCTCGCTGTCTGACTCAAGCGCCGGCTGCACAGGGTGCTAGCGCAGCACCACACCAGCCTCCTCCTCGTTGGGATCAGCAACAATCCGTGCAGGCCACTGGCGGGCCACAACACTATGTTTCTTTACACCAGGAATTGAGAGACAGTTTGGTGTAGTGGCTAAAGCATCAGGCTAAAAATCAGGAGAATCTAGTCCCACTTTAGGCATAAAGTCAACTGGGTGACATGAGGCCAAATATTTTGTCTCAGCCCTAGGAACCCTAGCAAACCATTTCTGAAAAAACTTGCCCCCCAAAAACCTGCAGGGACTTGTGCAGGCACTCTCCAAGAATCAGACCAGTGGTGGGTTGCCCCCGGTTCATACTGATTCTATACAACCGGTAGTAAAACCGGTAGGAGGCTCCGCCCACCGACCCCGACGTCAAAAGCTTCTGTGCATGCTCAGAAGAGCGTGTGTGTGCGGCCCCGCTGCAAACCGGTAGTAAAGGTAAGTTGAACCCACCCCTGAATCAGACATTGTTGAACGTAAGGGGGGAAAAGTGTGTGTGTATGTGTGTGTGTGTGATAGGAAGTAAAGGAGAGACCAAGATACAAGGTTGGCTACAAGACCTAATAAATTGTCAAATTGAACTAAATCCGGAAACATTTCTCCTGGGAAGATTAAAAACTAAATTTGATTAAAAAAAATAAGATATTTGATCCTACACATACTAACAGCGGCAAGAATTGCGTTTGCAGAGTATTGGAAGGAACACAACATACCACCAGAGGGATTGATCATCCTGAAAATATATGAATGTGCCGAAATGAACAAACTTACCCTAGAGTTAAAAAAAAAAAAAGGATGATTCGGAATATTATGCGGTTTGGGAAAAATGGTATAGGTTGATAGACAACAGAAACAAAAATAGATAATATACACAAGGAATTTGAGGAGAAGACATTAAATGTATATATATATATATGTATGTATGTATGTATGTATGTATGTATGTATGTATGTATGTATATAATGTATATATTACATGAATTGGTAATCCAAAGTATAGAAAAATGACACTGTCTGTTTGACTATGTATTAGAGTTATGAAAAAGAAAAACTATAATAAAAATATTATTTAAAAAAAAGGAAGTAAAGGAGAGGTGATATATCACCACTTTTCAAAATTTACAGAATTTCTATATAAAAAGAAGCATAGTGAAGACAGAACTCAGTGTGCTGCTGTTACATTACACCTTTTTATATAGAATACAGTATTTGCTTCCTGGATCACTCTTAAAATAATATAATTTGCAATAACGTGCCGTGCTGGAAATGGTTTGCTAAAGTAGAATTCACGAACATTCTGTAGCACAATATAAAGGAGTCTTGGGGATCTGGCTGGAACTATTAGGATATTTACAAAATTTATAATACTGCCCAACTCATAACAACCCTACACTGTTACAGATTCCTAATCTCTGCTCTAAAACCTAAACCCCATGGCTGACTGAAAAATAATATGCCATATACCTTTAAAAGTACAGGTTGTTCTCCAGACACTTTCCACTTCCTATTGTCTCTTCCCCTATCATGCCACATTTTTTTTTGCTGATGTAGTTGAGTTAGGTTTGAAATATCTTGCACTTGCACATTTACTCCACATTTCAGTAAGCAGTTTGTGGTATACTAAAAAAACCTCTGCAGCTGAACTGCTTCAGAAGATGAGTTATAATTAAAAAGTCTTCCTCAGTACTCCTCTTCAGGAACCATTATGTAAATATAAGCTCTGATTGTAGGGACATTCCAGGCATATGAGCTGGGCTGGCTTGATCCCACAGTTTTGAGTTAAATTTTAATTGATTTTAAATTGGGTTGTTTTAAATTACGGCCAAAAAAAAAAAATTAATCATTTTAAACTGCTTTTAAATTTTGTATGTTCTGTTTTTATTTCGGCTGTTCACCGCCCTGAGTCCTATTGGAGAAGGGCGGTATATAAATGGAAACAAATAAATAAATAAATAAATATAAATAAATAAATAAATGAGCAAGGAGCTGTGGTATAAGATCTGGAAGAGTAGATCTGGGTTTCTCCCCTTTTGAGGAAGTATTAATCTAAAGTAAGGTGACCAGACGTCCCGCTTTTGGCGGGACAGTCCCGCTTTTGAGCAATTTGTCCCGCGTCCCGCGGCGTTTTAAAAAAGTCCCGATTTTTCATTCTGCCTCCTGAGTCCCGGCTGCCTCCTGAGTCCCCGCTGATGGCTAGAGGGAAAAAACATGTTTAAACTCTTGCCGCGGGGCTTCAAAGGGCCGCCCTACGTTGATTAGCTCGGCTTCCCCCTCTCAGCTGATTTGCGCAGGGCTCTGCTCTTGCTAAATTGCTCAGCAGTTTTTTTTTCTCTTTGTGCAAACCAAGCTCAAAACGAAACTGAAAGTAAAACAGGCTGTTGGCTTTGCTGTTTGCTTGCAATGTTGGAAAATTAGGCAGCAGATTTATTTTCCTTTTCCTCACCAAAAAAGGTAGGTGCAAACAATGGGAAATTATTTAGGGCAAAAGAGATTTTAAATTCAAGATTTTAGATTCAAGATTTTAAAACACAAAAGAAAAAAAAGCTCTTTTTAACTAGGGAATTGTAATAATTGAGATACTATTAATTGTATACTGTGTTGAAAGCAGAAATGGTTAAGTTGTGGTTTGGAGGAATATATGGGGGAAATTATTTGGTTTATTATTATTGGTAAATATAATTAATTGATTTGTAAGAAATTGGATTGCATGGAAATAATTGGAATATTCATGTTCATATTGATTAATATACAAAAAAGATAGTTATATAACTAATTGATTTATATTAAAATGTTGAATTTGTATTAAACAACTGTATTACATAATTACATAATTAACCAATGTGAGGATGGATATAAAAATAGATGACAATGGGAAGGGGTATAATATAGAATAGAAGGGAAAAATTGAATTTGATTAAGATTAGAGATGAGGATGAAGGGTAATATTGTTTTTTTAAAAAAAATAGATGAGGAATAAATATGGCAAAAAGGAAATATAGAAATTGTAAATTTAATTGAAATGACTAAACACTGTTTAAATTTGTGAACCAGCCAAATATTCTGTTCAAAGAAAATACATTGTATGTTTGTATGTGTGTTTCTAATTATTGCTATTTATTCATATTTGTTCTCTTTTATTCTTTAAAGTTTAACAATTCATTCTTTATCTTAATATCTTTATATTTGTTTGGGGTTGGCTTTCTTCCCTTTCATCTTTTTTATTGTACAGCAATCTTTCTCCTCAAACCTACCACCTCTCTTTTCTTTCCTTCTTACTTTCTCTTCCCCCCACCCTCTTTTTCTTCTCCCTACTTCCTCTTCCTTTCTCCTTCTCCTCCTCTCTTCCTCCCTCTCTTACCGTCACTCCTACTCTAATTTCCCTTCCCTTCCTTCATCCCTCTCTATTACTGTATCCTTTTATGCATATGGATTACTCAGAGGGCTGAAAAAGTTATTTTTGACTGGTCCTCGCACTTTTGACCAGTCCTCGAACTTACGACTGTCCTCACATTTTACGTTTTTGCCCTATCTTGTCACCATGGTGAAGAGAAGCAGTTGTGAAATGAGTGACATGGTTGTTAAGAATGCTGCACGGGCATAAATGTGAGGATGGTCATAAGTGTGAGGACCAGTCAAAAGTGTGAGGACCTGTCAGAAATGACTTTTCAGCCCTCTGAGTAGTCCCTATACACATAGCCATGGCCACCAGGTCACATGACCAGCTAGCCACGCCCACCCAGTCACATGGCCTCCAAGCCACGCCCACACAATAAGCCACGCCCACAATGGTGTCCTTCTTACCAATGTTAAAATCTGTTCACCTTACCCTATACACATAGCCATGGCCACCCGGTCACATGACCAGCTAGCCACGCCCACCCAGTCACATGACCAGCTAGCCACGCCCACAAAATAAGCCACGCCCACAATGTCCCTCTTTACCAATGTTAAAATCTGGTCACCTTAATCTAAAGTGATAATGGAGACAAGACTTTCGGTTGCAGTCCTCCCATGGAAAACATTGCATCCAAGATTAGGATGTTGGGTTGTTGGTTTTTTTTTTTGGAAGGCCAAATGTTGTGGCTATTCAGGAGGTCATGGAAGCAGATTTGCTAGACCTCCCATTTGAGAATTGATTTTGTGTTTTGCTATTCCTCTTGGCATAGTCTATTGCAACGATTTTCTTTTTTGTAATTGCTCTTTTTGTTCCTATGATTTAACGTTGTTAACCTTCTTGCCCTACAAGGGTATGTGGGCCACTCAGAATTTCATATGTAAGTCCTCATAGCAAATCAACCAACCCAGCAAATAAATAGGATTCTTCATCTCAAAAGTTCACACCCAATGCAGTTAGTCCTCAGCTTATGACCATAATTGGGATCTGAATATCCATTGCTAAACCATACAGCCATACAGCCAGAGATGGGTTTCAGCAGGTTCTGACCAGTTCTGGAGAACCGGTAGCGGAAATTTTGAGTAGTTTGGAGAACCGACTGGTCCTGCCCCCATCTTTCTCTGCCTCCAAGTCCCAGCTTATTGGGAGGAAATGAGGATTTTGCAGTAACCTTATCCTGGAGTGGGGTGGGAATGGAGATTTTATAGTATCCTTCCCCTGCCACACCCAAGCCACACCACCAAGCCATGCCACGCCCATCAAGCCACACCCACAGAACCGGTAATAAAAAATTTTGAAACCCACCACCGCATACTACTAGTAGTGTACTCAGTGATCAGGACAAAGTCAGTGGTGCACCATCAGCCTCATGGCTTTCTCTAGTATATAATACCCATAGCTCTTCTATATAATATATTTGGTTTCCTGGAGTTACTACAAAATCCATCTGGCGTAACCTTAGAGCAGGGGTGTCAAACTTACATTGTCACGGCGGCATCACGTGACGTATTGGGACTCCCCCCCTTCGCTAAAATGAGTGTGGGTGTGGCCAGTGTGTGACGGATCCGGCCCGTGGGCCAGGAGTTGGACAGCCCTGCCTTAGAGAAACCAATAAAAGAATATTTGTAGCTCAGGGTTGAAATGAGATGCTCTCTGAGCTTGTTTGTTTTCTTGCAGATGTTTCATTAACTTAACAAGGTAACATCATCAGTGGTAGTAAGGAGTGTTGTTTGCTGTCAGTTCATATTCTGGTGACTTGCCTATCTGTATGGGGGTGGGGGTTGTAGAGATCAGTTTCTTGATTGGGGTATTGTTTACTTGATTGTTGGTCTAAAGTTAACCTTGGAGTTAATCTATGCTGAGCTGGGTGCTGATTACTGATGGAGAGGGGCTGGAGTTTTTCCCTCTTTTGGGTTGGTTGATTATCTCTTTTGCATAGTCTATAGATGTTGTTAATGCCTATGTGTCTATTGATGGCTGATTTGCCAGAGTGCCAGGCTTCTGGAAATTCCCTGGCATTTTTGGACTTGGCGTGGTCTAGGATTGTCACATTTTCCCAACTGAAACTATGGTTAAATCTGTCTATATGTTGTGAAATTAAAGGATGTTCATCATGTCCTCCGACTGCCAGTTGGTGTTCATGGATGCGTTCTGCCAATCTTCTGCCTGTTTGTCCTACGGCATCTACTTCTGTCCTATTATTGCAGCACCATTGAGAGTGTCCTGGCATACGACATTCTTGCATGGTATGGGAGCATCTCTGTAGTGGACAAAAAAGTTCTACAGAGAATCATTAACACTGCCCAGAATATCATTGGACTCCAGCTACCAGCCCTGGATGACATCTTTGCATCTCGCTGTTTGAGAAAGTTGCATAACATTCTCAGAGACTCTTCCCATCCTGCTTACAATCTTTTTGGACTGCTGCCTTCTGGCAGAAGATACAGAACAATTAAAACTCGGATCACACGTTTTCTGAATAGTTTTTATCCCAGAGCTATAATTGCACTCAACAATGAACTAAAGGGCCATCATCAGTGAGCTGTTGGACAGCATTACTTGGACTGTTGGGTAGATGTTTGGGTGATTTAGGGATGGGGAATTATGGTGGGTGGGAGTGTGTTTGGGGATTGTTATGTGTGTTGGACCTGGTCTTTGGATGTTAAGTGAATTTTGTTGTATGGGTATACTGTGTATACACGTACAATGACAATAAAGTTATTTATTTATAATGGTTGTTGCAGTTCTTACATCAGGGGTGAAATGCTACCGGTTCACTCCAGTTCAGGCAAACCGGTAGTGATAAAAACTATCGGTTTGGGTGAACCAGTAGTAAAAAAAAGCTACCGACGGTTGAACCGGCAGTTTAAAAAGCTACTGGTTCTTCCGAACCGGTGTTTCCAACAATCAGCTGTGCAGCGGGGTTTAACTTTCCTAGAAAGCAGGAAATCCTGCTTTCTAGCAAAGCTAAATTACACGCCACAGCTGATCCCCCCTTGCTGTTCTACTTACCTTCCCAAGCCTCCTTTTCGTGTGCACTGCGCATGTGCATTTTGCATGCAGCGCGCATGCACGGCCATCAAACCGGTAGCAAACTGGCTCGGATTTCACCACTGTCTTACATTGTATATGGTACATGACTCCTTCTGAGATTGCTGGGTCTTTTGGTCTGCTTAGGATGTTTTGAATGGCTTTAGTTGGCTTGTGTGCTACACCGATTCCATGTGATCGCAGTAGTCTATTTGTGGTTTCTGAGATATTCTTGATGTATGGTAGTGTAATTCTTTTTAGGGTTTGTGTTGGTTGTGCTGTATTGGGTTGAGTGGTCAGGGATTTTTTTTGATAAAGTTGTGTGGGTATCCATTTTGTTGGAATGTGTTGTATAGATGAGAAACAACAGTGGCTGAGATTTTTTTTTTTTTAAATGTATATATTTATTCCTCAGTTATTTTCTCCATTATGGAATGTATAATTCCGTACTGGAATTCCAGTATGGAATGGGAAAGTAATGGGATCAAGGAGGAGGAAGGTTATATCCTTGGAAAAATCCATTCCAGGAAAGCTTGGGTTTACTACAGGTAGTCCTCAATTTACGCCTACAATTGAACCAGACTTTAGGTTGCTAAATGAGAAATTTGTTAAGTGAGTTTTGCCCCTTTTTATGATTTCTCTTGCCACATTTGTTAAGTGAATCACTGCAGCTGTTAAATTAGTAAAACAGTCGTTAAATGAATCTGGATTCTCGATTTATTTATTTATTTATTTATTTATTTATTTATTTATTTATTTATTTATTTATTGGTTCGATTTATATGCCGCCCTTCTCCGGAGACTCAGGGCGGCTTACAATGCGTTAAGCAATAGCCTTCATACATTTGTATATACTTGCTTAGTAGGGCTTTTGGCCCCCCCTAAGCTGTGTTCTTTTTTATACAAAGTCAGCTTATTGCCCCCACAATCTGGGTCCTCATTTTACCTACCTCGGAAGGATGGAAGGCTGAGTCAACCGTGAGCTTGGTGAGATTTGAACTCGCAGTAATTGCAGGCAGCTGGCAGCTAAGTGCTACTTAACAGCACTTTAGTCCGCTGCACCACCAAGGCTCTTCCAAGCCCTGACTTGACTTTATTTGTCGGAAGGTCGCAAAAGTTGATCACATGACTCCTGGACATTGCAACCGTCATAACTATGATCCAGTTGTCAAGCAACCGAATGTAAATTACGTCACCATGGGGAGGCTGCAACGGTCGTAAGTGTGAAAAAATAGTCATAAGTCACTTTTTTCAGTGCCGTTGTAACTTTGAACGGTCACTAAACAAACTGTTGTAACTCAAAGACTACCTGTACTTACAACTAAGGAGAACAAACCACCAGAGAAGACATCTTGCCTGTTTTAATCTTGTAAGCACCCCAGAGTCATTTGTATAACATGGGCAGCTGTATACAATAAATCAAATAAATAAATAAATAAATAAACAAGGCACAAATACTTGGTGCAAATAGGTCCAATCAATCAATCAATCAACCAGGCACACAAATCAAATAAACGAGGCACACAAAGTTGGAACATACCTTCCAACCAGCTGGGAACGACTGCTTGGTATAGAGCTGGCTTGCTTTCCTGCAGTTCCTAGGCATACGTATGCAGTGGAGTTATCAGAGAAACGGGGGAAGGAGTGGCCTGAATTGATATCTGTAATTGCTAGCCTGGCAATTCTAGAAGGCTCGGCAGAGTTTGGAGATTGGATGGCTGCAAAACCTTTGGGAGGACTGACAGTCTCTGGGACCAATGAGATATTTAATTATCAACCTCTGAACTGTACAGTGTTTCATTGTCAAGAAGCGTTTAAAAACTTTTGACACTGCGAAAGTTTTGTCTTATTGCTCCACTAGGCTAAAAATGAAATCCGTGAGGGACATTTCTCCAGGTTTTCCACAGAAGATTTATCAACTGACATAAAAATGAAATGTCTATCTTGACATCTCTATAGCCTATTGTGGAAGTCCTGATTATTCGTATCTTCAGGTCAGTTTTTGATGCCCGGTGATTAGCATTTACTTCTGGTTTTTGGAAAAAAAAATGCCCATAGCAAACAATGGGTTTGTTTAACAACTGTGGCATTGCTTAACAACCATGGATTCACTTAATAATCATAATGACTCGCTTAATGACCATTGCAAAAAATGTCATAAAAATCAAGTCGGTCACATGATGCTTTGCTTTACAACCATTACAACTTATCAATGGACAGGCTCCATTATGGCTATAAATTGAGGATTACCTGCACATTCGGAGGATAGTGGTGGAATTCAATTTTTTTACTACCGGTTCTGTGGGTGTGGCTTGGTGGGCATGGCAGGGGAAGGATACTGCAAAATCCCCATTCCCACCCCACTCCAGGAGAAGGATACTGCAAAATCTCCATTCCTACCCCACTCTAGGGGAAGGATACTGCAAAAACTCCATTCCTACCCCACTCCAGGGGAAGGCTACTGCACAATCCCCATTCCCTCCCCCACTCTGGGGCCAGCCAGAGGTGGTATTTGACGGTTCTCCAAACTACTCAAAATTTCCGCTACCAGTTCTCCAGAACCTGTCAGAACCTGCTGAATAGCACCCCTGGGATAAGCCCATGGCCAGAATGTTAGAGTAAAAAGAAACTATGGTATATTAGAGATGAACATTTCTGATCTGGACAGATTGGTACTATAGCCTGGGCTTATTTCAGCACCAAGGGGATAAAAGCAATTTAAGAAATAAATTGCTTTTTTCCCTTAAAATAACATTATTTATTAAATTTATATCCCGCCCTTCTCCCCGAAGGGACTCAGGGCGGTGAACAGCCGAGAATTAAAATAACATGCAATATAAAAGTTAAAATAATTAAGAATAAATTAAATAAATGGCCACCCCAATTTAAAACCCCTAGCAATACAATTAAAAACCCCTAAAACCTATTCAGGCCAGGCCGGCTTGCTGAAATAAAAACGTCTTCAGGGCCTTACGGAAAGTGCGGAGATCCGGAATCAGCCGTATTCCGGGAGGTAGCTCGTTCCAGAGGGCAGGTGCTCCCACAGAGAAGGCCCTCCCCCTGGGGGCCGCCAGCCGACATTGCTTGACCAACGGCACCCTGAGGAGGCCCTCTCTGTGAGAGCGTATTGGCCGGTGGGAGGTTATCGGTAGAAGACTCTGTTTAAGCAGCTGGGTTTAGCCTAAATGAAGATGTTGTTTTCACAACCTGAAGCAGCACAAACGAAGTTACATCGAGGGTGGTCCAAAAATGAAAAATACTCAGCACTTTTCTGGAACTAGCCCTGATAATAAGCCATGAATTTATGGTATCTTTATGTCTTTTCTTTTGCTAAGACTAGAAAATATGACCTAATCTTGGAATATTAATGCTAAACACCTGGGCTTAACTGCCTCCTTGCCCTTTCATTGAAATAGGAGACTGTGCCAAGGAATGTCTGTACTGCTTTTGCTCAAAGCTTGCTCGGAAGTGAAATAAGCATGAATTTCAAGGCTGAAGCGGTAAGCAACTTTCTCACATCAAAATAAGTGCGTGCTGCAGTGCACATGAATTGATGTAGCTTTTGCTGCATTATTAACGAGATGTTAACAGCTTCCTTGTGAAAACGTAGAACATTTAATAATTCTAGTTTGAGTGGGTATACAGTTGATGGCCTTAAAGACTGAAGTGGAGATTACTCGTAATACTCATCATAAACGAGGTTTAACTTTGGTGTTAAAGGGGTTCCTCTCCTCCAACGTGGCCTCTTTTCTGGGGTTGCACATCATGCTGGAGTTAGAAATAAACTTTCTTAACTACATTAGACTTATAGTACAGGTAACGTAAGACCACAGTTGCGCCCAAAATTTCTGTTGAGTTTAAGTGAGAATTTGTAAAGTGAGTTTTACACCATTTTACGACTTTTCTTGCTACGGTTGTTAAGTGAATCACTGCAGTTGTTAAGTTAGCAACACGGTTGTTGAGTGAATCTGGTTTCCCCATTGACTATGCTTCTCAGAAGGTTGCAAAAGGGGATCACATGACCTTGGGACACTGCAACCGTCGTAAGTATGAACCAGTTGCCAAGCATTTGAATTGTGATCACGTGACAATGGGGATGCTGCAAAGGTGGTAACTGGGAAAAACAGTCATAAGTCACTTTTTTCAGTGCTGTTGTAACTTTGAAGGTCACTAAATGAACTGTTGTAAGTGGAAAACTATCTGTATACAGTTCAAAGAAGAACTGATGTAACTGATGGATTAATATAATTTACAGGGCTATTTGCTGTTTTCTTTCACTTTTATTCTCTTAGTTTATTTGTGAATTTGTTGTTGTTGTTAGATGCGAAGTCATGTCCGACATATCACGACCCCATGGACAACGTTCCTCCAGGCCTTCCTGTTCTCTACCATCCTCTGGAGTCCATTTAAGCTCATGCCTACTGCTTCAATGACTCCATCCAGCCACCTCTTTCTCTGTCATCCCCTTCTTTTGCCCTCAATCGTTCCCAGCGTTAGGCTCTTCTCCAGCGAGTCCTTCCTTTTATTTGTGAATAAAGGAAGTAAATTCTCTTAGGTACTTTCTACTTGAGAAAACAGAGCAGACACCATTGACTTTTTACATTCTTGTGTGTGGATTTGCATTGTCAAAATCTACGCACTCTGCAAACATTATCTTTGGCCTTAGCAGAAAATTCCCCATTTCTCTGAAGCAGAAATTTCCCTTTGCTCCAGTTAATTTTAAGCGCACAGAGATAAGGAAGACTCTGTTACTGTATTTGCCAGTTATTGGGTAAGAATGGCAAGAAAGGGAAAAAGAATAAGGAACTAAACTCTTTGCACTGCTTATGAGCCTGGGAATAAACTTTGGGCCCATGTGATTTCTCTGAAAGGAGAAGCAGCAGCTACTGTTCTTCATTTATTTATTTTGCACGCTGAGGACTATGTCCCAGCCACGACTGAATTGTTCAGGAAGTTGCATATCATTGCCCTTATTGTAGCACAAGCTACAAAATGATAAAAATCATTTCTGGTAAAAAAAAAAAAAAAGACAAATGAGAAACTTCCTTTTAGTTCTACTTTCAATCTACCAGCTTGAGTAACAAAGCCCTTTCAGAAGGCGAACCAAGAAGTGAAATGTTAAGCAACTGTGTAGCTATTTTAATTCAAATATGGATTAATGTATTGCTTTTATTTTATCACTTTAGGAAAGGAAAAATAGAAACATGTCCATGTAAAGTACCGCTTCAGACCAGTTCTCTTTCTCCAAGCAAGGATACTTATCCAATTACAATTCAGTTCAATTTTATTCCCCCTATATGCATGCATATTGATAAACTCGATTTCATTGAGGGCGGCATCAGGGTTGTTTGATCTTAGGGGCTGTGGTGGCCATGGCCAAGTTGGTTGTGGCCAGCCTGACGTTCTCATGTCTGGGGTGCCTGTGGTGGCCTGAGCATTCTGCCAGCAAAAACGGACTTTGGGGGGGGGGGCCACACGTGGCCCTCCTGAGCTCTGTTTTCAACTGGAACAGCCTCCAGCAACCCTCTGCCAGCAAAAATGGAGCTCGGGAGGGCTGCACGCGGCCCTTGTGAGCTCCATTTTCACTGGCAGAAGCACCGTGGGCCAGTCCTTTGCTGCTTCCAGGGTGGCCCTACAGGCCAGATCTAAGCACCTTGTGGGCAGCATCTGGTCCCCGGGCCTTGAATTTGACACCCCTGGTCTAGAGGTTTAGACAGTGGTGGGATTCAAGTAATTTAACAACTGGTTCTCTGCCCTAATGATTTCTTCCAACAACCAGTTCACCAAACTGCTCAGAAAGTTAACAACCGGTTCTCCCGAAGTGGTGCGAACTGGCTGAATCCCACCACTGGGTTTAAAGCATATTCTGGGCTAACCTACTTTTTTAAAATTCTTGTTTCAAGGAGCATAAAGGTGAAGTGGGAATCTTTATGTAGCTACAAAACTTTTTTTATTGTGAAAATCTCAGACTTCTAATTCCCATTCCAGAGCCATGTTCTATAGGTGTTGCTGTTTCATGACCATAGCAGGGTCATGAAGTTATGATGTCAGGTTTTGATAAAAACTTTGGGGTTGTTTGTGGGCAATTTCTGCACAGAACTTTGGGGTGCGTGCGGCCAGCTCAACATCACTCGTGTAGGGGCACCTGTGGTGACCCAAGCACTCTGCCAGCGAAAACAGGCTCCCGAGCTCTGTTTCCAACTGCGACGGCCTCCTGCAACCCTTTGCCAGCGAAAAGGGAGCTTGGGAGGGCCCCTGAGCTCTGTTTTCTCTGTCAGAGGCACCCCTAGCCGGTCCTTCACTGTTTATAGGGCGGCCCCACAGGCCAGATCCGGCCCACGGGCCTTGAGTTAACACCCCTGGCAAGCATGATTTGTTCTAGATTCTGGTCTGTATTTTTATTTGTGTTTATTTTGTGTTTTATTTTATTTTATTATATGTTTATACTGGTAACATCTCTTATTAAATAAACCAAGTGCAGTGAAACTACATGGGTAGCTGGTCATAGAAGTATTATGTCAATCAACCAATGGGCAACTGACTTGTAGAGCAAAAGACATTTATATAAAATAGGGATAGTTCTCACTGAAAAACTAACTAGAGCTAGCGTTTCAAATACGTTTTTATACAGGAAGCTTTTCTGGGCACCCTGTCTTAAAATACCCATAAAACCTAAAAATTGTCATTGCCAGCAGGAAGCTGTGGTTAGAGAGAGTGAGAGGGAAAAGAATTGTACTGTCAAAGCAGTAAGTGTCCTCAAAAAAAGATGCCTTCTAGATGGTCCTATCCTTAAAGGTGGTCCAGAAATTGTAGCATGCAGTACAGTGTTTATTAAGGAAGACAACTAAATAAGACAAATCGATTCCTCCCAATACCATCCATGCTGTGTGCTAAGATGAGCTGAAATACTCAGTGTATAAGTTCCTCAGTAGATCTGATCTGTAGTATCTAAATCACCCTTGGGTTTTGCACACTGAGTATCTTGGTAGAAATCCCCACACTATCTGGTTTTAGTAGAGAGCTTCAGATCTACAGACCTTTGCAGGACAACTGCCCAAACATTCTTTATATAGGTGAAAGAGTTGCTATGTTAGATGATGTCTTCTGATTATTGAGCTCTCACATTATCCATTTCTTATTAAGAGATCAGAGTACAATAATACCATGACATTCGCTGTCCTTATTTCCAGTCACAGTTCTGCTTCCTTCTCAGTCACTGCCTATTATTTGACTTAATCTCCGTCCAGAACAGAAGACAAAACTTTACAGTTTTTGTATATACCTTTGATGGTGTCAAGAGATAGGAAAATACTACTTTAAATGTGATCCTATCAAGGATAATTTAAATCTGTTTCATTCATATTCAGTAGACATGATGAAACCATTGAGAAGAGCAGGAAAAAAAAGTATTACTAGATCATATTTGTACTATAGTTAGATGCAAACGGGGAAGGGCTTTAACAACATATCTTCCAATCAGATCTGAGCTATCCCTGCTGCAGGATTGTGAATGGTGGGTGTTTTTCTCACCATCCGATGATATGCAGACGAGGAGAGCAAAGCTAGACAATTGAACCAATCTCTTTGCCTATCATATGCTGCACATTCCTAATCAGGGCAGCATCATTCAGAAGTAGAATGCATGATCACAATAGAACAATATTTCTCAGTCTTGGCAACTTTTAGATATGTGGGTATATAGTGGCTGGGGGATTCTGGGAGTTGAAGTCCACACAACTGAAAGTTGCCAAGGTTGGGGAAGACTGAAATAGAGGCAATAGGAAGCAGGATAGGGATTGCCAAGGGAGACAACAAAAATCATGTGAGAGCAATTTTCTGCCAGTTTAAGGAATGGGGAAAAGCCAATTATGATGAATAGTGTTAATTATGTATATTTGATTGCATGTTCTATTGTTTTTATTATTTAGGATTTATTTTATGGTGAATTATTTCAGTGGAGACTGTTCCATACTCATTTGAGAGGAAATATGCAAGTAATATTTATAAAAAATAAGGATGATGTTAATGATAAGCTAACAAATAAAATGTACTACAGGTTTACTTCTTAAAACATTCTCTTACATTCCCTTTCTCTCCAATCTCTGCTTTGCGAGGGAAGGAAGAAAAAAAAATGGGTCAGGTGGAGCATCCCAACACCGGCAGCGCAGCAAGAGGTAAGATCTTTTTCTTTTATGAGCTTCTGTTTAGTTGTTTGAAGGGAAACAGAAGCTCATGAAAGCAACGCCATGGAGATCTGACCTGGGGCGACGGCATGCATGCCAGCAGAGAGGGCTCTGTGTGCCACCTTGGGCACGTGTACCATAGGTTCGCCATCACGGTCATAGGCAATGGTATCAAAAGTTGCCAAGACCTCCAAGAGAACCAGCAAAGCTGCACTCTCTCCTGTTTCCTCAGCCATGTAATCTATTGAATGACTTTAGGCTGATCATTCACTCTTAGCCTTACTGAACAAGATAAAATTGGGGAAGACAGAAACTGTAGAGAAGATTAGGACTATGAAACCTTCAGTGGGGGTGGACAAATTTGGACCACTCATAGCAGATCTACAAAGCGAAGCAATGGGGATGCTTTGAGTTAACAGAGAAGCCATCCCACTTCAGCTCTTTCTCTGATTCTTCAGATGTCCTTTGTTCACATACAGAAGTGAAAAGGAGGCAGACTGGCCCCACCACCACACTTTTCAAGACACAGCATTATTGCTTCTGATACTTCATTTCGAGCACCAAGCTGGGTCGTACCAATTTCACACAGTTTTGATGTACCTAATTGATCTGCCACTTGGAATATTTTTATTTGGGATACACACAGGGGTGGGCTTCAAAAATTTTAGCAAGGGGTTCTCTGCCCAGTTGCTGGCCATGGTGGGCATGGTCTAGTCGGCATCCTGCACCACAGAGGAGAGGGGGTGTTTTTGCCCTCCCCAGGCTTCGGAGGCTTTCCTTGAGCCTCCGGGAGGGCAAAAATGACCTCCCCAGGCTCCGGAGGCCTTTTCAAACTTCCGGTAGGCCCATTTTTCACCCTCCCTGAGCCTCTGCGCACACCCTGCACTTACCTGTATCCAAAACAGGCTGGGTGGAGACTCCTGGGAGGGGTGGTACGCGGTGGACAGGGCCAGCCAGGAATGGGATTTGGGAGTTCTCCGAACTGCACAGAATCCTAGATAGAGGTTCTCCCGAACCCCTGCGAACCCCCAACAGCCCACCCCTGGATACACACATACCAAGTCAAACAGCCTTTCCATGCCTTTTATTCTGCTTTCAGAAATTCAGAATCTTTCAGTGTCAAAATGTATTGCATCTTCCCAGCTGTTGCCATTTTAATACTTTGCATAGCTCATTTTGCTTTACAGTTAAAACAACATAACCATTATGTCGCAAACAATATGTGTTCTTTCCAGCTTTTGCATAGAGTCTCATTCTTTGGCACGTGACAGGCTGAAGAGAAAAAGAAGCTCTGTCTGTAGTTAAGGTGTTTTTCATACAATTCCAGCAAATGGAAATGGGCTCTAATTAGCATACAGCCATAAAAGCTATTAACCAAGCAGAGCAAAAATAGATGCCCATGTTCCGTTTCAAGGACTGGAGATTGCTACACCTATGACCATCCTTCACTGTGAAAATATTACCATGCAGATATATCAGCATTGTTATGAATGCCAAGGCTCTAAGTGTTTTCTACCCAGCTGATCCCGGACTTTTACTGGGAAGGAAGAAGAGATAAGAATGCACTGGGATAGACACCCTTGAATCTGCTCCCCCTCTCAAGGCATGTAATCAGTGAGTCACTAATAGGCGCCAATTGGCAATGTCTCAAGAATTCCATTCTTCAGGATGACATCAGTGCAATCCAGCTTAGAGGCAAACATATAATACCGTATTTATATAAGCAAGCACATATTTATGTAATTGATTCAACCTGAATTCTTATCCCAACTCAGCATGGAGCACGTTCATGCTCGGAAAGAGCTAATGAACAAGGAGCAAAAGCAGCAAGGAAGGGTCAGCGGTGGAATATTGTTGCACATCTGGCTCTCAGCAGCTGCTAGATAATGTAAAATCTGGTCTTGGCATTGCTCTTAAGACAGTGAAAAATGTACACCTGCATTTGGATCTTTAGATACTGAAGTATTCAGCTAAAATGTGCATCTGTGTTTGAACTGTTGCTAGAGGGATGTATCCTTTGTGAAGAGGGAGTAGGAGCAAAGCAGATACGGGGATGCATCTGAATTCCTTCTAAGAACAAACATCCATGAAGATTAAAAGTTGCTCCTATGTCAGTGTTTTCCAAACTTGGCAAATTTGAGTTGAACTCCCCACATCTTAAAATTGCCAAGTTTGAAAAACACTGTCCTATATTCAGGGGTGGGCTTCAAAAATTTTAGCAAGGGGTTCTCTGCCCGGTTGCTGGGTGGGCGTGGCCATGGTGGGCGTGGCCTAATCGGCCTCCTGCACCATGACGGGGGGGGGGGTGGGTGGCTGCATTTTTGCCCTCCCCGGGCTCTGGAGGATTTCCTTGAGCCTCCGGGAAGACGAAAATGGCCTCCCCAAGCTCCAGAGGCCCTCTGGAGGCCATTTCCGGCCTTCCCAAACTTCCGGTAGGCCAGCGAGCCTCCGCGCACATCCTGCATTTACCTGCATCCAAAATGGGCTGCGTGGGGACTCCTGGGAGGGGAGGGGCAGGCCAGTCAGGAGTGGGATTTGGGGGTTCTCCAAACTGCACAGAATCTTAGCTAGAGGTTCTCCCAAACCCCTGAGAATCCCCAGCAGCCCACCCCTGCCTATATTCACCAAGAAAATAGGTTCAGGGGAACTCCTTTCATATACCAGCAATAGCCCAAACATGCTTCTTTTTACAATGTAAAACATTTCTTTCTGGGATAGTTAGTAGTCTGATGAATAACAATGCTGAACTGATTTCTCCCTTCCAGTTTTCTTTAAATCTTCTTCCCTTGCCAAAAAGGTTCTTGTTTTTCTGTTTCCTAGGGCGTTTGGGGAAGGCATAAGGCACAATAAAAGGGCATTCCCATTAAGTGGATTTTGTTACGTATTATATATAGTGTATAGTTGTCAGTTGAAGTTCTCATTCTGGTCCACTGTTGAAGCGGGAAAATACTCTCTCCTAATTGGTTGTTTGGCTGATCAGATTCATATAAAAGGAGCTGTGTCATCCAGGAAGCGAGATTGCCTCACAGGCACTATTGAATAAAGAACTGTTAGGAATCACTTCAGCCTCGCCTCCATTCTTCGCCCAGAACTTAACAGATTTTTTTTTTTTGATTTGGCAAATTGTGTAGATACTGCCTGCAAGGCAAAACACCCCCCCAGCACACACTGTAACTAAGATAAACATTACTTCATTTACTTGTTTCAGTTTAGGTGCTGCTTCATTCCCGCTGACTCTAGGCAACTCACGATATAAAACATTATTTTAAAAAAAAAATCTTACAAAGGATAACAAGTGCCAGAAGCTCAATAGATTTTCCATTAAACTGAGTGAGAATAGTCATATTATCCTTACTGGGGAGAAAGAACTAGAGGTGGGTTTATATTTCAAAACATGATGGTCAGCAGAGGTTAATATCAGTGGGTTCATCTGCTGTGAATCATTTATTTATTTATTTATTGGTTCGATTTATATGCCGCCCTTCTCCGGAGACTCAGGGCGGCTTACAATGCGTTAAGCAATAGCCTTCATACTTTTGTATATACCTGCTTAGTAGGGCTTTCGGCATATGGAAGATGATGAGTTGGAATGGAAGAGGAATAAATGGGAAACCACATGAAATAATGAATGAAAAGGAATGAAAAAGTAGATAGATGTTTTGAATCTAAAACTAAGAGAAAAGGGAAGGATGAAATAAATATGAATACGCATGGTTTTATTTTGTTAAGCGGAATTGATGGATACATGCAAGGAAGTGAAAGTGTAGGTTTTAAGGTAAATGAATGGGTTGAAATGTATGGCACAAAGCATGCATAAATGCTAGATATTCTCATGAATGAAGGCAAATATACGTGTCCCAGGATAATGTTGCAAGATCCAATCTGGGTCGGTTAATGGGACCAGAGATTTACTCTTCCAGTAATGCAGAGTAAATCTCTGGTCCCGGTGACTGACCTAGATTGGATCTTACTAGATATTCTAGTCCAGTGATTTTTGTCATCGCGTGCCAAAAGTAGGGGGAGCGCAGGGGGGTTGCACGCGTGAGTGCACACACCCATAATTCTATGTGCCCCCCCATGTGCATGCGTGTGTGCCCCCCCTGTACTCTCCCTGCTTTTGGTACGCGATGGCATGATGGGCCCAGTAGGCCCGTTTTTTACTCTCCCCAGGCTCCATAGCCTTTCTAGGAGTCTGGGGAGGGCAAAAATGGCCTTCCCTACCCCCCTGGAGGTCCTCCGGAGGCTGGAAATGGAACGTTTCCCAACTTCCATTGGGCCCAGAAGACCTGAAAATTAGCTGGCTGGAACGCACAGGTGCGCTGGAGCTGAGCTCACATGCCCACCGATATGGCTCTGCATGCCACCTGTGGTACGAATGCCATAGGTTCGCCATCAGGGTTCTAGTCAGTTTAGACCAGGGGTGAAAGGCTACTGGTTTGCACCGGTTTGGACAAACTGGTAGTAATAAAGCTACTGGGTCAGGCGAGCTGGTAATAAAAAAATTGCTGCCGGTTCCTCTGAACTGGTATTTCCGACGATCAGCTGTGCCACATGATTTATATTTGCTAGAAAGCAGGAAATCCTGCTTTCTAACAAAACTAAATCATGCAGCACAGCTGTTCCCCCCCCCTTGCTGTTCTACTTACCTTCTTAAGCCTCCTTTTTCCATGCGAAGCGCACATTTGGTGCGCACTGCGCAGGCATGCATTCGCAGCATGCATTTGGCATGCACTGTGCATGGACATACATGCATTTGGTGTGTGCTGCACATGCACATGCAGTGTGCATTTGGCACGCACTGCACATGCACACACACAGTGTGCATTTGGCGTGCACTGTGCATGCACAGGCAGCAAACCGGAGGCAAACTGCGGAGGATTTCACCACTGGTTTAGACTTAATTTTCCCACTGCACAAAGCCGCTGTGGATTTTTAATGTTGTAAACCACCCAGAGTCAAGTCACCTTTGTGTAAGTAGGGCAGCCATCTATATTTGTTTAATAAATAAAGTAAAAATAAACTCAGCCAAAATTCTTTCAGACAGGTGATTGTCACTTGACCAATCCTTCTTGTTTTTTCCTGCTTGTTAGAAGCAGGGTGTAGTAAACTCTTTCCTAAAGAATTGATTGCAGCTACTGGGCATTAGAAAAAGCACTGGCTCCTAAAGTTTGATGTCAGTAATCCAGAGTTAATAAAAGGGTCCAATTTAATTCATTAATATGCTGCCCACCCGACTATTCAAAATGACTCTTTGGACCAAACCAAATGTTCCTGTTTGGGCTGAACTATTGGCAAAAAATTGAGATGACAAGCCAGTAGGATTAAGATTTGTAAAGGTTAAGCAAGTACACTTCCAAATTTACTTTAGCTAATCTGCATAGGTTACATAAGGCTGAACTAAAGGAGGAAGACCTCTTATGGACCTTCCTTTTTAAGAAGATGACTCCAACAGCGAAGCAGAGTGGGCAGTCAGGCCAGAGCCCGAAATAACTTCATTGAGAAATTTTACCTATAACGTAAAGTAGATATGCTCACCATAAAATTCCTCCAGAGATAATAGGTACAACTCCACATTTAACATTTATTGAAATGCCATACTTATCACTTGTTGAAATGGGGCACTGTATATATTAAATATACGTAGACCTTGAGTTATGACTGTCAGAATATACATGGCTTGGAAGACATGGTAACAAGGTCAGCCAATGAATAGGCATAGCAACTGGGTCAGCCAATGAGGACTGTTTAGAAACTGAAACTGGTAGGAGCCTCGGCGTGGCTCTGTATTAAGCTCTGACCTCCGAAGCTCCAAACTTGTCTGTCTGCCGAACTGAAAATTCCAATCTCTCCTCTCTACCATATTGAAAGAATCTGCTATTGGTATTGTACATTTATCTTCATGTGTTATATGTACTGTATATAAAGAAGTTAATGAATCCAGCTGAATCAGTTATCTGTGTGTGCTTTCTGGATGCGATTATTGCAAGAAACTCTGACAATGACCACAGTTGGGACCACAATTTTCATTGCTAAACAAGACACACAATCTTTTTTGCCATAGTAGTTAAGTAAATAACTGCAGTTGTTATATGAATCACACCATCGTTGAGTGAATCTGACTTGTGTGAATCAGTTGCTAAATGAATGGTTGTGAATTGAGGACTAATACATGTTTTTATCCCTTATTATGCTGCTTCAGAGAAGCAGTGCATTTGTCTCAGAAAAATAAGGTTCTATCCATTCTTACATGTCCGTATGTAAAAAGACTTGTAACATTAACATATGAGATTCATTTATCCATTGATGTGAATGTTCAATAAGTCATCCATTTCCTGCTCTAAGCAAATGTAAAGTAGATTTAAATATATTATTTGCAAGAAATGGGCAGACCTCTATGGGTGGAAAACAAGATATAGTATGTTGTTTTCCTGCTTAAAGGGGTGTGTGTGTGTCAATTTCAGTTTTTCAACTTCTCTCCAGTAGAGCTGAGCCAACAAGTCATTGTGGATTAAGATTCGTATCATCTATAGCCATCAGACATGCTAGGTAGAGGTGAAATAAGCATCCATAACATTAAACTTACTGGCCTTCCCTCCTTCTGTATGGCCCTTGTGTCATTTTTCAAGTGAACCCTAACAATGGAGTGAATTTATTATCCTAATCCATACTGTGCTAAACATAATGTACCAAACAAAGAAAAGAAAAAAACCTATATTCACCATAAATCATGGGTTAATGCAATGGGTAAGTTTACACACCATGCCAAAGCCAAAGAGATACAGTTCCTACATCAACAAATGCACATGAAGGCATACCAAGATTTCCCAGTTAAATCTGTGAATAATATGTCATTAAATAAGTGATTTTCTTTTAAGTAAGTATAAATACATTCAAAGCCTATTGTTTCTATTGTGAAAGAGGTATGATGTTAGGAAGAGATGAATATACCAGGAACTGGATTCTTTTGCTACATAAAATGTTGATCAAAGCCATCAAATAAATGTGCAGATCAGGATATCCCCATAAGAATATTAGAAATTATAGTCCAACGCATCTAGCAGGGAAAGCGGTTCTTATCAGACACTATTCCAGTGTGAAGACACAACCCTAGATACAGGTGTGATCCAGCAGTGAAATGCACTTATCTTCGCTACCGGTTTGGAAATGTGAGCACGCGTGACTCTTCTGTGCATGCACAGAGCCTTCTGCTAATGTGCAGAGGGTCAAAAATGGGACGTAATGATGTCCCAGCAGGTGGGTGGAGTCTCCTGCTGCCAGCCCTACCGGTTCGTGTGAGCCGGATAGATCCGGCCGGATTTCACCGCTAGTTTGATCTTAAAATCAGTTAGGTTATAACCATTTGATTATAAATGGTTATAACTTCTTTCAGTTAAGGAAGTTGACACTTTTATACCTAGGAAAATAATTATTCCATCTCTTTGACAAAGTGGGTATTGCTGTAATGGAGGTGAGAACAAGAGTGCCAGAGCTGGACTGCAAAACCTGGATACAGAATGCTAGCTAACTTTTGCTGCCCAGATTTATAGCCCAAAGTGAGAAGGAAATATGTAGTGAGGGAAGGTAGAAGCTGCATAGAATGCATTTTTCACCAACTGTCCCTAAGAGCTCCATCAAATTAACCTATTTTCAAAGAGTTTCTAGGTGCATAAAACTTTATGTATTGCTCGCTCAGACTCTATGAATAATCGGAAGCATTGTATGCAAATGTCACCTATACATATACTAAATCTGGTGCTTTACAGATGATGAACTGGATTTGTGCTTCCAAACTTCCTCACCAACATAAACACAACAAACTTCCCAAGATCTGCCCAAGCACAATTTTTACATGTTTAGTATTCAATATCTGGACAGAAGCTGAGCCAACATTATCTGAAATAGGACACCTATTACCTTCATTTCTTTATTTGATTCATATTGTCTCCCATCTCATGTCCTAAAGTCTGCAGTCCTGTTGTATAATGTTTTGTTTGAGCATTGCAAATGTCGTTCATGTTTCACAATGTTGCAGGAGTATGGTGGACAAGATAGTTTTGTCCAGTGGTGAAATCCACTTACCTTTGCTACCAGTTCAGGAATGGGAGCACGTGGGAGCATGCACAGAAGGTAAAAAAAGGGACATAATGACATCCTGGTGGGTGGGCGGAGCCTCCTGCTGCCGGTGCTACCAGTTCGGCGAGCCGGATAGAACCATGCGGATTTCATTCCTGGTTTTGTCTGATCTGTCCCTGAATGCTCCTGTCTTCTTCATATCACTTTCACCACTAGTCATTTCCTTTCTTTCTCCTATTGAGTCCAAACTGTACAACTGTCTAGAAGTAAACAGTATCAGGCTTCACATTAATCACAAATGGCATGGAATCTTCTCCTTTTCTTTCCCTTATGAATAGGTAGATAATCTGTCACTATTACAATTTAGGGAATGCACCAAGCTAGAAAACTGGTTCTATAAAAGCCAACACGCATTGTAAGCCGCCCTGAGTCTCCGGAGAAGGGCGGCATATAAATTAAATTAAAAAAAAACCACATATGATACCAGTAGAAGCAGTACTGACAGCTAAGATGATCTACCCAATACTTTGGGCATACTTTTCCTAAGGTACTAATACTTTTCCTAAGGGCGAAAAATACAGGGTCAGCTGAGCAACTTCCCTCCATAATATCGTAAAGAGTAACTTCTAACCCAACTTTCCCAGAAAGGAACCTCTGCCATCCACCGATGCAGCTTTTCTGAAGAACAAGAGAGCTTTGGAATTGGCAAAGGTCCAAGAACAGATCTGATCCTTAAGTTCAGTCCATCCATCCCTGAGTTCACTCTCCTGCCATTTGTCACTCACATTTGAAACTTTGGTGAAAACAAAATCAGATCATTGTTTGTTTGTTCATTTCCTTATAATATCTATTTTTAGTCATGAGCAAGGCCCTGCATCAGTGGTTCCTCCTGGTTCGGCCCGGTTCGGCTGAGCCGATAGCGGTGACAATATGACATCACCAAACTGGTTCTCTTTGTTCGGGAGCTGGGCCCTCCACCCACCCCATTATTCTTACCTTTTATTTGGCCCCACCCCCAATCTTTTGCTGTCTCCTGAGTCCCAGCTGATCGGCTAGAAGGGAAAAAACTGTTTAAACTCTTGCCGCGGGGCTTCAAAGGGTTGCCCTACAACTGATGAGTGTTAAAAGGCAGTGTGGTGGTAGACCGGTGCCTCCAAAAACAAATGAGTAGACCGGGGCCTCCAAAAACAAATGAGTAGACCGGTACAGCTCTGCAAGCAGTTAAAAGCCTGGTAGACCAGTGCCTCTGCTAAATCCTAAAGAATTGTCACATGACCATCAAGCCATGCCCACAAAATAAGCCACGCCCACAGAACCGGTAGTAAAAAAATTTAGAACCCACCCCTGCCTTGCATGTACTTTTGCAATAAAGTTTAGATTATGCTGATTCAGGACTTGACTATATGGCTTGATCTATTGTATACCACAAACTATTGGTCAATCCTCTCCTCTCCTCTCCCCTCCCCTCCTTTCCTCTCCCAGATACATATACAAATGCATGAAAATGGGTTTTTTAGTCCACACCCAATGCAAATGTAATCAACTATATTCTTCAGAATATACATTCTATTTTGCTTCTTTATTTTGTCTAAATGTTAACAATTCTACTAGAGGTTCAAATACATCTCTAAACTAGGCACAGGAATATAAAACAGCATCCCCAAGGTGTAAAAAAAAGCTGAAATATTCTGAGAATGTAGTTTGGAATTTTTCAAAGGAAGAAAAAAAAAGAAAAAAAAAAGATCCTTGATAGATGCATTCAATTGTCTTAAATCAGTTCAGTTGCTCCTAGTTACTCCAGGAATTGAACTCGTGCTCAAGACAGAGGCAGATTGGGTAAACATCAAGAGAAGCACTTTCCCCATTCTGGTGCTCTTTGATGCTGGGACTACAGTTCTTAGAATTCCTAGCCAACTGATGAGATTGGGATGGACTGAAATGGCTTGTATAAAGTCTACCTATCTACAAGTAGTCCTTGTTATATGTCCACAACTGGGACAGCAAGTCAGTTGTTAAAGAAAGAGGTCGCTAAGTAAAACCGCAAAACTGTGACAATGTTTATGATCTTACTTCAGCTTTTCTTAGCTTTATAGACCTCCCTCCCTCCCTTCCCCCCCCACACACATTTAAAGTTTTGATAATTTACATTAAAGAGCAATACATTTACTTCATTTTTAAAAATGTTCTAAACAAGGCTATACATTGATTAAAGTTGTAATTTCATGACCACTTATATGGAAATTAGTTGCTCTGAAATCCATGAGACATACTTAGTAAACATGTATAGAATTATGCTATCACTTTGATAGTAGAATATTTTTTTCCCTACTATCATCACTTTCCCCTTTTTGATTTCTTCCTTCTGTCCTTAATTCCAGTGCATGTGAGTATAAGAAAGATTATAACATACAATAACAAGGTACCAAAAAGAACATTTATCTTATGTAAAAGATAAAGTCATATTTTGGTCTCATAATGCACAGAGAAACCATTCTGTTTGCAACTCCCTAACATCTGACAGACATCCCGTGTGAAAGTTGCATAGAGATTGATGTACAGATATAATTTTAATATATACTGCTCAAAAAAATAAAGGGAACACAAGCAGAAGACATCTGAGATCTGAATGAATGAAATAGCCTTATTAAATACTTTGTTCTTTACATACAGTAGTTTATACACTGCTCAAACAACTAAAGGGAACACAAAACTACTGTATGTAACGAACAAAGTATTTAATAAGGTTGTTTCATTCATTCAGATCTCGGATGTCTTCTGCTTGTGTTCCCTTTATTTTTTTGAGCAGTGTATTTCAGTGGTCTTTGCCTCTTATAGCTGTTTCTAACTACCAATTTCACAAAGTCCGTAACTGACTTCATCAGCTCTGACAATTTTGCTAATTTAAAAAATGTTACATTTAAATTCACTTTTCCTCCAAGAACCTCAAGCAACTTGAATGATAGTTTGCTATTTTATCTTGTCAGCAGTGATCTAAAATAGATTAGACTGAAATTAATTAATTAATTAACTAATTAACTAAATGCAGCCAGGGATTTTAATATTGACACCTCTAATATCAATCCAAACACTGATCTTTCCACCATTTTGTTCCCAGTTCGGTCTATTGCTGCCGTCACTTAAGCTGAACGCAACCTAGCTGTTGTCCTATTATTTAACATACAAAGAGAGAAGTTCTCCACAACTTGCTTCAAAATTCAAAAAACCGTGAGATTAAGAAACAGCTCAAAGTATGTAGCTGTTGGTTGAATTGAAGGAATTTAGGTGCCAGCTACTCGTGAACAATTTGCCAAGCAGTCAAACTCCTCTCCTTTTACTTTCTCTCCTTTTTAAAATCTGCTACGGTGAAATTAATAAAGATAAGATCCTCCACTTACCATTGTTGAGAAAACTCTGCACTTACTTGCCTGCTCGACAATGCTCTTTTACAAGAGGAACATTTTCCTTTGTCTGGAACTTCCTATTTTGAGCATTCAGTGGTTTTATCCAGCATCTCAAGGAAAAACTAATCCGCACAATCCATGCTTTGCATATTGTGATCTGGCATCCACACAGTGTGTAGCAAGAGCTTGAAAATACACTGTGCAGTTTAAAAAGAAAGGACTGGTGAAAGTAGAGGTTAGTGGCTGTAACATCTCCAGAAATAAGAAGTACCTTGTACACACAAACAATTGCCTTTTCTCATTAAAACTGGTTCTTATTTTGAGATTTTTAAGGGATTTCTCAAAGCAAAACCTCAGGCCTACAGTAAATCAGAGGTGGGATTTGCTTACCTTCCCTAAAAAAAGGGTAAAGGTAAAGGTTCCCCTCGCACATATGTGCTAGCCGTTCCCGACTCTAGGGGGCGGTGCTCATCTCAGTTTCAAAGCCGAAGAGCCAGCACTGTCCAAAAACGTCTCTGTGGTCATGTGGCCGGCATGACTAAACACCAAAGGCGCACGGAACACTGTTACTTTTCCACCAAAGGTGGTCCCTATTTTTCTACTTGCATTTTTTATGTGCTTTTGAATTGCTAGGTTGGCAGAAGCTGGGACAAGTAACGGGAGCCCACTCCATTATGCGGCACTAGGGATTTGAACTGCTGAACTGCCGATCTTTTGATTGACAAGCTCAGCATCTTAGCCACTGAGCCACCATGTACCTTCCCTACCAGTTCACAAATGTGAGTGTGTGTGCACCTTCCACGCATGCTCGGCCTTCTGCGCATGTTCTTGCTCGCACGTGCCCCTCCCGCACATGTGCATGCCCTCCAAAACGTGGCTAAATAGGATGGCATTACATCGGGGTGGGTGGGTGGGGCCTACCGCAGTCGGTGCTACCGGTTCGCCCGAACCAGACAGAACCGGCTGAATCTCTTCTCTCTTTTATCTGGGGACTGTTCATCTTAACCAACCAGCTCAGTTTAAGATCTCTCTATGCCACATGGAAAGGTCAGTTCTTCCTGCTTTAGGGCTGCTTATCTTTGTATATCCTGTGCTTTGTTTAATTATGCATCACGGAAAAATAATTTGTAATTTGTGGGGTTTATGCAAGATAAGAACATAAGCCATAAATCAGATGGAGTAATATCTGGGAGGCCAAGAGCTTTGTTAAATAATTTTGCAGGATCTTACCATGTTTCCCTGAAACATCCCCTGATAATAAGCCCAATCAGGCTTTTGAATGCATGCACTAAAATAAGCCTTCCTGAAAATAAGCCTTTCCCGAAAATAAGCCCTCCCTGAAAATATTTAAACACATGCGCAGCTGGTCCCCGCCATTTCCTTTGGTTAGGGTTAGGGAGACAGAGCTGGAAATCAGGGAAGACAGCAAGAGGAGCCCCATCTTGCTCCACTCGCCCCAAAATAATAAGACCTCCCCAAAAATAAGGCCAAGCGCTTATTTCGGGGTTCAAAAAATATAACACAGGGTCTTATTTTTGGGGAAACATGGTAGAGTAGATGGGACCACATTATACATATGGGTGGAATTTTTTTTTACTATTATTTATTTACTTTGTCCCAGTAAATAAAGCCTTTTCCCTCTTAAATACCCACAGCCCACCACAATGGGGCAAAAATTGATCCTACACTGGTAATATAACAGAACTCATTGAATCCCTGATAGCAGGAACTTTTTTCATCTTTATTCTATATGGAAATAATTTGCTTTCGCTCTATGTTATAGCCATTCCCCATAAATGTATTTGTCATTTTATTATCCTGCATTGCTTTTCATGCAACCACTAGCCACTGTGATTAGCTCTGTCTTTTCAGATGGAAAAGCTATTGGTGAAAAGACATCCTTCAGCTATCGACTGTCCCCATTTAGATTATTTTTTTTCCAGTGGAAAGAAAATAAGATAGGAGAAGATGGTTGGAAAACAGGAGGAAAGTAAGAACTCAGACACTCTGCAAAAGAGACAAAAGAATTGCATAACAAAAGCCTTGTGGTATACATCCTCTGACAGACAGGAAGGGCGTAAATGTTCAAAATAAAGTCAAATACAGATTTCAAGCCTATTGATCTTAACGATCTTTGGATTTTATCACATGCAGGCAACAGTTCTGGCCTTACCTATACATTACATTTCAAGAATGAAGTGGCCTGAGTACATGTGCTTTAAACAATATCTTTACAATATACTAGTAATTTCAGAGAAAGCTTGTCATTGAACAGGAAGAAAAAAATGTGAATATTGGTATGTTGTAAGATCTTGTCCTATCTTGTAAATAATACTAGCCAGAGTTGTGCAGTTTGAATCCTATAGACTGTTTGTTGTTTGTAAACAGCAAAGTGATTTTTACAAAGTGTAAACAACAAAGAGTCCAGAGATATTTCACGAGAAGAGTCCTCCACTCCTCTGCTCACAACAGAATATCTTATGCCACCAGGCTTCAAATTTTGGGCTTAGACAACTTAGAACTATGCCACCTTCGGTCTGACCTAAGTGTAGTACGTAAAATTATTTGTTACAACATCCTACCTGTCAATGACTACTTCAGCTTCAACTGCAACAGTACATGGGCACACAATAGATACACACTTAAGGTAAACCGCTCCAAACTCGATTGCAGAAAATACAACTTCAGCAACAGAGTGGTCAACGCCTGGAATGCACTACCAGACTCTGAGGTTACATCCTCAAACCCCAGCAACTTTAACCTTAAACTGTCTACTGTTGACCACACCCAATTCCTAAGAGGTCTGTAAGGGGCGTGCATAAGCGCACCAATGTACTTACCGTCCCTGTCCTAATGTCCCCATTTATTTGTATCCATTTCCTGTACTCATAATCATGTTTATACTTATACCTGTTATCTTATACATGCTTGACAAAAATAAATAAATAAATAAATAAATAAATAAATAAATAAATAAATAAAATAAACGCTATAAATGTGGTTGCAGAGTTAATTGTTGTAGCCCATTTTTTAGTCTATGGACTTGGGAAGACAGCTTAAAGAGATAAAATGGATGTGTTAAAATATTTTGCCACTGGAATTTGGTAGCTTGGTCCAATAAATTCAGGGGGTGGGAGGTTCTATGGGGCACATGGTTTTTCTATTCTCTGTACAAGGGATCATAGTACTAGAGTTAATAAAGCAATTATTAAAACAGCATGAAGAATGTTCTTCAACTGCTAGTGTTTAATTCACATAACTTGTCTGCTACTTGAAGACTAGGTTCTATGGACAGATTTCCATGGGTGAAAGATGCACTGCAACCACTTGTTCTCATGTGGCTGCAGATGCATCCTATTAGTCTACGACTCTGAGAATATGTGGAAAATTGTATTTTCTAGACCTCAAGATAAGAACTTTGCACCCAGTGGCCCAAATTTCCATGGGGATTTACATCTTTTGTACAATGACATTGTCATGCAAATGCCATACATTGTTCTAATTATACACTTCTGCATTTAGTGGACATTTGTGAATAGTGGATATCACCTAACCGGTTCATTACAAAAAGGCTTATTTAATCTCTCCGTGGTTTCATTATAATATGTACTCAGAGGGAAAATATGGATCTGAAAATATTAATTATGTTTATATAATTATATAAATTATATATGTACTACTACTAATTTTCCAAGGGATGTGGTGGCTCAGTGGCTAAGACGCTGAGTTTGTCAATCAGAAGGTCAGCAGTTCAGCGGTTCGAATCCCTAGCACCGCGTAATGGAGTGAGCTCCCGTTACTTGTCACAGCTTCTGCCAACCTAGCAATTCGAAAGCACATAAAAAATGCAAGTAGAAAAATAGGGACCACTTTGGTGGGAAGGTAACAGCATTCCGTGCGCCTTTGGTATTTAGTCATGCCAGCCACATGATCACGGAGATGTCTTCGGACAGTGCTGGCTCTTCGGCTTTGAAATGGAAATGAGCACCGCCCAATTAGAGTCGGAAACGACTAGCATGTTTGTGCGGTGGAACCTTTACCTTTATTACTAATTTATATATTACCTAAATTATATATGTACTACCAGGTTATAATAATGAAAAGCAGTCTATAAGTATATTAAATTTATAGTGTGTGTGTGTGTGTGTGTGTGTACTGCTACTGTATTTAAAATGCACAGTGAAAAAACCAAGATCATAAAAAATATATGAAAAATATAACCTTTATCCATAATGGTGGCAGAAAGAAAATAAAATCAGAAGAGTAGCCCTCCAAGCGACCTTCATGTAGGCCAGTGGTGGGTTTCAATTTATTTTACTACCAGTTCTGGGCATGGTTGTGGGCGTGGCAGGGGAAGGCTACCAGGAGTGGGTTCTAAATTTTTTTACTACCGGTTCTGTGGGCGTGGCTTGATTGTCATGTGACAATTCTTTAGGATTTAGCAGAGGTACTGGGCTACCAGGCTTTTAACTGCTTGCAGAGCTGTACCGGTCTACCCAATTATTTTTGCAGGCACTGGTCTACCCATTTATTTTTGCAGGCACTGGTCTACTCATGTATTTTTGCAGGCACTGGTCTATTCATGTATTTTTGCAGGCACTGGTCTACCCATTTATTTTTGCAGGCACCGGTCTACTCATTTGTTTTTTGGAGGCACCGGTCTACCACCAAACTGCCTTTTACCACTGATCAGCTGTAGGGCGGCCCTTTGAAGCCTTACGGCAAGAGTTTATACAGTTTATCCTTATAGCCCATCAGCTGGGACTCAGGAGGCAGCAATAGATTGGGGGTGGGGCCAAATAAAAGGTAAGAATAACACGGGGGTGGGGGTGGGGGGGCAGAACCGGTTCGGTGACATCATATCGTCACCGCTATCAGCTCGGCGGAACCGGGAAGAACCCACCACTGAAGGATACTGTAAAATCTCCATTCCCACCCCACTCCAGGGGAAGGTTACTGCAAAATCCCCATTTCCTACCAATCAGCTGGGACTTGGTAGGCAGAGAATAAATGGGGGTGCCAGTCAGAATTTTTACTACGGGTTCTCCGAACTACTCAAAATTTCCGCTACTGATTCTCCAGAACTGGTCAGAAGCTGCTGAAACCCACCACTGATGTAGGGTGAAGATATGGGTTTCCAACATGTTCCAGCATATGTGCGAGGGGAACTATTACCTTTACCTTTACTTCTGAGGTAGCTTCCCAATCTAGAATAGATAGAAATAGAATTCTTTATTGTCCAAGTGTGATTGAACATACAAGGAATTTGTCTTTGGTGCATATGCTCTCAGTGTATATAAAAGGACAAGATACATTCATCAAGAATCATAAGGTACAACACTTAATGATAGTCATAGGGTACAAATAAGCAATCAGGAAACAATCTGTTATGTCCTTATAAGGACATCCGCCCTGATTGGCTGCTAGCCATCGGGCGGGAGATTTGAATCCCTGTCAAGGGGCGGTGCGTCTGCCGGGAGCGAATATAAGGAGAGCTCCGGCAGCGTGCCAGCCAGTCTTGTCTTGCTACTTTGTAACTAATAAAGTTATTTAATGTATCGAGCTGGTCACGTCTTCTGTTCCTGCGCCTAATCTAACACTGGCGACGAAGGACTAAGAGAAGAGAACCTGAGAAAGACTCACGGCACGATCGCCCACCGAGCTGAAGTCACTACACCACAGCGACTTCCAGAATGGCTACCCCGCAAGCCCCGATGACCGCGCTAACCCATTCGACCCATCCCGGGAGAAGTGGAGGTCATACATGGTCCGATTCCGACAGTTCCTGCGAGGCAATGGCTACCAGAACCTCGACGATGAGCGGAAAAGAGCCCTCTTCCTGGCTCATTGCGGATCGGACGTCCTAGAGATGGTGATTGACCTCGTGGCACCCAGGGACATTGAGGAGATGTCCTGGAACGACCTGCAGGAAGTCCTACAGGAGCACTACGCACCTACAGGCACCCCCATCGCAAACAGGTTCACCTTCCAGCAAAGAAACCAGCGGGAAGGTGAATCCATCAAGGAATTCGTGGCAGCGCTTTGCCAAATCGCTGCCAACTGCGAGTTCGACAACGTGGATAATGCCATCCGAGACCGCGTTGTTTTTGGAATGCGAGATGTGGGGCTGCAGAAGAAATTCCTCAGCCGAAAGAGGATCCCGCTCAAAGACGTCCTCGACGAGGCGACAGCAGCCGAAACATCAGAGAAAGCAGCAGCCGCGATGATAAAGGCAAGAGGGATCCATAAGATCCATAAGTCGGGCCTGACCTCATCAGACGAGGCAACCACACAATCCGAGTCAGATGAGGAAATGGCCGTCCACAAGGTCTCCCGCCCCCCCAGGCGGGAAAACCCACAGCATGGCGACCGGGGAGAACGATGCGGCAGCTGCAGAGGCGACCACCCCAGGGCAACCTGCAGATGGAGGGACGCGACCTGCCGCCGATGCCTGAAGAGGGGGCACATCGCAGAGGCCTGCAGAGCCACAGACCCAGCCCCGGAACCACCCAGACCACGAGCCCGGGAGAATCACAAAGACAACCAGAGGACATCCAAACAGTCCTCAAACCAGTCCCGGCGCGGGGAGGAGGACTATCCCCGAAATAGAACGGTGCACCAGACCACCATCGCTCACACAAGCGACGAGGGGACCACCAAATTCCACGTGACGCTGCTGGCAGAGGGGTCACCGTGCAAGATGGAGGTAGACTCCGGATCCGCCTACTCCATCATGGACTGGCAGCACCTACAGCAGCTGAAGCCATCCTACAAAAAGGCCCAGCTGAAAACCCCAAAGTCGAGGCTTGTGGACTTCAACGGAAACCCCATTGAAATCCTGGGCAGAGCCACCATCCACGTGAAGTACAACGACTTCAATGGGAAGCTGCCCATCACCATCGTGGAGCACAGCCGACCGAATCTGTTAGGCGTGGAGTGGTTTAAGCCGCTGGGACTTTCACTTCAGGGCATCAACGAGATCCACAGGGACGAACTCGACACCATCATCGAAGAGTTCACGGAAGTCTTCGATGATAAGCTGGGGAAATTTGTGGGGAGGCCAATTTCCTTTAATCTGGACAAGGGAATCACCCCAATTAGGCTTAAGCCCCGCCGAGTTCCGTTTGCCCTGCGGCCTAAAGCCACAGTTGCTGAGCCACTCCACCGCCTGCTGGGGAAATCGGCTTCCTGGAAGTGGGGCCAGGAAGAGGAAGCAGCGTTCCGGGCCATCAAGGGACTATTGACGTCCAAAAGCGTCCTCATTCAATACAGTGAGACGCTGCCCATCAAGCTGACCTGTGATGCGTCGCCGTATGGGGTGGGGGCAGTCCTCAGCCACGAACTGCCCAACGGCACGGAAGCCCCCATCGCCTACTTTTCAAAGACCATGTCCGGCGCAGAACGGAACTACAGTCAGCTGGACAAAGAAGCCCTGGCCATCGTGGCTGGAGTGAAGCGCTTCCACGAATACCTCTACGGAAGACGCTTCACCATAGTCACCGACCACAAGCCACTCCTGGGACTCCTTGCAGGCGACCAACCCACCCCGACCTTCATGTCTCCACGGATGACGAGATGGGCCATCTTCCTAGCCGGCTACTCCTACCGGCTCGTGCACCAGCCAGGCACAGCCATAGGAAATGCCGACGCGCTCAGCAGATGCCCGTCGAAAAATCCAGTCGAAGACCCAGCCCCCACGCTCCACCTATTCCATATTGATGACGACGCCAGCTGTCCGGTGTCATCCGCAGATGTGGCCGTTCACACCCAAAAGGACCCCACACTCCGCCAAGTGAAGGCCTGGATCCTCAGAGGGTGGCCATCGGAAAAGCCAGAGGAGAAGTTCAGCCCGTTTGCCAGGAAACAGAAGGAGCTGTCCACCATAAAGGGCTGTCTGCTATGGGGAGACAGGGTGCTGATCCCAAGCACTCTGCAACGGCGGACGCTAGAGACTCTGCACAAAGGGCATCCGGGCATCGTCCGCATGAAGGCCCTGGCACGGAGTTACGTCTGGTGGCCCTCCATGGACAAAGACATTGAGCAATGGGTCTCCAGGTGTGACCCGTGCCAAGAAGTTCGCCCAGCGCCGCCGCAATCCGAAGTCGCGAAGTGGGAGACCCCCAGCAACCCCTGGTCGAGGATCCACATCGACTTCGCAGGCCCGATGCAAGGGCGACACCTCCTCATCGTGGTAGATGCCTTCTCCAAGTGGCTCGAGGTGGTGCCCATGGCATCTACCACAACAGAAGCAACGATCCGAGCCCTGCGCCGTCTGTTCGCCACACATGGACTACCGGACGTGCTGGTCTCGGACAATGGCCCCCAGCTCACATCCCTGGCCATGGAGTCCTTCCTGGCAGGACTGGGCATCCGCCACGCCCTGTCCGCCCCTTACAGGCCGGCCGGAAACGGACAAGCTGAACGCATGGTCAGACTGACCAAAGAAGCCCTCACCAAGATGGGCCCGGGAGACTGGCAAGAACGCATAGACAACTTCCTCCTCACCCAGCACATCACGCCACATGCCACCACCCACAAGAGCCCGGCCGAAATGCTGATGGGCAGAAGGTTGAGGTCACCCTTGGACCGGCTGCACCCCCAATACAGCCCGGAAGTGACCGCAACCGCCAGCCGCCCGCTTCGCGCCTTCAGCAACGGAGATTCAGTTTTCGCGCTGAATTTCAACGGCTCTCCTAAGTGGCTGAAGGGGAAGATTGCCAGCACAACTGGCCCCAAATCCTACACCGTCGAGTTGGAAGATGGACAGGTCTGTAGACGTCACATCGACCAACTCCGGAAAAGGTGGGGGGGAGCACACGAAAACCAGCCTGACGAGGGAGGCCTACAACACCCAGACGAGGTAGGCCTCCAACACCCCGGCGAGGTAGACCTACCACACCCAGACGAGGTAGGCCTACAACACCCCGGCGAGGTAGGCCTACAACACCCAGACGAGGTAGGCCTACCACACCCCTGCGAGGCAGAGCAACGCCATCCCGACAAGGTCGGCCCGGCACACTACCAGGTACTGTCACGTCGGCAGTCCAGCGAGGTAGACCGGGGCCAACCGCACGGGGGATGGCAACACCAACCCAGCCAGGTGGGCACCCGGCACAACAGGGCCAGGGACTACCAACCCAGCCCACAAGTAGACCGGGACCTGCCCAGAGAAGGAGCAGCGTACCCCACCAGTGACGACAGCCGACGCCAGCCCAGCCAGGGAGACCGCAGTTCCAGGCGAGTAGACCGGGACCCAGCCAAGACGGGCAACCCACTACCCATGGGCGAGGGTGGCATACGACTCCCCGGCGAGAGGGACCCCCGCCCATCGCAGAAGACAGCCAGGAAACAACAACCCGACCCGGATGACCCCAGGCACCACCCGACGGTAGACCAGGGACTAGGGGGAAGGGAAAGCCAACAACAACCCGGCCAGGGAGACCTACACCACCCCGGCAGGGGAGACCTCCGCCGCTCCACAGAGGTAGTCCCACAACAACGTCCCGACCAGGTCGACCACCACCAACCAGACGGGGTAGACCAACACCAGCCCAACCGAGGGGACCAACGCCACCCCTGCGAGGTCGGACAGCACAACGACAACCAGCACCACCCACAGCTGGCGGACCGGACCCGAGGGCACCGAGCGGAACCACCACCCAACCGGCAGCAGGCCGGACCGCGACCGAACCGCAGCGCCCGGGAGACCAGGGAGGAGCAAGCGACAGACTTACCAAGACTCAGATGCTCTTCCCGGGTCGGAACCGACCAACCGAGACGAGGCGATAGATCCACAGGCCAGGAGGAAGACCAACAGAACCAGCCATCCAAGGTCTGCGGTCCGGCCGGAGGCGCTGGGGGTGACCCCGCTCACTCGACAGCCGAACCGAGCCCGGTTCCAGAGAGGGAACCAGGAGACGAAGGAGCCCCGTCCATCCAGGCCAGAGACGGAGAAGAAGTGAGACTGCGCAGGTCAGCTAGGGTGCCGAGGCGTCCTACGTACCTGCGCGATTACGTGACTTTTGTGGACGAGATTTGACAGTTCGGACTAAGGGGGGAGGAGTGTTATGTCCTTATAAGGACATCCGCCCTGATTGGCTGCTAGCCATTGGGCGGGAGATTTGAATCCCTGTCAAGGGGCGGTGCGTCTGCCGGGAGCGAATATAAGGAGAGCTCCGGCAGCGTGCCAGCCAGTCTTGTCTTGCTACTTTGTAACTAATAAAGTTATTTAATGTATCGAGCTGGTCACGTCTTCTGTTCCTGCGCCTAATCTAACACAATCAATATAAATCATAAGGATACAAGCAACAAAGTTACAGTCATGCAGTCATAAGTGGGAGGAGATGGGCGATAGGAATGATGAGGAGACTAATAGTAATAGTAATGCTGCCTTAGCGAATAATTTGACAGTGTTGTTACAGATCTGGGATTTCCTAGACATTCATCCTAGTACTAATCAACTAAATTCAATTTCACTGTTGTTATTGTTGTTTTCAGATCAGCCAGATTTGGCTATATGCTGCAACAAATGTTTGGTGGGACAAGAAAAACAGCCAAACAGCCCCAAAGGGTGAGGATTCTATATGGCTATAGATTTTTATATTTCTTTGTGTTTGTACATCTCTCTCTCTCTCTCTTTTTCTTTTGCCTGTCTTCATTGAATTAAATATTTGGCTGAAGAGCTGGCACCCCCATCAGGAGAAACATTTTATTGTAAGCTCAATATGTTTGCTGTGAAATATTAAGAACGCTTCTGCTTTAAAACCAAAAAGAAAAGTGTAACCCCACAGAACCATACCTTCTTCCCAGTGGTGAAATCTGAACCAGTTTATTACTGGTTCACTGGCTGCACATGAGCACTGCATGCGCAGTGTGCACCATGCACCAAATACGAGGTGCACGCACGCGCATTGCATGCCTAAAGAAGGCATGGTATAAGTAGAACAGCGCACCGTGTGTGTGTATGATTAGCTGTGGTGCCCGGTCTTTTTTTTTAACTTTTAAAAGCATTTAAAGCATCGGCCGAATAGGTTGTAAAAAAAATGCTTTTAAAAGTAAAAAAAAAAAAGGCTCTGACAATTGCGCGGCTCAGCTGGGATCGTCAGAGCCTTTTTTTTTTACCTTTTAAAAGCATTTTTTAAAAAACCGATTCGGCCAAATAGGTTGTAAAAAAAATGCTTTTAAAAGTAAAACAAAAGACTCTGACGATCAGGCAGCTCAATTGGGATCGTCAGAGCCTTTTTTTTACCTTTTAAAAGCATTTTTTAAAAGAAGTGGCAAGCGGGTGACCGGGCAATTGGGTGGGCATGAGTGGGGGGGGAGGATTTTTGCTACTGATTCTCCGAACCACCCGCCACCATTGCTACTGCATCGCCTGATTCGGTCCGAACTGGGAGCATTTCACCCCTGCTTCTTCCTCTCCATAATTTTAACTTCCTTCACTTTAAAACAAAATAGGCTGATATGGCCATGCTTCTTTTACAATCTATTTGTGATGGAATAATAAAATATTCACTGCAGGGACCCAAAAGTGAACAAGATATTTTGGGGAAGTAAAGTGGAAAGTGTTTGACACAGAACTGCCTTTAAAAAAACAAGTAGTCTCCTCCTTTTTTTAACATTAATTTTTCCAAGAAGTGAGATAGTATTTGGTAAAACAAGTTCAAATCCTTACATTTGTAAGGAAGGTCCTGAAAAAGTCACTATTGACTAGTCTTAACTTCTCCTCTTTGGATTATTGTAAAGCATGTGATCAAGTCATCAATCACTATGAACAGTGGTTGCTGCCAACTTTTAATGGTGCAGTCCTTGTAAGTAGCCTTTGCTGTTTGGTGAAATGTAGCTGCCAACTCTCTTGCATTTTGGGGAGAAAGAAGATGCAGTTGTAAGAATGCTACATTTTTCCTGCAACTGTTGTCTTCATCTGGGTAGTAAGAGGAAATGGTATAGGAGGCTGGTAGAATTAAATAGAATAGACTAAAACAGTTGGAAGGGACCTTGGAGGTCTTCTAGTCCAACCCCCTGCTTAGGCAGGAAACCCTACCCCACTTCAGACAAATGGTTAGCCAACAACTTCTTAAAAACTTCCAGTGTTGGAGCATTCACAACTTCTGGAGGCAAGTTGTTCCACTGATTAAGTGTTCTAACTGTCAGGAAATTTCTCCTTAGTTCTAAGTTGCTTCTCTCCTTGATTAGTTTCCACCCATTGCTTCTTTTTCTACCCTCAGGTGCTTTGGAGAATAGCTTCACTTCCTCTTCTTTGTGGCAGCCCCTGAGATATTGGAACACTGCTAAATTGATACATAAAAATGTATCAATTCATAATTACAGTTGTTATAGAATATCAGGATTGGTGGAACCAGTATGCTGAGGGCTTACTCCACTATGATGCTGGGTATAAAGCATTAAACATGAAGCTGATGGAGCAAATAGCACACATGTGTATTCTGCAATCCATTGAGTTTATTATTTAGTACAAAGGGGAGCTCTTAAATTTATTTATTTATATTTATTTATTAAATTTAAATAATGCCCACTGTCAAGTGATCCTGGGCAACTGTGAAATCCAGAGATTAATAATAACTTTTAATTCAATCTACTCACAGAATTTTGATGCATAGCTCTAATAGGGACATTCAAGTTGCTGAAAGACCGACAGAGATATATTTTTTTAAAAAATGTTTTTATTAAGACAAAAAGCACAGTAAAAAACAAGACAAACATAACAATGTGTACTATTTTTACAGACTTCTGCATCGGCATGTATATTCTGCTTTTATATTTAACTCTTCTACTTTATTTTTCTATCCTTTATAATAACTTTGATAACTATTATAACCACACTTGTTACATATCACACAGAGAGATTATCTACATGAAAAGACACAAGAGAAAAAGGTGTGGGACAAAATGGATGTCTTCCAACCTACAACTACAACCTTTTCCTATCTGGCTTCTACTGTTTGGAACTGACTCATCCTTGGACTATGTCTAATCTCTTGATGTATATCATTAGAAATGCAGAAGTTTTCTGTACTTAAAAAAAGGATAAAACCAGGGTAGATATTCATTAATCAAAAATCTACAGAAATGATTGAAGTTAAGTCCCTTTATAATCAATGGAGTTTTCCTTTTCCTTTCAAGGACTGACTGGTGGAGTAGGCTTTCAACACATCTGTGCAAAGACTGTTATACAGAGAACCTGTGTGTGTGTGTGTGTGTATGTATGTATGTATGTTGTGACAGGGTTCTGAATCTCACTTTCAGGTTTTCTATCATGAAGAGCCTTGTATGCATGGACATTGGTTGCAAATTTCTGTGAGTTCATGGTCAGCTGTACTTCAAAATATTAACTACGCCTACTATCTAATGTTGCCTGAAATTATTTTTCACAGAAACTGTACTCATTGTTTAATTCATAGGTGTGCATCAGTGGTGGGTTTCAAATTTTTTACTACCGGTTCTGTGGGTGTGGCTTGGTGGACATGGCATGGCTTGGTGGACGTGGCTTGGTGGGCATGGCAGGGGAAGGATACTGTAAAATCTCCATTCCCTCCCCAATCCAGGGGAAGGTTGCTGCAAAATCCCCATTTCCTCCCAATCAGCTGGGACTTGGTAGGCAGAGAATAGAGGGGGCGGGGCCAGTCAGAATTTTTTACTATTGGTTCTCCGAACTATTCAAAATTTCCGCTACCGGTTCTCCAGAACTGGTCAGAACCTGCTGAAACCCACCTCTGGTGTGCATGTAATATAAAAGTTGGCTTTCTTTGCCCAAATGTTTGCTAAATTGTGCCCAGAATACCCAATGTAGTTCTGTAAAACTAAAACTTTTACTATGTCCTACAGAAATTGTCCAAAAGTTGCTTCTAAACAATCACAGCTGTGTGACAGAAAGGAGTAAATGTGTTAAGCATATAGAATAAATTTCAACTGAAATTAAATGATGTATGAAATTCAACTTTACTTTTTGTGTCCCTCTTTGCATTGATCCCATTTACTTTTTGTCCCTCCCCATAATAGGCAGCTAAAAGATCAGAGGTGAGTCTCATTCCAAACAAGAACAGAGCCCTCCCTAATCCTAACCCTTGGCAATAACATGTTAATCATTAGCACACAGTAAAATTTCAATTTTACCGATTCAAACCCATAACTTCTTGTTTAAATTAAATCTTTTTTTTTAAAGTTGTAAATAAGTGAACCAATGGCAAACATCCTCCTGACTTCAATTCTTCTTTTGACTTGAGATTAGGTTCCCATTGGGTAAAAGATATTATTTCACCATCAGTCCACTGTTTTAGTCTCACCATCATTTGCTTTCTGAAAAAGTCTTCCTGATATGACAATCAAAGAGATACGGTATCTTAGAAGAAAGCCTTATTTTATATTTATTCCAAACTCTTAGGATGGCACACCTAGCAAAACAATTCCAAAAATCAGCATTTATTTTAATCTTGTCATGCCATAGTAGGCGTTTCCTCCAGTTCTACTAACCTTTTATTTTTAATGGTCATCCAATCTTTCAGCCAGACCAAACAAGAAGCCTCAGAATATAATTCTAAATCTGGTAAACCCAAACCTTTTTTTTTTTAGCAACTTGCAACAATTTGTTTTTAATTTTGGGGGGTTTTTTATTCTCATTGCTATATAAACTTAGAAAAATCTGTTTGCCATTGTTTAAATGGAATATCAGTCATCAATATTGGTTATGTCTGCAATAAAAAGAAGATATTGGTAAAGCATTCATCTTAATTACAGAGATTCTTCCCAAAAAAGATAATTGCCAGTTAATCCCATCTTGGTAGATCTTTTTTTAAATATCATTCCAAATAGGTACAAAATTATTTTGAAATAGCTTAGAGTTTGCATTTGTCAGTGTCGCTCTAAGATATTTGATCTTTTTCTCCACCTTAAAAACCTGACTTCTTTATCAAGATTTCATAATCCTGAATATTTATATTCTTAACCAGAATTTTTGTTTCCTGCTTATTTATTTTGAAACCTGTTAAACCTCCAAAGTCATTTAGCTTTTTCATCAAATATTCTATACCATCGTGAAGATTCAATTCAGCTGATTTATTGCTGCCAGTCTATGCACAGAAATCTTCTCAACTAAGAGTTAGCACCTTGCTAGAATTAGATAAGGATCAACTGCAGTCAAGGGGGTTGGACTTAATTCATTTGTGGCTATGTAATGACTTTAAACTAATGCCTCTTTTTATTCTTCTCCTGGCTCTGCCAGTTCTTCTCCTACTCCTAATAATGAAATATTATTATATTCTCTTTTGTTTTGATGGAATATTTATTCCATTAATATTCCATATTATATATTTATTCTCCATCTCCATCTCCAAATCCTGTACAACTGTTCCCTCAGTCTCTTCCTGTTTTTCTGTATCTGGTGATTGAAGTTGGTCCAGAACAGATTTGTTGTCAGTATTCTTTGCTTCCTGTGTCTGTTCTAAAAGCTTGGGACCTAACTATGTGATAGATGACATATCATATGCAGACTTTCCATATGTAGAAGATTATATTTGTCACTCAGGATTGAACTGTGGAATTTTTTGTGCTCTCTGAGCTTGGTTTGCTTGCAGACATTCATTACCCGACTAGGTAAAGGTGAAGGTTCCCCTCGCACATATGTGATAGTCGTTCCCAACTCTAGGGGGCAGTGCTCATCTCCGTTTCAAAGCCGAAGAGCCAGCACTGTCCAAAGATGTCTCTGTGGTCATGTGGCCGGCATGACTAAACACCAAAGGCGCACAGAAAGCTTTTACCTTCCTACCAAAGCTGGTCCCTATTTTTCTACTTGCATTTTTTACGTGCTTTCGAACTGCTAGGTTGGCAGAAGCTGGGACAAGTAACGGGAGCTCACCCCATTGCGCAGCACTAGGTATTTGAACCGCTGAACTGCCAACCTTTCAATCGAGAAGCTCAGCGTCTTAGCCACTGAGCCACCACGTCCCTCAGACCCAGCTAGGTAATACTGCTAGGTTGGCACATTGGGGGAAAAAAAATAATACAAGGGATGCCTTAATTCAAAGAGAATGGCTGGGTAGAACCTGGTAACAGGGGAAGGAGTCCCTGTGGATTTTACTCTGCTCGTCATTGCCAACTGTAGGGTATAGAACTTGGTGGAGGAACCCTTTTTAGGTGGGAGAATATCCTGCAATTTTCTGTACTAGTTGTTGTTGTTAGTTGTGAAGTTGTGTCCGACCCATCGCGACCCCATGAACAATGATCCTCCAGGCTTTCCTGTCCTCTACCATCCCCGGAGTCCATTTAAGCTCGCGCTCAGTGACCTCGCTTTCACCTCCATCCAGCCACCTCGCTTTCTGTCGTCCCCTTCTTCTTTTGCCCTCAATCATTCCCAGCATTAGGCTCTTCTCCAGTTGGTCCTTCCTTCTCATTAGGTGGCCAAAGCATTTGAGTTTCATCTTCAGGATCTGGCCTTTTTAAAGAGCAGTCAGGGTTGATCTCCTCTAGGACTGACTGGTTTGATCACCTTGTAGTCAAAGGGACTCATAGTACTCTGTACTAGTACCTATTATGAAAGAGCCAGTGTGCTCTAATGCAATGTTTCTCAACCCTAGAAACTTTAAAATGTGTGGGCTTCAACTCCCATGCTGGCTAGAAATTCTTGAGTTGAAGTCCATTCACCTTAAATTTGCCCAGGTTGAGAAACATACAGTTTAGGAGTTGGACTAGGACTGAGCAGAGTCTGGTTCAAGTTGACCTTTGCCTACAGATGTTCCTTTGATGACTTTGGGCCAGTCATTCTCTTTCAGCCAAATTTAACTCACAGGGTTGCTATTGGAGGATTCTCTTGAACTTCCCTTCCTCTTGCTATTGTTTGTTGTCTTGAACTTCCCTCTCGTACCTACCTTCCTTCCTTCCTTCCTTCCTTCCTTCCTTCCTTCCTTCCTTCCTTCCTTCCTTCCTTCCTTCCTTCCTTCCTTCCCTCCCTCCCTCCCTCCCTCCCTCCCTCCCTCCCTCCTCTCTGACCAACAAATCCTTCATTAGTTTCATTTCTCCATAGGAAGTGCATAAGCTATTTCCAGAAGCGTTAAATCCAAAGCGTCCCAAAGTCTTATGTTACAATTGTACCATATTCATTATACATATCCAGAAGCTACAAACCTATTAGTAGTCTTCTGCAATTAACAATAGCCTGGTTCCGAGTTTGCTCCAGGGCATGACTTGCCCCTATATCCAGGGGCAGGATTATCACATTTTCTTGTTCGCCGGCGTTGTCCTTGCTGACAGGTGGACCAGTTAGACCAGCAGCTCCAGCTCCCATGAACGGCTGGATCAGCTGGATCAGGATCAGAAAGCATTTGTCTAACTTCAGAACATTCAGAACTTCAAAAATAACTCCATCTACCTTCAGAATCTCACAGTCACACAGTATACCTTAATTGTATATTGATTGGCTATTTGGGCTAACTTACTGCATAAACCTGTATCAACCAATTGTTCCCCCTCCCCTCCAAGAAACAATGATTAAACAGTACATACTTTAGTAAAGTGTGTGGACATGGTCAAAACAATAAGAGGACATTGTAAATCTATGGAAGAAAATTCTTATTTACCCTGTATAGACATTAGCTTTGTTCTAATTGCATTCAAACCAGGGGTGAAATGTAAAATCTGTTACTACCGGTTCTGTGGGCGTGGCTTGGTGGTGGTGGGATAATGTGACTGGGTGGGTGTGGCCAACTTTTTTAAAAAAAAACTTTTCAAAGCATTTTTTCTAATGCTTTGAAAAGCCTCTCTGCTGATCAGGAACTCAGCTGGGAACGTCAGAGACTTTTCAAAGCATTTTTTTACCACCTCTTTGGCCAAGAGGTTGCAGAAAAAAATGCTTTGAAAAGCCTCTGATGATCCCAGCTGAGCCGCGCGATCATCAGAGGCTTTTTTTTTTTTAACTTTTAAAAGTATTTTTTCATCGGAAGAGGTTGTAGGAAAAATGCTTTTAAAAGTAAAAAAAAAAAAAAGCCTCTGATGATCGCGCTGCTCAGCTGGGCATGGGGGGGGGGGAGGCAGGGATTTTTGCTATCGGTTCTCTGAACCACCCGCCGCCACCTGATCGCTACCGGATCGGGCGATCCGGTCTGAACTGGGAGCATTTCACCCCTGATTCAAATTCTTCTATAAACTCGATTGCAGAAAATATGACTTCAGCAACAGAATGGTCAATGCCTGGAATGCACTACCTGACTCTATGGTTTCATCTCAAAACCCCCAAAATTTTAACCTTAGACTGGCTACTGTTGACCTCACCCCATTCCTAAGAGGGCGTGCATAAGAGCACCAGAGTGCCTACCGTCCCTGTCCTAATGTTCCCTTTAATTGTATTCATTTTATGTATTCAATTCATGCTTATACTTATATATATTATCTAATACGTACTCGACAAAATAAAATAAATAAATAAATAAATAAATGTATTCATAGTTGCAATTCTACTCAGTTAAGAATAATTGGTAGCATTTTCTGATTTGTATCATAGATGGCTTTGATTTGACTGCCGCTGATTGGGTTATGGATTTTATTTAATGAAATAGTCTCTATTATTTTATTTGCTTACAATTTACGTTTTCTTATATTTTTAAATAACACAGTAGAGCTAAGAGAGCCATTAAAATATATGGTAAGTCACTGAATGACTTCTAACCTGGTATCAAATCTGAAGCAGGTATTTCACAGCCGTCTCCCTTGTAAAATGGAGTGCAGGCGCATTCACACTTTCCGTCTAGCAGCATCACCGTCCCACCATGTAGACAAGGTTTGCATTTACATACGTTGTATTCAGCCACATAATCCTCTACAGCTCTGTCCAGATTTACTTTCTTCATTCGGGAGTCTGGGATATTCAGTGGGATAAGTTCAGAAATTGGGGCCATCTGCAAAAATATTTAACCACATGTATGGGTGCATTTTTTTCAGTTTAAACCATTGCTTACCATTATTACGCAGTTCTGTGCAGAATATAGCACTTCATCCTGAGAACATCTATGCTCTACTGTAGTAATATTCACATTTCCTAAGTAAATACTCTGATTCTTAAAGATGCCGACTTTATAATATTTGCTAATTGCAGACTTGTTGCTGCTACTGCTGCATATAAATATAAAGGTTGCTGGGAAAACTAAAGTAGAGGTCCAGAGGTTTCAAAAGTCTTGCATGAGCAATAAAATGAAGCATGAATGAATGAATGAATGAATGAATGAATGAATGAATGAATGAATGAATGAATAAATGAATGAGGAAGGAGGGAGAGAGGGAGGGAGGAAGGTAGGTAGGTAGGTTCATTAGGAACTTCCAGGACTTTAGAATGTTAAGTGTTGAAAGAAAGCTGTAGCAAACCATTCGCAGAAAACCTCATGGAAAGGTTTACAGCTGGTCCTCGATTTATGACCACAACCAAGCCCCAAATCTCTGTTGCTAAGTGAGACATTTGTTAAGTGAATTTTGCCCTGTTTTACAGCCTTTCTTTCCACAGTTGTTAAGTGGATGGCTGCAATTGCTAGGTTAGTAACACAGTTGGGCTCAGTGGCTAAGACACTGAGCTTGTCGATCAGAAAGGTTGGCAGTTCGGCGGTTCGAATCCCTAGTATGGGTCTCCTGTATGAGCAGGGGGTTGGACTAGATGACCTCCAAGGTCCCTTCCAACTCTGTTACTGCTAGAAGTGTATCTGTCTTCTCCATTGACTTTGTTTGTCAGAAGGTCTCAGAAAGTCCCATAACTCCGGGACACTGCAACCATTATAAATATTTTATATAAATAAATATAAATATAAGAATTTTGATCATGTGGCCTTGGGGATGCTGCCATGGTCCTAAGTTTGAAAAACAGTCATAACAGTAGCTTTTTTCAGTGCCGTTGTAACTTTGAATGATCACTAAACAAACTGTTGTAACTCAAGGACTACCTGTATTTGACTAGAATCTTTGATTCTGAAAAACTTTTACCTTTTAAATGTTTCTTCAAGAAAGAAGAAACCTGTTCATTTATAGGTTCACATTTATTTAAAAAAAAAATCTCCAATTTATTAACAGAGGAAAATCCTCTCACCTGTTGTTTGATCACTGCAGGAGCTTGAGGTAATGTAGCAGCCCATTCAACGTACTGTTCGACATCGACTGAATTGACATTTGAAGAAAGCATTTCATTCAACTTTGTTAAAGTAGCTGTTGTCCCACCTTGAATCAGAGAGACTACATCTTGGATAATCCGGCTTTTTTCATTCGTAGAATCTGGAAGAGAGAAGAATAGGAGATGAAAAAAGAGGAAGAGTGGCTTACCAGAACAACTTCCCTGGGTGATGAAGAAAATTATCTTAATGAAGATGATATAAGTGAAAATTATTATTTTTTCACTATAACTTCGAAGAAAGGAAAATGATGGGGTTTACTATGGTTGAAAATGGAGTAACTGTGAGTTTCTACCAACTATATTTGCCCAGATTGAGGAAGTATAATCTTGTATATTTGTTGGTTGCAACTGATTTGCCGGGGTCATCTTTCAGGTGGTTTGGTATTCCCTATTCCAACTTGTATACTAGTGACTCAGTGAATAATTCAGGGATTCCTGCTTGAATCCCATGGTGCCTGAATGATCAGGCATTTTATTAGAATAGACATTTTACTTGATCGCTTTTCAATTATTTCATCACCTAGAGATATACAGATATAAATTTGCCTTTGTTGAATAATACGCCGCACACATTTAGAAAGAGGGCATGTTTGTATATGTGAGAGAAAATTCAAGATGGCAGCTTCAACTATGTGACTGAAGCCCCACTCCTTTTATGTCAATGGCAGATATCGGAATGTATCTCCAAATACTGTTCTGTTTCAGTGACTCAGACACCTAAAAACAAATGCGCGCTCAACCATTCTTGTTTACATTTTGAACTGAAAACTTCCCTTACCCAGTAGCACCTACCCAATTCAAAATCTAGTTTGGCTAGGCTATCTTATACCTTAATTCTCAAGGTAGGACACCCATATAGAAGGTTGTTCTACATGAGGGTTTCCATAGATTACACTTTTCTGTGATTATACTTCCAAAGAGACTTGACCAATTGGCTGAGATGTGGCCAGTCCCACCTCGGCACTTTTCACATGTCTGGGAGGTTGCCTCATTTCTTCAAGAGAAATATAACTTATTGTCCTTTTGATGCATTCTTCATTCTCCATTCTTCATTTTCCATACATTGCATTTGTTGAAATCTTCCTGTGCAAAAATGTCTGCCTTCTTTGCTTTCTTTTTGCAAGTCTAATATATTTTAACATTCATGAAAGTCCATTCACACAAATATATATGACATAAACATTACTACTATATCATAGCATTATATAGTGATTGGCATGCTAGTGAAATATACTGGCATTGATATATACTTTAGTATTGTTTATTACTTTATGTGATTATAGAGTACATGATTGACCTATTCCAACAATACAACTTAGTTCCAGTATGAGGGACAATGTACCAATTAAAATGCAAATTTAGGGATCAAAATGTCAGAAAAAGGAGCTGAGATACTTACTTTTTTCCAACTTTTCGTCTTTACATTTTTCATTTTTAATCTTTGCTTTGACTTCTGTGGAAAATATATTGGCCCCAAGATCTAAATTAAAGCCTAGGCATTCGTTTACATCTTTTCTGGTGATCCCTGAAAATACAGTCAGTAAAAATGATTACAGGTGGGAAGTAAATAGCATATTTACTTTGCAATGTTTTTATATCTTTTAATTAAAACATTGTTAGTTGGAAACTCTTGATTTTATATCCATTGAAGGAGGTGGCAAGTGGGAAGTGATGAAGTAAGCAATGGGTGCAGCCATAGTCAACAGTAGAAATAGAAATGTTTTTACTTTATGTCTCTTTATTTTTTAATTTTGTCATCTCTCTGTCTCTTTCTTCCCTGCCCCTTGCAACAGGTAGACAAGTAGCTCTTACTAGAGATCTGAACCAACTTCTAATATAAGGGTTCTCAAATCAGAAGTGCAGATTAACGATCTCTAGTGTGTAATTTGTCCCATCTTTTCCCCTTATCTGATGTTGTCCAGATATGTTAGAATACAATTTCCATACAGGATAAGAATTCTGAGAATTATAAACTCTGAAGTTATAAAATCTGACTCTAGGGGGCAGCAGTGATCATCTCTGTTTCTTAGCTGAGTGTCACCCAAAGACATTTCCATGGTCATGTGGCCAACATGACTATATGTTGAGGTGCACAGAACGCTGTTACCTTCCCATTGAAGTTGTACCTAATTATCTACTCACATTTGCATGCTTTTGAACTGCCAAGTTGGCAGGAGCTGGGGCAGGTAACAGGAGCTCACCCTGGCATGTGGTGCTCAGGTCTTGCACCCATCTGACAGCTTTCCAGCTGACAAGCTCAGCAACTTTAACCACTGAGCCACCACATCTTATTGAGTGTTATAACCATCACATTTCTAAGGCACCATTTTGGGGAAAGACTGATATATATATGTATGTGTCAGATGTAAATGCCTTATTCTCTAATGTGTAAATAATATATGAACGGGGTATCAGGGGTTAACTTATTCTTCACTTCTTAATGTATTCATAATTCACCACTCCCACTTATAGCTCCACCCATTGTATATATAAGGAGCCACCTACATCCTTTTCCTCGCTTCTATCTGTGAATATTCAGTGAATATAGAATGCCTATTGTAAATAAAAGGAAATATATTTAAACCTTTAACTCTTACTAATATTATTGAGTCTGATCCTGAAAATATTGCAACAAGCTGGTAGCAGAGGATGGTTAATTGACTCAATAAAAAACTTAAAAATGTCTAAGAAAGATAGGCCCAACACCAGGACCTACAGCAAAGAAATGGAAACAGAACAAGAAATAATCAACGAATCCACAAACGCAATTTCGAGAGAATCCAAAGAATACACCACTGAAGACGAAGAAATAATAGATGAAATTGATGACCAGAAGGAAATCGAAATAGAGAATAACGAACTCAGGTCAGAGATATTAAAACTATTAAAGAGCCAGAAGAATGATGAAAGCCTCATCGCGAAACTCCAAGATATGCTGAAGAACAGTGGAGCAGCGAGAGAGAAAAACATCACTAATGAAAAGTCTAAAGACCCAAAAATAGTGAGTGATATGACTGCAGAGAAAGTCATTACGAAGAAGAAAAACGGTGATCCCGCGCGAAATTTTGAATGGCAGCCATCTTGGTTTCAACAGGCCTCCAGGGTGAGCGAAGCAGAGCCAATCAAAATGCTCAATTCAAAATTTCTGGCGCGAAAAACGTTATCAAACAACGAAAATGAAAAAGAAGATTCAAACTCCTCAGAAGAATCAGAATCAGAAAGTGAAGATGATTCAACAAACTCCCAAATAAAATCAGCAATGAAAACACTTTTTGCTGCATTTGGGCCAAAACTAAAAATTAACAAACAGCTACCGAAGAAGCGAGCGAGCAAGCCGATGCCTCAAGACTTGCCCGCTCCCATCCTGACTACGAGAACGCCGACGCCCGAACCCAGAGAGCCCTGCCGGTACCGCCCTACGCCACAGACCGAAGCAAGCACCAAAGCCCTCAGGGGAAGAGGAAGAGCAGCCGCTGTCGTCAAGACTCCCAAAATCGAACCAGAGACCGATTCATCTGAAGAGGAGCAGAACGAGCGAGCCACAATGGAGAGAACCTTCCACGACGACTCCAAAGAAGAAATGGACAACGCGCATGCGCAAAACTACGCAGACGGTCCGGGAAGACATGAACTGGCGAGGAGACCATGCAGACTCGTTGCGAGCATCCCCATGCCGTTTTGCAATTTTCTACACTTGCGAGACCACGGACTACCTCAGGTTGTAAGTAATGGACACAATAATGTCGGAAATTTACCCAGTGACTTCCCAAAGCTAAGGGTTGATGGCGTTAATTTGCAAGAATGGTATCAACAGCTCCAGGTTGTCTTTATGAAGGAAAACTTATTATTTTTTATCACTAGTCCCCCAAAAAGACCTTGGACTCTAAAAGTAGATTGTTTACACCATAGAGCATTTTTCTTAATAATATCTAGTGTGTCTCCTGCAATGTATCATAGCATTAAGCCAAATCTGACTGTTTCAGAAATCATTCAATGCATGTTTAATTTGTTTCACAGTGACAGTGTAGCTACCACCACAAGGATGTCTAAAGATTTCTTTTCATCTAGGGTAAAACCAGGGGTTTCCATAAGTGAGCATTTAATATATTTAAACAAAATAAGAGCTGAGCTGCATTTGAGGGGGGAGGTGATTTCAGACCAAACAATGAAAAGTGTTATTATCAACTCACTTGATTCATCATGGGACAATTTTATGTCACATTTAGACACTATCAATCTAGGATATTTATCCATAGAAAGTTTATCCAATAAATTGATAGCAGAAGACAATTCAAGAAGGAATCGTTCTAGCAATCACACAGAACACAAACCATATAGGAAAGTAGCTTTCCAAGAAAAATATAATGAAACATTTAAATGCCACAATTGTGGATCCAGGGAACACAATAGAAGAGACTGTCCCAAAATTTCAAGAGAAAGGCATAGGTCAGAATATAGAAACAAATACAATTATAGACAGTCTTCCATAGATAGACATAGATATAGGAGCCCACCAAATTACAAAGAGAATAGAGGGGGCAGAGATAATTCAAAGGATAGAAAATCTGGCTCACTGAACGGGCTAAATAAACAAGACAACACTAACATACAGCAAAATGAGAACAATAATTGGCTTATTGATTCTGGAGCAACTAATCACACCACTAATAACAAAAATATATTGTCTTCATTTGCAGAAGATAAATTTGTAATAAAGGTAGCTAACCAAGAAAAGGTGCAAGTATTAGGTAGAGGGAATGTAACCTTGCCTGGTCTAGGAAAAATAGAGGGGGTATTGCTAATACCTGAGATACCTCATAACATACTAAGTGCTATAAAACTAAGTAGAGATTCTGACATTAACATTGTTTTTTCAAAAGGAAAAGCGATTTTGGAGAAGAATAAAATAAATATAGGCACAGTGATGATTAAAGGAGGCCTACCTTATCTGATAACTAAGGAAAAATGGTTGCATAACATTGACTCAAATATGGAAGATTGTATTGAAGTAGATGATGAAAATATTAGCAATAGTGACAATGATGAGTGTAAAACATCTCATGATCACAAAGATGCACACAATGAAAAAAAACCAAAAATAGGTAAGCCAATTCATGATGAGTGTGCTCACATCTTACATAGGAAGTTAGGACATGCCAGTTTTCCTGTAGTACAAAAAATGACTGAACATGCAGAAGGTGTTAAAATAAAAAATTGTGAAAACTATTTGGAATGCTCAGTATGTAAATCTACAAAACTAAAAACTAGCCCCAGGCCAAGAAAATCTACTAGATCAACTAACAAAATTTTTGATTTAGTACACATGGACTTAGTTGGTCCATTAACTCCATCAATCACTTATAGAAAACGTTACTTCCTGACAATAGTGGACGATTATAGCCGCTATGGGTTTGTTTATACATTAAAACACAAAGATGAAACATTTCAAAAATTTAAAGAATTTTACAAACGCATAGAAACACAACACAACATCAAAATAAAACAAATTATGACAGATAGGGGATGCGAATTCATGTCTAAAGAATTCTCCCAATGGTTAAAAGACAAAGGAATGTTACATTACACATCTAGTCCATTTTCTGCGTTCCAGAACGGGATTGCAGAGAGGAAAAATTCCACATTACAAACCATGATTAGATGCACATTGGAAGATGCTGGCTTAAGCAAACAATTCTGGTCAGACGCCTTACATTATTCAAATTACACACAAAATAGAACATGGTCCAGCATTGTAAATAAGACACCATATGAAGTGATGTATAATAGAAAACCAAAATTAGCACACATGCATATATTTGGAGTCACTGCAGACGTACACATACCTAAACAATTAAGAAGAAAGGGAGAAAACGTATCCAGAAGACTCAGATTTATGGGATATGAAACCGGTACTAAAGGGTACAGATTCATTGATAACAATAACAAATTTATAGTCTCCAGAACAGCTGTGTTCCATGAACAGGCTAACTGGTCTAAATTACATCTTAATGAAATATTTCCAAATAAATATAAAGGTACAAAATCTCATGAAGAAGGGATCATAGAAAAGCAAAATATCAACAAAAATAAGAACAAAACCAAAATTTGGACAAATAGCCAACACAAAATTAAGACAGACACATTAACAAAAAAGGAAGCAAGATATTTGCATGATAACGATAGTAAACCTGAAAAAACCATTAGAAACACCAGAAATCAAATGCCAAATAAATACAAGGATTACATAATGCATATGGATGGTGAGCCAACAACACCCAATACATATGAGGAAGTGTTAAAACTCCCTCGTGAAGAAAAGGAAAAATGGGAATTAGCGATGAAAAAAGAGATGGAAAGTTTACAAGGATTAAATGTATTTACACCTGCAATTGCACCTAAGGATAAAACAATTATTGGTACCAGGTGGATATATAAAATTAAGAACTTAGAGGGAGGCAATACTCTATACAAAGCTAGACTAGTTGCACAAGGTTATGCACAGAAATATCCGGAGGACTATACTGACACGTATTCCCCCACAGTAAGAACAGAGAGTGTCAAAACAGCTCTAGTGGTAGTATCAGCACTCAACCTTGATGTATTTCAATACGACATACAGACTGCGTATCTACACGCTAAACTAGATAAAGAAATATACGTAAGAGCACCTCACAGTCAATACACAAACAAAAATGAAATTTGGTTGTTAAACAAGAGTTTATACGGGTTAAAACAATCTGGTAAACGATGGTATGATTGTTTAGTGAAAGTACTTAGAACCATGGACTTCAACGCTACTACTGCTGATAACTGCTTTTTTGTCAAAAAGGATGATGATTACATTGAATTTGTATTGATTTATGTGGATGACATTTTATACATAGGAAAACATAAAGAGAGAAGAGAAACCTTTGTAACCAAACTAAATGAACATTTCTCGTTAAAATCTCTAGGTAAAGTAAACAAATATCTTGGTGTCCAAATTAATAAGACTAGAAGGGGATTCAAACTTACTCAGAGAGATAAGATTGTAGAACTTTTAAATAAATGCAATTTAAACAATGCCAAACCTTGTGATACTCCTATGCAAACTGATTTTCTAAGAAATACTGATGAATCTTCCCCCGAATTCAAGGATAACACATTTTATAGATCAATCATAGGTTCACTTCTTTATATATCTAATTGGACTAGACCAGATATCGCCTTACCACTCAATCTATTATCCAGACATGTCAGCAAACCAACAATGTATCACTGGGAAGCTGTTAAAAGAATTTTAAGATATCTGAAAAGTACACTAGACTTTTGCTTAATATTAGAACCTAAAGACAATAAAGAACCAAAGCTTACATGTTATGCAGATGCAGACTGGGCTGGAGACACCTCATGTAGAAAAAGTACATCTGGTTATATATTTCTCTTAAATGACTGTCCAGTTTACTGGTACACTGGTAAACAAGAACTAGTGGCCACTTCAACGACAGAAGCGGAATATGTTTGTTTATCCAAAGCTGCAAATAACCTTGTATGGTTTAATGATTTAATTTCAGATGTTTGGAAAAAACCTGTTTTGCCTTTTGTTATGCATGAAGATAATAAAGCAGCCATTGAAATATCTAGATCTGATGCCATTGGACAAAGGTCCAGACATATAGATATAAAATTTAAACATGTGAGACAATTATCTCAGGATGGATTTATTAAAGCAGTGCATTGTGATACCTCAGAACAATTAGCTGACATATTGACAAAGCCTTTACCTTCTAAGCAACACAAATATTTAACTTCTAAGTTGTATGTATTGTATTGTCCTGAATCTGAGTGTAATTGGTGTTGTATAACGAATCGGCATTTAGAGGGGGATTTGTCAGATGTAAATGCCTTATTCTCTAATGTGTAAATAATATATGAACGGGGTATCAGGGGTTAACTTATTCTTCACTTCTTAATATATTCATAATTCACCACTCCCACTTATAGCTCCACCCATTGTATATATAAGGAGCCACCTACACCCTTTTCCTCGCTTCTATCTGTGAATATTCAGTGAATATAGAATGCCTATTGTAAATAAAAGGAAATATATTTAAACCTTTAACTCTTACTAATATTATTGAGTCTGATCCTGAAAATATTGCAACAGTATGCCTCAATGTGGCATAGATCAAGGACTCGGACATCAGGGCATCCAATTTTCCCCCCCTTCAAAACAATGCATGTAGGGAAAAGTGCTTAAGAAGTCATAGACCAGTTTCAAGCTGGCTCATCCATGGAATTGGGCAGATGTGAATTCATCTGTAAAGGAATTTCCCCCTAAGAAGCAGTGAACCATTCCTCATTATCTTATAGAGCTATTCAAAGGCTGATGAGGCCTTAGCTTAGAAAAATGTCAAGAATTTACTGAATGCAAATAAAATTCCTTTCAAGCTTAATATCACAATGGGTTAATAAGCCCTCTGAGGCAAAGACAAGTGTAAAAGGTAGGTGGTGGGTAAAAACCATACAATAAGGCTCCCTGGCACCAGTGGTGGGTTGCCCCCAGTTTGGACCGGTTCTATAGAACCGTTAGTAAAATCGGAGGGAGGCTCCGTCCACCCACCCCAATGTCATCAAAATGCTTCTGTGCATGCACAGAACGGTGCGTGGCCCCATTGCGAACCGGTAGGAAAGGTAAGTAGAACCCACCCCTGCCTGGCACCCTTTCTAACTTCTCCCTACCCCAGACCTCCCAAAGCCTCCCCCATCCTGAGGCACCCCACCACTCAGGGTCCCCGCACTCCAATTTCCCACCCCATCAGGTCCTACACCCTCCTCCCCACTCCTTCCACCCCAAACCCTTTCACCAATCACTCATCTGCTGTAGATATCCAGAGCTTTGGAACTTGCAATGGGGAAGGAAAGCAGGCCATTTGATGCCTTGCAACCCTGCAGGCCACATGGGGCTGTCCTGGAAGCAGGTGCCATTGTAGGAGCTGCCTCAATTCATTGGAGCCTCTCTTAAAATGGCATCCCCATTCAGGATGGAGCCAAGAGTACCAGGTGATAGAGTGGACTGCTTTCCTTTCTCAACATGCTTATGGAGTAATAGATGCTGCAGTGTCCCTGCTATTGGTTGTAAGGGCAAATCTACTCTTTATTCCCCTCATAACTGCGGTGGGTGGGTGGCGATGGGGGTGCTACAGCAGCCATAATTTCAAAACCAGGTTGTATGCAGCTTTTCAGGGGTCTGTTGTAACTTTGAATGGTCACTAAACAACCGGTTGTAAGTTGAGGACTACCTGTACAGGGAATCCATTGCTTGCCTCTGAAGTCAAGAAATCAACAACAAAACTAATGGCAGCTCAGTATAAACATCATAAGATGTTTAATATCATACTGGGTTAATAAGCATTAGATACAACTGGTGTCCTGAACCTATCCAAATTAAGATTTTTGAAGAACTCAGTTTGAAAGAAAACATGTTGATGGTCAGAAATCAGATGCCCTGATTGACAGTTTTCCCATTATTTACTCTTGGTTATAAGAGATTACTTTCATTATGTCCTTACGTTGTGATGTCATAGTTCGGTTATCCAACACATATATTAGCTCATATTTTCCTCCAATGGTTCCTCTCTGTGAATAATGAGTTCCATATGTTTCCAGAAATATAAAATACTCTCCCTTCTCATAGGTACTGGGCAACATCTTTAGATCTTCCAGGAATGTCTCACTCAAGCGCAAATTGCGTTTTCGCAATTGGAAAGTTCCCAGTTGTATATTAGATTTGACATGTAAATACTCATAATTCTATAGCAGAAAACAGTAATATATATATAAGTTATTAAAGTTATTCTATCTAAGTATCTAAGTTATAATATTCTTTCACACTGTCTTCTAATTACTGCAAGCTTGTTTATATGGGCAGTTCTCAGATCATACAAGAATCTGTAGATAATTCTTGCCCATAATGGACAACATACGGTACTCAAACATGGGAGGTAGAACCAGTAGTGAGTTTCAATTTGGTTTGCTACTGATTCGCTTGTGCATATGCGCGCGACTCTTCTGCCGCCGCTACCAGTTCGCCCGAACCAAGGCGAACCAGTAGCAACCCATCACTGGGTAGAACTCTTCCATCTCTTCCATAAAGGCAGATTTAGATAAATTTGAAAAACAGGAAGTCCTAAAGGTAATCCAGTTTAATAATCTCTACTTTCAGCAAATGATTCTAGGCATCTTCTCTTTTCTATACCACTCTGTAGCTGGTTATTTAAGACACATATCTTATACACAAATCACTAAGAAATTAGGAGTTATTGGAATGTGCAAAATTTATGGAAATCACAATCCTGCTTGCTGATGTACTTCTAACTTTTAGGCATTTCAAATGGCTATATCTAATGGTTGTCCATCACCCATGACAGTGATTGTCTAAGCATGGTGTCCAGTTCTGATGCCCATCACCATTTTTCTTGGAGATGCTGGGCCCTGAAAAGAGCAGGTGTTTTTCCAGACAAAACTCAGTTTTACCATGGAGTGGTCTAGGAAATATTACCGAATTATGTATTGCTATCCTTTATTGTTGTAATAAATTGAAGAATCCTTGAAGAAGCGCATACTACTACTAAAGCTTGTAATTAACTAGAATTAATATTCAAGAACTTTGGTGCCTAGAGATAGCTGTTATTTTGAAAATCCCCAGGTAAACAAGCATTTGGAAATCATGATTACTTCCCCAAGGAGACAAAGCCATCACTAGAATTTAGAATAACAGAGTTGGAAGGGATCTTGGAAGTCTTCTAGTCCAATCCCCTGCTCAGGCAGGAAACCCTATAGAATTTCAGACAAATGGTTTTCCAATCTCTTCTTAAAAACTTCCAGTGTTGGAGAATTCACAACTTCTGGAGGCAAGTTGTTCCACTGGTTGATCTGTCAGGAAATTTCTTCTTAGTTTTAAACATTAAGACCTAGATGAAAGACACTAAGATGGCATGTGTTTTTAGTGGCTTTGTATGGTTACTGTTGTGCTGATGTGAATCAGGAAATAGAAAGAGAAAAAGGGGAGAAGCTCCAGTCTACCCTTGGTTCCATCATGTAGGCTGATGACAGTAGTGGGTTCCTCTTACCTTTGCTACCGGTTCGGAACTGGTAGCGTGCGCGAGTGCGCAGTGCTTCTGCGCATGCGCAGAGCATTTGTGATGACATCCGGCTGGGTGGGCGGAGCCTCCCGCCGCTGCCACTACTGGCTCTCCCAAACTGGGGCGAACCGGTAGAAACCCACCACTGGCTGAAATAACTGCTAACCAATACTGGTCGACAATATTCCCATTGGTCTAACCTTGGATAGAGGTGTTATGCACGAAAGCCCTGCGATGGGAGACATACTGCCAGTCTAACCCAACAATGGAGATTGAGAGAAGAGAAAAAGAGGGGAAGAATGAAGAGAAAAATTGTAAACAACAAAAAATATTGTAGAAGGGAATGGCTGGAGAGCTATTTGGGGAGTAAAGTTGATGTGAGTATGGAGACCAGTGGTCAGATATTGGTCAAAGAAGGGCAAAAAAAGTCAACAGGTCGTTGCTTGTAGGAAGAAAAGCAAGGTCCCTAAGAGATGGTATCTACACAGAAGACCCAGGTAAGGAACGACACAGCTGGTTAAAGACAGAGAGTCAGAAACTTTGACAAAGCCAAAGTCTCTGGGAAACTTGGGTAAAGCCAAAGTCTCTGGGAAAGAAGAAATGCAGGTGAGTATTGGCTGAACAGATCCAAGAAAAAGGGGTGATTTGTGCTGAGCATCACTCTAAGCAAACTTAACATTAAGCAAGCTTTGCTTGTGCAAATATAGGCTTTTGGTATTTCAATAAACCAATTCAATATGAATGCAACTAACGGTTCAGTGCTCCTTTTGACGTTTGAATTTTTGTTTCCCCCCAAATAATTCATATTTACCTATGATTTGTTTTAACAGCTTACCTTTCCTTTGGTTTTCTCTAAGAAGTCACTCAGGTTGGATGATTTGGAAAAATTTACACTTGTCTCAAAGCCACCTGATAGAGGGAATGAAGTTGATTGCAGTTGAAGAGAGAAGCTCGCATCTAGAGAGTGTGATTTTGTTTTGAATATTTGTTTCATTGTTGATGCTTGGTCGCTGTAGAATTCACTTGTAATTTTTTTGTCTCCTCTTGTCTTGAAAGGCAGAAAATATACAGTCAAATTTCCGAGTAACATTTAGGTAATGATGGACAACACTTAGGCTATGATGACACCCTGTGGGAACTCATGATGGGCTTAGTTCAGACAAGACGTTAGTAAATCAGATTTTTGCCTCAGCACCACTGGTGAATGGTGTGGGATGCTTCTCTTTTTAAAAATCATTCCTGTTAATTTCCTTACTGTAAATGATCAACCCCAATTTCTGGGGAAATGAGGGGTTCTTCTATAATATACCATGGGGAGGGAAGAAGGCAGAGGTGAAATCTACTTACCTTCCTTACCAGTTCGGAAGTGCATGCACTTCATGCAGGCATCACATGCACACGCAGACCCTCTGCACATGCGCAAAACCTTCTGCGCATGTGCAGAGGGTAAAAAACACATTACTTCCTGGTTAAAACCAGGAAGTAATGACACCCGGGCGGGTGGGCAGAGCCTCGCGCCACCATCGCTACTGGTTCTCTGAACCACATGCCACAATCGCTACCGGATCGCCCTATCCGGTCCGAACCGGGAGCATTTCACCCCTGGAAGAAGGCTTGATCCACCACGTCCATTGGTGGATCAAGAGCCAATGGACAGAGATGACAGGAGCTATTGGGATGGACACATCTCCGCCCGCACCTCTGGTCTATATTTTGGATGATTACTTTGAGATCATCTTATCCTGCCATCCCCATTCCAAAATTAGGAGACCTTCAGATTGCTCTGCATAGCCTGAACTGTATATCTGTGGCCATAAAAATCATCAAAACCTGTGAGGGGTGAAAAGTACATGAACTGGTCTCTCCTATACTAAACAGACTCATAAGGGGATGCTTAGGCCAACGGGAGACTATTTCTTCTTCAGACCTCTGACTGAACAATAACAAATATAATTTGGCAGTGTGGTGATCCCTTGTGTCTTCAGGTAAATGTCTGAATGTCTAAAATTCCACATTTTTGATAAAGAACTAAGCTGCTTGCTTTCATTATATATAAATTAAAACACCTCTACACAGAACACCAATTGTATCTTTCCAGCATAGGAATTTTTTAAAAAAATCTCTATGGTGTTAAGGGCATTTAACAAAATATTTATAACTCATGCCCTTCAGCCATACAAAGGATAATAATAATAATAATAATAATAATAATAATAATAACAACAACAACAACAACAACAACAACAACAACAACAACCTTTATTGTCACTGCACAACATATGTACAATGAGATTGGTGGAGCCCCCTCAGTGCACCCCCCCAACACAATACAACTCACAGTGAAGACAGAAAATCCCTAACCCAATAAATCAAATTAATAAACACCAAGTCCTATTTCACCCGTGTGAACATGTTACATGTTGCGCCGGCCCTGCAAGTCCATTGTACTACATAGTTATGATGTTATTTCTCATTTAGGAGTCTGACAGCCCACGGATAAAAACTGTTCTTCAGCCTGTTTTTGAGGCTGGCTATGCTTCTATATCTCCTTCCCGATGGTAGGAGGGTAAAGAAGTGGTGATCAGGGTGTGAGTCATCCCTGAGAATTTTCCTCACTCTTCTAAGGCAGTGAGGCCTAGTGATCTCATCTAGTGGTATCAGGGGACAGCCCATGATGTTTTATGCTGTGCTCACCACCCTCTGTAATGTTTTTTTTATCTGCGGCTGTCAAACCGGCATGCCATACTGTGATGCAATAAGTGAGGACGCTTTCTATTGTGGACCAGTAAAAGGAGGTCATCAGTTATTGTTTCACCCTGTTTTCATGCAAGACCCTTACTTTTCTTTTCTTTCTTTTCTTTTCTTTTCTTTCCTTTTTTTTTTTTTTGATTTATATGCCGCCCTTCTCCAGAAACTCAGGGCGGCTTACAATGCGTTAAGCAATAGCCTTCATACTTTTTGTATATTTATACAAAGTCAGCTTATTGCCCCCACAAACTGGGTCCTCAATTTACTTACCTTAGAAAGGATGGAAGGCTGAGTCAACCTTGAGCCTGGCGAGATTCGAATTTACAATAATTGCAGACAGCTGGTGTTAATCACAATGCTATCAGTCTGATGAGCCACCATCAGACTGATATTAAAAGGGAGACCCTATTACGGAAGACCCTAACAAGACCCTTACAGCTGATGGGAACTTCTGGGTGTGTCAATCCCAATGCTTATGGTCAACGCTGTGATGGGAAGTCTGAATTATCAAATATGCATAGGGGGACCTTGCTATAGATCTAGTTCTCCCTCCCCCCAAAAAACTAGACAGTGCTGCATTTTGTTTTTGCCTATTTGTTTTTTTTTTTTTTGCAACAAAAGCACCTGGTTGTTCTTGGCTAATCTCAAAAAGCAAAGCTGGACCAGAACTGCAGACTATCTGAATGGATTCCAGGGATGTAACCTAGACAAGGCAATTTTAAAGAAAATCCTAAGGCAATGGCAAAACATCTATGTAAAGTTGCCAAGAAAATTATATGGACACACATAATTGACATTTTAGAAGCTGAGGCTGAGGCAAAGTGGATTTTACCTTTTGATGCAAAACAAAACTCTGCTTTACACAAAGAAGCTTACTTCATAACTGAGGAAAGCCGTATTCCATGGCTTGCGGTAATAAGTCGCTGTGTTCCCATCCCGGACTCTGTCACAGATGCCATTGTAGAACTCATTGTAAAATGGTTTTTGAGCTGGTTTCATTCCCAGCACATTAATACTTCAAGAAAAGGAAGCAAGAAAAGTTATGTTATTAATACACAACCATTTCATTGTATTATTAAATGTCATATACCAGTGATGGCTAACCTTTTCCGGACCGAGTGCCCAAAGCGCAAGGGCGTGCACATGAATGTGTGCGTGAACGCCCAAAATGCAATGCACATGCAGCCCCCTGCATGCGCCCCCCACATATGTACGTGCAACCCTGCATGCACGCAACCCCCCCCGCATGTGCCCCACATCCCTGTGCATGCGCAGCAGAGACCAGCTGGCTAGCGGGAGTCACACGCACATGCATGGCGGAGCTGGGCTGGGGCGACAGCTCGCATGCCCACAGAGAGGGCGCTGTGTACCACCTCTGGCATGCATGCCATAGGTTCACCATCACTATCATATACTATCAGAAATAACAAGGAGGAACAGCAAAATACGAATCAATTATATACACAAAATACCAATTTTTTTTCTTCTTAGAATTTTCCTCCAAGTGCAAGCTCTGCTTTTTTCAGAAACCAACCAACCAACCAACCAACTAACTAACCAACCAACTAACTAACCAAGTGTTCCATTGGTTGCAACAGGAAGTGATAGACCAGCTTGTCATCTGAGTCTGGCATCATGGGTGCCACCTCAAAGTTACTCAGCCAGTTTTCATGCCTATGGTGGGACTAGAAGTTGAGTCTCCTGGTTAACCACAGACCAGACTGGCTCTCACCCAAACAAAAAGTATTTATTTATTTTTTTGCACCTTAAATATTAAACACTTATTGTCTGGAAGATTTCATTTAGTAATCATTTAACTTGGCTGTCAGGATATCAGACTCTTCAATGTCTCTGGATGGCTTACAAGTAACAAAAAAGAAAACTTATAGAAGAGTCATAGTTGGCCAATAAAGACTAATAAAAAACCAAAATAGTGTGGACTCCACAATGACCCTTTTCCATAGCCTGGGAGAACAATCAAGTATTTAATGATTTTCTCAGTTATATCGTTATAGGTAAAGGTAAAGGTTCCCCTCGCACATATGTGCTAGTCGTTCCTGACTCTAGGCGACGGTGCTCATCTCCATTTCAAAGCTGAAGAGCCAGCACTGTCCAAAGACATCTCCGTGGTCATGTGGCCGGCATGACTAAACGCCAAAGACGCATGGAACACTATTACCTTCCCACCAAAGGTGGTCACTATTTTTCTACTTGCATTTTTAACACGCTTTTAAACTGCTAGGTTGGCAGAAGCTGGGACAAGTAACGGAAGCTCACCCCATTACGCAGCACTAGGGATTCGAACCGCTGAACTGCTGACCTTTCAATCGACAAGCTCAGCGTCTTAGCCACTGAGCCATCGCTGTTCAAAAGTCAGAACGGGATGTCACTCCAGAGGGCAAGTGCCACAACAGAGAAGGTATGCTTTCAGGAACTCATAAAATCATACTGTTTCAAGGATCACAATCCACATTATCACATGAATTTACATGCTTATACTATATTCCTCCATTAATGGGCTACACTGGATTAATCTGAAGCCCCTTTCTAAAGCAGACCAGGATTATTTGGAACAGGTTTTCATTTAGTTAGAAAATAATTTAGTGCAGGGGTCCCCAACCTGTGAGCCATGGCCCACTAGTGGGCCACAAGCAGATTGCAACCAGGCCACAGAAATGGTCGGCAAGTGTGCATGTGCATGCACACATCTTCCCTTGCACAAGCAGCGGGTGAACACATGTGCACACTCCATTTTCTTGTGCAAATGGAGTTGCATGCACATCCATGGTGGGTTGCCCCCGGTTTGGACCGGTTCTATAGAATTGGTAGTAAAACCGGCGGGAGGCTCCACCCACCGACCCCTATGTCATGAGGAAGCTTCTGCGCATGCAGCCTCGTTGCAAACCGGTAGTAAAGGTAAGTAGAACCCACTCCTGATGCACATGCATGCTTGCCAGCTGCTGGGGCAGAACCATCACTTCTGCCCCTTCACCTCGCTATTCTGCAAAGCTCCAAAGAGTTAGTCCACTTTGTATTTAGATTTCTCTTTTGCTCTAGGCTTAAGTTTGTTCTAAGCTGGCATGCTGCTACCATGGCAGCAGTACAAAACAGAAGAAATAAATCTGGCTTTGTGAACATCCATTAGATGCCAAGGTTAGCAGGTAGAAAATTCTAATCTCTGATGGGCAGGTCAAAGTAGGAACAGTTAAAAAAATAATGAAGAACTTATATCTTCATGATGTCCAAATGTAGGACCAGAAAGCAGAATGGTAAATTCATTAGCAGGAAAGGATTGATAAAAAGATCCGTGGCACTACACATCTGCTGATCTTTATTATATGTTCAATTTTATCATCACAGAAATGTCTTATCCATGACCGAAAAACTTAGTGAAGCTTAGCAGAAGATACGTACATGACACGTCAGAGCAAAATCAAGGAGCATTCAAGATGCAAAGCTCCCCAATTGAGAGGTAAAGTGTGTGTTTGATGGGTCTTGATTGTATGCTAATGTTCCAGTGACTTTTGTTTTTGTTGATCTTGTTGATTTTAATTGTCATTTGAATTTCCTTTGGTTTTAATGAATACCACCTAAAGTCATTACCATATCACTTTGGGTGACATACAAATGCTCCAAGTAATTTTTTAAAAAAATGTCACGACTTATTTAGTGTTCAACTCAAGGGCATTATGAGAAATTAAGATGACACTGAAAGCTGACACTTTGCTTTGCAGGATGACCATTTTAAAATTATTTTAACATTATTGGTATTAAAAGCCAGTCTTGAAATTTTCAGGTAGCTTTTAAAAAACCAAATTAGTTTGATAGTTTTGTGTGTGTGTGTGTGTGTTCATAAAAAAGTCAGATAGAATTGGGAGCCTGGTGGAATCAAGCCAGGTCCGCAGAAGCTTTGCATTCTTGGAAGCCATTTTGAATCCAGATTTAGCAGATAGCACGACATGCAATTCTGCACTTTGGAAGCCGGACCTGGTGTCAGGTTTTTGTTTCTATGCATTTCGTTTTTAATAGTTTTAATATGGCTTCAATATGGTTTCATTTCTGATTGGGAGATGCCCAGAGTTTATTATAAGATGGAAGCATATATAAATGCAATGTATAAATAAATAAACATTCGTATTCTTCTCATTTTCTAAAACTCACCCTTGTCCAGCTGTTCTTCCAAGCTCTGATACGTCTATGACACGATCCCCACAGGGTGGGCGTTTGGTTTCATCACAATTATCTTCGTCAGAGAAGTCACCACAGTCATCTTCTGTGTTACACACCAACCTACCCTTTAGACAATATCCTTAGTGTGGAGCAAAGAATGAAACAATTATAATGATAGATAATTGGATATTTAGAATACCTTCATAAATCAACATTGCTTTCCCAAATTGTGCCTTTTGGATGAATTGGGCTTCAACTCCTCAAAATTTCAGCCTAAATAAAACAAACTGCCATTTATATCAGAATGAACGACTGATTTGCAGTTAATTTCTCTGGGGGGAAAATAGTGTAATATTGTTTGAATGATATAATATGCTTTTACATATCACTACACTGATTTTAAAAAATTACTGAGGCTTTTTGGTTTGCATTTCAGTGCAAATTTAACTTAATCTGTTCTTCCTGAACTTATATGCATATTAAAAAGGTTTCATTTGATGAAACAAAATGACCATCATCATATAATAGTACAATGAAAATAGTACATAGTTGTGATCAAAATATACTAAAAGTGAACAAGATCTTTTTCAGTTTTTTTTAAATGGGAAGCATCACAATATTTCGACATTTAACATTTATCTGAACAGTGCAGTGTGGTTCTCCCATCAAAACATGGCTTATAAAAATGCATCATTATTATCGTCTTTTAATGACCCCATGATCCCTTGCGGGGTGGAGTCTGGGCAACTGAATGGACCTGAGTGTTTACTGGCTGGATGCCCTTCCTGTCATCAATGAGGAATTATATTCCTGCAGATATATACTCATCGTGCCCAGAGAGAGAAATATCTGCCTCTACCTAGGGTCGAACTCACAGCGAGAGCCCCACCTCTAGGCCACTGCACCAGCCTGTTTATAAAAATGCATGCAGAAAGAAAATGCTCTTGCAAAAATGACATTAGAAAATACAATATTCATGTTGTGGCCCGTCAGCAGCCTGTGCGGATCGTAGCTGACTCTGACAGCAAGGAGGCTGGTGTGGTGTTGCGCTAGCAGCCTGTGCAGCTGGCACTCGAGTCGGACAATGAGGAGGCTGGAGAAGATGTGGTGCCAGAGGCGGGGATTCAACCAGGGCCTTCAGAACCCCCAGAAGCTCCTTTAAGTGAAGAGGGCGAAGAGGAGGAGCCTCTTCTTGATGCAGGGGCACGCAGAGCGGCCAAAAGGCAGGAGTGGCTCCTCAGGAGGAGGTCTCCTCGAGAGTAAGGCTTGGGGCTAATTGGCCACTCCCTTAGCCTATTTAAGGAGGAACGCTGACTGAAGCAATTTGTAGGGAACAACTTTAGTTCACTCTACTTCGCGTCTGGATTCTCTGCAAATTGCTTCTGGGCTTTCTACCAAACTTAGTAAGATTGTGATTACTTTATCTTTGGTTTCTTGTAGGCTGTTAAGAAAGTTTATTAACAGCCTTTGTTTTGAAAAAGACTGAGTTATTTTAGTAAAATAAGTTTTGTACAAACTTTGTGTGTGCTGTATCCTTTGGGGTCCGTAGCTGGGGCAGAATAATTCATCATCACACTATACTATGGACATTTGCTTAGACAAAAAAATGTGCTATGGGAGAAAGCTGCTTATAAAACAAAAACACATCAACCAGTATGTCATTTTCACCTACTGGAAGGTGATCCTGTAGATTCTCTTTGCCGGACAATGAAGGCAGCAGAAAAATGATGTCAAAGTCTCCATACTGCTTTTCTTGCAGTTTTAGAAAGCAAACAAAAACATTTTAGCCAGTGTGCAGTTTCCCCATCTGGAAAGTGATCCTGGAGGCTCTTCTTACAAAGGCCTAGAGTTTTAAATCATTGGGATCTGGCTCTAAATCTTCATCTTGTCATCATACCACTAGAGTCAGTGATGGCAGTAGAGAAATGATGTCAGAGTCTCCATACCTACCATTTTCACATTCAAACTCTTGCTTCCCACAATGACCTCTCCCATCTGGGCACGGAGTTCTTGTCTCACAGGACTCTCTATCGCTCAGGGCCTCAATGCATGGCTTCCCTCCAAACTGTCCAAACTTCAGAATACTCCTTGAGCGGTACTTTGTGGGAGATATTAAAAAGGAAATTAAAACAGGCTCAGAATCAGCCAGCTGTGGAGGGGATGAACGGCTGGGGAAAATGAAGCTGGTCTCGAAAGCCCTCCACTTGCCTTTTAATTAATGATTAACATTGAAGTTTAATTCATCCTTGCCTGTTTTTAAATCTTAAATTTGATATACTGTTTTTAGTCCCTCTATGTGGGAAATGGCTAGTAAAATAAATATGCAAGGTGAAAGAAATGGAAACTTGTTGCAATGCCACAAAATGGAAAGGATGGAGAATTCAGGTTTCACAGCAGAGGTGAAATTCAGCCAGTTTGGACTGGTTCGCCTGAATTGGTAGCAGAAATCAATCATGGGTGGGGGCCCCAGCTCTATGCCACCCACCCACCTGCCCCAGCTCTATGCCATCCTATTTAGGCATGTTTTTTAGGTCGGGTGCATTGTGGAAGGCGGACGCCAGTGGTGGGTTGCCCCTGGTTCGGACCGGTTCTATAGAACCGGTAGTAAAACTGGTGGGAGACTCCGCTCACTGACCCCAAAGTCATCAGGAAGCTTCTGCGCACGGCCCAATTGCGAACCGGTAGTAAAGGTAAGTAGAACCCACCTCTGGCACACGTGTGAGCAAAGTGCATGCGCAGAAGGCCAGGTGCATGTGCAGAAGGCAGACATGCATGCGAACTGGGTGTGTATGCACACAAACCAGCCACACGGCCGCACATGAACCAAGTGTGTGTGCGCGCGCAGCGAACTGGTAATAACATAATGTGAAACCCACCACTGGCTATTCAGGAGGAAAGACTATCACTCCATTACTGGATGATCATCTACTCAACCTCAACCTCACCAAATTTTAAGAAAGGAACACTGACGTACAGCTAGAGAGGCTATTATAGTGTAGACAGTTACACAGTGAAAGGATTGAAACGAGTGATCTCTTATCATCCATTCAAATTTAACATTCGTAAATAACCAGTTATTCCAAACAAGAAACCCTTTTTCTTTTACTACTTGAAACTAATATCCACCAAGGAGCCTATACTTCACAAACAAATCTTCTTCATGAAGCCCTTTTAATGAAAGTGAAATTATGGAAATGCCACTTACTCTGTGACTTGAGCACGGACTGCATGGCCCCCAATCGTCCCAGGTAGTCAGCAAGCAGTCAATGGGCTCTGGAGCATTAGGTTCCCGTTTCAACCTTAAAATAAAATCATTTTAAATTAATTTGAAATGTTTCTGGATTAATACGTTGTAAGTTCCTGTTTGTATGTATAATGTTTGTATATTGCAAGGAAGCTATATAGGAACAATACAACTTTTTTTTCTCTGGCTATTTAATAGGGATGCAACGTCGTCTTGTTGTAACTCTCACAACGAAACGTTGCTTGACATTATTTGCTCTGGACTGTGCAATTTCAAGATGCATGCTATATTGGAATATCCCCCTGAAAAGTCCATGACCCTAGGAAAAAGAGTTGAGTTTATTATTGTTTATTGTTTATTGGTTCGATTTATATGCCGCCCTTCTCCGGAGACTCAGGGTGGCTTACAATGCATTAAGCAATAGCCTTCATACTTTTTGTATATACCTGGTTAGTAGGGCTTTCGCCTTCCCCCCAAGCGGTATTCTTTTTTTATACAAAGTCAGCTTATTGCCCCCACAATCCAGGTCCTCATTTTACCTACCATGGAAGGATGGAAGGCTGAGTCAACCTTGAGCCTGGTGAGATTTGAACTTGCAGTAGTTGCAGGCAGCTGGCAGCTAAGTGCTACTTTAACAGCACTTTAGTCTGCTGCACCACCCAGGCTCTTGCAACTGATTGGCAGTTTCTATGCGCAAGCTTCTTTGCTTGTTTTTAAAAACAGAATTCAAGCAAGCAAGATTGTATCTTATAAGATTTAATACAAAGATGCTTTAATCTATAACTTGATGGGTTTATACATTCACATTTTAAAGAATTCTCAGGAATTTTCTCCGTACCACTGATGTAGGGAAAATCAGTGATGATCCAAGACCCAAGAGGTGTGTGTTAGGGGTGGGTTCTACTTACCTTTACTACCGGTTCGCAATGGGATCGCGCTTCTGCGCATGCACAGTTAGTTGATGATGACATCCGGGGCAGTGGGCAGGGCCTCCCGCAGGTTTTACTACCGGTTCTTGCAAACCTGTCCGAACCAGGGGCAACCCACCACTGGTGTGTGTGTGTGTGTGATTTTGTTTGGGTGCCTTTTGTATTTACTATCAGCACACCCTGGAAATTTTAGTACCATGGTACTAATAAAATAATGTACAGTCGACAGTTTGATTTTATATTTTACGCATGTACATGAATTCTATTGTCCTCAATAGGGCTGGCATATTGTTCAAAATTAATCAAAGCATCAGGATTTCTAAAATCACTTAGAGTTAATCAAAGCATTTAGAAAAAGGGAGGAAGCAGGAATTCTCATTTGCAGGTATTCTCTTACTTTCTATCTTCCAGAAATTAAAAACAAGGTACCAGGAATTTTGGAGAAGATTGACCACGAATGCTACCAAATGTAATTTCTATCCCATAAAATGAACTCACCTTGCTTTCCCTGCAGAGGCAAAACCATTTGCTCCTAAAATGCAGAGAACTCCTATAAGAAGCAAAGAAGAAGACATGGTGGCAGCTCTAATAAAAAGTAAGATAAGATGCAGATTCAAGTCTTTTATACTGTTCATCTTTGTTAAATATTAATAAGGCAGTAAACAAAAGGTCATGCTAGGTGAAGATCAAATTTCATGTTGATTTTTTGAAAATGCTATGGACTTCCTTGTACATTTATGTAATTTGTTAAGTGTCTTTGTATGTATACACACACACATGCAATATATACACACAGACACACAAAGAGACTATGTGTATGCGTGTGTGTGTGTGTGATATGTGTGTGTTTGTGTGTGTATATACCAGAGGTGGGTTTCAGCAGGTTCTGACCAGTTCTGGAGAACTGGTAGCGGAAATTTTGAGTAGTTCGGAGAACTGGTAGTAAAAATTCTGACTGGTCCTGCCCCCATCTATTCTCTGCTTCCCAAGTCCCAGCTGATCAGGGGGACTTTGCAGTAACCTTCCCCTGGATTGGGGAGGGAATGGAGATTTTACAGTATCCTTCTCCTGGAGTGGGGTGGGAATGGAGATTTTACAGTATCCTTCCCCTGCCACGTCCACCAAGCCATGCCATGCCCACCACGCCACACCCACAGAACCGGTAGTAAAAAATTTTGAAACCCACCACTGGTGTGTACACACAAAGAGACTTAACGAATTGCGTATATGTACAAGGAAGTTGTAGATTGAATTGAAGCCAGGCACATGCAGCGTTAAAGGAAATACTTGCTTCTGTAAATCCCAACAGCAAAACAAGGCATAGCAATTAATTATAGATAAGGCTTAGCCGAGCAACAGCAAATTTCAAAGTCTAGCAGTTTAAAGTCAAGGTGATGATTTACGTGCCAAATCAAGAGAGAGACAAGGTGGTTGTTAGACGACAAGCCAGGATTTCAAATAACTTGATTCCAAGTGCCAAGGCAGGCAAGCCAGATGCTGGAGTTGCTTCTAGCAGGAGAAGCATTCTTCCCAGGGCAAGTTAAATGCTCTCTCTGCTCAACAGGCACAGATATAGTCAAGCCTTGCTGGTTGCTGGTGAATTCAGCATTTTGCTGCTTGCTCGTGAGTTACACGCTTCAACGAGATGCAGAATCCCAGGAAGAATTGCTGGGGGGAATCAATCAAGCACCTGGAACAACCTAAATTGCAACTGAATCAGACCCCAAGGACCATTTGGATCTTTGTGCCCTTATAACTTGACCAGAATCAAAGAAGGAGGTGAATGGAAGACCATGTTCCAAATCAGGTTTGGCCATTTTGAATAACACATGATGCTCTTTAGTCTATACCAGGGGTGGGCAAATGTGGCCCTTTTACAACCTGTGGACTTCAACTCCCAGAATTCCTGAGACAGCTTGTCTCAGGAATTCTGGGAGTTGAAGTCCACAGGTTGTAAAAGGGTCACATTTGCCCACCCCTGGTCTATGCAACACAATTGTTGTCTTTCAAGCATTTTTTAGAGGATGTTTGCCATTACCTTCTTTCTAGGGCTGAGAGAAAGTGTCTTGTCCCAGGTCACCCAGTTGGCTAAGTGCCCAGAACTGGACTAGAACTCATAATCTCCCAGTTTCTGGCCTGTTTGCCTTAACCACTAACACCAAACTGGTTCTCTACTATTCTTTATACTTGTATAATAAAACTCCAAAGCAGTAGATCAGGAATAAAAAATCATTACTCCAACCAGTTGAAGTATTGTTTAATTTATTTTATCATTAATTCATTAGTTTTTTGGGGGATTGGTTTTTGAGTTGGCGTCATTGGTTATAGCTTCATAAATCGTTAATTCACTTTTAAACTTTCACTTGTTTGTGTTGGTCACTTGTAACAAAGGATTGGCACATGTTTTCAGCAACGTTGGGTATTTTCCATGTACATTTCCATTTTGCAGCTAGTCCTCAATTTATAATAGACACCCCACCCCCCAAAAGCTACTTAGAACATATTTCCAAAGTTCCAACAACTGCTGCCTTGGTCACATAATCACATTTGGAGTTCTCAGAAGCTGATGTTTACTTCTGGTTTTCAAGAAAAATGCACTATAGTAACCAATGGATTTGCTCAAGAACTATGGTGACTCATTTAATGACCACTACAAGGAATAAAAACATAAAAATCAGGTCAATCATGTGATGACTTGCTTTATGTCTATCACAATGTACGACCACAAGGCTCCATTATGGTCAAAAGTCAAAGATTATCTGTACATTTGAGGGATAAGTCCACGCCCAGAATGTAAAAAGAAACTATGATGTTTTGGAGATAAATATTTATGATCTGGACAGATTGGTACCATCTGGTACCAATCTGTCCAGTTTGGTAGATTCAGCACCAAAATTTAAGCAATTGCTTTTATCCCTAAAGACAGCATGGGTGGAAGACTGATTTATACAGCTGGGTTTAGCCCAAATGAAGTTGTTGTTTTTACAACCTGAAGCAACTTAAATGAAGTTACATCAATGGAAAGCATTCAGCACTTTGCTTGAACTGGCCCTGATAATAAGCCATAAATTCTTTCTTTCTTTCTTTCTTTCTTTCTTTCTTTCTTTCTTTCTTTCTTTCTTTCTTTCTTTCTTTCTTTCTTTCTTTCTTTTTCTTTCTTTCTTTCTTTTCCTTCCTTCCTTCCTTCCTTCCTTCCTTCCTTCCTTCCTTCCTTCCTTCTTTCCTTCCTTCCTTCTGAACTGATTTTGCTGAAAGCTTACTCAAGAGTGAAACAAGGATGAATTTCAAGGCTGAAGAGATAAGCAACTTTCTCAGATCAAAATAACTGTACCCCGCAGCGCACATTAACCAGTGCAGCTTTCACTGCATTATTAAAGAGATGTTAACAGCGTCCTTGTGAAAATGTAGGATGCTTAATAATTCTAGTTTCAGTTGTTATACAATTGATGGCATTAGAGATTGAAGTGGAGATTACTCTTAATAAATGAGCAAGGGCACATTGGTATTAGAAGGGTTCCTCTTCTCTAACCTGACCTGTTTTCTGGGGTTTCACATCATTCTGGAGCTAGAAATAAACTTGCTTAACTATGTTGGGCTCATAGTGTATAATCCAAAGAAGAACTGACGCAATTGATGGATTAAAGTAATTGATAGGGGTATTGACTGTTTTCCTTCACTATTGTTCTCTTAGTTTATTTGTGACTAAAGGAAGTAAATTCTCTTAGTTATTAAGAAATAAAATGCACAGCACTGGCTCCAGATCTTCTTTGTGCTTGAGGAAATAGGGCGTATACCATTGACTTTTTACATTCCTTTGTATGGGTTGTGCATATTCATAATCTACACCAATACGGAAGAATTGTCTTTGGCCTTAGCAGAAAATTCCCCTTTTCTCTGAAGCAGAAATTTTTCTTTGCTTCAGTTAATATAGAGTAGAGTAGAGTAGAGTAGAGTAGAGTAGAGTAGAGTAGAGTAGAGTAGAGTAGAATAGAATAGAATAGAATAGAATAGAATAGAATAGAATAGAATTCCTTATTGGCCAAGTGTTATTGGACACAAGGAATTTGTCTTAGGTGTACATGCTCTCAGTGTACATAAGCAGGATAAAATACATTCCTCAAGAATAAAAAGATACAACACTTTGTAATAGTCAAGGTTACTAATAAGCTATCAAATCATACTAGGAAACAAATAAAAACAACATAATTGAAAGATACAAGTTATAAGCAACATGGTTATAGTAATAAGTGGGAAGAGACAGATACTAGTAAGGAAGAGAAGAATAATAGTAATACAGTCTTAGTAAATTACTTGACAGTGTTGTGGGAATTAGTTGTTTAACAGAGTGATGCCATTTGGGAAAAAACTGTCCTCGTGTCTAGTTGTTTTGGTGCGCAGTGCTCTATAGCATCTTTTTGAGGGTAGCAGTTGAAACAATTTATGTCCAGGATGTGAGGGGTCTGTAGATATTTTTCACAGCCCTCTTTTTGACTCATGCAATATACAGATCCTCAATGGAAGGTAGGTTGGTAGCAATTGTTTTTTCTGCAGTTCTAATTATCCGTTGAAGTCTGTGTTTGTCTTGTTTGGTTCCAGAGCCAAACCAAACAGTTATGGAGGTGCACAAATTTTAAATTTAAAAAAAAATAAATAAAAAAATTTAAGGGCACAAAGACAAGCAACACTCTTTTACAGTATCTTACAGTATTTGCCAGTTATTGGCAAAGAAAAGGAACAGAATAAGGAACTAAACTCTTTGCAGTTCTGATGAGCCTGGGAATAAACTTTGAGCTCACCAGATTTTTCCGAAAGGAGAAGGGGCAGCTACAGTTCTTCATTTATTTATTTTGCATGCTGAGGACTATGTCCGAGTATAGTATTATAGAATATAAATAGTATTATTCAGGAAGTTGCATAACATGATCTTTAAAGCAGTTCAACCTATAAAATTATAACAATTTCTGGTAATAATGACACATGAATTGTGAGCCACCCAAAGTCATTTGCTGAGATGGGTTGCTATAGAAATCAAATCAAACCAATTCATAAAAATAAAAATGAGAAACTTCCGTTTAGCTCTACCTTCTATCATTATCCAACTAGACCAACAAAGATTCTTAGGAAGGTGAGCCAAGAAGTGTTAAGCAGCTTCTTAGTTATTTTTCCTCAAACTTAAATTGATATTTTGCTTCTATTTTTTGCTAGAGATTTCTTGGATTTTCCCCCCTTTTTCCTCTTCCCTCCAATGCTTAAGCAATCTCTCCACTTTCAGAAGGAAGGGGTGGGGAGCACAAGCGATCTTTCCCTGACCCATTTTTGTCCCCACTCCCAGAGAGCAGAGAGATAGGAGAGGAAGATATTACAAGAGAGTAAGTAGACACTGGGCCTTTTGTATAATGTACAGGTAGTCCTTGACTTACAACCACAATTGAGCCCAAAATTTATGTTGCTAAGTGAGACATTTGTTAATTGACTTTTGCCCCATTTTACGACTTTTCTTGCCATATTGTTGTTTGGGTTAGTTGCCAATCGTTAAGTGAATATAGCTTCCCCATTGATTTTGCTTGTCAGAAAGTCATAAAAGATGATGACATGACCCCAGGACACTCAGTGGTGGTATTCAGCCGGTGCAAATCACGTGTGCGAGCAAAGCGCATATGCGGAAGGCCGCACACATGTGTGGAAGGTATGCGCTCTCACGTTTTTGGTGCATGGCAAACTGGTGATAAAACTATTTGAAACCCACCTCTGAGGACACTGCAACTGTCATAAGTATGAGCCAATTGCCAAGCATTCAAATTTTGATCAGGTGACCATGGGGACGCTGCAATGTTTATAAGTGTGAAAAATGGTCATAAGTCACTTTTTTCAGTGCCGTTGTAACTTTGAATGGTCACTAAACCATTGTAAGTTATAAATGGAGGATTATCTGTACTCAGGACTACTTGCGCCAATCCTTTTCTTTATGTGTAGGTTTCCTATTGTGTTGCTAACTCTTTTGTAATCCCTTCTTCTTCGCTCTCTCCATTCTACAGAGCAGGATGAGAAGAAAAAAGATAGATCAGGTCAAGACAATGTATGCTGAGTGTAACAGTGATCATGTGACTGTGGGACTCTATGAAGGTCATGAATCCAACATACATACATACATACATACATACATACATACATACATACATATATACATACATACATATATATATTCTCTTTGTATACAATAAGTGCTTAGTACTGGGTACTAACAGGGTACTGTCTTGGTAAGTTTGTTTACATAACAATATTAAACTCCTAATTTCTACCTCTATTATCCAACCATTGGTAAAAAGAGTCCCAAATTTGAAAATATTCTGTATCTTCTTTTTCTTTTATCTTCATTGTTAGTCTGTCCATTTCTGCACAGTCTAGTATTTTTTTAATTATCTTTTCTTCTGTGGGTGTTGCCTCATTTTTCCAGTATTGCGCAAATACAATTCTTGCTGCTGTGAAAACATGTAATATTAAATATACATTTCCTTTAACATTTTTTCTGGTATTATGCTTAACAAAAAATAATTCTGGTTTATAGTCTATATGCTACCTTAATATGCGCTACCTCTATATGCTATTTTTTCCAACCATGTATGCATTTTTGTCCAATTTTTTAAAAAATTGCTTTTGGACATGTCCACCACATGTGGTAATATGTGCCCGGAATTTGATTACATTTCCAACATTTAGCAGACATGTTTTTAAATATTTTGAACTGAAGATGGCATTTAATTTCGTTGTACGAGGTGCAATGACAATAAAGTAAACTTAAGTGAGTGATCTCGAGATAGGGGACATAGTTATCGAGCCCTTGTCATGGTCGGATCACTCTCTCCTTCGCCTTGATCTTCGAACCGCTGCTCCCCGCCGCAGGGAGGCGGAACCGATAAGATGGTACCGCCCCAGGCGCCTGATGGAACCTGATAGGTTCCAGACGGAGCTTGGGCCAATGCCTGAGGTCTTGGCTCACGCCTCGACTGGAGACTTAGTGGCCGCCTGGGATAGGGCGGCCGCTGGAGCTCTGGATCGAGTCGTGCCTTTGCGGCCTCTGACCCGGCGCCGATCTCACCTGGCTCCTTGGTTTACTGAGGAGCTGAGGGAGATGAAGCGCCGGAAAAGACGCCTAGAGAGTAGTTGGAGGGCCAGTCGCACTGAATCTGACCGGACACTGGTAAGATCTCATATTAAGAATTACCTAGTGGCGATAAAAGCAGCGAAATGTACTCATCTTGCTGCTCTTATCGCGTCATCAGATAACCGCCCGGCCGCCCTGTTTAGGGTGACCCGCTCCCTGCTCCACCAGGAAGCGAGGGAGGACCCCTTGGAGGGGAGAGCCGAGGATTTTGTTCAGTATCTGTATGACAAAATCACTCAGATTCGGGAAGATCTGGACTCTGACTGGGTAGATCCAGTGGGGATGACGGAGGCAGGTCCTGAGAATGTTATCTGGGATGAGTTTGACTCTGTGACCCCTGAGGACGTGGACAGGATTCTGGGTAGACTGAATGCGACCACATGTTTGTTGGACCCGTGCCCCTCCTGGTTAGTGCTGGCTTCCCGGGAGGTGACGCGAGGCTGGCTCCAGGGGATTATAAATGCTTCATTGAGTGAGGGTGTCTTTCCCGCCGCCTTGAAAGAGGCGGTGGTGAGACCTCTCCTCAAGAAGCCTTCCCTGGACCCGGCAATATTGGCAAATTATCGTCCAGTCTCCAACCTTCGCTTTGTTGCGAAGGTTGTTGAGAGTGTGGTGGCACGACAGTTTCCCCGGTACCTGGATGAAACGACGTATCTAGATCCGTTCCAGTCGGGCTTCAGGCCTGGGTACAGCACGGAAACGGCATTGGTCGCGTTGGTGGATGATCTCTGGAGGGCTCGGGACAGAGGTTGTTCCTCTGTCCTGGTCCTATTAGATCTCTCAGCGGCTTTTGATACCATCGACCATGGTATCATGCTGCACCGGTTGGGGGGGTTGGGGGTGGGAGGCACCGTACTACGGTGGTTCTCCTCCTTTCTCTCCGACCGGTCGCAGTCTGTGTTGACAGGGGGGCAGAGGTCGACCCCGAGGCCCCTTATATGTGGGGTGCCACAAGGATCGGTCCTCTCGCCCCTTTTGTTCAACATTTATGTGAAGCCGTTGGGCGAGATCATCCGTGGTTTCGGGGTGGAGTACCATCAGTACGCTGACGACACCCAGCTGTACATCTCCACCCCAGACCACCCCAACGATGCCCTTGAAGTGATGTCCCGGTGCCTGGAGGCCGTACGGATCTGGATGGGGAGAAACAGGCTCAGACTCAACCCATCCAAGACCGAGTGGCTGTGGTTTCCGACATCCCGATATAGTCAGCTGGTGCCATCGCTGACTATTGGGGGCGAAGTATTGGCCCCCACGGAGAGGGCTCGCAACTTGGGTGTCCTCCTGGATTCACGGCTGTCTTTAGAAGAGCACTTGACGGCCGTGACCGGGAGGATTTTTCATCAGGTTCGCCTGATTCGCCAGTTGCGTCCCTTTCTGGATCGGGACTCGTTACGCACGGTCACTCATGCCCTCGTCACCTCCCGTCTGGACTATTGTAACGCTCTCTACATGGGGCTCCCCTTGAGGAGCACTCGGAGGCTCCAACTGGCGCAGAGTGCGGCCGCGCGGGTGGTGATGGGAGCGACGTGGCGCTCCCATGTAACGCCTCTCCTGCGCGAGCTGCACTGGCTCCCGGTGGTCTTCCGAGTGCGCTTCAAGGTTTTGGTCATCACCTTTAGAGCGCTCCATGGCTCAGGACCTGGTTATCTACGGGACCGCCTGCTACCACCAATAGCCTCCCACCGACCAGTACGCTCCCATAGAGAGGGGCTCCTCCGGGTGCCGTCGGCCAAACAATGTCGACTGGCGGCCCCCAGGGGGAGAGCCTTCTCTGTGGGGGCACCTACTATCTGGAACGAGCTCCCCCCCGAGATACGGAGGATTCCGGATCTGCGTACCTTCCGTCGCACGCTGAAGACGTTCCTATTCCAGCAAGCCGGCCTGACCTAAACTTCTCCTCTTTTAAATGGGAATTTTAAATTTGGTTTTAAATTATTGGGGTTTTAAATATGGTTCAGCCAAATTTATCTAACTTGTTTTATTTCTATTTTAAATTTTGTATTGATATGTTTTATTTCATGGCTGTTCACCGCCCTGAGTCCTTCGGGAGTAGGGCGGTATACAAATCTAATAAACTAAACTAAACTAAACTAAACTTAATTTTGGCTAGTCTTGTCGGTGGTAAGTGCCACCTATAAAACATTTTGTACAAGTTTTCCTTACATATAGTTGCCATTATCAATTTATAGTTCCTTTCTCAGAGTATCTAAGATTGTTTTTTACTAGATCGTTTTTAACAAGGAAAAATGCAGATGAAAATGTCTATGTGACACAGATATCAAGGCCTAGATCTAGCTTTAAAATCTCCCTCAGCCACATAATGTATTGGAGGATTTTACACTAATCCTCCACTCTTTAGCTTGTCTGAGCAGAACAGCATTGGGGAAGACAGAGAACATCGATTAAGTCTGTGTGAATCTTCACTGGGGTGGATAAATTTGAATCACCGAAAGCAGATCTGTAAAGCGAAGCAGTGGGATATGTTGAGTTAACAGAGAAACCATCCCACTCTAGCTGTTTCTCTGACTCTTCCATCTTCTTTGCATGTGTGTAGAAGTCATTTGCCTGGAAATTAATCAGTCTGCCCCAACCCCCCACTTTTCAAGACAGAGAAATGTTGCTTCTGGTGCTTCATTTTGAGCACCAAGCTGGGTTGTACCATTTTTTTTTATACGGTTTTGATGCACCAAGTTTATATGCCATTTTGAATATTTTCATCTGGGACAGGCAGTCAAACACCCTCTCTGTGCTCTTTATTCCGCTTTCAGAAATTCAGAATCTTTCAGTGTCAAAATATATCGCATGCTGCTAACGGTTGCCATTTTAATACTTTGCATAGCTCATTTTGCTTTACAGTTAAAACAGTGTAACTATTATCTTGCAAATAATACATGTTCCTTCCAGCTTTTGCATAGAGTCTCATTCTTTGGAACTGACCATCCTGAAGGGAAAAAGAAAGTCCGTCTGAAGTTCAAGCAATCAAGGTGTTTTTTTGTACAACGTCAGCAAATGGAAATAGGTTCTTATCAACTGCACAATCATAAAAGCTAGTAGGTAAACATAGCAAAAATAGACACCCATGCTCCTTCACAAGGACCGGAGATTGCTACACCTGTGAGCATACATCACATTGTGAAAACATTACCATGCGATATATATCAGCTTTGTTATGATTGCCAAGGCTCTAAGTGTTTTCTACCCAGCTGACCCTGGACTTTTACTGGGAAGGAAGAAGAGATAAGAATGTACTGGGATAGACCCCCTTGAATCTGCTCCCTCTCTCAAGGCATGTAATCAGTGAGTCACTAATAGGCGCCAATTGACAATGTCTCAAGAATGCCATTCCTCAGGATGACATCAGTGCAATCCATCTTAAAGGCAAACATATAATACTATATTTATATAAGCACATATTTATGTAATTGATTCAACCTGAATTCATATCCCAACTCAGCATGGAGCACGTTCATGCTCGGAGAGAGCTAATGAACAAGGAGCAAAAGCAGCAAGGAAGGGTCAGCGGTGGAATATTGTTGCACATCTGGCTCACAGCAGCTGCTTTATAATGTAAAATTTGGTCCTGGCATTGCTCTTTAAGAAACTGAAGCATTTACTTAAACATGTACAGTACACCTGCATTTGAACGTCAAGTAGCCAGCTGCTTTAGGAATGAATTATTTTGAAGGAAGAATGTAAATATGGGAGTATATAGGAATCAGAGGTGGGATTCACTTACCTTCCCTACAAGTTCACAAATGTGAGCTCTCATGTGCCACCTTCTGTGCATGCTTTTTGCTCACGCACGCGCCTTCTGCGCGTACACACAGCCTCCAAAATGTGGCAAAATAGGACGGCATTACGTCTGGGCAGGTGGGCGGGGCCTACCGCAGTCGCCACTACCGCGTCACCAGAACCGGCTGAATCCCACCACTGATAGGAATGCTTTCTAAGAACAGGGCTTGTGTCACTCCCACCTCCACTAGCCCGGATATCCTTATTTTAATCTGTGAAATATTGACTCATAGTGTTTGCGCTTTAAGTATGTAATATCTGACCCAAAGCTGAGCAAACAATAATGGAAGCAGGACTTTCATTTTGCTCATTTATATATTAGAGTCATATCGTGGCAGTACCAAGACTCCTGTGATATAATCGTTTGTTTGAGCACTGCAAATGCCATGCGTGTTCCACAACAGTGGTGAGGAAGTGTGGTGTTCCCCTTTTACTTTCCTTTTCCTATTGTGTCCAAACAAGGTATTCTAGTCAAAAAAAAGCATTTATTAAAGCAGCATGAAGGACATTCTTCAAACTGCCAGTTCACATACCCTTGTCTAGGCTTCTATGGATTAGGCTTCTATGGACAGATCTCCATGTGTGAAAGATGCACTTGAGGGACAGCACTTGCTCTCGTGTGGCTGCAGATGCATCCTATTAATCTATGACTCTGAGAATATGTGGAAAACTGCATTTTCCAGACCTCAAGATAAGAACTTTGCACCCAGTAGACCAAATGTCCATGGGGAGTTACATCTTTTGTACAATGACATTGTCATGCAAATTAATCCATTACAATGAGGTTTCATTATAATTTGTGCTCAGATGAAGAACATGAATCTGAAAATATTGTTTATTATATTTAGATACTATCAAGTTATAAGAAAGAGAAGCAGTTCATAAATATATCATACAACTTTTAAGATAATGGGGAATGCGTTCCAGAGTAGGAAAACTGACCACTAGGTTTAAAGGATTAAACATCAAATTTATTAAGTAGTAGAAAGTGGTGTTCTGAAATCCAGAGATCAATGGATCCATAGCTTTTAATTCAATCTGGTCACATGAATCTTGATTCGTAGATCCAAAAGGGACGTTCAGGTTGCTGAAAGACACAGAAAACATCTATATGAAACGACACAATAGAAAAAGGTCTGATGCAAAATTGGCATCTTCTGACTTGGATTACAACCTTTTCCAATCTGGCTCTTACTGTCTGGAACAGACTCACCTGTCAGGCCTGGAAGCCATCTTTTGTATTAGGCCTTCAGACCTGCCACGTTTACTTCTGTGGGAAATTGGGAGGGGGGATTGTATGGAGCATGGATGATATAGAGTCATAATAACATTCCTTTCTCAAGAAGTCAAGGACAACTTGCCCTGCACTTGGAAGGCTGGAACTGGGAGGCATCTCCAGTTGGAACGATGTTTGATTGGGCCATGTGATGGAATTGTGAGTGTTGGGCAGGGACTTGAACTTTTCTTTGGGTGGGGAAAACCTGGACACTTTCAGATTCAGGTTTTCCCAGATGTACCAATATGATATCTCTAATAAAGAAGAGGAGAGAGCTTTCAGACTTGCAAGATTCTGTTACTGTAACGTTATAATTTAACTGGAATTTTTAGATTTCAAAAATTGTTATAAAAATTAATAATGATTGCATACTGATCAAAGCTTGGATAGAAGTTCTAACTTTTAAAGACTGAAAGATATGGGACCTAACTATTTGATTTCTTTTCTTACATAGACTTCTCCTATAGAAGAGAATATACAATATGTAGCTCAGGCCTGAACTGCCCTATTTTAGTAGGAGAATGTCCTGCAACATTTGTATCAGGTCCTACTATGGAAGAACCCGCACAATCTAATGCAGTGTTTCTTGACTTCAAGAACTATAAGTTGTGTGGACGTCAACTCCTGCACTGGCTGGGGAATTCTGGGAGTTGAACATACATCTTAAAGTTGCCCAAGAAACACTGGTCTAGTAGTTCAGGTGTTGGGCTAGGGCCGAAGAGAATCAGGTTCAAGTTGACCCTTGGCTACAGATATTCCCTGGATGACTTTTAGGTTCTCTCGGTCCAATCTATCTCAAAGGGTTGGTCTTGGGGGGAATAAATGGGGGGGGGGGAGAGCATAATGTTTGTTATCTTGGAGTTCTGAGGGGAAGATTGGATACAGATCTGACAAATAAATAATATATGCTCGTAATAGTAAGAAGAGTTGGACCTGACTAAAGAACCTTTTCAAATCGAGCCATCATCTGCCCCATGTCCAAAATATGTTTGGAAATCATTCCCAACATATTTTAAATCCAATCTATGACCCCTCCCACACTATATGCTCACTAGCGCAGATCCCGAGCACAACTAGTGATGGAATAGCAACTGAAAGCAATCAAGTTCTACCAATCTTTGCTCTTCTGAGTCAGTCAGCTGAGTTCTGAGAAGACATTCTCCATTCCCTCCTCTTCCTTCCTTCCTTCCTTCCTTCCTTCCTTCCTTCCTTCCTTCCTTCCTTCCTTCCTTCCTTCCTTCCTTCCTCCCTCCCTCCCTCCCTCCCTCCCTCCCTCCCTCTCTTCTGACATAACCAGCAAAACCTTCACAGTTTCAGCTTTCCATGTGGATACGCTGCTTCCAGAAGTATTAATTCCAGGATATCCCATGGCTTATTACCCTATTCATTACACACATTCAGAAGTTACAAACCTGGTAGTGTCCTCTGTAATTAACAATGGCCTGGTTCTACAGTTGTTCCAGGACATGCTTTGCCCCCAGATCCAGGTGCAGGATTATTACACTGCCTTGTTCGCAGACGTTCTCCATTCTGACATGTGGACCACTTAGACCAGCAGTTCCAGCTCCCATCAATGGCAGTTTGACCTGGATCAGGATCAAAAGGTATTTATCTAACTTCAGAACATTCATTATTCCATTATTTTAGAAATAACTTCATCTTCCTTCAGAATCTCACAATCATATAGTATAAAAGAGCCACGGTGGCACAGTGGTTAGAATGTAGTACTGCAGACTACTTCTGCTGACTGCCGGCTGCCTGCAATTTGGCAGTTCAAATCTCACCAGGCTCAAGGTTGACTCATCCTTCCATCCTTCCGAGGTGGGTAAAATGAGGACCCAGATTGTTGGGGGCAATAGGCTGACTCTGTAAAACCACTTAGGGAGAGCTGTAAAGTGCTGTGAAGAAGTATACAAGTCTAAGTGCTATTTCTATATGCTATTTCTATATATTTTAATTATATATTTTAATTTGTCTTCCTTCAGAATCTAACTATATTGCATAAATCCATGTCAACCAATACCAATTATATTTGAGCTGTTCTATAGACCTGTAGCTACAGTTGCAATTCCTGCTTAGTTAAAAATAATTGTAATATTATCTGATTTGGAATGGATGATTTTGATTTTACTGTTATTTATTGGATTATGGATTTTATTTAGTGTAATAGCCTCTATTATATTTTATTTGATGATTTGTTTATAATGTACTTTTCCAGGGCCTTTACTTGTAATGCCAAATTACTATTATTTGTCTGCTCTTATCATATCCTTAGATTCTGATAGTCAACCCATCAACCTTTTCAAAATGAATTGCCCCATTCTGAGGAAGAAAAGATCTCAATAACATATACAGAACTACTGTGAAGAATTTTCTAGGCACCTGTCAGTCGCTCCAAGTTGGACTTGAAATGGGCAGTTGCAGTTGAATTGACTGAGACATGGTCTTGCCCTAATATCTTGGAAGAATCTGATCTACACTCCAAATAATTACATGATCTGTAATTCTTTGGAGTGTAGACAGGGTTTTCAGGGCTATTAATCCAAACACCTGTATATTTGATCCATGTCCCTCTAGATTAGTTCAGATCTCCCAGGAAGCCACATGTGCTTGGATCTGAATCATGGTGAATTCATCCCTAATGGACAAGGTATTTCCATCAGCCTTGGAGGAGGTGGTGGTATATTCCCTCTTGAAGAAGCTATAAGCAAACCACAAAAGAGACATCCCATTATGGCTCAGTGCAATATGTGAAACATCTATTTGAGTCTCCCCTTTGAGTCTGGGCCTCTAGACTGCTCATAAATTCCTATTGCTTCCCTTGACCTTATTTATCAACTCTTAATTTTTAACTCCTGCCTTCCAATCCTAACTTCCCTGTGATCACCGTTTGCAACTTTTCCAGCCAGCATTCGATGAGCAAAGTCAATGGAGGAAGGTGAATTTGCTTAACCACTGCATCATAAAATCTGCCAAGATTTAAGCAACTAGCTTGCTTAACATAGAAATTCTTCTACCAGTTATGGTCATAAGTTGAGAACTGCATAACTCTTTTCATTTCAGACAACAGGATGGGTTAACTCAACATAATTAAGTTTTGTATGTTTTGTATAGGTTCTGTATATTTTTAAATAACACAGTAGAGCCAAGAGAGCCATTAAAATATATAGTAAGTCAATGAATGAATTCTAACCTGGTATGAAAGTTGACTTGGGTATTTCACAGGCGTCTCCCTTGTAAAGTGAAGTGCAGGCGCATTCACACCTCCCTTCTATCAGCATCGCTGTCCCACCATGTAGACAAGGCTGGCATTTGCATACGTTGTATTCAGCCACATAATCCTCTACAGCTCTGTCCAGATTTTCTTTCTTTGTTCGGGAGTCTGGGATTTTCAGCGGTACAAGTTCCGAAATTGGGGTTAACTGCAGAAATATTTAATGCACTTTTTCAGTTTAAATAATAGTTTATCATTATTATGTGATTCTGTACATAAAGAAAATATGGACTATAGCACTTTATTCTGAGAAGATCCGTGCTCTCCTACAGTTATACTTACCTCTCCTCAGTAACTGATTCTTTCAAATGCAGATTTTAGTTATTCATTTTACTACAGCTCCATCATTAATAGCTGTAAAATGTCAATCTTGAGCCCCTCTCACTCCTTAATACTTCTAGGTAGATTACAAATAGAGAAGAAGACTTACAAAAAATTCTTAGCTCACCAGTGAAGACCAGTAAAAAGCCAAAGTTATGGAGATATATACAATGACCCTTTTCCATAGCCTGGCACGTTTTTAATGATTATCAGAGTGTCATTACGATTTGACCTGTTCTAAAGTATGTGTGTGTGTAAGGGAGGATATCATTCCAGAGGGTAAGTGTCACAATAAGGAAAATATAGTTTCTGGAACCTATAAGATCACATTATTTCAAGGATCACAATCCAAATTATCATATGGGTTTACATGTTTAGCCATTAATGGGATACATTGAATTAATCTGAAGCCCCTTTCTAAAGCAGATCAAGATAATCTGTAATGGTAACAGAGTTGGAAGGGACCTTGGAGGTCATCTAGTCCATCCCCCTGCTCAGGTAGGAGACCTGTACTAGGGATTCGAACCACCAAACTGCCGGCCTTTCTGATCAACAAGCTCAGCGTCTTAGCCATTGGAACAGGTTTTAATTCAGTTAGAAAAGAATGGATGAATCCGATCCATTTCTAGGCTGGATTGATTTGTTCTAAGCTGGCATGTTGGCAGCAGTACAAAACAGAAGAAACAAAACTGGCTTGGTAACATCCATAAGATGCCAAGGTTAGCAGATCGAACATTGTAATCATTGATGGGCAGGTCTGATCTTCCCAATGTAGAAGCACATTGTACAAATGTCTTATGATGCTTAGCAGAAAGTACCTGACAGGCCAGAGCAAGGAAATCAATGAACTTTTAAAGTGTGTGTGTATGTGTGTGTATGAGTAAAAGTCAGATAGGACTTAGATGGATCTAAGAAAGATATTCATACTTTTGCATTCTTGAAAACCATTTTGAAGATTTGAAGATAAGGCTGGCGCCTTATCAAGTAGCGCGATATGTGATTTGTATTCTTCTCCTGAACGTTTTCTAGAACTTACCCTTGTCCAGCTGTTCTTCCAAGTTCTGATACATCAACCTCACGATTCCCACAGGGTGGGCGTTTGGTTTCATCACACTGATCTTCGTCAGAAAAGTCACCACAGTCATTTTCTGTGTTACATACCAGCCTATTCTTTAGACAATATCCTTAGTGTAGAACAAAGAATGAAACATTTATAATTATAGGTAATTGAATATGTAAAATGCTTTCATAAATCAACACTGCCTTCCCTGGTTGTGTATTGGACTTCAACTCCCCAAATTTGCAGCTTAGATAAAACAAACTGCCCTTTATGTCAGAATGACTGACTGATTTAGTGTTAATTTGCCTTGGGGGATAAAACACTATAAGACTTCTTTGAATGATATGGTCTATTTCAGTGCAAATGTAGCTACACCTATATGTAATGCAAAATATTTTTAAAAGGTTTTATTTGGTGAAATGCAATGATGATCATCATAATATAATAATGCAGTGAAAATAATACATATTGATGATTAAAGTATACTGAAACTGAGCAAGATCTTCAGCTTTTTAAACAGGAAACATCATAATACTTTGATATTTAACATTTCATGAGCCTTGGTGGTGCAGCGGACTAAAGTACGCATAAAGTCAACATAATAATTTTAAATTGGGTGTTTTAAATTACTGGGGTTTTAAATTGAGCCGAATTATTTAATAATTTTAAATTATTTTAATTGATGTTTGTCTTGCGCTTTTAATAGGCTGTACACCACCCTGAGTCCTTCGGGAGAAGGGCGGTATAGAAATAAAATTATTCTTATTCTTATTCTAAAGTGCTGTTAAGTAGCACTTAGCTGCCAGCTGCCTGCAATTACTGCGAGTTCAAATCTCACCAGGCTCAAGGTTAATTCAGCCTTCCATTCTTCTGAGGTAGGTAAAATGAGGACCCGGATTGTGGGGGCAATAAGCTGACTTTGTATAAAAAAGAATACCGCTGGGGGGTGGGGGACGAAAACCCTACTAAGCAGGTATATACAAAAGTATGAAGGCTATTGCTTAATGCACTGTAAGCCGCTCTGAGTCTCCGGAGAAGGGCGGCATATAAATTGAACCAATAAATAAATTTCTCTGAACATTACAGTGTGATTCTCCCATGAAAACATAGCTTATAAAAATGCACGCATAAAGAAAATATTATTACAAAAATAACATTAGCCAACACAATATTCAATGTCATACTGTACAATGCAGGCTGAGAAAAAAATGTGGAATGGGAGAAAGCTGCTTTTTTGCAGTTTAAAAGCAAGCAAAAACACATCTGTAATTTTCTCCATCTGGAAGGTGACTCTGGAGGCTTTCCTTGCAAAAAAGCCCACTGTCCTAGAGTTTTAAACCATCATGATGTGCCTCTGAATCTTCATCTTGTCATCAGATCAATGGTGGGTTGCCCCGGTTCAGACTGGTTCTATAGAACCGGTAGTAAAACCGGCGGGAGGCTCCGCCCACTGACCCTGACATCATCAGGAAGCTTCTGCGCATGCACAAAAGCTTCTGTGCATGCACAGAAGTGCACGCACACGAGAGTGAAATGAGTGTGTGTGGCTCCATTGCAAACTGGTAGTAAAGGTAAGTAGAACCCACCCCTGCATCAGACCACTATAGTCAGTGATGGCAGAAATGAGAAATGATGTATAGAGAAATGATGTCAGAGTCTCCATACCTACCATTTTCACATTCAAACTCTTGCTTCCCACAATGACCTCTCTCATCTGGGCACGGAGTTCTTGTCTCACAGGGCTCTCTATCACTCAGAGTCACAATGCATGGTTTCCCTCCAAACTGTCCAAACTTCAGAATACTCCTTGAGCGATACTTTGTGAGAGATATTAGAAATAAAATTAAAACAGGCTCAGAATCAGTCAGCTGTGGAGGGGATGAATGGTTGGGGAAAATGAGGCTGGTCTCAAAAGCCCTCCCTCTGCCTTTTAATTAATGATTAACATTGAACAGAATAGAATAACAGAGTTGGAGGGGACCTTGGAGGTCTTCTAGTCCAAACCCCTGCTTAGGCAGGAAACCCTACCCCACTTTAGACAAATGGTTATCCAACATCTTCTTAAAAACTTCCAGTGTTGGAGCATTCACAACTTCTGGAGGCAAATTGTTCCACTGATTAATTGTTCTAACTGTCAGGAAATTTCTCCTTAGTTCTAAGTTGCTTCTCTCCTTGATTAGTTTACACCCATTGCTTCTTGTCCTACCGTCAGGTGCTTTGGAGAATAGCTCGACTTCCTCTTCTTTGTGGCAACCCCTGAGCTACTGGAACACTGCTATCCTGTCTCCCCTAGTCCTTCTTTTCACTAAACTAGACATACCCAGTTCCTGCAACCGTTCTTCATATATTTTAGCCTCCAGTCCCCTAATCATCTTTGTTGCTCTTCTCTGCACTCTTTCTAGAGTCTCCAATCTTTTTTACATCGTGGCGACCAAAACTGAATGTAGTATTCCAAGTGTGGCCTTATCAAGGCCTTATAATGTGGTATTAACACTTCACGTGATCTTGATTCTATCCCTCTGTTTATGTAGCCTAGAACTGTGTTGGCTTTTTTGGCAGCTGCTGCACACTGCTGGCTCATATTTAAATGGTTGTCTACTAGGACTCCAAGATCCCTCTCACAGTTACTATTTGTTATTGAAGTTACTACAGTTATTGAAGTTTAATCATCCTTGCTGCTTTATAAATTTTAAATTTGATATACTTTTATGTTTTAACATTTTATTTGTTCAACACTCAAAATCCCTCTGTGAGGGAGATGGGCTGTTTCAAAAGATGATAAATAAATAAAATAAGTATACAAGGTGAAAGAAATGAAACATATTTTATTACTCCAAAATGGAAAGGATGGGAAATTCAGGGTTCAACACTGTGGCGCAGTGGTTAGAATGAAGTACTGCAGGCTACTTCTGCTGACTGCCAGTTGCCTGCAATTTGGCAGATCAAATCTCACCAGGCTCAAGGTTGACTTAGCATTCCATCCTTCTGAAGTGGGTAAAATGAGGACCCAAATTGTTGGGGGCAATATGATGACTCTGTAAATTGCTTAGAGAGGGCTGTAAAAGCACTGTGAAGTGGTATATATTGCTATTGCTATTGCTATTAGGAGGACAGACTATCACTCAATCCTGGATGATCATCTACAAGTGTGTTTCTCAATCCTAGTAAATTTTAAGATGTGTGGATTTCCAGTCCTGAAGGTTGAAATCCATACATCTTAAAGTTGCTGCTGTTGAAAAAACCAGTGTACAACTACTGAAAATGTCTCAAAGGTGCTTTTTCAAGAGGCTTTTTCTGGTTTTTCTTTGAAGACGTTGTGCTTCTCATCTAAGAAGCTTCTTCAGCTCTTCTTCAAGAGCTGAAGAAGACCTGAAGAAGCTTCTTGGATGAGAAGCAAAACATTTTTAAAGAAAAACCAGAATGTCCAGTTGCCTCTTGAAAAAGCACCTTTGGGACAACCATGACCTGGATGACTGAGAATCTTCATAGCTACGGAAAATGTACACATTTACACTGTGAAAAGGATTTAAATGGGTGATCTCTTACCATCCATTCAAATTTAACGCTATAATTAGTGGGCAACCAGTGATTCCAAACAAGAAAGCCTTTTTTCTTTTACTATTTGAAACTAATGTCCACCAAGGAGCCTATACTTCATAAATAAATCTTCTTTATGAAGCCCTTTTAATACAAGATAAATTATGGAAAAACTACTCACTCTTTCTTCTGAGCATGGACTACATGGCCCCCAATCACTCCAAGTAGTCAGCAAGCAGTCAATGGGCTCTGGAGCATTATTCTTGTTCACCCTTAGAATAAAATAGTCTTAAAGTAAATTGAAATGTTTCTGATTTAATACTGTTTATATGTACATTGTTTGTATCTACATATTGAAAGGGAACGATATGACTTTGTTTGCCTACTCATTTAGTTGCATGCCACCTCATTGTGGTCTCTCGGTATATAACCATGCATGAAAATACCTTTTAAATTTTTTTTTAAATTTTCTTTTAATACAAAACATTTCATCATTCATTAAACAGTGTGTCATCTGGGTACAAATTGTTTCTGTCATAACAGTTACAGTTTACCACCATATACATTATTTATATCTACTCTTATTTTAATATTAATACTTAACATATCTATCATCATAACAATTCTCTTCTTAATTTATTTGATAAAATAAATCCCATATATTGTAATAATTGGATTCTTCCTTCCCTTTAATTGTGAGTGTTAATCTATTCATTTCTGCACATTCCAATATTTTCTTAATCACCTTTTCATCTGCAGGAATCTCTTCATCTTTCCAATTCTGTGCAAATACAATTCTAGCCGCAGTTATTACATGAATAATCAAGTATACAATTTCTTTACTATAATTCCCTGGTAAAATCCCCAACAGATTTCAAATCAGGTTTTAAATCAATATGCTGCTGTGTTATCTTCTCCAACTGAGACAGGAGGGTCTTATACTATAAATCATATTAATATATGTATTGTATTATTCACAGTATTATGTTGCTCTCAGAAGTGTTGAAGTGGGAGTAGAAGTTATGTTGCAAACCTCAGGAAAGTACAAGGAACAGAAATAAGGAACTTGTTAAATGTACTGATGAGCTTAATGTTGAAAACTCCATGACTATAGGAAAAAGGGGGCTGACTCCTGCAAATGATTTGCAGTTTCTAAGTGCAATTCTTGTTTTAAAAACAGAATTCAAACAAGAAAGATATTACCTGATGTGATACAGCACAAAGAAGCTTTTAAAATGATTTGATGGGTTTGTACATTCATATTTTTAAAGAATTCTCAGGAACTTTCTCTGTACCACTGATGTAGGAAAAATAAATGAGGACTCAAGATAAGAGGCAAACTTTGTCTTGGGTTTACAGCACACCATGGAAAGAGGCAGTATTTAGCTCATTCTTCATCCATGCTATTCCTATATTGGGTATTTACCCTTGAAATAAACCTTGAGATGAGGTTGAAGTTGGTCTCATCCATCAAAGTTTTAGAATGTCAACACTTAACAGCAAAGGCCTACCAAGTATTGAGCATCAGATATTGTGTTCCAGTTTGTACACAAGTAAATCCCTTTCGCTCAAGTTAGAGAGATGTAACTTCAAAATCCTTCCTTCCTTCCTTCCTTCCTTCCTTCCTTCCTTCCTTCCTTCCTTCCTTCCTTCCTTCCTTCCTTCCTTCCTTCCTTCCTTCCTTCCATCCTTCCTTCCTTCCTTCCTTTCTTCCTTCCCTCCTTTCTTTCATTTTTTTGTAAGAATAAAATTTGTGGAGAAATACAAATTACATTTGAGAGATGCAATTTGGGCTGGAAAAGAGCAAACAGATGATATAAAGTAGTGTCAGAATTTGACTAAATTATACTTCTATGAATATTTCTAATGTAAAAATATTTGATTTTTGGTTTGAAATTCCAGTATTCACAAACCGTTTCAGAGGTACATAAATTGTCTGTTACTGATAAAATAACTCATTTAAATGCTCATTTAACATTTTGATTATTTTACGCATGGAAATAATTTCTATTGCATTCAATAGGATTGTTCAGATGCTTCTGAAAAATGGCAGGAAGCAGGTAGTTCTCTTACCTTCTGTCTTCCAGAAACTAAAAATAGAGTACCAGGAAATTTGGAGAAGATCATGCACAAATGCTACCAAATGTTATCTCTATCCTGTACAATGAACTCACCTTGTTTTCCCTACTGTGGCAAAACTATTTGCTCCTAAAATGCAGAGAACTCCTATAAGAAGCAAAGAAGAAGACATGGTGGTAGGTCTACGAAAAAGTAAATCAGACCCAGATTCAAGTCTTTTAATCTGTTCATTTTTGTTAAATATTAAAAGAAAAATAAACAAAACATAATGGCAAATGAAGGTCATGCTGACTATCGAAAAGTGACCTGGGCCACTTGTACCTGGTACTCAATTTGGCAAGTCTATCTGAACAAATAGAGGCGAAGGGCAGATGGGAAACTCAAGCTTTTGAACTCAAATTCAGTAAGCCATGAGCACTGATACCTCATTATTTCCACTGCAGAATAAAGTATGGTAGAAATGAGGTTGGTAAATGACATTTTTATACCAGAAGCCGTATTGTTCAATATATTGGAACGGATGGAAATAAGACTTACAATTAAGGACTGCAAACCTATCCTAGATGGTAATGTGTGATGCTCATGGCCCATTAAATTCTACTCTTAACCTATCACTGCTTCTTACGTTGTCTAAGTGGACAGTGTCTCTCTTTCTCTCTCTGCACAATAATAGGGCTGATCTTATTTGTTAAAAAGTGGAAGAGAAAGTTAGCTCACATTTAGTGCTACCAATTCCTAAGGAAGGTCATGGCTGAAATGAAGTCTTTAAATTTCTTCAAACCAGGAAGCAGCAGCTCATTGTTGAGAAGAACTTAATACACAGATTAGCTGCTTGGAAGGCAATGCACCTAAATCCTAAACTCTCATACTCTCCTAAATCTTCCTCTCAAAATGGATACCGATTTCACTCACAGTCAGCCTTCCACTGGCATTCAAAGTCTGTTATAATGTTCAAGGGACTCTATCTTCTAATAGGACGGGTTCCCCAATCTAGGAAGATTGTTCATTGATCACCCTTTATGATTTCTGAGTAACTGTCCAAATAGTAGATTTGTCTTCTGTTACTCCAGAGGATATTTGTAAACTTCAGTAGGTAGAAACTGCAAGGAAGCGACTGTTTAAAAGAAAGTTCCTAATGATAAAATAGTGAAGTTTCAGTCAAGAGATGGGAAGCTTCTCTTTGCAGAATTTGTAATCTGTAACCATGAGGGAGGTAAAGGACATTTTGAGTTTCTATGGCCAAAAAGAACTTGTGGTAGGCAGGAACTGTGATCTAGTTTATTGTATAGGTAATGCATGAATGGGCGTTAGAATAGAATAGAATAGAATAGAATAGAATAGAATAGAATAGAATAGAATAGAATAGAATAGAATAGAATTCTTTATTGGCCAAGTGTAATTGGACTCACAAGGAATTTGTCTTTGGTGCATATGCTCTCAGTGTACATAAAAGGAAAAAACAAAAGAAAAAAATACAATCATCAAGTATCGTAAGATACAACACTTAGTGATAGTCATAGGATACTAATACTCTAAGCAATCAAATCATACTAGGAAACAGAACAATATAAATCATAAAAATACAAGCAACATAGTTATAGTCATAAGTAGGAGGAGATAGGTAATAGGAAGGATGAGAAGAATAATAGTAATACAGTCTTAGCAAACAGTCTGACAGTGTTGTGGGAATTAGTTGTTTACTAGAGTGATGGCATTCAGGGGTTAAACTGTCCTTGTGTCTAGTTGTTCTGGTGTGCAGTGCCCTATAGCGTCATTTTGAGGGTAGAAGTTGAAACAATTTGTGTCCAGGATGTGAGGTGTCTGTAGATATTTTCTCAGCCCTCTTTTTGATTGGTGAAGTATACAGACCCTCAATGGAAGGCAGGTAAGTAGCAATTGTTTTTTCTGCAGTTCTAATTATCCTCTGAAGTCTGTGTCTGTCTTGTTGGGTTGCAGAGCCAAACCAGACAGTTATAGAGATGCAGATGACAGGCTCAATAATTCCTCTGTAGAACTGGATCAGCAGCACTTTGGGCAGTTTGAGCTTTCTGAGTTGGAACATTCTCTGTTGTGTTTTTCTGATGATGTTTTTGATGTTAGGTGTCCATTTTAGATCATGAGATATGATAGAACCTAGAAACTTGAAGGTCTCTACTGTTGATACTGTGTTGTCTATAAGAGGTAGTAGTATGGGAGGATTTCTCCTAAAATCTACCACCATTTCTATGGTTTTGAGTGTGTTTAGTTCAAGATGGTGATTTTTCTTTCAGATCATAACTGCTCTGAAAACTGATCTGATCTGTTATCTGATGATAACAGATCATAACTTTTCCTTTCAGATCATAACTGGGAGAAATATTTTTCCCCTGAAAATATTTTCCACATTTCTATAGCTGCATTGTAAAACACCACTCTTATGTTGAGGATTTTAGTGATATGCTTTGATTTAACCTTCATATTAAGAACTGTCTAGAGCAGGGGTGTCAAACACAATTTCATCAGGGTTGTGTTTGATCTTGGAGGCTGGGGTGGGCATGGCCAGGTTGGGTGTGGCCAGCATGACGTCATTCGTGTCTGGGGTTCCTGTGGTGGTCTGAGTGCTCTGTCAGCAAAAACGGAGCTTGTGGGGACATGCACGGCCCTTGTGAGCTCTGTTTTCAGCTGGGACAGCCTCCTGCAACCCTCTGCCAGTGAAAATGGAGCTCTGGAGGGTTGTGTGCAACCCTTGTGAGCTCCATTTTTGCTGGCAGAGGCACCACGGGCCAGTCCTTTGCTGTTTCCAGGGTGGCTCCACGGGCCAGATTTAACCACTCTGTGGGCCACATCTGGCCCCCGGGCCTTGAGTTTGACACCCCTGGTCTAGAGGTTTAGAGAATATTCTGGGCTAACCTACTTTTTTAAAGATTCTTGTTTCAAGGAGCATAAAGGTGAAGTGGGAATCTTTATGTAGCTACAAAACTTTTTTTATTGTGAAAATCTCAGACTTCTAATTCCCATTCCAGAGCCATGTTCTACCCAATCAAGGTCAGGTCTTGATGTTTCATGGCCATAGCAGGGTCATTAAGTCATGATGGCAGGATTTGATAAAAACTTTGGGGTTGTTTGTGGGCAGCTTCTGCACAGAACCTATCATTGGGTAGTGTGGAAATTAACCACCCTTAGAATATTTCTTCTATTAGGGAGCTCCTCCCAGTTTGTAAGAGATTTGGGAATCATTTTTCTTGGTATATGCTTTCTATATTGTGCTTCAAAATCTTATTTGCTTGAGCTAATTTAATAAAGATTTAAATCCTTTATTTACTGGTACGCTTATTGTCCCTGCATCCAAAAGAGACAATTGCCTAAGCACTTGATCATGGCTTTGACCAGGGGTGGGTTCCACTTACCTTTACTACCAGTTTGCAGCAGAAGCGTGCACGCGCTTCTATGCATGCACACAAGCTTCTGCGCATGTGCAAATCACCCATGATGATGTCGTGGTGGGTGGATGGAGCCTCCCACCAGTTTTACTACGGTTTTATAGAACCGGACCGAACTAGGAGCAACCCACCACTGGCTTTGACACTTGGCAAAATGTGTGTGTGTGTGTGTGCATGAATGCACACACACATTTTAAGTAAGCAAGTGTGTCTATTTTCAGGATCTTTTTTTTAAACTGAGGATATTTGCAAATTTCATTTCTCATTGTCCTATTCTAGACTCCAAACTGGAGCAATCCATTCCATTAACTAATTCAATATTTGATTGAATTTAATGGAAACAATGTGATACAATAGATATAAAAGGACAACTACCGCATAGTTCAAGATATAGTAAGAACAGTTTTTTCCCTATAAAGTGAGTAGCTGTTCAATAAGCTTTTTGGCTCATCTAATTTCATTTATTACATTGCAGACTGTATAAAAGTTGCAAAATAGTACTTCGTGATAAAGCTGAAGCTTTGTTTTCGTGTAAAGTTTGATGAAAATATGGGAAGCCAAGCCCTTGCTATTTGCAATTAAATCACACTGTTTACTTAAGAGATTATCCCATGGAGAGGGACTTTTTCATACTTTAGAAACCCATGCCTGATAAAAGAAATTAATTAATTAATTAAATAATAAATAAATAATGCCATGCGTGTTCCACAACAGTGGTGAGGAAGTGTGGTGTTCCCCGTTTACTTTCCTTTTCCTATTGTGTTCAAACAATCGTATCACCTGTTACGTATAAATTGGGTTGACAAAATCTGAAATGAGGAGGTGATAAGCCACCTGGGAAATCATCAAAACCACAAAAAAGTGAAAGTTAGAATATTTTGGTCATGTGATGTGACACTCAGAAAAATACAGCATACTTCACTTAATTCTCCAGGGAAAGATTGAAGGCAAACAAGGTCCAGGCGGAAGAAGAACAGCATGGCTTCAAAATCTAAGGACTGGTTTGGACAAAACTCAACAGCACTTTTTTGTGCGGCTGTTGATAAAAATAGGATCGCCAACATCCGATGATGGATATTCATGTTGTGCCATATCCATCCGATGATGGATATGGCACAACAACAAGATTTTCTATTTTGTTTGGCAGTTGGTCAGAAGTGCTGTTACAGCAAAGAATTGGGCATCCTTGGCCCCAAGAAGTTTCTTCTGACATATTAGGTCTTAAACTGGAATTTGTCTCAGTAGTTATTGTGTTTAAAGAATGTCAAACTTTGCCGTCTAATTCAAGGCCTTATGAAACAAAAATTTGGAGTCTGCAGTCATGGACTCAGAGTTACAAATTTAACTTCTGAAACCCCCAGATTCTGTGGTGTAATTTCAGCAGCATCTGCCTAATGGCCACTGCTGCCACTTCCATTCTTCTCCAATCTGCCTTATCCTCTTGCTGCTTTTCTGCCTCTTTCTCATCCAGACCCAACCTAGAACTGCATCTTCTGGTCCAACTCCTTCCCAAACTATAACACCTTATACTCCTATCTCATATTTCTGGTCTCACCCTCCTCCCTGTCTCCCTTCCATTCTGAACAGCATTCCATCATGGAACAATATTAAATAATTTTAATAATTTTAAATAATTTTTATGCTGATTCTGTTAACCGCTTAGAGAGACCTGTAAAGCACTATGAAGAGGTATATAAGTCTAAGTGCTATTGCTAATATTAAATAATTTGCTTTAAATTATGTATATGGCTGCCCATCTCACTGATGTAACACTGGGTGGTCTATGAAAGCTTTAAAAATACAATTTTCAAAATACACATAAATAACTAAAAGACAAACTGGCTGCTGAAAATACCATACATGACAATGTGGTCTCAACTAACTTCTCATGCTCCATGCCTGAAGAGCAATCTTCAAGATTTTCCAAAAAGTAAGAACAGTTGATCATGCTTCTTATTCTACATTCTTTTTGTGTGGGAACAATAAAATATCCAGTATTTTCAAATATGCAAATATCACTCAAATGCCAGTGAGTGACATAAAATAAAATGAAGCGCCATTATACTGAGACCACTGGGTTTAAACATTGATTAAACATCAAATTTATTGTATAGTATATAAAGTATATAAAGTGGTGTTCTGAAATCCAGAGATCAATGGATCCATAGCTTTTAATTCAATCTGGTCACAAGAATCTTGATCCGTAGATCTGAAAGGGATGTTCAGGTTGCTTAAAGACACAGAAAACATCTAAATGAAAAGACACAATAAAAAGGTCTGATGCAAAATTGGCATCTTCTGACTTGGATTACAACCTTTTCCAATCTGGCTCTTACTGTTTGGAACAGACTCACCTTTTATATCTATAAATGTGTTTCTTTTCTGTACTAAAAAAAGAGAGAAAGAGACGAAATTAAGCGTAAAGCTTTAGTTTAACTAAGCTTTAGTTCAATTCCTTAACTAAAAATCTGCAGAAATGTTTGCAGTAAGTCCCATCACAATAAATGGAGTTTCACTTTTCCGTTCAGAGAGTGACTAGTGGGATAAGCTTTCAACACATCCTTCCAATGAATAATGTAAAGAGAACCTCACTACAGGATGCTGACTCTTACTTTCATTGTTTCTAATCACAAAGAATTTTGAATGCATGGCTTTAAGTTCCTGTCAGTCCATGGACTCTTTTTCTCTGCTCCTCTTTTTCCCTTCACTGGAAGACTAGGCTCTTCTGTAATGGGATCTGGGAATAAACTTGGGAGATAGGTGGAATGACTGGGACCTAGGCTATGATTTGAGAAGAGACATCTAAAGAGTCTAAAGAAAGGATAAAAGTATATGAAGGGCCCCTCTCTGGTTCCTTGGAAAGTTAAAGAAGAGGAGAGAGCTTTCAGACTTGCAAGATTCTGTTACTGTAATGTTATAATTTAATTGGAATTTTTAGATTTCAAAAATTGTTATAAAAATAAATAATGATTTCATACTGATCAAAGCTTGGATAGAGTTCTAACTTTTAAAGACTGAAAGAATCATTATTTGATCTCTTTTTTTACATAGACTTCTCCTATAGAATATACAGTATGTATATACTGTATACAGTATATACATACTGTATACAGGGCTGAACTGCTCAGTTTTTGTAGGAGAATGTCCTGCAACATTTGTACCAGGTCCTACTATGGAAGAACCAGCACAATCTAATGCAGTGTTTCTTGACTTCAAGAACTATAAGTTGTGTGGATGTCAACTCCTGCACTGGCTGGGGAATTCTGGGAGTTGAACACACATCTTAAAGTTGCCCAAGAAACACTGCTCTGGTAGTTCAGGTGTTGGGCTAGGGCTGAAGAGAATCAGGTTCAAGTTGACCCTTGGCTACAGATATTCCCTGGATGACTTTTAGGTTCTCTCAGTCCTATCTACCTCAAAGGGTTGCTCTTGGGGGGAATAAATGGAAGGGGGAGCATAATGTTTGTTATCTTGGAGTTCTGAGGGAAAGATTGGATACAGATCTGACAAATAAATAATATATGCTCGTATGCCCGGGCTGGCTTGACCCCATCCTTGCGGTTTTAAATTTATAATTGGTTTTAACTGGGTTATTTTAAACTGATGGCCAAAATTATTTAATGTTTTTTAAATTGCTTTTAAATTTTATATGTTGTGTTTTTACCATGGCTGTTCACCGCCCTGAGTCCTGTTGGAGAAGGGTGGTATACAAATTAAATAAATAAATAAATAAATAAATAAATAAATAAATAAATAAATAAATAAAAATAATAATAATAATAATAATAATAATAATAATAATAATAATAATAATATAATAGTAAGAATAGTTGACCTGACTAAAAAATGTTTCAAATCATGCCATCATCTCTCCCATTTGGAAATCATTTCCAAAATATTTTAAATCCAATCTATGTCCCACCCACCCCCATATGCTCACTAGTCCAGATCCTGAGGAGAACTAGTGATGGAATAGCAACTGAAAGCAAGCAAATTCTACCAATCTTTGCTCTCTCTGAGTCAGTCAGCTGAGTCAGAGTTCTGAGAAGACATTCTCCATTCCCTCCCCTTCCTTCCTTCCTTCCTTCCTTCCTTCCTTCCTTCCTTCCTTCCTTCCTTCCTTCCTTCCTCCCTCCCTCCCTCCCTCCCTCCCTCCCTCCCTCCCTCCCTCCTTTCTGACTTAACCAGCAAAACCTTCACAGTTTCAGCTCTCCATGTGGATACGCTGCTTCCAGAAGTATTAAATCCAGGATATCCCATGGTCTTATGTTAAAATAGTACCATATTCATTACACACATTCAGAAGTTACAAACCTGTTAGTAGTCTTCTGCAATTAACAATGGCCTGGTTCTACACTTGTTCCAGGACATGATTTGCCCCCAGATCTAGGTGCAGGATTATTACACTCTCTTGTTCGCTGACGTTCTCTATTACGACATGTGGACCAGTTAGACCAGCAGTTCCAGTTCCCATCAATGGCAGTTTGAGCTGGATCAGGATCAGAAAGAATTTGTCTAACTTCAGAACATTCAGAATTTTAGAAATAACATTGTCTTCCTTCACAATCATATAGTATAAAAGAGCCATGGTGGCACAATGGTTAGAATGCAGTACTACAGGCTACTTGACTGCTGGCTGCCTGCAATTTGGCTGTTTGAATCTCACCAGGCTCAAGGTTTACTCAGCCTTCCATCCTTCTGAGGTTGGTAAAATGAGGATCCAGATTATTGGGGGCAATAGGCTGACTCTGTAAACCCCTTAGAGAGGGCTGGAAAGCACTGTGAAGTGGTATATAAATCTAAGTGCTATTGCTATTGCTATATTTTAATTGTATGTTGATTGTGTTTGTGGACTAACTATATAGCATAAATCCAAATCAACCAATACTGTTTAAAAAAAGTTTAACAATGCACTGTCTAATTACATTTGAACTGTTCTATAGACCTGTAGTCCCAGTTGCAAGTCCCGCTCAGTTAAAAATATTTGGTAATATTTTCTGATTTGGAATGGATGATTTTGATTTTACTGTTACTTATTGGGTTATGGATTTTATTTAGTGTATTGTATTTTATTTGTTTATAGTGTACTTTTCTAGGGGCTGTTCCTTGTAGTGGCAAATTACTATTATTTTTCTGCTATTATCATATCCTTAGATACTGATAGTCAACCCATCACCCTTTTCAAAATGACTTGTCCCATGCTGAGGAAGAAAGAATCTCGACAACATGTACAGAACCACTGTGAAGAATTTTCTAGGCAGCTGTCAGTCACTCCAAGTTGGACTTAAAATGGGCAGTTGCAGCTGAATTGACTGAGACATGGTCTTGCCCTAATTTCTTGGAAGAATCTGGAATAATTCTTTGGAGTGTAGACAGGGTTCTCAGGGCTATAAATCCAAACACCTGTACGTTAAATACTTGTTAGATCCATGTCCCTCTAGATTAGTTAAGATCTTCCAGGAAGTCACATGTGCTTGGGACTGAGTCATGATGAATTCATCCATTTCCATCAGCCTTGGAGGAGATGGTGGTATATTCCTTCTTGAAGAAGCCATAAGCAAACCACAAAAGATATACCACATTACAGCTCAGTGCAATAGATGTGAAACATCTATTTGAGTCTTCCCTTTGAGTCTGGGCCTCCAGACTGCTCATAAGTTCCTATTGCTCCCCTTCACCTTATTTATCAACTCTTAATTTTTAACTCCTGCCTTCCAATCCTAACTTCCCTGTGATCACTGTTTGCAACTTTCCCAGCCAGCATTCGATGAGCAAAGTCAACGGAGGAAGGTGAATTTGCTTAACCACTGCATCATAAAATCTGCCAAGATTTAAGCAACTAGCTTGCTTAACAATAGAAATTCTTCTCCCAGTTATGGTCATAAGTTGAGAACTGCATAACTCTTTTCATTTCAGACAACAGGATGGGTTAACTCAACATAATTAGTTTTGTACATTTTGTATAGGTTCTGTATATTTTTAAATAACACAGTAGAGCCAAGAGAGCCATTAAAATATATAGTAAGTCAATGAATGAATTCTAACCTGGTACAAAAATTGACTTGGCTATTTCACAGGCGTCTCCCTTGTAAAATGGAGTGCAGACACATTCACACTTCCCTTCTATCAGCATCGCCGTCCCACCATGTAGACAAGGCTGGCATTTGCATACACTGTATTCAGCCACATAATCCTCTACAGCTCTGTCCAGATTTTCTTTCTTTGTTCGGGAGTCTCGGATTTTCAGTGGTACAAGTTCTGAAATTGGGGTTAACTGCAGAAATATTTAATGCACTTTTTCAGTTTAAATAATTGTTTATCATTATTATGCGGTTCTTACGTAAAGAAAATATGGACTATAGCACTTTATTCTGAGAAGATCCATGTTCTCCTACATGGAGAACTTACCTACTACTTACCTCTCCTCAGTAATCGATTCTTTCAAATGCAGATTTTAGTTGTTCATTTTACTACAGCTCCATCATTAATAGTTTTGTAAAGTGTCAATTTTACGGCTTTCTATCAAATTCCCAATAATTCTTTCATGATATAGAGATGTTTGTGAGGGACTTTAGAAGTAGGCCTCAGGAAAGTAGCGCCATGAAGATAGGGCAAGAGATCTCACATCCGTCATCTGTGATCTTGTTCAGGAGGGGGGAGCGGACCTGGCGGGTATTACGGAGACCTGGTTGGGCCCGAAGGGAGGAGTCCCTCTGGTAGAAATGTGCCCACCAGGCTTCCATGCATTCCATCAGCCGAGGTCACAGGGGAGGGGCGGGGGAGTAGCTGTTATTATTAGAGAAGGCCTTAGACCGAGGGAGACCACTGTTCCTCAGACGGCCAGTTGTGAGTCCCTCCTTGTGAAGTGGGGCCATGGGGTTCAGATGGGCTTGCTGATCATGTACCTGGCTCCCTGCCACGTGGCAGCAGCCCTGCCCGAGCTACTCAATGTTATCGCTGCGATGGCGGTTGATATCCCCAGACTTATGGTCATGGGGGATTTCAACCTGCCGTCCGTGGGTGAGGCGTCTGAGGTGGCTCGGGAGTTCATGGCTTCCATGACGGCCATGGACCTGACCCAGCTAATTCATGACCCTACGCACACAGGGGGGAACACACTGGACTTGGTTTTTGTCTCTGGACAGTGGTTGAGTGATCTTGAGATAGGGGATATAGTCATTGAGCCCTTGTCATGGTCGGATCACTCTCTCCTTCACCTTGACCTTCGAACCGCGGCACCCCGCTCAGGGAGGTGGAACCGATAAGATGGTACCGCCCCAGGTGCCTGATGGAACCTGACAGGTTCCAGACGGAGCTTGGGCCAATTCCTGAGGTTCTGGCTCACGCCTCGACTGGAGACCTAGTGGCCACCTGGGATAGGGTGGCCGCTGAAGCTCTGGATCGAGTCGTGCCTTTGCAGCCGCTGACCCGGCGCCAATCTCGCCTGGCTCTTTGGTTCACCGAGGAGCTGAGGGAGATGAAGCACCGGAAAAGACGCCTAGAGAGTAGTTGGAGGGCTAGTCTTTCTGAATCGGACCGGACACTGGTAAGATCTCATATTAGGAATTACCTAGTGGTGATAAAAGCAGCAAAATGTACTCATTTTGCTGCTCTTATTGCGTCATCAGATATTCACCCGGCTGCCCTGTTTAGGGTGACCCGCTCCCTGCTCCACCAGGAAGCGCGGGAGGACCCCTTGGAGGGAAGAGCCGAGGATTTTTTCAATATCTGCATGACAAAATCACTCAGATTCGGGAAGGTCTGGACTCTGACTGGGTAGATCCAGCCAGGGTGACGGAGGCAGGTCTTGAGACTGTTATCTGGGATGAGTTTGATCCTGTGACCCCAGATGACATGGACAGGATTCTGGGTAGATTAAACGCGACCACATGTTTGTTGGACCCGTGTCCCTCCTGGTTAGTGCTGGCTTCCCGGGAGGTGACGCGAGGCTGGCTCCAGGGGATTATAAATGCTTCACTGGATGAGGGTGTCTTCCCCACCGCCCTTAAGGAGGCGGTGGTGAGGCCCCTCCTCAAGAAGCCTTCCCTGGACCCGGCAATATTGGCTAATTATCGTCCAGTCTCCAACCTTCGTTTTGTAGCGAAGGTTGTTGAGAGTGTGGTTGCGGGACAGCTTCCCCAGTACCTGGATGAAGCGTCGTATTTGGACCCATTCCAGTCGGGTTTCAGGCCTGGGTACAGCATGGAAACGGCATTGGTCGCATTGGTTGATGATCTCTGGAGGGCTCGGGACAGGGGTTGCTCCTCTGTCCTGGTCCTGTTAGATCTCTCAGCGGCTTTTGATACCATCAACCATGGTATCATGCTGCACCGGTTGGAAGAGTTGGGGGTGGGAGGCACCGTACTAAGGTGGTTCTCCTCCTTTCTCTCTGACCGGTCGCAGTCTGTGTTGACAGGGGGGCAGAGGTCGACCCCGAGGCCCCTTATATGTGGGGTGCCGCAGGGATCGGTCCTCTCGCCCCTTCTGTTCAACATTTATGTAAAGCCGCTGGGCGAGATCATCCGTGGTTTCGGGGTGAAGTACCATCAGTACGCTGACAACACCCAGCTGTACATCTCCACCCTGGACCACCCCAACGATGCCCTTGAAGTGATGTCCCAGTGCCTGGAGGCCGTACGGATCTGGACGGGGGGGAACAGGCTCAGGCTCAACCCATCCAAGACCAAATGGCTGTGGTTTCCGACGTCCCGATATAGTCAGCTGGTGCCATCGCTGACTATTGGGGGCAAATCATTGGCCCCCACGGATAGGGCTCACAACTTGGGCGTCCTCCTGGATTCACGGCTGTCTTTACAGGAGCACTTGACGGCGGTGACCGGGAGGATTTTTCATCAGGTTCGCCTGATCCGCCAGTTGCGTCCCTTTCTAGATCGGGACTCCCTACGCACAGTCACTCATTCCCTCGTTACCTCTCGTCTGGACTATTGCAACGCTCTCTACATGGGGCTCCCCTTGAGGTGCACTCAGAGGCTCCAACTGGCGCAGAGTGTGGCCGCGGGGGTGGTTATGGGAGCGACATGGAGTTCCCATGTAACACCTCTCCTGTGTGAGCTGCACTGGCTCCCGGTGGTCTTCAGGGTGCGCTTCAAGGTACTGGTTATCACCTTTAAAGCGCTCCATGGCCTAGGACCTGGTTATTTACGGGACTGCCTGCTACCACCAATAGCCTCCCACCGGCCAGTATGCTCCCATAGAGAGGGGCTCCTCCAGGTGCCATCGGCCAAACAATGTCAGCTGTCGGCCCCTAGGGTGAGAGCCTTCTCTGTGGGGGCACCTACGATCTGGAACGAGCTCCCCCCAGAGATACGGAGGATCCCGGATCTGTGCACCTTCCGCCGCGCGCTTAAGACTCTTCTATTTCATCAAGCTGGCCTGGCCTAAATCTTCCCCCTTTTAAGTTGGAACTTTTAAATTTGTTTTAATTATAGGGTTATGGGTAAGGCGTTTTAAATTGGGGAGCCATTTTGGATTTAATTTTGTTTTAAATGTATTTTAATGTTTATATTGTATGTTTTTTAATCTTGGCTGTTCACTGCCCCGAGTCCTTCGGGAGAGGGGGTGGTATAAAAATTTAATAAATAAAATAAATGCCCACTTAGAACAATTTTATTTTATTATACATTACCATGGATCCGGCTGTTATGGCTAACTATCATCCTGTCTCCAACCTTCGCTTTATTGCGAAGGTTGTTGAGAGTGTGGTTGCGCAACAGCTCCCACAGTACCTGGATGAAACCGTCTATCTAGACCTGTGCCAGTCCAGCTTCAGGCCTGGGTACAGCACAGAAACGGCATTGGTCGCGTTGGTTGATGATCTCTGGAGGGCTTGGGACAGGGGTTGCTCCTCTGTTCTGGTCCTATTAGATCTCTCAGCGGCTTTTGATACCATCGACCATGGTATCATGCTGCACCGGCTGGAGGGATTAGGGGTGGGAGGCACCGTGTTGCGGTGATTCTCCTCCTATCTTTCCGACCGGTCGCAGTCTGTGTTGGCAGGGGGGCAGAGGTCGACCTCGAGGCGCCTTGTTGTGGGGTGCCACAAGGGTCGGTTCTCTCGCCACTCCTGTTCAACATTTATGTGAAGCCGCTGGGTGAGATCATCCGTGGATTTGGGGTGCAATGCCATCTGTACGCTGATGACACTCAGCTGTACATCTCCACCCCAAACCACCCCAATGATGCCCTTGAAGTGATGTCCCAGTGTCTGGAGGCCGTGCGTGTATGGATGGGGAGGAACAGGCTTCGACTCAACCCTTCCAAGACCGAGTGGCTGTGGATGCCGGCATCCCGATATAGCCAGCTGGCGCCATCGCTGGCTATTGGGGGCGAGTCATTGACACCCACAGTGGGGGCTCGCAACTTGGGCGTCCTCCTGGACACAGCTGTCTTTAGAAGAGCATATGATGGCCGTGTCCAGGGGGGCTTTTTATCAGGTTCGCCTGATACGCCAGTTGCGCCCCTTTCTGAGTCGGGATTCCTTATGCATAGTCACTCATGCTCTCGTCACTTCTCGCCTGGACTACGCTAACGCTCTCTACATGGGGCTCCCCTTGAGGAGCACCCGGAGGCTCCAACTGGTCCAGAATGCGGCCGCACGGGTGATCACGGGAGTGACATGGCGCTCCCATATAACACCTCTCCTGCGCGAGCTGCACTGGCTCCCGGTGGTCTTCCGGGTGTGCTTCAAGGTGTTGGTGATCACCTTTAAAGCGCTCCATGGCCCTTTACGAGACTGCCTTCTGCTACCGATAACCTCCCATTGGCCAATAGGCTCTCACAGAGAGGGCCTCCTCAGGGTGCCGTCGGTCAAGCAATGTTGGTTGGCGGCCCCCAGGGGGAGATCCTTCTCTGTGGGAGCACCCGCCCTCTGGAATGAGCTACCTCCTGGAATACGGCTGATTCCGGATCTCCGCACTTTCCATAATGCCCTGAAGACGTTTTTATTTCAGCAAGCCGGCCTGGCCTGAATAGGTTTTAGGGGTTAGTTTTCAATTGTATTGCTAGGGGTTTTAAATTGGGGCGGCTGTTTAATTTAATTTATTTTTAATTATTTTAACTTTTATATTGTATGGTATTTTAATTCTCGGCTATTCACCACCCTGAGTCCCTTCGGGGAGAAGGGCGGGATATAAATTTAATAATAATAATAATAATAATAATAATAATAATAATAATAATAATAATAATAATAATAATAATTTAAAATCAGAAAAATGTTGTTTGAAAACTTTAAGTGCTTTAACACATAACTTGTTGGGATGAAATTTTGTCTACAGGATGTATATGGTTTGGATCATGAGATTAGGAGAGCTGAGTCTATTCACCCAGGGATTCTAATGCAAATGATATAAATGCAAAACTCCTGCTGAGGCTAGTTGTAGAAATAAAGTTTGCTTGGAAAACTAAAATAGGAGTCCATAGGTTTCAAAACTCTTACATGAAGTCCCCAATGAAAGATTGTCACATAATTATAATTATACATTATATAAATTTATATAATTATAAAAGGAATAATTATTCCTTTCAATTATTCCTTCTATTCATTCATTCTGTACCATTTCGTGTGATTAATTTTATCATAAATTAAAGTTAATGTTATTTTCCCCTTAACTCCACATACTTCTTTCTTCAGGTTCTGCCTAATGTTTTGGAATGCAACCCAAAGAAAAGTTGATCATGGTCCATAGCCCTAAAAAATTACATTCTTATGAAGTAGAAGGTCTCCAACCAAAAGAATTGCTTTGTTATCTAGGCAAAGGCAAGAAGGAAGGAAGGAAGGAAGGAAGGAAGGAAGGAAGGAAGGAAGGAAGGAAGGAAGGAAGGAAGGAAGGAAGGAAGGAAGGATTATTAGGAAATCCCAGGATTTTTGATCAGAATGTAAAATGAAAAAACATCTTAGAAGAAAGCCATGGTGAACCATTCCTAGAAAACATCATAGAAACTACAGCAGTCAAACTTCACTTGAGTGTGGCTTTGACTCTGAAAAGTTTGCAACTTTTAATATATTTCTTCAAGAAAGAGGAAAATTCTTTCATTTGTGGGTTCACATTTATTGAAAATTTCTCCAACTTATTGATAGATAGAAGAAAATCCTCTCACCTCTTGTCTTATCACTACAGGAGCTTGAGGTAGTGTAGCAGCCCATTCAACATAGTGTTCTACATCAATTAGCCAGGGATTTGATGAAAGCAATTCTTTCAACCTTGTTAAGGTAGCTGTTGTCCCACCTTGAATCAGAGAGACTACATCTCGGATAACCCCACTCCGTCTCAGTTCTGGAACTGGAAGAGAAAAAAAATGGAGGTGAAATAATAGGAAGAGTGGCCTTAAGAAAACAATTTTTCTTGGTTAATAAAAAGTGATGATGATGGTGGTGGTGATACGAGCAACTGAACATTCATTTGATTTTATTTTTTCACTTTCACTTGGAAGAAAGGAAAATGATGATGTTGATTATAGTTGGAAATGGATTACCTAAGAGTCTCTGCCAACTATATTTGCCAAGATTGAGGAAATTCAATCTTTCTATATTCATTGGTATCAAGTGATTCCATCTTGCATACTGGTGATCCAGAGAACCAGTGTATTATTTAGGAATTTCTGCTAGAATTTCATAGTGCCTAAACGATCAGGCAAGCTTTTAGAATAGACATCTTGCTCGGTCACTCTTCAATTATTTCATTATTTAGAGCAGGAGGCACCAACTCATGGGCTGGCACTGGTCCACAGCATGCCAGAAACCGGTCCACACAAACAAGTGAAGCCCCATCCACAGGATGCAGGCAACACATGAAACTATGTCCCCTTTGGTCCATGGAAAATCCTCTCTCAACAGAACCGGTCCCTGATGCCCAAAACATTGGGGGCCACTCATTAGAGACATAGAGATACTGTGCTTCTAGAGATGCTTTCACTATCCTTTTTTCCCCATCAATGCCTACAAGCCAGCCTTAATGTCAATCTATGGGCTGGCAACACATATCCCATGAGGGAATTAAGCCTCCAATCTATTGTAGGAGCCTCCAAAATGCAATCAGATTAAATGGCCCCAATTTGGCAACTTGCTAGCAAGTTCTAGTCACAGTTTTTCAACTGATCAATGGTCCTGAACTCTTTGAGAGGTTAAGACCATGCAACATCCCATCCTGCTCCTGACAGAGATAATCTAGAAGTGTGTTCAGTGACATCTCAATCCCTTATCCAAATATGAATCCTGACTGAGAAGGGTCCAGATTATTCATTTGGTGAGTTCTCTGGAATTACCATACAAGCTGAAGCTGAAACTTGGCCAGTCCCACCTTGGCTTTTCCTTACATATCTGGGAGCTCTTCCAGAAGAGTCCCATGGCCTCTTTATGTCAAGGGGGCAGGCAACCATCTGTTGTCTTGTGAAATATAACTTATTGTGTCTTTGTCAGATTCTTTATTCTGGTATTCCGTACACTGCATCAATTAAAACCTTCCTGAGCAAAAAATTCTGCCTTCATTGCTTGCTTTGTGTAGGTCTTATGAACTTCAGCTTTCATGAAAGCCCTTCACACAAATACTTAACACATTAATACTATATTGTGGCATTATATAGTGATTGGCACATTAGTGAAATATGTTTTATCTGTCTGTCTGTCTGTCTGTCTGTCTGTCTCCTGCCTTTCTTATTTTTACAAATATCTCAAGAGTCAAATGTATCTAATATACCCTTTTCCTCATATTTTCCCACAATAACAAACCTGAGAGGTAGGCTGGACTGAGAATGATTGACTAGTGACATCCAGCAGGCTTTCATGGCTACGGTCTTCACCACTAAGCCACCACGCTGCTCATTATATATTATATTACACTGGCATTAATAGGTACATCAGTATTGTTCATTACTTAATGTGGTTATACAGCATGTGATTGATGTGTTCTGACAACACAGCTTAGTTCTTGTATGAGGGATATAATGTGCCAATCAATATGCAAACTTGGGCATCAAAATGTCAGAAGAACTGACATTTCAGAAGTCATTTCTGACATGTCAGAAGTAGGGACTGATGTACTCACCACTTTTAAATCCACCGGTTTTACATTGTTTAGCTTTAATCTCCGCTGTGGCTTCTGCAATATCTGCGGTAATACCAATTCCTAAATTAAAGCCTAAGCATTCGTTTACATCCTCTGCAGTGAACTCTGAAAATAGAGTTAATAAAATATGATTAGAGGTGTACACAATTGTTACACAGAAAATATGATATCAAAATCCTGATTTTCCAATCAATATTGGAAGAAGTTGCAAGGTGGGAAGTATTGGAGAATTTTTACTTTTGTCCCTTTCTTTTTATTTTTATTTTCTCTCCCTCCCCCCCCCCAATCTCTATTTGTTTTTCTGATGTCATTGCTTTCCTAATGGTTGCTTTCAAGGAAACAATGGTAGCTCTTACGAGAGATCTGAACCAACCTGTAATATAAGAGTTCTCAAATCAGAAGTGCAGACTGACTATCTTTAGTGTGTAACTTGCCCCATCATTTTATACTAATCAGAAGCTCTCCATATAAGTTAGAATACAATTTTGAGACTGGAAATTATAGTCTGGGAATTATAGCCATCACATTTGTAAGGCACCAATTTGGGGAAAGGCTGATGAATGAGGGGTGAAATCCTATGGTTCGGACCAGTTCGGGTGAACCGCTAGGGATTATGGGCATCAATTCGCCGAACCGGTAGTAATTACCCCTCCTTGGCCCTACCCACACCCGGCCGGTCACTGCTCACCTCTTCCGGCTGCTCAATATTCCACAGAATTCAATGCTAAATGCAGCAGAGAGACTGCTAACTTTTCTCCCTCCATTCAGAACGGAGCTGCTGCAGCCTGTCACTTTAAGGTAGTCCCCAGGAGGGAGGGGGCCAAGAGGGAGCCATAAAGGGAACAGCAGCTCCGTTGTGAATGGAGGGAGAAAAGTTAGCATTCTCTCTGCCACAGAATTCAACGTTAGATGCAGCAGAGAGAATGCTAACTTTTCTCCCTCCATTCACAATGGAGCTGCTGCAGCCTGTCCCTTTTAAGGTAGTCCCCAGGAGGGAGGGGGATGAGGGGGGTGGAGCAGCTGAAATGGAGCCATTTTTGTGAAAGGCAGAAAAATGGGGAAGGGGATTTTCCTGCCTGTCATCCATTCCTCAATCTCAGCACAGACTAAGGGAAGTATGGTAGGCAGGAATATTCCCATTCCCATTTTCCTGCCATTTGCGACAAGGAGTGGCTGGGAGGGAAGGAGCCGGTGAGGAGCCCCTTGATGTGAGTGATGTCAAGCTGGTCATGCCCACCCAGTCACATGACCTCCCCCCAACAAGCCATGCTCACAGAACCGATAGGGGAAATTTTTTAATTTCACTCCTGTGATGAATGTGTGTAACAGTGTGACACAGATCAAGGACTGAGACATTAGGGCACCAATTTAAAAAAATGCATGAAAGATGGCTTAAGAGATCATAGACTAGCATTAGTCTGGCTCATCCCTAGAATTGGGCAGATTTGAATTCCCCCTTATATTATAAAGCTCCTAACTGTTATTTAAAGGCTGGTGAGTCCTTACTGTAGTTCAGAAAATGTCAAGTATTTGTTGAATGCAAATAAATTTCCTTTCAAATATATAGTATCATAGCAGGTTAATAAACACTCTACGGCAAAGCCAAAAGTAAAGATCGGGTTAATTTTAAGCAAAGGTAGTTATTTGGTTAAATGTAAAACATTTCTCCAAATGGTCTACTTTTTCATAATTTATTTTTTAACAATATTGATATCTGAAGTTGGACCATAAGAAGGGTTGAGTGCCAAAGAATTGAGGCCTGCGAGTCCCTTGGACTGCAAGGCGATCAAACCGGTCAGTCCTAGAGGAGACCAACCCTGACTGCTCTTTAGAAGACCAGATCCTGAAGATGAAACTCAAATACTTTGGCCACTTAATGAGGAGGAAGGACTCACTGGAGAAGAGCCTAATGCTGGGAAAGATTGAGGGCAAAGAATGAAGTGGCTGGATGGAATCACTGAAGCAGTCGGCGTGAGCTTAAATGGACTCCAGAGGATGGTAGAGGACAGGAAGGTCTGGAGGAACATTGTCCATGGGGTCACGATGGGTCAGACATGACTTCACAACTAACAACAACAACAAGTATCAACTTGGTAAATAATCTAGTTATTGTTCTGCTAAAGAAAAACTTCAGTATATACATTACACTTAGTTTTTTCCCCTATATTTGAAGTCCATTTTTTTCCTTCCTTGCATAATAGATATTGGGCATGATCCAGATAATGTTAATCACAAAAAGAATGGCAGGTAGTGAAATGACTATAATAACATGCTTGGATTGTTAAGGCTATTTCAATGGAGGATTCCATTTCAAATTTTTCTGATCCCTCTAAACACAACTCACTATGAGGAGTTAATATGACAACTGGTTTGCCCCTGAAATCATCCCAGAGCAAGAGTTGATTATCCTTATAACACTATATTATTCTTATATACAGACCCTATTCCTATAGAATGCGAACAAGGACAATGAGAAGTGTTTTGGGAACATCAAATGCATCCAGTCCTGAACTTCCAGGACCGGATGCATTTTCTAAATACCAACTAGTTGCTGTGAACTAGCCACAACCATTGCTGCTTCGCTGGCCTATGGGGAAGGGATTAGTGAGGTGTGAAGTCTTGCCAGTATTTTATTAGTAGAGGGCATCTTGCAGAAAACTTAATTCCCAAAATGGTGATTTTTGGCCAAGTTAAGGTGATTTTGTTCAAGCACAATTGTTGGAAAAGGAGATTTGGCTGGGTTAGTGACTGACTGCTTCAAGAGCAGGATAATAAGAGAGGACTTTTTATTAATCTTGCACCAATGCAGAATTTGGAGGTCCTTCTGGACTTGTAACTCCTGCTTGAAAAGCAGAGGGCAGTCATGAGTAGGAAGGCTTTCGCACAGCTCAGTGTTGTCCACCAGTTGTACGTGTCTTGGACTGGGAAACTACTCATAGTCACTCATGCCCTAATCACTTCCCAAATGGACTACTGTAATGCACTCTGCATGTGTTGCCTTTAAAGAGATCTGGAAGTTTCATCTGATGCAAAATATAGCAATGTGGGTAGTTATGTGTGCTCCTAGACTAGCACATGTTACACTTCTGCTCTTCAAGCTGCATTTGTTGCCATTTTGCTTCTGGGTCTAATTCAAAGTGCTAGTTTTGACTTTTAAAACCCATCATTATTTGAGGTCCACTTCCACCCAATTATGTCTTCCTGCCCTGTGGGGTCTAGCAAAGGAGATATGCTGTGAGCTCATCTGCATAAGAGACCCAGGACAACATACTTTCCCTCTCCCCTAAGTGACACTGGCTTGATCCTAGACGTCTTTTCAGGACCTTAAACATAACTTTATCACTTTTTAAACATAACGTAGGTCTGAGGATCTCAAAGCAATACTGAGTTTAACATGATTTCATTGTTTTATTATCAATTCTTTCCAAACTCTTAATTATAATAGCACTGCTGAAGTTTTTTTAACTTAATTTTTTGACATTTGGAGTTTATTATTGCTTTTAATGTAGGGTACCTAGATTAAGGTACCCTAAATTCTTTATTGTGAGAAAGAAAGAAAGAAAGAAAGAAAGAAAGAAAGAAAGAAAGAAAGAAAGAAAGAAATCTAAACACAAGAAATCTAAACACAAAAGAAAGAAAGAAAGAAAGAAAGAAAGAAAGAAAGAAAGAAAGAAAGAAAGAAAGAAAGAAAGAAAGAAAGAAAGAAAGAAAGATACACCCTAGGCTTAACAAAATATGTTCCATGTGGGACAGTGCTGAGATTTGGTTCTAATTAGGATTTCCTGCTTTCTAGCGATTTTAAATCGCGCGGCACAGCTGATCATCGGAAATACCGGTTTGGAGGAATCGATAGCTTTTTTTTACTACCAGTTTGCCTGAACCAGTAGTTTTTATCACTACCGGTTTGCCCGAACTGGTATGAACTGATAGGATTTCACCGCTGCCCTAAGGTGCAATTGGTACCCTGAACCAATCCAAGTTGAAGTTTGTGAAAACAGGGTTAGGGTCAGAAATCAGTTGCTCTGATTGCCAGCTACACCATTATTCTTGTGCATAAGAGACCACTTTCATTCTGTCCTTACCCTGTGATGAAAGAATTTGTTTATCCAACACATATATTAGCTCATATTTTCCTCCAACGTTTCCTCTCCGGGAATAATGAGTTCCATATGTTTCAAGAAATTTAAAATACTCTCCCTTCTCATAGGTACTTGGCAAAAACTTTAGGTCTTCCAGGAATGTCTCACTCAAGCGCAAATCACGATTTCGCATTTGGAAAGTTCCCAGTTGTATATTAGATTTGACATGTAAAAAGATGGAATTCTATAAGGAGAAAATAGTAATATATCAGTTATTCTATCCACAGGTATAGAGGTAGAGAACGAGATTGTGTTACTCTTTTACATTGTCCTCTGATTATTGTAAATTTATTTATATGGTCATGCAGGAATTCTCAGGTCATGCAGGAATTCATAGACAATAGCAATAGAATTTAGACTTATATATCACTCCACTTTACAGCACTCTCTGAGCAGCTTACAAATATCAGCCTATTGCCCCACTCAATCTTGGTCCTCATTTTATCAGTCTTGGAAGGATGGAAGGCTGAGTCAACCTTGAACCCATCAAGATCGAACTCCAGAATGTGCAATATTGCATCCTAACCACTGTGCCACCACAGTTCATAGATTATTCTTGCCCCTAACAGACAACATGATATGCTTGTGTAAAAATGGGAGCTGAAGTTCTTGTAAAGTCAGATTTAGGTACACCAGGGATTGTCTGTTTTTCACATTTAATTTAGTTTATTAGACTGTTTTTTCAGTGAAGGATTCTGGACATGCTCTCTTTTCTACACCACTCTGTGCTTGGTGTTTAAGGCAACTATTTTTCAGTGAAATCTTAAGTAAATTATGAATAATTAAAAGCAAGTATATGTGAAAATATGGAAATTTTATAGAAATCACAACTCTGATTTTTTTTAAACTTTCATTTATTTCGGATGAATATTCTAATGGTTCTCCTCCATCGATGAAAGTGATTGTCTAATCTTGCTGCCTTGTTGACTCAGCCTTCCATCCTTCTGAGATGGGTAAAATGAGGCCCCAGATTATTGGGGGCAATATGCTGACTCTGTAAACTGCTTAGAGAGATCTGTAAAGTGGTATATAAATCTAAGTGCTATTGCTATTGTTATTGCTATTCCCATCAGTCTAGCTTTGTATATAGATGCTGGAGACTGTAGCCCTGAGGGACATTAACTTTCTCAGTTGATGGGGGACTTTCTGCCAGTTTAACCCAACAATGGAGATTGAGAGAAGACAAAAAGAAAGAATGAAGAGAAACATTGAAAACAACAAAGACTGTCATTAGAAGGCATGACTGTAGAGAAAACCTGGGGAGTAAAGTTGATGTGAATATGTAGACCAGTTGTCATTTCCTAGTCAAAAACAGAAAAGGTGGCTTCCTTGGAGGAAGAGACATCCCAGAGAAATGGTATCTTCACCCAAGATAGAAAGGAGGGAGACAGCTGGCTATAGACAGAGGGTAAGGCCCCAGTCTGTGGGGAGGAACTGGAGGAGATGCAAATGAGCCTTGGCTGAGGAGACCCAAGGAAAGGGGATGAGTGATGCCAAGCATACTCATTAATAAATCCTGAACATTCTTTTCTTTAACTCACTCTTGATAAACCTAGAAGGAGGAAGGAGGAGATAAAGTGAAGGGGGAGTAAGTTAAGCATTTATGAGGAAAGTTAGAAGTACAGTACAGTAGAACATCTGTCATGATCATAATTTGTTCCATAACTTTGGTCACAAACCAATTGGGTCATGACCTGAACCTAATTTTGGAAATTTGGTGCTTATAAAAAAAAATGGTGCAGAAGGGGAAATTGGCTGCGGAAAAAAAATTGTGAATTTTTTGGTCAGAACCTGATTTGGTCGTGGTCAGAAGCGTTCATGACCAGAGGTTCTACTGTAGTCTCTGGGAGGGAGATTTCTTCTTAAGAAGAAACCTGATACTTGGTAGCAGCCAAGATCTTAAAATACCTATGTGTATGGAAAAAGTATCAATATAAATTAAATAACAAATTACCTGTTTGGACAATACCTAGACATATGATAGAAAATATAAGTGTGGAGCAGAAACAAGATATGACTACTTATAAAGAGCTTCTTATTTTGGAAAGAGGTATATTGCAATTAAAATCTTAGGAGGTATTAAAGGAAGAAAGGAAAATTCAAACCTGGTTTCAATATGGGCAATTGTATACTAGGTGGAAAGAAGATCAGAAAATTGGTATTGTGCAAAATGAAGAAAATTTAATAAAACAAATTAGAGATCAAAGTCCAATGCATATTAAAAAGTTGTATAATGCACTGATAGAAATAGATTCAGAAACTGAGTTAGTGAAGGATTGTATGATAAAATGGGCACAAAACTTTGGGGAATCAATATCTATGGATGTATGGGAGAAAATATGGGTTAGAAATATGAAGTTTACTCAAGCCCAAAATCTAAGAGAAAATTTTTACAAAATGTTTTATAGATGGCACTTAAATCCTCAAAAGCTAACCTGTATGTACCCGAATTTACAACCTACATGTTGGAGATGTAAATGTGATGATGCAACATATTTTCATTTATGGTGGACATGTAAGAAAATTAAGGCATTTTGGATTAAGATATGGTGGATTATACAAAATATTCTTAAAAGGAAGATAAAATTTACTCCACAGTTGTTTTTACTGGGTATAATTGAAGGATGTACAGTTATAGAGACTAATTTGATTTTGAATTTAATAACGGCAGCTGGACTTTTGGTGGCGCAATACTGGAAGAAGGAAGAAATACCTACTATTGAAGAATGGACATTAAAAGTAGCTAATCTGGCGGAGATGGCTAAAATTTCTGCATATTTGAAGGACCGTTCGAATCAAAGATATGTACTGGAATGGAGAAGATGGATTGACTATATACAAAACAAATACGGGACTAAAAAGTTGCAAATAGCTTATGAATGAAATATTTAGATGATTTTTTTTTCTACTTTGATATTTTAGTACCTATCGCGGAGTTAAAGAGTAAGGAGAAGTTAAGAATTTATAGTTAGTTTGCTTATGTTAGATTATGTCTGTTAAATGCAATATCCTGTATTTTGCTCTGGGAAGTCGGGGGGGTGGGAGAGGGAGAGGGGAAGGGGTGGGGGAAGGGGGGGGAAATTTGTTTGTAAAACAGTTTAAAACTTTTCAATAAAAAAAAAAGATCTTGAAAATACCTATTGTAAATTCTTCCAGTAAATACTGTACATGGTAAAGAAGAAGCACAAAAGCTTCCAATGTTACACCTCCATCCTAAAATACCCAATCCCACTGTGACACTGAAAAGACCCAACTTCTGATCACTAAAAGTGTTGGCTAAAAGTGGGGCTCCCAAACATATCAGTATGTGAGTTAGGTTAGGGTTTTTAGTTCTTTGGTATCATCCTGTGTACCTTACTCAAGGAAAGTAGGCAGAGGACTGTAGGTTTCCTATCTCTGTATTCATGCAGCATCTTTATTTTGGTTATCAAGATAATCTATTGTGGAGATTTACACAGTACGTTAACCCATAAACTAATAAATGGATTCCCATGTCATGCTAAGAAAACTTAAACAAGGTTAATATTTTTTGGTATTTCAATAACCAATTCAGCATGAATGTTGCCAATGGCTCAGTATTTCTTTAGGCATGTATATTATCATTCCTTTGGAATAATGTATATGTCAGTCCTGGAGGCCATCTTTTTCTTGGGATCTTCAGGGCTGCCACATTTAATGCTGTGGGAAACTGGGAGGGGGGATTGCATGGAGTTTCAGGGATATTTAGCCTGTAGATCAGAGGTCTTCAAACTTGGCAGCTTTAAGACTTGTGGACTTCAACTCCCAGAATTCTGCAGCCAGCTATGGGAGTTGAAGTCCACAAGTCTGAAAGCTGCCAAGTTTGAAGACCTCTGCTGTAGATGGTGCTGTGATTGGACCATGTGATGGACGTGTGGGTGCAGGGGAAGGGACTTGGACTTTCTTTTGGATGGGGAAAACCTGGATGCTTTCAGATTCAGGTTTTCCCAGATGTGCCAATATGACATCTCTAATACAATGTAACTTTGAGGAACTTCTAGCTTTGGAGTTTTCTTTCGTTAGGGATGTTACTTGGAACCCTGACATTATACTTACCTATGAGTTTTTTTTTTTTAAAAAAAAAGCTTACCGTTTCTTTGGTGCTTTTCAAGAATTTATTCATGTTGGATGATCTGCCAGCATTGAAGCCTCCCCCAACAGTAGCTGATACATTGGACTCAGTCGGTTTCAGTTTAACAGACAAGTTCACATCAAAAGTCTGTGATTTTGTTTTGAATATTTCTTTAATTGTTGATACTTGGTCACTGTAGAATTCACTTGTAAAATGTTTGTCTCCTCTTGTCTTGAAAGGCAGAAAAATTACAATTAAATGGCTGACTGACAGATAGGTAATGATAAACAACATAATCTGTGATGACATCCTTTGGTACTCCAAGGTTTGCTTAGTTCAGACAATACACTAAGCCATAAGTTAGCAAACCAGATTTTGAATTAGCACCACTAGCCAATCCATCCAGGCTGTAGAATGTTTCTCCCTGTTTGAATCACTCCTCTTAATTTCCTTCTTAGTTTAAGTCACTTTCTTAGTATTTGGCCACTTTCCAATATGTGGACTTCAACTCCCAGAATTTCCCAGCCAGCAAGGAAGTTAAAATCCATACATCTAAAAGTGGCTCAACTAATACCTTTTCTTCTAGGGAAATAAGAGATTCTTCCATAACAGACCATGGGATGGAGAGGTAGTTATGTCCAGTGGTGGATCTATCCAGTGGTGAGATTCAAGTAATTTAACAACCGGTTCTCTGCCCTAATGATTTATTCCAACAACCAGTTTGTCAAACTGCTCAGAAAGTTAACAACCGGTTCTCCCGAAGTGGTGCGAACAGGCTGAATCCCACCACTGGATTTATCACCAATGAACTTTCAGCAGAGATGACAGGAGCTGTGGAGATGGACACATCTCCTTCCACATCCCTGGAATACCTTTTGGATAATCACATTCAGACCATCCTATGCTACTATCCCCATTCCCAAGTTACCGGTCCTTCAGATTGTTCTGTAAATCTGTGGCCAACAACATCATTTAAGCTTGTGAGGGGTGAAAAGTATGTGGTGAACTAGTCTAATCTACACATATTCATGAAGACAGGTTAAGGCCAATGTGAGGCTATTTCTTCTACAGGTTTCTGACTGAAAAATAACAAATAAAATTTGGAAGAGAAGTGGGGATCCCTCATGTTGGCAGGTGAATGTCTGAAGAGGGCTAAAATTCCACATTTTGTTGTTGTTGTTGTTAAAGAACTAAACTGCTTACTTTTATTGTTATATATAAATTAAAGCACCTATATACAGAATAACTCTATCTTTCCAGCATAGAAAGTGGTTTTTAATCACTATACTTTTAACAGCATTTAACAGCCTTTCAGTTACATGAAACAGGAGTTACAGGTGATGCAAATTTTTGAATGTTGTAATCCTGATGCCTATGGCCAACACTGTGATAGGAAGTCTGAATTAATAAACATGGATAGGGAAACCTTACTATTATCTGAATTTTCCGCCCGAAACTAGACAGCACTGCATTTTGGTTTTGCCAGGTTTGTTTTCCTGCAACAAAAGCACCTGATTGATTTAGGATAATCTCAAAAGACCAAGTAGGATCAGAACTGAGGACTATCTGGATGGGACATTAGAAATTCCTATAAACTAGACAAGGGAATTAAAAAAAAATCCTAAACCAATGGCAAAACATTTATGTAAAGTTACCAAGAAAATTATATAGACACACCCTTGACATTTTAAAAGCTGAGGCTGAGGCAAAATGGATTTTGCCTTTTGATGCAAACCAAAACTCTGCTTTACACATAGAATCTTACGTCATAATTGAGGACAGCCGTATTCCATGGCTTGCGGTAATAAATGGCTGTGTTCCCATCACGGACTCTGTCACAGATGCCATTGTAGAACTTATTTTGAAATGCAGTTTGAGCCGGTAACATTCCCAGCACATTCACACTGGAAGGAAGGAAGGAAGGAAGGAAGGAAGGAAGGAAGGAAGGAAGGAAGGAAGGAAGGGTTATTAATCATCAGCCTTCTCATTGGAGTATTAAATGTCATATACTATCAGAAATATCAAGCCAATACAACAAAGACAAATCAGTTATATATATATAAATAATAAAGATATTCTTTTTTATCCTACCATATTTCCCCAAGTTCATTTGTATTGAATCTGTGTTGATTCATTGGTTGCAAAAAAAACCCCTGATGAACTGGTTTGTCACCCACGCATGATATTGTGGGCTTAAGAGTGTCTGAACCCAAGTCATCCATACAACATGCATGCCTAAGATGGGACTAGAACTCACTCCTGATTTCTACCCTAGTATAAGGTGACCAGATTTTAACATTGGTAAAGCAGGACACTCACCATTTTGTGGGCGTGGCTAGCTGGTCATGTGACCGGGTGGCCATGGCTATGTGTATAGAAAAAAGTCATTTCTGACAGGTCCTCGCACTTTTGACTGGTCCTCACACTTATGACCATCCTCACATTTATGCCTGTGCAGCATTCTTAACAACCATGTCACTCATTTCACAACTGCTTCTCTTCACCATGATGACAAGATAGGGCAAAAATATAAAATGTGAGGACAGTCGTAAGTTCGAGGACTGGTCAAAAGTGTCAAGACCAGACCAGTCAAAAATAACTTTTTCAGCCCTCTGAGTAGTCCATATGCATAAAAGGATACAGCAATAGAGAGGGATGAAGGAAGGGAAGGGAAATTAGAGTAGGAGTGAGGGTAAGAGAGGGAGGAAGAGAGGAGGAGAAGGAGAAAGGAAGAGGAAGTATGGAGGAGAAGAAGGGGGGGGAAGTAAAAGTAAGAAGGAAAGAAAAGAGAGAGGTGGTAGGTTTGAGGAGAAAGATTGTTGTACCAAAAAAAAGATGAAGGGGAAGAAAGCCAACCCCAAACAAATATAAAGATATTAAGATAAAGAATGAATTGTTAAACTTTAAAGAATAAAAGAGAACAAATATGAATAAATAGCAATAATTAGAAACACACATACAAACATACAATGCATTTTCTTTGAACAGAATATTTGGCTGGTTCACAAATTTAAACAGTGTTTAGTCATTTCAATTAAATTTACAATTTCTGTATTTCCTTTTTGCCATATTTATTCCTCATCTATTTTTTTAAAAAAACAATATTACCCGTCATCCTCATCTCTAATCTTAATCAAATTCAATTTTTCCCTTCTATTCTATATTATACCCCTTCCCATTGATATCCATCCTCACATTGGTTAATTATGTAATTATGTAATACAGTTGTTTAATACAAGTTCAACATTTTAATATAAATCAATTAGTTATATAACTATCTTTTTTGTATATTAATCAATATGAACATGAATATTCCAATTATTTCCATGCAATCCAATTTCTTACAAATCAATTAATTATATTTACCAATAATAATAAACCAAATAATTTCCCCCATATATTCCTCCAAACCACAACTTAACCATTTCTGCTTTCAACACAATATACAATTAATAGTATCTCAATTATTACAATTCCCTAGTTAAATAGAGCTTTTTTTCTTTTGTGTTTTAAAATCTTGAACTCTCCTCTTTTGCCCTAAATTTCCCATTGTTTGCAGTTTTGCACCTACCTTTTTTGGTGAGGAAAAAGAAAAAGAAATCTCTCTCTGCCTCATTTTGCCACGTTGCAGCAAAGACCCTGCTTTACTTTCAGTTTCGCTTTTAAAGCATAGTTAGGGGAAAAAAATCTCCAGCACTCTGCAACTAGCAACTACAGAGCCCTGAGCAAAACAGCTGAGAGCAAATCAGCTGAGAGTCGGGAAGCCGATCTAATCAACTTGTGCTAATTAACCTATGGTGAAGCTTTAAGGGGCTGTTTTTTCTATTTTTGCAGGCATTGGTCTACTCATTTGTTTTCTTTTAACACTGATCAGCTATAGGGCGGCCCTTTAAATTCAAAGGCGGCCCTTTGAATTTAAACAGTTTTTTTTCCCTCTAGCCATCAGCTGGGACTCAGGAGGCAGTCGGGAGCAACCCACCACTGCGCCGTGCATTCTTTCCAAAAATCGGGACTTTTTAAAAACTCCACGGGACGCGGGACAAATTGTTCAAAAGCGGGACTGTCCCGCCAAAAGCGGGACGTCTGGTCACCTTACTAGTAATTTAACCACTAAATTCACACAAAGACAATTATGTTGCCTTAAATATTAGCATGCATTGCCTGGTAGGCTTTAGTAATTATTTAATTCAGTTTTGAGCCTCTCTCACTCCTTAATACTTCTAGGTAGTTTACAAATAACAGAATAGAGAAGAAGACTTACAAAAGAATTCTTAGCTCACCAGTGAATACCAGTAAAAAGCCAAAGTTATGGGGATTATACAACAATCTTTTTCCATAGCCTGGCACATTTTTAATGATTATCAGAGTGTCATTATGGTGGGACCTGTTCTAAAGTCTCTCTCTCTCTCTCTCTCTCTCTCTCTCTCTCTCTCTCTCTCTCTCTCTCTCTGTGTGTGTGTGTGTGTGTGTGTGTGTGTGTAGGATATCATTCCAGAGGTTCCAAGTATAGTTCCTGGAACCTATAAGATCACATTATTTCAAGGATCACAATCCAAATTATCATATGAGTTTACATGCTTATCCATTAATGGGCTACACATTGGATTAATCTGAAGCCCCTTTCTAAAGCAGATCAAGATAATATGGAACAGGTTTTCTTTTAGCTAGAAAAGAGTGGATGAATCCGATCCATTTTTGTTAAGATCTAGGCTGGATTGATTTAACAGTAACAGTTGGAAGGGACCTTGGAGGTCATCTAGTCCAACCCCCTACTCACGCAGGAGACCTGCACTAGGGATTCAAACTTCTGAACTGCCAACCTTTCTGATTGACAAGCTCAGTGTCTTAGCCACCTAGTCAGGCTTTGTTCTATTGATTTGTTCTAAGCTGGTATGCTGGCAGCAGTACAAAACAGAAGAAATAAAGCTGTCTTTGCTAACATCCATGAGATGCCAAGGTTAGCAGATTGAACATTCTAATCATTGATGGGCAGGTCTGATCTTCCCAGTGTAGAAGCAGCTAAAAATAATGAAGAACTTACATCTTCATGATGTCGAAATGTGGGATCAGAAAGCCAAATGGCAATTCATTAACTGCAAGGGATTGATAAAAGGTCAGTGGCACTACACACCAGCTGATTGTTATTATATGTCCTTTTTAAAAAAGGTTCACATCATATAAATGTCTTATGATGCTTAGCAGAAAGTACATGACAGGCCAGAGCAAAAGCAAGGAAATCAAATAACTTTTAAAGTGTGTGTGTGTGTGTGAATAAAAGTCAGATAGCAATGTGATCCTAATGGAACTAAGAAAGTTATTCAGAACTTTTGCATTCTTGAAAACCATTTTGAGGATTCCAACCTTATTGGGTAGCACAATATGGACCATATTTTTTGGACTATAAGACGTACCTAAATTTAGTTTTAAGAGAAAAACAACAACAACAAAAGTTTTCGGCCTACCTTTTTGGGGGGCCTTTTCCAGTCTTTTTTCGACCTGTTTCCAGGGCTTTTTTGGCCCATTTTCGAGGCTTTTTTTTGGACTGTTTTGGGTTCTTTCTTTAGCCCATTTTCAAGGCTTTCTGCAGCCCAGTTTTGGGGCTTTTTTGGCTTGTTTTTAAGTCAAAAATGGGCCAAAACACCCCCAAAAAACAGGCAGAACAAGCCTCCAAAACAGGCCAAAAAAAGCCTTGAAAACAGGCTGAAAAAAGCCTCGAAAATGGGCCAAAAAAAGGCCTGAAAAAGGCTGAAAAAAGGCCTGAAAAGAGGATGTGCAGAGGTCCAAAAAATGTCTGGAGGGTGGGTGGGGTTTTGGCAATATTCGGTCTATAAGATGCACAGACATTTTTGCCCAATTTTGGGAGACAAAAAAGTGTCTCTTAACTCTTATAGTCCGAAAAATACAGGTAATTTGTATTCTTCTCGTGAACATTTTCTAGAACTTACCCTTGTCCAGCTGTTTTTCCAAGTTCTGATATATCAACTTCACGATACCCACAGGGTGGGCGCTTGGTTTCATCACAATGATCTTCGTCAGAGAAGTCACCACAGTCATCTTCTGTGTTACATACCAGCCTATTCTTTAGACAATATCCTTAGTGTAGAACAAAGAATGAAACATTTATAATTATAGGTAATTGGATATGTAGCATGCTTTCATAAATCAACACTGCCTTCTCCGGTTGTGTATTGGACTTCAACTCCCCAAATTTGCAGCTTAAATAAAACAAACTGCCCTTTATGTCAGAATGACTGACTGATTTAGTGTTAATTTGTCCAGGGGGGAAAATACTATAATACTTGTTTGAATGATACCGTGCATTTCAGCGTCAATGTAGCTACACCTATATGTAATGCAAAATATTTTTAAAAGGTTTTATTTGGTGAAATGCAACAATCATCATAATATAATAATGCAGTGAAAATAATACACATTGGTGATTAAAGTATACTGAAATTGAGCAAGATCTTCTTCAGCTTTTTAAACAGGAAACATCATAATACTTTGATATTTAACATTTCTCTGAACATGACAGTATGGTTCTCCCATCAAAACATGGCTTATAAAAATACATGCGTAAAGAAAATATTATTACAAAAATAACATTAGCAAACAGAATATTCAACATCATATTGTACAATGCAGGCTGAGAAAAAAATGTGGAATGGGAGAAAGCTGCTTTTTTTCAGTTAAAAGCAAGCAAGAATACATTTGTAATTTTTTCCATCTGGAATGTGACTCGAGGCTTTCCTTGCAAAAGAAGCCCACTGTCCAGAAATGGTATTCAGCAGGTTCTGACCACTTCTGGAGAACTGGTAGCGGAAATTTTGAGTAGTTTGGAGAACAGGTAAATATCACCTCTGACTGGCCCCACCCCCATCTATTCTCTGCCTCCCGAGTCCCAGCTGGACTGGATTTTGCAGTATCCTTCCCCTGGAGTGGGGTGGGAATGGAGATTTTACAGTATCCTTCCTCTGCCACGCCCACCAAGCCACACCCACCAAGCCATGCCATGCCCAGAAAGCCACGTCCACAGAACTGGTGGTAAAAAATTTTGAACCACTGCTACTGTCCTAGAGTGGCATCTTTATTTATTTTATTTTATTTTTATTTATTAGATTTTTATACCGCCCCATCTCCCGAAGGACTCGCGGCGATGAACAGCCAAAATTAAAAAACATACAGTATAAACATTAAAATACGTTTAAAACAGAATTCAATCCAAAATGGCTCCCCAATTTAAAACGCCTTACCCATGACCCTATAAATAAGACGAATCTTAATCATGATGTGGCTCTTAATCTCCATATTGTCATAAAACCACTATGGTCAGTGATGGCAGTAGAGAAATGATGTCAAGCATCTCCATACCTACCATTTTCACATACAAACTCTTGATTCTTACAATGACCTTTCTCATCTGGACACAGACTTGTTGTCTCACAGTACTCTCTATCACTCAGAGCCTCAATGCATGGCTTCCCTCCAAACTGTCCAAACTTCAGAATACTCCTTGAGCGGTGCTTTGTGAGAGATATTAAAAACAAAATTAAAACAGGCTCAGAATCAATCGGCTATGGAGGGGATGAACAGCTGGGAAAAATGAGGCTGGTCTCGAAAGCCCTCCCTCTGCCTTTTAATTAATTATTAACATTGAAGTTTAATTCATCCTTGCCGCTTTATACATTTTAAATTTGATATACTTTTATGTTTTAATATTTTATTTGTGCAACACCCAAAATCCCTCTGTGAGGGAGATGAACTGTTTCAAAAGATGATAAATAAATAAAATAAATATACAAGGTAAAAGAAATGGAAACATATTTTATTACTCCAAAATGGAAAGGATGGGAAATTCAGGGTTCAACACTGTGGTACAGTGGTTAGAGTGCAGTACTGCAGGCTACTTTTGCTGACTGCCAGCTGCCTGCAATTTGGCAGATCAAATCTCACCAGGCTCAAGGTTGATTTAGCAGTCCATCCTTCTGAGGTGGGTAAAATGAGGACCCAAATTGTTGGGGGCAATATGATGACTCTGTAAATTGCTTAGAGAGGGCTGTAAAAGCACTGTGAAGTGGTATATATTGCTATTGCTATTAGGAGGACAGACTATCACTCAATCACTGGATGATCATCTACAAGTGTGTTTCTCAACCCTAGCAAATTTTAAGATGTGTGGATTTCCAGTTCTAAAAGTTGAAGTCCATACATCTTAAAGTTGCTGTTGTTGAAAAAGCCAGTGTACAACTACTGAAAATGTCCCAAAGGTGCTTTTTCAAGACACAACTGGACTTTCTGGTTTTTCTTTGAAGACGTTTTGCTTCTCATCCAAGAAGCTTCTTCAGCTCTTCTTCAAGAGCTGAAGAAGACCTGAAGAAACTTCTTAGATGAGAAGCAAAACATTTTCAAAGAAAAACCAGAAAATCCAGTTGTTTCTTGAAAAAGCACCTTTGGGATAACCATGACCTGGATCACCGAGAATCTTCATAGCTACTGAAAATGTACACATTTACACTGTGAAAAGGATTTAAATGGGTGATCTCTTACCATCCATTCAAATTTAACACTATAATTAGTGGACAACCAGTGATTCCAGACAAGAAAGCCTTTTTTCTTTTACTATTTGAAACCAATATCCACCAAGGAGCCTATACTTCATAAATAAATCTTCTTTATGAAGCCCTTTTAATATAAGATAAATTATGAAATTATGATCAAACCGGCCAGTCCTAGAGGAGATCAACCCTGACTGCTCTTTAGAAGGCCAGATCCTGAAGATGAAACTCAAATACTCTGGCCACTTAATAAGAAGGAAGGACTCACTGGAGAAGAGCCTAATGCTGGGAAAGATTGAGGGCAGAGAATGAGGTGGCTGGATGGAGTCACTGAAGTAGTCAGTGTGAGCTTAAATGGACTCCAGAGGATGGTAGAGGACAGGAAGGCCTGGAGGAACATTGTCCATGGGGTCACGATGGGTCAGACATGACTTCACAACTAACAACAACAAATATCAACTTGGTAAATAACCTAGTTATTGTTCTGCTGAAGAAAAACTATATACATTACACTTAGTTTTTTCCCCCTATACTTGAGATCCATTTTTCCCCTTCCTTGCCTAATAGATATTGGGCATGATCCATATAATGTTAATCACAAAAAGAATGGCAGGTAGTGAAATGACTATAATAACATGCTTGGATTGTGAAGGCTATTTCAATGGAGGATTCTATTTCAAATTTTTCTGATCCCGCTAAACACAACTCACTATGAGGAGTTAATATGACAACTGGTTTGCCCCTGAAATTATCCCAGAGCAAGAGTTGATTATCATTATATCACTATATTATTCTTATATACAGACCCTATTCCTATAGAATGCGAACAAGGACAATGAGAAGTGTTTTGGGAACATCAAATGCATCCAGTTCTGAACTTCCAGGACCGGATGCATTTTCTAAATACCAACTAGTTGCTGTGAACTAGCCACAACCATTGCTGCCTCGCTGGCCTATGGGGAAGGGATTAGTGAGGTGTGAAGTCTTGCCAGTATTTTATTAGTAGAGGGCAGTGGACATCTTGCAGAAAACTTAATTTCCAAAATGGTGATTTTTGGCCAAGTTAAGGTGATTTTGTTCAAGCACAATTGTTGGAAAAGGAGATTTGGCTGGGTTAGTGACTGACTGTTTCAAGAGATAATAAGAGAGGACTTTTTATTAACCTTGCACAGATGCAGAATTTGGAGGTCCTTCTGGACTTGTAACTCCTGCTTGAAAAGCAGAGGGCAGTCATGAGTAGGAAGGCTTTCGCACAGCTCAGTGTTGTCCACCAGTTGTACGTGCTCCTGGACTGGGAAACTACTCATAGTCATGCCCTAATCACTTCCCAAATGGACTACTGTAATGCACTCTACATGTGTTGCCTTTAAAGAGATCTGGAAGTTTCATCTGATGCAAAATATAGCAATGTGGGTAGTTATGTGTGCTCCTAGACTAGCACATGTTACACTTCTGCTCTTCAAGCTGCACTTGTTGCCATTTTGCTTCTGGGTCTAATTCAAAGTGCTAGTTTTGACTTTTAAAACCCATCATTATTTGAGGTCCACTTCCACCCAATTATATCTTCCTGTGGGGTCTAGCAAAGGAGATATGCTGTGAGCCTCATCTTCATAAGAAGGCCTGGAGGAACATGGTCCATGGGGTTGCGATGGGTTGGACACGACTTCACAACTAACAATGAGAACAAAATTATGGAAAAACAACTTACTCTTTCTTCTGAGCATGGAACACATGGCCCCCAATCACTCCAGGCAGTCAGCAAGCAGTCAATGGGCTCTGGAGCATTAGGTTGTCGGGTCACCCTTAGAATAAAATAGTCTTAAAGTAAATTGAAATGTTTCTGATTTAACACTGTTTGTTTGTACAATGTTTGAAAGAGAACGATATGACTTTGTTTTCCTACTCATTTAGTTGCAGGCCACCTCATTGTGGTCTCTCGGTACATAACCTTGCATGAGAATACTTGATTTCAAGATTCCACAGAAGCTGCATTTTGGAATGTTGAAAACTCCATAACCATAGAAAAAAGAGGGTTGACTCCTGCAAATGATTTGCCATTTCTAAGTGCAATTCTTGTCTTAAAAACAGAATTCAAACAAGAAAGATGTTACCTGATGTGATATAGCACAAAGAAACTTTTAAAAATGATTTGATGGTTTTGTACATTCATATTTTTAAACAATTCTCAGAAACTTTCTCTGTACCACGGATGTAGGAAAAATAAACGAGGACTCAAGAGGCAAACTTTGTCTTGGGTTTACAGCACACCATGGAAAGAGGCACTATTTTACTCATTCTTCTTCCACGCTGTTCCTATATTGGCTATTTATCCTTGAAATATTTTTTTATCTCTTCTCTCTATATACCAATGACTGCATCTCAAATGATCTATATGTTAAACTACTGAAGTTTGCAGATGACACAACAGTGATCGGTCTCATTCGAGACAATGATGAATCTGCATACAGATGGGAGGTTGAACAACTAGCCTTTTGGTGCAACCAGAACAATCTGGAACTGAACACACTCAAAACTGTAGAAATGGTGGTGGACTTTAGGAGAAACCCTCCCATACTACCACCTCTTACAATACTAGACAACACAGTATCAACAGTAGAGACCTTCAAATTTCTAGTTTCTACCATATCTCATGACCTAAAATGGACACCCAATATCAAAAGCATCATCAAAAAAGCACAACAAAGAATGTTCTTTCTGCGCCAACTCAGAAAGCTCAAACTGCCCAAGGAGCTGCTGATACAGTTCTACAGAAGAATTATTGAGTCTGTCATCTGCACCTCTATAACTGTCTGGTTTGGTTCTGCAACCCAACAAGACAGACACAAGACTTCAGAGGATAATTAGAACTGCAGAAAAAACAATTACTATCAACCTGCCTTCCATTGAGGACCTGTATATTGCATGAGTCAAAAAGAGGGCTGTGAAAATATTTACAGGCCCCTCACATCCTGGACATAAATTGTTTCAACTCCTACCCTCAAAATGATGCTATAGGGCACTGCACACCAGGACAACTAGACACAAGAACAGTTTTTTCCCAAACGCCATCACTCTGCTAAACAAATAATTCCCTCAACATTGTCAAACTAGTTACTAAGTCTGCATTACTATTAATTTTCTCATCGTTCCTATCACCCATCTCCTCCCACTTATGACTGTATGTAACCTTGATGCTGGTATCTTTAAGATTTATATTGACTGTTTCCCTATGACTATCATTAAGTGTTGTACCTTATGATTCTTGACGAATGTATCTTTTCTTTTATGTACACCGAGAGTGTATGTACCAAGACAAATTCCTTATGTGTCCAATCACACTTGGCCAATAAAGAATTCTATTCTATTGAAATAAACCTTGAGATGAGGTTGAGGTTGGCCTCATCCATCAAAGTTTTAGAATATCAACACTTAACAGTAAAGGCCTACCAAGTATTGAGCATCAGATATCGTGTTCCAGTTTGTACGTTTGCTAAGTTTAAATCCCCCCCCTTTTTTTATTTGATTTATATGCCGCCCTTCTCTGGAAACTCAGGGCGGCTTACAATGCGTTAAGCAATAACGCATTTTGCTCAAGTTAGAGAGAAGTAACTTCAAAGTCCTTCCTTCCTTCCTTCCTTCCTTCCTTCCTTCCTTCCTTCCTTCCTTCCTTCCTTCCTTCCTTCCTTCCTTCCTTCCTTCCTACCTTCCTTCCTTCCTTCCTTCCTACCTTCCTTCCTTCCTTCCTTCCTTCCTTCCATTTTTTTTTGTAAGAATAAAATTTGTGGAGAAATACAAATTACATTTGAGAGATTCAGTTTGGGCAAGCTGGAATAGAACAAACAGATTATATAAAGTAGTGTCAGCATTTGACTAAATTATGCTTCTATGAATATTTCTAATGTAAAAAATATTTGATTTTTGTTTTGAAATTCCAGTATTCACAAACTGGTTCAGAGGTACATAAAATTTAACTATCTGTTAGTGATAAAATAACTCATTTATATGCTCATTTAACATTTTGATTATTTTATGCATGGAAATAATTTCTATTGCATTCAATAGGATTGTTCAGATGCTTCTGAAAAATGGCAGGAAGCAGGTAGTTCTCTTACCTTCTGTCTTCCAGAAACTAAAAATAGAGTACCAGGAAATTTGGAGAAGATCACGCATAAATGCTACCAAATGTTATCTCTATCCTGTGCAATGAACTCACCTTGTTTTCCCTACTGAGGCAAAACTATTTGCTTCTAAAATGCAGAGAACTCCTATAAGAAACAAAGAAGTAGACATGGTGGTAGGTCTACGAAAAAGTAAATCAGACCCAGATTTAAGTCTTTTAATCTGTTCATTTTTGTTAAATATTAAAAGGACAATAAACAAAAAGTGATGGCTAATGAAGGTCAGTGCTCATGCTGACTACCGGGAAGTGATCTGGGCCTAGTTGTAAATGTACTCAATTTGGCAAGTCTATTTGTACAAATAGAGGCGAAGGGCAGATGGGAAACCCAAGCTTTTGAACTCAAATTCAGTAAGCCGTGAGCACTGATACTTCATTATTTCCACTGCAGAATAAAGTATGGTAGAAATGAGGTTGGTAAATGACATTTTTGTACTAGAAGCAGTATTGTTCAATATATAGGAATGGATGGAAATAAGACATACAATTAAGGACCGCAAACCTATCCTAGATGGTAGAGTGTGATGCTCATGGCCCATTATAAATGCTATGACTGCTTCTTACCTGTTGTCTGAGTGGATAGTCAGATAGTCAAAGAGCCGCGGTGGTGCAGTGGTTAGAGTGCAGTACTGCAGGCTACTTCTGTTGGTCATGGGCTGCCAGCAGTTTGGCAGATCGAATCTCACCAGGCTCAAGGTTGATTTCATTGAGGGCCACGTCAGGGTTGTGTTTGACCTCGGGGGCTAGTGTGGCCATGGCCAAGGTGGGCATGGCCAGCATGGCATTACTCGTGTCTGGGGTGCCTGTGGTGGCCTGAACACTCTGCCAGCAAAAACGGAGTTTGGGGGATTGCACGTGTAGCCCTCATGAGCTCTGTTTTCAGCTGGGACGGCATGGTGGACTGCATGCGGCCCTTGTGAGCTCCATTTTCACTGGCAGAGGCACCACAGGCTGGTCCTTTGCTGTTTCTAGGGTGGCCCCACCCCACGGGCTGTATTCGGCCCCCAGGCCTTGAGTTTGACACCCCTGGTCTAGAGTTTTAGAGCATATTCTGGGCTAACCTAATTTTTTTTAAATTCTTGTGTCAAGGAGCATAAAGATGAAGTAGGAATCTTTATGTAGCGACAGAACTTTTTTTATTGTGAAAATCTCAGACTTCTAATTCCCATTCCAGAGCCATGTTCTACACGTCTTTCTGTTTCATGACCACACCAGGGTCATGAAGTTATGATGTCAGGTTTTGATAAAAACTTTGGGGTTGTTTGCGGGCAGCTTCTGCACAGAACCTATCATTGGGTAGTGTGGAAACAGACTACCCTGAAGAGTATTTCTTCTATTAGGGAGCTCCTGCCAGCTTGTAAGAGATTTGGGAATCATTTTGCTTGGTATATCTTTCTATATTGTGCTTCAAAATCTTATTTGCTTGAGCTAATAATAAAGGCTTAATAAAGATTTAAATCCTTTATTTACTGGTACGCTTATTGTCTCTGCGTCCAAAAGAGCCAATTGACTAGGCACCTGATCATGACTTTGACACTTGGGAAAGTGTGTGTGTGTGTGTGTGTGTGTGTGTGTGTGTGTGTGAGTGCATGCACGCACACACGCATTTTAAGTAAGCAAGTGTGTCTATTTTCAGGGCCTTTTTTTAAACTGAGGATATTTGCAAATTTCATTTCTCATTGTCCTACCCTAGACTCCAAACTGGGGCAATCCATTCCATTAACTAATTCAATATTTAATTTAATGGAAATAGTGTGATATAATAGTCATGAACAGATAGCTTTTACGAAGTTGAAGATTTAGTAAGAACAGTTTTTTTTCCCTTTAAAGTGAGTAGCTGTTCAATAAGCTTTTTGGCTCATCTAATTTTATTTGCTATATTGTAACCTGTATAAAAGTTGCAAAATAGTACTTCGTGATAAAGCTGAAGTTTTGCTTTCATGTAAGGCTTGATGAAAATATGGGAAGCCAAGCTCTTGCTATTTGCAATTAAGTCACACTGTTTACTTAAGAGATTATCCCATGGAGAGGGACTTTTTAATTCTTTAGAAACCCATGCCTGATAAAAGAAATTAAATATTTGCTAGTAGTTTCTTTTTATATTTGCACTTTCATTTTCAGCTGCCAAGTTTAAGGGGAATCAAGTCTAAATCAACTTTCTATTATATTGAGAAAGAAAAAAAAAATCCCTCATTATAGCCTTGCAGTTTTATTAACAATTGTAGTTGAGAAGGTGATAACATTAACAGGTAAGCAGGATGTAGATTCTGTAGATATTGTTGAACTGCAATTCCCAACAGATCTAGGCAACATGGCTAATCCTGAAGAATGCTAGGATTTGTAGTAATATATAGAAAGATATGAGTGAGCACTGAGAACACACTTTGAATGCATGTTCATCCAACCTGCAGTTTGGGGCACTCTCGGTTAAAGCAGAGGTAATAAAACTATGGTGCTGGAGAAGACTCCTGCGAGTCCCTTGGACTGCAAGGCCATCAAACCAGTCAGTCCTAGAGGAAATCAACTCTGATTGCTCTTTAGAAGGCCAGATCCTGAAGATGAAACTCAAGTACTTTGGCCACCTAATGAGAAGGAAGGACTCACTCGAGAATGCTGGGAAAGATTGAAGGCAAAAGAAGAAAGGGACGACAGAGAATGAGGTGGCTAGATGGAGTCACTGAAGCAGTAGGCGTGAGCTTAAATGGATTCCAGAGGATAGTCGAGGACAGGAAGGCCTGGAGGAACATTGTCCATGGGGTCGTGATGGGTTGGACACGACTTCGCAACTAATAACAACAAAAAATAGTGTGTGGGAATGACCTTGGGAGACAGGGCAATGAGACTCAACCAAAGGAAGAGTCTGATGAGGGGTGGCTAAGCTCACTCCAGGAATGTGGGCAGAGCAAAAGGCTCAGAAGCGACCCTTCCTAGGTATTGAGGTGCAAAGAGGATGGTGAGAGAAAATTACTTTCAGACTTTGTAAGATTGATCTCAGCCCTACCAAATAGACTGGACAGGAAACAAGAGCAGATGAGTTAATTCTATTTTATTGTAAGGTTATATTAATAGAATCTTACAAGTGTGAGTGTATTAAGTATTAATACATTAGCATTACTAAAAGTAGTAATTACTAATTACTAAATTTGTAATACTAATCTTGCATGCCTGGAAGTATTAAGTCTGAAATTATTCTGATCAGGGAGAGGCAGTCCCTCAGATGACCGGGCTCTGTGAATGAGATGAGCGGTTTCTAAATTGGATGCATAAATAAATATAAAATAAAAAGAGATTTAAAGGTTAAAACCAGCACCTTTAATTGGACCTGTAGATAATGCAGCTCATGGAAGAGAAGTACTGTGTTCTCTACGCACACATTATTGCCCGCACCACTGCACTCTGCATCAGCTGAAGTTTCCAAATACTCTTCAAGGGCAGGCCCATAAAGAACACATTACAATAACCATTTGAAAGGTGAACTAGGGTGTGACTGTGAATGGAGCCCCTCTCCCCCATGTGGGTGTGATTGGCACACAATACGAAGCTGTGCATAGGCCTTCCTAGCCACAACTGCCACTTGCCTTTTGAGCAACAGTTGTGAGTCCAAAAAGAAAACCAAATTGTGCATTGGGTTTGCCTGGGACAATGCAATGCCATCCAATATCACGGATGGCACAGTCCTAGAAGTGGCAGGCCCCAAAGCCACACAATCTTGCCAGGGTTCAGCTGAACCTTGCTTTTTCCCATCTAGATCCTCACATCTTTCAGGCAGAGGGTAAAATATTCATGGCATCACTTAATTCACCAGGGGCAGAAATGTACAATTGGGTAACATCAGCAAACCAATGATATCTCATTTCATGGCAACGGATGAACTCACTCAGTGGCCTTGTGTGTGTGTGTGTGTGTGTGTGTGTGTGTGTGTGTGTGTGTGTGTGTGCGCGCGTGTGTGCACGCGCACCTTCAGGTCAGTTTTTGACTCTTGCAGTTTTCTTGGCAAGATTTTTTAGAAGTATTTTTTCACCCGCCTCCCTCCATGGCTGAGAAAGAGTGACTGTCTCAAACCCAGCTGGCTTCATGCCCAAGCCAGACTCACCCAGAGCCCCTTGGTTCTAGCCTGTCTTTAACCACTACACCAAACTGTCCAAAATATGACACAATTGTTAACCAGTGTACCAGTTAAGTTAGCTCACCTGAGCTCTCAGTTCTACAACCCAGTCCATCACTTTTGTTTTTAACTCACTTAAGGAACTCAAAGAGTGTCCAGATTCTTATTGCTGCTGCATTATTTGGGTCTCAGAGCATCCTTAGAAGATATCAGTATATTATCATCCCATTTCATTTCTTATCACAGCCTTTGTTTTAATAGGAAGATGATCTACCAATTGTGGTTTGGAAACAAGGCATTTTGTTCCTACCTTTATTTGCCAATTGTAGTATGTGTACACCTTGCCCATGTGTTTTTTTCTGGGTCATCTGAACCAATAGCAAAAATAATCCCACTGATTTTTTTTTCTCTGTATAAATTCAGCTTTCAGTTGTGCTCTGCTGTTCCCCTCTCTCCTGCATTACTGAGTCTTTCTTATTTATATTCCATGGTTGCCCAGTTGAATATAATCTACAAACAGCCATTGCAAAATCCTTATTAACCTTAATTCCATACATATCTGTATGGATATTCCATAGAATTTTCCTACCTTTTTTTAAAAAAACCTTTCTAGTTCAAGACCTACTGTAGCTATAACCACAATGTTAGCTATGGATATATATACCTTAGCAGTTCAGACTTTTTTTTATGGAAGCTAGCCCACTACCAATGCATACTATGGATTATCAAAGGAGAGTGAAACACTATTGATGGTTGGTCAAGTTTGCCTATCTATTTTTAGTGCCTTGGTAGTGCAGTGGTTAAGTGCACTATTGCAGACAAACTCTGCCCACAGCCTGGAGTTCAATCCTAAGGCAGCTCGAGGTTGACTCAGCCTTTCATCCTCTTGAGGTCAGTAAAATGTGAACCAGGATTGTTGGGGACAACATGAAAATAATGCTGACACTGTAAGCCATGCAGTGTGTTGTAAAGCACAATAGGATGGTATATAAATTTAGATACTATTATGTCCAAATTGATTTATTTGGTCCATGAATGTGATGAGATATGCCAACCTCATCCTCTCTCTCCCATCCAGCTCAGGACTATGCAGTGTCTTGAACTGGGTCTCTTGCTCCAAGTTGACCAAATCCTCCCCTTCTGCTGCTGGCAGGTGCACATTCCATTACAATGGGCTTCTACACTGATGCTAGCATATAAGGTGAAGAAACCTTTCTATTAAAAAAGCCATATTACTACATCAAGAACTGTGGTGGCACAGTAGTTAAAGTGCAGTAGTCCAGACTACTTCTACTGCCTGCCATTTGGCAGTTCGAATCTCACCAGGCTCAAGGTTGACTCAGCCTTCCATCCTTCCGAGGTCGGTAAAATGAGGACCCAGATTGTTGGGGGCAATATGCTGACTCTGTAAACTGCTTAGAGAGAGCTATAAAGCAGTATATACATATATGTAAATCTAAGTGCTATTGCTAAGTGGTGTCTAAGAGTCTACTTAGATGCTTAGTTGGTCAAAGAACAGAATCAACAGCTATAAACTCTCAAGAGCGGATACCCTCATTTTCAACTCTTTGGTTATTTTGTACTGTAAATTCATAATCTACCAACATACCAACTCACTGGATCAATAGCACCATCCGTTGGCATTCAGTGGCTTCTTACATTTTAGAAAAATTAAAAATCCCGGTTTCATTAAATTGCTCTGCTTAATAGGAGTTCATCTGATCACTAAACTGAAATTCATCCACCAGGCAGACATTCTTCCATACACAAGTAAAGAAAATATTTAATCATCAAAACATTTCCTCTGATACCAATTTGAAATGAAGTTACATTTAATTGCCATAACACCCGAGTACTTTTTACAGTGTAACACAGTCCAGAAGAAGTTTCTGTATTTTCAGTCTGAGACAAACACATACATGGAGAGCTTTGTATTACAGGAATGTGCAATAGAGTATTATACAGAGCTGAACGGATCACTGGAGGCTTGGTATTTTTTAGGAAGTAGATCACCATGTTGCGTTCACCTAAACATTTAAACATGGATACTATTTCAAGTTTATATTGGTAACTGCTGTATTGGAGAGACATCTGGCTGTTAACAATAGCTTTGTCCAACTTATTATTAAACTTATTATTTAAAGAGTGAATTATCAGCCTCTAGCCTTATCATAATTAATAGACATGAATATCATTTTGTTCAGACTAGTTGTTAAAAGTACAATTGCTCTCCAGTTTAATAACTTATCTTAAAACCCACTTATCCATTTTTGTAGCTACTCTTTTTTTTCCAGCACCGATTCCAAAAATGAGAATCTTACCAGAGACCAATCCATAACAAAAATATGTTCTAGGAAAACAGCATTTGATATCCTGGACAAGATACCATCAAAGATGTTTCAAATTTGCATAATTTAAAGCTAGCAACTGCATTTTTAGAACTCACCAGTTAGAAGTAATACAATATTTGCCCATTTCATAATTTAAATATTCTTTCACCTTGATATTTGGGTGGGCGGTAAATAGAGTGCTGGAAGGTTTTTTTTTTTAAAAAAATTGTAATAATATTGGTAGGAAAACTCTACAATAGCACTTGACTATTTTATTTTATGTTCTTGGCAACTCAGTGCTGCTGATATCATGGTCTTTCCTTGTGCAGAAGTGAGTACAAATCTGTGTGTCTTTCTCCATAAAGAACCATTAATTTCTCTTTCATTTTTCACTTTTAGTGCTTCTAAGCATTGATGAAAACGGAAAGTGAGGGAATAAGAGACACCATAGAGTGTTTTCTTCCATCCACACGGGCTAAAAATTATCACCAGTTCCAGTTTGGTCTCAAGCAAATTGCTTCCTTGGTTTAAGAAGTTCTAAGGTCTTAACTTGAATGATCCAAAAGTTGAAGAATGAGGCAGATAATGCAGACCGAAGACAGTAAGCTCAGTGTCCAGTTGTTCCTTGCATCTGTTTGACCCAACAATCCAGTTATAGTTTTGCCAATAACACCCACTTGTGGTGAAGAGAAATGAGATGGACCGTGAGCATCTCAGAGCTGCATTCCATAACACTTGTTTTCTTTTCACATTTGGTGGGCTGTAGGAAACAAATTTTGTGTTTACCTGGATGTATAGACAAGTATTTCTTTTGTTTTATTTAACTACAGAGTACTTTAGAATGGGATCGAACAATATAATGCCTATGAATGTCTGGCTATCCCACTGTATTCCAAAATAACACTTGCAACGTTTATAATTAAATAAGATATAGCAGTCATGTGAAATTGCCAAATCTCAAATAGAATCTCATACATTTTCAAAGGAGAACCCTGAAATTTAGAAATCTTATGTAAGAGAATCTTACATTCTCACAAGACTTTAGGTTTTTTTTTAATTATTTCAATTTAAGGAGGCTCCGGCTGCCATCAGTCAAAAGCCCATGTTGATATATCCGGCCTTAAAACATTGCTGACTGTTCAGTTGAGTTCAGATGGGTTTTTCAAAAGCGAAGTTAAATAGGATTGCCACCACATTAAGTAAATTAAATAAATTAAATCGATTTAAATTAAATGCATTAATAAAATACAATAAAGTACATTAAAGCTGGATACCTTGGCATGCTGATGCCAACACCCTAGAACAGTGATGGCAAAGTGTACGCGTGCATGTCCAAACTGCAAGATGTGGGCACATGCGGGTGCACCCCCAGCGCATGCACACACACCCCACGCATGCATGGCAGAGACCCAAAGAGCAGCTGGCCAGCCAGAGGCATGATCGCATGCGTGGCAGAGACCCGAAACAGAGCTGTTTCATGTGTGCCCACAGAGAGGGCTCTACGTGCTATCTCTGGCATGTGTGCCATAGGTTCACCACCACTGTACTAGAGCAACAGCCCTGGCTTTGGTTTATTCCAGAGCTGAATTTTTTGCCCACATGTGGGCAAAGAGCCGAGGTGGTGCAGTGGTTAGAGTGCAGTACTGCAGCTACTTCAGCTGACTGCTAGTTCAGCAGATTAGTGGATCAAATCTCACCGGCTGAAGGTTGACTCAGCCTTCCATCCTTCTGAGGTGGGTAAAATGAGGACCCAGATTGTTGGGGGCAATATGCTATTTAGTACACTGTCTTTGGTGTAAGCCACCCAGAGTCCTCGGAGAGTGGACGGCATAGAAATATGACTAATAAAAAAAATAAAAATAAAAATAAAATAACAGCGCCCACACCCAAATGGCCTATAGCCAATTCCACCGGACAATGCTTATCATCTCTGGCACATTGTATCCCGCTCCTGTGCACTGGTTACCAGTACTTAGCAATATCATACCTCTCCACATAAGACGACAACAAGATCTTGGTTGGCTGAAGTCAAGGATGCTGAATAACACGGCCTTTCCTATTCCCCAGGACAATGCACCGCCCACCACAAGATTTAAATAGGCCAGCATAATAAACCGCTATTCATTTAACATCTACCCAATTTAACCTCGAGAATGCCTGGAGAGAGGAATGGTCCAAGATACCTTCTTGTGGCCTGACCATTAGTGATCCCTCTACCAAGCCTGCCTCCCTCTGTCTGGATGAAATTGAACAGAATTAAGCATGATATTGGAAGAAGTGCCTCTTCATTGTATCAGTGGGAATGGAAAGATTGCCCTTGTAGCGATTGTGGTGCTGATACACAAACAATTAACCACATTGTGCAAGATTGCCCAGGATGTGCATTCTTTGGTTTCCTAGAAGCTCTGCACGAAGCAATGCCAGAGCCTGGATATCTGAATTGGACATCCCATTATGAGGCCACTGCCTTTTCCCCCATAGATGTTTTGTATAATTATGTGGATTATGTGCATACATTTACTTCTCTTCTGTCATGTTTTAATTATATGCTAAATAGTAATAACCACATTAACTCTCACTTACCAACCTAATTTATGCAAATGGATTTCCAAAAGGATCATTACAAGGAACTGAAGACAATTGCTGTTGTTGAGCTGTAATCTGGAGACAAGGAAAAAGAAAATTTTCACCATGATTTGAAGATATTTTTGCAGACAAACTTTTTTCCAAGCCAAAGGTACATGAACGCTCCTATATTTTTAGAATTTTTCGACCCACAGAAGCAAAACTAAGCACTACTTTTCTAGCAGCTAATGTTACAAGCATATACTTCTCAGGGGAAAACTAAGTATAATAACAACATGTTACAAAATCGAGATGTAGATTTCTTACAAAGATGAAAGACAAGCAATACAGTCCAGTTTACACCTTGAAAAACTGCAGGACACGGAGGACTTCAAAATATTTGCTGCAGTAGCTTGATTTCTTCAGGCCCAAAACATGTTCAGTTTACTGTATCTGTATAGTCTACCCACATCTAGCCCAGTTGAATACACCTAACATATTAGCTAACTTATTGGATCAAGGGCAGCTTGAGAATTATTCACATATCTAAAATTATCATTTTAGGAAAAAAAGAACCAAGAAGCCTTTCCTGAAACATTTCTCATTAAAAGTATCTGTAGCTTTTTCCAGTATTATCAGCTTATTAGATATTAACAAATAAGTATGACTTCTATTTTTTCCACCCATCCATCTGCTACGGATTTTCTCCTACAAGAGTAACTGACACAGAGAAATGTTATGTTCCATTATGTAACTAAATCTGGCTTGAAAAATGTGGTGGGCCAACTTTTGATTAACTTTAAAGTCTCTTAGGCCATTGAAAGGAGCTCCTTTCTCCTTAAAGGGTCGCCACTGTGAATCAGTATTTTGTTTTTAAGGTACTAAGAAGAACATTCAGATTCAAGTCTTTCTACTTTACTGGGAACCTCCCATTCTGGTTCTTCCCAATTAGAGGCCACAACTTTGCTATTCAATTTAACAGCTTATAGGAGCCCACTTTCTTTCATTTTGAGAGAAAACACTAGATCAGGGGTCACCAACCCGCAGTTCTGGAGCCACATGTGGCTCTTTTATCCCTCTGCGGCTCCCTGTCACTCAAAATATGTGTCACAACCACCAATGTGCAACACCTGCCGGCACACGATTTATTGAGCTTTTCAACCCCCTGTAGGCCAACCATGGATAAATCCAAGAAAAGAAAAGTTTCAGAAGAAACCAGAACGTTTAATTCAACTACATATGCTAGTTTTGTGGCCGCTCAAGAAATAGTCAGGCACAGAAAGAGTTTTGTGGCTCCCGGTGTTTTATTTTCTGTGGGAAATGGGTCCGAGTGTTTAAGGTTGCAAACCCCTGCACTAGATCGTAGCTATAGGTAACATATTTTTTTTGGTCTTTTCACACAACATTCAAAACTAGGCTAACATGGATTTTGTGGTTTAACTTTTTATGGCAATCCAGGCATCGTCTTAATATTTGTGTGAAGTGGACCACTGAGTTAAGCCATAGTAGAGTCTATTTATTTGAGCACAAAGTTTCTATGTTCATGTTTTTTTTCCCCTTAGCCCACAGTTAAGCCATGTTATCAGTCACTGCATGTAAAATGGAGACCGGATACTTACTAAACCTTGTGAGGGAGCAGCGAAAGGATCCATCTTGAAAGGATTTTCAAAGCGGTCTTCAGCAGGCTTGGAAATAAGCGGGGCAGCATTTTGTCTCAGACCAGGCTTTGGAGGCCCTATGTTGAATAAAAGGACACTTTTTCTAAAATATCCAAATTACATTATAAAAGGTTCACCAGGAAGTTTATTACCGTGTTTTCCTGAAAATAAGACCCTGACTTATATTTTTTTGAACCCTGAAATAAGCGCTTAGTCTTATTGCCATGAGCTCAAAAGCCCGATTGGGCTTATTATCAGGGGATGTCTTATTTTGGGGGAAACAGGGTAGGTAGCAAAGAAGTACATGTTTGGCATCAAACATGAACTTCACAGGAAACAGCACCCAAATTGAGGATACCTCCACTAGAACAATACATAATTTTTTTCTGCAAACTCAAGGTTAACTAAGCAACCAACATTACATACTGTACCTGCATGATTCCCAGATTTCATACAATCAACACAAATCAGCATTTGTTCTGCCCCAGCTACGGACCCCAAAGAACGCAGCACACGCAAAGTCTGTACAAACCTTAGTTTACTAATTAAAGACTACTAATGAGCATTATTAGTAGTTGTTCGAACACAAATACAGTTTAAATCAGTCTTTTCTGAACAAGGGCTGTTAATTTAACTTCATTAACAGCCAACAAGAATCCAAAGAATAATAACTCAATTCTGAGGCACAGTATTTCAGATAACCGTAATCTTACTATGGTTGGCAGAATGCCCAGAAGCAATTTGCAGGAAAACTTACAAGACAGAAACAAGAGCTGAATCAAACATTTCTGGAATCAAGACACAAAGGAATATGAACAAAGTTGTTTCCTGCAAATTGCATCAGTCATTGTCCTTCCTTAAATAGGCTAGGGGAGTGGCCAATTAACCCCAAGCCTTACTCTTGAGGAGACTTCCTCCTGAGGAGCCACTCCTGCCTTTTAACAGCTCTGTGCGCCCATGCATCGAGAAGAGGCTCCTCCTCTTCTTCCTCTTCACTTATGGGAGCTTCTGGAGGTTCTGAAGGCCCTGGTTGAATCCCTGTGTCTGGCACATCTTCTCCAGCCTCCTCGTCTGACTCGAGCGCCAGCTGCACAGGCTGCTGGCGCAGCACACCAGCCTCCTCGCTGTCAGAATCAGCTACTAACTGCACAGGCCACCGACGGGCCACAACAGCATTGGATTCAGGGACATAGTTGTTTTCTTTTAATGCACAGTATTAGTGTCAGCCTTTCAAGTTAGTCTAGACAGGAAACCAAAATAATGTGTGCTAACACTATCTTTATTTACTTCTTCCCTCGCTTGACTTTAATGAGCTTCAGTGGCACAGTGGTTAGAGTGCAGTACTGCAGGATACTTCTACTGCCTGTCGGCTGCCTGCAATTTGGCAATTCAAATCTCACCAGGCTCAAGGTTGACTCAGCCTTCCATCCTTCCGAGGTGGCTAAAATGAGGAGTCAGATTGTTGGGGGCCAATAAGCTGACTCTATAAACCGCTTTATGCTATATATCACATATATATCACCTTCTTCTATAAAGCATTGAAAAGCAATATATAAGTCTTTGCTACTTAGAGAACTAGGGAGGGTCTCTTCTGACACGTTTTCTCCACTCCTGTTCTTTTATGGCTGGGATATCACTTTCCTGACCATTGCCCTGGCTCTGGCTCTTCCTCCTGTCTCCCAAGGTTATTCTCACAGCCTGTTACAATTACCCTGCAGCTTTCATTTTGATTTCCCAGAACTGGCTTATTATTATAAGCTTTTGAGAAAATTCCTGATTGATTTTCCTAGCCCTTCTCCTCCCTAAACACTATTTACTTTTACTTTTATTTCTGGGAAATCTTCAGGGCTTTTTTTCAGACAGATGAAAGCACTCTAGCAGCCACTGTTGCACCTAGGTGGCACAACTTTTGTTAACTCTGCCTAGTTTCATAAAGAGCCAAGGAGAAAAGTCCCAGATAGATTAAGAATGTGACTTTTTTTTTGGTAAACATTTTTATTGAGTTATAGAGTATTGTAAAATAAAGAATGTGACTTTCCTTTAGCAAGCCAGGAATTCTAGAATGGAAGGCAGCTTTGTGGATGAAGAAGAGAGACTTCTGCTGCCTCAGGAAAGCAGCCATGTTTCTTTCTTACTTTAACAGATCTCCTGGTGTCAATTCAAAGCTGTAATCTATTTGGTTATTGTTATAGCACATTCGTTGTCGACCCAAGGCAGCATATACAACACCCTTCCTCACCTGTTAGCCAACAATTCCCAGAATTCTGAGCAGTGACTGGGGAATTCTGAGTATTGAGCTCTACATGTTTCTGTAGATTGGGAATACTGGTATGTTATAGAGTTCTAGTGTTCTCTACTGAGGCACTGACTATCTCAGACTTACTCAAATTGAAAAGTTAAGTTGTTACCAAATACCACACTTTTTGTATCAGTCACTTAGCTAATATAAGAGAAATGGCTTATTCAAGGCCACTCAGTAAATCTATGGTCAAGAAGAGGTTTGATATAGAACTAGGTTATTCAATGACACCAATGAGATCGTGGTCAGCCACATCTTGAAGAACCTCTGTTTTGTTACCTGGTTGTTGCTGCTCTGCTCTCCGGGCAGGCACAGCGGGTGGTTTCGTCAGCTGGAAGTCTTTGAACATCTCCTTGACATCTTTTATCTCTTTATCACCCAGAGGATCCAAAGCAGTAAAGGCATCGCTTTCTTTTTTTACACTGCACTCCTTCTGTGGTGCAGTTCTAGGAGGCAACTGAGGAGGAGGGCTAGTAGATGACATGGAGGACAACATAGATGGAGGGTGAGATGCCAGAGAAGGTGGAAACATGTTGATATGGAAAGGGTTCCCACTAGTAGGAGGCTGTGCCCATGCATTGGATGGAGAAACACACACAGATTGACTCCAGGGATCAGGAGCTGGAGTCTGGCCTGGAACTGGCTGGCCCCAACCAGGTGATTGTTGAGGAGCACCAAAACCAAGAGATGGTGCAAATTTCATTGGCTGAGCGCTCAGAGCAGTTCCAGGAAACACCGGGGTTGGCTGACCGAAGGCCGTAGACTGGGGACCCCACGCTGGTGTTGGGGATGCTGATGTAGGCAGGCCACCTGGGGAAGAATAAAATAACTCATTTAAGTAAACTCATCATTGGACAACTCAAAAAAAAAAATATTAATATGATTTCATAAATGTTGACTATATTCTTCCCTATATTATCTCTATCCGATTTCCCTCAGTTTTTATTCCGTCTATTTGCAAGAAGGCTTTCTCAGCAGAGTTTGCTGGAAATTATTAACCCACGGTAAATTGTTTTCTGGAAAATCTGGTGACTTTGTTTTGTGGACTTAAAAATTCTGAAAATCCAAGTACAGAATATGCGGTATCGTTTTACTTTCAGATTATATTCACTATCATTTTACTTGGAATACTTTCGAAGTCATTTTATTAAATTTGGGACCGTAGCCTCACAGATTAGCACTACTTTTCCCAACCCCTAGCCTGGAAGTACAGTATATAATTGTTATGGAGTCAATACGTTACTTCTTAACGTATGTAGAGTTAGGACAAAAAAACCCACAAAATCCTGAATGAATTAAAAACAGTTAATAGGAGTTTAAACTCTCAGGAGTTTAATGGCACTCAGGCACGTAAACATTGCAGTTTGTTGCCATTCAAACTTCTGAGGAAAAAATTCTGTGGGCCTTCTTGGCTGATGCAGAAATGACCAAGCTGCTTTTGTATACTGTATTTTTCAGAGTATAAGACGCACCTTCCCCCCCTAAAAGGGGGTGAAAATTTAGGTCCATCTTATACACCAAATGTAGCCCCGCCCACCCACTGGCCCCCACCCTTTGGCCTCTGCCTCCCAGCAATTTACCTCCTTATAGTAAGCAGCAAGAAGAAACAGCTCTTTTCAGCTTCAGCACAACCTAATTAGCACAAGTTGATTGGATTGGCCTCCTGACTCTGAGCTGTTTTGCGTGGGCCTCTGCTGCTTGCTGCAAGGAGGTAAATTGCTGGGAGCAGATTTTTTTTTCCTTGTGCTAATCAAGCTATGCTGAAAACGAAAATGAAAGTAAAGCAGGCTGTTTGCTATTTGCTGCAATGAGGCAAAATTGCTGGGAGGCAGAGGCAGATTTCTTTTTCTTATTTTCCTCACCAAAAAAGGTAGGTGCGTTTTATAGTCCGGAGCGTCTTATACTCCGAAAAATACAGTAGTTTGTTTATTGCATTTATATTGCCGCCTATTAGCACATGGCGACTCAACGTGGCTTACTGAATATAAAACCTCATATAAAAACAATAAAAGTAATAAAAGAAGAGTAAATTAATATAATAAAATCATATTAATCATTTTAGGGTTGTATCCAACAGTGTCCTCCACTACCAGAGGCCTTTCCAAAAAATGATTATAAGGACTGATTTGCTTGACATAAATGTGGAGATTCTCAGTCATCCAGGTGCTTTGAATGCAAAGAAATATAATCCTTCTAACCCCGTCTCCCACCCTCTCAGAACTAATCCTTCCATTGCCCCCACCATCCTGCCAGAACCGATGAAGCTTCTTGGGACGAGAAGCAAAATGCTGACTTCTTCCTCAGGGGAAAAAAAAAAAAACAGTCCAATTTCCTTTTGAAAAAAAAAGCATCTTTGAGATTTGCTTGACATACTTTCCCACAATTAACCAATCTACTGCTTTCCCCGCAAACCAGAGGTAGTATTCAGCAGGTTCTGACCAGTTCTGGAGAACCGGTAGTGGAAATTTTGAGTAGTTCAGAGAACCGGTAATACCACCTTTGACTGGCCCCGCCCCCCATCTATTCTCTGCCTCCCAAGTCCCAGCTCATCTGCTGGGTCTTCTTTTGTTGCCCTGCTTTACAGCTACTTTAGTGGGATGGGGAGGGAATGGGGATTTTGCAGTAACCTTCCCCCAGGAATGAGGTGGGAAAGGAGATTTTACTGTATCCTTCCCCTGGAGTTGGGTGGAAATGGAGATTTTACAGTATACTTTCCGTCACACCCACCAAGCCACACCACGCCCACAGAACCGGTAGTAAAAAAGTGTGAATCCCACCACTGCTGCAAACCCCCTTTTTATTTATTTTATTTTTTATTTTATATTGGATTTCTATACCGCCCTTCTCCCTAAGGACTCAGGGCGGTGTACAGCCAGATTAAAAAAAAACATGCAGAACAAATATTAAAAACAATTAAAAGATATATAAATTTGGCCCAATTAAAACTCATTTACCAATTAAAAACGTTTAAAACATTTAAAAACAGTTAAAAATTTCATCTTAAGCCAGCCCGGCTTGTTTAAATAAATGGGTTTTAAGGGCGCGACGGAAGGCACTGAGGTCTTGGATTCTCCTTATCTCTGGGGGGAGCTGATTCCAGAGGGTGGGTGCCCCCACAGAGAAGGCCCTCCCCCTGGGGGTCACCAGCCTGCATTGTTTGGCTGATGGCACCCCGAGGAGGCCCTCTCTGTGGGAGCGCACGGGTCGCTGGGAGGTCGTCGGTAGCAGCAGGCGGTCTCGCAGATAGCTAGGCCCTATGCCATGGAGCGCTTTAAAGGTGATAACCAACACCTTGAAGCGCACCCGGAAGACAACTGGGAGCCAGTGCAGCTCGCGCAGGAGCGGTGTTACATGGGAGCGCCATGCTGCTCCCGTCACTACCCGCGCTGCTGCGTTCTGGACCAGTTGGAGCCTCCGGGTGCTCCTCAAGGGGAGCCCCATGTAGAGAGCGTTGCAGTAGTCAAGGCGAGAGGTGACGAGGGCATGAGTGACTGTGCACAGGGAATCCCGATCAAGAAAGGGCCGCAACTGGCGAATCAGGCGAACCTGACAAAAGGTCCCCCTGGTTACAGCCGTCAGATGTTCCTCCAAGGACAGCTGCATATCCAGGAGGACTCCCAGATTGCGAGCCCTCTCTGTGGGGGCCAATGACTCGCCCCCAATAGTCAGTGATGGAGTCAACTGACTATATCGGGATGCCGGGAGCCACAGCCACTCAGTCTTGGAAGGGTTGAGCTTGAGCCTGTTCCTCCCCATCCAGACCCGTACAGCCTCCAGGCACTGGGACATCACTTCAAGGGCATCGTTGGGGTGGCCTGGGGTGGAGATGTACAGCTGGGTGTCATCAGCGTACTGGTGGTATCTCACCCCAAAGCCACGGATGATCTCACCCAGCGGCTTCACATAAATGTTGAACAGAAGGGGCGAGAGGACCGATCCCTGCGGCACTCCACAAATGAGAGGCCTCGAGGTCGACCTCTGCCCCCCTGCCAACACAAACTGCGACCGGTCGGAGAGAAAGGAGGAGAACCACCGCAACACGGTGCCTCCCACCCCCAACTCTTCCAGCCGGTGCAGCATGATACCATGGTCGATGGTATCAAAAGCCGCTGAGAGGTCTAACAGGACCAGAACAGAGGAACAACCCCTGTCCCGAGCCCTCCAGAGATCATCAACCAACGCGACCAATGCCGTTTCTGTGCTGTGCCCAGACCTGAAACCCGACTGGAACGGATCTAGATAAGATGTTTCCTCCAGGAATTGCGGAAACTGTCGTGCGACCACACTCTCAACAACCTTCGCCATAAAGCGAAGGTTGGAGACAGGACGATAGTTGGCCAATATTGCCGGATCCAGGGACGGCTTCTTGAGGAGAGGCCTCACCACCGCCTCTTTCAAGGCGGTGGGGAAGTAACCCTCACTCAACGAAGCGTTGATAACACCCTGGAGCCAGCCTCGTGTAACCTCCCGGGAAGCCAGTACCAACCAGGAGGGACACGGGTCCAGTAAACATGTGGCCGCACTAAGTCTCCCCAAAATCCTGTCCACATCATCAGGAGTCACAGCATCAAACTCCTCCCAGATAACATTCTCAAGACTATTCCTCGTCACCCTGCCCTGATCTACCCAGTCAGAGTCCAAATCCCCCCGGATCTGGGCGATTTTGTCATACAGGTATTGTCCGAAATCCTCCGCCCTGCCTTCTAAGGGATCCTCCCGCACTCCTGGATGGAGCAGGGCGCGGGTCACCCTAAACAGGGCAGCCGGACGATTCCCTGATGACGCAATAGAGGCGGAAAAGTAGTTAGACTTTGCCGTCTCTATCGCCACTAGGTAGGCCTTAATATGCGACCTTACCAGTGTTCGATCAGATTCAGCGAGACTGGCCCTCCAACCGCTCTCCAGGCGTCTTTTCCGGCGCTTCATTTCCCTCAGCTCCTCAGTAAACCAAGGAGCCGCACGGGATCGGCATCGGGTCAGAGGCCGCAAAGGCACAACTCGGTCCAAGGCCCCACCAGCCGCCCGATCCCAGGCGGCTACCAGGTCCTCGGCCGAGTCATGTGCTAGATCCTCAGGAAATGGCCCAAGCTCCGTCTGGAACCTATCAGGATCCATCAGGCGCCTGGGGCGGATCCATCTAATTGGATCCACCTCCCTGCGGCGAGGGGTCGCGGTTCGAAGATCTAGGCGAAGGAGTGAGTGGTCAGACCATGACAAGGGTTCCATGTCTATATCCCCTATAACAAGACCACTCAACCACTGGCCAGAGACAAAAATCAGATCCAGAGTGTGACCTCCCCTGTGAGTAGGGCCATGAACTAACTGGGTCAGGTCCATGGCCGTCATGGAAGCCATGAACTCCCGAGCCACCTCAGACGTTTCACCGACGGATGGCAAGTTGAAATCACCCATGACTAAAAGCCTGGGTGTATCTACTGCCACCGTGGCTATCACGTCGAGTAGCTCAGGTAGGGCTGTTGCCACGCGGCAGGGAGCCAGGTACGTAAGCAACAAGCCCATCTGAACCCCACGGCCCCACCTCACAAGGAGGGACTCACATCCGGCTATCTGAGGCACAGTGGTCTCCCTCGGACCCAGATCCTCGTTAATAATAACCGCCACCCCCCCGCCCCTCCCCTGAGCCCTCGGCTGATGGAATGCTCTGAAGCCTGGTGGGCACATTTCAACCAGAGGGACGCCACCCTCCGGGCCCAACCAGGTCTCCGTAATACCCGCCAGGTCCGCTCCTCCCTCTTGTATAAGATCGTGAATGAGGGGGGCCTTATTGACCACGGACCTGGCATTGCACAGCATCAGCCGAAGGCCCAGCTCCTGAGTATCTAAGCCACCTAGTATCCGAGCAGAGCCTTGGGGACCGGGGCAAGCAATTGCTCTCAGACAGCAAGTGCGAGCCCCCAGCACCTGATGTGGTCCCCTGCTCCCGCCATATCTGCCCCTCCCATTCACCGTGCCGATGGTACAGCCCTCATAGATATCGTCCCCCATCCCTTTCCCAATCCCTCGTCCGGTGCCCCCCGGATCGTTACCCTGTGCCGGGCACGGCTCTGACCCTGGTGGATTTCCCCCCCAATCCGCCTTAGTCGTCTTCCCAATATCTTTAAAAGAATAATTACAACCCCCTCCCCCAGAACCCCTTAAAATCTTTAAAAATTTCCCTAAAAAGCCCCATAAATTCTTCCTTGCTCCATGCCATCTCTCCGGACTCCAAAGTCCGTCATCGAGATAGGCCCTCGATAATGTGGGGGGCCAAATCTGCGAGAGGGGAGAATCTCGCAGGGCGAGGAGTTCCGACACCGAATACATATAGCTATCAAGGGGAAACAGTCCAAGGGTGGGGGACCACTGATGTTATAAGCGTAGGGAAAATTCCAGTCCATGGTCAGGCTGCCAAGCTCCACTGTCCTCTCACGACAGTGGCTAAGGAGGTGCATATCATTCGACCCCGAAAGTTTCCAGGGTGGCCGTCTCTCACCAGGCCAATCCATGGGGACTTTGATAGAAAGCTCAAGGGTGAGGATAGCCATATTCCGCCTCCTCGGCCCCATGTCCATAGAACCAGTATCCCTCCTGGGATTAGCAGCATCAGGGAATCCAATATCCAGCTCAAAGGAGGTTTAAGTTCGTAAATGTTCGTCAGAAAAGTTCTACATGGTAGGGAATCCAGACAGGCCAGATGGAAATGGGAAAAAATTAGGAGTAGTTCAGCAGGCCAAGATGGATGGGAAGCTATGATCGTAGTAGGCCAATAGGCCAAAGCTCAGTCTGAAGGAAGGAGGGGGGGGATTCAAACCGCATAAGTTTAATGGGTTTGCATAACACCCTGGACCATAGAGTAAGAGAATGTGCATAATTCATTCAATATACTCAGCTAATATGTAAGTTAGGTTCGTGTTTCACAATCTTTACCAACCTAGTCCAGGTATGGGAGCTGCTGTAGGAGGATTGGTTTTGAAGAGGTCTAGTGGGTTAGTCTGTACACCGGAAGGCTGTCCTGCAGTAGTCAGAGTGCTTGTTACAGAATATCCAGGAGCAAAAATATCAGGACCAAACAAGTTGCTGGCTGCATTCTAGGAAAAAAAAAAAAACAAAAAACCAGAGGGAACCTTCATTAGAAAGGCCGTGTTTTTTTTGCACAGAAAGACGTCTGTTATTTGGAGTTAAATGTCCTCAGTCGTGCTTTATGCTACCAGCACCCCAATCTGCTCAGCGACATTGTGACATTCCAGCCGCAAAACCAAGCTAGAAAGGTAAGATGTGAGTGATTAATTCCCAGGCAAATAATTTCAGTTCATATTAAACAGGGTGGCATGCTTCAGAAACATCAGGTATAGAGATGCAAAACATTAATTACAAGCCTATTCTCCTTTAACTGGGTACAATCTTTTCTTTAAAAAATCTGAAAAAACAACAAAGGAAGACTTTGCAATGTTTACAGTTGTAGTTGTGGCCTGCAGAGCTTTCATGTGCAACTTCCTGTAAATGATGGTGCCACATCAACTGCCAAGAGCATTTTGTTGCGAAGAACAAATTGTGTGTCCTTTTGACAAGCAGTCTCTCTAACGCAGAAGCACTGGGCTACACACAAACTGAATAAACAGCCCCAAAAGAGTGATGTTCTGGGGAAACATAATTACTTCTGCATATAAACTCAGAAGCATGCTTTAAATATATTCCTGAAGAAATGAATTAGTTCCTGAAGAAACGATTAGAATTAGTTAAATGCTAGCGTTAATGCCATTGCATGTCCAATGCCTGGAACTGTCAAAACAGTTTGCAATAAAATGATAATTGATCAGTGTAAGATAGTAAGCAAAAGCATGGGGACTAGGATTTGGGAAACCGAGTGAAACTATGATCCAATCAACCATAGAAACTCATGGCCAAGTCGGTCTAAGCCAGGGGTCTCCAATGTTGGCCACTTTAAGACTTGTGGACTTCAGCTCCTAGAGTTCCTCAGCCAGCAAAGTTAAGCTGGCTGAGGAACTCTGGGAGTTGAAATCCACAAGTCTTAAAGTGGCCAAGGTTGGAGACCCCTGGTCTAAGCCCAATCTACCTCTCAGGTAGCATGTGCTCAGCTCTTATAGGAAAGATGCTTTCCACATTTAATAAAAAATAAATAAACCTCTTAATGAAAAATGCCTTCATTTCAGAACACGTGGACAGTTTCAACCAAAGTCTCATCTGGCAAACTGTTACACTTTTGATCAGGCCTGTCCAATCCATGGACAGCTAATAATGTAGCCCCACAGGTTCACAAACTTTTAACATTATTATGTGATTTATATACATTTACTATATTATATACTTGGTATGTGCCCCAAAACAATTCCTCTTCATTCAGTGGGATCCAGGCAAGCCAAAAGGATGGATACCCATGCTTTAGATCAAGCCCAGTTGAAAAATACTAGGGAATTCTTGTAGGCTTGTCATTCAGACAAATCAATCATCAGTAGACAAATGGAGATAAACTACATACAGTTCAAAACAGAGAGTAAAAAAAATCCAAGAAGGAAACAAACAACCTAGAACACATTTCTTCCAGTAGCTAACACTCAGATAAGCAGTGATCAATGCCAGAGATACAATTAAGCAGAAAATAATTTTCTAATCAAAGAACCACCAAGGAGGAAACTAATCTCTCACCAAAATTGGCAGGGGAAGCTATTATAAACAGATAACAAACCTCACATTTACTCACACTGATGACATTTCCTAGTTGGGTAATGAAATGTATACAAGCAAACAACCAAGTTCAGAGAGCACTTAGAAGTCCATAGTTCAAACCAGAGTTACATATTCATACATTTTCTTCTACTGGAAATAAACCCCAGCAGCACCTTTGGCCAATTTAAGACAACTCATCAGTTGCACAATAAGGTATGTTTTGTCTGCCCAAATCCAACAGAAGCCTAATGGACAACAAGCCTTTTTATCACTCAGTGTAATGCTAAAACTTACATTTTTAAGATAGGCTTTTAACCGGGGGCATACCCTGAGTGATCTGGCTCTAAGTCCAAAATCCAAAGCATAATCATTAGAATGGGGAAAAAAGATAACTTCAGTCTGTCAATCAGTCAATCAACCAACCAACCAACCTATCTTTCCAAATAAAGAAAGATTGGGATACGTTTTCACATACAACTATTCCTTCTTCAAAGATCAATTATACTTAATTTCAGATAGGTACACGCAGAGGGTATAAGCAAATATTCAGATTCAGGGAAGGTCATTCTGCACTTCCTCTGCAAACAGGTTTTCATTTATTTTAACTTTGGTTTATTGTTTCTCATCTCTGCTTTTTATTGGGCAGAGAAAAATCAGGTGTGAGGTAAATCAGTTTTGATTTTGAAGATTCTACTCCTTGTACCTCCAATTCATGTACCTGTCTAAAGCAGCCTGAATGGATGGTATTCAACCCACTCTTGTGTACACTCCTAATTTTAATCACCTGCCCTCCCCATACATGCCTTCTTTAAAAAATGAAAATGCTACATTCCTGAAAAATCTTTCAGTCCAAGCCTATAGTTGAGATGGTTCTCATTAGTACCATTAGCACTGGGATCTATTGTTCTTGTAATTAAGACAAGGTGTGGCTTGAAGGAGGGTTATCCTGCACTAGTTTCAGTTTATATGAGAAAACCAAGGTTGTTTATGTATCTCCTTGACCTCACTTCCAGACCTTTGAGGTCTACTATACATGGTGGATCATCCCATACCAGATTCCGCTACTTGAACTACACAAGGAAAACACGGTGTCTCTTCCAAAACAATATAACTGCATGCAAATATAACTAGTTCCAAGTGTCTTACTTACCCAAGATATAAATATATGGCAGCGTTAGGAGAAAGAAAGCAAGGTTAGGAAAGGATGATTCTACAGAGAAAAAAATTTAAGTTCACAGCAGTTGCAGCATTTATAGAGTGAAGGTAAGGAAAGCTTTCTTGCCCAGCAGAGCTTTCAGGAAGAGAGGAAAAGAGTTTCCTTCACCTACTCCAAGTAGAAAACATGCATATTACCACTTTGTGCATGCCCCAACGTTCACCTGAACAGTCCTCCTTCCTCTTCCTGGCTTTGTACTTTGTGGAGGTGGGCTAATCGTGATGGAGTCTTGTGGCATTGACAGGTGGCTGCTATCAGAGTCTAGCCGTAACCCATTCTGCACAGGTGTTCCTTTGGGAGAGCTTTCTGCAAAGACACTCAAGGGGGATTTGGCCACGAAACCGTTCTGTTCTGTCTCCGGCACCCCGTCGGATGTCTTCACCGCTAAATGTGCCGATTTACTTTCAAGCAGCCATTGGCTGGCCGGCATTTCTTGCTTGCTAGTCCGGTTGGAAATCTGATCAAACTCTTTCCCAAAGTAGTCTATGTCCCCGTTCACACAACTGTTCTCCATCTTCTGACTGGAAGGTTTTAAAGAAGAATCAAGGGAAGGGGGTGCCAATTGGTCAGCTTGCGTGAAAGGATCGTCACGGAAAGGGTCAGGACTGGGGGTAGGAAAGAAGCTGAGGTTTGCAGAAAAAGCGTTTTCAGGCAAGAAAGGCGGCTGTAGCTTTGGCAATGGCAAGGAAGGCGTGATGTCGTTCAAGAAAAGGTCCTCCCCTTTGAGAGAAGTTGGAGGGGCTTCAATCTCAGAGTTTAAATCCACTAACAGGATCTCTTTTTCCTCCTCCTGTTAGGTTTGGGAAAGAAGACAGATTAGCATGTGGGCAAGTAGTCTCATGAGCTCTTGATTAAAAAAAAAAAATGGTAAGCAAGCAGATTTGAAATGGATTTTTTTTAAAATAGAAGATGCGCGATTATGACAGAAAGGCATTTTTGCTGCTCTCCTTTTTCTTTTTAACTATCACCCTACTGCAGGGGTGAAATGCTTCCGGTTTGGACCGGCTTGGGCGAGTAGGTAGCGATGGCGGCGGGCACTTCGGAGAACCGGTAGCAAAAATCCCTGCCCCTGCCCCCCATGCCCAGCTGAGCTGCGTGATCATCAGAGCCTTTTTTTCTTCTTTTAAATGCCTCTGACGATTCAAGCTCTGACGATCCCAGCTGAGTTGCCTGATCAGCAGAGGGTTTTTTAAAAACCCTCTGACAATCAGGCAACTCAGCTGGGATCGTCAGAGCCTTTTGAAAGCATTTTTTTACATGGTTTTACATGTAAAAAAATGGTTTTAAAAGTAAAAAAAAATTGGCCACGCCCACCCAGTCACATTACCCCCCCACCAAGCCACGCCCACAAAACCGGTAGTAACAAATTTTAGATTTCACCACTGCCCTACTGTGAAGTTCAATCTCGCTTGGATTTAGAATGGATAAATAATACATATCAAACCAATCAGGCTGGGAACATGCATGTACAACCATCTAATCTCCTGTTTTATTTATTGAATGATCACGTTTATAGGGCCATCCATCTCACAAAAAGTGTCTTTGGACAGCACACCACAACTCTTTAATATATAAAAACAGTCATGATATCAACCGTTTCGGGAATTCTTTAACCACAGTTTTCAAACTGTTGCTGCTGTTGTAGCTACGATCGGAGGAAGAGCTGAACACTTTCCCTCCCAGGAGCTTCAAGCCACGTTTGCTGATTGAATTGTTTTTCACAGGTGACTTTTAGCTGTGAAGCCTACGCTGCTGCCCTTCTACCACCTCGATGATGTATCAACACCGAAGCTGTTTAATGTCATGTTAGTTTTTTTCTTATGGACTGTTTCGGTATTGTGGAGAGGAATTTAGGGAGATGGCCTGGCTTCATTTAACCAAGATAAGACTTTGTTATTAATGTGCCTTTTTAAAGATATAGTATTTTTTAAACATTTTGAAGTAAAGTATATTTTTATACAAGACTCCTCTGCTAGTTTTATTTCAGTCCTAGTGTGTTTGCTCGTGAGCTGGTTCACGGTTCGGGGACAACCCTCAACCCCATCCTGACAAAAAACAGTCATGATATCAACCGTTTCGGGAATTCTTTAACCACAGTTTTTGATTTTTTTTGTCTATGACTTAAGCATAGGTTAAACATACAGAGCAGGCATCATTTATAGTTAGCATGAGCTAGAATCAAAATAACAATTAGACAGACTTTAAATTCTCATTCATTCTAACAAGAAACGATGACTCTTCCAAATACATACAGTAGACTGAGTCACCAAAAAGCCACAGTTTATAACAAGGAGCCATAAGTTTAGGTTGCTGGATGCATTTTTACATTCAACAACTGGATTGGCTTTGTGTCCTGTGAAAACATTCCTACTGGAGACCACGATTATCCATACCTGATTATGAAACAGTGGTAGAAGGAGGAAGCTTGTACCGAAACAGGCCTGAATAGGCAATGTTGGATGTCATGAAGACTTGCTCATAGCAGTGTTTGATTAAGAGCTTTCCAAATCTAGCTAATTATCAAGCCAAATGCATTAAGGTAGTTTCTTCAAATAAGCTCTGCTAAATGTTTCCATATCTCTTCCTCCAAGCTTCTTTACACTCATTTATTATAACTTTCTGGACTGCCAATGTGTTTCTGTACTATCACCGAAGTTATCATTATTCCTCAAGCCAGCCAACTGGGAACTCAGTTTATGCTAGGTATTCTTCCTTAGATCCTGATAAATCCTTATATACAAAACTATAATCAGTCTCTGGCATCGATCAATACTACAATCTGCAGTTTGTTCAAGGTCCCTCCGTCAAGATCCTTTGAACAGAGGACTGTCTATAGAGGATCACTTCATCATCCAGGCACGACAGGAGAACGTTGAAGAGGACTTTCAAAATGTTCCTGATTTTGGAGGTGGTAATCATTTACTACTCACTGTGGGGCTGTTGAGGTCAGGAGGAGTAGACATGTCTCCAAATAGATCCATCTGGTCGACACCCTAAAGTACAAGGTTTGTAAGAGTTAGGATTCCACACTTCAATCTATAAATCACTCAAGTCCAGACAAAAGCAGACACAGGAATGCTGGAAAAAAACCAAGCTGTTGTTGCATTAAGCTATGAGACAAACTAGCTATATCAGGTCAGTCAAAGTTTGCGGCAATAATGCAACTCATTCTGGTTTAACCACCACTCAGAAGACTAATAACCTGCTCTTCAAGTTAGAAAGTTCTACATACCAACTTTATTTTGCCAACTTGATCAGTAGTGGCTTCATCATTACCATTCTGGAAGAAAACAAAATTAAATCAGGTTTAAGAAATCCATTGCTATGATCTCCGATATATAACTCGGCCCATAAGACACGTCTTTCTTACCTCAGTTTTACTGGCCTCTTCATTCTGAAATAGAAAAAAAAACTTGCATCAGGAAAATTCAAGAAAAGTTGTTCAGTGTTTCTCAAACTTGGCAACTCTAAAACATGTGGGCTTCAACACCCAGAATTCCCCAGTCAGTATCCAGGTGTTTCAAGTTGATTATACAGGTAGTCCTCAATTTACAAGAGTTCATTTAGTGACCGAAGTTACAACAGCACTGAAAAAAGTGACTCATGACAGTTTTTCAAACTTATGATCGTTGCAGCATGGTCATGTGATCAAAATTCGGACGCTTGGGAATTAACTCACATTTATGACTGTTGCAGTGTCCAGGGTCATATAATCCCCCTTTTGCAACCTTCTGACAAGCAAAGTCAATGGGGAAGCCGGATTCACTAAACAATGGTGTTACTCAATTAACAACTACAGCAGTGGTGGGATTCAAATTTTTTTACTACCGGTTCTGTGGGTATGGCTTGGTGGGCGTGGCATGGCTTGGTGGGCGTGGCAGGGGAAGGTTACTGCAAAATCTCCATTTCCTCCTGATCAGCTGGGACTCAGGAGGCAGAGACTAGATGAAGGCAGGGCCAGTCACAGGTGGTATTTACCGGTTCTCTAAACTACTCAAAATTTCCGCTATCGGTTCTCCAGAACTGGTCAGAACCTGCTGAATACCACTTCTGAACTACAGTGATTCACTTAACAATTGTGCCATAAAATGGGATAAAATTCTCTTAACAAATGTCTCACTTAACGATAGAAATCTTGGCCTCAACTGTGGTCCTAGGACAACCTGCATTATGAGCACTGATTTTATATTATCTTGTGATTATTATTGTTTGTTTAAACAGTGTTTAGGTATAACCCAGGGGTGAAATGCTCCCAGTTCGGACCGAATCGCCCGATGCGGTAGCGATGGAGGAGGGTGGTTTGGAGAACTGGTAGCAAAAATCCCTGCCTGCCCTCCCCATGCCCAGCTGAGCCGCACAATCATCAGAGGCTTTTTTAAAAAAAAATTAAAAGCATTTTTTCTATAACCTCTTCGGCTGAAAAAATGCTTTTAAAAGTTAAAAAAAAGCCTCTGATGATCCCAGCTGAGTTGCCTGATCGGCAGAGGCTTTTTTTTCCTTTTAAATGCCTCTGACGATCCAAGCTGAGTTGCCTGATCGGCGGAGGTTTTTAAAAGAAAAAAGCCTCTGTCAATCAGGCAACTCAGCTGGGATCGTCAGAGCCTTTTGAAAGCATTTTTTTACAACCTCTTTGCTGAAGAGGTTGTAGAAAAAATGGTTTTAAAAGTAAAAAAAAAATGGCCACGCCCACCCAGTCACATTCCCCCCCCCACCAAGCCACACCCACAGAATCAGTAGTAACAAATTTTAGATTTCACCACTGGTATAAAGGTATATCCAATATAATATTAGCAGTATTATCTTCAACTGTTTTAAAATTAAAGGCTACATCTGGGTACTGTGTGTGCTTTCTTGCAGCAAGCTATGGTTGCTATTGGACATGGACAAAGGGGCACTCTGGGGCTCTCCAATCAAAGAGGCCTCTCAAATTACCCCTCCACCCAGACTGGCAGCAATATTGGCCCAGCAGTGCAACAAACATTCATTCTTTGAAAAAGGAAAGCATTTTCTTAAGTGTGAATGGCAGCCTGCTGAATCAATGAGATGCAGCTTTGTGGCTCTGCAGCCAATGAGAGCACTGGAAGAGTCAGAGCTCCTTCCCTCCCTTGCTACTTCAGTTGACAAAAGCCACTGTTGTCAATTGAAGCACCACATCCAGGCCACCAATTAAGAGCAAAGCACCACAGCATTTATGCTGCGCAAGCAACGTGCTCAGACTTTTATCCAAGCAAAGGGGCCCTTTGAAGATACTATACAACCCTATAATTTAGTTAGAAGTTCAAGATGTAGCAAACATTTGGGAATCAACTGAAGCATTTTCCAGCTTTATATCCAATTACAATGTAGTCTGAAATCTGTCGAGTCTACCATGAAGCAGCATTACCTTCTTCTTATCGTCCTCTTCTTTTTTCTTCATGTTATAGATTACTTGGAAGAGATCCTTCAGATCTACAACCAGAGGTTCAGCCTAAGAAAAGAGAGCCAAGTGAGATGCATTTTCTAAAAAAGCAGGCAATTCAAGGGCTTGAATTACAAGTTCTTTAAATGGCAGATATATGGTTTCGAGAAATATAAATGGTTGTGCTAAGCACCATCCAAGGAGAAAAGATTACTCCGGGCCTGGAGAACTAAGAGGAATTGTGTAGTATCTCAGCTATTAATCCACTCTACAGTTCTCTAGGATCATCTTTCTTGAAGATCTAAGGAATAAGGAGCCTGGGCCATAATTCTGAGCCAGAATGAAGCACAGCTCTTGTTTCCCAAGTGTTGCTCCATTATGCATCTCATGTGCACTCTGAATGCAATAGGTAGGACCACAAATAATTATTAATAGATCAACCCCGTAGGAATTGCATTAGCAATGATTTGTTGTGGCCCGCTGGCAGCCCACAAAGCTGGCAGCAGAGTCAGACAGTGAGGAGGTTGGGGAGGAACATGGGCCAGTCCTGGGGACTGGGGAAAGCTTGGACGAGGGCTCTGCGTCGGAGGCAGAGAGGGAGATAAGACAGCACTGAGGCAGAGGAACAGCTGGAGCCCATTCCCAGTGTGCACATGCGCAGAGCTGCCAGAAGACAAGAACAACTCAGAAAGCAGGGTCGACTTGGGAGTAAAGCCACACCTTGGAGATGATTGGCCCCTCCCATAGGAAACAAAAGAGGAGCGAATGGGGAGCTTTTGCAGGAAACAATTTGTTCGTCCGTTCAGAGTTTCAAGAGTGGAAAGTTCTGTTCGTGACTCTTAAGAGACTCTATGCCAAGTTTTGTCTTACTCGTGTTTGGAAAAACATGGCAGCTTGCCAAATGAGAAAGTGTGTTGATAAATATTCCTTTGAAAAACTGTTTGGACAAACCTTGCTGACTGTGAATGAAAGTAATTCATAGTTGTGTAAATCAAAGAGGTTTTGCTAGGACCAATTCCTGCTTCCTCCCTTTTTAAGGGAGCCCAGGTCAGAACATGATTGTCCAAAGACAAAGAACATGTTTATGGATAGAGCACATTCAGGGAGAACCTGCAGCTGAGTCACAGAACTTATTTTAAACCAGAGATGGTTTTGACTGGGGGAAGTATCACATTTCCCTTTCCTGTATTGGCAATTGGCAGCAAGGGACAGTAGCCTCTACGCCAGTGATGGATAACCTTTTTGCCATCGTGTGCCAGGAGCGGGGGTGGGGGTGGGGGTTCCGCACACGAGCGTGCCCAAGGCCATATTTCTATGTGCCCTGCCTCCACGCATGTGCATGTGATCCCCGCCGCTCCCCCCGCTCCTGGCACACGATATCCCAGGAGACCCGTTTTTCTCTCTCCCCAGGCTCCAGAGCCTTTCTAGGAGTCTCGGAAGGGCCCTCCCCAGACTCCTAGAAAGGCTCTGACGCCTGGGGAGAGAGAAAAATGGGCCTTCCCAACCCCCCCAGGCCCTCTGGAGGCAGTAAACAGCCTGTTTCCCTACTTCTAGTGGGCCCAGAAGGCCCGAAAATCAGCTGGCGGAGCTGAGCTTGTGTGCCCACCAATATGGCTATGTGCGCCATCTGTGGCACGCGTGCCATAGGTTTGCCATCATGGCTCTATGCCAATCATTACTCTTGCACTATTATCCTCTTACTTGTTGTGACGTTTTGATGGCAAAGAACTGGTGCTGCCCTTCTCCTCCACAGACATAGCCAAAGGCTCGGTTGTCTGTCACATCTCGAGCAATGAATGAGATTTTGTTGACTGGATGCTCATGTTCAATAACCTAGAATCAAACCAAGTGACATAGAAATAACCATGAATAGCATAATACCTTGTCAAAGAAATCAGACCTCAGAACAAGCAATTTAACAAGTTTGCATATCACGCTTGATTGTTTAACCCGGTGTTTCTCAACCTTGGCCAATTTAAGAGACATGGACTTCAACTCCCAGAATTCTCCAGGCAGCATGGCTGACTGGGAAATTGTGGGAGTTGAAGTCCATACCTCTTTTTTCTTTTAATTTGATTTCTATGCCGCCCTTCTCCGGAGACTCAGGGCGGCTTACAATGCGTTAAGCAATAGCTTTAAAGAGGATAACCTGTTTTCTAATCAAGACTGCTGCCACTCTTGTTCACTTTAGCCGATATTCAATACTTTCAAAACACTTTTTTACTCTGATAAATAAAACACTGAGTCACATGTTACTGTTTAACCTTAGTTTAACAGTGGCTGACTAAATCATACTTGGCTGGGTTTATACAGTATACTAAGCAAAAAGCAAACAAACTGCATCATAGTCTAACATGTAGTTTGAATTAACAGTACCAAGATCTAGAAAGCTAAGTTCTCCTGAATAAGTCATATATGCCGATCATAGAACCAGAAACTTTTTAAAAAAAAATTTGATTTATATGCTGCCCTTCTCCGGAGACTCAAGGGGGCTTACAATGCGTTAAGCAATAGCCTTCATACTTTTGTATATTTATACAAAGTCAGTTTATTGCCCCCACAATCTGGCTCCTCATTTTACCTACCTTAGAAAGGATGGAAGGCTGAGTCAACCTTGAGCCTGGTGAGATTTGAATTTACAGAAATTGCAGACAGCTTGATGTTAATAACAGTGCTTTAGTGCTTTAGTCTGCTGCGCAACCAGGCTCATAACTGCAGATATTGTTACGAGGGTCAAAAGTATTTGATATAAGAGAACTTTAGTTTCAGTTTAGAACAAGGAATATAGGACAAGCAGTCAGATAGCGATCAAAGATGTTACAGTAGTTGCTTGTCCTTTGACCTAAGAAAAGTTGTGCCTCAATGTCAATTCCTCATTTGCTGTTTGCAAATCAGAGCTAGCCCAATTTTACTTGCTTCACAAAGTGCAGCAAGAGTTTGCAGGCAGGTAATTTTTTTAAAGTTAAAAACAGGATATACAGTACTTAACCCAGGTGCAATAATTAGTTTCTCCATTCTAACATGGCTATTTCACTTTATTGAAGGAACTCCAGCTTCGGTTAAGACCAAGGGAGGTCTCCAATCTTGGCAACTTTAAGACTTGTGGACTTAAACTCTAGTTTAGACACAGTGCTTGAGAGTAATAAAGATTTAGGGCAGAGATCTTTAAATTTGGCAGCTTTAAGACTTGTGGACTTCAACTCCCAGAATTCTCCAGCCACCTTTAAGTCTTAAAGCTACCAAGTTTGAAGACCTCTGATTTAGAGTGAAAACTAGCCTTTACTTGTTTCAGTAAGCAGGTAGGCCTCTAAACACAATTGGACATGGAACTCACCCCAGTCTTTTCATCCATGATTTTGATTCCAGCAAGAGAGATGTTCACCCATACTTTCTGCTTGTGCTGTCCCTGGGAACGGGCTGCAACTGCCATTCCCTAGTAATAAAAAGCCAGCATATTATATGAATGAATGAATGAATGAATGAATGAAAGAAAGAAAGAAAGAAAGAAAGTAAAAAGAGTGGCATTATTCAAATCGGTTCACTTCACTTTGCATTTTTTTTTCCCCTTAAAAGAGCAGGTAAAAACTATTTGGGTCTTTTAGTGCTTTCATCCAAAGAAAAATGAAGCCACACAGTTAAGAAACCGCCTGGCTTAACTGGATGGATCCAGTACATCTCTTGATTTTTGCAGTCCTGTCGAATTGGGATGCAGCATAATGAACTGTCACTTTTCAAAATATTATCAACATTTTTGACCTATATTGGAAAATGTACAAATCTTGAACCTTACTTCCCCTGCCGCAGTAAACAAAGCTTTCTGATGGAAAATATAAAGAAAAGCCAGAAGAAAGCTGAATACAAGACTCGGAACACTTGTTCTAGTAAGGTTTCCTTCTCCTCCCCCCCCCGCCCCAGTCTGGAAATTCTAGATATTTTTCTTTTCTTCAAACACTTGTTTCATAAAAGTCACAAACATGACATTTGGCCCATCTCCAAATTAAGTCTTTGTCAGGATGCAATAATGAATAGCTCCAAAAATTCTGGTAAATCTAGATTTCCAAGCACATCCTGTCCATTGTCAATGACTCATCACCATCCCCAACAGAGCACTGATGGCATTACCTAGTTGGGTAATGAAATGCCTGCAAAGAAAACAATCAAGCTCAGAGACCACCAAGGACCATCTCCAATGCTAGAGATGGTCTTCTTAGACCAGGGGTCAGCAACCTCCGGAGCCGCATGCAGCTCTTTGGGCCCTCTGCTGTGGCTCCCTGTTGGGTGATCCCACCACTGGCTGGCCCCACCCCCTTGCCCTCCCCTCCCAGTCACTCGTCACCTGGCCTGAGATGGTAAGGGCGACGGTGGGGGATGAAGAAGCAGCCAGGGCAGAAACAGAGAGATACAGAGAGAGAGGGAGAGAGGGGGAGAGAGGAAGGGAGGGGAGAGAGAGATATGTCAACAGGATTTTGTGGTTCCCAGTGTTTTTTAACAACTGGTTCTCTGCCCTAATGACTGGCTGGGTAGGCGTGGCTAGGGGATCATGTGACTGGTGGAAGTTAGTGACAGAGTTGGCCACGCCCACCCAGGTTTTGTGGCTCCCGTTGTTTTCTTTTCTGCGGGAAACGGGTCCAAATGGCTCTTTGAATATTTAAGGTTGCAGACCCCTGTCTTAGACAAAAAGCCATATCTATGTACATGATATGACATTATCTATAGGTTTAATAAGACTTAAACTTGCAAGGAATGTCTCAAACCTACCTTTAATTTCATCATTGAATCTTGGCTCATTTTGTCTCCTCTTGCTTCTGGAACATCATCAATACCGATCAATTTGGCCTTGTACTTTACCCCATCACCTTGAAATCTGGCCAAAAGGAATTCCTCTGTCTTTTCCAATCCTGAAAAGCCAGTTTAATTCATGTAAGCCCATCTGAACTCTTGCTGTGGCTACAGATAACAGAGTACAGTATGCAATTTATAACCGCCAGCGACCCTCATCGGTGTACTGTAGTTAATAAATTATTCGCTCTTCTTCTGGATGCAATGAGCAGACATTCAGCGTGTTAGTAATTCTTTCGTGTTGCACTAGCCATAAATATACTTGAGCTATAATTGCGTATAGAGGAGCACAAAGGGTCAGTTCTCTGAATAGAAGGTTACATACACATAAAAGTTGGAAGAGCAAAGATTGGCTGACCGCTTTTTAAAGTCAAAGAATTCTGCTATGTACGTCAAGACCATAAGATGGCAGTCTAATGCAAGATTCCAATTACAGTAGTAGCCAAAATTGTGGAACCCTTTTGGGGAAAGTGTATTTTCTAAAACTAGTTAATAACACCACTTTTTTTTGGGGAGTAGTACCATAAAATTATATATCAATGGAAATATAATTTAATCAAGAATGTAATGCAATAACTTTTATGGAGAATTTGCTATTAAAATAGCAGTTACAGTATAAAGAAGAAAGTGAAACACGTCGAAAAAACGAGATATACAGAAATTATCACCATAGAAAAAAATGCAATATACAAAAAATGTTACGTCATTTAATACTTAGTTGGGTAACCTTTAGCATGAATTATGGTCTTACTACGTCTTCCCATAGGGTGAACTAAGTCTTTTAGTTCTGCAGCTGTTATAATGTGAAACCAAGATTGAATGATTGCTTCTATTAACTGGGTTTTATTGCTGGGCCGCTTCTGACTAACAAGTTTCTTTAGTCAGCTCCATAGATTTTCAATTGGGTTAAGGTCTGGGTTATTCCCAGGCCATTCCAGCAGTGAAATATGATTATCTTGAAACTCAAAAAAAAAAAAAAAAGTGGTGTTATTAGCCATCAAACCTCAAAAATACACCTTTCCCAAAAGGTTTCCACAATTTTGGCCACTACTGTAGCTTGTTTTCAATTTGTAATAACAAAGTAAAAAGGATAGATGGATATTTAAGAGACTGGTGTATATTTGTGTACCCTATAAAATATGTTAAAGATTCATAAGCATCATGTTCAAGATTTGCTTCAAACTGGACCACTGGATCCACCAAATCTATTCATTTTATCTTTGTGTTTTCCAGAGTACATTTTCTGTTCTTGCATCTGTTTGCAAATGCTTAAGATACATGTTGCATGAACTTTCTTGTAACTTTCACATATATTCCTCTCCTACAAGCATCCCCTGCAAACGATTCCTCCTACTATCTGCTTTCCCAGTTGCTATTTACTCACAGATACCTTCATGCATTTTATTCATCAGAGAAGTATATGTCCCATCATTTGGACAATCCCAAGCACCAAATTATGAGTGCGGTCTGATTCAAACTGGACTGAAACCAGGTTCTCCACCCTATTTTGATCTGTACCAGGCTGTTTCCTCAAGTCTTTTCCAGGTGGTTTCAGAAATGATCTTCCTTCTGATTCACTTTTACACCTTACCTTTCTTTTTCTCTTTTTTGGAAGGCTGTGGTTTGAGTGGTGTTTGCTGCTGGGCAGTTGGCTGTTGACTGTTGACACTGACTGTTTCTGCTTCACTTGACATGGTGAGAGGCCAGCTTCAATTCCAAAGACAAAGACTGGGCTTAATAATAAAACTGATCTCCAGTTCCTGGTCCTCAGAGGACAAGCATACCACTCTGACCTTCAGAAGAGAAAATGAATTGATTTATTTCATATAAAAAGTTTTTTATTTTTCAATTACAAACTTAAACATTCCATCTGTCCATTTTGCAGTGTGTTGTCTGGTTACAAACATCTCTGTGCAACATCATTCACCATTTTCTATCTCATTCGCATTCACATAACATTATTTCACTAAGCTTAATATATATATATTATACATTTAAACATTATAAAACTCTCAATTTTCTTCTTAATATCTTATAATAATACATTTTAACATTAAACATCCATATTCTCATTAAATATATATATACTAACAATTTCCTTTTTATTTACATCTTTATCTTAATATATTTTTACTTTCTCTTTAATCTTCTTCATTTCCAAATTCCTTTTTTATTCTCCAGCCATTGATAAAATATGTCCAATATCACATAATATTCAGTTTATTCTTTCTCCTTAATTGTTAATATTAGTCTGTTCATTTCTGCACATTCTAATACTTTCCTTATCACCTTCTCATCAATGGGAATCTCTCCACTTTTCCAATGTTGTGCAAATACATTCTGAACTGATTTATTTCAGTGTGTGTTGCATTCAAGTAGGAAGGAGCAACTCAAAAGTAGATCTGTACTGTTTAATGATCTCCACTTGGGAGTAAATGTCTGATCTGGTAAACCTCCATTCTCTCACTCTGTCTCTCTCATTAAAAGTCAACAGAAAAATGAATCTGATCTGGTCCAAAGACAGATGTGGCCATAAACTAAAATGGATGACATAGGTCTCTTCCATTTTCTAATAGTTTTTAAAAGGCACATTTTACAACAAAGCGACCCATTTGAACCCCAGAGGCCTCATGATATTTTTTTAATAAAAAGTTTTTTATTTTTTCTCTTCATAACAAACATTACATCATTGATCTATCAGTGCGTCATCTGGGTACAAATCCTTTGTGTCATCATATTTAACACTTACCACCACTTTCTTAACATGTACATATCTTTACTTTTACATTTCAATTTATTATATCTCCTGTTAAAACATTTTCCTTCCAAATTTATTTAATTTTATACCACTTTTTGTCCATATTCACTTTTCATCCTATGATAAAATTGCCCCCATATATTATAATACTCCGATTCTTTCTTCCCTTTAATTACCAATGTTAATCTATTCATTTCTGCACATTCTAATATTTTCTAAATTATCTGTCTCTCTGTAGCAGTGGTGGGTTGCCCCCGTTTCAGACCGGCTCACAAGAACTGGTAGTAAAACCGGCAGGAGACCCCGCCCACCGCCCGGATGTCATCATCAACGTTCTGCGCATGCACGATCCCGTTGCAAACCAGTAGTAAAGGTAAGTAGAACCCATCCCTGCTCTGTAGGGTTTTTTTCTGCTTTCCAATTTTGTGCAAATACAATTCTCGCTGCAGGCCTCATGATATTCTTATCATATGGACATTCTAGCAAGCAACTGGCAAAAGGTCCCTAACCATCAAAGGACTCAGTCTTTTCAAGTATGGCAGGATGTGGAGCAGAAACTTGACTACTCCAAAACAGTGCAGCTCAACTGTCCCCCAGAATCAGTGGCAAAGAAAATCCAGATTCAGATTCACTCTCAACAAGCTCTGTGGCAGATTTTCTGGATCCATGTTCTAATTTCAAACATGTAGCTCTCAAAAAACCAGAAAGCTATAAATGCTGCTTTACATTAAGATAGAATATTTGTCCATCTCACTTCTGTCATTCATTCTTCCAATTCTAAGTCTTATTAAATATGACTTTTGAATGCTAGATATATATTTTTTTGCATGGAAAAACAATTTGTCTTCTGAATTGAATTTGATGGTGATTTCATGGAACCTCGAAGCAGTTGCCTTCACATCAGTATATAATTGATTGGCCATTGCCTTTTCCCAGTATTTTGTTTTTGTTCCAGTACTGTCTACAGCCCTGACATTTTGATGAACTTCCATCCAAGTACAGATAAAAAACAACCACACTACTTAATTTCTAATCCCGGACAAGGTCAGATACCTCCATAATAATTTCAATGGTGTTAAAAAGCTTTCTATCCTGCAATTCCCTGATAGTAACAATTAAAAAACAGAAGGTCTTGATATCATTCAATTACAAATTCATTGATAAACTACATAATCAGCTCCTTGAGGTTAGAATAATTCTTAAACTTGATAAGATTAAAAGTTTAATGGACTTGATTCGATTTAGATTTAAATAGGTCTGGATAAGTACTCACACTGGAAATGAACAGGACTGTTTTCTCGAAAGGGTTGCTCAACTCTCTAAATTCATCATTGCAAGATCCAATCAAAGTTTCTGAACACTCATCTCTCCTAGTGGAAATACACATTTAGAGATGTGTCCTAGGTAAAGGTAAAGGTTCCCCTCGCACATATGTGCTAATCGTTCCTGGCACTAGGGGGCGGTGCTCATCTCCGTTTCAAAGCCGAAGAGCCAGCACTGTCCGAAGACGTCTCCGTGGTCATGTGGCTAAAGGCACACGGAACGCTGTTACCTTCCCATCAAAGGTGGTCCCTATTTTTCTACTTGCATTTTTTATGTGCTTTCGAACTGCTAAGTTGGCAGAAGCTGGCACAAATAATGGGAACACACCCCGTTATGCGGCACTAGGGATTCGAACTGCTGAACTGCCGACCTTTTGATCAACAAGCTCAGCGTCTTAGCCGCTGAGCCACTGCATCCCTCTAGAGATGTGTCCTACTCCTATTTAAATTCCATTTGTTCCTGCATCATGGTGAGCAGCTAAGATTATGTTATCTAATATTTTAAATACTGTCTTCCTTTTTTGAAAAAGCCTGTTTCTGTACCTTTAAGTATGGTATTTATGAGTTTACTATGATGTTGCAAATGGCTAATGGCACTATTTTATGTTCAGGAGGAGTGTGTGAATATATTTTAAATTTTTCTTCCAAAGAATTGAATTAACTTCATTTGGCTACAGAAGTATATTCCAGTTACAGGTTTTCAATGAAAACTTAATACTTGAATTGTAACTTTAAGATGCTGCAAGCTACCAGGAGGGATAGCTTTGCTCAGAAAGGTAGCATTCAGTAGTTTAAAAATAATGATGATAATAATAAAGCTCCCATCATTCTACAGCCTCTCTGGTTCGCCTTGCTTCTTGATCTGAAAAATTTACATCAGACAAAGTGTTTCATTACGATACTTTCCTTTGGGACAAATTGGAATATGAACATCAGACTGCAAACTGGTGATGAAATAGTGACTACACCAGTGTTTCTCAAACTTGACAACTTGAAGATATTTAGACTTCAACTCCCAGAATTCCCTGTGGCCAACCATGTGGTTGGAGAATACTGGGAGTTAAAGGCCACGCATTTTCAACAGTTTCAGAAACACTGTACTAGATAGTCTTACATATACATATATAACTCCCATCATAATGAAGCAAAGTGCCAGAAACCCTACCTCATCTGTTAAAAATTTGTGAAAATATTTCAATTGCTTTTCCATCAGCAATTATTACATCCAGAGGAATAATAAAAATAGAAGACTTTCTGGCATGAGACTAAGATAGCAAACTGTATCAAAACGTCTCACATACTTGACACAGATCTCATATCCCACGTGTGATCTGAAGGGAACTGGCTCACAGAGGAAAGACGGATGGGCTATCAACAAAGCCAAGATCCCCCCATTCAGTTTATTTTATGACTTCCAGAGCAACTCATCAATCAAACCAAAATATTAAATGCTATTGACGTCTTTTGGCTGAAGCCTGCTAGATACTGTACATTTCAACTCTCGTCACCCTCATCAAGCAATGTGGCTTCAGGAGAAGAGTTTCTTGGGAGCTACAATCCAAACTGCAGAGCACCAAGGTAAATTCAGACCTTAGACTAAATGATCTCTCACAGTATGCACCATGTAGTTTTAGAAAAACATAGTTGTACATTAAAATGTTTTTTAAAAAATCATCCTTGTGACCTAATATGTTCTGTTGTCTGTGAAAGTAATGCTATAGCAAGTAATATCAACTAAGTAATTCCAAATTAGGTGATGGCTGCCTGATCCTTATATTTCTTTATTATCAGGGGTGTCAAACTCGCTGCCCATGGGCTGGATGTGTCATGTGCTGACCCGTTTAGCAAAATGCAAAAAAGTCCCGTCACATGATGCCACCGTGACGATGCGAGTTTGACACCCCTGCTCTATATGGTTATATTGGATCCTGAAATTTGCCCTACGAAGTAGCCACAGCTGAACCATTAAATCCAAAACCCACAGATTGCATCATCCTGCCCATATCTTTCTACTTTGAGAATCCACTAGATCTTTCTACTTTTCCAGTGAGGCTAAAATAGAACAGTCAGTTGCAGAATCATGTCATTTATTTCTATCAAACCAGCCTTTCCCAACCTGCTGCTTTCAAAATGATACCTTGCATTATTGCCAAACAGTATGAGTCATAATTTAAACCTGGCTCTCCAGAACATTAACTTTGGTAAGGTTAAGTGATGCTTTCTCACTTTGAATTCAAGGCGCTTCCATAAAGCAAGTAGACCCATATAATGTTGAATGGTACAAGGAAGCCTACATCACTTCCAAAATGAAACGATCATCTGCACCCTGATTATGCCACAATAATTGCTTGACTAAAAGTCTTTCCTTTGACAAGCATCTTGACTGTTGAATATCTTGAATGGGTTATAATCTCAGGATGTGCCATAGATTCTAGCCATAGAATCTGGAAGGTTATTGCCACAAGCTATGCAATTTTTTTTTTAATTTGATTTATATGCCGCCCTTCTCCGGAGACTCAGGGTGGCTTACAATGCGCTAAGCAATTGCCACAAGCTATGCAAAAAGGAAAGACTCACTGGAGAAGAGTCTAATGTGGGAAAGATTGAGGGCAAAAGAAAAAGGGGACGGCAGATAATAAGGTGGCTGGATGGAGTCACTGAAGCAGTAGGCGTGAACTTAAATGGACTCCAGAGGATGGTAGAGGACAGGAAGGCCTGGAGGAACGTTGTCCATCAGGTCACGATGGGTCGGACACCACTTCGCAACTAACAACAACAAATTGCAATATTATGAAATACTCAATTCGGCCTGTTGAAAGTATTAGTTAAAGTCTCAGAAGAAATCAAATGTTCTTAATGGGCCTGCTTTTTCTAGTCAAGTTTGGAAAGTCTTAGGCTGGATTTCAAAATATTTAGGATGGGGGTACAAGTGTCACAGTTGCTGGAGTTCTGAACAGTCTTAAATATTAATCTCTGGAAACTATAATATTGTATCCTGCCTCACTCAGGGAAGTTTCCCATTAGCCACAAGTATGATGAAATCGTGATGAGACATTTTTATATTTTTAAGTAACTGGTTTCCATTGTTTCATTTCTCTTGGATCACTGACCTGAATTACAACCAAGAAAATGATGAAGAAACATCAGGCCTTGCATCTTAAGAATCCCAGAGTTTCATTATGAGCCTCGGTGGCGCAGTGGTTAGAGTGCAGTACTGCAGGCTCCTTCTACTGACTGCCAGCTGCCTGCAATTTGACAGATTGAATCTCACCAGGCAGAAGGTTGACTCAGCCTTCCATCTTTCCAAGGTAGGTAAAATGAGGATCCAGATTGTTGGGGGCAATACGCTGACTCTGTAAACCACTTAGAGAGGGCTGTAAAGGACTATAAAGCAGTATATAAGTTTAAGTGCTATTGCTATATTCCCCCCGACATTTCATTATGCAGTATTTTATTAGATGCTGCTGGCAGTAAAAGATTCAGGGATTCAAGCTGAATTCCTGGTGATTACGAGGGCATATCCATGTAAATTTCTTGGCAGCAATGTGGAAACATCATTACCTCTTTCCAGTATGTTTGTTCATATCTTCAGTCTACTGTACAGCTGTGACATTTGTGATCTGCCATTCCTCTACCGACTCTGTTCAGTACAAGGGAGAAGACCTTGGAGAAGGCAACTATAAGCCATTTGGAGAAAAAGGAACCACCTTTGGTGGGAAGGTAACAGGGCCTTTGGTGTTTAGTCATGCTGGCCACATGACCATCTTCAGACAGGCTGGCTCTTCGGCTTTGAAATGGAGATAAACACCACCCCCTAAAGTCGGGAATGACTAGCACATATGTGCGAGGGGAACCTTTACCTATCAAATCAGAATATTGCAAATCTGCCTGTATTTTCCTTCCCTCCCTTAATGTGCCAGGAAATCAGGGAAGACAATCTGAGTCTTTTCCTAATACTTTTCTGTCTACCTGCCTGTGTCTGTTGTTCTACTTGCATTTTTTACATGCTTTCGAACTGCTAGGTTGGCAGAAGCTGGGACAAGTAATGGGAGCTCACCCGTTACTAGGGATTCAAACCGCTGAACTGCCGACCTTTCGATCAACAAGCGCAGCGTCTTAGCCACTGAATAAAGTCTAGTCCAAGTCGTCTTGTGGAATCAATTCTCTGACCTGGTCTTCCTCATACGGCTGACCCTCCCCCCCCCCCGTTTTTTTTTCCCAATTTGGCCAAGGCAAGCTCTGTGCTGTTACCTTCCATATTTCAGTTCTTCTCATGAGAAAGATTAATTTCATTATTTCTACTGAATAATGGAACGAAGCAGCATTTGGCCCTAATAAATTAATACATACATTATAGGAAACCCCTGCATCTATTTTCCAGAAGTCTTTGGTTTAAAAGGCCATTTATAACTAAAATAAAGATAAATGGAATATAGGATTTGAAAAGGCTTATGGTCAATTAGTATGTAGACAGCATCCTACTGAGGAATGGGCTTCGGGCACAGTCTTCGCATTAAAACATTTCATTTAGTTATAGCAAAATGCGTGTTATTTATTCAACTTCTATAGCCACCCATCCAGTGGTGGGATTCAAGTAATTTAACAACTGGTTCTCTGCCCTAATGATTTCTTCCAACAACCATTTTCCAAACTGCTCAGAAAGTTAACAACCGGTTCTCCCGAAGTGGTGCGAACTGGCTGAATCCCACCACTGCACCCATCTCAGTCAATGATTCCGGGCAGCTTACAATTCAGAAAACCCCTTTACAATGAAAAAGACTAAGAACATTTTAAAACAACACACTAAAGACATCCAAATTAAATACACATGGGGGCAAGATATTTGATCAGTTAATAATACAGCCAGGAAACATGGCCCTTAGCACATTCAGCGCCTCAGGCAGGGGAACAGCCAGATTTGCAGATTCGTGTTCTTGTTTAGAGATATGTAAGCATTTGTCCTACTGGCATCCATGTGTTCCCTCCTCTGTGCTTTTAGCAAGGAGCAGAGGGGTCCTTCGTGCTCTCTCAGCTTAGCTTTCTTGCAGATGTTTCAATTACCCAAACTAGGCAACATTGTCAGTGCTAGCAAGAATATCTGCAAGAAAGCAACCAACCTCAGAGACCCCCCCAAGGACACCTCATTTCAACCCCGAGTTGCAAATACTGTATTCTCCTTTACTGGAACAGAAAAGTATTTGCAAGAGAATCCCAGCTAAAACCCAAGACTGAACCATGTTTTCTTCCCTGCTTGGATTTTTATCTGTCAGCTGAAACTGCTGGAATGCTGACATGGGTTTTTGGAGTACAAAGGTTGCAGCCTTAACAAGTTAATATTTCAGTCCCCATGATTCCTTCCTTTGATCCTGCCATGCTCTTCAGCTAAGGAAGACTTTTGCTCCTGAATTCCAGCTCATTTTGGAGCTTTGCTTTTTCACTATTTCAAGCAGCATCAGCAAAAAGAGGACCCTGTCCTTACATAGCCGATTTGAAAATCCTTATGGAGGACTCAAATGATATTGAAGCCTTCTATCCTTAGGGATGCGGTGGCTCAGTGGCTAAGATGCTGAGCTTGTCGATCGAAAGATCGACACTTCAGCGGTTCGAATCCCTAGTGCCGCGTAACGGGGTGAGCTCCCGTTACCTGTCCCAGCTTCTGCCAACCTAGCAGTTCAAAAGCACGTAAAAAATGCAAGTAGAAAAATAGGGACCACCTTTGGTGGGAAAGTAACAGCGTTCTGTGCGCCTTTGGCGTTTAGTCATGCCGGCCACATGACCAGAGAGACGTCTTTGGACAGCGCTGGCTCTTCGGCTTTGAAACGGAGATGAGCACCGCCCCCTAGAGTTGGGAACGACTAGCACATATGTGCAAGGGGAACCTTTACCTTTACCTTAGGTACCAGCTAGGTTTAACTTCCATTACCAACCTTTTTCTTTGTAAACTACTCACATTCAATCTCAGAACACTTCAGTAAGAACTACTGTTTCTAAAATATAAGCACATGGCTTTCAGTTTGTGACCAAGATTCATCAATAGTATTTAAACATGTTTCTGAAAAAAACACCCATTAAATGTTGCGCTATTTCTCTCCTGCACTGTTCCATGTTAATAAAAAACACAACTGTACTTTAGAAAAATGCTTTTTCGGGTAATAACAATTCTTAGAAAAGCCTTCGTCGACCTCATGCCCTGAAGTCGTCTTAGGAGAATGGGAAAGCTTGTGTTACATCATAACTAAAGCCTTTCCAGAAAGGACATTACAAAGACACATTTCCAATGAACTTAAATCAATACAGGTAGTCCTCGACTTACGACATTTCACTTAGTGACCATTCGAAGTTACAACGGCCCTGAAAAATGTGACTTATGACCATTTTCCACACTTATGACCGTTGCAGCATCCCCATGGTCACGTGATTTATATTTCTATGCTTGACAATTGACTCACATTTATGACAGCTGCAATGTCCCATAGTCACATGATCTCCTTTTGCGACCTTTTGACAAGCAAAGTCAATGGGGAAGCTAGACAATGCTAGTCAAAGCTAGTCAAGCAAAGTCAATGGGGGAATTTAAGAAATGCAGTGATTAACTTAGTAAATGGGGCAAGAAAAGTTGTAAAATGGGGCAAAACTCACTTAAGAAATTTCTCACTTAGCAACATAAATTTTGGGCTCAATTGTGGTAGTAAGTTGACGACTACCTGTACAGGCCTGTTTGAAGCTTTCCACTGGAACATTTCCATAAATTCCATAAGTATTCCATAATCCAACAGAAAAAAATACCTTGCCCTATTAGATATAACTACCAGCACAGAAGGAAACAGGCAATGGACATACATAAAACAGTAATTACCTCAAGATAAATGTGTGAGGACAGTACAGCTATTGTTAACACTTTTGTTTTCAATAATAAGGCTTAGAAAACATGCATTTTGTATGAGACTGTTGTGGGAAGCTAACCCCCCCCCCAGAAGAATGAAATATTTTGAGGAATATTAAAAAGGCAGAATATTTTATTTCCCTAAATGAGAAATGGAAAAACATGGTTTTTCTAGAGGCAGGAAGCAGAGTCACTCTTAATAGCCCATCCCCCCAGCAGATATCTGGTGCCCCTTAAGAAAGACTGGGCCAGCCTATCTACAAAACAAAAGACTTTCAGCTCCAGCAGGATGGGCTTAAGAACAGGACATGAGCCTTCAGGACATAATAAAATTAACCCACTACCATGTATCAGAAGACAGAGAGCTCACTACATTGCAAAATCTCCTAAGGCAGGGCTGTCAAACTCCCAGCCTGCGTCACGTGGTGGCCACGCCCACACCGTTTAGCAAAGGGGGGGGAAAGTCCTGATACGTCACGTGACACCATGACATGAGTTTCACACCCCTGTCCTAAGGGTATTTCAGTCATTGCATCACCTTCACAAACTTCAACCAAACTTAGCTCAGACAAACACCTAGGATTTGTAGATTGCCTATAGAGCCAGCTATGACCCCTACATAACCCCTACATGGCCCCATGGGAGTCTGACAACAGCCAATAGAATATATGTTCTTGCACAGGAACAGGAAGCTCACATACAAAGCCCAGAGAAGCTATAAAAGCCACCCACTCTCAACTCCATTTTGTCAGCTACCAAAATCACATGTGGTTCTGTTTCATCAACCATCTTTCCAATCAGCCTCTATGTTTCCAGTGTCTTTCTCCCAACTTGGAACTGAACTAGATGGATATTTTCTTCCAACACTGTGATAGAAGTCTTACAAACTCAAAAAAGTCACATTTATAGATCTAACAAGAAACGTTTTCCATTTGTCTTGAAGAGGAAAAAAGAATCACTAACAAGGTACATCAGAAAAGCGGAAGGACAAAATCCTGCTGTTACAAAGAAGCCAAACTTGGTTCCATACAGATGAAAGAACAAATCAGGCCTAATTGATAGTTGAGCAATGTGGATGTAGGTTTTAGTTGTTTTTAAAAGAGCAATAATTTACAAAATACAATAATGAGCATGTTATGCTAATTATATGGGGGTGTCAGATAGTTCATTCAGAGAACAACTAGTTGAAGGAAACTCCCAGTATTTTAGGAGAAGAGCCACAGCAGGTGCTTCGCCTGAAGAAGGTCTCAGGTTAAATTTTGGCATCTCCAGCTAGAGCTGAAAAAAGATTCCTCTCAGAACATTGGAAAGCTTTCAGCCAGGACACAAAGCCAAAAGGTCAGTCCATCAAAGATTTTGGATAAACATTTCCATAACCTCAAACACTTGCTGTATTTGATGGATTCACCACAGCTGTAATCTAGATCAGGGGTCTCCAACCCTGGCAACTTTAAGACTTGTGGACTTCAACTGTTTGCTGGCTGAGGAATTCTGGGAGTTGAAGTCCACAAGTCTTAAAGTTGCCAGGGTTGGAGACCCCTGATCTAGATAACACTTGGAAGGCACCCAATCATTTACTCTGCAGTGGATGCTTTTGAACTGCATGAACCAGTGGCACTATCCCATTAGAACACAAGACAGTGGTGGGTCAAGGTGCATCCAAGCCAGCAGTCCATCTGCCTCTTTCAGATGCCTTTAGCAATCCTGCCAATAGGACACAAACATCTAGACTAAAAATCTTCTTTTAATGTGGACTTTCCATTCAGTCATCATAGTCAACTAACATACCATAGTACATTCACCAAGACAGCAGAACTTTCTTCCTTCAAAGTTATTCATTAGAGCAACCTTCTTAAACCTACTATTTCCAGATATCCCAAAGTTGCTTTTTCAAGAGGCAACTGGACTTCCTTGTTTTTCTTTGAAGAGGTTTCACTTCTCATCCAGCCCAGAGTTGACGAAGCTTGTTGGATAAGAAGCAAAACATTTTCAAAGAAAAACAAATCCAGTTGCCTCTTGAAAAAAAGCACCTTTGGGACAACTATGATCTGGATGACTGAGGATCTCCATTGATATCTCCAGATGTGTTGGATTGCAACTCCCCATCATGGTAGGTACGCAGCTAGATATGATGCAAGTTGCAGCTGAACAGACATAAAGATGGATTGTGACTGCATTTGAGAACAACTTCAATTCTTGGGGAAACATAGCTTTGTAAGCCAGCTATTCCCTATAAAGAAATGGTAGTTCCAGAAAGATAGCTCTTGAAGCTTTTTATAACAAATGCCTAAGAAGTTCCAGATCCGTAATACAACAATTCTAGGACTTTATGTTCAAACTTTCTAGCACATCAGGACAACTTAAAAAAAAATAAAAGCATGGAAGTTATTGAATACCAAGTAATCTAATGCCTAGAGGTGTACAAAATATTTCAAGGTCAAAACACTCTGCTCTAGTCTTAGAAAAACCATTTCCGCTTCTGTTTCAGGTTAGAATGCTTCAAACTCAAAACATTTTGCATACCTCAACTTATGTCCTTCAGATGTATTGGATTAGAGTTTCCAGAACTCCTAACATCAGCACCAGCTTGGGAATGTTGCTGTGGAATTACTTAGAGAGCTCTTTAGATCTTTTCTAATCCCATAGAGGTGAGAGAATGGACCCTTTTCATGATTAGTATCAGAGGTGGTATTCAGCCGATTCAGACCAGTTCACCCGAACAGGTTGCGGAAATCACAGGTGGGCCCGCCTACCCACCCCAGCTCTATCCCTTCCTAGTTAGGCACATTTTTGAGGCTGGGCACAAGCACGGAAAGCGCACGCATGAGCAAAGCGCATGTGTGGAAGGCAGGTGCATGTGTGAACTGGATGCACATGCGGACGAAGCAAGCATGCACACAGTGAACTGGTAGTAACATGTGAAACCCACCACTGATTAGTATGTACTAATCTACTACTAATATACAAACCTACTTATTGACGTTATCAGAGGATAAAGGTGTTCTTTTCAATTTTATTATCTACCATCCTAAAAACAAAATTTCATTTCATTTCAACAAATGAAAACCCAAACATAATTGTCCCTTGAAGAAAATATATACCACTCTACCTAAATGTTGCTATTATGTGAATTCTTACTTCCAGGGAACCCTGACAGAGGGGAAAAAAACCAGCAGTGGAAAAGAACTTTTCACCCCCTGGGGGAAGGAAAAACAGCCAAATATTTTTAGGTGCCAGGTTTCCAATGCAGGTCCTCTGGAAAAGCTTTCTCTCATTGATTTTGATCTTATTCTTTTTAATTATTAGGAGAACCTACCTTACCAATTCTGGAGACCCAGTGGCTGCTGGGATATATATCTAGCTTGTCAAGTCAAAAGGAATTATGTTCAACTTCTTCTCTCACTTTTCCACATAAATTGAAGGAAAGTTGCAAACTGAATTGTTTTAGGGAAACTTTTCTTACATTTTCCCTTGTTCCATTTTCTTTTCTTGTTGCTTTTTATGTTTTGGCATTTTTAATGGTGGTTATTGATGGAGATTATGATTTAGATCAATTTTAATCTCACACTGGCTGTTTTAATTTAATTTATATGTACTGTAAGCGGCCACATGTTCTATGATTACCAGGGGTAGAAATGTGATTCAATCAATCAATCAATCTTGGAGGCCCCCTTTTGGAAATCATGAGAACTGCAAGGCTTTTAATCATGTGCTGATGATATCAAAAGGCCAGGAAGTACTGAAAAATAACTTTCCTATCAACATCCTATCTATTCCCTGAAAAAAAAATTTTTTTTTTTCCAAGTTGATGTGGGGTTTTGACAGATAAATTTACTTCTTTGCCTTCTGTCCTCAAAACAGAGTACTTCACATTTAAATTACCGTGAGTTCCCCCACTTTTCACCCAATTTGAAGAAGCAATGCATTGTCACAGTACAGTGGTTTTTGCATTTGGAATATATGTATCCAAGTAATAGATGGGAACATCTGTCAAAAAGAGAAAATTACAGAACTCTCCATCACTCATTACAAAGCTTGTGTAGAGCCAAAGTAGCATGACATTTATAAATAGCAAGCCATAGTCCAAGCTGCTCACTAGTTATGCCTTGTACAATAGCACAATCATTTATGCCTGCCAGCCTTGACCTACTATGACGCGGATCACATAAATCTTCACCCAAGCCCTGTTCAGCTTTGTGCCTAGTGTTGGTCCTGCCTTTCACTGCTTGACAGAACCCCAAGGAAGCGCAAGAGAAGGAAGTGTGAAAGTTGGATATGGCTGAATAGCTGGATCACTCTGTGACCGGCAAGTCAAGTTCTATTTTCAGAGTTACATTCATGCTACAAAATGTGCCAACAGGATCAGGAACAGAGATACAGCGTGTGTTTTCAAGCTCTTTTTTGACCCTTGTAGATGCAAAGATATGAATGCTTCTCACTGCTGAACATTTTTATTTTATTCTTTTTTATTTTTATTTATTTTTATATGCCGCCCTTCTCCGGAGACTCAGGGCGGCTTACAATGCGTTAAGCAATAGCTTTCATACTTTTGTATATTTTATACAAAGTCAGCTTATTGCCCCCACAAACCTGGTCCTCATTTTACCCACCTTAGAAAGGATGGAAGGCTGAGTCGACCTTGAGCCTGGTGAGAATTGAACTCGCAGTAATTGCAGGCAGCTGGATGTTAAATGCTGCCTTAGTAGGAGGCATTAGCCTCCTACGCCACTCAGGCATAGCAAAAGTTAGCAAAAGTTGAAGAACATTGAAAGATGGCTCTGACAATGTACAGCTAAGCCATACTGTAATTTGGCTGTGGTTTACAAGGCTGCATGACCCCAGTCATTGAGGTTTTGTGTAAACCACAATTTATATCTCGGTATAGAGTTTATTCAATAAACAGTAGATAAATAAGCTGGGATTTACTCTAATGTGCAAACCTGGTTACAATTTAAAAATACCTGTAAAAAGGTAAAGGTAAAGGTTCCCCCGCTCATGCGTGCTAGTCGTTTCTGGCTCTAGGGACGGTGCTCATCTCCGTTTCTAAACCGAAGAGTCAGCGCTGTCCAAAAACATCTCCGTGGTCATGTGGCTGCATGCCAAAGGAGCGCTTCTCACCAAAGTGGTCCCTATTTTTCTACTTGCATTTTTTACGTGCTTTCAAACTGCTAGGTTGGCAGAAGCTGGGTCAAGTAATGGGAGCTCACCTTGTTATGCAACATTAGGGATTCGAACTGCTGACCTTCTGATTGACAAGTTCAGTGTCTTAGCCACTGAGCCAAATCTTGGTACCTCAATTCAAATGGAAAAATGGAATTATTATCTGAAGAAAATTTTTCAGGATTACAAGTGGTCATCTTGGAAGCAGTACAGGCAGTCCTCATTTAGTGTCTACAGTTGGGACCAGCAACTTGGGTTCTTAAGTGAAGCGGTTGCTAGGTGAAACTCCCATGACAGCGATAGGGCTTACGATTTTACTTCAGTTTTACTTTGCTTCTTATTACTTTCTTCAACTGAACTGGGTTCTTTCTCTATTAGGTCATATTGAAATGGAACTAATAAGTAAATCTAAGAGCAGGGATATTCTGTGAAGGTTACAAATGTAAGGACTGGACACTAAGTTGATTTTTAGCACCACCATAACGTGAGGCAATCTCTAAGCAAGGGCTACCCACTTTCATTCAGGAAGAAAGAGGTGTCTTTTAAACTGGCCTATGCTGAAATCATAACTGATTAGGGGTGTAGAGTCCTGCCAAAAGGGCAACCATTTCACTATCAAGGCCCTTTCATTTAATTTCCCTTTATGGACCTGAACTGCCTCACTGATCACAGGAAGAGCAGGAATTCACCTTAACTTCTCATGCTCATTTCACCTTCACAAATTAGAGAAAGTTGATGAGACCTGACAGGCAGCTACTGAAAGTAACTTACGTAATAAGATCGGGTATCATGAAAAACATTGCTAACCAGGCTGCCAATTGTATCAAGGCCCAAGATTGCCAGAGCTAGGCATTAACCTCAGGCTACAAAACATATACCACCATCTTAATTAGCCCACAACTTCATGCATCTCTTATACAGGTCTACTGTTTATTTTCATCTTTCTGGGTATTGTTCTGGGTATTTACTATCTTGAGGTCTATTAAAATGTAGCCAGGCAGCAAACAGCAAATGTCTTATGTTGATCTCTCCATGGCCTCACACCGTGTTTCTCAACCTCACTAACTCAAGATGTGTGGATTTCAACTCTCAGAATTCCCCAAGCAGCATGGGTGTTGAAGTCCGCACATCTTAAAAGTTGTTGAGGTTGAGAAACACTGGTCTAGCAAGTACTCAAGATTAATAGTCTATATTTCACAGGCAGATATATGGGAAGTCTCAGAATACTTATCCTCTTCCTGCATCTTGCTAAGAATGTACATAGCTTATGGAAGATAGCTTTGCTTTTTGGAATTTAAGAAGATAATGTTGTTTAACATTAATAATTATGTTTTACATGGTTTTTAAGCATATATTAAACATAGTGTTTGTGGGGGTGGGGTGGGAGATTGTTTTGATCATTTCCCATTTTCTTCCTATGTGCAGGAAGGGAATTTCTTCCCCAGATTGAAATGGGTGATCTTGGGCTAGAACAGGGGTGTGGTGGCCTGTCGGCCGCCGGCCCCTCCAGCAGCCGAATCAGAGGAGGAGGCGGTGTGGGAGTCAGGGTCAGCATCAAGGCAACCTGAGAGCTCTGAGGGGGGAAGAGAGAATGGAGCTGGCAGAGAAAGAGAGAGAGAGAGAGAGAGGTGGAGCCTGGGCTGGCCGTCGGCCCTCAGATGGAGAGACAACAGCACCCAGGTCTGGAGGTGGCTGATGAGGAAGAGGAGGAACAGCTGGGTCCAGTGCCTGACGCGTGGATGCGCAGAAGGCAGAGAAGAGGAGAGCAGCAGAAATCCATGGACCGATCCTGGGGAAGGAAGAGCCACCACTGCTAGCGAAACCCCACTCTAGCTCTGGGGATAAAAGGCAGGGGGCAGAGCTGAAAAGATGTGGCAGACAACTATTCATCTTCTGGCTGGCCGGACTTATTAGCCTGCAGTGAGAGAGAAACTTGTTGCCGGGGCTGCTGGCGCTCCTAATAAAAGAACTGAGTTAACTTCAGAAGGTTTGTCGTGTTTGGGGAGCTGGATCAGAACAACGGGTGTCAAACTCAAGGCTCACAGCGGGATCCGGCCCGTGGGGTGCTTAAATCTGGCCTGCGGGGCCAGCCTGGAAATAGCGAAGGACAGACCCATGGTGCCTCTGCTAGTGAAAACGGGGCACAGGGGGGAACATGCATGCCCCCCCCTACAACCTCTTCGGCCGAAGAGGTTGTAGAAAAAATGCTTTTAAAAGCCTCTGACGATCCCAGCTGAGCTGTGCTTTTTTTTTTTTTTACTTTTAAAAGCATTTTTTCGGCCGAAGAAAAAAATGCTTTTAAAAGTAAAAAAAAAAAGCCACTGATGATCGTGCGGCTCAGCTGGGCATGGGGGGGGGTAGGAATTTTTGCTATTGGTTCTCTGAACCACCCACCACCATTGCTACTGGATCGGGCGATCCGGTCCGAACCGGAAACATTTCACTCCTGCTCTGCCCGTCCCCCCCCCGGCCCGGATGTCATCACGGATGCTCTGTGCATGTGCACACGTGCACTCACAGTTTTGAACCGGTAGCAAAAGTAAGTGGAACCTGTCTTTAAGCAACTGCATACATTTCAAAATACTGAGACTTGGAGCCTTTCAGAAGCCTTCAGTATTTTATCTTTTGGAATCTATCTCTTTCGCTAGCATCCTTCTCCTCTCTGGGGGAGAAAATGCTAGTGAAACCAGCATTCGGAAAGACTCTGCTAAGAAACATAGTCATGTGAGCTGGTGAGGGCAGCACAACAGTTTACAATGCCTACAAGTGCTTTACAGGCCACAAAGCATCCGTTCTACAACTGTCACATCTGCAAACAGTCCTTAAATGACCAGCTGTAAATTGAGAATTACCTTATCATGATAAAGATTAATATTTAAAAGCAAGAAACCCCCCCCACCAAATACCAACATTTAACCCGGCAATGTGCATTCAGTTGTGTCAATAGCTCTAAATATATTCTAAAAAATTGTGTCCTTTATCCAATCAAAGCTATCCTGCATCTAATCTCCATTTCTTAGGGAATTCAGTTAGTACAATAACTGATATGTCCTATACCAAAGTATAGAAAAGGAATGCCATCTTCTATTCATAGATAAAGATGGAGACAAATTTAGAAGTCAGTGTCAAAGAAAAATCTCACCTTAATTAAGAAAACCAGCTTATTCCATCTATTGCTAATGATTGATGTCAAAACCTTCAGATTTTGGCTCCTTCCCATTGTTCTTTATTTTTAAATCACTTGAAACCAAACAGTTCAAAGGCATAGCTAATACACTGTTAAAATCTGGCTGCCTATTTTGTAATTTGTTCAATACGCTACTGAAAACCCAGGCAGGTGAATTAATTCAGTAACCAAGACAAGGCACATTGTGTAAATTCAGCCAACTTATTCTCATCGGTGTAGGACACAGGAAAATTTGTCTTCTTCCATGGAGAATAGACAACTCCTTTATTTGGATTTTTATTATTTAGAAATAGCCAGGAAGGAATACATTTCCTTAGCAAGAAACAAGAGTTTTCCCTCCTTTGCCGAGCCATGCGCATGGATGGATATTATAACTGAATGCATTCCACTGGAATTGAATGAGTAGTAAAGCACTGTATTGGGAAATTATGCCAAAAATTTGCTAAATTTGTATATCTATTGTATTCATACCACCAAGAATGGTGATATCCTTAAGTCAAGGGTAAGTCAAGAAGAGGATAATTCATGAATTGTTACATACGTCAAAGGGGAAGTTGTGAAATGAACTACAACATCCCGTTTCAAAAACTAAGGCATTTTGGCTGATACAGCACATTTTATTATATAGCACTTCAGTCATCAGCAAATGTACCTTCCTTTGTAGAATGGAATTGTACTCCTTTCCTATCAATGAATCATAAACAGATCTGAATATATGAGCATTAAGCCTGCTCTTAGGGGATGACATTCTCATTCAAATTTCTACAACTTCGAAATTCAATATTGATTTTACATTTCAGTATTTCTAGTGTTCAAAACAGCATATGCAGTTAAGTATATCAATTACAGTGGTGAAATTCAAATTTTTTTACTACCGGTTCTGTGGGCGTGGTATGGTGGGCATGGTGTGGCTTGGTGGGCATGGCTTGATGGGCATGGCAGGGGAGGGATACTGCAAAATCTCCATTCCCACCCCACTCTGGGGAAAGGATACTGCAAAATCCCCATTCCCACCCCACTCTGGGGCTAGCCAAAGATGGTATTTGCCGGTTCTCAGAACTACTCAAAATTTCAGCTACCGGTTCTCCAGAACCTGTCAGAACCTGCTGAATTTCACCCCTGATCAATTACTGCAACAGTAATATTTTCAATTACTCTTCTCCACCTCTTCACATCACACAAAGAGAATGAGGTTGAGGAAGTTTGTCTACAATCCTAACCCTTAACAAGCAGAACCAGGATTCAAACCAAACTTTAGAGGAGGGGTCCCCGACATCTTCTACAATTGTGCCCAGTCCCATGAAAGATAATCCCCCCCAAAACTAATCCCCGAGACCAGAAAGATTGACGGCCACTACTCTAGAGCACTATTCTATATGCTGCTTTTAGTTGCCTGTTTTATTAAGACATTTTGGAAACTTCCTTAGGAAGAGATTTATTTCTAAGACATACTGTGTAAATAATAAGATACATAAAATCATACAATAATTTATTATCTGGACCCTATTTTTGGGGAAACACGGTGGTAAGTCTGCAGGGAAAGAGCCCTATGCTAAGAAGACATGGGTTGTCACGGTTTATTCTGGCACTTCATTCTTGGCCAGATCAGGATGGTGAACTCTTCTGTACCCCACACCTCAATGTAGGGCATAGATATTATTCTCCCATTATAACTTCATATTTGCCTGATTACTAATTCTAGCCATCCAGAGCAGGGGTGGTATTCATTACCTTCCCTACTGGTTTGCAAATGTGAGCGTGCGCGCAGTCCACGCATGCAAACGGCCTTCTGCGCATGGGCTTTGCTTACACGTGCAGCTTGCATGCATGTGCATGGCTAAAAAACATGCCTAAATAGGATGGCATAGAGCTGGGATGGGTGGGCGATTTCCGCTACCGGTTCAGACAAACCGATCGAAACCGGCTGAATACCACCTCTGATCCAGAGGCTTAATTGTTAAGAGTCTGCATAGGTAAGAATGAATTAAAGCAAAAATCCCATTGAAAAAAACAATCCTTCTTTTCTGACGCTGAATTCCGAACAGGAAATATTTACAAAATACTTTTCAATATTGTACAACTGGAACCTCGCTTTCTTATCTTGGAATTTAAAGTGACATTCCTTATTTGCTTTGTTTACTATAACATCCAAGATAGATCAATGCGATTTTTCTGATTCTTTCTTGAACGATTACAAGAAAAACTCACTACTATAAGTTCCTAAAATATTAAGATATTCAATCTTAAACTGAATTTGTTGAAACATTTTTGCCAGGTTTTGTCAATCTTCCCAGTTGTTTCTGAGAGAGACAAAGATCAAATGATATGATATTTGTCATCATGTCACATAAATGTTGATTGTCCCACTACATCTGGAAAACATCTGAAAAAGCTAATCCATGGCATCCTGAAACGTGATTTGGGATCCTTTTCCTTTAGAGATGCTTGCACCAAGCAAGGACCCCATTACGTCAAATTAATGGGGGAAAACAGCATCCATAACATGGATTAAGACAGTGGTGGAATTCAAATTTTTTTACTACAGGTTCTGTGGGTGTGGCTTCGTAGGCGTGGTGTGGCTTGGTGGGCATGGCTTAGTGGGCATGGCAGGGGAAGGATACTGCAAAATCTCCATTCCCACCCCACTCTGGGGCCAGCCAGAGGTGGTATTTGCCGGTTCTCTGAACTACTCAAAATTTCTGCTACCAGTTCTCCAGAACCTGTCAGAACCTGCTGACTAACACCCCTGGATTAAGGCTTTAAGAATAACATGCACTGATGGGTCCTAGGCTAGGAAAGTGTACGAAGTTTAATAGCAAGCACTGGTTTGAAGTTTAATAAGAATTAAAAAAAGAATATGCAGTGATGGGGCTCTGGGCTAGCAAGTGTATGAAGTTTTATATCAAGCAAGGAAGGCATGGCTATGCATTTATCACAAGGTTGACTGCAATGATGCCAATGGTTCCACCCATGACTCAGTCTAGTGATGCAAGGTTTATCTTGGCCAATACATGGATCCCAGAACTAAGGCAACTTGCTCTGTCAAGTATACAGCAATTGGTGGATTATGTTCTTCATCACTAATTCACAATCCTGTTAATGGTTCCAGCACTCACAGGTGAAAGTTAATTATACACTATGTTGTGTTGAAGTTGATTTTTATCTCACTGCCTTTGTTTCATGTTACTAGAACCATGCAAGAGAATATTCAGTCTTCTTGTATGTTTCTCATGGGTATTCAATTAGCAACCACAAGACCAGAACATTGGCTAAAATCCCAAATTCAAGTTTATCCTTGGCCATGGATGCTCAGCTGGTGATTCTGGACCAGCTCCCAGCTCAACCTATTGCAGAGTTGTTGTGGGGAGAATGAAGTAATAGGTAATAGGTACACTCCCCCAAACTGCTGGAGGAAAAACAGAATTACACCAGATTGCTATACAATCTGTATCCTCCTCTATAAATGCAGAACATCTGAGATATATAAACTGATAAATCTTGGTATATTACCTCTCCAAAGGATAGGATGGTTGCTATTGCTCTAAGACAAGTGGTATATAAGTATTGTAATGCCTACTTTTTTGCTCAATTTCTGCTGGATAGGAATTTCAGAGTGTACATGAAAACTCAGTGACAATACAATGTACTTAGATGTTTTATTAAGAACCAAATTTAAAAGTTAAGACTTTAGTATCATCAGTATATGGATGATACCCAACTATACATCTCAACTCCAAGCTGCATGGATGACGTCAGTTGTGTACTAACCTAAACAACTGGATAGGGAACCGACTTCAGCTCAAGCCTGACATAACTGAGTAGCTGTGACTGATTGAGCCCCCTGGGATAGGGACATTTCCATCCTTGGTCTTGGAGGCTGACACCTGAGGAGTAGATGACAACTGCAGCCAGGAGGCCCTTTGCATAGGTTTATCTAGTCTGTCAATTTCAGGAATTGACAGACTAGGAAGTCACTGGTGATCTCAGAACTGGGCTACTGTACTGCATTTAGAGGGCTGCACATGAAGACCATCCAGAAACTACAGCTGTTCCAAAATGCAGTGGTGGAAACTGTAATGGGCACATTTCATGCCTCGTAATCATACCACTGTTGTTATACAAGCTGCATTGATTGCTAACTGGCTTCTGAATGCAATTCAAAGGTACTGGTCATCACCTATAAAGCTCTTTGTGATACTTCCTGTCTCCAATCATTTCTCCCTACCCAGTATCTTCAAACAGAGACACTGTGGTTCCCCGCAGTGGTGGATTGCCCCCGGTTCGCACCGGTTCTATAGAACCAGTAGCAAAACCGGCGGGAGACTCTGCCCACCGACCCCGAACACTTCTGCGCATGCCCTGTTGTGAACCAGTAGTAAAAGTAAGTAGAACCCATCCCTGGTTCCCCCTCAAAATCATCTTGTGAAAGAGAGAAAGTGTGCCTTCTCTGTCGCTGCTGCTCCTGCCTTCTGGTACACCATTGCCTCAGACATTTATATAGCTTCCCCCAGTGGTGAAATCCAATTTTTTTTACTACCGGTCCTGTGGGCGTGGCTTGGTGGGCATGGTGTGGCTTGGTGGGCATGGTGTGGCTTGGTGGGTGTGGCAGGGGAAGGATACTGCAAAATACCCATTCCCTCCCTACTCCTGGGGGAAGAATATTGCAAAATCTCCATTCCCACCCCACTCTGGGGCCAGCCAGAGGTGGTATTTGCTGGTTCTCCGAACTACTCAAAATTTCCACTACCGGTTCTCCAGAACCTGTCAGAACTTGCTGGATTTCACTCCTGGCTTCCCCTCTCTTGGGGTTCTAGAAGGCCTTAAGACCTGATAGTATTCTAGAACAGCTTCGCTGGCTGAGGAATTCTGGGAGTTGAAGTCCACAAGTCTTAAAGTTGCCAAGGTTGGAGATCCCTGGTCTAGGTGTATTAGTGTGCCTGGTTATTATAGCTGGCTTTTGTCCAGGTTGATATATTTTGTTTCAATGTTTTAATTTGATATTTTTGTATATTGCTTGTTGCACAATGCCTTTTGGACTGGACAGCCATAACAAAAGTAATAATAAACTCCTCTGAATTTCAGGGTCTAATAATACTTACCCTATTTCCCTCAAAATAAGACATCCCCTGATAATAAGCCCAATCGGGCTTTTGAGCACTTATTTCAGGGTTCAAAAAAAAATAAAAGACAGGGTCTTATTTTCGGGGAAACACAGTAGATGCAAGATAAATTAAATTCACATATGCAACCCAATGATGCTAAAATAACGATTTTAAGCCAAAATCTTTTGATGCATGCACCTTTGAGCCATAATATGGTTTTCATTTATTTAAGTTATTTAAAGAATTTATACGGCCTCCAGACTCAAAACGCTGTGACTCCTGTTGGTGCACAATAAAAGAAAGAAAAAAAACAACAATCCCAGTTAAAATCCACAGGAAAAAGCCATATTTTTAAATGTCTTTCTGAAGACCAGTAGGGTCAGAAATAACCAGTTCCTTAAATTGCACTCAAGTTATCAAACCATAGGTAGTTGGTGTGGCTTAGAAAATTAATGATGTTATTATGTGTGTCTATGAGGTGCATCCATAACTATAACCATCACTGCATTCTGGACTGTTGGAGTTTTTCAACAGCCTTAGAGGGCAGCACTAGATAGAGCACATTGCAGTACTCCATTCAGAAGCAGTAGGCAGGACCTCCCAATCCAGAAAGGGAAGCAACTGAAGCACAAGTTGGACAAAAGTACTTCTGGCCACTTCTTCGATCAGGAGCTGCTCGAGTCTAGGAGGCTGGCAAAATTGCACATTAGTTTTGAGTAGGGGAGTACATCCCTGAGTAGAACCAAGAATGGACAATCTGGTCTTGATAAGTAGCAATAGCACTTAGACTTACATACTGCTTCATACTGCTTTACAGCTCCCTCTAAGCGGTTTACAGATTCAGCCTATTGCCCCCAACAATCTGGGTCCTCATTTTGCCAACCTTGGAAGGATGGAAGGCTGAGTCAACCTTGAGCCAGTCAGGATTGAACTCCTGGCAGTGAGCCTAGTTAACCTGCAATACTGCATTCTAACCACTGTGCAACCACAGCTGCTAAAGTTTCACCAAAAATTCTTCTTCCCTCAACCAAAGTCCTATAGTATCCAGATGGCCAGGCCAGGACTTTGACAGCCACACTTGTTCAGCCAAGGACAAAGATCTACAACTGAAATAATCAATGTACTGATAATACTGGACACCACATGGTGGAATGACCTTCCCCAGTAGTTTCCTGTATATATTTAAAATACCGGTAAGTAGAGAGAAGGTACAGCCCTGATAGCAATAGCAGTTAAGGTTTATATATCACTTCACAGTGCTTTACAGCCCACTCTAAGCAGTTTACAGTGTCAACATATTGCCCCCAAGCTGATACCCCTGCAAAGCAGAATTCTAAGGCGGGACAACTCCCCCCAGCAGCAAGTGGAATTGGGGGGAAACCATCACAACATGGTGTGTTCCAAATCATTGAGCTGATCCAGATAGATACCATGGTTGATGGTACACAGACAAGATGGTTCAGTGGTTAGAATGCAGTACTGCAGGCTAACTCACTGCTCACTCCAGGAGTTCAATTCTGAGTGGCTCAAGGTTGACTCAGCCTTCCATCCTTCTGAAGTCGGTAAAATGAGGACCCAATAGACTGTTGGGGGCAATAGACTCTGGGGACTCTGTAAACCACTTAGAGCTGGAAAACACTGTGAAGTGGTATATAAATCTAAGTGCTATTGAAAATCAGCAAGGCCCAGGACAGATGTGTTAAGGTCATTGACTTCAATAACTAGCACAATATATAAGACCTAGGAATAAGCAATCAGGTATCTGCAAAAGATTTAGACTTCAGTCTCCAAAAGTTCCAGGCAGCACAAAGCAAAACATCAGACTGTAGAAATTGTAGCCAAACACAATTTGACTAGAAGGCAAACTGACTCATCTGCTTTCTTCACTTTCCTTCCTAATCAAATATCCTTTCAGCAAAACCGTCATGTGCCTTGCTTGGCAACATCTGTGAAAAAACTGTATCAGGCTGGAAATTAATCATCTCCTCATCATCACAACTGTCGTCCAATCGATTTCCAGTAGAAGCAACTCTTCAGGAAAACATGTTGCAATGTCTACATTTTAGAGATTCCTCAGAATGTATTAGAGGACTTTTCATCCAAAGAAATTCAAGGTGTTGAGGAAGACACTCTCAGCATGATACGTTAGAACAAAACTGAAGCCCTTCAAGCAAAGTTTCTGCATGACCATGATTTGTTGCCAACTGCCCTATTCAATAGCTTTCACTAGGAAATTAGTTCCGTACATCAAATGACTGGTATAACCCGAGGTTGGCACTAGCTATGCATCCCGTTGCTTTAAGAATCCCAGATTTACATACATTCATTACGTACATCTATACATTTCAAAACTATTCACAATCTGGTTTCCCCATACCTGGCACACTCAAGAAGTTGTGGTCTCCTATCTGGAGGGTATCATATTAGGAGACTAGATTATGAAAAATCTTGCTGAAACCAGCTTTCCAATAAACCCCCCTGCTGGCTGTATCTCAGCTGTACAGAGCAGGCTAAGCTGGTTATCCTCTATATCTCTATTTGCTGTTACAGCCCCTTGCTGGGACTGAAAAGATGACTCAACATTTACATGAGTGAAAGAATGCAGCAAGTACTTAAGATTTTGCACAGCCATTGTAAGGGGCTGCCTTACTAATGAGACTAACACGGCCTTCAAGCTTCCTCATAAGTAGCTAATAAAACTGTACCATAACATTTCACATCCACATTGTACTCCTTGATCCTACATTGCTCCCAATGTCAGTAGCCTGCTGAAGACATTTTTAACCAGAGTTAAACATTACATCTTCACTCACACAGTCTTCTGCTTACAAAGCAATTTCCAGGTCTTCCTGGACATGCAGTCCAAGAGGAAAAAAATTCCATCGTTTGTATCAGAGGTTAAAAGAGCATTGCTGAAAATTATTTTCCTTGGCCCGTAGTTGCCAACTCTACAAATCAAACAGGCTGAGTGAATAGCAAGCATTTCAGCTAACCAAGGTTATACACAGATCATCATGAAACCTTCTTTAGATTTTATTTCAGCAACAGAAGCCACAACACAGCTTGACTCATATGTCCTGCACTCCTTATCACACCTGTGAGGGTAGTCAGCTGTCTCTCATTTTGCTTCATACAGCCCAAAAGAAAAAAAAAATGTATGACACATCAGCTCCCTTTTCTAGCTTCAACTAACCTTTTGCAGGATCTCTACATACAGCTGGAGACAATTTTCCTTCCAAGATATCAGCAGCTTTCCCTGCAGCCAGCATCAATACACATTAGGGTGTGTGCTTTAGGCTTCCTAAATCCAAAACCAGTGAGGGGAGCAATTCTTTTTTCCGAGTAATGAAGCTAACTTGGTATGAACCCAGCAATAGAAAGCAGGCAGTCAGCCTGCGTTCAGACATGCTGGATTATAAATAAAGAACTAGCAGATAAATTGGCAAACCCACTTTCTTCCTAAGCAAGAATGTCTGCTGTCCACAATTAATCCTGCAATCCCCAGATAATCTTTGCTTCCACCTTTACGGGGGACACAAGACATTTTATTGAAACCATAGATTATGTATTATTTCACGTAACATGGCCAGTGTTGTTTTTTTAGACAAATGCTTCCAGATGCTGACACCAAATACGCATTTTATCCCATAAGAAAGGTTTAGACTTCCCCATGTAACAAACAGGGACTGGGGGGGGGGGAGGCAGGTTGAAGGGAGCAAGAATCCTAACAAGCTCTTCAGAGTAACAATAAAGTAACAATACTTTATCTTCAAAAGATGAGCCAGACACGCCTAAGTTAATTTCAACATAACTGGTTCGCTCACAGACTAAAACACCATTCATCCATTGCTGTTGGGAAAACCGTATCATTCCATCTTGGACTGCTTGGGGAAGTTACTATTTGTTTTCACTTAGGCAAGGAAGGGGCTGCAGGAATAATGTTACACCTGGGAGGAAATTCTGCTCCAGGCAAAGCTATTAAGTTTAGAACATTGTCCAGTGACTTAAAGTACCAGGGCTCAATTTAACATTTTTTTTTTTTAGCATACGAACAAGTGGGTTTACATTAAGAGGAAAGGCCTACAACTCCTAACCATCTATTTTTTTTCCCTCCCCTCCAGTTCTGAGGGATTTGCAATTCCGTCTTCCGAAATTTCATTGCAATCTTTACTCCACAACTCTTCCAAGTTTTCCTTTTTAGCAGCTGCAAGCATCTGCCTGTTATTATTTTTTTTAAGGCTGTGCCCAATACTTATTTTCTTAAGTCAATGCTCCCCCCCCCAAACCCCTTTTGAAATCCTGGACTCTTAGGGTGGTATTTTCCACGCTGAAAAGGTAATCTTCTAAGCCAAGTTTCCTATACAAAACACCATATTTACAGCTCGCTCAGGTCTCTTATGTGCTTCCCATTCATTCTGTTGCCTCCCTTTTTCCTACCGTCACCCTCCAAGATTGGCAAAGGTTTCTGGATTCCTCGAACAAGCCTTACAGCAAAGCACTCTTCCTTCCCCCCCACCCACCTTCCCCCAATTATTTGGGCAACAAATTAAAAAAAAAAAAAGCGTTTAGAAAACGTAAGAGGGGGAAAAAAAAATCTGTCTCCATAGAGGTTTTATAGCCCGCATAATCCATGCGCGTCTGCTCGGCGGCTCAACAAGCCAGCTCGGATGGAGATCAGAAAAGATCCTCGTTATTTCGCAAGCAGCTCGAGCAAAAAAAAGCAGCAGGAGCCGCTTTCGCCCAAGCGACCGGCCTGGAGGAATAGATCCCCAAGGAGATTCCTTTTTTGGGGGGGGGGGCGAAGGAAGGGAATGGGAAAAAAAAAAAAAAAGAGCCGCGGAAGACCCTTCCCTCCCAAGCCGCGACCGCTTCGGCTTCGTCCCTCGAGTTGGCCACCGTCTCCTCTTTCCTTCCTTCCTTCCTTCCTTCCTTCACCCAATTTGGCGTTTCCAAACGCGCAGCCCACCGCGACCCCTTTTGCAGCGTCGCCCTTCCGAGGCTCCCCAAAGACGCGCCTCTCTCTCTCTCTCTTTTTTTTTTTTTTACTCCGTTGCCCACTTACCCGGCTTACCCCCGACCCGCTTGGCGCATGAGGCTTTTCCCCTCTCGGAGCCGGCGAAGGCGCAGCTCCGGCAACTCGGCTTAAATAGACGCAGCCGTACTCCAGCCTTCTGTTTAGTTAGCCACTCACAGCGAGAGAGATGGTTTTAATCAGATGCTGGCAGCTGAGGGCTACCCAGGAATGCGCCGCGCTGTTTGCGCTGCCTGCCTCGGCTTCGGGCTACTCCCCCTTATCGTGTCTGTTGCGCCTGCCAAAACTTAACTCCTTCCGCGCCGAAAGGAGAGCCGAAACGGCAGCAGCAGCAGCAGCAGGAGCTGCGTTCGCACGACACGCGAGCCCCCCCTCCCTCCCCGGTTGTGTGAACGACGCCAGTGTTGCGAGTTCGCGCATCCCTTTGAATAGCCGCTCCGGCGGGGTTAGCCTGGTACCCTAGCCTGCGTGCTGAATAACTAAATAAATAACTAAATATACTGCTCAAAAAAAAAATAAAGGGAACACAAGCAGAAGACATCCGAGATCTGAATGAATGAAATAGCCTTATTAAATACTTCGTTCGTTACATACAGTAGTTTTGTGTTTCCTTTAGTTGTTTGAGCAGTGTATAAACTACTGTATGTAAAGAACAAAGTATTTAATAAGGCTATTTCATTCATTCAGATCTCGGATGTCTTCTGCTTGGGTTCCCTTTATTTTTGTAGTTTAAGTTTATTTATTTTGTCAAGCATATATAAGATAACAGGTAAAAGTATAAGCATAATTTGAATACATGAAAAGAGTAAGTAAAAAAGGAATATTAGGACAGGGACGGTAGGCACGCTGGTGCACTTATGCACGCCCCTTATAGACCTCTCAACTAAATCAGGAGCCTGGATAGCTCAACAGACAGAGCTCTGTAATTTAACACCAGCTGTCTGCAATTAAAGTAAGATCGAATCTCGCCAGGCTCAAGGTTGACTCAGCCTTCCATCCTTTCTAAGGTAAGTAAATTGAGGACCCAGTTTGTGGGGGCAATAAGCTGACTTGGTATAAATATACAAAAGTATGAAGGCTATTTGCTTAATGCATTGTAAGCCACCCTGAGTCTCCGGAGAAGGGCGGCATATAAATCAAATTTAAAAAATAAATAAATAAAGTAACCCCATGGATGATTTCTTCTGCTTGCTAGATTTGTAAATCTAGCTAGATACCTTGATCTGTCAACTAGCCCCCTCCCCCAGGCTGGATTTGGCACAGTCGACTAAATGGCTCTCCTGACATTCAAAAGAAGTGTAAAGTTAACACAGAATTAATGCTAACCAAGTTTAGTATGTTGTGTGAATGCAGTTCCTTGCTCTTTTAACTGATTTGGTGTTGCCAGCAAATCATAGAGGAACCCACCATATTCTAGCCAATATATCCTAAATTCATTGCTCAGTTTATTTGGGAACCGAGCAACTCATTTGAGTTGACAAAACACACACACATATATGCTGGGCAGAAAGAAGAAAGCAAGTGACAGAATTCATATAACTGGATGAGCTCAAATGTAGTTTGGGATATTCTGGCAGGAGATGCTTCAAAGGCTGCTCCCTAAGTGGCTCAGTGGCTAAGACGCTGAGCTTGCCGATCAGAGAGGTCGGGGGTTTGAATCCCTCTTATAGGTCTCCTTCGTGAGTGGGGTTGGACTAGATGATCTCCAAGATTAACAGTTGGAAAGGATCTTGCAGTCCAACCCACTGCCGAAACAGGAGATCCTACATCTGCCTCTACCTAGGATCAAACTCACAACCTCCTGATTGTGAGGCAAGAGATCCACCTCTTTCCAACTGTTACTGTTACTTCGAGAGGCTGAGGTGAATCCAACTGATTGAGTAAATCCTGATTAAGTAAATTGTGGGTTAGATGTCCTGGAAGCTAGAGGAATGTTTTATTTTTATATTTGAAAGGAATAAATGAAACAGATTTGGCCTTCTCATTTCCCAAATTCTATAGAATTTCTCTATCTTGGCAAGTTTAAGATGGGTGGACTTCAACTCCCAGAATTCCCCAGCCAGCATGGGAATTCTGGGAGTTGAAGTCCACTTATCATAAAGTTGCTAAAATTGAGAAACACTGCAGTAGGCCATGTATCACTTTATTGTTTTATACAATTCTTCAAAATGATTGAATAAAACAACTCATTGTTATACAGTATATACTCAAGCATGTAAAGGCAGAATATATCTTTTTTTTTTTAACTGAGTGATCAGTTTCCATATGAATCAAAGGGAATTGGAAAATTTCGCTCAATTGCTATCTATATACCAGAATATTTGTTGAAAAAATAATCTGAAAAACCCAATTTTGCATGATTATTTCTGCCTATTTGTCTTTTAATTACACTTCCTTTGTGAACAGTTTATTAACCTTTGAGCATAATTAAAATTGATATTTAATAGTAGCTTCCATTCAGTTTTTTGCATTCGAGCAATAATAAATGCTTGTGAGTGGAAACCTAAAAAAAAAAAAAAACCAGTTCCATGACATGACATCCATTTAAATTGTTTGTATTTTTTTGCAATTTTACTTATACTATGCAAAAATCTCATGGGTCAACAATAGCATAGATCAGTGTTTCTCAACCTTGGTCACTTGAAGATGTGTGAATTTCAACTCCCAGAATTCCTAGAGAGCATGAAGTCCACACATATGAAAATGACCAGATTGGGAAGCACTGTATCCACAATTAGAGGCTATGACAACAGCTGCAACTTTATACAGCTAAGGTTGATAATTGTTTAATTATCCACTGTTAATAGAGCTTGGAGTACTGGGAGTTACAGTCTAACACGTGGGTCTCCAAACTTTAAGACTTTAAGACTTTAAGACTTGTGGACTTCAACTCCCAGAATTCCTCAGCCCACTATAGATGAAGTCCATAGGTCTTAAAGTGGCCAAGTTTGGAGACCCCTGGTCCAGTGGTGGGATTCAGCCAGTTCGCACCACTTCAGGAGAACCGGCTGTTAAATTATTTGAATCTCACCACTGCCCTGGTCTAAAACATCTGGAGATTCCATGTTGGAAAAGTCTGCCTTATGTAGTTATTTCAATGATTATAGTAAGGAAACACACATGAAACAAGATTACTACATAACTATTATTACAATTAAGAGTGTTATTCCTCACATTCCTGAGCAGTGAGTAGTTTCAAGGGCAGGATGACTTCCTTGAGATGAGAAAATGTGTTATGAACAAGCATATAGACAGTGGGGAAACAATGGTACCCTTTCAGGACAAAGATCCCAGGAGAACAATTCCAGCATTTTTCTAAGATTGCATCCTCAATTCTGGCTAATGCAATCAAGAATTCCTTGGTTTACTTCTCTCTGCATCTTCCTTTGAAATGGAAGATCCCTTATCACTGACTCCACCCAGGCATCAACTGGAGAACCAATCATCTTCTTTAGATATGGATATGTGAACCATTTCAAAAATAGTTTCAACTCTCATGAATCCTTCCCTTTAATGATTAACTTCTGCTAATGGAATATCAACCAATTTTTCCTGGCTGTGTTGAACAAAATAGGCCCTGAACAAAACCATCAACCTGAGCTCACCTGTTTTAGCAACAGCACTTAGATTTATATACTGCTTCACAGTGGTTTGCAGCCTTCTCTAAGCGATTTACAGAGTCAGTATGTTGCCCCCAACAATTTGGGTCCTCATTTTACCGACCTTGAAGGCTGAGTCAACCTTGAGTCTGGTGAGATTTGAACTGCCAAATTGCAGGCAGCCGGCAGTCGGCAGAAGTAGCCTGCAGTACTGCACTCTAACCACTGCACCATCGTGGCTTTACATTATTTGTCTTCATAATACTGACATCTCAGGGTGGGAATATCAATGGCTACAATTTCAAACATTTTACAATAGCCTTTATTTAAAGAAAAAGGCTACATTATTATATATGATCTCTGATATGTAAATTTTCACAATGGTAATCATCGGCTGAAAAGGCTGTCAATTCATTACCCTACAGAAAAGCTCACTTCAGTCATTCTTGGGTTCTATTGCAAGTCAGTGTTATTAAATGAAATGGATTGGCAGGATTGACTGAAGCCACACCTCCTACCTTCCTTACACAAAAGATTTAGTATTCCCAAGAATGTAGGATTCCCATGTAACACCCCTCCTGAGTGAGCTGCACTGGCTCCCGGTAGTCTTCCGGGTGTGCTTCAAGGTTTTGGTTACAACCTTTAAAGTGCTCCATGGCTCAGGACCTGGGTACTTGCGGGACCGCCTACTACCACCAATAGCCTCCCACCGGCCGGTACGGTCTCATAGAGAGGGGCTCCTCCGGGTGCCGTCGGCCAAACAATGCTGACTGGCGGCCCCCAGGGGGAGAGCCTTCTCTGTGGGGGCACCTACTATCTGGAACGAGCTCCCCCCGGAGATACGGAGGATCCCGGATCTGCGCACCTTCCGCCGCACTCTAAAGACCTTTTTATTTCACCAGGCGGGCCTGGCCTAATTTTCTCCCTCTTTTATAAAAGATTTTTAATTTTTAATATTTTTTAGTATTTTATATATTCAAATTTTTAAAATTGGTTTTAAATTGATTGGGGTTTTAATTTGTCTGGGCCAAAACTATTTAATTTGATTTTAATTCTACTTTTTAAATTTTGTATGTATGTATTTTATTGTTTGGTGTGCACCGCCCTGAGTCCTTTGGGAGTAGGGCGGTATAGAAATCAAATAAAATTAAAAAAAAATTAAATTAAATTAATTAAATTAAATTAAAAATTAATTAGTTATGATCATGTCCATGAGTTGGAAATATTTCCAGACTGACTGCATAATCAGAAGAAACTGTACATTAATTTGGGAATGGCACATGAGGCAATTGTAAGTGAAAAACCTTATTCATTCAATATCTTTAGAAGCAGAATTTATGGAGGAGGTGGCTATTATACTCAACGCCTATACAGTAGAACCTGGGTCACGAATGCTTCTGACCATGACCAAATCGGGTGCCAACCAAAAAATCTGCTAAATGTTTCACTCTGGTCATGAGCACATCCTCGGGTGGCGATCAAACACAGCCGTGGCGATTTTCCCTGCCGCAGTGATTTCCCATTCTGTGCCATTTTTGGGGGGTATGCACATGTGCAGTCAGTCTTGCTTCCGGTCACAACCAAATTGGGTTGTGACCGAAGTCCTGGGATGAATTATGATCGTAACCGGAGGTTCCACTGTATGCTACTCTCATATTGGCACTGAATATGCTATGCTCAATATACATAATTGCTGAAATACAACATTTTGCACAAGTTCTGGTGGAATTCTGAAATCTTTTTGGTTGGCCATTGAAGAGAGCAAAATGTTTAATCAAAATGTTTGATTAAATGGGGGAACTCTCCAATTCTGCCCATTTTTTCTCATGTTAATAAAAATAAGCTGAATCATATATTTGGTTCATAATGAAGTTTTCTTTATTACATTATAAGGCAATTACAATATTCGCATACATGCAAATCCTCCCACCCAGGTTGCATAAATAATTAGAAATGCCAATATGTCCTTTCTAGAGTTTCCTTAAAGCATGCTTCCACTGTTCCTCTAGAACAGGGGTGTCAAACTGGCGACCCGTGGGCCACATGTGTCACGTGCAGGCCATGTCCACCTCAGCTCCACAAAGGGGAAAAACAGCGCTGAAATCCGTCCGGATCTATCTGGCTCACACGAACTGGTAGCACCGGCGGCAGGAGGCTCCGCCCACCCACAGGGATATTATTATGTCCAGTTTTTGACCTTCTGAGCATGCGCAGAAGAGGTATGCGTGCATAGCGCTCGCACAATCCCGTTCCCGAACCAGTAGCGAAAGTGGCGAAAGTGGATTTCACCACTGGAAAGGGAAAACCTCGTGAAATGTCACATGACACCACGAATTTGACACCCCAGCTCTAGAATTTACAACTAATTACCTAGATCAATGAGATCACTCCTTTGCAAATTAGAATTTGGAGATCTGAAACATTTATAGATTTCATTTAAAAAAAAGATTATATGGTACACATACCATGCGAAACCAGGCAAAAGTTTTCTTTGACCCATGAGAAAAAATCCTTAGTCCAGGCCTATCAAACTGTTGGCCCATGGGCCTGATATGTCATGCATAGATAGAGGTAGTATTCAGCAGGCTTGAACCGGTTCGGGTGACCCAGTACCTGCCGGGGTGCAATCCTGTCCTATATCGCTGTGGTTTTGATGCCGCACGGATGTGTTGATGGTGTGCATGAGCAAATTCCCATGTTGTTTGATGTCACACACGCATGTGTGGATGGCGTGCACACACATTTCCAGTGCTTGGCGAACCGGTGGTGAAAGAATGTGAAGGCCACCTCTGCACGCAGGCCAGCCCACCCCGGCTCCGCAAAGGCAAAAGCATCACGATACGTCACAATCCAGCCCGTGACACGATTGAGTTTGACCTTTGTGCCTTAGCCCATCAAATTTCACTAGGTTTAATCCTTTTCATCTGTTGTGACTCCGACCCCCGAGCCCGTCTTATCGGAGGGAGAAGGCTCCGAAAGTGAAGGAGAGGAGATGGCCAGGCCTCCGTCTCCAGGACCCTCCTCTCTGGCAATGCCTCAGGTGTCTCCTGAAGGAGAAGAGATTGGCCAGGAGCCAGGTATCTCTGAGCAGTCGCAGTCGGACAGTGACGGAGATAAGTCTTGGCTGGATCCACCCTAGTGTCAGAGAGACAAGCACACGCAACAGAAAAGGAGGCGTGTCAGAGATTAAGCTGAGTCACTGGACCACACCCCACAGGGGATAAAAGGGGGTGTGGTGGCCATTCAGGCTCTGTGACGGACAAAACTAAACAACTAGTGAGTCGCATTGTATCTCTGAAACTACGTTATCTGCCTGCCTTGGATTTAATACGGACTGGACTTGACAATTCTTTGACTTTGTGTATTTATTTTGGTTTATCTGACGGAGGAGGAACACTTCCCTCTGTGAGTAAAGTTCTTGGCAAGCAGCTACTGGGTTGCTGCCAATCCTGTTATCGATGGAATTTATTGTCTGCAAGTTTTATTTAACCCCTGGCTGACTGTTTGTGTGCGTGTGTGAGACGGGGACAGAACATCATCCACTGGTTTTAGGTTTTCAAATTTAGAATTTCCCATTTTCTGCATTGGATAATACCCTCCATCCTCTATTAGCTGGAGATTCTGATATTTTCTTTGGCTTTACATATGTTCAGGCACTACTAATAGGTTTCTAAGGATAACCTCTATTTCAAACAATTAAAAGCATCTAAAATATATGGCAAGGTAATTAAAGACAATTAGTGTGTAGGGTTTTTTTTCAAGAAGGAGGAATCCTTAACAAATAAAAACAAGATCAAATTGAGATGTTATTCATTAGAGGAACAAGGAAAGGAGGAGGAGAATTCCCTGCAGCTCTGTTTTGAGTTTTTAATTGCTCTACTTTCTCTTGCCCTTGATGAATCACGTGTTTCTACCAGGACTATCCTTGAAGCATCAAAGTGTTGGCAAGGTATTATTATATCAATAAGAGCTACAAGGGATATGGTTACCTTGAGGATTAAACCAAAGATGCTCAGCAGCATAACCACCGCCACCCTCAAAATCTTCAAAGCCAACTGCGTTAGACATAACTATCCCATTGCTATCTTAGAAGGAGCAAAGATCTCAAGTTTGCAGCCCATGATCTACAGAGCAGGTGCCAGAAAGCTCACATGAACCGCCATCCTGGTTATCTGCAATTCGGAGATGTATAACCTTCCTTCCTCTTTTCTATCTTTAGACCAGAAGTCTGTTTTTCATTTTGCCCAGTCTGGTTCACAAAATATTTCATACCGCAACCATGATATAAAGTTCAGCAAATTGCATGGAAACCTCTTGGTAATTCTGATTTAAAAATAAGGCCTGAATGATCAAACACACCAAGATAGATGGGGCAGTGGCTGTTAGTCACTGGTGAGAGAAAAGCACTCTGCACGTGCTCACTAGCCATCATGGTAGATTAGTATATTCATATGAGAGGGATAGTTCCCTACCAAACTATGCCAGTTCATTGTAATGGGGTATACTAGTTTACTGGCTTCATGCATTTGGAATGACAACTTCCAAAGGCTCTTAGAAGGACCCAGTTATAATGGATTTTGAAGGCCACCAGGTTGTCCTCGGATTGCAGGAATCACTATCTGAGATTTTTCATTTTCTCTTCTGCACTTCCCTTTCACACAACAGTAGAAACAGTAGAGTCTGCAGGATTGTCTGGGACCCTATACAATCTCTTCACGATCTGTTTTCCTTGTTACCTTCTGGGAGGAGGCTTTGTGGTATCCAAAGCAGAACATCTAGATCAGGGATGTCAAATTCACATTGTCATGTTGTCGTCACGTGACATATTGTGACTTTTATCCCCTTCGCTAAAACAGGGGTGGGCGTGACCAGCATGTGATGCATCCGGTCTGCGGGCCACGAGTTCGACACCCCTGATCTAGATTCAGAGCATCTAGATTCCGAACATCTGGATTCAATTTTGTACCGTGTAGCATCAAACTGGTGAACTCTCAAGTTACCTCTTTCTGCTACCTATTCAAAATGGACAGCGATTAATATACATATATGTCAGTGGTGAAATCCAAATTTTTTTTACTACTGGTTCTGTGGGCGTGGCTTGGTGGGCATGGTGGGGCTTGGTGGGCGTGGCTCGGTGGGCATGGCAGGGGAAGGATATTGCAAAATCTCCATTCCCTCCCCATTCTTGTGGGAAGTATATTGCAAAATCTCCATTCCCACCTCACTCTGGGGCCAGCTGGAGGTGGTATTTGCCAGTTCTCTGAACTACTCAAAATTTCTGCTAGCGATTCTCCAGAACCTGTCAGAACCTGCTGGATTTCACCCCTGATATATGTATATACCTATATACCTATATATAGGTATATATTTATGTATGTATATAGCATGTGTTTATATGTGTTATGTATGTGTTTGGGTAGATATATACTTTCTCTTGAGAACAGGCAACAGAATTTTATTTTTAATGTGGTCTGGTGTGCTCGCAGTAAAAAAAATGACAATAAAGTTGTCTTATCTAGAAGGAATGCTACTTACTGACATACTTAGCCTGTCCATGTGGCTTTGATGGAATTTTGAAAGCAACTGATTGTGAGCTCACTCTGAAAATTGCAGGAGCCACAACCAATTCACAGGTGGCCCTTGCAGTGATGCTAAAGGAGTTGTCAATTGCTGTAAAGAGCCTGACATATTAAGGGCGATGAAGCGATCATTCTGGGCAGGAGACTGGGTAGACTCTTCTATGAGCTTTTTTCAATTTGCCATCCAATGTGTTCCTTTTTTGTGTGTGGCTAATACACAAAATACACAATGTGTTCCTTTGTTGTGTGGGGTTTCCCTGAAAAGAAGACCAAGTCTTATATTAATTTTTGCTCCAAAAGACGCATTAGGGCTTATTTTCTGGTTAGGTCTTATTTTGGGGGAAATACAGTCCTAAATGCATCCATCTGGCTGCAATCCTAACTAGGACTTATTTTGGGGGTAGGGCTTATATTTATTTATTTATTTATTTATTTATTTATTTATTTATTTATTTATTTATTTATTTATTTATTTATTTATTTATTAATTAAATTTATATACCGCCCTATTCCTGAGGGACTCAGGGCGGTGAACAGCGAACGATAAAAAATACATGTAATACAAATGTTAATTAAACAAAAACCAATTAAATATACTAAATACTCTGGTCCTAGATAATTCAAGACATCCCAGTTTAAAATAAAATTGAAATATATTACGAGCATTCTGAAAAATCATGCTAGGACTTATTTTCCGGTTGGGTCTTATTTTCGGGGAAACAGGGTATTAGGATTGGTCCTGTTAAAGACCTATACATGGTTGGTTCTTTACACTCAGGAATAACGAGCCTGTGGGATTGCCAAATGAGAGTTCACAGCAGTCCCATTATGATCCTAGATCAGTGTTTCTCAACCTTGGTAGCTTGAAGATGGGTGGACTTCAATTCCCAGAATCCCCCAGCCAGCAGCGCTGGCTGGGGAATTCTGGGAGTTGAGGTCCACCCATCTTCAAGCTACCAAGGTTGAGAAACACTGTCCTAGATGAAGGATAATGGGATTTATAATTCATTACGTTCTGCAGGATCAAATATTCTCCACGTCGATTGTACGCCATGCTTAAATCTCTGTTATGATTCTACGGTGTTCGGCAACTCACCACCTGTAGCAGCTGTTTTATTATTGTTGCTCAATTGTAAACATCGTAAGAATAACCAGCCACCCACGGGCCCGAGGAGCTGAGCTTACCATGGCCTCCCACATGCTTCAATCTGGAGCAGCTGCCAAGGGAACGCGTGGCTGCCTCTCACTAAGAACCGAACTGCAGCCTTTAAAAGAGTTTCCCTCTCTCAGAAAAGAACTCTACCCAAGAAAGAGAAGGGAATATAGAACGTTATAAAACGCAAGCAGAAAAAAAAGGGAAGTGATGCAAATCAGTCCTAAGAAGAGGCAGATGCTGTAATCCAGGATGTGAAAGTGTACTAGACATCAATTTAGAAATTACTCACAGCACTATGATTATGATTATCCTTGCGATGGATCCTGAAGAATTACTGCAAGTTCTAACAGATCCTACAAAAGTACCAACAGCCTGGTTATAAATGCACATTGTCAAGATGATCTCAAAATTGTTCTGCCCCAGCTCCAGATTCCTGAGGATATTGACACACACCAACGGTCCTTATCAAATTTATTAAGCAAGGATAAACCAAAATCCGGCAAGATTGGCAACCAGCTCAGAAAACAAGATACGATAAGACTTTTCCAAAAATGCTCTGATGATAATTATAAGTTGTTTCTAGCAAGAAACTTACTAACGGCGTGCGACTTAAATAGGCTATGGGAGTGGCCAATTATCCTCAAGCCTTACTCTTGAGGAGACCTCCTTCTCCTGAGTAGCCACTCCTGCCTTTTGGTAGCCCTGCGTGCTCAAGCATTGAGGAGAGGCTCCTCCACTTCGCTATCTCCACTTGAAGGAGCCTCTGGAGGTTCTGGAGGCCCTGGCTGAGTCTCTGCCTCTGGCACCACATCCTCTTCAGCCTCCTCGCTGTCTGACGCGAGCACCGGCTGTGCAGGCTGCTGGCGTGACACCACACCAGCCTCCTCGTCGTCGGGATCAGCCACAATCCGCACAGGCCGCTGGCGGGCCACAGCAAAAATAGACTATAACTCCTGGTTGGAAATGGGACACACACCTATACACCTCAACAATTTTACCTGGATGGTATTTTTTTTCTTCTTCAAATAGTTTTGCAAGTATCTCTGCGACAGTTCCAACATGGGCATGTGTTAAAGCTAGAAAATAATGCTACACAAAGGACTCTTGTTGCCAGCAAGTGCTTAAATGTAATCCTTTCCTGCCCTGCCCACCCATGTTTATTTAATCTTCATTAAAAACAAAATGAGTAAAATAATCACTGACTTTAAAGTTCTTAAACATTCATTCAGGAGTCAGGCTTGGAATTAATCCGTGGTGTCGCTTGTCAGCTGGAAGACCAAAGTGCTGAAAAATAAGTGGCTCTTGCAATGTCTGCATTCAAAGGTCATTGTTCCAGTTCCTTTCTTTTCTTAATTGGTTTAAGAGCCAATGCTCTTAATACATCATCATTATAGGCATTGTCTATCCGCTGCAGGATGAAGGCCTCTTCCGTATGTTTCCAACCAATACGGTCGTGAGCTTCTTTTTGCCAATTTGGCCCACAGTACTTGCTGATGTGGTTGATCCATCTTTTTTTAGATCTCTTTCGTGGATGCTTTTTAATCAAGGGTGTCCATTCTATGACTGCCTTGGTCCACCTGCCATCAGTTCTTGCTATGTGACCAGCCCATTTCCATTGCAATTCTTTTACCCTCTTGATGATATGGTATACTTTCATTTGTTCTCTAAACCACGTGCAGCTCTTTCTATCTTGTCTTGTGCTGCCGAGCATGTTTCTTTCCATGGCTCTTCGCACCACTCGTAGCTTTTGTTTGATTGTGAGTCCCACCGGTGCTTTTTCAAGAGGCAACTGGACTTTCTGGTTTTTCTTTGATGACATCTTGCTTGTCATCCAAGAAGCTTCTTCAGCTCTGACTGGATGGAGGGGAATGGAAGGATCCATTCCCCACCAAGCTGAAGAAACTTCTTGGATGAGAAGTGAAACATCTTCAAAATAAAACCAGAAAGTCCACTTGCCTCTTGAAAAAGCATTGTTGGGACAATCATGACTTGGATGAATGAGAATCTCCATAGACATTTATCAATTGTGAAGTTAGTGTCCAGGAGTGAAATGCTACCGGCTCAGACCAGTTCTCGCGAACTGGTAGTAAAAGATGCTACTGGTTCAGGCGAACATTTCCGATGATCAACTGGGCGACGATCAGCTGTGATGCACGATTTATATTAGCTAGAATCATCAGATTTCCTGCTTTCTAGCTAATCTAAATCGTGTGGCACAGTGGATTCCCACCCCCCTCTGTTCTACTTACCTTTGCAGACTTGGAAAGCTTCAAAATGTTCATTTTTTAGCGCTGCGCAGGTGCGCCTCAGGTGCACATGTTCACAAAGCACGCACTTGGTAGCAGACTCACAGAACCTGTAGCAGACTTCAAAGGATTTCACCACTGTTAATATCCATGTTTCACCAGCATTTATTAGAGTAGGTAGCATACACTGATTGAAAACTTTTCTCTTCAGGCATGGGAGGAAGTTGTTTTTGAAAATTATAGAATAGAATAGAATAGAATAGAATAGAATAGAATAGAATAGAATAGAATAGAATAGAATAGAATAGAATAGAATAGAATAGAATAGAATAGAATAGAATAACAGAGTTGGAAGAGACCTTGGAGGTCTTCTAGTCCAACTTCTGCCCAGGCAGGAATCCCTACACCACTTCAGACAAATGGTTATCCAACATCTTCTTAAAAATTTCCAGTGTTGGAGCATTCACAACTTCTGGAGGCAAGTTGTTCTACTGATTAATTATTCTAACTGTCAGGAAATTTCTCCTTAGTTCTAAATTGCTTCTCCCCTTGATTAGTTTCCACCCATTGCTTCTTGTCCTACCCTCAGGTACTTTGGAGAATAGCTTGACTCCTTCTTCTTTGTGGCAACCCCTGAGATATTGGAACACTGCTATCAAGTCTCCCCTAGTCCTTCTTTTCATTAAACTTAGACATACCCAGTTCCTGCAACCGTTCTTCATATGTTTTAGCTTCCAGTCCCCTAATCATCTTTGTTGCTCTTCTCTGCACTCTTTCTAGAGTCTCAACATCTTATGCTTAGCATGCTGAATGCCTGTCAGCCACATTTGACATGCCATTCAATTTCCTTTATTGTATCCCCTTCCATTGAGGTCCATTGTCAAAGGTATATGTAGAGGTCTTCTCTGTCTAGTTCATACATGCACATGTGTGCCACATTTCTTTTTGCGTTACTATCTGGGTGGGAGATCATTAGGAAATGCCAGGCAGAAAGTTCAAAATATATCCCAGAAGATGGCAGTGGCCAAATTCTTCTATATTGCTGTCAGGAAAGCTCTAAGCCCATAAAATTATCAAGAATGGAATTTGATCCTTTTTACCTTACTTTTTCCCTGAAATACAGAACTTCTGTATGCATCTAATGTAAACTTTTAAACACAAATAGGCATTTAATATATATGTTTAAGAATATTCTCAATCATCCAGGTCATGGTTGTCCCAAAGGCGCTTTTTCTAAAACAACTGGACATTCCTCGCTTGCTTTTTTTTAAAAAAAATGTTTCACTTCTCATCCAAGAACCAAGCTGAACTTCAGAACTGAAGAAGCTTCTTGGATGAGAAGCAAAGCATTTCAAAGGGGGAAAAAATCAAGAAAGTCCTGTTGCCTTTTGGAAAAAAAAGCACCTTTGGGACATTTATTATGTATGTTTTATAAACATAGAACTCATTGTGTATTCTTTCCCACATACTGCAAATTTCTTCTAATTAATTTCCTATTTTGTTCATTTGTTTTTTTTATCAACAATGAGTAAAATACACTCTTTTGTTCTGCCAGTAAAGATCTTGGAATGCTCTGCAGTGTAGAAACAGATGGCGATCCATGCTCTTTGCTCAACCCAGCACAGATTCTTCTGTATATACAAAGGAACTTGACCCATTATTACATACTTTCATAAGCCTCTGTGTTCCTTTCCAGGTGATTGTATAGAGGCCAGGGTAACAGCTACAGCCCCTTATATCTATGGATTTGACTACGCTAACCTGCAAGCTGGATAACAATGCAAGCTGATAAAAAGTAGCATCAAAATCGGACAGTTTGGCCACATAGACTTCCATTTGCTTCTGAAGAGTACTCTTAGAGTTATAAAATTGAGCTGTCTCCTATAAAATTCTCAGGGATTGGTTCATTACAGTTATTTCCCACACAGTTCAAACATTCCCATAGAGCACTGGTAGAAACCCTGCAGGATAAGATTAGGTAAAGGTAAAGGTTCCCTTGCACATATGTGCTAGTCATTCCAAACTCTAGGGGGCGGTGCTCATCTCCGTTTCAAAGCCGACGAGCCAGCGCTGTCCGAAGACGTCTCCATGGTCATGTGGCCGGCATGACAAAACGCCAAAGGCGCACGGAACGCTGTTACCTTCCCACCAAAGGCGGGCCCTATTTTTTCTACTTGCATTTTTAACGTGCTTTTGAACTGCTAGGTTGGCAGAAGCTGGGACAAGTAACTGGAGCTTACTCCATTATGCGGCACTAGGGATTTGAACTGCTGAGCTGCCGACCTTTTATTTATTTATTTATTTATCAAATTTTGATCAAAAAGCGCAGAGTCTTAGCCACTGAGCCACCACATCCCTTAATATAATAATTATATTAAAATATAATAATTATATTATATTATAATATAATAATAGGATAAGTGATAAACAGTAATTATTTATTATTTATTATTTATTTTAAATTTTATATGTTATGTTTTACCGTGGCTGTTCACCGCCCTGAGTCCTGTTGGAGAAGGGCGGTATACAAATTAAATAAATAAAAATAATAATTATAACTTAAGGTTATCTAGTAAGCTTCATGGAGAGTTGAATTTGGGTTTTCACAATTCTAGCCTTCATTCTAATGGCACTTCCACACCAAATTCCACACTAATCTTCAGATGTATTTGGAAACCAACCTGCTGTGGTCTTTATTCCATTTTGAAGAGAACACTGCTAATGTTCAGAGAAAAAAAGCGAGAAGACAGTGAGAAGCCAAAATTCCCACTAATGATGGTCCAGAGGTTGTGCCCAGCCAAAGCACTTCAAGATAAAAGATGGATGTGTTAGGATGTCATATGCCTCATGCCAAACTGATTGACTCTGCTTGTTGACCCAATGACAGATCTGGAGATGATCTTAAACTTTTACAAAATTCTGTGCAGCGCAGGGAGATTCATACTGGCCCTTTTCATGTTTTGAGGTTTAACCTTCATCAGAAATGAATTTGAGAGGAGAATGTAAGAATGATTAAATAAATATCAGCTTGACCTTGGGAAAGCTAAAGGGTGTGAAAAAGAAGTTCAAGATTACCCCATCTTGATCCTCTTTGGTATAAGAGATAATAGAACAGAACAGAACAGAACAGAACAGAACAGAACAGAATAGAATAACAAAATTGGAAGGGACCTTGGAGGTCTTCTAGTCCAACCCCCTGCCTAGGCAGGAAACCCTACACCACTTCAAGCAAATGGTTAGCCAACATCTTCTTAAAAACTTCCAGTGTTGGAACATTTGCAGCTTCTGGAGGCAAGTTGTTCCACTGATTAATTGTTCTAACTGATTAATTAATTAATTAACTGATTAATTGATTGATTGTTCTAACTGATGGTAGAGGGCAACTTTCAGGATTTTAAGATTCCATTTTATATCCTATTTTTGGTGGCCACAGACATTAGGCATGAGAATTCAAAGTACCTGGAAGCCCCAAGCTGCCTGTTCCACCTCCAGCCATTACAACAGGTTATTTTCTTCTAGGTCTAGATTTGGGTCATCTGAATAATCTGATAAACATTTATACGGCTGCCAAATCAAGGTGCTCCATAAACCAATTGTTTCAAGCTGTTCAAAGTCTCCTCCCTAATTCAATGTACAGTTGACATGGTGCCCTGGAGCAGAGAGAGAATATATGTTTAAGGTCATACATTCAATCCACTGAACACTACCCTGAACATCAGGTAATTCTGGTTATCTTTCTTGAAAACAGCTGTTTAGTCTGCTTTGGCTAAAAACCTCCAAACCTTCTAGTTGGAGTTGCATTCTCAGTCTTAAAATCTGATTACAAAATCTGTTCAGGCATTTGGTTCAGCATTCTCTGTGTGCAGAGTCAATTTGTGTTCTCCAGAGTTAAAGCATATTCCCAGTCAACATGGCCAAGAGCTACAATTGCTGGACCATTTTGGAATGCAGTCCCCAAACAGTTGAAGATATTATCTTGATCTTTGTACATCATCATCAAGAGTGGGTTCTACTTACCTTTACTACTGGTTTGCAACAGGAGCGTGCGCATATTCTGAGCATGCGCAGATCGTCCATTATGACATCCAGGCGGGTGGGCGGAGCCTCCCGCCGCTTTTACTACCAGTTTGCAAGAACCGGACAGAACCGGGAGCAACCCACCACTGATCATCATCATCATCATCTGATCCGGATCCCTGTGCTTTTATTGTCATTTTCTCCAAATGTCTTTTTAAAAAAAAATAACAATGACATAAAACATGGAAGATACTAACATAATAATTGAAATTAAATAAACAAATAAGATAGATCTCAAGGAGGGGTTAAAACAGGAGTCCTCAACCTTCGGTATGTGGAGAATCCGGAGTTCTCATAGAAGGGCTGCCATGATAGCCAGAGCAGAGGTGATATTCAGGAAGTTCTGACCAGTTCTGGAGAACCAGTAGCAGAAATTTTGAGTAGTTCGGAGAACCAGCAAATACTACCTCTGATTGGCCCCGCCCCCATCTATTCACTGCCTCCCGAGTCCCAGCTGATCGGGAGGAAATGTTGATTTTGCAGTAACCTTCCCCTGGAGTGGGGAGAGAATGGAGATTTTACAGTATCCTTCCCCTGCCACACCCACCAAGCCATGCCCACCAAGCCGTGCCAGGCCCACAGAACCGGTAGTAAAAAAATTTGAATCCCACCACTGACCAGAGACTTAAAATAGACATTGATCATAAGACGGTTGTTCTTCATCGTCTCCTTTCATTCTATCATGATGCTTCCTGCCATACCTTTTGTCTGGCAGAAAGGCACAATTTCAACAAAGTGTGCAATCACCTGCCAATGTTATTTCGTTATAAGCGCTCCATGGCTCAGGACCTGGGTCCTTGTGGGACCGCCTACTACCACCAATAGCCTCCCACCGGCCGGTACGCTCTCATAGAGAGGGGCTCCTCCGGGTGCCATCGGCCAAACAATGTCGACTGGCGGCCCCCAGGGGGAGAGCCTTCTCTGTGGGGGCACCTACTATCTGGAACAAGCTCCCCCCGGAAATATGAAGGATCCCAGATCTGCGCACCTTCTGCTGCGCTCTAAAGACCTTTTTATTTCACCAGGCGGGCCTGGCCTAACTTTCTCCCTCTTTTTAAACAATTTTAATATTTTAATATTCAAAGTTTAAATTTGTTTTAAATTGATTGGGGTTTTAATCTGCCTGGGCCAAACTATTTAATTTGATTTTATTTCTGCTTTTTAAATTTTGTATGTATGTATTTTATTGTTGGCTGTTCACCGCCCTGAGTCCTTCGGGAGTAGGGCGGTATATAAATCAAATAAAAGTAAAGTAAAGTAAAGTAAGTTATTTACCAGTGTTTTTCATTGTCTTGGGATATTAGGAATTCTGCCAAATAAAAGTTTGCATGGGGTCAACTCTTTCTTTGTAACTTACTAAATTTCCCATGTAATAACCTTAAAGAATCTAAAATAATGAAAAGAAGTATGATGAGTTGTGGAATATGTGATTCTTTTATGCCACGCTGGCATTCACAGGAGTTATGTTAAGCACACGACTCCCCTGCATCCCCCCTGCCCCCGCACATGTGCATGTGACCTCCCAGGCTCCCCTGCCTCCCCCGCATGCACGTGTGATCCCCCTTCCCCTGTGCATGCGCACGCATCTCCGACATGCGCCCCGCCCCTCATGCATGCACGGCAGAGACCTGAAAAATCAGCTGGCCGGTGGGATGGCTTGCATGCACGCAGAAAGGGCCTTGCGTGTCACCTGTAGCACATGTGCCATAGGTTCACCATCACGTCACTATATCCTGCATTCTAAGCAGAAATTAGATTTGTTTCCCCCTTTTCCTTAAAAAAAAAGAGAAGACTTTTGTCTACCATTGTGCTGATTTCCATTACCTTATAATGCAGATAATTAATGTCTTATTTCTCCAAGAAACTGAACTTCTTGCAAGGATATTGCCATCCAAAAAATTTTGGAAGGAGGTGGGCACTCTCAACAGGAAAGGAAAATCTACTTGAATTTTGAAGACAACTCATATTTTAGGTGGAACGAAATAATAATTACAGTAACAATCAGTCAACCCCAAAACAAATAAGTAGGATGGGTTGCTTCTAACCCCCAAGTCAGCTGTAAATGTTTCACTAAAAATTATCATTGGAATTTGGAAGCAGAGGAGGAAACACAAATTACAGGGATCTATTTCCCTTCCTGCCACATCTTTTGGAGAAATGTCCCTTTAAGAGTTACTATAACCAAGGAGGATACTTCTGAAGCAGTAAAATTTTAATGATAACTGGAAGGGGAATTTTAAAACAATTTCTCTGTTCTGCAGCTAGCCTCACAACTGGGCTTCTCCCACCTACCCACCCAAAAACCCACCCAGGACTGGGAAATTTTCTAAAACAAAAAGGGATCCTTAACATTTGAGATAGAACCCATCCATCCTTGCATGAGAAAATAACATATTCTAAATTTATAGGAAACCAAAGTTCCTGTTTCAGCATATTCTGAGCATTCAGCATGTATTTTGGGAATCTGCAAGGCTGCATTTAAAGAAATATGTACTGGAGAAGTTGAGATCCCCCAGTTTTCTACTTTTTCTGGTGGCTAGAGAATTTTGGGTCCCAAAATATCTGGAAGACTTCAGAAGGATGAAGGCTAATTTAGATACTATTCTAGCTTAGTATTTCTCAACCTTAGCAGATATGTGGACTTCAACTTCCAGAATTCCAGCATGGCTGTCTGTAGAATTCTGGGAATTAAAGTCCACACATCTTAAAGTTGTCAAGGTTGAGAAACACTGTTCTAACTGCTCATTTGCAATGAAGTTACACAGGTTCCTTACCATCATCCCAGGATGTCTGATGTCCATCAGTAGAAGATAAAAGCTCAGGAAATGATGCATTGATGAATGGATGTTCTGTGTCTTTCGGAAGGAGGTCCCAATAGGCTTTGAAAAAATGATGTCCCTTCTTTCTGAGGAAATGGCAGATTTGTATGAGAAAGTGAAAGAATGGGGTGGGAGAAAGAATAGACTAGATTAACAGAGTTGGAAGGGACCTTGGAGGTCTTCTAGTCCAAACCCCTGCTCGGGGTTCCTATACTACTTCAGACAAATGGTTATCCAACATCTTAAAAACTTCCAGTGTTGGAGCATTCACAACTTCTAGAGGCAAGTTGTTCCACTGATTAATTGTTCTAACTGTCAGGAAATTTCTCCTTAGTTCTAAATTGCTTCTCTCCTTGATTAGTTTCCACCCATTGCTTCTTGTCCTGCCCTCAGGTGCTTTGGAGAATAGCTTGACTCCTTCTTCTTTGTGGCAGCCCCTGAGATATTGGAACACTGCTATTATGTCTCCCCTAGTCCTTCTTTTCATTAAAGTAGACATACCCAGTTCCTGCAACCATTCTTCATATGTTTTATCCTCCAGTCCCCTAACCATCTTTGTTGCTCTTCTCTGCACTCTTTCTAGAGTCTCCACCTCTTTTTTACATTGTGGCAAGAATAATATAGGAAGTTCATAACACTGATAATTTTGAAGTAACACTCCGTTACAAGTTCTAACTGGATTTTTTCTGGAGCAGGGGTGATATCTAAATTAGAGAACAGGTACTGTTGATGGTTCAACATTTTAGTCTTCAAAATAAGAGGTATCAAAGTAATTAGTAATCTGGACATATCAACATTTTTAACTATGGTTCACAGAATAATTATGGTTTTTGAACACCCAACCTTTTGAGATAGAGCAGAAGGTTGGAGGTCTGTTGATTCAATATGGGCTAAATGAATCTTGAAAAGCTGGCTAAATTCTTCCTACTCTCCCTCTTATGCTCAAAATAATTAAGGCAGAGCCAGGCTGAGTTTCTTTCTAATGTTTTCTTTCTGCCCTACTCCTATTTTTTAAATTGCTGTTGCATAGTTTCTCCAAGGTCATCTTCTAAGCAAGACCAAACATCTTAAAAGTGGTTCTTTTTTGCACCTGCTGCTTCCTTAGCCCCCCTGCTTCTCCTACAAAGTGGTTTCCTCCCCATCCTATTTCTGCACCTTCTGCTTCAAACTCCAGATAGCTTTTTTTTTTCCAAAAAAAGTTTTTATTTTTATTTCTCATAAACACATTTACATGTACAGTCATTTATCCATCATTTTTCATTCATCTTATCTTTTAACTTTCATTTTTAATTTTTGCTTTTTCGGGGCTGCTCTTTTACCATTTATCTTTATCACAACCTTTCTTCTTCTCCTCCCCTTCTCTTCCTTCCTCTTTCTCCTCCTATTTTCTTCGTTCTTCCTCTCCTTCTCTTTCCTACTTCCCCTTCCCTTCCCCCACTCCTCTCTTCTTTCCCCCCTTCTAGTCTTCTCTTCTGCTCCTCTTTCCCCTGTTTTCTTCCTCTCCTTTTCCCTTTCTTCTTCCTCTCCCTCCAGATAGCTTTAGCTTGCTTCAGTTCCTCCAGTTCCTCCAGCCTATTGAAATGTCATAGTGGATCTGGCTTAGTGGGGAACTCAGACTAGTTTTATTTCCGTTAACAGGGGCTCTGGCTGAAGAAATGATTGCTTCTAGGGATGCAGGCAGTGTGAATGTCTGATTGAGGAGCCCGGCACTACTCCTGGGTCTCTGCCTTTTTCTAAGGAAAATTGTATTGGTGGATTTGCATGAACTATGCCAAAGCAACTGGATAACACCTCTGATCTGGAATGAGTTGAAACAAGCGTGGAGCTTTGGGACAGATGTTTAGACTGGCCAGATATTTAGACTGGCCAAATATTTAGACTAGATTTGTGATTTTTATTTATTAATCAAATCTTTCCCAAAGATTTTTGGAAAGGCAGATGTTGTTTGATGGTGTTAAAGGTATCATTGCAGGATGTAAGCTATTCCAAGCAAAGCTGCCTTCTGCAATTGACTGATGGTGATTTTGTCAATGTCAACAGTGTTGCTGTTGTTATTATCATCTGCAATTTCAGTGAAGAGGATTCATCCTGCAATGGAATGATTTGGCTAATTATATACACACACACATATACACTCACACATACATATTCATACATGAACCAATATGCAACTGAGAACTGCACTTTTTGAAAACTGGGCCCAGCCATCTTGTAGAAGCCATTTAATGGTTTAAGAATAGCTGTATTTCTTACACCCCACTGCCCCCGTATTCCATAAAGTCGAAAATTTTCTGAAAGCCGAGGAAAGATGCGCCTTCCTTCAGTAAGGAAGGATCTGGGAATTTGCCAAGTGTCTCTCTTGAATGAGAGGGCCTGGTGGCTCAGCAGACTGATAGCATTGTGATTAACACCAGCTGTCTGCAATTACTGTAAGTTCGAATCTCACCAGGCTCAAGGTTGAGGACCCAGTTTGTGGGGGCAATAAGCTGACTTTGTATAAATATACAAAAGTATGAAGGCTATTGCTTAATGCATTGTAAGCCACCCTGAGTCTCCGGAGAAGGGCGGCATATAAATCAAATTAAAAAAAAAATGAATTGAGCCTCTGAATTGATTGCTTCCAGAAGGATAAACATAGATAAAATTGATTGGAAGCTGGTGGAATGGATGTCTCTTTTCAGTATAACCCAATCCATTAGTATTGCTAAATCATTGTATCTGGCATTTGGAAAGGGGATACTATATGTTTTAAGAGAGAAACAAAAACAACTTTACATAGGCTGCTAAGAATATTGTGAGGGGTTGCAACCTACTAACTCAGATAAATTAATTTGGGGGAAGCGAGAGAAGAGAACCAATGGAGGAAGCAGAAGGCTTATTCATAGGAGGCCTATTCTTTCAGAAGACAAACGAGTTTGCTAAAAAATCTAAATATAGGAACATTCCACTCACCTACTGGCAAAATCCAGTTTCAGAAATGGAGCCAGATTGTGAAAAAGAAAAATGTCTAGAGAGAAGTATAAGCAATGAATCATTCCCCTGGGAGATGCAGGCAAGTCAGAACTAACTCTGTTTTTTCCTTGAACTGTGGCTGTATTTATGGTTTTTAATTTGGCCTTTCAGACAATGCTGCTAATGGTTGAGACAGTTTGTGCAGTTCTCCTGGCATGAACTTCTCATTTGTATGCTAATGATGGCTTAATCAGAACTCAGATAGGTGCACACACACACAAAAAGAAGTAATTGCAATTCTCCTGGGGAGGGAGGAGGGATTGAAGGAAACAATATCAATTTAATTTTAATAAATAATATCTCAATTGGGACTTATGACGTATTAAGGGAGTTACAATTAAGACAAAGTTATTTTAGCGCACCATCTATTTTTAGTCAGACAATTGACAATTGGGCTGTTTCCTAGCAACAAGAAAAACCATTGGGATGTGTGGGTGTAGATTACTGGGCTCATAACGTCACAACTTCACAACGTCATTAAGTCTAGTCTATTAAATTAACTGCAATTTGGATTTGCATAACATGCTAGGTCACAAAATCAAGTTTACAAACTGTATTAGCTGGGCTCCTAAACTAACTAAAGCTCTTTTGTATGTGATGTGTCACAGTGGTGGGTTTCAAATTTTTTTACTACCGGTTCTGTGGGCGTGACATGGTGGGTGTGGCATGGGAAGAATACTGTAAAATCGCCATTCCCATCCCACTCCAGGGGAAGGTTATTGCAAAATCCCCATTTCTTCCCGATCAGCTGGGACTCAGGAGGCAGAGAATAGATGGGGTGGGGCCAGTCAGAATTTTAATTCCGGTTCTCTGAACTACTCAAAATTTCCGCTACCGGTTCTCCAGAAGTGGTCAGAACCTGCTGAAACCCACCTCTGATGTGTCAATGTGTTGTGTAAACCAGTTGTGTGTAGAAATCTTTTTCTAGATGCATTGCCAATGAAATCCTGATGAAAGCATGATGAATGGTGAAGGATTTAAATCCAGAGCATAACATTTGCCCATAAAGCCTCAACTGTTTCTGACCAGAATGGTAACGTACTAGTTCTTTTAATTCCTGATTCACATTTCTATATTTGATTGTATTGAACCTTTTAAGCTATCTAGATAGCAAAACAAGGTGTATGTTGCAAACATGCCAATTCTTGATGATACAACTGCCAATGTTTAGATCCAGGGATGATGGTGTTTCCCCAGTATTGATCTTGGCTCCTACTATCTATGTGGATGTGTCCATATTTTTTTCTTAGCAGCAATAGGAAAACAATTGGCCATTGCTTTCAACTAGGATGTTTTCTCAACTTCTCAGCCCTGGGATTTCCTAGTAATCTCACATCCAAGTACTAAACAATTCCTATCTAGCTTAGATTTTTCACCATCAGCTCCCTTGGTTTGAATTCAACACCTGGTGATATGTCCATATTTATTGCTTGATAACAAAGCAGAAGTGAATTGCTATCTTCCAGGGTGCTTTATTTTTATTTTTATTTTTTACGTCTTTAGGGAGTTGTGGAGATGACCTTGGAGAAACCATCCAGAAACTGTTAAGACAAAAACAGATGCAGAGACAGGGAGAAGGAAATTATTAGAAAGAGACTTTCTCTTCTTGATTCTCAGGAACAAAAGAGGGAAGGAAACATAGGCAGAGTTGCAAGATTATAGTGACTATAGTCTGTCTCAGTTAAATAGGAAGAACCGTCTCACCCTGTGTGATCAGCCCATCCCACTTATTCTGGAAGAAGGGGCATGCTCCAGATCCTGTTGGCCAAGGAACTGTAGCTGGCAGGGTCCTTTAGAAGAGCCTTTTCTATGATGGATCCCACCCTTTGGAATATTCTGGAAGGCAGAAATGGATGGCATTGCCCCCTATAAATCTCCATCTCTCTATCAAATTGAAATTGGAGCATGCATTTTTTTTGTTCGCTTCTGAAGTTTACTTTTCAATGTTCTTTTAAAATTTCTGCTTAGTTGTAGGTTGGATCTCTCTTTAACGATTGTCCCAAAGGTGCTTTTCAAAAGGCAACTGGACTTTCTTGGTTTTTTTTTTCCTTGAAAACATTTCATTTCTTATCAAAGAAGCTTCTTCAGTACTGAAAATATCCATAGTCTCTTTAATGATCTTCCATCCATTACTTCTTGTTTGGCCCTCAGGTGGTTTGGAGAATAGGTGGAAACCTGCCCCCCACCATCTCAAAAGAGGGCTTTGAAAATATTTACAGACCCCTAACATCCTGGACATAAATTGTTTCAACTCTCAAAACGACACTATAGAGCACTGCACACAAGAACAACTAGACACAAGAACAGTTTTTTCCCGAACGCCATCACTCTGCTAAACAAATAATTCCCTCAACACTGTCAAACTATTTACTAAGTCTGCACTATTATGAATCTTCTCACTGTTCCCACCACCCATCTCCTCCACTTACAACTGTATGACTGTAATTTTGTTGCTTGTATCCTTACAATTTATATTGATATTGTTTCCTGATTGCTTATTTGTACCCCATGACTATCATTAAGTGTTGTACCTTATGATTCTTGATGAATGTATCTTTTCTTTTATGTAAACTGAGAGCATATGCACCAAGACAAATTCCTTGTGTGTCCAATCACACACTTGGCCAATAATAAATTCTATTCTATTCTATTCTATCTCTGTGAAAACCTCTCAAGTACTAGAAGACTGATATCATGTCACCCCTAGTCCTTCTGTTTGTTAGACTAGACATATCTAGTTCCCTCAACCATTCATCTTATGGTTTAGCCTCCAGATTCCTCACCATCTTTGTTGCTCTTCTCTGTACTCTTTCTAGGGTCTCAGCATCTTTTTTGTATCATAATTACACACAAAACCCTAGTTTACTATTGTGGGAGATTATGGGTAGGCTGCGAAAGGAATGGAAGGAAGAAAAGTTATATCAAGATAGAGAAAGGAAACTCTCTAGAGCAGTGTTTGTCAACCTTCTTCACTTTAAGATGTGTGGTCTTCAACTCCTAGAATTCTCCAGCCAGCATGCTGGGTTAGGTTTGCTGGCTGGGGAATTCTGAGAGTTGAAGTCCCCATATCTTAAAGTTCAGAAGGTTGAAAAACACTGCTTTAGACAGTGTTACTTAACAGGTAAAATATGTTCATTGCCTAAAATATGCTGTTCAATAGCTCTCTCTCCTTTGTTGCATACTTAATACAGGGGAAAAGATTTTTAAATGCTTTGTGCTGCACAAGATGTATTTACGCAATCTGGGTGACTTAAATGAAAAGCAAGAAATAGCATTTATTGATGATATCCTACCCATTAATCTGCGATGGAGGACCTGGTATCTTGTGATGGGAGCTGTTCAGACTGGGTGAAATCATTTGGATAAGCCTCATGCCTCACACATTGAAGTAGAATTTTATAGGCTGATCGTATTAAATGTGTATGACCTCAAGAAAGTTCTGCTTGCAACCGCTATTTAGAAGATACAATAACCCCCCTAACTCATGCAGATGGTTTATATCAAAGGTGTTAATTGTTTGCTCCCAGGATCTTCAGAATCACTCCTTTCCCTCTCCCAGTAATAGGACTATCAAGTGAACATTTAATCCTAGATGACCCAAAGATCTTTGGTTGATTTTCATGTAATAGTGTTTTCCAGAGAATTCCCTCCCACTAAAGTCGTCACCAACAATCAAGAGATTAATAGGAAGTCTATTAACAGATTTAACAGATTAACAGAGTTGGAAGGGACCTTATAGATCATCTAGTCCAACCCTCCCTCTCAAGCAGGAGACCCTACACAATTTCTGACAAATGGCAGTCCAGTCTCTTCTTGAAAGTCTCAAGTGATGAAGCTCCCACAACTTCCGAAGGCAACTTCTGTTCCATTGGTTGATTGTTCTCACTGTCAGAAAGTTCCTCCTCATTTCTAGGTTGAATCTCTCCTTGGTCAGTTTCCATCCATTATTGCTTGTCTGGCCTTCAGGTGTTTTGGAAAAGAGTTTGACCCCCTCCTGTATGTGGCAGCCCCTCAAGTATTAGAAGACAGCTATCATGTCTTCCTTGGTCTTTCTCTTCACTAGACTAGCCATGTCCAGTTCATGTAACTGTTCCTCTAATCATGTTTCCAGTCCCCTAATCATCCTGGTTGCTCTCCTCTGCACTTTTTCTAGAGTCTCAACATCTTTTTTATAGTGTGGTGATGTACTCTAGGTGTGGTCTTTCTAGAGCTTTATAGAGTGATATTAGTACCTCACTTGATCTTGATTGTATCCCTCTGTTAATGCAATTTAGGATTGTGTTGGCTTTTTTAGCTGCCGCTGCACACCGCTGGCTCATATTTAGCTGATTGTCCACCAAGACTCCAATATCCCTCTTACAGTCACTGCTATTAAGCCTGGTTTCCCCCAGTTTATATGTGTGCTTTTGGTTTTTCTTACCTAAGTGTAAGACTTAACTTTTCTCTACACTGAATTTCATTTTGTTAGATAGGGCCCAGTGTTCAAGTCTGTCAAGATCCATCTAGATCTTGAGCCTATCTTCTAGGATGTTAGCTATTCCTGCCAGCTTAGTATCATCTGCAAATTTGCTGAGTTCCCCTTCTATTTATTTATTTATTTTATTTTATTTTATTATTATTAGTTCGATTTAGTTCTCCGGAGACTCAGGGCGGCTTACAATGCATTAAGCAGTAGCCTTCATACTTTTGTATATACTAAGCAGGTGCTTAGTAGGGCTTTTTTGCCCCCCCCCCCAAGCAGTGTTCTATTTTATACAAAGTCAGCTTATTGCCCCCACAAACCGGGTCCTCATTTTACCTACCTCGAAAGGATGGAAGGCTGAGTCAACCTTGAGCCTGGTGAGAATTGAACTCGCAGTAATTGCAGGCAGCTGGCAGCTAAGTGCTACGTTAACAGCAGCAGTTTAGTCTGCTGCGCCACCAGACTCCTATTACTACTCCCTCATCTGAGTCGTTTATGAAGATATTGAAGAGTACTGGGCCTAAGATGGAACCTCGTGGCACTCCACTGCTTACTTCTCTCCATGTAGACTTAGGCCCATTAAGGACTACTCGTTGAGTACGGTTTGTCAGCCAGTTGCGAATCCATCTGATGGTGAAGCTATCTAGCCCACTTTTTTCTAGCTTACGAAGAAGTAGCAACAGCTTCCCTCATAAAGGGTAATGCAGCCTATGTGGCAAGAAACCTGGGAAGAAGCATTTCCAATCATTCAGAGACTCCGCTTTTATAAACTAATTATAAACGAGAGCAGGAAATTCCTCCTGCAAATTTCAAGGTTCTGTATTTATCAAGACTAGCATTAGAAGTACTTTACTGAAGCCTAAATACTTCTTGTTATCAACTGTTCAAACTTTTCCTTCCTCCCCATAGTTCTGTTTTCCTTCTCCTTGTTGTTTCTTGAAAATAATAATAATAATAAAAATTCTTGCTGGTCTATTTGAAGATAATTGGTGCCTTTCACATATTTTTAGCTAGATATTATAAATAATCTGATTACATGTTCCTGTTCTAAATAGGAAACAGATCTATGCATTCTTCTGTTGTTGGCCTAAAGACAAAAACAAGGTAGTAATATTCAGAATACCTTCAACACCACAGGATCAATGAAAACTGGCACTAGCCTCCTTTCTCCCCATGTCTTTGCTCTTAGGGTGGAATTTTAATAAACAGCCTCAGGTCAGTTGCAAAGAGTTACCAACCATGTCCAGAGTGATCTAAGATTCATTATGAAATTGATTTGGAATAATGCTATTTTCCTGAAATATGAAACAGTATCTCTATTTAATCAAACAAATCCTATATTCTCAGCAAGGCCCAGTAACTAAATTCTCTGGAGGACAAAAACGAAGATTTCCAATCACAGACTCCGCTTCTCAATCAGGTATTTTGATTTTCAACTTAGAAGATGCGTGTTTTGATTTCTCTGTAAGACAACAAGCTTCCCACATTTCCCCCTTTTAAAATAACTGCATGTTTTAAAGTTGTGGGATCTGCCTGCTAGACCCATGAAACAGTTCAGTTTATACTTTGAACAGGGGAAAAAAAATACCCATTCAGTTGAATGATTTGTTCCTTTTCAACCCCAGGGGTATGAGCAAGAGCCGGCTTATAGACCAGGGATGGGCTGCTGGGGATTCTCAGGGTTTTGGGAGAACCTCTAGCTAAGATTCTGTGCAGTTTGGAGAACCCCCAAATCCCACTCCTGGCTGGCCCCACCTACCCCACCCCGCCCCTCCCAGGAGGCCCCACACAGCCCCTTTTGGATGCAGGTAAGTGCAGGGCATGCGGGGAGGCTCGGGGAGGGTGGAAAAAAGGGCCTACCAGAAAGAGGGCCTCTGGAGGCTCTGAATACCGTTTTCACCCTCCCGGAGGCTTGAGGAAAGCCTCCGGAGCCCAGGGAGGGCAAAAATGCCACACACACACACACACCCCCTGCTGTGGTGCAGGAGAGGCTGACTAGGCCACGCCCACCATGACCACGCCCACCCAGCAACCAGGAAGAGAACCCCTTGCTAAAATTTTTGAAGCCCACCCCTATTCTAGACCCTTTCCCTATTGTTGGAAAAATGTCTAATTGTTAAATGAAGATTTTTCAAACAGATCTTGAACTTTGAAAACAGAGCAGTGCCTCTAATCTGGTAAAATGCCAAAGGCCTCTCAAAAGAAATCAGGAGCGCTAAGCATAAATGCCAGGACAGATATGCTATCATCTGCCTCCATCTCTGATCATCAATAACTCTCCGTAAGGGAACAAATAATGGTATCCCAGACATGTCTGCAAATATTACCTCTGCCTTTTTTTATTACTCAGTGGCCTGAAGTCACATTATATGGACTGTCAAAGGTCAGAGGTTCTAAGGATTTCAAGTCACTTGTTAACTATTTGCTTTTCATTCATCATTACAGTCAAACAATAACTTCTCAGGCTGGCCTGTGTAAAGTCACATGATGGCTGAAGCTGCTGGCCAGAAATGACTGGCAGCAGATTGCTAAATACACAGGATGGATGGTGAAATTCAGCTGCCTCTAAATAGATGGAAAGAAGATGGATCAGCAAAAGTCAAGCCAACTATTGTCTTTGCTTCATTTTTGGGAACAGTTGGTGCACACAAGAATCAGCCAATTCAACTGATTTTTTTCCCATGAAAACCACTACTTTATGTACAATTCATATTGCATAAGATCACACATCATCTGTCACAGTGATCAGCATGCATACAGGAAAACTAGTTTTAGTGACGAAGAAACATGGTTCATTTTTCTTTTAGAATTTTCTTGGTATTATGTGATGTAAGACAGGATTCACGTATTGTTCAGCCATAATCAGATTTCTTTGTTCTTAGCATATTTTGGGAACTCAACCCTTGTGAACTATTCAAATCATAGTTTATGGCAGAAGGTAGATATCTATAGGCAGCAGTGGGATTCTATTGGTTCAGACTGGTTGGGGCGAACCGATAGGTCCAACAATCAGCTGGGAGCGAACTGGGAGCTCCAGCTGGGAGCGAACCAGTTCGTCTTGATGATCAGATGGGCCTACCCGCCTGCCCGCGCACGCTATTTTCCTATCTTTATTGTCTCAGCTGATTTGCACGGTAGAACAGATTGCCATGCAAATCAGCTGTGTTACTCCTCTGAAGAAACCAGGAAGTGAAGATTTCTTCAGATTGTGCACACGAGCGCAAAGCGCATGATCTCCGAATCAGTTGTTAAACCGGGAGAATCCCACCACTATAGTCAACAGGTAGACTGCAAACCTCACTTTTCTGCTATCCCTGGAATGTCCCCAGTTTGTGCAACCAAAATTCAGTGGCAAAACTGATATTTAGCAGCACACTTTTTTGAAGTGCCACACAAGATCCCAGATCAGAAAAAAACTTGTATGGCACTTAGAAAATCTGCGCATTGACAAAATTTCCATCTGTTAATTACACTGTTTGGATCTGCCTATATACTATGCTGATACATTATGACATCCTAGGTTCTTGGGAAGAACTCAAAATGATTGAAGGCCAACACCAGTAAAGAACTGGCAGCTGTGGTTTCATGTTTTTATGCATATAACAGTAACAAAATCTGCTTGGGAAGGACTTGATAGGTGGATTAAAAATGCCAAATTCAGTCTAAACATATGGCTGACTGTGCGACCAACTGTAATAATAATAATAATGACCCTTAAGCACCAGGAGATGAAGTGCAGGACAACAGAATTCAACTATTTTTTTTTCCAAAAAGGATAGAAACCAAAAGAGAAACATGTAGAACAAAATTTCATGAAGGAGACAATACATATTTTGGGAAAGTCAAAATATGGAAAGTCCTAATTATCTGCTCATTTTAGTGCAATCTAGGACTCTCCTTCAATTCTGGCATCCTAAAATAAATTATCATGAAGTCATGAATACAGAATGTAGTCTGGGACAGCTGCCTCTTGCTCTGAAAAAAAACAAAACTTGTCAGCTCTGCTTCAGGATTCATATTCTATAAACGCCTACCTTCTAGCTGATTGGAATTCATGTAGCAGCAGGAGCTAAGGTTTGAGAGGGTAATAATGTCAAACCACCGTTTTTCAATTTTACCCGTTATGTAGAAGAATTCCTAAAGATTAGAAAGGATTAGTTTCACTGACTTTCATTAGTACTCTATATATGAGCGAAAATAGATAAAATTTAAAGGAGGTGTTCATGCATGCCAAAGCAGAGATAGGTATAGGGGTATCTGCAGGTTGCAAGATTCAAGATGGTATGATTGAATAGATATTCATTCTGATATGTGCTGCGTATTAGAAATTAGCTGGATACCCGTGCTCTGGTACGAAACTATGTGATCGGGCTTGATAAATCGACACTTACAGCTTGAAAATTAAAGAAGCCTTTCCTCTCCACTCCCCTTCTCTCCCTCAGGCTTGCCCCACAGAAGCCTCTCCTCTCCCCCTTCTCTCCCTCAGGCTGGCCCCATTGATCCTCTCCTATCCCTTCTTTCCCTCAGTCTTGCCCCCACAGAGGCCTCTCCCATCTTATCCCCTTCTCTCCCTTTCAGGTGGGGAGTAGAATGTCTAAACTCCCAGCCCACAGGCTGGATGAGTCATGCGCTGGCCATACCCATGCCCAAGTAGCAGTTGGAACAGAGTTCTTTTCAGGTGGGGAGGGGGAGTAGAACATCTAACTCCTTAGCATCAGAGTGTGTTTATAAGAATATAAGAAATACTAATGATCCAATGGTCATTTCGAAAAATCCTTTCTTAGCGAGCACCTAGAAGCCAAGAGGAACATACATGCCAAATTTCAAGTTTGTAGGCTTTACGGTTCTGGAGATTTTGTGATTATGTGTGAGTGGTATTTCGCTTTTATATATATAGATGAGCCCAGCCTTGATCGCACCATGTAAGCCACCATTTTAATTCTTTGTCAACAACTTTGGACATTCTAAAGTAGGGGACTCCCTTGTAATCAGGAGGGGGTGCCCTTTTGCCTTTGAAGGCTCAGGAGGTTGACTGCACCACTGTGGACTTACCCTACTGTTGTTTTTGCCATAAAAATTAGCAATGAGTTTTGCAGCGCACAAAACACAGAATGATTTCATTTTTATTTGTTCTGTTTCTGTCTGCTCAGTTTTAACTCTGTTTCACTCAGCACATGTGAAGCAGCCAGTTTCAAGGTATCTGATGACATATAGATTTGGAGGCATACAAAGCATGGATTTGGACAGAAAAATTAGATTGTCTAATCCCTTCTTAAAAGCCTTCAGTACTGGAGTACCCACGACTTCTGAAGGCAAGGCATTCCACTGGTTAATTGTTCTCACCATTAGGAAGTTTCTCCTTAGTTCATAGAGAGCAAGGATACTCTCCCTAGCAGTACTTCTAAGGGATGTGGTGGCTCAGTGGCTAAGACGCTGAGCTTGTCGATCAAAAGGTCCTCAGTTCAGCGGTTTGAATTCCTAGTGGCGCGTAATGGGGTGAGCTCCTGTTACTTCCCCCAGCTTCTGCCAACCTAGCAGTTCGAAAGCACGTAAAAAATGCAAGTAGAAAAATAGGGACCACCTTTGGTGGGAAAGTAACAGCGTTCCATGTGCCTTTGTTTAGTCATGCTGTCACATGACCATGGAGACGTCTTCAGACAGTGCTGGATCTTTGGCTTTGAAACAAAGATGAGCACTGCAGGGCAGGTTTCAAAACCCATCACTACCGGTTCACTCGTGGACATTTGTGCGCTCGTGTGCTCAACGCTTCTGCGCATGCCACCGCCGTTCGTCCAGTCCTGGGTGAACCGGTAGCAACCCACCACTGGAGCACTGCCTCCTAGAGTCGAGAACAACTAGCACATATGTGCGAGGGGAACCTTTACCTTTACCGAGCAGTACTGCTATAGTTATGCAGATAATTGCTTTAGACAACATTCCTCAACAATAAGGAAACTGCTCAAAGGGAACTCCATGTGTTGTTCCTGTTTCTTTGGGCCTGAAAACATCCAATTATTAGGGATGACGGCAGCTCAGAATTCTAAACAGACCCATATATGAATTTCATATTTATTTTTATGTATTGTGTTCTTTCTGATCCTCTTAACATTGTTGTGTAGGTTTGGGTCATTATCTGGAAAGGCCTGATTTATCACATGCATGGAGCAAAGTGATTCTTTTTCTTCTGCCAGTGATGATAGTTCTTAACTGGGACCTGGGTTAATTAACTTGGGACATACTGAACAATTCCAAATTAAACAATTGTTATTTTTCACTCCCATTGTTCTTTTAAAGCAAGACAACCGAAGTCATTTATGGTTTCTGACGGGTGAAATGCTCCCGGTTCGGAACGGATCTCCCGATCCAGTAGCAATGGAGGCGGGTGATTCGGAGAACCAGTAGCAAAAATCCCTCTCCCCACATTGCCCAGCTGAGCCACGCAATCATCAGAGGCTTTTTATTTTTATTTTTAAAAGCATTTTTTCTACAACCCCTTTGGCCGAAAAAATGCTTTTAAAAGTAAAAAAAAAAGCCTCTGATGATCACGCAGCTCAGCTGGGATCATCAGAGGCTTTTAAAAGCATTTTTTCTACAACCTCTTCGGCCAAAGAGGTTGTAGAAAAAATGTTTTTAAAAGGAAAAAAAGCCTCTGCCAAACAGGCAAGTCAGCTGGGATCGTCAGAGGCTTTAAAAGCATTTTTTCTACAACCTCTTCGGCTGAAGAGGTTGTAGAAAAAATGGTTTTAAAAGTAAAAAAAAAAAAGTTGGCCACGCCCACTCAGTCATATTAAACCCCCACCACCAAGCCACGCCCACAGAACTGGTAGTAACAAATTTTACATTTCACCACTGGTTTCTGTGCTAAACTTTTGCCAATTACTCTTAGTACAAGAACTTCAGGAACCCTTCATTTACTTTTTGCAATCACAAATGTATCCATGTGGAAGGGATGTGCTACTGATTCAGCAAAACTAAAAGCTGAAACAATCAGGTGAGGGGCAGGCAGAGAAGGAAAGGAAAATCTAATTTCATGTATTTTGGGCTGTGTTTGCAGGCTGATGGAATCCATCCAAGTAAAGGTTGCGAGAGAATGTATTCTGAGAAGGAAAGGAAGCAGCAGGAGCTTCCGGTATTTCTCCTGCTGTTTAGCAATAGCTTCAGCCAAAATCAACATTTTATACTTTCAGATTTATATGCATTTGTTACTGCAACCTCTCACCCTCATCAAATTGTTGTTGTCTCCTCAGCCTGCAGCAGTATGGATCAGGGGTGAAATTCACTTACCTTCCCTACCAGTTCGCCAATATGCACGCGCTGTTGTCTGAGTGTGCACAAAGCCTTCTGACCATGCGCAGAGTCTTAAAATGTTATCAAAAAATGTCCCGCAGCCGCCACTACCGGTTCACCCGAGCTAGACAGAACTGTCTGGATTTCACCCCTGGTATGGATTATATAAATTGCACAGGTAGTCCTTGAGTTACGACCACAATTGAGCCCAACATTTCTGTTGTTAAGTGAGACATTTGTTAAGTGATTTTTGCCTCTTTTTACAACCTTTCTTGCCACAGCTGTTAAGTCAATCACTGCAATTGATAAGTTAGTAACCCAGTTGTTAAGTGAATCCAACTTCCCATTGACTTTGCTTGTCAGGTCTCAAAAGGTGATCACATGACCCCAGGACACTGTAACCGTCAGAGTCAGCTGCCAAGCATTTGAATTTTGTTCACGTGACAAGCAGTCTGCTGCAACAGTCATAAGTCTGAAAAACGGTCATAAATCACTTTTTTCAATACCGCTGTAACTTTGTACAGTCACTAAATGAACTGTTGTAAGTTGAGGACTACCTATAATATCCATTTAAGGTAAAGGTAAAGGTTCCCCTCACACATATGTGCTAGTCGTTCCCGACTCTAGGGGGCGCTGCTCATCTCCGTTTCTAAGCCGAAGAGCCAGCACTGTCCGAAGACATCTCCATGGTCATGTGGCCGGCATGACTAAACGCCAAAGGCGCACAGAAAACTGTTTCCTTCCCATCAAAGATGGTCCCTATTTTTCTACTTGCATTTTTTACATGCTTTCAAACTGCTAGGTTGGCAGATACTGGGACAAGTAATGGGAGTTCACCCCATTATACGGTACTAGGGTTTCGAACCGCTGAACTGCCGACCTTCTAATCGACAAGCTCAGTTTCTTAGCCACTGAGCCACTGCGTCCCTTTAAAACCATTAACCATATCCATTTAACCACCCCAATATTTTCCAGTGGAAAAAAAATAAGAAAGTCATCTAGCAGAGTGTTTACCAACTTGGTGGTTCCAGAAACATTAGGCCATAATCCAGAAGCGTTAGGTTATAATTCCAAAAGGGCCACTGTGTAAAGGATGGGAGTTGTGATTAAATCTATCCGGAGGGCATCAGGTTGAGGAAGACTGGGTTACCACATATAATTTCATTGTATTCTTTCCATCTTTAGTTGGAATAAAATGTAGGACTTTCTCCCCCCTCAAAAAATATGTCAAATGGCAAACTGAGATTACTCACTGTTCTAAGTCAATGATGACTTTCAATTTTATGAACACAATGTCCCTTTGGATTGTCTCTATGTTCTTATGGCTCTCATAGTTACATAAGCACTTTGGGAAATGTGATGAGACATACTGTAGACCTTTTTTCAGTGCCCTTGTAACTTCGGTCACTAAACAAGCTGTTGTAAGTCGAGGACTACCTCTAATACTTCTTTAATTTTTAAATTATTTCCCCATATACCATTCTTCTGTTTAGAGCCAACCTGAAAAATGAAGTCAAACAAACGAAGACATTAAAAAGAATCCATCTGTATATAAAATTCTGGGAGTTGAAGTCCACACAGCTTAAAGCAGCCAAGATACTGAATAGTGAGAACTGTGGAAGTTTTTGTAAAATACAGTATACCAAGATGTTAAGGACTGATATTGAAAATCTTCGGGCCTGAAACAATACTGAAACTGAGAGAGAAACTCCAGAGAAGCCAAACTGCTTAGCAATCAATGCATAAAAAATTGAATCCACATTGATACTTTATGCAAGATATTGATCATCAGTTTTCCATCTATAGGACTTGTTCTGTCTGCAAGAAGTATGTCCATTTAACCCTTGGTCCTGATAAATGCTTCTCAAAATGTCATCTTGTTCCATTGCTGTCCAATAGGCTGGCAAATATAAAAAGGCCATTTCAATACAACCTTACCACCACCCTTTCCTCAATATTGATCAGATGTTTAAACTGTGTTCCAGGGGTGGGTTCTACTTACCTTTATTACCGGTTCACAATAAGAGCGTGCGCAAGCACTTGCTTCGCTCACTCGCTTGCGCTTCTGCGCATGCACAGATCGTCATTTATGACGTCCAGGCGGGTGGAGCCTCCCGCCGCTTTTACTACTGGTTCTAAAGGACCGGACAGAACCGGGAGCAACCCACCGTTGCTGTGTTCCCTCCTATTTTGTTCCCCACAACAACCACTCTGTGCTTGCTGCAGGGGTGGGTTCTAACATTTTTTACTACTGGTTCTGTGGGTGTGGCTTATTTTGTGGGCATGGTTTGATGGTCATGTGACAATTCTTTAGGATTTAGCAGAGGTACTGGTCTACCAGGCTTTTAACTGCTTGCAGAGCTGTACCTGTCTACCCATTTGTTCTTGGAGGCACCGGTCTACTCATTTGTTTTTGGAGCGTTCCGGTCTACCCATTTGTTTTTGGAGCGCACTGGTCTACCACCACACTGCCTTTTAACACTGATCAGCTGTAGGGCGGCCCTTTGAAGCCCTGTGGCAAGAGTTTAAACAGTTTCTTTCCTTCTAGCTGATCAGCTGGGACTTGGGAGGCATAGATTGGGGGTGGGGCCAAATAAAAGGTAAGAATAACATGGGGGGGTGCGGGAGGGCCCAGCTCCCGAACAAAGAGAACCGGTTCGGTGATGTCATATCCTCACCGCTACTGGTTCAGCCGAACCGGGCCGAACCAGGAGGAACCCACCACTGGCTTGCTGGTTGGTTGGACTTTTTTTTTTTTTAATTTGATTTATATGCCACCCTTCTCCGGAGACTCAGGGTGGCTTACAATGTGCTAAGCAATAGCCTTCATCCTTTTGTATATTCATACAAAGTCAGCTTATTGCCCCCACAACTGGGTCCTCAATTTACCTACCGTAGAAAGGATGGAAGGCTGAGTCAACCTTGAGCCTGGCGAGATTCGAACCTGCAGTAATTGCAGGCAGCTGGTCTTAATAACAGGGTGCTTTAGACCACTGTACTATCAGGGCTCTTGGTAGTACAGTAAAAGACTCTACAAAGACCTCCTTCAACATCAAAAGAAGAATTGGGATTAATAGATTCTAGAGAACAAAAGTGGTTATCAGTAAGCATAGATGGACAGAATGTGTGCCATCTTTTTCTGCTTAGGCAGAATATTTAAAAGCTCTTTCTTTTTACTCGAACTATAAATGTTTGGCTTTTCAGAATTCAATGCTAGCCTCTGGACGCCTGACAATTCATGTGTTCCTTCCAGCCTGATTATTATTTACTGGCAGAAAAACATCTCCTCTTCCCAGTAGAAAATAAATAAAATAAAATAATAAACACCCACACTACTTTTTAGAACATTTATGAAATAAATTTAAAATAAAGTCGAAGAACAAAATCTACTGTGTCAAGTTATTTTGGTGACTGCTATTTGCTCTTAAAGCAACAACATCCTGATGACTTTCATTCTGGGAAAAAAATCTTTCCTAAGACAAACAAAGCATTTGTACAAACTGCACTTTTAGAGGGATGTGAAGAAAGGAAGGTTGTTCCTCTTGCTCAATATGGAAACCGGAAACTTCTTCAGAACAAAAATGAACTCAGAGACCCACATTCAGAGGAATTTCTGGGTCCTGAATCATGTTTTAAACCCAAAGTCTTTGGTTTCTAACTCACCTGCTGACAGTGAGTTTAGAGTGGCATAATCAGATACAGATTAACAGACTTGGAAGGAACCTTGTAGTCCAATCCTCTGCCCAAGCAGACCCTACACCCGCAACCTATGGCACGCATACCACAGTTGGCACACGGAGCCATATCTGTGGGCAAGTGAGCGTTGCCCTAGCTCAGCATGTGCATGCTAGCCAGCTGATTTTTGGGCGTTCTGGGCGCGCCGGAAGGTGGGAAACAGGCCATTTCTGGCCTCCAGAGGGCCTCCAGGGGGCTGGGGAAGGCCGTTTTCGTCCTCCTCAGGCTCCTAGAAAGACTCTGGAGCCTGGGGAGAGTGAAAAACAGGCCTACTGGGCCTACTTTGCCATTGCATGCCAAAAACGGGGAGCGTGGGGGGTCGCACACGTATGCGCGGGGGGGCGGGGTGCATAGAATTATGGGTGTGGGCACACACACGCGTGACCCCGTCCCACTCCCCCCACTTTTGGCACACGATGGCAAAAAGGTTAGCCATCACTGCCCTACACCATTTCTGACAGATGGCAGTCCTGTCTCTTCTTGAAAGTCTCCAGTGATGAAGCTCTCACAACTTCTGAAGGCAACTTCTGTTCCATTGGTTGATTGCTCTTACTGTCAGAAAATTTATCCTCATTTCCAGGTTGAATCTCTCCTTGATCAGTGTCCATCCATTATTCCTTGTCTGACTTTCATCTGCTTTGGAAAATAGGTTGACCCCTCCTCTCTGTGGCAGCCTCTCTGTGGAAGCCCCTCAAATACTGCTATCATGTCTCCTATGGTCCTTCTCTTTAGTAGACCAGCCATGTCCAGTTCCTGCAACCGTTCATCTTATGTTTTAGCCTTCAGACCCCTAATCATCTTGGTTGCTCTTCTCTGCACTCTTTCTAGAGTTTCAAAACTATTTAAACTATTTAACTGGTGTTAATAAAATTGTCCTTATGAATTGCAGTCTAAAGAGAGAAAACAAGGTGGAGTTCTTTGGGATTGATAGGGCCCTCAGCTTCATCTTCCATGTTGGATGGCTGAATTTAGAAACTGACCTCCATACGTTGACCCTAATGCCTGATAATCTCATGGTTGTTCAAGATCACTTCAGAAAGTTTAAAATGTGGCCCCACATCCATGAATTACACAGGAGCATCTGCAGGGATGGGATGAACTGACGAAGCCGCGGCTCAGCTGAGCACACCTTGATTTTTCTGAACCTCCACAGATACTCCTGGAAATATTGTGAACTCTTCGCAAATCTGAAATGAGTCCAACTGAGAAAAACAGAGTTAAATATGCAGGGTGAGTATATGCGGTGGGGGCATCTACTCATGTACAAAATTACATCTCTTTACTATGTCATATATTAAAAATAATGGACTCTAGAGAGACTTTTCTGGAATGTTCTGGTTTATTAGATAAACTACTTAAAACTATAAGCAGAAGTTGAGAGGATTTTTTTTTCTACAATGGGCAATGAGAGAATCAGTCTCCAGATATTTTTATTTTGTCACCAATTGTCACTGTGGTTTTCTCATTGCCTAAAATTTCATTTTTATTATCCTTCCCCAAGAAGAATAAATAAACCAATTCACTACGAATAAATTCATTCAATTTATTCAACATTCAGCAAAAGTTTAGGAATATTTGAGTATTATGCAGCAATATTATGCAGACTTGTTAAATGAATATATCTGGAGGCACTAGAGCAGGGGTTTCAAACTCACGTCGTCACAGTGATGTCATGTGATGTATCAGGACTTCCCCCCCTTTGCTAAAGTGGGCGTGGCCAGCGTGTGATGCATCTGGCCTGTGGGCCACGAGTTTGATACCCCTGCACTAGAGCTAACAAAGGCCAATCACCATTCATGGGATATTGGTCAACCATGCTCCCAGTGACACTTTTAGCTATGGTGCCACACATTTATGCCAAACAGGACTTACTTTTGCATGGAGAAACTGTATATATGTGAATAATTGAAAGGGATGATTTTGTATAGTTATCAAATAAGTCAAGCAAAAGCTGTGGAGAGGGACAGAGTAGCAAAGCATACACAGATAATTCCATTCCAATTCACTTCATTTGTGAAGGCAGCTGAATAAAATGATTGAGAAATCCCATCCCTACCTATCAATCCCTGGTGTGATACTTTCCTTATTTTGGTGGACTACAATGCATATCTACTATATCTTTATCTGTGGATAATATGAATTCAACTTAGTCTATCTCCATAAGCAACGTGCTCTACAATCAAACTCCGCCATCTCCATAAATGGCTGTGACTGAGGAAGAATTATTCTACTATTCATTGACAAGCCATAGTTTATGAATAGAATAACTATTCTATTAGAATCCCATAGCTAGGATCAATTTGCAAAACCTGAACTAAGGTTGAGAAAAATCTCATATTCTGGATTTTTTCCATATATTTGTAAATCTACCAGTTGTGGCATTTCCCAATTACCCTTTCATCAATGTGATTCAGTCAGCACTAGCTTGAAAACTGCAATGCATAATTCTCCAACTATATTGATTTGCGATCAAACAGTCAATCCTAGAGGAGATCAACCCTGACTGCTCTTTAGAAGGCCAGATCCTGAAGATGAAACTCAAATACTTTGGCCACCTAATGAGAAGGAAGGACTCACTGGAGAAGAAGAGCCTAATGCTGGGAAAGATTGAAGGCAAAAGAATAAGGGGACGACAGAGAACAAGATGGCTGGATGGAGTCACTGAAGCAGTAAGCGTGAGCTTAAATGGACTCCAGAGGATGGTAGCAGACAGAGGAACGTTGTCCATGGGTCAGGACATGACTTCACAACTAACAACCATAATATTGATTTGCAATTTTGGATAATGTCCACATTGTTTTCAATCAATTTTCTCGTACAGGATTTTGTAATATATTGTTTTTATGAATATATGAATTTAGGTGCTTATGTATCCCTAAGATACAATCAGAGAACTGCCTTGGAACATTTGCAAAAGGGCTTATTTTGAAGGATGTCTCTATGTTTTGTTTGCATATTGGGGAAAGCATGCAAAATTAGATACAATCACGTTCAAATGAGTATTCCCTGCATTGCTAACTGCATATTGAGTGCTATTTAGAAACTGAGCCAAGCAGCCTTTTTGAGAATTATGTTATTCTGTATCTGAGTGGGAAGAGAACCAAGATAGTTTTCTTGCTGCCTGTGGTTCCACCCATGTTTTCCTAGGCATTCAAACAAGAATTCTTTCCAAAACATAGAAATAAAAATCTTTCCCACCAGGGTAGCTGTGTGCCAACCTCCCAAAGATATTCCTTGGTATTTGCAGCAGCTGATACGATCGTGTACTCTTAAAGAATTCCATCACAGTGTAGAAAAATATATTCCTATTCATGCTTTTTTCTGCTATCCCCAATAATAAAAGCAAGTTCAGAAACACCAAAGGAAAATTCAAAGACAGTTCAACCACTCTGTAACTTAAGGCAGAGTAGCCTCTCCCACTTTTTTGGAGAGGGAGAAAGCTTAAAAAAAAAATCTTTGCAGGACACTTGGAAAATATGTCTTTCTTGTGACGGTCTGAAGATACTATTTGTACTTGCTGCAGAATGGAAAATGTCAGTAAGGTCTTTGGCACTCAAAAGATCATCTTACAAAAACATCGTCCTGATGAGTGCAGGGGAGATGATTGGTAGGATTTACACATCATGCTAAGTCCCATTTTTAAACCAGGATTTCTTTGAAATGCCTTAATAACCAGGATTACACTGAAAGCCAGTACAATGTAATGATTAAAATATTGGGCTTAAGTCTAGGTAGATTTGGTTCAAGATGACGGAACTCACTTCATCAGTCAGTGTTTCTCTTGTAGGCTGCTGTGATAGTATAAAAGGAAGAGGTCTCTCTTCCTTTTTGTGTCATCTTGAACCCTGAGAAGAAATATAATATAAATATGGTAGTAATAAACAATATTGTACTTTGGATACATCATACAAAGCTGGAAAAGGGTCTGATTCCTGAGAAAAATGGAAGCAAAAGAGAAGGGAATGACCAGCAGCAAGGTGGATAGTAAACACTGGAGATTAGTGCAACATTGGAAGACTGAAAGACTAGGTTAGGAATAGTTTGTCATGGAGAAATATCTATTTATGTAGTTGCTAGGAGTCGAAAACAACTTGATGGCACATAATCAAGTAGTAGCAGGATAAAAGAAGAGAAGAGAAGAGAAGAGAAGAGAAGAGAAGAGAAGAGAAGAGAAGAGAAGAGAAGAGAAGAGAAGAGAAGAGAAGAGAAGAGAAGGGACCTTGGAGGTCTTCTAGTCCAACTCTCTGCTTAGGCAGGAAACCCTATACCATTTCAGACAAATGGTTGTCCAATCTCTTCTTAAAAACCTCCAGTGTTGGGGCATTCACAAGTTCTGAATGCAATCACTCCCACTGAGTAATTGTTCTAACCATCAGGAAATTTCTTTTTAGTTCTAGGTTGCTTCTCTCCTTGATTAGTTTCCACCCACTGCTTCTTGTCCTGCCTTTCAGGTGCTTTGGAGAATAGCTTGACTCCCTCTTCTTTGTGGCAACCCCATAGATCAGAACATTGCTATCATGTCACCCCAGTCCTTCTTTTCATTAAACTAGACATACCCAGTTCCAGCAACCATTCTTTATTCGTTTTAGCCTCAGGTCCCCTAATGATCTTTGTTGCTTTTCTCTGCACTCTTTCTAGAGTCTCAACATCTTTTTTTACATTATGGCAGCCAAAACTGGATGCAGTATTCCAAGTGTGACCTTACCAGTGGTATTAACGCTTCAGGTGATCTTGACTCTATCCCTCTGTTAATGCAGCCTAGAACTGTGTTGGCTAGGCTGCATTAATAGAGGGAAAGCATCAAGATCACGTGAAATGTTAATACCATATGATGATGATGATAGCCATAATTATCTGTTTGAAACAGCAGGTTCTGACCACTTCTGGAGAACTGGTAGCGGAAATTTTGAGTAGTTCGGAGAACCGGTAAATACTACCTCTGACTGGCCCGGCCCCCATCTATTCTCTGCCTCTCGAGTCCCAGCAGATCGGGAGAAAATGGGGATTTTGCAGTTATCTTCCCCTGGAGTGGGGAGGGAGAGATTTTAAAGTATCCTTCCCCTACCATGCCCACCAAGCCACACCCACCAAGCCATGCCCACAGAACTAGTAGTAAAAATGTTGTGGTTTGGAAGGCCACTTTTTAATCACCTCAGTTTCACTAAGGAGATGAAGATGTACTTCTATAAATGACTGTAGACATGGGGGAAATTGATGTTATTGTATTTCAAAGTGCACCCTTAGGTGTACCTACACACATGTACAATGGGTGGAGCTTTCTTACCTGGCCAGTTGTCAGTTTATCAATCAGAGATAACCTTTTGTGGTACAATGCTAAGCATATACTAATATTTCTTTTCCTCTAGTTCAGGTAGTCATATGTTTAACAACCCTCTAATCATCAACTTACTGAAATGTTTCACATTTCACCAGGAAAATAAAGGTAGCCATTTCTTTTCCTAATCTAGATAATTCCAATCATCTCCAAATCTTGCAAGATCCGTTACAAAGAACAAAGATTTCTTCTCGGGTCATCTGTCTGGAGATAAACGTTAAGGCACATTTTACTAGTTACTTATTTTTGACATTTGAAAAAAAATTAATGTGAAGAACAGTTGCTATATTATCTCCAGATAATAAAAGGAAGTTGTGCATAGGGTTTTCTGTTTATTTATTATTATTATTTTTTGTCAAAGGAAAAAAAATAAATGTCACCCATTTGGCAGTCAAGGTCATGCAAAATATCTTGGCAGCACTGATTCCAGATTTAGCCTGAATCAACCTGGAACAAAAGCTAAGGTCAAATTCAAGCTATTATCCATTGACATAAATTCAGCTAAACCAGCAGCTACCCAGGAGTTTTACTTATTGCGGAAAAAGCTTTCTATTGTTTCAGCACCTGTAAATCAAATTTTGTTTTGTAACTTTCAGCAAATGAACATGGGAATTGTTGAAACAGTCCTGAATCATCTCAAAGTGGGAACATGATGGAGTGTTCTAAAAACAAAGAGGAAATGGGAAATAGTTAAGTCTGAAAATTAATTCTTGGGAGCAGAAAACGACAATATTTGTGTTTTGTTGGACTAAGCCACTTCAGAAAATTGAGAGACCATCAAGTCTGAATGCGTTCCTTAACAAATTTAGCACATTGGTGAGAGTGACTCTACCTTATTTTTCTTTAGTGTGCTAACTTTGTAAATATACACTGCAAAAAATGAATTTGTCTGTCTAACAGCAGGAGGGTGGAAGCAATGGCAAGCTACCATGTTTCCCTGAGAAGAAGACTGAGTATTATATTAATTTCTGTTCCAAAAGACGCATTAGGGCTTATTTTCCAGTTAGATCTTATTTTTGGGGAAATACAGTACTAAATACATCCATCTGATTGACGATCTTAACTGGGGCTTATTTTGGGGGCAAGGCTTATATTATGAGCATCCTGAAAAATCATGCTAGGGCTTATTTTCCAATTGAGTCTTATTTTCAGGGAGATACTGGTAGATGTTTCAGATATGCAATTCCCAGTTTTTTAATAGTTACATTAACTCAGATTCCTAGGAGTTATAGTTCAACAGTATCTGGAGGACCAGAAATTTCCAAGAATGATCTAGACGGGCTAGGCAAAGCTTCTCAGAGCTTCAGGCATTAGGGTTCCTCTACCCAACTTAAATGTCATTGTTTCTGCAGTGGGATCTGTCTTCTGCATTCTTTACCACTGAAATCTGATATAGGAAGCTATTAAATATATGTCCGTTCACCAGCATCTCTATGACATTATAACAAATGTTTAACTATTGTCCTATCCTGTTATAAACAGTTTCTGGGTTATGGGGAAATGACCTAACTGTGTTGCCAATTGCACAGGTCCAACCTCTGAAACATGGAAGACACACCAGAGACACACCTTAACTATGTTAGGTAAGTCATTCCAATATAATTCTAGCTCCATAGGAGGCAGAGCCAAATCTATCATTAAACAGTAGATATTGAAGGACCAGGAAAGGCTTCAAGCTATGTTTGGTCTGCTGCCCTGAGATATGTTAGAGCTTCACCACATGCATCAGCGACAGGCCAATTTCATGCATTCTTCACTGAAGAAGTCAAATCATCAACAGAAAAACTTCATGTAACAAGGCTAGAATTTAAAATGACCTCTATTTTATGATTTTCTCATAAAATAGCTATCATGGAGGAAGTTATTCCCACATGATGTGCATGAATGGGAGTGTTCAGGCATAATTCACCCAAATCATCACGCAAACTGATAACTCACAACTTCTCTAGCTGCCTATTAATGTTCCTGACTACCCCAGTTTTCTGTACCTTGGCTTTTCTCTTTCTGGGCAGATGGCACAGTTCCAAAGAAAACATACTTTTTACTATTTTGGTTTTCTAATAATGTCTTTGTAAGCCCTAAAGGGATTTCTGCAAATAAAGATAAAGCTGAAATCTGGAAAATTGGCTTTGTAACCTGACAATTTCTGATTATTTTTTTAAAACAAGAAAGAAAAAGAAAGAAAGAAAGAAACAACTCTCTCTTTCTTCCCTTCCCCTTTCTTCCTTTCTCCTAGTGTTTCTCCATGTTTGAAGATCTGACAAAGTTTGTTTGTTCCCTAAGAAGTTAGAAAATGCAGGACATAGGAGATAGGTTTTCTCTTAGCTATGCCTGCCGTCTGGAAGAGCAGTTGATATGGCCTCAACCTTATTCCAATAAGGTTTCCCCTTGGCTTTTTCAGCAGTTCCTCGGGATCTGTGATTTCTGATCTGGCTCCTTGGTGTATGTTTTGTACTTTTCTTTTGTACCTGGTAGCATGGTTGTTCCTGATAGGCCTTTTGGTAATTCTATTGTCACTTATTACTTATAATTTTCTATTATTCATTTTTAGTTGCCTAGGGTTTTGCTTGTGGAAGGGAAGTAAGCCAAAGTAAGTTATCAAAGGACAAAGGTCATTCTATTATCAGTGAAAAGGGTTGGTTTAAAATAGGAGTGATTTAATTAAAAATAATGAAATATTATATAGAATTTTTAATTTATTTCCAATCCTTAAAAACAGAAATGGATTATTAAACAACACTTTAATTGTTCCTAGTTTTACTGAACAGGAAGCAATAAAACAATTGCTCAGAAAATTGTGGATTAAAAGTTCCCACAAAAAAAATCCCTCCGTATTATTATCAGGCTGGTACTTTTAACAGCATTTTATTGTGAAAGAAAAGATGCTGTAGTCTGCTCAATAGAGAATACTCAGCAAGCTTTGGATGAATAAGCGTGATTTCCTCTAAAAAGTAGTGATGACAATTCCCAAGAAACCATTGTTCTTCCTCTTTTTGCATTTCTGGAGTAATATACAAGAGGGAAAATGTGGGCCGTATAAATAATTGACAAATCAAATACTGAAAGTTTAGTTTATGCACTTAAAGCTCCTAAGTTTTTTTAAGACAGAAGTGTGAGAGAAAAGATGAAAATATTGTACACTTCTGCTCTGTTATTCCTAGGCAATATTTGAAACTTTTCTCATTTAGCTGGATATTCTATCCCTAGCTGTTTCCTTGCTATAATTAATGGTTTTGTATGTGGCATTGTTGGTTACTGATTATGTAAGCATGTTCCATATTTTCTACAGCAATGAGGAACGGGCGTGGGATTTGAATGATTCATTATGGACAGAGCGGACAGCAGTTTCAAGAGGCACAAGAAAGAATTTTTAAGCTGTTTTGTTTACCGAGGAAAGTTAATTTTTGTTTACTATAATTTAATTAGTGCCAGTGGGGTAAACTTGACACCATTCGTCTGCAACAACACAGTGCGTTCTTTCCATGCTTCTGAAAGAGACTGGAATTTTGCCGTCAGTATTTGGAGAGTGTTGAACAAGCGATCTTCAAAACAAGCATTAAAAGAAAAAGACCTGCTGAAGAGAAAGGGCTGGCCTATCTACTGGTCAACTAATAACATAAAAATAAAAAAGACTTCAGATTGAGTTCCACTTTTGATAAATCCTTGTATGTAGAATAGAATAACAGAGTTGGAAGGGACCTTGGAGGTCTTCTAATCCAGGGGTCTGCAACCTTAAATACTCAAAGAGCCATTTGGACCCATTTCCCATAGAAAAGAAAACACCGGGAGTCACAAAACCTGGGTAGGTGTGGCCAACTCAATGTCACTCACTTCCACCAGTCACATGCCCCCCCCCACCAGTCATGCCTACCCAGCCGCTCATTAGGGCAGAGAACCAGTTGTTAAAAAACACCGGGAACCACAAAATCCTTTTGACATATCTCTCCCCTCCCTCCCTCCCCTCTCCCCCCTCTCTCTGTATCTCTCTATGTCTTTCTCTCTCCCCCTCTCTCTGTATCTCTGTGTCTCTGCCCTGGCCGCTTCTCCATCCCCCACCATCACTCTTACCTTCTCAAGCCAGGCGAGGAGTGACTGGGAGGGGAGGGTGAGAGGCGGGGCCAGTCAGTGGTGGGATCACCCAACAGGGAGCCACAGCAGAGGGCCCAAAGAGCCGCATGCAGCTCCGGAGCTGCAGATTGCTGACCCCTGTTCTAGTCCAATCCTCTGCTTAGGCAAGAAACCTTACACCACTTCAGACAAATGGTTATCCAACATCTTCTTAAAAACTTCCAGTGTTGGAGCATTCACAACTTCTGGAGGCAAGTTGTTCCACTGATTAATGTACATGTACCTGTACATTTTTCTTGGCAACAGTGTCACAATTTGTCATTTTGTCAGTGTCTTCTCATGAATGTTTCTACCGTACAATTACTCAGTATTCCCTGATGGGCTTCCATCCCAGTATAAATTAAGCCTTAATTGTTTAGTTTCCAAGCCTTGATGATGTCAGGCAAGTGCTATTACCTGCTGAGATAGGGCTTACTTAAAAACATTAACTAAGGAAAGATTTAGAGGCCCAGGGTTTGGCAAAAAGGAAAGAGAAGTAGTAAAAAAAAAAAAAAAAGAGAGCGAGAGAGAGAGAGAGAGAGAGGGAGAGAGGGAGGTATTTAGGTCTTTCAAGAAGGTCTTTTGAGAAGACCTAAGTATCATTTATGGGAAGGGAATTGATAAAGTTTATAGGAATTGCTTTGAATATAGAGCATCATAACTAATATCTCTGCTTCTGCAAAAGACTTTTGTTTGAAATTTAAGATTGCCATTGGCACCAGTATGTGCCAGCTCTTTAGGTAAACCAGCTTAGGAAACAGACTCCATTAGAAGACTAGAACTATACTTAATTGAAAATATGTTATATAATAACAGAAACTTGCAAGCCTGATTGTGCTTTACCTGTCTTCCTTCTTCAATCCAGTGGTGGGTTGCCCCCAGGTTTGGTCTGGTTCTTGCGAACCAGTAATAAAACTGGCGGGAGGCTCCGCTCACCCACCTGGATGTCATCATAGATGATTTGTGCATGTGCAGAAGTTTCTGCGCATGTGCACGCGCAATCCCGTTGTGAACCAGTAGTACAGGTAAATAGAACCCATCAGTGGTGGGTTTCAAAATTTTTTACTACTGGTTCTGTGGGTGTGGCTTGGTGGGCATGGCATGGCTTGGTGGGCATGGCTTAGTGGGAGTGGCAGGGGAAGGTTACTGCAAAATCCCCATTTCCTCCCGATCAGCTGGGACTTGAGAGGCAGCAAATAGATGGGGGCGGGGCCAGTCAGAATTTTTATTACTAGTTCTCCGAACTACTTAAAATTTCCACTACCGGTTCTCCAGAACTGGTCAGAACCTGATGAACCCCACCTCTGGAACCCACCCCTGCTTTAATCCCAATAAATCATGAAGAAGCTGCATGAGTTTCTTCCAAATACAATCATATTTCCCAGAATTTAAGCAATGTTTCATCCCTCTTTGCTTACAGAATAGTTCTTGCCTCTTTCCCTCAAGCTCATCTCTGATTCTGGAGTTAGGATCTCCCTGGAACTAGGACTAATGGTCTGGCTGGATATAAACAGCTTCCTATTGGTTGTAAAAGTGAAATCAGAGGAGCAAACCTTAAATGAATCACCTGAAGATCTAGTTGAAGGAGGCTGTTGGAGGGCCAGTGATGATCCATGATCATGAATGACCTTATCATAGACTATGCAATTGTTTTTGGAAGGTTGGTTTCAGAATATCTGAATACCAGAAACAGAGAAAGTCATGTCTCTCTTTTAATCATTAACTTTGAGCCTGAAGAGACATGTGTGCTAATCATGGCTATGACAATTAGATATAATTCCACAGCATTTGCCTGGCAGTTATGATTAGTCATAAAGTATAGTTGGCATTTCAAAAATAAAATAGCTAAGCAAGTCCTAGTTCCAATATCTGATATCTCTTGGCTGAATTGGAAAGGCTTCATCGGAAAATGCTGAAACACAAAGCTAGAAAGACCATGGGGTTGACTCAGTATAAGACAGCTTCCTATATTTCTAAGAAAGTAGCAGGAAAGGAATCATCAGATGTTTGGGTTTTGCACCGAGCTGGAAACTCAGAATGTGGTCAACCAGAGCTAAGCTGTGCCACAAGATATTCATCACCTCATAACCCTCAGTGTCTTTCCAGAGGGCATTGATAGCAAGATTAGGAAGCCTAAGGCTTCTTCCTGGGTTTTAAAGTCCTGCAAGTACAGTTTTTCTTGGCTGGGATATCTCCATGCGGTCAATCTCCCTTCAGGCCACCCATTCTTTGGGAATGTTTTCTTGGAGTGTGGTCTTTTCTTGACCAGTGTCTCAGCACAGAATTAGCAATCTGAAAGCTGAGTCTTGTTTCCGTTAATGTTTCCGTTAATCTGGAAATTTTTACATTAGCAATCAATTGATCAAGGATTGATCAATATAGGAATGATCCTCAATGTTTTCAGCACTGTTTATAAGAAGAAAGGTACAATTTTGCAATAGGTTTACTATATTATTACAATTCAGTGGTGGGATACAAATAATTTAACAACCGGTTCTCTGCCCTAATGACTGGCTGGGTGGGTGTGGCCATGGTGTGTGACAGGCAGCACTCAGCCTCCTGCACCTCCCTGGGAGCAAAAACGGGTCTTGGGGGGACGCACCACCCCCTGTACCCTGTTTTGGGCCTAGTAGGCCTCTCTGCACTTACCTGGGAGCCAAAATGGGGCATGTGGGGACTCCTGGAAGGGGCAGGATGGGGCCTATCAGCAATTTAACTACTGGTTCGCCTGAACTGTCCCGAATCGGCTGAATCCCACCACTATTACAATTATTATATATTTAAAATATATACTACATGTAATATGCAAAAATATAGTAGATGTAGTCCTAATCAATAGAGAAAAAATGATGGAGAAATATATGAAAAGTAAAGAGAGAAGCGAATAGAATAGAATAGAATAGAATAGAATAGAATAGAATAGAATAGAATAGAATAGAATAGAACAGTACAGAACAGTACAGAACAGAACAGAACAGAACAGAACAGAACAGAATAGAATACAATAGAATAGAATAGAATAGAATAGAATAGAATAGAATAGACAGAGTTGGAAAGGACCTCCCGCCTGGACTATTGTAACGCTCTCTACATGGGGCTCCCCTTGAGGAGCACCCGGAGGCTCCAACTGACGCAGAGTGTGGCCGCGCGGGTGGTTATGGGAGCAACATGGCGCTCCCGTGTGACACCTCTCCTGCACAAGCTGCACTGGCTCCCGGTGGTCTTCCGGGTGCACTTCAAGGTTTTGGTTACCACCTTTAGAGCGCTCCATGGCTTAAGACCTGGCTACTTACGGGACCGCCTACTACCACAAACAGCCTCCCACCGGCTGGTATGCTCTCATAGAGAGGGGCTCCTCCAGGTGCCGTCAGCCAAACAATGTCGACTGGTGGCCCCTAGGGGGAGGGCCTTCTCTGTGGGAGCACCTACTATCTGGAACGAGCTCCCCCTGGAGATACGGAGGATCCCAGATCTGTGCACTTTCTGCCGTGCTTTGAAGACACTCCTATTCCAGCAGGCCGGCCTGGCCTAATTTTTTCCCCTTCTTTTAAATTTTTAAACTCAAATTTTAATTCATTTTAAATTATTGGGAATTTTAAATTGTCTCGGGCAAAAATTATTTAATTGGGTTTTAATCATGTCTTAACTTTTGTATTTATTTGTTTTATTTCGTGCCTGTTCACCGCCCTGAGTCCTTCGGGAGTAGGGCGGTATACAAATTTAATAAAATGAAAATGAAATGAAAATGACCTTGGAGGTCTTCTAGTCCAACCCCCTGCCCAGGCAGGAAACCCTACACTATTTCATACAAATGGTTATCCAACATCTTCTTAAAAATTTCCAGTGTTGGAGCATTCACAACTTCTGCAGGCAAGTTGTTCTACTTATTAATTGTTCTAACTGTCAGGAAATTTCTCCTTAGTTCTTAGTCCTTGCTTCTTGTTGTACCCTCAGGTGCTTTGGAGAACAGTTTGACTCCTTTTTCTTTGTGGCAGCCCCTAAGATATTGGAACACTATCATGTCTCCCCTATCATGTCTCCCCTAGTCCTTCTTTTCATTAAACTAGACATACCCAGTTCCTGCAACCGTCTTTATATGTTTTAGCCTCCAATCCCCTAATCGTCTTTGTTGCTTTTCTCTGCACTCTTTCAACAGTCTTGCTTTACAACAAGATAAGGGCAATGTCTTGTTCTTCAGATATGTTGAACTTCATTTCCCAAGCTTCCAAGTCAGCACATCTTTGTAATGCACAAGGGAAACATAATTACATGCAACAAGAATAGTCCAAACACTACAGAGTTCAAAGAGCAAAAGAGAGAGAGTCTACTGAAGACTTTGATGTTCTTATAGTATTTGCTCCTTTCAGTAATATTTAAGGAGAATATAAACATAGGCAAACAGGCAATGTTATTATTTGCAGAGTAGAACACAAGTTTTATTTATTTTTGGTCCACATTTCTACTCCACCACAATCCAGAGACTCTTGGCAACTTTCACAGAGTATGAAACCCAAATAAAACATCCACAGTATTACAATTATAAAACAGTAAAACAACACCACTCAAAAAGAAATCTTCAAACAATTAAAAAAATGAACCTGATATGATAAAATCAAAAGAAAGCAGTCCAAAACAACACTGTCTTCAAAAGTTTCTGAAAGATCAACAGGGAGGGGGCAGCTAGCCTGATTTCAGTGGGAAGGCTGTTGCAGAGAAGGGGCATTCCTATGGAAAAACAGTGCTTTCTTGCCTTAACCTCCAGAACTCCCCAAAATTTGAGATCAGTAGCAATTTCTTTCTGTTTCTGTTCAATTGAATTGGTTGGGCTAATACTAGTTAGAGTGGCCCAGCTGCCAATCCATAAATGCTCTCATAAGTTAAAAAAACCACATCTTAAATTGTATCTGGAATTCAACAAATAGTGAATGAGAGGACCTGGAGTACCTAGGCCAGTGATGGTGAACCTTTTAGACACTGAGTGCCCAAACTGCGTGCATGTGCATGCCCAAACGGAAAGGTGCGGGTGAACGCGGGGACATACATGAATGCACGCATGCACAGGCGCATGCACAGCAGAGACCCAAAGACCAGCTGACCGGCGGAAGGCAGGGCATGCCAACACCAGCAGTGCTGCAAAAGGTAAGATCTTTTTCTTTCATGAGCTTCTGTTTCATCGCTTGCAGGGAAACGTAAGCTCATGAAAGAAATGCCATGGAGATCTGACCTGGGGTGATGGCACATGTGCCAGCAGAGAGGGCTCTGCATTCGACCTCTGTCACGCATGTGATAGGTTTGCGATCACAGACCTAGACTGTTGCATTTAAGATCAATTATAGTTTATGGGTATGTTTTAAGGCAGACCCAAGTGAAGATTGTTCAGTAGTCCAGCTAGATGATGATGATGATGATGATGATGATGATAAGAGCATGAGTTACTCTGGAAAAATCCTCCTGATCTAGGTAGGGTTGCCACTGACTCACTGGCCAAGTCATCGGGGACTATCACTTCCACTGCTGTTCCAGTAGGAGCAATCAGTCCAGAAGGGCCTTCAAGTGGCCAACCTGCTCCCTGATGGATAATGTCAATTCTGATGGTGACAGAGAACCTTGGATTCAGACATACTAGGATTCAATCTCAGCCCATTTCTTCCTCCCAGAATCTGAAAACTTCCAGATCCTGGGAAGGGGCATGGATAGCATTTTCCTCATAATCCAGGGAAGTGATGTACAATTGGGTATCATCAGCATATTGATGATCAAGCACCACAAATGGTTGGATAACCTCTCTTAATGGTTTCATGTAGAAGTTAAAGAGCAGGGAACAGAGGACAGATTAGGGGCCATGGAGCTGACCTCTAATCCCCCACCATCACAGTCTGGAACTGTCTACCGAGGAAGCAATGGAATCATTACAAAACAACATCTCCTGTCTCTAACCTGTGCAGATGGTCCAGTGAGATACCAAGATGAAAACATTCAAACTCTTTTCTGTCCCTGCTCTGTTTTTCCCATTTGAGAAGGATTCTTCCCGGATACCCATGTACCTGTGCATACATATACTGATATCTGTTGGAAGGACATGTTAGCTTGTCTAAACCTTTATGGATATCTTATCCTAAAACAAAGAGAGACTTTGAGCTATCAGGAAACAGGCTGCTAACCTTTAGCTTCTCTTGATGAAACATCAACTGACTTCTCCTCCCTGGCATTTCAGTTTGGAATTGTTCTGAATGAGGAAAAAGTGCAATGGAGCTTAAGCGCATCAGTTACAATAAATATAAGACCGTTATGCCCTTTGTCTTATTAGGAGGCATCTAACTGGTCATATGTGCCTTGTGTCAACTCATCAATGCTGAACTTCATTTGTCAGCTATGACAATAACTTCGATTTACAAAGATGAAAATATAAAAAGCAAAGATGCTGTCATTCCACGAGAGGGAAAAACATTATACAAAAACAACAATTGGATAAAAATACCTTTGCTAGGATAATTGAATAAAGGACTCTGACAACTTTAACAAAATAACAGGAATCAACAACTTTTTTTTTGCAACTGAAGGCCATACTTTTTAAAATTGTCCTTTGAGGGCTGAAAAGGCAATGACCAAAAGGCCAAAATGGTGGGCCTTTTGAACTTTAGAAAAGGATTAAGGGACAAAGGGTCTTGTATCTTCCAGTGACTAAGCTCATTCCTATTTAATTGAAGCTAAACCTCCCTTAGATAGCCAGTTTTGTGTAGTGGTTAAGGAATTAGTCTAGAAACTGGCAGGCCATGAGTTCTACTCTTACCTTGGGCCCGAAGCCAACTGGGTGACCTTGGGCCAGACTATTTCTCTCAGGAAATACAGGAGGCAATGGCAAACCACTTCTAAGAAACCTTGCCAAGAAAATTGCAGGGATTTTTTTCCAGGCGTCTCTGAGAATCAGAAATCAGACATGAATGAATGGAAGAAGAAGAAAAAAAAAACGACGTTAATCTGAACATATTATATTTTAAGGTGTTTGTGTTTTTTTGACTGAGCTCACCATGTGAATCCAACCTACATGGTTTAATATTGTGGGTGATCCAAAACAGTTTGACTTATTAAATGAACCATAATTAAAGAAACCATAATTTAAAGCTAGGTCTAAACTAAGCTAGTCTGTATGTCATTCGATTAACTTTAAATCTCCATTTAGGTCTTTATAAACAGCTGCCTATTTTCTGACTTGCAATCTTTCTCCTTGTTTTTCCTCTTTATTTTTTTCCACCTATTATAGCTGATGAAGCAAGGAGGAAAAGAAGAAAAAAAATCTAAAGTGTTGCCAGCAGAAAGGAAGCCACTGATATTTACATTATATTCTGACCAAGTTAACACCCCTGATAAACCAGATCCTGTCTGGGTTTTCTTTCCAAGTGTTATACATTGTTGTAAAAAAGTGGGCATCTAGAACTTTACATCTGTCCTTCCGCTTTAAGTATTGCACAAGAGGGGGTTTAAATTGTTGTCCAACTGTTAATAAACAACCCATAATCTATCCCTGACTTTAAATCCATAGCATTTGAAATCAATGGAATTGCACTAGAACCTATGTATATTTACTCAGAAATAACACCTGTGGAGTTCCATAAGAATCAGTCCCAGAAAAATAAGGGGAAAATTGCTACTTTAAATATGGCTAGATCTTTGCTGGATTGTAATACTCAACTATTGTGTGCATATTCAGAGAGATGTATAGTTACTTAACTTCTTTAAGTGCTGATGAAGATAAATAAAAACAAGATATAATTCATGCTGTTATAAAATAATTTCTATTTTCTGAAATAAGTAGACTTTGGCTTTCCCTGCGTGCCTTTAGTTCACAATTTGGATTTTATCCAATTGTTTCTGTTTCATCAAAGATGGTATTTAAAAACTGATTAATTAATGATTAGAAGGAATATAGAGGAAGGTTGGGGAGAAAATGAAGGGAAAAATAATCCACTAACATTTTGCATTTTGATGTTCTTCTGTACTGGGTTCGGTTTTTTAAAAAATATTTCACTCCATGTCCATATTGCACATGTGAAAGAGACAGTATAACTGCCTTGACAAAAGTGCTGCTTCTTTACAAAAGAACCTTATGTAAAGGCCAGTTAAAATGTTACCAAAAAATGACAAATATAGCAGGGTGACTCACTAGCATTTCCTGATCCTGTGCTCCTTGGTGTGAGGTAAGAAGTGAACTTTCTCAGACACTTCCTGTTAAGTCAGGAATATTGAATGTTACAATGGACACAAAATGTTTGCCTTCTGATATCATTTGAGCCAATGGGGCCAAAAGACCATCAGAAATGGCCCATTTTGTGCTTCAACCTGTTATCAAAGCAAAACACCCTAGCACTTAAACTTTAGAATTTAAGCAGGGTTCAAAGGAAAGGGTCAGGATTCCATCAGTACCTAAGTCAGAATGATATTGCATCTTTCAAGGCCATGACTGTGTGACACACACAAAAATTTAAAATATCTGAGAAGAGACCGATCTGTATTTCCTGCTTGCCCAAATGTATGGGCAGCCTGCAGACTCTTTGGGGAGGGAAGGAACAAATCATAGAGTCCTTAGCCTGGCTGGCTCAGCAGACTCTACCAAAACTTTCTGTCTCTAGAGAAGCAGAATACTTTTCTGCTGGCCCAAATAGAGTAGATTGGCTCTCTTGTTGCTCTTCATTGCATTCTGTACCAAAGCATCAAGTGTGTGTGTGTGTGTGTTTACAGGTTCTGTAATGGGACTGGAACTTTCTTTGTAGATTTTTCTTTTGCTTCACAATGAAATGCTGGTGTTTCTTTGCCATGTTTTTTTTCCCTTCTTTTAACTAGGTGAAAATGACTAGAGTTTTGCCAGGTTTCCTCTTCTAGCCCAAGTGAAAGGAAGAAGTATAAAATTGTTGTTTCCACTAGTCTTCAGAAGACTGTTCACTGAACAGAAAGCAATTGGCACTGGTGTTTCTGGCGTGGGTGGGAAGGAAAATGAAGCTGGCCAACCCACCAATCAGTTCTGCGCTAACTGTGGTCTATATAAAAAAAAATCTCTTGGCCAGTTGTCTGGCTACAGTGGGGGCGAGGTGTTGAAATCCAGAATTTTTTTTAAAAAAAAGCTAGTTAGAATAATCTGAACAGATTATTCAAAGGAGTCATAGCTAAAGTCTACAATGAGGAGAAGCCCAAACACTTAGCTTGCCATTCTGGTCAATTTTTTGCTTAGATGTAATTGAGCTATTGATAGGCGTTTTATTTTCCTGTCAAACTGCTTGCTGAAATGTCTCCTTTTTGTCTGACTTCATCTGCTCTAAACACTAAGGGAAGATTTTCTATTGATTGACAGAGTAGAAGGATGGAAGGTGTCTCCATCTCATACAGCAGGTGGAGAATACCCAGGGTTAAATGGAGAAACTGCCAGTAAATTGGCATTCTGTAAACTGCTCATGCCCACTACATTGGCCAGTGTGTGAGAGTATCCATTCAAAACTCAAAATACCAACTATGGTCCCATAAGCAATTGCACTGCTTCTCAACCTTGGTATCTTTCAAATGTGTGGATTTCAATTCCCAGAATTCCCCAGCCAGCATGTCCACACAACTTAAAGTTGCGAGGGCTGAAAAACACTGCCTTGTTGTGACCAATTATATTCAGATCTATTTAACATAGGCCAATGTTAAGATGCTCATGCAGAGAAAGTCTATCTGAGTGGTTGCTATGAGTTGACACAACTTGATAACACATAATCACTCATTCACTCACTCAGTCAATCATCAGTCAATTACTTTTAAAGTAAGGAGAACCAGAGATATTTTTTCAATGAAAGCTGTAGGAATGCCTTTCAGCATAGTGGAATACTGTTCTTTATCTGAATGAACTAAACTTTTTATCTCAGTTATTTAACCATAGTGATTATTCTTTCAGTAATCCCTATGGTTTGATAGATAGATAGATAGATAGATAGATAGATAGATAGATAGAGAGAGAGAGAGAGAGAGAGAGAGAGAGAGAGATGAAATATATAAGTAAATATCTATAAAAGAAAAACTCTTATATAAGAAAAATTCTTATATATACCGTATTTTTCGGAGTATAAGACACACCTTTTTCCTCCCTAAAAGGGGGGTGAAAATTTAGGTGCGTCTTACACAGCAAATGTAGCCCTGCACACCCACTGGCCCCCACCCTTTGGCCTCTGCCTCCCAGCAGTTTACCTCCTTGCAGCAAGCAGCAAGAAGAAACAGCTTATTTCAGCTTCAGCACAGCCTAATTAGTACAAGTTGATTGGAACGGCCTCCTGACTCTCAGCTGTTTTGCTCTCAGGTGTTTTGCGTGGGCCTCTGCTGCTTGCTGCGAGGAGGTAAATTGCTGGGAGCAGATTTTTTTTTTCTTGTGCTAATCAAGCTATGCTGAAAATGAAAGTAAAGCAGGCTATTTGCTGGGAGGCAGAGGCAGATTTCTTTTTCTTGTTTTCCTCACCAGAAAAGGTAGGTGCGGTCTTATAGTCCGGAGCATCTTATACTCCGAAAAATACGGTACTTCAGTGGAAACAAGTCCAAATAGTGAGCTCTTCTGCGAGTAAATATGGCTACACGATAAGCTGTTTGCATTTCTCTGGTCAATTCTTCATGGTCAGTTTGTTCTGACACTCCATGCTGTTTCTGTTTGTTTATGCAAAGCTTTTTTCCTCTTATTGTCAGGATGTGTGAATCCAATCGCCACTTGCACCTCTCAAAGAAATGATTGGCACTGCTTAAATTCCAGATATGCTTTAGAGATGCACAATAGAGCTCTCCTACTTACATCTCTCCCCTCCCACTTCTCTTTGGAGCTAGTTAATTCAACATTAGGTAGATCACCCTGGCTTTGTTCCCAGAATTTAACAGTGAGGGCCTTGTGAAATGCTAAACGATGTGTATAACTGTGTTCAGGCCCTCTGTGAGCCGAGCGGTCAAAACATTTGATGTTTTGAAAATCTGCTCTAAAGAAAAAGTGGAGAGGGAGGGAAGAGTGGAAATAAACTGGACATATGGAATTTATTAATACATCTGTTGAAGTTCAAGCTGCCTGTCCCAAATTTTATAAAATTGGAGGCTTCAGTCTTACCTTTTAGGAAGGAGCATCTTTTCAACATTTTTTTCTCTTGCTATTTAGCGGGTGCAAAAGCTGTGAGAGAAGATTCATGAGTAGGGACATCAAGTCTTCCAAGGAAGACTTGAGAGGACCAAGTTTTTTTAAAAATCTGAAGCATTGATTTTCCTTTGAGCAGTTGTTTATCTCCTTCCCTACCCAATAAAATCAGTTTCTCAACTCTTGATCACACTGAGCCTTGGAGTAATACGTGGGCGGGTGGGTGGGTGAATAGGGGAGGAATTTAGTTCTTGTGCACCAGTTGCGCCCTTTCCTAGACCGAGATGCCCTCGCCACGGTCACCCATGCCCTTGTTACTTCTTGGTTGGATTAGTGCAATGCCCTCTACATGGGGCTGCCCTTGGGATGCATCCGGAGGCTCCAGCTGGTCCAGAATTTGGCCGCGCAGGTAGTTATGGGAGTTCCTCATTACTCCCATGCAACACCTCTCCTGCGCGAGCTGCACTGGCTGCCAGTTGCTCTCCGGGTCCGTTTCAAGGTGCTGGTACTTACCTATAAAGCCCTACATGGCTTAGGCCCGGGGTATTTGCAGGACCATCTTCTGCCTTCCTCCCATCGTCCCGTGCGCTCCCACAGAGCAGGCCTCCTCAGGGTGCCATCGGCCAAACAATGTCGATTGGCAGCCCCCAGGGGGAGAGCATTCTCTGTTGGAGCGCCGACCCTCTGAAATGATTTGCCCACCGAGCTCAGGATAGCCCTGGACCTCCTCTCCTTTCGCCGCAAACTGAAGACGTGGCTCTTCCGTCAAATAAATTGATCTGCTAGGGGTTGCACAAACTGTAATAATTTTAAATATGGTTTTTAAGGGGCTTTTAACTTATTTTGTGATTTTGTGATTTGTATTATTGATTGTTGTTGTAAGCCTCCTTGAGTCCTTCGGGAGAATGGCGGCATATAAATCGCAAAAATAAATAAATAAATAAATAAATAAATAAATAAATAAATAAATAAATAAATAAATAAATAGCAACAAGAGTCCATCAGTCTCCTTGGAGATGCAAAAACTGCTGCCACAGAATAGGAAGATGAAGAATATCAAGATTTATAGTATCATATATCTTATTTATAGCCGTGGTGGCGCAGTGGTTAGAATGCAGTACTGCAGGCTGTTTCTGTTGGCTGCAGGCTGCCTGCAGTTCAGCAGTTCAATTCTCACTGGCTCAAGGTTGACTCAGCTTTCTATACTTCAGTAAAACGAGGACCCAGATTGTTGGGGGCAATATGCTGACTCTGTAAGCCACTTAGAGAGTTCTGTAAAGCACTGTGAATCGGTATATAAGTCTAAGTGCTATTGCTAAGTGCTATTCCTATAAATTTCTCTCCGTTATACCTAGGGAAATCTTGTAAACAAAGGTGTCTATTATTATCTCAAATTAGCCAAGTATGTGACGGGTTTATATAGAAATCCATAGGCATTATGCAATTGGATTCAGGTAGTATGACATCAAGTTGTTTATACCAAGAATTGTAAGACTGTGAATGGATTTTAAAAAGTCAAGAGCTTTGCAGTTTTACTTATTTTCATTGTTGAGAAAAGAGGAAGCAAAGATACTATCTTTCCGAGTACATTTATAGTGGAAATTTTCTTCATGTACAGTGATACATCCAGTGTTCCACCAGATGTTGAGTTTGATTCAAGAATATCTGTACTTTTTCATAGCAATTTACATTTTTATTATCATGTGTACTTATTTGTTAGATTTATATTTCACCCACAAGCATCTTTCATCATGCTTCCTCCTATTTATTTATTTATTTATTTATTTATTTATTTATTTATTTATTATTAATCATATTTCTATGCCGCCCACTCTCCGAGGACTCTGGGCGGCTTACACCAAAGACAGTATACTAAATAGCATATCGCCCCCTAACAATCTGGGTCCTCATTTTACCCACCTTGGAAGGATGGAAGGCTGAGTCAACCTTGAGCCAGTGAGATTTGATCCGCTGATCTGCTGCGCCACCTTGGCTCAGTTAATCCTAATCCTAACAAAACCCCTATGAGGTAAACTGGGCTCATTTTCAATCCTAAACATCATTCAAATCTAAGAGAAATGTATCCACTTTTTAAAATGTGGACCCTATGCTTTGCAGATATTTATAACCTTTAGGGGTAAGAAAAAGGTAACATTCCAGGTGCTTCTAAAATGACAATATTATTTTGTATGGTTATGTTTCTTCAAGAGGGTGAAACTATATTGTAACAAGTTCTGGAATGCCACAGATGGACCATCCCTTGATTTGAAGTAAGTTTGGAATAAGTCCAAACTGGACACAGGCAAAATTAAACACACAGTCCAAAGACTGAGCATTTTTAGTCAGTGGCAGTGAAATACTGACTAATTGCTGAACAATTAATTAATTTTACTTAACCAATTACTGATTAAGGGGGAAATGAAAAGAATTAGAGTTATCGCAGTCAACTAAGTCAACCAGATGTTGTCAACAGTCGACTCCTAAGAAATCCCAGCGTAGTGGGCTAGATTGGGGAGCTGATAAATACTACAACTTGTTCATTCCCCCATGTTGCCAAAATAACTGCATAGCTGTGTCCAGCTCAACTTGAGGAAGTCTTTACCATTGAGCTCTAGTTGGTGACAACATCTACCTGGACTTTGAAAATATCAATAGAGTTCAATACAACCAGTATTTTGGTCCATCAAGAAAGTAATAGGAGCACGATGGCTCATAAGGTTAGGATGCTGGATTGATGATTGGCAGGCTCACGTTGGGACCAGGTTAATTCTGTGGGACTGGGTGAGTCACATGATCCAGCTCCTGTCAATCCAGCAGTTCGAAAGCAGGCAACCACAAGTAGATAAATTAGTCTCTCTAATCCCCGTACCTTTTACCTTAAACTGTCTACTGTGGACATTTCATGTTTTTTAAGAGGTCCTTAAGGAGGCGTGCATAAGTGCCTACTGTTCCTGTCCTACTGTTCCTATTTATACATACTCATTTTATGTGTTTATGGCTATGTTTTGCTTATTTATTTCCTTTTATTTGTGCCAATTTTTTTTCATGTGTCCATATCTATGTCTATATTGTTACTTGTTTCTTTGTACTTGTTGACAAAATAAATAAATAAATAAATAAATAAATAAATAAATAAATAGGTACCACTTAGGTAGACAACTTAATGAGACATGAAAGGAGCCCCCAATTGAGCATCCCTCAGGCAACAGTGATGTCATCGTTCAATCCTTTCAACCCAAAAGTGCTTTGGGTCCCAGTATGACTGTAGTAGTATTGTATTGGTTGTATCCATGGGGAAATTTTACCCGAGAGCTTAACATGCTTTATATGTTCAGTTTTTACTAGAAATCAAAGGCCATTTAAATAAGGAAATAGGGGCTTCATAAAAATCTATTCTGTAATCTGAACTATAGCATTGCACACAGACTTTTCAAAGATACAGTACTGAATCTTTGTTGAGCCCCCAGGCAAGCAAATTATTTTGGATTGCTCAACTTTAATCTGACCACATCAGATTTTTTTCACTAGAGATACTTGAGTAGATTATAAATCTACAGGCAATGGCTAAATGGTCTGCTGTGTGAATGCTTGGGTGGTTTAGGGGTAGGGAATTTTTGGTGGGTGGCGGTGTGTCTGGGGATTGTCATGTGTCTTGGGCTTGGTCTCTGGGTGTTATGTGAATTTCGTTGTATGGGTATATTGTGCATATACATACAATGACAATAAACTTTATATATATAAACTGAAAACGGCTTAAATATTTATTGATTAATTGATTGATTGATTGGTTCGATTTATATGCCGCCCTTCTCTGGAGACTCAGGGTGGCTTACAATGCATTAAGCAATAGCCTTCATACTTTTGTATATACCTGCTTAGTAGGGCTTTCGGCCCTCCCTAAGCGGTGTTCTTTTTTAATACAAAGTCAGCTTATTGCCCCCACAATCCGGGTCCTCATTTTACCTACCTCAAAAGGATGAAAGGCTGAGTCAACTTTGTGCCTGGTGAGATTTGAACTTGCAGTAATTGTAGGCAGCTGGTGCTACTTAACAGTACTTTAGTCCACTGCGCTACCAAGGCTCTTTTTTGGCGGCTGCTCTTTTCAAATGAAGTAGGAGCCACTGTTCTGCTTATGCATGAACTCCTTTGGAACATATTTTTACCTACAGCTCAATAAAGATGTAAAGACATTTTTTTTTTTAATTTGATTTATATGCCGCCCTTCTCCGGAGACTCAGGGTGGCTTACAGTGCATTAAGCAATAGCTTTCATACTTTTGTATATTTATACAAAGTCAGCTTATTGCCCCCTACAAACTGGGTCTTCAATTTACCTACCTTAGAAAGGATGGAAGGCTGAGTCAACCTTGAGCCTGGCGAGATTTGATCTTACTTTAATTGCAGACAGCTGGTGTTAAATTACAGAGCTCTGTCTGTTGAGCTATCCAGGCTCTGGTTAATAGTACCTTGTTAATAGGTACTATTAATCACATTAATAGTACCTTGTGTTTTCTTTTTTATGACACTTTTCACTGTAATCATTTTTTTTAAATAAAGGTGTTCACAAAGAATGTATCCGTCCTTACGGTATAATTGCAATTATACAATTAAAAATGCTATTAGTAGTTACCAGCTAGGACAGGGGTGTCAAATTCCTGTCATCACAGTGGCATCACATGACGTACCGGGACTTTTTTGCCCTTCGCTAAACCGGGCAGGGGTGGGGCCAGCCCGTGATCCATCCAGCCCACGGGCCGCGAGTTTGACACCCCTGAGCTAGGAGGACTGATATTTTTTGTGCTGGTAGAATGCAAAATGAAAGGAAATTTAACTCATTTCTTCCTTCTTTTGGTCCTGAAGAAACTCCCTCAGCCAAAATTGGTATTTGTTCTGGGATGAGTCCCTCCATTAATCTGAAGCACAGAACTGTATTATATCAAAAAGCTGGAGGCAAAATAAACCTCATTCAAATTATAAGATTGCCCTAAAGGAAGCTGATATTATTAGTGTTGGACATTCTAATCTAGCAATTACTTATGGTTACAGAAACCTTAACGTATGCAAAACCATCCCAACTGCACAACGAAAACGAAGGAAGAAATAAGCTTCAAACACCTTCACATACCAAAATAACTTTTATTGAAATTAAAAGGGCAATATAACATATTTGCACAATACTGAATTCCTAGGACTTTTTTCCTTTTTTAAAAAAATGGCTGAATACGTCCACGATTGTCGTTTGATTCCTATCCCCTTGTTCTCCAGAAGTTCAAGACAATTTACCTCAGGGGCAGGCAGTTAATTTTCCTAAGAGACCACATGAGAAGCTGTGAATGTTGTGAAGGGCCGAACCAATGTAACCTGATTTGATGTCCTCAAACGCCATCACCTCAACTCCTCAGGCTGCTTTAGGCATAGGATGAATACTGTACAGATGCAGAAAAATGCTTTCTCTTCTCTGCCTTCTGTGGCCACCAGCCAACTGAAGGAGCCAACTCAGTTACTTCTCTGCTGCCTCTTGTGGAACACTTGTTTATATTTGATTTCTAATTTCTGATTGACCTCATGTGAGTTGGACAGAGACATCCAAAGGGCTGGATGTGACCTGGTTTGGGGAGGGGCATAAAATACCCAAATTTGGTTTACATGGTACTCCTTCCTCCAGTTTTAGCCCCACAATATCAGCCATTTGAGTGAAATTTCAGTGTAAGCTTATTACTGAACCACAGTTTCCCAGAGAGCTCATAGACCTGACCTTGGTCTCGCCCATCTTGGTGTAACATTTCAATCCCTGTACTATACATCAGGCTTAGGCAGGAATTGTTAAACCATCATTGCTCATTCACAATATATGCTTAGTCAATAGCAAAGAAACAGTATTATTCATTAGATCTATATTTCATGCAACCTGAATGGTTCTTTTTACACATGCAAGTCCTTCCCAGATGAAACAGTTTGGAAATGGTGATCACGTATGAATAAATAGACCATAATTGCCACAAAGATCAGGCAGTTCTGTTGGGCTGCTCACTATATCTCCTTCTCCCCATCTCCACCTCATATCAGAGTTTTTGTGAATGATCACATACCTTGGAGGTTCTTGGAACGAGGCTAGAATGAGAAAATAAAATAAATAAAAGTGCATAATTTAAACCACAGCCTGCTGCTTATAAAATTCTTATCATTGTTATAGTTACACTCAGCAAATGCTGGTAATTTAGGGTTGATTCTAGCTTTATCCCAAAACTTACCAATTATCATTATCATCAGAAATATTTCTAGTTTGGATGGTAAGCTAATGTCACCAACAGCTTTTGCTGCTTTATTCTGCCCTAGATCTGCCCTAATCTGTAAGACTGTTTCTGTCTACAATTGAATTGAGCCCATAAAACCACACCCACAATACTCTTTGTGATGGCTTCATGAAAATATTTACCAGAAACAAATTCTGGAAATTAAATTATTCAAACATTCCAAAGAACTAAAGTTAATGTCAAATATTACTTTAAGTACTACTGAAGACAAAATTTGTGGACCTCATTGTTTGAGGTCTTTAATCTGGAATCCTATACAATATTATCTGTAGGAAGCACCATTAAACTCAGTAAGATCAACTTCTTGGTAAATATACAAACACTAGTGGTGTTAACAATTTGTTTTAAGGTATCATTAATTTTATTGTTGATTCTCAACCCTCCCCCAATATTGATCTATTCTGGTCAATCAATATTGCGTTACAAGGATTAAATTATGTTTAGATTAATGTATATTTGAGTGGTTTTATTGTATGTAGTCATTTATTTAGCTTTACAAGTGTACAGTAATCTCCGGGGAATTCGTGCTTGGAAAAATTAGAAGAATGAACACATGAAGGTTTGGACAGAGAATTCAAGAAAGAAACAGAGAGGGAGGGAATATTATAAAATAAACATTATACCATATGCGGGGGAACATTTTTACAGTTAGTGGCTGATCTTGCTTTCTGGCATTTTATACACATGGCCATCTGTTTGAGGGTTGTTTGCAATGGCTATTTTCCAGCATTTATGTAACTAAGCATTAGAAAGGAAATGACATCATGGTTTCCTGAACCACATTAGTAATGTCAAAATGAAAATATTGTAGGCCATTGAAAATATTTTTTGGATCCCATCTCTTTCTCTTTCTGTCCCCTGCCCCTCCGGGAAGGTAGCTTATCTCTGTTGTGCCTTATATGTAAATTATGCCTGCAAAATAATCTCTGGCTTGTTTATGTGTGTTAAAAATGTTCTCTCAAATGAAAGCCAGACAAACAAACTTCAGTTCTCTCTATGGAAAAGCTGAAATGCAATGATCAGGCTTCAACTGAGCCAAGCCGAAACTCCCTGTTTTATTTCTTAGTTGTTGTCATAAGCACTGAAACGTCCTTTCCATTTTCAGCTATTAGTTTTTCTGCCCCCATAGCCAAAATGTTTGCATTGCTGACTATTTCCTTTCTTCTTTCATTTGCTGCATTAAAGGGGATATGCTAGAGCAGTGTTCCAAGTTTCAACCTTGGTGACTTTTAAAATGTGTGGACTTCAAATTCCCACAATTCTCCACCCAGTCAACTCTGGGAATTAAAGTCCACACATCTTAAACCATGCCAAAATAGAGAAACCCTGTTCTAGACTCTTCATCTCTGATTGTGCCACCCTCTGGCCATGTTGGGAACATGGTGGAACAACAGCAGAAAGTGGATGAGTGAGGATGGATTGAGGAGTCGCTTTAACTTCTGAAGCATTTCTAGCAGGAGTACCAGATTCTGTAACAGCTTTGTTCCCTATGCCATCCATCTGGTAAACTTGCAAGATTTGTTATTCTCACCATGTACATGTATACGTCCAAACTAGACTGTGTTGTTTCTCTGTGCCATATGATATATGTGGGTATATGCATAATTTTGTATTTATTTATTTATTAATGTTTAAGTAGTGTATATTGGACGTGGTGACCTTTTGAGAGCTGTATGCAACAATATTTAATTTTAACGTATGCCAATTAGTGTACATTTAAAGTGACAATAAATTCAACCTTGTTGAGTCAGATACTTGTTAAGTATGTCCATTTCTTTGTTTTTATGGAAAAGTGTCGAGAGAGAAAGACACCTAGAAAAACAAAACAGCCCAGCTGATTCAACTTAAGAATATGGAACTGAGCCTTTTTCCTCATACCCCCAGGGAAGTGCTTTCTCTACATGCTTTGAAAACAGTTGTCCCCACAGTGTCCTTGATGTATCTCCAAAAAGAGGCCAGTGGAGGTGCTACCCTCTCATGACAATTGGGCTGTGGCTATCAAAGGCTTTTGTGGGGTAAACCCTAAGGTAAATACAGAAAGATCCCTATCTCCCTACGTTTTTCTCCTTCTAGCAAGGCCCTGCATATGCTGGAAAAGAGAAAAATGCTGCAGAGTTTTAGTAAAGAGGGAAAGAACAAGCAATGAAGATTCCTGGTAAGAATAGCACCCCTATGAATTCCTTCCTGTGATGGAATGTGGTCTGGATTCCCAGGATGGAAGGAGTCCATTCGCGAGAAGTAAGAAGCAACTCAGTTCAGATTGCTTGTGTGGGAGAAAGAGGGTAAAGACAGTCCCTCCCCAATAAGTCCTAAATAATATGCTTCATGTAAGTAGTAATCTGCTTCAGTTTGTCCATAAGTATGGCACCATTAAAAAAAAAATCTGTTTGGAAGTATCAGTACGTGTCTTTCTTGGTTTCTGGAGCCTGATATTTCCAGAAATATTGCTTTTCCTACCTGAGCTTAAAATGGAAAAAGAAAGAGAAAGAGAAAGGTTTAGTTGTGAGAAATTCTATGTTTCTGGCACCAAAGTAGAAATTATCATGGAGGCACAGAGTCCTGTAACCGAGTGGTAGGGAACAGATAAGGAGCTGGCCAACTGGAGTCCTGTAGGTTGCCATCTTCAGGTTCCACCTCCAGGTGAATCAGAAAGCTCCCCTTGGGGATTATATTGATTTTTTCAATGGAAAACACTCTTCCTGGTTGATCGTTTTGATATCGCTGCAGTTTGCCTTAGAAGGAGGATGTCACTGAGATGAAGGTTCTCCCATGAAGAAGCAACAAAGAGTTAGCGAGCTCTCTCAGCATTGGGACAAGGATGTTGTGAAAGAGTATTAAATAGTATATATAAAGGACTAAAGGATAGTATACGTTTGTGTGCCTTTCTGAAATCTCAGCATTGATGCCTTCTCTAACTGATTGAAGGAAGTTATGACTACTTGCAATTTAAGAGGCGATGTTCAAAATTTTATGGTCTTCTTTGGGAGCAAAAAATACCAGTGTACCCAATGATGTATGCTTCCCGGATAAATTTTTATTGAAGCAGACACCACCTTGGATTATTTGGTCACAGACTTTCGGGGGGGGGAATTGTCTGCATCTAAGATGAATAATCCCACATGTGGCTTTTGATCAGGGGTGGGATTCAAAAATTTTAGCAACTGGTTCTCTGCCTGGTTGCTGGGTAGGCATGGCCATGGTGGGTGTGGCCTACTTGGCCCCCTGCACCATGGCGGGGGTGGGTGTTTTCACCCATCCCAAGCTGTGGTGGCTTTCCTTGAGCCTCTGAGAGGGTGAAAAGGGCCTTCTCTGGGCTCCAGAGGCCTTCCGGAGGCCGGAAACTAGCCTGTTTCCAGACTTCCGAAACTTCTGGGAGGCTCATTTTTCTCCCTCCCCAGGCTCCAGAGGCTTTCTTCGAGCCTCTGGGAGGGCGAAAAGGGCCTCCTCTGGGCTCCAGAGGTCCTCTGGAGGCCGGAAGTGGGCCCGTTTCCAGATTTCTGGAACTTCCGGGAATCCTTTTTTGCGCTGCAGGCACTGCAGTTACCTGGCATCCAAAATGGGCTGAGTGGAGACTCCTTGGAGGGGCGGGGTGGGGTGGGTGGGGCCAGCCAGTCCTTGCAACTACCAGTTTGGCGAACCAGATATAAAATTAGCATCCGGTTTGCCCGAACCCGTCCAAACTGGCTGAATCCCACCCCTGCGTTTCATACACATTAACACACATCAATAGCTTCTTCTAGCTTCTCAGTACCTAAGTTTTTATTTTATTAGTACAGATGTCCATTGTTTTCTCCAACTGTTTATGGAGAATATGGAGGCCAATCTCTATCTGGTCTTTGTTTAGAAAAGGTAGGCATTTATTTTTTCATGCATGGTGCCCTACTGAATAGAAAAGCCATCATTAAAGGTAAATTTGTTGTCACAATTGCTATATTGATATCCTTGACTATGAGCAGACTACCTCTAATTGGAGCTTCCATATCCTCTCCCAATGTTAAAAGAACAGAGAGATTAATGCCCACAGTGACTAAAGACTATACCTTCTGTGAATGTCAGCTTTTGGGGAAAGCATTTCAAGAAATGGACACCACTGGTTTTCCAGGAATGCTCCTTTATTATACCAAGGTATAATAACAAAACCTCAAAAGCCCGTCTCTCCACTCCTATATTAACTAAATCGAGGAGAAGTTATTCTGAGTTTCTTTCTTACACTTGCTTATACTTCTGGATTATGTTTATCACTCCTCCAAATCCCTCCTTAATGGTTCTTTTAAACCAAGGCCATCTCTAAATACCTTTACAGTGATAGATTATGAGGTAATAAGCAGTGTTCTTATTGCATGCTCCTTATTTCCCCCACTGCCCTTTTTGTCTTAAATTATAGTTTATAAGTTTCTCTCAGAGGAGGAAATTCAACTTATTTCCTCCTGAACTGATTAAGGCTGACATAATTTATTGCTCACCCGAGTAGACTACTTGCATGACTAGCTAATTGGACTGGGTAGAGATGCACAGATCATTTTTATTATCCACATGGGCAGATTATATTTGTTATTTTTTTTCAATCAGCAAAAACATGTAACCACATGTGTTTGCAGAATTTCCTGACTTTATGTTAATTGTCCATTTTTTAGGTTCTTTGACACATGTATTTTCTCAATATAAGTTCCTTATATGTAAATTTCTCAGTGAAAATCTTCTTTTAAAAATATAGCTGTAATTTCCAGTACCATAACCTGCTTTAAGATAGCTTGTAGCTTTTTTAATCAAGGCAAAGTGAATACTAATTGGCTTAATTTGATGATAGTACTCAGACCAGTGGTGAAATCCAAATTGTTTTACTACCGGTTCTGTGGGCGTGGCTTGGTAGACATGGTGTGGCTTGGTGGGTGTGACAGGGGAAGGATACTGCAAAATCCCCATTCCCTCCCCACTCCTGGGGGAAGGATATTGCAAAATCTCCATTCCCAATACCAGCCAGAGCTGGTTTGCCGGTTCTCCAAACTGCTCAAAATTTCCGCTACCAGTTCTCCAGAATCTGTCAGAACCTGCTGGATTTCACCCCTGACTCAGACCTCTCTGAAGTTTGTTGGAGAATGAAATGCCACAATCTATTCCAAATGGAATATTTTATTAATTTCCTTTATATTTTTATCTGTGTGAAAATCTCTTCTTAAAACCTTGGACTATACTTCCAGGTCAACATGTTTAGGTTTAATAAAACATTGAAAGCTGTAGTGATTTAGGCAAGCAACACTCAGAAATGAGCCATAATACGATTCAGAAAGGCAGCCTCATTTGTAAAAAGTAAAAATGTAAACACCAAAAGGAAAGAGTGGTTTTGAATCCCAAATTAGCCATTAATTCCTTCATTTCAACTGAATGCTACAATTTAACAGCTCCTTTTGGAAAATCTGGAATGCTTAGAATGCAAAACGTGAATAAATATGGACAGTCTTGGGACAGTCTTGAAATTCTTGCTTATAAAAACAGGAAGTGACACTTCAAGTAGTTACAGATTTGCCCAGGGAACTTTGCTGAACCCTTCATTGTCCTAGTTTTCCTGTTTCTGTCTGAAGGAAGCTGGGAGGAGAAGTAGGAAGAGAGGTGATCTGAGGAAGAGGAAAGCAAAAACAGTTTAGCTACAAATTCTACTGGCTTTCCGAATGACTCTTGAAAAGCTAGTCAGCCTCTGCCAAAATCTCACTTAGAAATAATAGATAGGTCAACTCTATCAACAAAGGGAAGCAAAAGGTCAAATCACAGGCCATCCATGGGCCTGGGGAAACGGATGTGTTGCCATTATAATTCCTAGAAGTCTTCAAGGGGTGGGACCTGGGGAAAAAGAATTCCACTGGAAGAGGAATGCAGATGTTTGTTAACATGATGACCCAATGTTAAAGACAGATATCAGCACAATTAAGAACATTGGTTCTCTGATTACTCTTTCTTTCCTACAGGCAGAGGTAGTATTCAGCAGGTTCTGACCAGTTCTAGAGAACCAGTAGCGGAATTTTTGAGTAATTCAGAGAACCGGTAAATACTACCTCTGACTGGCCCTGCCTCCATCTATTCTCTGTCTCCCGAGTCCCAGCTGATCGGGAGGAAATGGGGATTTTACAGTAACCTGCCCCTGGAGTGGGGTGGGAATGGAGATTTTACAGTATCCTTCCCCTGGAGTGGGGTGGGAATGGAGATTTTACAGTATCCTTCCCCTGCCATGCCCACCAAGCCATGCCACGCCCACCAAGCCACGCCCACAAAACCAGTAGTACAAAATTTTGAATCCCACCACTGCCTTTCTGTGCAAGGATGAGAAAGAGGCAAAATTGGAAATTGGTCTGGCATATTGAATGGTGTATCACATATTTAAAATGATTGTAGGAAACACTATAGCTTCCTAATTTGTGTTGTGGTATAAGCAAGGAAACTAGAAATAAATATATCCTTGTTGGTCTTGGTGGTTGATGGAGGATATTTGGAAGCCACCCAAAGCCTTAGTGGTTGACAGCAGAAGTGGGCAACAATTTAGGACAAGGGCACATTTGGAACTGAGGTAGGCATTGTCACAAAATAGTTGCTTTTGGTGGATAGATGTGTGGGGGGTAAGTTTTCCTAGTCACCAAACGATGGTCATGACCAATCACAAACATCTTTCCACTCAAAAGCAAATTACTGAGGTTACTCTCATCCTTGCTGTTCAACAAGATACAGTTTACAACTTCCTTTTGTTCTTTTACCTGAGCACATGGGCCTGCTTTCAACTGCCCACCATTTTGATTTTCTAAGGGATTCAGCTCTGAGGCTCAGGGACATTTCTGTATGTAAATTTATACTTTAGATTGCTTTATGCCACACTTGTAATGCTACATAAAATTCTGGAATACAAAAAAAGAAGAAGAAGAAGAAGAAGAAGAAGAAGAAGAAGAAGAAGAAGAAGAAGAAGAAGAAGAAGAAGAAGAAGAAGAAGAAGAAGAAGAAGAAGAAGAAGAAGAAGAAGATGCTGAGACACTAGAAAGTGTGCAAAAAAGACCAGTACAGATGATAAATGGTCTAGGAGGCTAAATGATATGATGAATGGTTGAGGGAGCTAGGTATGCCTGGCCTATCAAAGAGAAGGATTAAAGGAGGACATGATAACTATCTTCCAGTAATTGGGGTGGGGTGGTGGGCTGTCATAAAGAAGAGGAAGATTTATTCTCCAAAGCATCTGAGGGCAGGACAAGAAGTAGTGGGTGGAAGCTCATTAAAGAGAGATCCAACTAGAATAAGGAGAAATTCCCTGACAGTAAAAACAATCAACCTTGCCTCTAGAAGTTGTGGGTGCTCCATCACTGGAATGTTTTAAAAATAGACTGGACAACTATTTGACTGTGATGGATAAGGTTTTTTGCGTGAGGGTTGGACTAAAAGACCTTCAGGGTTTCTTCCAATCCTCTTATTCCAACCCATCTATGCTCTAATTTCCCTGCAGGCTAACTTGAGTGTGAGGGGAAATTCTCCACAAGTTTACAGATCAGTTGTTTTTTTCCCTTGATGTTTCCCCTTTTAGCAACAGCTCTCTTTTCCTTCCTCTCTGTAATGGTCTGTGCAACTACTTCAATAGCAGATAATTTTTTTCCTAGGTTCTGCTTGGTTATTTCCGACACAGGGTAAGTATTGTAATCCTGTTATCTTCTGCTGAAAGCTTAAGTGCTGCTTCATATAATTTAAAAAAAAATCTTCTTCCTTTCTGTCTGCATCAAAGATGGAAAATCACACAAAGCATTTTCTCTTCCCCCCCCTCTTTTTTCCCCTTCTGTCCCCTCACTTCCTTTTACACACACGTTTTGGGGTGAGAGGTTCTGTAGCAGAAAAGAAAACAAATCACTGCGATTGTCAGAAAGTGCTCCATTCAGCGTTAGCAATAAAACTTTACCAAAAGAACTCTTTATAAATACCAAAAAAAATTGCTATTTGACCTTTACATAAATTGTTTTCATTACAGTGGGATTTAAGTATTTGTTTCAAATGTCCCAAAGTTTTCTAGATGCCTTTGGGATAACATAACAATAAAATGAAAAGATTTACAGATAAATCAAACATCTACTCCTGATGTGGAGACATTACTAAAATAATCAGACTGCTCTGGGCACTTTTTAATGAAATCATAATTAGCAGACTTGTAAAATCAGTCTCAAAGTTTATTGCTGCCTGAAGCAGCAGGCATGATGGCCTCTCATTGGCAGACCAAATGAGCCACTGATTCGTATCTTAGCATGGACAATATCATTGTAGGGAGCTTGGATGGTGTGGATCATGTAACAAGCCAGCTCTGCTCTTCCACCATGGCACTGTTGTTTCTTGCCTCTTGGGCCACTGATGCAGCTCTAATACTTGTCTAATATTGGGCCAACCACACAAATCATAACAGACTCCATAGAGAGGTGATCTACTCAAAAGGTTTAGTTCCTTGTAATAATCAGTCTCAGTTCTGAGGCCAAGTTTTTAAGAATGGAATTTTGGTCACACATTGTCTGTGTCCTTAGCAAGATCAGAGAAAAACCATGCTAAGGATTTACACGGCCTATTAGGCTGGTTGATTAGTGGGGGTTGGATGAGGTGATGATTTCGTCTGTTGTTTGAACTCAGTCTGACTAGTTAATTTGTATGAGCCCAGAAATTGGATAGTTTCTCAAAAGATTCAGGTGAGTTTGTGAGGAGGGGGAAGACAGATGGTTCTAGACTCCATTCAGTGCCCCCCCCCTCTCTCTCTCTCTGTGTGTGTGTGTGTGTGTGTGTGTGTGTGTGTGTGTGTGTGTGGTCCCTCCAGTTTTCTTGGCAAGATTTCAGAAGTGGTTTGCCATTGTCTGCTTCCTAGGGCTGAAAGGGAGAGTGACTAGCCCAAGGTCATCCAGATCTCTTTGTGCCTCAGGCAACATTAGAAATCACAGTTTATAAGTTTTCAGTCTTAACCACTGTACTAAATGGGCTCTTCTTTTTATCTATATTTCAAAAAAAAAAAAAGAAAGAAAGAAAGAAAGAAAAGAGTCTTGCAAATCATCTTCCATAAAACTCACCAAAAGATTATCTTTGCAGTACTACGGTAATATGAGCAGCCACTTAGACATTGTAAAGTGAGGAAGATCCACACTTAAAATAAGGAGGGATTTCTTGCTTATGACAGCTATTAAGTAATGAAACAACCTGTTTCCTACATTTAGGAACCAGAGGTTCTTGTGGAGCTACCATTTCTTTGAGATGGTCTGAGGACTCTTGCCTGGGCAGGGAATTGATCTAGAAAACTTCCTTCCAACTCTAGATACCATGATTTTATGACTGTGGCCATCTGGCTAGCCCAGACTAAATAAAGGTGAAACTAAATAGCCTGGTATTTATAGAGGTAGAACAATTTGTCTTGTAATGGAGTAGGAGTGGCTCTAATGTTATTTGTCAAATTCATCCCCATAAAAATTAAACATTTCCCTCTGTTTCCCTCTTTGAATAGGGACATCCAATATTGATAGGTTATTTCTCAGGAAATGGCAAAATATGAAAAATTGAATCTTTTCTTTCATAACAATTCCTAGAGATCCTCTTTAGGATACCGTTTAATAAAACAGCACAAGTCACGAGGGGTTTTCTTTGGAGGACAAAACTGGGATAAATTACAGTTTCGTTGTGGACAAATGGTCCTTACTCCCACATAATTGGATATTGAATATAACCCCTGTACTTATGTGTAACAGATGGGGGTTCCTTGTGTAGCTTAAAGTCCAAGGTTTGTAAGTGGGAGAAAAACCTTTGTTCGGAAGCATGGCAGGTTGATGAGTTGTGGATTTAAAATGTGCTGGCTGCATCTGCTCCTTGAAGAAAAATGCATTTTATTGTAGCCAGCTGGCTGGGCATCTTAGTCAGTTGTTTCTTATGTTCTTTCTTGGCCATTTAATTAAATTTTAAAGAATGAAATCAGAGGGCTTGCAACATTGCTTACCAGGGGAGGAGATGATCTGATTGCTCATGAGGAACTGGGGGGGCGGGGGTACTCATTTCTTAAGTTCCCAGTAGGCTCCTGACAAACCACAGCTTTGTTTATCACTTCCTGTACATGAATGAAGCTTCTTGCTGTCTGCCTGCATTGCTACATCTTGCCAATCTCTAGCTGTGCTTTAGAGAAAATATGGTCCTTTAAGGGTGATTTGCAATAGACTAGCAGGATTTGGGATTGCCCCAACTGCTCAACCTTATTGTTTTATTTATTTAAACTATTCCATGCATTGCTTTCCAGAAAACCATCATCATGGTATACAAGAAAGCAAAGGCAATAAAGTACAAATCACATCACTATCCATTTAAAAGTGGCATGCAAACAGTTGAAAAACATAATTAAAAAACCTTTTCTGCCTTCATTTATTCTACTGAAATAAAAGTAATTAGTATATGTATATGTATATGTATATGTATATGTATATGTATATGTATATGTATATGTATATGTATATGTATATGTATATGTAAAGAAAGAAGCAGACATTCTGTGATGGCTGACGAAAGCTTAGTAGAATAAAATTTTAATTATTTTAGTTATTTTAGTTCCGGAGCTCGCAGAATTCTGCTTCTTTCTTTACAAATATACCTGGAACTCGTATTTTTAGAATAGTTTGTTTTATATACATATACATATACATATACATATACATATACATATACATATACATATACATATACATATACATATACATAAAAAATAAAGGGAACACAAGCAGAAGACATCTGAGATCTGAATGAATGAAATAGCCTTATTAAATACTTTGTTCTTTACATACAGTAGTTTATACACTGCTCAAACAACTAAAGGGAACACAAAACTACTGTATGTAATGAACAAAGTATTTAATAAGGCTATTTCATTCATTCAGATCTCGGATGTCTTCTGCTTGTGTTCCCTTTATTTTTTTGAGCAGTGTATATTAATATATACAATATATATATTACAGGGTCATATGTTGAACTAAGCCATGGTTTGTATAATCATGGATTGTTAAATTAACCATGACTTGCTAGTATCATGTAACTTTCTAAGCCATGACTCACATTTTGTCTTAAATTAGAATGCGCATCCCAGTTTCGAAAGGCTAAAGGCCGAGTAGTGGGCCATGGCCTAAGGGTTGGGCATCCCTGTTCTAAGTAGTTTACAGTGTCAGCATATTGGCCCCAGCAATCTGGGTCCTCATTTTACCAAGCTTGGAAGGATGGAAGGCTGAGTCAACCTCCCAGTGGTCCTCCGGGTGTGATTCAAGGTGTTGGTGACCACCTTTAGAGCGCTCCATGGCTTAGGGCCGGGATATTTACGGGACCACCTTCTGCCACCGAGAACCTCCCACCAGCCCACAGAGAAGGGCTCCTCTGGGTGCCGTCGGCCAAACAATGTCGACTGGCGGCCCCCAGGGGGAGAGCTTTCTCTGTGGGAGCACCTACCCTCTGGAATGAGCTCCCCCCGGAGATACGAATGATTCCAGACTTACGTACTTTCCGTCAGGCCCTCAAAACCTTTTTATTTCATCAAGTCAGGCTGGCCTAATCTCTCCAATTGTGTATTTTAATTTGGATTTTTAATGGGGGATTTTAACTGTCGGGCCAAATTGTTTAATTCATTTTTAAATTGTTTTTATATTTTGTATTTGATGTTTTTTACTTATGGCTGTTCACCGCCCTGAGTCCTTCGGGAGAAGGACAGTATATAAATTTAAATATTATTATTAAAATATTAAATTAACCTTGAGGCAGTCAGGATCGAACTCCTGGCAATGGGCAGAGTTAGAATACTGTATTCTAACCATTGTGCCACCATGGCTCTTATTATCTGACATTATATCTTATTATTTGAAATTTCTGTCTCCAATGCAAGCCATTCATACAGTAACAGAATAACAGAGTTGGAAGGGACCTTGGAGGTCTTCTAGTCCAACTTCCTGCTCAATTAGGAGACCTATACCATTTCATATAAATGGCTAGCCAGTCTCTTTTTAAATGCCTCCAGTGACGAACCCTAAAATATTGTGAACGCTTAAAATTTGCCACTTAAATTTTATTTTGTAATAAACTTTCATTTTAATTTTCTTTCCTGTTTAATCGGGACAGGTGTGTTTTGCAACTTTCACAAGGCCTCTTCAGAGAATTAGGAAACAATACAGAGAGAGAAGAAAAATGCAGATCCACCCATTAATTTAGCTGAACACTAGTTTACTGATTCAAAATCGTATAATCAGAGAGTTTATACAGCAGAGAATGAATATTGTGCGGATTTCTTGGACAGAAATAGAGTTCTAATAAAATACTTCTTTTAATCAAATGGATGGTCTCCAAAGACAGATATAACTAATCTGTGACAATAATATATACAGAAAATTTGGTGAGAGTTTTTGGCAGGGCAAAAATATACCGAATCTATATAAACAGGCAGTAAACACTGGTGATATTACCTACTTGCAGTGGTGGGTTGTTACTAGTTCTCCCTGGATTGGGTGAATTGGTAGTGGTGGTGGCGTGAGGCTCCTCCCACCTGCCCGGACGCTTCTGCACATATGCAGAAGCGTCGTATGCGCGCATGAACAAACCGGTAGCAAACTAAATTGAAACCCACTACTGCCTACTTGGGTAATGAAGAGCTCCACATGAGTATATATACTGCTCAAAAAAATAAAGGGAACACAAGCAGAAGACATCCGAGATCTGAATGAATGAAATAGCCTTATTAAATACTTCGTTCTTTACATACAGTAGTTTATACACTGCTCAAACAACTAAAGGGAACACAAAACTACTGTATGTAACAAACAAAGTATTTAATAAGGTTATTTCATTCATTCAGATCTCGGATGCCTTCTGCTTGTGTTCCCTTTATTTTTCTGAGCAGTGTATTTTGAGAATTTTTATTCAGTTGTATTAAAAGTGGTACATTTATCACCCAGCTGGTTACTCAGTTTTCTCCGGGACCACAGATATCAAGTATACATGTTAGAGACTAAGGTAAGATTTACATTATGTTGCTAAACCATAAACACGTTTTACATAACATAGCCACATAATATTCTAAGTCAAAACTCAACAATCCACAGTATGACTGAGAACGATATGGGTGTTTGCAGTTCAATCCAGAATCTATGCATACAAAAACACGAAATAATCATTAAGGCTACCTCCAAACCATTGGTTGGCTGTGCTCTCCTCCTATACTGGACCCAGCAGGAAATCATGCCAACCTAAATCTCTCTGTCTTCACACTGTGTCCCTAGTATAAGGTGACCAGACGTCCCGCTTTTGGCGGGACAGTCCCGCTTTTTAGCAATTTGTCCCGCGTCCCGCGGCATTTCAAAAAAGTCCCGATTTTTCATTCTGCCTCCTCAGTCCCGCTGCCTCTTGAGCCCCAGCTGATGGCTAGAAGAAAAAAAAACTGTTTAAACTCTTGCCCGGGGCTTCAAAGGGCCGCCCTACAGGCAATCAGTGTAAAGAGTTCCTGAAGCAGTTTTTTTTTCCCCTAGCTAAGCTGCAGAAACGAAACCGAAACCAGGATCTTTGGTGGAACGTGACAAAATGAGGCAGAGAGAGATTTATTTTTATTTTTATTTTTCCTCCCCAAAAAAGGTAGGTGAAAAACTGCAAACAATGGGAAATTTAGGAGGAGAGTTCAAGATTTTAAAACACAAAAGAAAAAAAAGCTGTATTTAACTAGGGAATTGTAATAATTGAATTGAGATACTATTAATTGTATATTGTATTGAAAGCAGAAATGTTTAAGTTGTGGTTCAGAGGAATATATGGGGGAAATTATTTGGTTTATTATTATTGGTAAATATAATTAATTGATTTGTAAGAAATTGGATTGCATGGAAATAATTGGAATATTCATGTTCATATTGATTAATATACAAAAAAGATAGTTTTATAACTAATCGATTTATATTAAAATGTTGAATTTGTATTAAACAACTGTATTACATAATTACATAATTAAACAATGTGAGGATGGATATAAAAATAGATGACAATGGAAAGGGGTATAATATAGAATAGAAGGGAAAAATTGAATTTGATTAAGATTAGAGATGAGGATGAAGGGTAATATTGGTTTTTTAAAAAAAATAGATGAGGAATAAATATGGCAAAAAGGAAATATAGAAATTGTAAATTTAATTGAAGTGACTAAACACTGTTTAAATTTGTGAACCGGCCAAATACTCTGTTCAAAGAAAATAAATTGTATGTTTGTATGTGTGTTTCTAATTACTGCTATTTATTCATATTTGTTCTCTTTTATTCTTTAAAGTTTAACCATTCATTCTTTATCTTAATATCTTTATATTTGTTTGGGGTTGGCTTTCTTCCCTTTCATCTTTTTTATTGTACAGCAATCTTTCTCCTCAAACCTACCACCTCTCTCTTTTCTTTCCTTCTTACTTTCTCTTCCCCCCTCTTCTTCTCCTCCCTACTTCCTCTTCCTTTCTCCTTCTCCTCTCTTCCTCCCCCTCTTACCCTCACTCCTACTCTAATTTCCCTTTCCTTCCTTCATCCCTCTCTATTGCTGTATCCTTTTATGCATATGGACTACTCAGAGGGCTGAAAAAGTTATTTTTGACTGGTCCTCGCACTTTTGACCAGTCATCGAACTTACGACTGTCTTCACATTTTATGTTTTTTGCCCTATCTTATCACCATGGTGAAGAGAAGCAGTTGTGAAATGAGTGACATGGTTGTTAAGGATGCTGCATGGGCATAAATGTGAGGATGGTCATAAGTGTGAGGACCAGTCAAAAGTGCGAGGACCTGTCAGAAATGACTTTTTTCAGCCCTCTGGTTAGTCCTTTTGTGCATATGGACTACTCAGAGGGCTGAAAAAGTTATTTTTGATTGATCCTCGCACTTTTGTCCAGTCCTCAAACTTACGACTGTCCTCACATTTTACATTTTTGCCCTATCTTGTCATCATGGTGAAGAGAAGCAGTTGTGAAATGAGTGACATGGTTGTTAAGAATGCTGCACGGGCATAAATGTGAGGATGGTCATAAGTGTGAGGACCAGTCAAAAGTGCGAGGACCTGTCAGAAATGATTTTTTCAGCCCTCTGGTTAGTCCTTTTGTGCATATGGACTACTCAGAGGGCTGAAAAAGTTATTTTTGACTGGTCCTCACACTTTTGACCAGTCCTCGAACTTACGACTGTCCTCACATTTTACGTTTTTGCCCTATCTTGTCACCATGGTGAAGAGAAGCAGTTGTGAAATGAGTGACATGGTTGTTAAGAATACTGCACGGGCATAAATGTGAGGATGGTCATAAGTGTGAGGACCAGTCAAAAGTGTGAGGACCTGTCAGAAATGACTTTTCAGCCCTCTGAGTAGTCCCTATACACATAGCCATGGCCACCCGGTCACATGACCAGCTAGCCACGCCCACCCAGTCACATGGCCTCCAAGCCACGCCCACACAATAAGTCACGCCCACAATGGTGTCCTTCTTACCAATGTTAAAATCTGTTCACCTTACCCTATACACATAGCCATGGCCACCCGGTCACATGACCAGCTAGCCACGCCCACCCAGTCACATGACCAGCTAGCCATGCCCACAAAATAAGCCACGCCCACAATGTCCCTCTTTACCAATGTTAAAATCTGGTCACCTTACCCTAGTATCCACTTGGAACAGATCTGTATAATGGTTTGTCCAATGTGCACAGATTCTGAGGATTGATGGTTTTTCCCCTGAAATTCCTGCCTGCCCAACTTCATCTACTACCTTATAAGCTTCCTTCATTTGGTATCAGGGGTGGGATTCAGCTGGTTCAGACGAACTGGTAGTTATGGCCAGTGGCTGGTCCCACCCACCCACCCGCCCCTGCCCTATCCTGTCTTATATTTCCTTCTTTCTGGCTCAGCTGATTCACGCGGCACAGCTGATTTCCACGCCTCTGCAGTTCTACCTACCGGGGCAGCCTTAGAAGGTAAGCAGCTGAACTTCAACTTGCTGTATTTTGAACGCAAAGCCTGTTGTTAAACCAGTTGCAGCCCACCACTGGTTGGTATGTATAATGCTGTGGTCAAAGAACCAAGAACGATGTGGAATTACTTCTGAGTAGTTCTTTCATTGTTGTTCACCTACGAACAGAACCTTGCCAGACTGAAGCAATATCTACAATATACACCCTGTGAATTGCTAGGGAGGATCAGACCTTGCTCTCTTCCTGCCCACCAGACATTCCAAGCTCCACCCTCTCTTGCCATCTGGGAAACAGCCCCTTCTTCCTATGACTCTGGATTACATTCCAACACAAGTTACTCCATGCACTGCAATTTATTTCTTTGCTAACATTTTAAAACACTATAACTTTTTTTTTTAAAAAAACCCAACCATTTGATCTAGTGGCCACCAAGTACCAGCAATAAATTAGAGGTTCCCCATCATCACCAACACTAGTAAGTATTATTGAAAAGCTGAGTTTAGGGATCAGTATGGGATCTATAAACCATCCTGAGAGCATTAAGCAATGAGAGGCTAAGGTTTCTGAAAGTAGTAGCCACTGGGGCAGCGATTCCTTCCCCAGGAACACTACAGAAATATAACAATTGTGTCCTTTCAATTACATTTCTACTTCCAGGTCCACCATTCTTGTGATGGAAGAGTGATTTTAATTCAGAACCAGTTCTGCACAACAGATCAGCTTATCCAGTATGTTACATGAATTCACAACTCAATTAAAAAAAAAAGATCAGTTTTTAAAATCGAATTGATTCCAGAAACTTTTCTCCTGGGAGTACTAAAGACTAAAAATGACAAAAAAACAGGATATTTAATCATACACATACTCACAGCAGCGAGAATGACATATGCACAATATTGGAAAGGAAACAACATACCACCAGTGGAATCCATTATTCAAAAAATATTCGATTGTGCCGAATGAATAAATTAACATTAGAACTAAATGAAAAAGAGGACTCAGAATACTATACAGTATGGGATAATCGGTATAGGTGGATTAATAACTGAATTAAAAATGGATGAAGACTAGTATAAAGTTTAAGATATATATATATATATTTAGGAGTTATAGAATATATAGGAATAATTAATCTAACCTGTGGGAAAAGTAACACTGTCTGATCGATTATGTATTGGAATTCTGGAAAACGAAAAAAACTACAATAATTTTTTTTTGAAAAAAAAAGATCAGTTTTAATTAAAATTAGTTTCAAGGTAATTTTGAATCATACTTGGTTAATGGATGAGGGTCCATTAACAGAATGAAGTTGTCAGGGTAATACACCCATGGCAAACAGAACTCCGAGGCAAGCAGGTTCCTCAAAGAACAAGTTTATTGGATATATCATATTGGCACAGAATCAGAGGTGGGTTTCACATAATTTTACCACCCGTTCGCCATGCACCGAAAATGTGAGCATGCGCATACACTTGCTTCACTCACGCTCCTTCTGTGCATGTGCGCGGCCTTCCACGCATGGGCTTTGCTCGCACGCACGGCTTGCACACATGAGTGCAACTTAGAAAACGTGGCTAAATAAGATGGCATAGCACTGGAGCTGGTGGGCTGGCCTACCCGCAGGTCGCCACTACCAGTTCGCTTGAACCAGGCCGAACTGGCTGAATATCACCACTGCACAAGCTGGTGAAAACCGACTCTAAAGGTTCCCGCAGTTTTCACCTAATAGTGAATTGTTTCCCCCCCTCTCCCAAACAATCCGTCACATGGTCCAATCAAGGTGCTGTCCGGCTGCTTGGAAACTTCACTCCTCCTCTCTTCAGCCACCTGTGGGAATGTCCTTGGTTCTCAGGGGAAACTATTTTGTTATGGGTACAAAACCCCAGCTATTTCTATTCCTTCCTCCCCATCCCTCATCACCATTGTGACAACACTGAAGCCTCCAAGATGGCCTCAGTCAGGCCAGCTTCAGAGTTGAGAGAAGTATTACAGGACTTTCCTGGGAAATTAATCAGCTGGAGCGAGTAGGTGGAGCTAAAAGGTAAAGGTTCCCCTCGCACATATGTGCTAGTCATTCCAAACTCTAGGGGGCGGTGCTCATCTCCATTTCAAAGCCAAAGCGCTGTCCGAAGACGTCTCCGTGGTCATGTGGCTGGCATGACTAAACTTCAAAGGCACATGGAACGCTGTTACGTTCCCACCAAAAGTAGTCCCTATTTTTCTATTTGCATTTTTTACCTGCTTTCAAACTGCTAGGTTGGCAGAAGCTGGGACAAGTAATGGGAGCTCACCCCGTTACGTGGCACTAGGGATTCAAACCACTGAACTGCCGACCTTTCGATCGACAAGCTCAGTGTCTTAGCCACTGCATCCCTCATGGTGGACTAGGTGGGGTTAGTGACTTACTAATTCAAATGTGCTTCTGTAAAACCAACCCAAAAGCTAGCAAATCTCATGGACTTGTATCATTTTAAAAATATTCCTGTATGTATTCAAAAGACCACATTGTATTTGTATTTGTTAGAATGGCAAAAGAAAATTATGGAGAAATTGGAGAGTTGAAATAACCAAATCCCAATCTGCACGCTAGATTTTCACAATGCATCAACTGGTTAATTGACTATCGGTGTGTCATAATGCACACATATAGATGTACCATAAGAACCTGTTAACTCTTAGGTTTGCTATTCCACAACACTAATAAACCAAAGTTTAATTTTTTGTTGCACCAGTTACATTTTAAAAAGGAAAGTAGCTTTGACTTGATAGCTAATGCAATAACACAAATATGGGGAAATGGTCAATTTATTCAACTGTACTATTTATACTAATAACATTTTCCCTAAAACAGGTTATCTCATCTATACTCATTTTGTTTCAATAGAAATATTGATGTTTAAAAGTTTGTGTTTGTTCTCAAGCTCACATATGCATATACCCACATGCTTAGTTTTCCTTGTTTTTGATTTTTTAACTTCTGTTTGGTAACTTCTTTGTCTGTTTCTATTGTCATCGTCGTCATCGGACAATATGATTCTGATATGATGATGCTTTTTACAAAATGAAAATAAACTTTCAGAGAAAAGAAAATATAATATTTAGTAAGTTATATCAAAGTGGACTACAAGGTTTCTCTTTCCCCCACAACAAAAGGGAAAGGTTGGGGTAGGTTGGGCAGAAAGGGAATGTCTGGCCCAAAATCAGAGTTTCTAAAGCTTAAACTGGACTAGAATCTGAATTTGTTTGCTTTTAGTCTGATGCAATGTTTCTCAACCTTAGAACTTTAAGATGTATGGACTTCAACTCCTAGATTTCATGCTGGCTGGGGAATTCTTGGAGTTGAAGTCCACATCTCTTAAATTGCTAAAGTTAAGAAACACTCATCTAATACCTTAACAACTCCTCCACACTGAGGAGGAGTTCTCACCTACACATTGAAACATGAAATAAACCATGAATATGGAATCTTGAAGGACAGAAAGGCAGACAGAAGGTGAACTGATTGGCCTCAACAGAAGCAGTCTCCACTCACTCTTTGGGAGGGTGGCGTCCAATTGTACTTATAAAATGGTTTTTAGCTTTCTCTAAAACTCTATTGGTTCACTGGTACAATCCAATGAAAGCTACTGACTGAACAAGTCTGCTTTATCTTGAAAATCTGTGGTGGTGAAGTGGTTAGAATGCATTATTGCAAGCTGACTCTGCTCACTGTCAGGAGTTTGATCCTGACCAGTTCAAGGTTGAGCCTTCCAACCTTCAGTAAAATGAGGACCCAGATTGTTGGGGGCAATTTGCTGAATTGGTCATGTGATGTGACACCCAGAAAAATACATCATACTTCACTTAATCCTCCAGGGAAATATTGAAGGCAAATGAGGTCCAGGCAAAAGAAAAACATCATGGCTTCAAAATCCAAGGGTCTGGTTTGGATAAAACTCAGCAGCATTTTTTCATGTGGTTGTTGATAAAAATAGGTTCACCGACATGATCGCCAACATCTGATGGCAGATATGGCACAAGAAGAAGAAGAAGAAAAATATGCTGACATTGTAAACCACTTAGAGAGTGCTGTAAAGCACTATAAAGGGGTATATAAGTCTAAGTGCTATTGCTATTGCTATCTGTTTCACTAGTTACCTTGTTATCCATAAAGAATAAATAGAGTTCAACTGACCCATTACTTCTAATTCTCTATGTATGAGAGAAGAAGCAGAAAAAGTCTTCCAACTTCTGTGAAAAAACCTTCATGTGCTATTAATACATACTGGGTTTTTCAAGATCCTGAGTTTTAGAGGGATTAAGGGTAGATTGAGTTTCTTTGTTAATTTGTTAGCTGAACTTTGTCCTTTATATTCCAGTGCCAAGACTGTGAGATTGAGGCTTACTGTCTGGTTCAGATAATACATGTTATTTTGTGGTAGGGATTGTTGGTTTCTGTGTGATTTTTTTTCTTCACATAATTTGAGCAGCCAGTAAATCCAGCTTGTTGGATTTGGAGTTAGAAAACGCAGGTTTAAACAGTTTTCTTATAAAAAAGCACAGTGGGTGGTAACGTCTTGCCAGTTTCTTGCTGTGATTATTTATTAATCACATGTTTATCCTGTTTCCAAACAAAAAAGCAAGTCTAAAATCTACTTTCCAGTATATCCTCACAACTCTGTCAGGTAGGTTAGACTACCTATGCAATTCAATTTAAAAAATAATAATTCAGTGGTGAGAAAAGTAAGGTTTTACACCTAGGCAAGAAAAACAGAATGTACACATGTAGAATGGGTGGTACAGCAGTACAACAGCAGTAACTGTGAGAGGGATAGAGAATAACAGAGTTGGAAGGTACCTTGGAGGTTTTTTTTTTTTAAAAAAATGATTTATATGCCGCCCTTCTCCGGAGACTCAGGGCGGCTTACAATGCATTCAGCAATAGCCTTCATACTTTTGTATATTTATACAAAGTCAGCTTATTTCCCCCACAATCCGGGTCCTCATTTTACCTACCTTAGAAAGGATGGAAGGCTGAGTCAACCTTGAACCTGGTGAGATTTGAACTTGCAGTAATTGCAGGCAACTGGTGTTAATAACAGTGCTTTAGTCTGCTGTGCCACAAGGTCTTCTAGTCCAAGGATGTCAAACTCAAGACCCCCAGGCCAGATCTGGCCCGTGGGGCTGGCCTGGAAATAGCAAAGGACCAGCCCGTGGTGTCTCTGACAGCCAAGCCAGCGTGGCCCTCTCGCACCCCGTTTTGGCCCACAAAGTGTTGCAGGAGGCCGTCCAGGCCAAAAACAGGCTGGGTGTAGCCCCTCCAGCCTGTTTTGGCCAGCCCCTCCACCCTGTTTTGGCCAGCATCCGTCCCGTCTCCCCCTCCCCCCCGCCTGCAGCCGGCCCACACAGGAGAACTACAGTGCTGATCCAGCCCTCGAAGAAATCCAGTTTGATAATCCCTGTTCTAATCCAACCCCCTGCTCAGGCAGGAAACCCTATTCTATCTCAGACAAATTGCTGTCCAATCTCTTCTTAAAATCTTTGGGTGTTGGAGCACTCACAACTTTTGGAGGCAAGTTGTTCCACTGATTAATTGTCCACTGATAAGAGTTCTAACTGTCAGGATTTATTTCTAGGTTGCTTCTCTCCTTGATTAGTTTCCATTGGTTGGAAGAAATATCCTTCTGGGTTCTGCTCCAAGTGGGGAAAAAGACACTGGAAACATGGAGACTGCTTGGAAAGATGGCTTAATGGTGGACAGGATCACATGGCTTGAGTTCCTGAACCGAAAAGGGGCAGATACAGCGAGTCTCCGGGTTTTATGCTCTCTCTGGCTTTGAATTTCCTGGGGCCCAGAAAGAGTATCTTGATTGGTTGTCAGACTCCCAAGGGGTGGGGGTCTTAGCTAGCCCTGCTGGCTGATGTAATCTTCCCAGGAGCCATGTGGTGAGTTTTGTCCTAGATGGGTCCCATTGTGTTAGTTTCTGTTGCTATTGTGTTGCAGATGAAGGTCCTTTGACAAAGATTGAGTTTCTGCCTCTGGCCCATTAACAAAAGGGTGGGGGCAGGAATGTGGGAGCTGCTTTGTCTTTAAAAACATGCTTCTCCATTTCTCATCCAGGAAAACATAATATTCTGCCTTTTTAATATTTCCCAAAATATTTCATTCTTCTAGGAAAGGGGTGGGTGCTAACTTCCTACACATCCATTGTGGATCTAGGAATCCTAGTGGATAACTACTTAAATATGAGTCAGCAGTGTGATGTAACTGCCAAAAAACCCCAAATCAATCCTAGGCTGCATCAACAGAGATAGCAATACTTGATATGGTATGTTAGTACTGCTTTATACTGCACTGGTAAGACCAGACTTGGAATACTGCATCCAGCTTTGATCACCACACTACAAAATAGATTTGAAACTCTAGAGAGCAGAGAAGAAAGAAGAAGAAGAAGAAACCACAAAGACGATTATGGAACTGGAGGATAAAACATATGATGAACAGTTGCAGGAACTGGATATGTCTAGTCTAACAAAAACGAGTAAGGGTGACTCCCGTAAGTGAGGAACAATAAAGAAATCTTCTTGGAAGAATCACAATTTGTCTTTCTTAGTTTTTGGAGTCTGATACATTCTCTCTGTTTTAATTTACTTTATTTATTTATTGAGAAATTGACCTATCTCACAATAAAAAAAGAGGGGAAAGAGAGACCGAGTTCCCTAGCAACATGCCACAACACTACAGCCTAAAAGATAGCGCTATATAAGTCATTTCATTTTTCTTTTTAAATCACTAGAAAGTAGGATGCATTTTTCCCATGCACCATGAGAACATTTTTACATGTTGGATGTCTGGTCTGCAGATCTTCCTCCTGCCTTCTGAGGTCATTTCTATATACCAGTGATGGCTAACGTTTTCTGGAACAAGTCCCAAAGCATGCAGGCACGCATGTGCAAATACACACACCCTGCCCCCATGCACATGCCCCCCATGCACTCCTCCCACATGCATGCATGTCTGGCCCCTTGCATGCGAACCCATGCATGCATGCAGACCTCCCATGCATGCGCCCCCTCCCCCACCCCACCCCCACGCATGTACAGCAGAAACCCGAAGACCAGCTGGCCAGCAGGAGCCACGTGCGCATGCACAGCAGGGCTGAATTGGAGCAATGGCTCGGGTGCCCACAGAGAGGGCTCTGTGTGCCATTTCTGGCATACGTGCGATAGGTTCGCCATCACGGCTATATACCATTATAGGAGGACACCAGATTAAGGCAACTCCCAAAAGATAAATGATGGTGGCAAGATCTATCAAGCTGCACATCAAGGCAGGAGATAAAGCTTGAACAAGGGTCCCCCAACCCCAACGCCGTGGCCCACTACCGGGCTTGAGCCATTTGGAACCAGGCTGTGGAAATGGTGGGCAAGTGCATGCACATCCCCCACTTACGTGAACAGTGGGCAAGCATGTGCACCCATACAAATAGAGCTACATGTGTGTGTGCTTGCCCAGCACTCATGCAGAACTATCCCTCTCCCCCCCCCACTCCCGCTAGACCACAAAGCCATAAAGGTTAGGGAACTCTGAGCTAGAAGATCCAATAGTATAGGTCCCAAAGACCTCTGGAAGAGGAAGGTTGATACCTTGAAGCTTTCACACCATAGATAGATAGATGATAGATAGATAGATAGATAGATAGATAGATAGATAGATAGATAGATAGATAGATAGATAGATAGATAGATAGATAGATAGAATTCTTTATTGGCCAAGTTGTATTGCACACACAAGGAATTTGTCTTTGGTGCATATGCTCTCAGTGTACATAAAAAGACAAGATACATTCATCAAGAATCATAAGGTACAACACTTAATGATAGTCATAGGGTACAAATGAGCAATCAAATCATACTAGGAAACAATCGATATAAATGGTAAAGATACAGCAACAAGTTACAGTCATACAGTCATAAGTAGGAGGAGATGGGTGATGGGAATGATGAGAAGATTAATAGCAATAGTAATGCAGACTTAGTGAATAGTTTGACAGTGTTGAGGGAATTATTTGTTTAGCAGAGTGATGGCGTTCGGGGAAAAAACTGTCCTTGTGTCTAGCTGTTCTGGTGTGCAGTGCTCTATAGCGTCGTTTTGAGGGTAGGAGTTGAAACAGTTTATGTCCAGGATGTGAGGGGTCTGTAAATATTCCCCAGCCCTCTTTTTGACTCGTGCAGTATACAGGTCCTCAGTGGAAGGCAGGTTGGTAGTAATTGTTTTTTTCTGCAATTCTAATTATCTAATTATATAGGCCAGTGATGGCTAACCTTTTTGCCATCACGTGCCAAAAGCAGGGGGAGCATGGGGTGGGTGGGTCACACGTATGTTTGCCCACATCCATAATTCAATGCGCCCTGCCCCGCCCGGTGCATGCGCATGTGACCCCCCCCTGCGCTCCCTCTGCTTTTGGTATGCGATGGCACGGTGGGCCTGTAGTCCTGTTTTTTTGCCCTCCCCAGGCTCCAGAGTCTTTCTTGGAGCCTGAGGAGGGTGAAAATGGCCTTCCCCACCCCATCCCCCCATTTGCCAACTTCCGGTGGGCCCTGAAGGCCTGTTTTTCACTCTCCCTAGGCTCCAGAGCCTTTCTAGGGGGTGGGAAGGGCGAAAACGGCCTTCCCCACCTTCCCAGAGGCCCTCCGGAGGCCAGAAATGGCCCATTTCCCAACTTCTGGTGGGCCCAGAATACCCGAAAATCAGCTATCTGGCTCACGCATGCGCACCATTGCTGAACTAGGGCAACGTTCACATGCCCACTAATATGGCTCAGTGTGCCACCTGTGGCATACGTGCCATAGGTTCGCCATCATGGATAAAGGCTGAGCTCTATAGCTAAGGTGTTCAGCAGTGGAATTGGAAGGTGATGAATTGTCTTTTGCTGAAGACATTTAAACAGAAACTAGATGGCCATCTATCAAGGATGCTATGATTCTTTTACCAGGCATGAGGGAATTAGAAGATTTTTCAAGGTTCCTTTCAACTCTTCACCCTTTACATTCGATTTTCCCAATAAAGGGACAAAATGTCTGTTTTCCCACTTTTGTTTTTCTTATTAAAATAGTTAAATCCATCAGAGACTCAAAGCACTTAATAAATACAACTATTTTTCAAGCTAACATACTTTTACCAAACACATCTATGTTAATGCATACATAGCATCCACTGAATTTATAGGTTATACAATAAAAGTAGGAGATTTACCAACAATGCTTGATGTACTACAAATGTGGAATAAGTGTAACATAATTTGATTTTATATTTTACACAGAAGCACATACAAACATCATGAAGAAATTATAATGAAAATAAAATTTCAGAAAGAGGGCAGGCATGTTGTAATTTGGAGAGGAGAATTGAAAATAATTTAAAAATCAGTGATGAAAACCTACATGTCTTATATAGCAGCTTGCAAACTCTGGATTGCAATACACTGAGATTTTAAATTGTAGAGTATATTACCTCAATGAGGAGTTAAGACTTTTAAAGTATGGATAAAGTATAATTTTTTAAACCCTGATTTAAGCATGCCATCTAGAGTAGTTATTTAGAACTGCATGAAAGTATGTTCTCTCTGGTTTAAAATAAATTGCCCTGTTATGGATTTAGAAAAAAAAAAAATCAACCATGCTTTTTAAGGGCTATAATACGATCCAACAACTTGGTCACAGCATGAATAGGTAGCAGTGAAGGTGATCTTCTAATTGCCATCATACTCCATTGACAAATGTGCACAGATAAATGCATATTTTATAAATATATGTATAAAGTATATCTATATCTATATATTCTAGATATATAAAGATATATCTATAAGGTATATATCTAGAAACGTTCCTTACAAATATTGATACTATGGAGGCATCTTCGAGATAATCACAGACTTTTTTAATATGTATATTAGGAATAGTTGTGTTTTAAATGTGTACCAGGTACATTTGGCAGGGATAATTGTGTGAACTTATAATAACAGAGTTGGAAGGGACCTTGGAGGTCTTCTAGTCCAACCCTCTGCTTAGGCAGGAAACCCTATACCATTTCAGACAAATGGTTGTCTAATCTCTTCTTTAAAACCTCCAGTGTTGGAGCATTCACAACTTCTGGAGGCAAGTTGTTCCACTGATTAATTGTTCTAACTGTCAGGAAATTTCTCCTTAAGTTCTAGGTTGTTTCTCTCTTTGCTTAATTTCCATCCATTGCTTCTTGTCCAACCCTCAGGTGCTCTGGAGAATAGCTTGACTTCCTCTTCTTTGTGGCAGCCTCTGAGATAACTTAAAAAGATATCACACACAAATAATTAATAGAACACAATAATGCACAATAATAGCAATACCACTTAGACTTATATACCGCTTCATAGTGCTTTTATCTAAGTGGTTTACAGAAGCAGCCTATGGCCCCCAACAATCTGGCTCCTCATTTTACCCACCTCAGAAGGATGGAAGGCTGAGTTAACCTTGAGCCGGTGAGATTCGATCTGCTGAACTGCAGCTAGCAGTCAGCTGAAGTAGCCTGCAGTACTGCACTCTAACCACTGCGCCACCTCGTGTGAACTACCTGTATTTACACTGATGCCACATCAATATTTCCAGGCACTGTCCCATTTACTACCTTTAAGTAAGAACTGTGAGGTGGTACAGAGAGTAAGGAAGAAGAACTGGAGAAAAGCAGAAGCTGTTGCTTAAGCAAAAAGGGCTGGAACATTTTAAAAAAAAATCCAAAACAGCAAAATAACATTTGGAAGAAGCTGAGGCAGACAACCCCTAATTCAGAAGGTGGAGGAGGTACAGAGATGCAAAATTATATTATTATAACAATCTCATTAAAAGAATGGCCATTACCAGACATGCCTCTGATGCTCGTCATGACTTTGGTCAATCAGAGCTTTCACATAACGCTGTACAGATGTGGAGTAGATTATCAGAATTCCTTGCAAGCAACAGGCTTATACTCAGGGGTGGAATTCAAAAATGTTAGCAACCAATTCTCTGCCCAGTTGCTGGGTGGGCATGGCCATGGCTGGCATGGCCTACTCTGCCTCCTGCACCACAGTGGGGGGCTGGGGGTTTCACCCTCCCCAGGCTCTGGAGGCTTTCCTTGAGCCTCCAGGAGGACAAAAACAGCCTTCCATGGGCTCCGGAGACCCTCCAGAGGCCAGAAATGGACCCGTTTCCAGACTTCCGGTACTTCCGGTAGGCCCGTTTTTCGCCCTCCCAGAGCCTCCGCACGGGCGCTGCACTTACCTGGCATCCAAACAGGTTGCGTGGCAGTGGTGGGTTTCAAAATTTTGTATTACTGGCTTTGTGGGTGTGGCTTGGTGGGCGTGGCATGGCTTGGTGGGCGTGGCAGGGGAAGGATACTGTAAAATCTCCATTCCCACCCCACTCCAGGAGAAGGATACTGTAAAATCTCCATTCCCTCCCCAATCCAGGGGAAGGATACTGCAAAATCCCCATTTCCTCCTGATCAGCTGGGATTTGGGAGGCAGAGAATAGATGGGGGCGGGGCCAGTCAGAATATTTACTACCAGTTCTCCAAACTGCTCAAAATTTCTGCTACCGGTTCTCCAGAACTGGTCAGAACCTGCTGAAACTCACCTCTGCTGCATGGAGATTCCTGGGAGGAGTGGAGTGGGGTGGGGTGGGGTGGGGTGGGGTGAGGTGGGCGGGGCCATCCAGTCCTTGCAACTACCTCTGGGCCAGTGTCTCACAATGCAAGTAAAACCCAATTTTATCTCCAGCATGAAGTATGAACAGAGCGCTTACATGTGCTCAGGATACTCCCCCTCCCCTTTTAAAAATGGCCTATTTTCCCTATGCTTTTTCTGAAGTGTTGTCCTAAATATATGGCTATGTGTGTGTGTGTGTTTTTAATGTTAATTTTCTTATTCCATGGAAGGGAATCGCTTTTTAAAACAGAGTCCCATATTATCCTATGCATTTGATATGAAAGCAGATTGTTTCTTTCCTGAGTTTGAAAAGTAGCATTAAAGATGTTCCTTTTCTACTTAAGAGCATAAACACCCTCTGAATATTTTAGGAATTAAAAGATACATGCAAGAGAATGAGGTTAAATTAAAATAGGAGGAGGAAGTATTATATATGTTTTCCATCTTGAGTTAATTATAAAAAAAATAATAATGGCTAGCTAAAAAAACACATAAAAATATGTGGGAATAGGATTCTGTCTTCTTTGTCGTTCAAGTGTAGTAAACCTGTAATTTCACTAGATGGCACTACAGTATCAACACAGCTGAAAGACTCATGCTATGTTATTAGCAGTACATATATTTCCTTTTTTTCCTGTAAAAGCCATAATTTTACAGCCTCACCATAAAAACTGCCAAGGGAACGGTAACCCAGTTAATAGGTGGAAACTCAGAGAAAAATCATAGCCTGAGGACAAAGTTGAATACAGTATTATTTATCATACCAGAATTATATAGAAATTCATAATATTGAATTATTGAAGACTTTTCTCTGAGCCAATATGCCTTTTTTTTTTTTTTTTTTACATTCTAAAACAGAGTTTCTCCATCTTAGCAACTTTAGGATGGGTGGATTTCAACTTCCAAAATTCCCAGCCAGCATGCTGCCTAGAAAATTCTGGAAGTTGAAATCCACACATCTTAAAATTCTACGGTTGAGAATAACACTATTCTAAAGTTTTTAACAAACTGAACACACGCTACTAAGTCGATCATCACTTCAAAAGTCTCAACCTTAGACTCCTTTCTTGTGTATCCAGAATTTGGGCTTCGCTCTCATAAACAATGAGGCCATATATCAAACTTCTTTCTGGATTTCACAACTTCAGACAGCAGAGATCATCTCCCTTCTTCCTGAAGTCTTCTCTGGACTCACTTGAAAGTGAGATTTCTGGACAGAAGAGTTTTCAGTTAAACTTGGCCTTTTCTAGTGTCGACCACTTTTCTAAGAACTTGATGCTTTTTAAGAGAAGATTTTGATTCTACAATACAGGCCTGCCTGCTGAACTATATGATAAGCCATAATTATTGGCTTCAAGATGCCACCTACATTCAAAGGCTAATACCATTTTAAGGCGCTGCACACATTGCATCCAGGCAAAAAGGAACAGGGATTTGATTGCAGAATAATAGAATAATAGTGTAGGAAGGTAGCACCCGTTCCCCTCCTAGAAGAATGAAATATTCTTCATTCTTAATATTAAGATATTAAATATTAAGATATCAATATTAAAGAGGCAGAATAATTTTATGACTAGGTGGCTCAGTGGCTAAGACACTGAGCTTGTCGATCAGAAAGGTCGGCAGTTCGGCAGTTTGAATCCCTAGTACAGGTCTCCTGCGTGAGCAGGGGGTTGGACTAGTTGACCTCCAAGGTCCCTTCCAACTCTGTTACTGTTATATTTCCCTGGATGAGAAAAGGAGAAACATGTTTTTAAAAACAAAGCAGCTTCCTGCAGCTTCCTTCCCCCCCCCACTTCAGCTCCAGGGTGATGGGATTAAGACATGGCCCTCAGGAAATGGTAGGATTAACCCTCTACCCATCTCACCACACGGCACTTGGGAAGATTACATCACCCAGCAAGACTCAACCAAGCCTGGGACACAAACAGCCTACAAAGCTGTTAGCTAAGACCCCCGCCCCCTGGAAGTCTGACAGCCAATGGGATACATTTCTTGTACAGGAACAGGAAACTCTAAGGCAGGGCCGAAGAAAATGTATAAATATATCCCTCTCTCCACGCCATGTGCCTTTTTGCCCAGGATCTCAAAACCATGTGGTCCTGTCCACCATTAAAAAGCCATCTTTTCCAACAACCACCATGTTTCCAGTGTCTTTCTCCACACTTGGAACTGACCTCAGATGGATATTTCTTCCAACAACAGAATACAGATAGTCCTCGACTCACGACCACAATCGGATCTCAAATTTCTGTTGCTAAGTGAGACATTTGTTAAGTCAATTTTGCCCCATTTTATGATTTTTCTTACCACAGTTGTTAAATGAATCACTGCAGTTTTGAAATTAGTAACACCGTTGTTCAGTGAACCTGGCCTCCCCATTGAATTTGTTTGTCAGAAGGTCACAAAGAGGAATCATATGACCCCGGGGCACTGCAACCGTCATATATATGAGCCAGTTGCAAAGCATCTGAATTTTGATCACATGACCAGGGGGATGTTGCAATGGTCATGAGTGTGAAAAATGGTCATAACTCACTTTTTAAAGTGCCGTTGCAACTTTGGACACTAAGTGAACGGTTATAAGTCGAGGACTACCTCTAACAGAATTGGAAGGGACCTTGGAGATCTTCTAGCCCAGGGGTGTCAAACTCAATTTCATTGAGGGCCGCATCAGGTTTGACCTCAGGGGACAGAGTGGGCGTGGCCATGGTGGCCATGGCCAGCATGACATCACTTCTGTCGGGGGGCACCTGTGGTGGCACAAATGCTCTTCCAGTGAAAATGGGCTCCCGAGCTCCATTTTTGGATGCAACTGGCTCCTGCAACCCTCTGCCAGTGAAAACGGAGCTGGGAAGGGCCAAGTGGCCCTCGTGAACTCTGGGCCAGTCCTTTACTGTTTCCAGGGTGGCCCCGTGGGCCAGATCTAAGCACCCCATGGGCCAGATCCGGTCCCCGGGCCTTGACACCCCTGTTCCAGTCCTATCCCTGTGATGGTGAACCTGTGGCACGCGTGCCACAGGTGGCATGCTGAGCCATATCGGTGGGCACGCAAGCGTCACCCTAGCTTAGCTATAGTGCGCGAGCCAACCAACTGATTTTTGGGCCTCCTGGGCCCACTGGAAGTCGGGAAATGGGCCATTTCCTGCCTCTGGAGGGCCTCCGGGCAGGGCTGCTTTTGCCCTCCCCTGGCTCCAAGAAAGCCTCTGGAGCCTGGGGAGGGCAAAAAACGGGCCTACGGGCCCACTGTTCCATCACGTACCAAAAGCAGGGAGAGCGCAGGGGGGTCGCACACGTATGCATGGGGGGGAGGGCGCATTGAATTATGGGTGTGGGCACACGCACGCGTGACCCCCCCCGGTGCTCCCCCCGCTTTTGGCACACGACGGCAAAAAGGTTAGCCATCCCTGTCCTATCCCCTGCTCAAGCAGAAAAACCTTATGCCATTGTCCAATCTCTTCTTCTAAACCTCCAATGTTGGGGCGCCCACAACCTCTGGAGGCAAGTCGTTCCACTGGTTAATTGTTCTAACTGTCAGGAAAATTGTCTGGTTGCAGCAGCTGTTTTGAAGCCCAACTCCATCACTATGGACACTCCTGCTGCAGTTCCCCATTCTCCGTGCTGAAACAGCATAATCCAGAAGCGGATTTACAATCTCAATTGCACCTCGTGAGAAATGGGCCCCATCTAACCTGAGATGTAATTTGGGTCCCTGTTTAAACATTGCATGTTTACTTTCTTAACTAGCCTATCACTACCACGCAATGACTAATGTCTTCATAATTGAGCCTCTCAGCATATGTTAGTTATTTTTCATCCTTCCTGCACTTTGCTTCCATTTACAGAGTTCTTAGACTCATAAATATGATTTTGTCTTTCCCTCTGCCAAGATAAAATTGAAGAACAATTGTAATCAGCTAATCTAGCCTAATGATTTATTGGTGGTGTTTTTTTTTATTTTTTACACTTCTGCTTCCTGACCTTCAAATGAGCAGCAGCAATGACGTCCTGCTCTCTCTTTTTTTTTTTCCTCAGTAGGGTAAAGAAGCCACATATAGTAACTGATTTACCATGCCCTTGATCCTGAGGCCATTTACTTTAGGATAGTCCTGTTGACTTTAGCGAGATTATTGTAAGCGAGTTTCCAGCGCAACATAGCTAAGGGTATGTTTTGAAAATATATCTACTTCATCAACATAGGAGCATAAAAGGAAGTTTGCTGCAGCAGACAAATAATCCATTTTTTCTCCAACATTCTGTATTCCACATCGGCCAGAGGTTTGTGGAATGTTCACAATCTGGATTTGGGGACAATAACTCTCATTGCTTTTGTAAAATCATAGAATTATTGAATTGGCAGGGATCACTTACGCTACTAAATGTAACTGGGTCTTGGTGCAGAAATCCAACTTAATTTTCCAAACAAATGTTTGTTTAGCCTCTTCTTGGAGAGGAAACTTATGATCTATTTAATAGCATTGCCTCTGCTTATCAAATACCATAGGAGGTTATTCAGAAACGTGAAGGTTTGAGGTTATTTAGCTATCTTTACTTAGAACTGATTATATATTTATTCTTTTTGTTTTCTGTGACTCACTTTTTTAACACTAGTCCTTTAAAATGCAATCATTTCAGAGGTGGTATTCAGCTGGTTCGTACCTACTGCTTCAGTGACTCCATCCAGCCACCTCATTCTCTGTCGTCCTGTTCTTCTTTCGCCCTCAATCTTGCCCAGCATTAGGCTCTTCTCCAGTGAGTCCTTCCTTCTCCTTTGGTGGCCAAAGTATTTGAGTTTCATCTTCAGGATCTGGCCTTCTAAAGAGCAGTCAGGGTTGATCTCCTCTAGGACTGACCAGTTTGATCGCCTTGCAGTCCAAGAGACTCGCACGAGTCTTCTCTAAGACAATGGGATAAATGCTTGTAAGATGAGATTGCTGGAACAATAACTATGACCTTGGAATTGGATAGTTAATTTCATTTTTGAGACTGGATAGTCATCATCCAGATTATACCAGTTGGAAAATGTGCTGTATGAGGCAGGGGTGGGTTCTGCTTACTTTTACTACCGGTTCGCAACGGGGCCGCACGCGCATGCACAGAAGCGTTCTGATGATGTCGGGGTTGGTGGGCGGAGCCTCCTGCCAGTTTTACTATTGGTTCTATAGAACCGGTGCGAACCGGGGGCAACCCACCACTGGTCTGAGGGCACACCGGGACTGGCATGCATTAGGCTTTGGGAATGTAGAAAGGATGATGTGCCTGCTGACATTGGTACCTTCAAAGGTATTATTCTCCTAATGTGACAATTGCCTTTTCCAAAGCAGTTTGGGTAAAGCATGCCATGTGAGAGGGCAGCTGGAGGGCTGAAGGTGACAGGACAAATAAGCCACAGATGTAACCTTTTGTGGTTTTCACTAGTTCATGGCAGACACATAATGTGGTTTTGTAGAACAATATTAGATTTTCTTTGGCTTGCTCTGCCTTTGTAACAAGAAAAAAAGAAAGACCAATGGTTTCATTATTGCATCTTTTGTTGTGCTTCCAGGCACCATATATTTTACTCAAAACATTCCTATTAAAGCAAAGAGGTGATGAAAGGGAAAAATAAGAAACGGATTGACCTTTGGCAATTTTTATTCCAATTCACTGCTGTTCCCCTTTGGAACAGCTGTTCTCCTTGGTTTAGAAGATTTTTAAGTTTAAAATTAGGATTAATTTCCTATGATACTTGATTTATGATCTAGTTAACATTTGTTTTTCATTTCAAAAGTAATGAAATGAAAAAGTGTTATCATAATCAGTTAAAATAATAGCAACAGCACTTACATTTACTGTATATACTGCTTCACAGTGCTTTACAGCCCTCTCTAAGCAGTTTACAGAATCAGCATATTACCCCCAACAATCTGGGTCCTCATTTTACCGACCTCGGAAGGATGGAAGGCTGAGTCAACCTTGAGTTGGTGAGGATCGAACTGCCAAAGTGCTGGCAGCCAGTGATCAGCAGAAGTAGCTTTGCAGTACTGCATTCTGACCACTGTGCCACCGCAGCTCATAAGGAGTTGCTACGCTGAAATTAAGATGGTTGTTAGGTTTTCATCACAGGAAGAACTTGGGATCTTCCAGGTATTTTTAATCCCATCAGCTCTGGCTAGCACAAGTTCAGCAAAGTCTAGTGAGAATTGCTGGCCGTCAGTACAGTAGTCCTTGACGTACAACTATAATGGAGCCTGGAATTTCCATTGTATGTTATGATGGTCATGGGCCAAGGCACTCACATGACCAACCTAATTTTATGACATTTTTTTGCAGTAGTCATTAAGCGAACATAGCAATTGTTAAGGAAACCCATTTATCCTCAATGGGTATTTTTTTTGCTAGCAACCAGTAGTAAAGATCAGTTTCCATCAATCAACATTGTAAATCACAGTCACATGATTGTAAGAAGCTGCAAATGGTTGTAAATGCAAGCCAGCACCAAAATTGCAATGACATGACCATGTGGTGGTTAGCAGCTGTTGGAATGTTGAATCTTAGTCATAAGAACCTGTTTTAAAAGTTCTGTCATAACTTTGAATGGTTCTAAGTGACTGGTTGTAAGTCAAGGACTATCTGGAAAAGTATAGATTTTATTAATTGTGCAATAATTACAGTTATTACATGTACAACAAAACAATACAACAAGCTGAACAAATCAAAATAATAATTGTTCAATGGTTATTAAATAGGACTAGTGCAAAACATGTAAATAAAAACAGATTTCAGATGGTGGAACAAAAGTATCATCAGTGCATGTGAAACGGAACTTTCCAGGTCATAAGAACTATAAAAGAAGAAAAACGAGGTGTGAAATGACAAGGAATAAGATAAATATGACAGAGGAGCTTTGATTTCTCTGTGTTGCCTGGTTGATGGCCTATTGGCACGAGATGAGCTTTATCTCAGAAATCATGTTGAACTCGATGAGAAATGTTTGAAACTGAATCCTCCAAGTTTTGTAGCTGAAAAACCCAAATAACTCTAGGCACACATGTAAAAGGAGAATATGTTTGGATCTATTATAATATTTAGTGAAAAATCCTGAAGAATATTAATGCACAGAATTTATGTCGTATGAGGGTTAGTTCATAATATTTTGTGCTCAAACAGTTCTTATAGCTGGTCTTGGAGGGGTTTGTGTCAGGAATGAAACAGGAACCTTTCAGATGTTTTTCTCTGTGTGCAGGACAAAGCAAATTTCTTTTTCAGGGTGAGCATGAATCTAAATAATATAGTATAAATAATAATATAAATAAATGTAAAGAATATAGTTTCAACTATTCAGAAATGGTTCATGGTACATCAGAGGCAGAGGCTTTCAGCCCCAATCCAGGAGCCCTCAGGCAGTTGCTTTCATGACAAACTATTTTGTAAATAGCGAAATATAAATTTGGTATAAAATGGTTTGTCATGAATGCGACTACTTGACGGCTCCTGGATTGGAGCTGAAAGGCAAAAGGGAAGCAGTATGCTCACTCCCACATATTGGGGTAGACCAGGTGCTTCGATAGAAAAACAATCTCTCCCCTGGCTCAAGCTGATAAAGGAGGAGGAGAACTTGTGGCTCAGAGGTTAATACAACAGGCAGCCCAAGTTCAAATCTGAGTAAGGGTATGGCTAGTTGATGAGAGCTAAATAGCTTGAAATCTCCCTTTATTTCTTTATCAGCGAAATATCGTCAGAATGTAAAAACCACCATTGAAAAGATATTCGCCTTTATGCATCATTGATCAATTTGGCCATTGCGCGCATGATAGGCCTACCCACCCACCTCCCACCTATAATTCGCTCTGTCGTTTTTACTTCAGACATGTTAATCGATGGAGGCTTAGCTCCTGTTGCTTCCTCCCCTATCGCGCATCACTTGGGCTTCCCATCCCCAGGGAATGACGCTGAACTGTCAGATATTGCTTTAACAGCATTCTCTCCAGCCCCTTCCCACACACCACTGCCTCACAGGCACACCTGATATATCAACCAAACTCACCCGTTGTTTTGCCCGTGATCTTGTAACCGGCCCGGCTCGTTCCTCATTATCCATGTCTATTATGGCTTGAAGCTGCTCTGCCAGGCTCCTCAGCATTTGGCCCAGGCTGGCCACGCCTTCACAGGATAAATTTATTGAATTTATATTGCCACCTATTCGCCCATGATGACTTAAGGCGGCTTACAGAATATAAAACCTCACTTAAAACAATAAAGCTAATAAAAAGAATCAAATACATTAATATAATATAATAAAATCATATTAACATAGTTAATGAAAGGAAAGAAGGAAGGAAGGAAGGAACAAAGAAGAAAGATTGAGGATGGGTGGGCGGATTGGAACAACTGCACTGGGAATTGGAAGACAGAGAGTGAGACAGGAAAACCACATCAACTTCGCCTTATTCATGCCATCTTGATTGCATATTATCGAAAATACAGAACAACAAAACCAGTTTAGGTTCATGTATTGCCTCATTGTGACTTGCTGAATTGTAGCTGCATTGCAGTGGTCTGGACTTCCAAAATGAGTTGGTTTATTTCCAGGTTAGAGCTACTTCTCATGCTCAGAATATGGAAAGTAGAGAAAATGATTTAAGACTGTTACTACAGAAGGGATTAAGGGATGATAATCATCATTATATGATTAAGTAGTTTAACTAAGACCCGTTGACATGATTGTCATAACTGAAATACAACAGAATTAGAGCTTATTTAAAATAGACTAGAAGTCATGAGAAGGGAAGAGTTGAACTATGTATTAAAATATTTACACCTTCATATAAACTGAAAGGGATAAATTTGGTGGTAATTTGGGTTTTAAAAAGTAGTAAGAAGAAAAAGCAATAGCATTTTTGTTGTCCATTACTAGAAACCAACCAAAGGGCAAATTGTAGGGGTATTGAAAGATGTACAAAGTAGTTGTGATATAGAACTTTAATTACCCTGATACCTGTTAAGAGACAAAGTCTACCAAGCATAATCTTTTTTTAAAAAATCCTAACTTGACATGCTGACAATTTTTCATCCTCAAAGGATAAAAGAAGATAGAAGGAAATCAGCTATCCTTGACCAGAAGCCAACTAAAAATAATATCTAGTGGAATAGTTGGAACAAATGCAACGCTGGATTTCTTGTAATTAAGAGAAAGAAAATATCTGCATGTGCCTTAGACATAAGCATCTAGAAGTAGAGCAAAGGACCATAATGACAAAAGTGCATCACAGTGTCATGATGCAAGCATGGAAGGATAGAGCTTATGTCATGAAATCATGACTCATATCTCATTATTTTGTCATCTAATAGACAAAACATTGGAATTTATCATTGGAATGTATTTGTATCCAACAACTACAGTCGTATTCAGCTATTAGATGGCAGTGTTTACAAGTTTGGATCTATGGTATACCCTCTATGCTCTGCTGTTCTAAGTAGAGTTTCCTGTTTCTTGTTACAGTTCTACAGTTGAGAAGTAAAGTACATGGTGACTGTACTCTTTGTTTGCTCTGTAGTACTATATATAAACAGAATTTCTAACACAAAAAGATAGCAGAATTTAGATACATCTCTGAGCAACGATATGTTCAGCAGGATTCCATAATAGAACAAATCAATGGAAAAAGGAATCCATCAATGGCCAGAAGTTCCTAAAAAAACCCCGTCCAAAACATTAAAAGCATAATTGCAAATAATTTGAACAAGGAAAAAAAAGTTAGTAGGAAAATTAAAGTCAATCTTTCTGGCTGCCCAAAATGATTAGTGAAAAATTTCAAAAGAACACATGTAGAAGGTAGAAGGGGATCCTGGACTACCTATATGTACTAGTGTACATATAGGTAGTCCAGTGTCAGAAGAACTAAAACTCAGGATAATCTGGATTCTAGGAACAAGAAAAGTAGCTTTTTAAAAAGTGTTTATAACTGATAAACCAGTTATGGGGTAAAATATTCAAGCTTACATTATAGAAATATTAACAAAGCACATGTCTTAATTTACAGTCAACATTATAAGAACTGTATACAATATAATATTAAACTAAGGTCAAAAGTAGCTGGAAATGTTTATCAAAAACTAGATGGAATATGGCTTATGTCTTGTGTCACAGTAAAAAAAAAGAGTGATTTAAATCTTGGTACACAGAGTGTATCAGTGATCCAGTACTGCAAATCAAGTGTAAATTTATATTTCAAATGTTTTGTAACAACCTTTTTGGCTACCCATATGTATTATTCCTGATGCTCTGATAAAATCAAAATATTTGGAAATTGCCAAGAGAAAAAAATTAGGGAATACAGTGGCCTCCAACCTTTTGGGCATCAGGGATCGGTTCCGTGGAGAGAGGTTGTGTTATGGATCAGAGGGAGCATGGTTTAGTGTGATGCCTGCATCCTGCAGATGGGGCTTCCCTTGTTTGCATGGCCTGGTTTCTGGCATGCCATGGACCAGTGCTGGACCATGGATCAGAGGTTGGGGATCGCTGGTATACATAATATACAATCTGCTGTCATATTATTAGAAAAATAAAGAACCAATTTTACTATTTACAGCAAGGGTGTCAAACTCATGTTGTCACGGTGGCATTACAGACGTATCGTGACTTTTTCCCCCTTCGCTAAACTGGGCATGGGCCTGGCCAGTGCATGAAACATCTGGCCTGTGGGCCACGAGTTTGACAGCCCAATTTACAGGAACATTCAAATTCATTGTAGGATAGTGACATTCTGACAATACTGTCAATAGGGCATCCAGTTTCAGTTTTAGAAATAGCTTTCATAGAAGTGGATCTGATTTATGTTACAGAACTACAAAAACATTTCACCTTTGAAACATGCTGAGTATGAAATGTCCTTTTTTCAAGACTGAAACAGATGTTTTAAATTTGAAGTGGGCTCTTCCAACCATTCTGTAAGTCTTTCAAGCTTATCCAAAGCAGGTATTTGGACTTCAAAATGGAACCATAACAGAATGAAGGAAGCCATTTCACCTCCAGAATAACAGAGTTGGAAGGGAATAACTTATGTTGAATTCAGAGCAACCTTTTGGAGCTCAAAATGAAATGATTTGCATTTAAAATGTTTCAAATTCAAAACATTTGTTGTAGCTGTAAATATTATATCAGTTACAACTGTTCTCACAGTCAGGGAGTTCCCGGGTTTTTCTTTCAGCAGAATTATCCTTGCTGAGAGTGAAATAGGTGAGTTTCACGGTGAGATGAAAGTTGATAAGATCAAAGTTTGACTTATGTTTATTTTTCTTACTTGAAATCTTTTGATTGTCCTGTTAGGTCTCTGTCGTGAACTGGGTCTTACATTTTTTTTTATCTTTAGTAGAAATATATCCCAGCATGGGGCTCTATCTAATGTTTGCTTTTCTTTGCAGTGTTTTGTTGGATGCTAGACTTATGCCAGATCATCAGCCACTTACATTATATTAAAAATGCAGAGAAAGAATCTCTGTGGTGGAAATCTGCCCGTCAAAATAAACAGAGTGGATTTACTTGGTTCCTTCATCCATAATCTATGTCCTTGACCATGGCGGAGTTTCATTGTAACAACTGGAGGGTTCTCTGGATCCATCCACAAGTCCTTCAGAGATCTTTCTTTCCAGTCCATCTATCTAAACCAGTGTTTCTCAATCTTGACATCTTTAAGATGTGTGGATTTCAACTCCCAGAATTCCCCACCTAGAAAGGGGGACTCTGGGAGTTGAAGTCCATGCATCTTCAAGTTACCAAGGTTGAGAAACATTAGTCTAAAGCTTTTTATCATATTCTTATGATAATTCTAAATAATCATATTCTTATGATTATTTAGAGATCTATATTCTTTGCCGCTTGACCTCCTCCAGGGAATGCAGGATTGCCAGAATTCTTATTTTTATTTGAAAAGTCAAATTCTTCCAAAGTGGCATGTTTGAAGAAGCCACTACTGTGAAATTCTGCATAAATAGAATAACTTTATACTTTAGGTGCTAGAATGCTTACCAATGGACCATGTGACCTGGAGAATTCAGAGAGCCATACAATACGTTGTATTGTAAATCACCAAGAGTCACTTTGGATGGTGAGATAGGTGGCATATATATTTAATAATAAATAAGTAAAAAATAAAATAAATAACTGGAAGGTATTGGGTATGTTTGCTCCTTACAAAGAAGTCGTTCCCCATATGCAACTGACATACCTTTCTGCAGGGGTGAAATCCAGCAGGTTCTGGAGAATCGGTAGCATAAATTTTGAGTAGTTTGGAGAACCAGAAAATACCACCCTTGGCTGCCTCAGAATGGGGTGGGAATGGAGATTTTGCAATATCCTTCCCCCAGGAGTGGGGAGGGAATGGGGATTTTGCAGTATCCTTTCCCTGGAGTGGGGTAGGAATGGATATTTTGCAGTATCCTCCTCCTGCCATGCCCACCAAGTCATGCCCACCAAGCCACGCCCACAGAACCGGTAGTAAAAAAATTTGGATTTCACCACTGCCTTTCTGTACATATTTGGTATTCAGATTAGGGTGAATCTTTATATAGTCCAATTCGGATCGCTTTTTAAAACAATAAATGACAAGAACACTCTAACTGGATCTTTGAAAACCTTTTTTCCTTCTAACAGATTTTTTAATGGGAAATAATAACAACTTTCAGTTATGTCATAAAGCCTTTAGATAAACGTCTAACAAATTTGTTGATTTTAAGAGTCACTTGTTCTTGTTTTCCAGTGGTTTTACGAGAAGCCAACTCTTCTTAGTGGAAGTAAATCATTTTTATTTCCAATTCAAGGTCAAGGAGACAGATATTAAATAAACAGTGCAAGTCTATCTGCTCAATTGAAGTTTTATCGCTTAAAGCATTTTTGAGGATACCAAAAAGAAAACACATAAGGGCAGAAGGGAGGGAAGGAGGTCAATGCAATTCAGAGATTTGGGAAATATATGTCTTGTAACCTTTAACCCAAACTCCCAAGAACAATTAAATGAAAAATTGATTTAAGACCAGCAAGGCTAATATTTTGTTTTCAAAACAATTATTAGGATGGTAATCCTAATTTTTGATTGAAAACATGCCCTATTTTAATAACAGGGAATTCATAAGAAAAGGTCTCATTCTTTTTTTCTTTTTCTTTTTTTTAGAATAATATACTGATGTGGAAAACAGATTCCTGCTTTTCTATAGGTGGCAGCATCAGGCCAAATTTGACCAGGCTCAGAAGAATGTGGTCTAGTTACTATTTGGATGGGAGCCCAGGACAAAATATAAGACTGTAGATTAGATTGGAAAACAACCTGTGAATGGTTTCCAAGAAAGAAAGCTGCAGAGATACATCCACAGACACCATAACTAGCAAAGAAATTCAGCAAAATTGCTTTCAAAATCAGGGAGAGATACCCAGTAGCCTTGATATCTAATTATCTATGGAGATTCTCAGTCATCCAGATCATGGTTGTCCCAAAGGTGCTTTTTCAAGAGGCAACAGGACTTTCTTTCTTTTTCTTTGAAGGCGTTTTGCTTCTCATCCAAGAAGCTTCTTCAGTCAGAACTGAAGTACCTTTGGGACTTGATATCTAATATGGCATAGAGAGCATAGAGATTGGTCTTGAAGAATATGAGGGAAAACCACTACCAACTCAATGATCAGAAAAGCACAGCTCAAGTCCATTCTAAGAAGCTAAGTTAAATAAAATCCTTAGAAAGGCTCTTTCTAATTCCCAGTGAAGGATGACGGAAGTACATTCAGACTTGGCACATTCTATTACAAGAGCTGCTATATATATGGGAGGGGTCAGTAACCAGCTTCCGGTTGGGTGGGTGGGGGAGCATGGCGCGCCAGGAGGAGACTCTATGGCAAGGGGCAGGTTTTCCAGTTGGCTCCAAAATTGATAGGACTTTCAGTTAGGACAGGTAGAGTAAAAAGGATGCCGCGCTAGGAAGAGACTCTATGATGGGGGAACTGGACTTCCGGTCAGTTCCAGAACTGAATGGGGGGCTTTGGTTAGGACCTTTGTGGCTCTTTGAATGTTTAAGGTTGCCGACCCCTGGTATAAGGCTTTGGTTTCTTAGTCTCTTCTACCTTATGGGGCTGACAATATGTAGGCCTCCTTTGATTTGTCTGAAAGGTATCAAAAACAGATAACATTAATGGAAAAGGAGCTTCATTTTATGAATGTGAACACAGCACTTATGTAAAGTATCATTCCTGCATAAAGTCAGTACAAGGATACGGTTTTTGTTTTCATCTGCATGTATGGGTACTTTCTCAATTCTGTGATATTAACATTCCAACAAGATAAACAGCCCTCACTTTTTTCCTCCCCTTTCCCTACCAGGGAAAGAATGATAACATTGAAAACATAATGTGGGTTTTGAAATGTTAAAGAAACATTGTAGGAAATTTCAATAAAGTTGGGGATTGGAAAACAAAATGCATCATTCACTTTAATAGAATTTGCGGGCATATTGTTCACACATTAAAAACAAGATCCTTCCTCATTCATAGCAAATCTCTTTAACATGGTGTCTTCCATCCATACACGTTGGGATTATAAATTCAATAATTTCCAAAAATCATGGTGAAAGTTGCAAAGGGATTTTGAGAGGAATAGTGTTCACACCTCAGGAGGACACTAGGTTGATAAAGGCTGATTTGTTTAATTATTTAAATGGATTCAACATTTATGCTAATTCAATAGTTCATTTTATCTTCGCCTTGTTAGATAAAGCAGAATAGCAGCTTCGTATCTAACAGTGAAGCAAAAAATAGTGGTGTAGAATAAACCTCAATGGCTTAGGTTTCAGACATCCCACTAAGACAAAAATAAACAAGCCACATTATAGCTTAGTGGGATGTCTGAAATCAGTTGTTACAGTTTAAAGATTAAGTTTACGATTTAGCAGAAGCCCAATCACTGGAGGTTAATGGCTAAGAAATATGTGGCTTATTATTTTGGCTATTATGAACAACACAAAATTGTCCCCCCCACCACAACAATTAGAACTATTAGCAATCGTTTGTGGGTGAAGTTTACACATAATGTAGCAAAATTTTGCTACTCCTAAGGAAATAAATTTACTGTGGTTATTTAACAAATAATTAACAATTTTATTTTATGAAAACAAAAACAGGAAATTTAAGTAAAAGTGGGGTAATTTTTGCATTACTAGGCTTATGATCAGCCATTTCATTTCTCAACTGATGGCTAAGTCCCTGTAGAAGTGGTAATATGCTATGGTTCCTATGGCACCCATAGCTAGGTGGCTCAGTGGCTAAGGCACTGAGCTTGTCAATCAGAAAAGATGGTGGTTCGAATCCCTAGTATAGGTCTCCTGCGTGAGCAGGGGGTTGGACCTCCAAGGTCCCTTCCAGCTCTGTTACTGTTACATATCCCAGGGACAGTATTGGATTTTAAATGGGTTTTTTTTCTATATTTTCCTTCCAGAACAGCTGTGGGGAGAACATTAAATCAAACTAAAGATAAATCTCTCCTAAATGTACTAAATCAACCAGTTAGTTAGTGCAGGGAATCATACAGCACAAAGCCATGTCACAGATTGCCGTGTCTGTCATCAACGCACAGGTTGTTTATTGCAGGAAAATTGCACCATCCTTCATGTACAAAAGTTTTCTTGGCAAGAATTTTGGAAGTGGTTTGTGATTCCCACTGAACCTCCAATACCTTTCCCCAATAGCTTTTGTATCAGGAATTCCAAACACATAACTATATAGCTATTCTCTTCTCCTCTAACAGCTGTTTAAAGACTATAAATACTAATTCACAATAAAAGTTAATCCTTCTGTGCAGCTGTAGCATAAAACATCAATCTCTTCCAAGCAGTGCCCTCAGTAAAATAAAAGGTCATAACAGCTTTACGTGCAGGATTCAGTTGCTATCAAACTGCAGTGACAGTACTCTAAAAGTTCTTTTCAGAGAGCAACACTCTGATTTTAAGGCAGCAAAAGGACTACTTACCCCTTTCATTTAACTTGGTATGCCAGAGACCTGTTCTATAATTATTTCACTGTCACTGAAAACCAAAGTTAGGGAGAGTAGCAGGAGCATCTACCAACCTCAGTAAACATAAGCAGGGTCAGCCCTGATAGGTTCTTAAATAGTTCACCATCTTAGACTTCAGATCAGAGGTGGGTTTCAGCAGGTTCTGACCAGTTCTGGAGAACCGGTAGTGGAAATTTTGAGTAGTTCGGAGAACCAGTAATTACCACCTTTGACTGTCCCACCCCCATCTATTCTCTGCATTCTGAGTCCCAGCTGATCAGGAGGAAATGGAGATTTTGCAATAACCTTCCCCTGGATTGGGGTGGGAATGGAGATTTTACAGTATCCTTCCTTTCCCTGCCACGCCCACCAAGCCATGCCACACCAACCAAGCCATGCCCACAGAACCGGTAGTAAAAATTTTTTGAATCCCACCACTGCTTCAGATGGGAACACCTTAGATCACCAGAAAAATCTAAGGTATGCAAAGACTAGGCTGGAAAGTAAGGAAACCATACACTACTGGAAGAAATAATTGCCTAAATGCTTCGATTAAGTTGCCAAAAAAACAACACCGATTGATCCTTGTAGTTACTAGGACTGGAGGGGAATCTTCATCTTTTTATGAACACTCTTTACTTTTTAACCACTAGATAATTGCTAGGTTAATTGTGGAATGGAAAATAATCCATAAACATAGGCATTAGAGTTAGTACAGCCTGGCTGATTTCTTCGTTGTGTCAGACCTGTCCCAGCTTGGGATTCAGGAAAGAAAGACCCTCAACTCTAGTTGTAGTGAAAGGTATACTTCTACTTTTACCACACATGACAAGTGGTTACAGAGTAGCAAAGCCAGATCTGAGGACTTCCTGCCAAGTCCCAGAAATTTCCTTTCTCCCAAGCCCTCCTTAGTCATCTTGAAAGTGTCCATTAAGGTTCAGATTATATGTTTTGATACCAGCACCACATTTTGGTGCCTCCTTGGCCCGGCATTCCACATTCCATTCCCAAGCTTGTGAATCTCTCAAGGTCTGTGGCATCTCTCATCCTGTCATTCCCCTTTCCTATAGATTTACCTCAAAATCTTCTGCTGCAGGTTGTAAAAAGGTCATATGACATGTAAATAAAAAATATGCTACAAAAATGGAAAGGCTAGTCTGCCTTCACTTGGTCTTTGATTTCTGCTTCCATAATTCTCAACTACATGGAATATGGGAGTTGAAGGTCAACATATCTGATAGAATCCAATTGGGGAAAGCTAGATAAAAATTATGCGTCCATTTTATCCTGTGAATCTGGAGCTGTTGTGTTTCTTGCTAATGTTTCTTAACCCATCACAGCAATGGTGGAATTCAATTTTTTTTACTACCGGTTCTGTGGGCATGGCTTGGTGGGTGTGGCAGGGGAAGGATACTGCAAAATCCCCATTCCCTCCCCAGTCCTGAGGGAAGGATATTGCAAAATCTCCATTCCCTCCCCACTCCTGGGGAAAGGATATTGCAAAATCTCCATTCCCACCTCACTCTGGGGCCAGCCAGAGGTGGTTTTTGCTGGTTCTCCAAACTACTCAAAATTTCTGCTACCTGTTCTCCAGAACCTGTCAGAACCTGCTGAATAGCACCCCTGCATCACAGATAGTTTCTTCTTGTCTGTTTGCTACATCTGGTTCTGCAACTCAGTGAGGAACTTAAAGAGATTCATTCTGTTGCTGAGGAAGTCATTCAGGTTTCAGGACAAGGGTAACATAAGATTTTTGCATTGCTAAGGCAGCTAGGCATGTCTTCTGATCAGCCTTTTCATTTTCTAGGCCAGTGTTTCTCAACCTTGGCAACTTTAAGATGGGTGGACTTCAACTCCCAGAATTCCTCAACCAATATGGGGAATTCTGGGAGTTAAAGTCCACACATGTTTAAGTTGCGAAGATTGAAAAACACTGGTCTTGGCAATGAAGCAATATTAACATATTTTAGGATGCAGAAATTCCTTGGACATTCCTCTTGGAGCAAGTGAAGCATTCACACATACAGTTGTAAAAACAGAAGAATTGCTGTAGAAATATTCCCATAGTTTAGAACATAAATGCACAACTTGAAATTCTAAGTCTTCCAATTCTTTGGGTGTAATCTCAAGACCTCCTGAAATTGCTTCCAGATTTTTGTAGAATGAGAGGAAGCCAGTGGCGCCATATAAAACTCATTTCCTTTAAAGAACTAGTTCGCCTACGTAGCCATTTTATTGCTCTTACAAAATCAATAAAAACAAGGGGAGGGGGAGAACTTTGAGAAAGTCAGATATTGCTGAATTCTACTGTAGCCCAAATAGAGAAAATAAATTAGCGTTATTGTTCTTTCCTATTGACGGGCTACTCAGAGCTATAAAGGTTTTGAGTAACATACAGCGATACAAAAGTAAAACAGAAAGAATAATCAAATCAAAACCCCTTTAACGATCAATGTCTACTGACACAATCTGGCCCTAGCAGTAACAATGGCCTACAGCAGTGAGGAGACACAAAGATCTTGTGGGATAGCCAGATGTGGATAATTTCCCAAAAGCCAACAGAGTTGCTCCTGATCTAAGTGGAATCAATATTACAAAGAAGAACAGCTACAAAAAAGCCACACCTTTATGATCCTTGATGATGTGACTCAAGGATGTGCAGTCCTCAAGGATGTGACTCAAGAAGTACCCTCCCTAAAGATTTTAATCAGCAGTCAGAAATCATGGGGAGAATCCATTTTTAATGGATTTTGTTGGTGTTTCCTATGCAGAAGATGAGGTTGGCGTTCTGAATTCATTTCTTGGCTTTATCCGTCAGTGACTTCATTTTACTGAACAAAAATATTAATAATGGAACAGACTCAGAGGCATTTTCCCCCAGAGGCTAACTGTCTGGTCTGACAATACTACTGACTAGTCTAAATGACAATGAAGAGCTACATGATAAATGCTTTGAAATGTAGAAAATGTATTAAAGCGAAAAACAAGGGGAACAAAATAAGCTGAGCTTGTTTATTGAAATAATTCTTCAGAGGGATTAAAGAGGTAGAAAAATAGCAAAACCCCACGTCGAAATAGCTGAATCTTGAATCAACTCAAATTGTTCCTCATATTTTTGGTTTTAAATCACAGCTGACAGCATAAAACTGCCATCATTGTCATTATCCTTTCTGTACTATATAGCATTTTAGTGATCCTATATCCGAGTTTCCAAAATGCAGACAATCAGGAACAGGATAAACATGGAATTTATAACAAGGTATCCCTGCAAATTCTTTTTACAGTTTTCAATTCCCTATTAATAGATAATCAGTGTAATATATTTCCCTATATTCCTTTTCCAGTTTAAATTTATGATCAAATTTAAGCAGAGTCACACGATTGTTCAGATTCACATCATTAGTCATTGCTATTTCCTTACCACAAGGATTGTTTCCCTGCTCTTTAAAATAACAGAAGTCAACCATGACTTCTTAGCTAAAATAGGGGTTTGGTGTAGAATAAACCCTAAAGAATCCCAACTAGAAACTTAATGAAAATTTCCAAATCACTTAGCAAAATACTGTGGTCATACATTAGAATCTATTTCTTGGAAATGCTATTCAAAAGGCAATAAAACTATGTTTAGTTCGGCTAAATGGATTTAGAGTGATGTGTAAGTAAACAAATGGATCATATTCAAAGTCCTAGATTCTGTCAAGGACATACTGCATCCTGGCAACCTTCCAATAAGAAAGTTAACAATCAGCTAGGTTTTTTCTGACTTGGTACCCTCGAAATGTATTAGACAAGCATGAACCTCATTATCCCTATATAATATGTACTTGAGTAATGGAAATTGTATTTCAGTTCACCCAGATGTCACAAGATCTAATAGGCCCCTTCCCATTGAAGAGTATGGTTGCAATACACAACTCTACAGCAATATACAAGAACACAGTAATAATCTTGGAGAAGACATGGAGACATGCTTAATAAAGCATGAAATTAGCCTGGGCAAACAAGAAAGCATGGGAGAGAAATTGCTCTTCCTTGACTCTATAAAAAAGGGAAGAAAGAAGAAACTTTCAGACTTTCAATATATTGTTATTATAATCTATAATAGAGTTGTAACTCTATTAGAGTTCTAACATTTCTCTATTTCCTGACCTGGCCCCACGTTAAAGAGATGACAGTCCAGCTCATCAAATGCCTCCATAGATACTTCAACTGTCCACACCACAAGAACATCTTACTATGCATCTCAAATACATTTTTAGAACCATTTTACTCAACTTCTTCCAAGCATTCTGATCAAGGTGGAATAATGGGACAAAAGAATCAGATTTACCCCAGAATCTAAAAGCTGAAGTATCAACCATGTCTAAGCTTAGGGTGGGAGGAAAAAGAACTAATCTGGAGAGAATCCATACTAAATAGATTTAAAGAAACAAGCTGCTAGGGAATTATGGAAACAAGCAAATTGAACTGTTTTTCTGATCTTTGCCGAGTGAGTTAGTTCCAAAATGAACATTCTGTGATCTTCCAGAGCAAAAGGGGGGGGGGGTGAGAGTTGCTCCCTTATGTCATTCTCTATTTATGTTCAAAGGATGATGTGGAGGGCCTTCCTCATAGGCCTTCACAGGTCCCCATCATAGGAAATATTCCACTTTTTTGTGTATGACCAGGCAAATACATTCAACATAAATTTATCAATATAGATTAGAGATGCACTTCTCCAATCTATTTCATTCCGTTTTTTGCACGTTGTAGTGACGAAAGGATTTTGGCTATTTTATCATTTCCATGACCAAATAGTGGTTAATTGACATTCTGCTCCTTATTTTCAGCATGTTAAGGTCAACAAGAGTAAAGACAATTGCAAATAAATTTTTGAGGGATTTGGGAATGTCCTGGGATTTTATTTCCTCCTGAACAGGAAAATATGCTATCTGAAAAGGATAACATAGAGAATGGAAGGAGACTTTTTGTTGACTGTTGTGGTTTCTCTGCTGTGGCTTGTGGGTTGGCATGTTGTGGGATTCCAGTTAATGTGGCTTATTTAATAAAGCCTAGCTAAGCCAACAATAGCATAGCACATTGTATGAACCTATTTTCTAAATGCCTATCGCTTTTCATCTCAGTCTGTGTGACCTTTCTGCATTTCTACAGTTAGTAGGGACAGGCTGACCATAATCATGAAGAAACCAATGGATTTTAACTGGTTTTTAATGCATCCATCTTTTCAATGGCAACAATGCTCCAAACAGTTGAGGTGAATAGACATATGCAAACATTTTGCATTGCAATTTATAGGATCTCAAATTGTTGGCTAGGAGGACAGAAGTTTCTGGGAGAATGCAAAATTGCTTAATTCTGTCTCTATGGGCAGAATTCAAATAAAATGACCCAGACACTATTAAGCATGGCTTATCAGTTTCCAGAAAAGGAACAAGATGTGGGGACTCACATTTCCCTTTTCCTTTGTATACCTGACTTGGGAAAAGAATCCAAATCATTTTCTGTTATATCAACTGGGAAAACCTATTTAAAGACTTTAGCAAATCAGGATGTGCTTCCTGTGTGTTTTCACCAGAGCAAGGCATAAAGTAGAGAAAGGAAGAGAAGAAGTCTGCACACCATTAATTCCCAAGCTGATAAACCATCTTATATTGTCTTGTGGTGGTTTTCAAAAAGGTTGTACAGTTACTTCTTGAGGGTAACTTAATTTGGTTCTCTCTATTTCAGAGTGTTGGACTAAATAGCAATAGCACTTAGACTTATATACCACTTCACAGTGCTTTACAGCCCTCTCTAAGCGGTTTACAGAGTCAGCCTATTGCCTCCAACAATCTGGGTCCTCATTTTATCAACCTTGGAAGGATGGAAAACTGAGTGAACCTTGAGCCTGGTGAGATTCGAATAGCCAAACTGCTGGCAGCCGGCAGTCAGCAGAAGTAGCCTGCAGTACTGCACTCTAACCACTATGCCACCACAGCTCATCAAAGTTTCTCAAGAGTTTCTCAAGCTTGGCAAGTAAAGAGCATGGTGGCTCACATGGTTAAAATGCTGGGTTGACAATCAAAAAGCCCATGTTTGAAACCCGAGTGCTGCTGCATGACAGGGTGAGCTCCCATCAGTTTGAATGCAAAGAATCGTGAGTTGATAGATGGTACCACTTCTGTGGGCAATTAACAGGGACATCAAAGGAGCTTCCAACTGGCGTTTCCTAGGCAATGATGATGATGTTCAAACTGGAAGTGCTTCAGTGCTTCCAACACAAATGCCTGCATTCTTGTTCACTTAAGCTGGGTGAACTTGACAACTTTAAACTGTGTGAGCAGTTCTGGCTGGGAAATTCTGGGAGTTGAAGTTCACACAGTTTAAAGTTGCCATGGTGGAACAGCTTTGGAGAAGATGATCCATGTGATTCCTTTCAATTCCATTATACTATGATTCTTATGGAGAATAGCAAATTTATGAAAGCATCTTGCTTTCTTCAGAGCAGCAAAGGAATACAGGCCATCCCTCATTCCATCTTCGCTTTCACAAGCTGGGATACTTTCCATAACTTCTGTTCTACATGGCTGGAAGGCAGCAAATCCTGACTTTTTTGGAAATGGTTCTCCATTTCATAGTATGCGAGGACTTCTTTGTGAGCTTCAGCGCAAGTGTGAAGAGGAAAGCAAAATGGAGTCCATTGACTGTCATGCATGGTTTCTATGTTTATCTTGACCCTTATTTGTGAAATAAAAATGGCCACAATATTTATTCCACCCCCACCAAGGAGAATGAGCAGGAATTTAAACAGAGCACTTTCTGTCCTTCCATTCAATAACTGGCAACCAGTTGCAACATCCCTGCCTATCTAATCCTGTTCAATTATTTCCTCATTAGCCTGAAAAGTTATGCTGTTGGAGATTAGCAGGACTGAAATGTAAGATTTTGATAGGAGAAAAATCAGGAAATGGTTGTAGGGACAGTGGTGGTAATGTGTGATAACGAAGCCAAACCTAACCATGGTGTTATAAAGTAACAGGAAATCTTTTGTGCCCTTGCGAAATTCCCAAACACTTGCCATGTGTCATGACCTCATAATTCATTTTCTCGAGGGACAGATATTGATTGTAAAGGCTCAATCAGATGACATTTGGCTCAATGCTTTTATTATGTTCTCAGGTTTCCTTGTGATTCGGCTAGTTGACAATCTGGATTTTTCTCTGTACTTACCTGTCTTATGCTACTATAGAGATCAAAGAAACAAATTACAAATTATAGAAGGATCTCACAGAATTTTAACTTCCGGGTAGTAGTGAGAAAAAAGTAAAGATAAGTTTACAGTATATTAAACAGATTTCAGTAGAACATTTAAAAAAAAATCTGCTGAAACCTGGAAAGAAACGATATCGTGATATTTACATCATAAACTGCCATTAAGACCAAATCCTACATACTCTTATTTGAGAATAAATTCTCTTTATGCTTCTTCAGAGTTAAGTTGCCTCATTCATTCTGCTGGGTTTTCATACAACCTTTTCTCAAAAAAAAAAAATAATAATCCAGTTTTGAGTTAATAGTAAGATATTGGCCAGCAGGGTCTTTGCAAAGCTTTGTGTTATATGCCAGTTGCATCAGTTCTTGGATAGGAAAGTTCTGGTCTCAGTCATCCATTCTCTAATCATCTCTTGAATGAATTATTGTTATGTGCCCTGCCTGGGGATGACTTGGAGTTAGGACTATAGCTGGATCGAGATGACTAGAGGGCAGAAAATTCTAGCTCTTTATACCCTTTTTTATTCACTAGCTGGCAAGCACCATAGCAAAGTACAGCACTTTGGTTCACATCTGGAGAACTATAAGAACATTGAGTTTTTCTCCTTGGCTTTGCCTATTAAGTAGTCCATAGAAAACAGCTTTATGTTTTCTGAGCTGTAAGTAAGCTAATGAGCTACCAGAGGAAACAGTGTAATTAATCAGTATTTGCACCCTTTTATGCCCCAGTGATTTCAGTGAAATCACCATGTTTCCCCGAAAATAAGAGCCTGTCTTATATTTTTTTGAACCCTGAAATAAGCGCTTGACCTTATTGCCATGCACTCAAAAGCCCGAGTGGGCTTATTATCAGGGGATGTCTTATTTTGGGACAAACAAGGTAGTACTCTCCTTGTATCAAGAAATAAACATAATCTGTTGGCTCAGATGTGCATCTTTGTATACATATTTAGAATTAAGATGAAAGTGTGTGGTGAAATCTTTTCCTTCTCAGTCAGAAACAGTGGGGTTGGATGGTGGAACTAAAACACTCATTTCTGTATGCCTCATTCTAGATCTGAATTTACATTTAGCTTGAACTTTAGTGTAGTCATTTTAGCATGCTATTTTATCTATCTTTTTTTTTCAGTGTGAACTTTTTTTTTTCTAAATGCTTCCTGTAAAGATGGGAAATTTGATTTCTTGCTGCCAGTAAGCTGAAGAATTTTTCTTTACATAGGGACACATTCAAAAATAGGCTCTCAGCTGATATGATAAAAGATAGGCCACTGAATAATTCTAAGAAGACATATTTAGAAGTACGACTATTAAAAATATTGTTATGTAGAACAGCTGAAAGATAAATAACCATTAAATGGGGCATTTTAATGGCATACAGGGAGTCCTCAACATACGACCACAACTGAGCCCAGAATTTATGTTGCAAAAGTGGGAAAATTTTAAGTGAGTTTTGCTCCCATTTTAAGACTTTTCTTGCCACGTTAAGTGAATCGTTTCAGTTGTTAAATTAGTCACACAGTTGTTAAGTGAATCTGGCTTCCCCACTGACTTTGCTTGTCAGAAGGTCACAAAAGGGAATTGCATGATCCCGGGACTCTGCAACTGTCAGAAATGTGAGTCAGTTGTCAAGCATGCAAATGACATGACCATGGGAATGCTGAAATGGTCATAAGTGGGAAAATGGTCATAAGTCACTTTCTTCTCTCTCTCTCACCCTCTCTCTTCCTCCCCTCTCCCTCTCCCTCTTTCTCAAAAAAAGCTAGATACTGATAACCCCAAAATGAATTGCTTTTCAATCTCTCCCTGAGATTTCTTTGCATTTTCATTGCATTCTAGCCCTGGGTTCTACAGCAGAGGTGGGCTTCAGCAGGTTCTGACCAGTTCTGGAGAACCGGTAGTGGAAATTTTAAGTAGTTCGGAGAACCGGTAGTAAAAATTCTGACTGGCCCCGCCCCCATCTATTCTCTGCCTCCCAAGTCCCAGCTGATCCGGAGGAAATGGGGATTTTGCAGTAACCTTCCCCTGGATTGGGGAGGGAATGGAGATTTTGCAGTATCCTTCTCCCGGAGTGGGGTGGGAATGGAGATTTTACAGTATCCTTCCCCTGCCATGCCCACCAAGCCACACCCACCAAGCCATGCCCTGCCCACCAAGCCACACCCACAGAACCGGTAGTAAAAATGTTTGAAACCCACCACTGTTCTATAGGTGACATTAACACCATTTGTGAGCTCTCTGTAGGAAATAACTAGGTTGAGCCTGAGGGTGGGTGAAATGCATCATCAATTTGCCATCGCTATACCCACATAAGAGACCTAAGCTCCCCCTTGAAGTCCATAGACCCGTGATGGCAAACCTATGGCACACGTGGCAGAGGTGGCACACAGAGCCCTTTCTGTGGGCATGAGCACCGTTGCCAGCTGCTCTTCCGGGTTCTGTCACTACAAAAATCAGCTGTCCAGCACGCATGCGCGTGCTGGAACCCGGAAGAGAGTAGCTGGCCGGTGCGCATGCACGTAATGGAACCCAGAAGACCACTTGGCTGCCGCGTGCCTCTTCTGGGTTCCGGTGCTCCGGCACGCACGTGCGCACATGTGCGCTCTCCAGTTTCGGCACTCGGTGCTGAAAAGGTTAGTCATCACTGCCATAGACCCTTATCTAGCACCCATTTGCCTCAATCAGATCCTTGTGAATAGGTAGCACAAATAAAGAAATAACCTCGTACTGCTTTTGAACTCTATCCTGGCTCCTAATTTCCTGCACCTGACACTCTCCACAAATCCAATAACTCCTCGGACAGTCCCACCCTAAATAGACTTGTAATGGAATGCATGGATGACCTTGGGGATAGAGAGGAGGAGATGCTGCCCAGGAAACAATCTAACAAGATTGATAGGAGCCCACATTACTCCATTAAGGAGTCACTTAATGGTGTGGGGGGGGGATAGGAAAAACCCTTCATTTTCAGTCAAGCAGTTAAAAGTGGAGTTGGGAGGTTTGTGCCTTCAAACTTGCAAGGTCCTGTTAATGTAGCCTTACAACAAAGTAGAATTCGTTCATCTTGTCCTGTTTCCTGACTGGTTTACCTGGCAGAGCCAATATCTATTTTGCAAGTCTGAAGGTACAAATTTCCCACCTTTACTTTTAATTACTTGATCCATTATGCCAGGTTTTTCCTAAGTTTCCTTTCCCCCCGCTGTTATTAAGTAACTGCAGGTTCCTGCTCTGTTTCTTAGGCAACATCTCCTCCTCTCTTTTTCTCAGATCATTTATACTCTCCATTAAAAGACTTTCTTTTTCAGCCATTGGTTAAAGAAGCATGGTGGCTCACGTGGTTAGAATGCTGGGTTGACAATCAGCAAGTCTCTGTTCAAGATCCGAGTGCTGCTATGTGATAGGGTGAGCTCCCATTATTAGCTCCAGCTCCTGTCCACCTAGAAATTTGAAAGCACAAAAATGTGAGTAGATAAATAGGTATCACTCAGGTAGACACATTAATGGGGACATGAAAAGAGCCCCCAACCAGGCATCCCTGGGCAACAGGGATGAGACCTTGGTGCTTCTGACACGAAAGCAGTAGCCACAACCTTTGGTTAGACTTGTGTGGTGGAGGACAACCTACTGTTATCTATAACCACACATCCCTAAAACATACTTACAATACAGAGTGTGTTTGTATTGACACACAAGGACATGCTTGGAAGTAAAGGTAGTTTGCCAAGGACAGAAATGACTAGTGAATGGTCTTGCCATAAAGTAGATTAAATTATAATTCATCTTCTTTTTTGTTACCTGGTCTTTCATTTCTTTTTCTTTCTTTCTATCTATCTATCTATCTATCTATCTATCTATCTATCTATCTATCTATCTATCTATCCATCCATCCATCCATCCATCCATCCATCCATCCATCCATCTATGTAACTTTGCTTATTCCCCCAAATAGAATGACATGATGAGTAGTTATGTATTTCTCCCAAATAATTTCTCCCATGTAATTCTCTAGGAAAGGATTGTGACATATTACCATCACTGGACAGATCTAAACACTGAAAGCAGGAAATTAATCTTGTTCCAGCAATCAGAAATAACAAAGTTGAATAAATATGCAGTTTTAAAAATGCAGACTCTACAGCCTTTCAATCATGTTTTACATGATTTGGAAAACTCTTGCAAAAGTAGTCCCTCCATATTTTACAAAATAGTTTCTTAAACCTTTTTGGATATTTTTTATGAGTAGAAAGGATCTGTCATATATTTTTAAACCTATGATATATGTCCTTTGCACTTTTAATAACATTCTCAGTAATCTCCCATTTAGATTAGAGCTATAATAGAAATGGCCTTTTGAATCTCTCCACTTAATTTATAGATGTAGACATAGAATGGTTCACTTCCAATGAAGTGAAAAAAATCCCTAATAATTTTTCCAAGGGCAGGATTCCCTCTTAGCAGTGACAAGAAAGCTACCACCGAAAAAAATCCAAGGGAAAGGATTAAGTTTTCTCTTGGGAATTAAAAGAAGCCTGGGAAACCAGGGAGGCTACAGACCTCTTAAAAAAACACAACTGTCCTATGAAAAACTAAGCATGAATTTTTTTAATACCTTGAATTTGCTCCACCCATGAGAACATTTACTTTTCTTCTTCCTTGAAAAAAAAAATATCCAAAACAGTGACACCTTCATCAAATAGAATGAGAACTGTTAAGGGAAAACAATTTCTCTGGCACGGTTCTCAGTTGTTTCAAATGGGGCTGGTGGCTAAGAAAGCTGATCTGAAGTGGCTTTGAGGGCTCCTGAAACATGGTAACTGTAACACCTAGAAATTATTTAGATCTAATTTCAGCATGTAGACAGATCTGTGCATGTAAAAGTCTACCTTGCTTTGAGTGAAAACATTGGGCCTTCTGTCCAGCATTAATCTCCATAATCTCCAAACAAGAGTTTTCTTCTAGCTGTATTTATAGATATCAAGTATGTTGTTTCTAGGGACGTGGTGGCTCAGTGGCTAAGACACTGAGCTTATCGATCGAAAAGTTGGCAGTTCAGTGGTTCGAATCCCTAGTGGCATGTAACAGGGTGAGCTCCCGTTACTTGTCCCAGCTTCTGCCAACCTAGCAGTTCGAAAGCATGTAAAAAATGCAAGTAGAAAAATAGGGACCACCTTTGGTGGAAAGATAAGAGTGTTCCATGTGCCTTTGGCATTTAATCATGCTGGCCACATGACCAAGGAGACATCTTCAGACAGCGCTGGCTCTTTGGCTTTGAAATGGAGCTGAGCTCTTCGGCTTTGAAGTGCCCCCTAGAGTCGGGAACAACTAGGATATGTGCGAGGGGAACCTTTACCTTTACCTATGTTGTTTCTGCATGCAAAAGCATGATCTCCACTACAGAGCAATGGTGGAGAAAGGGAAGAAAGAGAAAAAAATAAATAAAGAGAAACATAACGTTCTTTGCATTGACACTAAGTCAGAGAGTCAATTTGGTCTAGTGGTTAAAGTATGAGGCTAGAAACCTGGAGACTGTCACTCTTTCTCAGCCCAACCCACTTCATAGGGTTGTTGTTGTGAGGAAAATAGGAGGAGGAAGGTATGTTGTTCACTGCCTTGAGTATAGAGCAGGAGTGTCAAACTCAAGTTCCGGGGCCCGGATCCAACCCACAGGGGGCTTAGATCTGGCCCATGGGGCCACCCTAGAAACAGTGAAGGACTATCCTGCTGTGCCTCTACCAGTGAAAACGGAGCTCAGGAGAGCCGCACACGGCCCTCCCAAGTTCTGTTTTCACTGGCAAAGGGTTTCAGGAGGCTGTCACAGCCGGAAACGGAACTCAGGAGCCCATTTTCGTTGGCAGAGTGCTCAGGCCACCACAGGCGCTCTCGACACTAGTGATATTGAGCTGGCCATGCCCACCTTGGCCACGCTCACCCTGGCCCCCCAAGGTAAAACACAGCCCTGATGCGGCCCTCAATGAAATCGAGTTTGACACTCCTGTTATAGAGTATTATATAAATTCACCACCATGAATTATTTATAAAAATAATAAAGGCAGGTTGAAAAAAGTCTAAATTGTCACTAGAAATCTAATATTTCTAATACAGAGCCTGGTGGCGCAGCAGATTAAAGCACAGTTATTAATTGTTATTAACATCAGCTGTCTGCAATTACTGCAAGTTCAAATCTCACCAGGCTCAAGGTTGACTCAGCCTTCCATCCTTTCTAAGGTAGGTAAAATGAGGACCCAGGTTGTGGGGGCAATAAGCTGACTTTGTATAAATGTACAAAAGTATGAAGGCTATTGCTTAACACACTGTAAGCCGCCCTGAGCCTCCGGAGAAGGGCGGCATATAAATCAAATAAAAAAATATATCATGATTTGACCTAATAATTGCAGGGAGCAAAAAAAACCCAAAATAAAACCATCTTCTTTGAATTGTAATATGTGTGTAACATACTCAGAAATTTGATTTGCATTCAATTGAGCCTAATCTAATTAAGTCTTTAGAATTTCCTGTAATGAGAAACCTGACAAACTACAGTTTCTCATTTTCCTTCTTAATTTTTTTGCCTGAAGAAGAATGCAGAAGAACTCACTGGGTGTCATTTAAGTTCAGCACTGGGTGAAATTTTAGTAGGACTTATTACAAGTATTACTGCAGTTTAAACATGAAGTAGTTCAGCTTTTTTACATTTTTGTGAGTCATCAAGGGTCACTCATTTCTTCAGTTAATGGGCTGGGGTCTGTGAACCTTTGGATTTCACCAGGCATCTCAGGAAGAATCAGTTAAAAAATAAAATTAGTACCATGTAGCAAATTGTAAGAGAGAAGGTCTTAATACGGGGATACTCCGATTTTGTGTGTGTTTCTTAAAAGTATTTTTTATTTAAGTAAAACTCAAGGCAAAACTTCTACCAGAATTAAAACTTAGTGGAAGTAAAAAGTGATCAAAAGAAAAATACGAACTACACTATGGAATACATCACCTGATGAAGTTAATAGATGGTAATTTCTAAACTTTGGGAGAGCCATCATACTTTCAAAATATTGAAAAAGCTTTCCCAACTTTGTTTAACTACTAGAATATTTGGATATGTAGGTTACATTTAAATTCTTTATATTGTAGCATAAAAAGATGAGAAGTTGTTTTGGAAGATATCATATGGTAAGCCCAGATAAAAAAAAAGCTGTTGTCAGTCAACTGAAATTAGCAAACTGATGGAGTCTAATAAATTAGAATTTTTAATATAATTTAGCATTCCAGACTTCCCTTAAATCAACCTAAATAAAGAGCATATTTGAAGCACACTTGTGATCTCTTCGACATACAAATGGGAGTCTATACTGTGTAGAAAATCTATATATAGGATCAGGTTAAAGATTTGATGAGATTCAGTACTGAGGAAGACGAATGATTGACAGATGTGCTGTACTCTTGAGCCAGCAGAAAATGTACTAGGATAAAATTGACTTACTAGCAACCTCAATCTTATCATATCCACAATCCTGGCAAATAGTTCTGACTTTATTTGCAGTATGTAAAGCAAGTTAAAGATGGCCATTGGTGGATCATCTTTTCTTCCCCCATTTTCCACCAAATATTACTAGTCACCAAGAAAAAAGGACATCCATCAGTTACCTTCCTTAGTGTAGGATGGGAATGGCCTTAAGAAGGAGGGGAGTTTTGACAATTTGCTAGACCATTGGTTATAACATTTATGGAAGAGTCTCTCTGGCTTTATGAAAATGGGTTGTCAGGATTTGACTGTTACAGGTGTTACGTCTACCTTATATGCAGCTCTATCATTCCTCTCTAGTGTAGTTGTTTCCTATATCACATTGCCACTCTAGGATTCATCCCTATTCTTCCTGTGATGCATTTCCTGTTCCTGTTGTATTACTCACTCTCTAGTACAGAGGTCTTGAAACTTGGCGGCTTTAAGACTTGTGGACTTCAACTCAAGTTGTGGAAATTGTAGTTCACAAGTCTTAAAGCTGCCAAGTTTGGGGACCCCTGCTCTAGTAAAAATGTTTTCTGCACAGAGATGGCTTGTAGTGTGCTTACTTATTCTACATGAAACATTGACAGACAATTCTATGCAAAACACCATTTCAGGTGGTGTTTTCCTTTTGTTCAGATAACTTGACATATAAGGAAGCAAGTCATTTCCCTTCCCCCGAAATAGAAAGGTATACAGATCCAGTGAAAGTAGATAATTTTGAGCTAGATGATAATGTGCTTTGATTCTATATAGGGCAGCAGATAATAGCTACTTAATGGCTTGCCATTGTCTCTAATTACAAAATGTAATTTCTGCTCACTTGGCTTTTTGGCAATAGCTGCACACAGAGAGAATAATACTTCTTTAAGTTTGAGAACAATTAGATTATGCTTCCTCAATTTCTGGCTCAGCTGCACCAGGCAAACTTCGTGCCAAAATATAAGAGCTAGGCTTACTGCCTAGATGTTGGATGCTTAGAATGTAAGTGTAAAAGGATTGATATATTTGGCTGGATGATGGGGTGAGACACAGGAAAGTCTGACTTTATTTCTCCCAAATGTGTAGGATTGACAAGAGTTAAATTTACTTCTTTATTTGAGGCTTTATGAAGTGCAGAGTCAGCCAATATTCCTCTTAATTTCCGCTCAGCCTTAAAAAGCATCACACCAGAACAACTAGACACAAGAACAGGTTTTTCCCTGAATGCCATCACTCTGCTAAACAAATAATTTCCTCAATGCTGTCAAACTATTTACTAAGTCTGCACTACTATTAATCGTTCCCACCACCCATCTCCTTCCATCTACAGTTTCTTATGACTGTATGACTGTAATTTTGTTGCTTGTATCCTTACGATTTATATTGATATTGTTTCTTGATTGCTTATTTGTACCCTATGATTATCATTAAGTGTTGTACCTTATGATTCTTGATGAATGTATCTTTTCTTTTATGTACACTGAGAGCATATGCACCAAGACAAATTCCTTGTGTATCCAATCACACTTGGCCAATAAAAAATTCTATTCTATTCTATTCTATTCTATTCTATTCTATTCTATTCTATTCTATTCTATTCTATTCTATTCTATTCTATTCTATTCTATTCTATTAACACCCATAGATAAATCTTCTTTTTCTTTACAATAAAGCTGTAGGGATCATGGTATTTTTCCTCCATGATAGAAATCTGAAATTGTCTGTCACCAGGCTTAACCACAATAGTTAAAAGGAACTGTGTCCTTTCCAAAAATTTTGACATATGCATAATAAATACAATTTACTCTATGATGGAATTTTCATTGGGCTTCCCCCCTCTAAAAACATAAGAGTTTGATTCATAGAGGCATTTTTTTTCTACAATGAAATTATGTTGAGCTGGGAACATTTTAAGGCTGTGATGTCAACTTGTAGAACTCTGCAACAAGATCGCATGTAAGTACAACACTGGTGGTGGAACAATAAGGTACTTACATAGTATGATATTGTTATCCAGATCCCTTTAGCTTCACTCTCAGTAAAAATAAGGAGTTTATAATACAGCACTTTTCACATTTAAGTATCAAACAATGAAGTATACCTCTACTGTCAATGGTAAAAATCTCATCAAGAAGAGAATGCTTTATGATGGACTTGCCACTTTCTCTAAACCTGGAGAAAATAGTTCACCTGGGGGTTCAAGTTTTCATGAGCATCTCCTCTTCTTCTGCTGGACTCTGATATCTTCAAAATCATGGCTTTCCACTTTGATACTCTCCTTTACTTTATGATGTCTATAGTACCTTCTCCAACCGATATGTTGTGCTGATATTATGAACTCTCTGGAGAAGTTTTCTAAGTCCAAAAGGGACTCCAGGAAGTCAATCATTCCTGAAAAATGTTTAATATCAGCTTTAGAGTCTGAAGCGGTAAAAATTCCCAATTTTACAAGAAGCCCACACAATTCAGCAAGCATTTTATAATTTGGGCCTTTTTTATTCCTACAATAAATTCCTGAATAAATGATATTGCTTTTTGTAACTCTGATAAGTCAACTATTATTGTAATATGCCCGGATTCATTTATACCTAGCTTTCTTTGCCTAATATTAAGATTATTGCCTTTGGTTGTTAGACTATCTTGTGACCATGTGAGATCAGATTTTCAGTCTCTGAAAATTAATTAGACCTGGTATACAGTAGTGGGTTGCTCCGAGTTCGATCTGGTTCTTGTGAACTGGTAGTAACGGTGGTGGGAGGCTCCGCCCACCCACCCAGACATCATCATGAATGATCTGTGCATGCACAGAAGCACGAGTGTGCTCCTGTTGCAAACCGTAGCAGAGGTAAGTAGAACCCAACCCTGCTGGTATATCAGAATAGTATAGATTATAAATCCTAGGATATTCAATCAATATAACCAATAATTTTGAAAATTATTGTTCCAGAAAAACTGAACAGCCCAAGGCCAAGAAGTCTTATATCTAAAAACTTGCAATTATGGTTCCTTTTACCAAAGGATGTCACTATTGCTCTGTTAAAAAAAAACAAACCAGATTAGATTATCCCTGGTATGTTAGGAATACAGCTTTCGTTAGGAGAAAATGCTTGGAAGTCTGGAAGTTGATTTGATGTCAGAGGTAGATAAAATGATGTTTCAAGGAACATGCTATCAAAATATGAGCTACTGGGTTCCAAATTGTTGCTTTCAGAAGAAACATTTTAATGTGATATCTTAATCTCTTTATGTTGCTTTGCAGCTTTCTTTCTAATCTCCTCGCTAGGATTCATTATTGGACAATGATGTGAAATTTACAAAATTCAAATAACTTTAAAAAATTAAGACAATGGGACAAGGCAATGTTAGACAAGTACTCTTCATTCTTCTTTTGTGTCTCCACCCAAGCTTTTGACACATGGGGGAGGGGTGTAAAAAAAAATCAAGATGATGACAATGACTGCATGATTTCCAGCCCTTTTTAATGTACTCCTGAACAAAGAGAACCGGTTCAGTGATGTCATATCATCACTGCTACCGGCTCAGAGGAACCGGGCCGAACCGGGAGGAACCCACCACTGCATTCATGAATGGTTGCTCCATGTGCTAAGGGACTACATGGAGCCTGATAAAATTCATATTTTATACACTACAGTAATCCTCAACTTATGACCATAATGAAGTTTGCCCGTTATGATCATAAATTGTGTGGGTTATAATGCAGATGATCAAGAAACCAACCTGATTTTATTATCTTTTTTTTTGCAGCAGTCGTTAAGTGAAACACCATGTTTACATGAATTTCTGGATTCTTAAGCAAATGTCACAGTCATTAAGTGAATCCATTGTTCGCTAGGGGACGTGTTTGCCAAAACCCAAAAGCAAACACTGCTATTTGGCAAAAATGTTGTAAATTGTGTAAATTTGGGGGCGGGGTGGGGTGGGGAATCTGTTGTAATTTCAAATGATTGTTAAGCGACTGGTTATAAGTTGAGGACTATCTGTATATACAGTCATAAAAGAAGGTATAGAAATAAGGAGGGGTTTTTTTTAATGCAAAAAGAAATGCAATAGATATTACCATAATGGAAAGTTTGAGATCAAATGATCCATACAGTCCTACTACAAAATGTTGGTGAACAGTGTTACATTTCCTGATCTCTTCTGGTTCTTTAACTTTAAGCTTGGATGGGAAAAACCCACCAAATAGATAACTGTCTTCTGTCAACACTGTCAGACATACTATAGGGCAGATGGCCAATTTTTTGCTTTATTCATGCTTCTAGGCCAAGCAGAGAAGTAAGACTCTTTTTTAAGATTTATTAGCCCTGTGACTCCATCAGGGTTCACTTTGTGATAGTATTGAAACTTCTCCCAGGGCAACCCACCACTACAGTCGCCTGCTGCAAGATCGGGCTGGCAAGGCCGTAGACTTCCTGAGTCCTTTGAGTCCTCCTGAGTCCTGAGTCCTCCTGAGTCACGCTTTGAGAGGCGCGACAGCTACATCCGGGCTCTGGCCAGCTGGGGCAATGAGCTGGAGTCCATCTCCTTCCGCAGCGAGGACATTTCCCGCCAGCAGGTACTACCCGGCCAGATCAGTATGAGATACGGAGCTGAAGCCTGAGCAAACACTAAGAGTAAAGAATTTGGCTTTTCTTCTATATTTCAACAGAGTAAGAATGGGAAACCAATTTTTTTTCCCCCTAGCATAGGTAGTCCTTCACTTACGACTATAATTGAGCCCAAAATTTCTGTTGCTAAACAAAAAACATTTGTTAAGTGATTCCCCCCCCCACCCCATTTTATGACTTTTCTTGCCATAGTGGTTAAATTAATCACTGCAGTTGTTAAGTTAGTAACACGGTTGTTAAGTGAATCTGGCTTCCCCATTGACTTTGCTTGTCAGAAGGTCGCAAAAGGTGATCACATGACCATGGCACACTGCAGCTATCATAAATATGAGTCAGTTGCCAAGTATCTGAATTTTTGATCCCATGACCATGGGGATGGTGCAATAAGTGGGAGAAATGGTCATAGGTCACGTTTTTCAATGCCATTGTAACTTTGAACTGTTACTAAATGAACTCTTGTAAGTTAAGGACTACTTGTGTTTAAATCAACTCTACAAAGTGCTGCCTTCTAACCTGTGTCACACTAAGAGCATTTTCAGAAATAAAAATATTTTTCAGAGCTTACAATATTATCTTTGTGATGCTATTTCACAAATTTTCAAGGGATGCACCGAAAGAGATGATTAGATATACCGGCAAGGTCTTATCTTGTACCCTGTTTCCCCCAAAATAAGACATCCCCTGATAATAAGCTCAATCGGGCTTTTGAGCACATGCAATAAGGCCAAGTGCTTATTTCAGGGTTCAAAAAATATATATAAAACAGGGTCTTATTTTCGGGGAAACACGGTATTCACCATAAATGCAAGCAAAGGGATAAGAAGAAAGATACAGTATGATTGCTTAAGAAACCCACATCTCAGAGAATCCATAAAGTCCTTCAACTCAGATTTATTATCACCATGTGGTTGTATCCTCCTGAGAAAGAAAATACATTTTTTCTTTGTGGACTTTTCTTTCAACTTAAGTAAAATCTAGTTCAAATAAACCCATCCAATGGCTAAACTGCTGCTTTCAAAGTCTTCTCACTGAAGTGAATACTGATATATCAGAGAAACTTGACAGAGCTTGTGTTCTTAAATTCATGACATTTCCAAAAGAAAGGAGTTTGCAAAATTTGTACTATGAAATTGGAGGCTATAAAATGGAACAACTTGCCTCCAGAAGTTGTGAATGCTCCAACATGGGAAGTTTTTAAGAAGAGATTGGAGAATCATTTTTTTCTGAAATGGGTATAGGGAAAGATAATAAAAACAACTGATACAATTAATAATCTAGAAAATCCTACCGTGGGCAATGAAAGTTGCAGGTGAATATAGTTTTTACCTGCTTGTGAAATGCAAGAAGGAATAGGATTGAACTTCCAGGAAGATTGCTCTAGAGAAGACCCATCGTCAAGTCCAGCCTCTGCATACTTCTTAGGAAGAGAGATTCTCAGCATTTAGTCTGTGAATATTTTGACTAAATGGAACAACTCAATTCCTCCAAAGCATTGCTAAAGATATCCTCCTACAGTGTTATATAAAACTCAAGAGGGAATTGCAAACATTAAGAATGGGCCTGGAAGCCCAATGCAATGGCCAACGACTTCAAAATTGTTGTTATTCTACACCGGTGAGGTCGTCCCAATGGTAGTTCAGCTGACAATTTTATTTTATTGATTGATTGATTTAATTTAGTTATTTAAAACATTTATATAGTCACCCATCTTTCAACCAGTTCTGGGCAACTCTCGTTTTATATCAGCTGAAGCTTCCAAGCTGTCTCCAAAGGCAAACTCATGTACAGTGCAAAACAAGTGGTCCAACTGGTTGGTGATCACAGTATGCGTTTACAGTTGCCTCTTTTACACTTCTTTATGAAAACGTTGCACAAATTAGTGCCCACCCTTAAAATATTTGTCGTTTTAAAAAGATCTGAGCATAGTCTCCAACGAAGGCATACGGCCATTTTTAAGACTTTGAAAATTGTTCTGCACTTTTGGATTTGTTGAGGCTGGAAATTAATCAAAGATAGAAGCAACTTGGAATGAAGGAGAAACTTCTTGACAGTGAGAAAATTAACCAGTGGAACAGCTTGCCTTCAGAAGTTATGGGTGCTTCACCACTGGAGATTTTTTTTTTTTTGCAAAAAGTTTTTTTACTTTTATTTTTCTCAACACACAAATTACATCTTTTTGGAACAGAGCCCTAATCTGGTCATCAATTTATACAATTTTTTATCATCTTTAACAAGATTTTATATATTCTATTTTGCCATAATACTTATTTCTTAATCTTAAATCACCTATCTCAACTAATACCATCTTAAAAAGATTTACTCAAATTTACTTAATCAAAAAAATTACCCTTCTTTTAACCCCCCTTAAATCTTATTTCAATTAATACCTCATAGTACATTTCACAATTCTTACCCTAAATCCTCACTATTAACAATACTTAATCTTAAATCACCTATCTCCCCTATTACCATCTTATAAAAAGTTTACTCTTATTTATTTAATCAAAACAATTACCCTTCTATTAACCCACTTTAAATCTAAATTCAATTAATAACTCATAATACATTTCACAATTCTTACCCTAAATCCTCACAATTAACAATACAGGTCACACATGTTTGAATTTCATAATCTTATTTCCCTTTCTAAAACTTCCCCATATTTATTATTACTTCATATAATGCTCATTAAATCTTTATTTCCTCATTACTTCACCAAATTTAGATCCTATCTCTAATCCCAAAAATACAGCAATTTAACACTGAAACATAGTTCTTAATTCAAATAAAATTACAATACAATTACAATCACTTCCCACAATTCTATCTCTTTAACCATATCAGTTATATAAAAACCAGTTTAAGTAATTCTTATTTGTAATTCATAGTCCTATATTATTTCAATCTTCTTTTCTTTTTTACTTAGATAGATATATTATCAAAAACATTAATCATGTTGTCTTTGTCTTCTTTACTACCAGCCGTTGTGTCTTGTTTCTTCATTTTCTTGTCTGCTTGCGTATACTTAATTTCAGCTTCTTTTTTTTTAAAAAAAATTTTAAATTTATTTTTAAACATCTTAAACATAAAATACAACTTTTAAGAGCAAAAGTTTGGTCCGGTATTAGATAAGTACAATTGACCACACTTCTTTAACCAATTTGATTCCAAATTTCATCCATTTACATCTTTAAAAAGAAAAAAAGACATCAAATCACCAATTTTTTATCATACATTCTAACATCTTATTCTAAACACTTGGTTTTCGCAGGGCTCATCAGAGCCCGCTAGTTCCCCGACTGTCTCACCACGATGCCAAACTGGAAGTCACCCCCACTGGAGATTTTTAAGAAGAGACTGGACAGTCACTTGTCTGAGATGGTATAGGGTCTCCTGCTTGAGCACAGGGATGGATTGATTGATAAGTAAAGTTAATCAACTTGTTAATTCTTTGAATTCAGATTATTTGTTCAGAAATGCTCTGTTAACTGGAATGTTAAGAAACTAAATACTTTTACAATTGGTCCACGGACCTCTTGTTCAATTCAAAAAGTCAAAACATGAAGATCTGCATTCTTTTCACAAATAAATGTTTTGAACACTTGGAAAGGATGAAAGTTGCATTAAATTCCCATGATGGGATGGAAGGAAAGAAAGAGAAGGGTTACTTCATTACTTTCGTAGCCTAGGCTCAAGGCCCTTTTATCAAGCCATTACCTTAGTAGCAGCTCTTCCTTGTGTCCTTTAAGGCCCCTCCTTCTTCCCTCTATAGTTTCTTTTAGACAAATGTCTAATCTAGGAAGAAGGAAGAACTAGTAGGAGAAAAGAAAACATTACTAAGATCTTTCAGCTACTTGGAGGAAGTAATTATCTCTTATAAATTTTTTTAAAAGGCATTATTATTCCTTAACCTAAATTATTTTTAGGACAGGCAAGATGTATTAACACTGCATTAAAACGTAAAAGTGCTAGAAACAATCTTAGCAGAAGAAGGGAAATGCCTTTGATAATATGATTCTACATGAAGTACTTTTAGTCACTAGTTTTTGTGACCACGCACATTGGATCAATCTGTTCTAAGAGGGTTCATTCCCATGGAAAATAATTGCAACTGATCATAATGGCATGTTTTAAGCTTCAAACGGAATGTTTTTATTCCTTGAGAAAACAATTTTTAAAAAAAGAGGAGAGAGAGCACAGACTTCAGTAAGCATGCAACTAATTACCATCTCTTGGCAGAACACAAGATGATCTACTACTAAAAAAAAAAAAAAATCACCAAAGAAAATAATATTAATAATGCACATGATTCCCATAGCTCTGTTGCCAACACTTCCAACCCAAGAATCAGAAATAAAATACTGGCAAGACATTCACAATCCACAGAGAAGAGAAACTCATCCACCAGCCTTTTAAGCTAGTTCTTCTGGATTTAAAACCAATGTTGATCTCTATAAACAGTAACTACCAGGACAGCCTCTCTATGACACTTTCGGTTGACAGCAAAAGTGGCAAGTCTGTTAAAATCAACAAAGGATAGCCCCTATAGGACTTTAAAGATGGACAAGATTTAGTAGGGGATCATTCTGATGGAGTACGTGACATTCTCAGATTCATAGTATTACTGAAAGTAAGACATGATAAATAGATACATGATAGAAAGATAGATGATAGAAAGATGATAGACGATAGATAGATAGATAGATAGATAGATAGATAGATAGATAGATAGATAGATAGATAGAGAGAGAGAGATAGAGAGAGAGAGAGAGATAGAGAGATAGATAGAGAGATAGATAGATGACAGACAGACAGACAGACAGACAGACAGACAGACAGACAGACAGTCATCATTAACTAACTAAACTCCAAAGTTGATTGTATGAAAGAAGACACTGATTTGGATTTCCAATGTACCTGGATTTTTTTTAAAAAAATCTTTGAGCATGATAGGAAGAAACATTATAGAGAGAGAGAGAGACTAAGACAAGCTCTGGATGAAAGAAGGCAAAATTCAGGACTTTAACTAAAATAAGCCATAGTTTAAACTATCTATATTCTTCAAGTAGAAATATGCAATTTTATTATAATTAGTTGATCATTATTCACAAGGCAAGAAGCTCTATCCTGTATTTATCAATGATACATACTTACCTAATTAAAAATATGTTTTCAAATACATTTCTTCTCACCCATATTTTAAAGGCGATACCACGGAAATTGAGTAAGTCATGTGCATATTATGGGAAACACACAAATAGGTCTTACAATCTGAATAAAAAAGGCAGATTTACATTTTGATTTCTTTATTAAGCTAACAAACACTGGTCTGCATTTATTACATCCACATTCATTCCCCTTTGAATTTTATAATAGTAGGTTTTTTTTGCCAGCTCGTGGTGGAATGATTTATGTCATGCAAAACACAGTGAAATTAACAGTGAAATTGTTTCATTTAATAATTCTTTGTGCTGTTAAAATATTATATTGAGTCCAGTCCTTCTGAAGTGACATTGTTGTCAAATTATTCATGAAATATAGAGAAGCATTAGGTAGGCAAAAGTGTATTCCATAAACCTTGAGAACTGAATGAACATTAAATGCCAAAAAGAAGAATTATATCAAAATATTCATAGTTTTCAGAGTCAGTTTTATAGATTTGCAAAAGAGGTAGAATTTCACGGGATTCTTTTCAGAACACTAGACACTGTCCATATACTATAGCTGCAGCTGCCAAGTAATATTTATTATGCTGATCCTTAAAGTGAAAAAAATAAACTGTTGGTTTTTTGGGGCAAATAATCTATCTGTTAAGTGAGAATTTGGGAGGGAAGGCAAATGAGATTTGAAAGTGGATAATAAAGAAGTGGCAATATTTGTTTAGTTTGCATTTTGAGGTGAGCTTTTCCAGTCTTTACTTCCTGAACATTTATTCAAAGTGGAATGCAGTTATACACCTAGGTTTTCAAATGTTGCAACACAGACCACAAATTTAAAAATCCATACCAGAGAAAGTGTATGCAAAAAAGCATATTGAATGGCATGGTTGAGCCAATAGCAGGGGTCTGCAACCTTAAACACTCAAAGAGCCATTTGGACCTGTTTTCCACAGAAAAGAAAACACTGGGAGCCACAAAACCCTTCCCGTGCCTGACTATTTCTTGAGTGTCCACAAAACTAGCATATGTAGTTGAATTAAATGTTCTGTTTTCTTCTGAAACTTTTCTTTTCTTGGATTTATCCATGGTTGGCTTACCGGGGGTTGAAAAGCTCAATAAATCGCGTGCCGGTGGGTGTCACACATTTTGAGTGCCAGGGAGCCGCAGCAGAGGGGTGAAAGAGCCACATGCAGCTCCAGAGCCACAGGTTGCTGATCCCTTGCCTATAGGGTAGAAAACTAGAGTTTGAAAAGCCACCTTTAGTCAGAAAGTCCTCATTAAACAAATTGTGTCATAAATGTGATACACCAACCTGGTTATATTTTGCTATTGTTATGAAAAGCATGATAATGCAACCTCAGGAACTTATCTTACTAGTGCTGTTCTTCAGAATAAGGGACCCAGGAATCATACAGCCTTCTTTGTAAAAGGAAACAGGAAAAGACAGCTCTATAATTCCCTTCAACTGTAAACAGTTACACCACTATGTCACCTTGGACATACAAATAGACTTACTGTTCTTTGTTGTTTTGACCTTGCCTGAATCTGTTTTGGCTTTGAATCCTAATTCCTGTCCAATATGATTGATCCTTATCCATTTGCCCCTAGGTTCTTGATCATCTCCCAGCTGACATCTGAGCACCTTGATTGTATGTTTTGATTGCAGTAACTCTGATTTAAACAAACAAACAAACAAACAAACAAACAAACAAACAAACCCTTGACAAATAATATAGTATCTTTGTTCATTGTTAGCATATGAATCATACTGTTCTGACCTATGCTTCCTTAGAAAGTATAAAGCACAATCTTAGTCCCACAAAGCCTCTTTGATATCTTATGGGAGGGGCCAATCATCTCCAAGCCTTACTCCCAAGTCGACCCTGTTTTCTTAATTCTTCTTGTCGTCTGGCAGCTCTGCTCATGCACTCACTGGGAACAGGCTCCCGCTGTTCTTCTGTCTCACTGCTGTCAGACTCCGGAGGCTGCACATAAGTATCAGATGGCCTTGGCCCCCTCTCTGCCTCCGATGCAGAGCCCTCATTTGAGCTTTCCCCAGCCCCCAGGACTGGCCCAAGTTCCTCCCCAACCTCCTCATTGCCCAACTCTGCTGCCAGCTCTGCTGGCCGCTGGCGGGCCACAACACATATTGCCAAAAAAGAAGGACTCTGGAACTACTCTTACAATCTTAATATTAGCTATATTCTTCCTCCTCCACTGTATGATTTACAACCGCATAACATATGAGCCATAGGTTGCAAGTTGGTCACCCAAGTTGGTTGACTTTGGACACTATCCAGATTCCCTTTGTAAGCATCAAGTTCTGCAGTTCATTGTAATAATGCTTTTGCTTCTGGCTCAGAGCTTTTTCAGATTTTGATATTCTGTATCTTTTAGAAAAGGTAATGTATTTTTCAATTTTATAGTATGATATTATAGTATCACTTAGTAATATTTAAATCAGAATTAGGCAATATTTTACAGCTCCAGAGTAGTATGCTAAATCTCTGCTTGGATGGATGCGTGTGTGTATGTCTGTGTCTCTGTGTGTATCCAGGTGTGCATGTATATATGTCTGTATGGATACACTTACACAATAAAAACCAACTTGCTCATAAAATTCTTGGCAATATCCCCAGGTGACATTCATGCCCCCTTGGAGCCAAATGAATGATCAATCAATCAGTCAGAGAGACAGACAGTCAATGTTGTCTTCCCCCAACCCGAAAGTTCCTAATAACTTCCAGGTTTTGCTAACCCCCCCCCCCCCAAAAAATCTGGTACCACCTTTCAAGATTAACAAAGGTCATTAAAAAGCACAAACGTTTGTGAGCCCACCCCATCAGCATCCATTAAAAACTTTCCATGCATCTGACGAAGTGAGCTGTAGATTACAAAATAAGTGTTACTCCTTGTAATAATAAAAGCGCTACTAGACTCTTAAAAATTTTGACCACCATGGCCTAACCCTGTTCTCTTCTTACAATGAGCATTCCTCATTGTTCATAATTTTGGATTTTTTTCTTTAAAAAAATCGATTGGTTTCCTACAGTGTTGAGATGGACTGATCTCATGGGATTTAAGATATGTGATTGATGTTGCATTTACACAGTGGTAAAGAAGACTTAGATTTTGCTTCTCTTTTTCTCTTGTTTTAAAATATGTTTAGGCTGTTTTCTTTTGCTCTTCTCAGTTCAAATTCAGAGCAAAGGTCAGGTTTGTTTTATCTCTTCAGATGTATTGCTGTGATAAATACCTTTGGAAAGGACTGGTTTTAGTCAAGAGATATTAGTTAAGAAATATTTCCTATCTTTCAGCTGACTCTTATCCTGAGGCAGTTTTTTTTTTTTCTTTAAGAGCTAGCATTGATAAAAACATTTGTTAAAGCAAACTTTTCTCTACTTAAGAGAATCATGGTTCTGAAAAGATAAAATATATTTTTTAAAACTTGATCCATCTTTACAACTGCAGCCAATTCTTACGGCTCAATAAATCAATACAATAAATAGCGATTTCTTTTGTTTGATGTTACTCGAGCAAAAATGTTTGGAATTATTTTCTGTTGCTGCCTCTGTCCTTTGTATAATTGGGGAGGGGGGGAGATGAGGGCTTATGTAATTAAAAATCAAAGCCTGTCTAAACTTGCTGGAAACCTAGTGTGCCATGAAAAGTAAACTAACATATTATGTTTGCACTGATACAAGAAAAAAAAATATGTTCCAGTAAGAATCTTTTTCAAGGTCACCTTTTATTCATCGGTAGAATAGAATCTGACCAAACCTTAGAGTTAGCTAGGACAGTATTAATCATTAACCTGAATTTGGAATTAGATTATGGTGGCGATAAAGACCTGGGGATGTGTTGATCTGGGTATTTTCCAAACATCTATATCAGAAGGGTCAAATAGGACATGATAGGAGGGAGGCCCTTTTAATCTTTGCCCTGTAACGTCTTCTTTCAGGATTTTTTTCCTCCTGAGATGTTTTTTCTCACAAACTCAGCAAAGAAAAAAAAATCATATCTAGTGAAAAACAACTGAAACTGGTAATCTAAGATGACATACCTTCTCTTCAGCTTTTATATTTCCTTTTACGGTTCCTATGGATTACTTGACTAAGATGGCCTCCCAGAGATCACAGTTAAGCATGATATAAAACAGTGATGTAATTCTATGACCCATAGAAAATGACCCACTCCACTCATACAGACAGCCATTTTTGTAGGGAGAAGAATCTTCCTTATGTCAGAAACGTCTCTCCATCAACTCAGGGACTCAGGGAGAAACAATTAAAATTTGCATTCCTAAACTGGATAGGGAGAAAGCTCAAAATGTCTTCCTTCTCCTGGTATGTCACTGTGGCTAACTGAATTTGGGGCTGTAGAAATTGTAGGATCAATTTCAAGATATAACACACATTTCTATGGGATTCCACCAGATGAAGCAGAGATGGCAGCATTAAACAGAACCTGCTAGGGTTCTTCCCTGGGTTAAAATCTGTCCCCAATTTCAAGCATTTGTTAATGATACAACTGCATTTTCAAAAGAACAAATGCCTTCGAAGGTTGCATATAAAACGGACAGTTCTTACAGATATGGTTTTTTTGGGAGAATTTTTGAAAAGACCACATCAGGAATATGCATGCAAAATTGAAATACTTTTAGGAAATAAGTGAGTAAACAGAATTATAGAACTGGAAGGAGACATCAAACTATTGATTCAGTGCTGAATTCCCGTGGGAAGCATTCCTAACAGATAACTATTTAGGTTCTCTTTGAAGGGAACCCCATCATATCTCTCAATAATCTGTTCTATTTCGAAACTGTTGTTACTGTTGTAATTTTTTTTCTAACATATTTTTCCTTAACCTAAAGCCATTATTCTGTGCTCTGAATCCTTGAATGATATGTCTTGATCTTCTTCCGGGTGACATGAAACTCAGTCAGCTGAACATTTAAAAATGTGTCATAAATACGATTGACCGGTGCTAATGGTTGATATGGGTTGCTGCCAACATCCTAGGTATCAACCAAGTATCTTCTTAAAATATATGATGTTCCGAGTAGTGCAGTTTTTTGCAGTTCCGCTGGTGTTATTGCAGGAAGGTGCAATTTGTTGATGTATCTTATAAAATTCTTGGACATGGTACCAAGTACCCTGATGACAATGGGTATCACGGTTACATGTTTCATCCATAGCTGTATAGTTTCAATGGCCAAGTCGCGATATTTCATGATTTTTTTCCAGTTCTTTTTCTTCGACTCTGGCATCTCCTGGTACTGCGATGTCAATAAATTGTACGTTTCGGTTTTTGACAACTGGGATATCTGGCGTGTTATGTTCCAAATGACAATCCATCTGTATTCGAAAGTCCCACAAGATCTTCACCTTCTCATTTTCTATAACTTTTTCCACTTTATGTTCCCATGACTTTTTGGATACAGGTAAGTTGTATTTTTTACATAATAACCAGAGGATTAATTTAGCAACTCGGTCATGCCTAGCTCTGTAATCAGTTGAGACCTTCCCAAGAGCCCGGGACAGGAAGATGTTGTTGTCTGATGATGTTAAAGATATCATTGCCGGATGCAAGTTGTTCCAAATTACCTTTTGTAATTGACTGATGGTGGTTTTGTCAATGCTGATGGTGTTCAGGTGATACTCAAGATGTTTTAGGATTGCATCCAAGATGCCTGTTACTATTGGGGTTATCTTTGCTTTTTTTTGCCACAGACGTTCTACTTATTTGCAGATCTTTATATTTTGTGATTTTTCTCCAGTTCTTTTTCTTCTATTCTGTTATCTCCAGGTATTGCAGTGTTCACTATCCAAACTTTTTTGTCTTTCTGATCGACTGTTGTTAAATCTGGTGTGTGTGTGACAGGTGCTTGTCTATTTGAATTCTAAAGTCACAGAGCACTTTAGCTCCTTAAATTTCTATCACTTTGTCTATTTTGTGGTCTCAACAGTTCTTGCTTGCAGGCAAGTGATATTTCTTACAGATATTTCCATTGTTGCTACTTTGTCATGCTGGTTTGTAATCAATCTGGGTGATCTTCTTGCAGAAGCTGAGTTAGTGGTCCAGTGTTTCTTCAGCTTCTTTGCAGAGGTGGCATTTGCTAGTCTGTTGCTGCCTTTTCATTCTGGCTTTATATACATTTTTTCTTAAGCCTTGGTCTTATGCAGGCAGAATTAATCCTTCTGTCTCTTTCTTCAACTTTCTTGCTCTTAACCATTACATCTGTTATCTGTTTTGCCTGCAATTCTTCTATGTACTACATGTAATACATTGCTTTGCCATTATCTCTTTTCATTTGGCCTTTCTTATAGGCCAATTTGGTTTCTTCAATATTTAGGAAGCCTTCATGGTGTACTAGTTTCAATGCATCTTCTTCACTGTTGTTCAGATATTCTTCCAATGCTCTTTTTCTTTCTTCAACTGTTTGGTGTACTTGCAACATCCCATGCCCACCTATTTTCCTTGCTAAGTAGAGTCTGTCAGTGATGCTGCAGGGATGAAGGACATGTCTCAATGTCATTATTTTTCTAGTCTTCCCATCCAGGGTTTCTACTTCAACTTAAATCCAGTTCACTGGATTCTATATCTAATGACTCCAATTGCCCAGGTGTCAATTTCCTTGATAGCATTTCCTTCGCTGAGTTTATACTCTTCTCTCTTCTGATGTATTCACTACTAACCTTCTTGTCTTCAGCGTGTTTTATGCCAAGGATGCCAAGATATTTGCAGTGATTTTCTTCATTCAAACTCTTGATGTTATTTGCATTGGGCATTTTGGTTCTATCAGTTTTCGCTATTTTCCCTATTTTCCTATTTAATGGTAAATCTTATTTATTTATTTTATTTATTAGTTCAATTTATATGCCGCCCTTTTCCGGAGACTCAGGGTGGCTTACAATGCGTTACAAGGCAATAGCCTTCATGCTTTTGTGTATACCTGCTTAGTAGGGCTTTTGCCCCGCCCCCTAAGTGGTGTTCTTTTTTATACAAAGTCATCTTATTGCCCCCACAATCCGGGTCCTCATTTTACCTACCTCGAAAGGATGGAAGGCTGAGTGAACCTTGAGCCTGGTGAGATTTGAACTTGCAGTAATTGTAGGCAGCTGGTGTTACTTAACAGTGCTTTAGTCTGCTGTGCCACCAAGGCTCTTACTTCAGGCTTTTACCATGACTTCAGGCAGCATACAATTTTTTTTTAAAAAAAAACTTTCTTCATAGTGATAAAAATTACACATGAAAAGGTGAACTAGAAAAACCATGGCTTGATGGGATTCCTTTCAGGCCAAAAGGCTGGTGTAAATGTGCACATCCATGTATTTATTATAGTTCGATGCAGCAAATCCAGCAATGAATGCAGTCCAGAAATAAAGCATTGCTTCACACTGGATTGTAAAGCAATGATGAGCATGAATGAAACTCTGACAGATTAGTCTGCACTGCCATGTTTTCCAGAACTACTTTGCAGTTAAGTGGCCAAAAGTTGGATCATAAAAAAAAATTAGATAGAAGGAGAATTAACTTGTTCAAGCTATGGTTTTGGAGAAGTCAATATCACATTCACTGAAGCACTCCTTGGAGAGCAAAGGTGCCAAACAAGCAAATCCTAGGGTGTAAAATACCAGACATATTGCTGGGGGGAAAAATCACAAAATTCCATCTTACTTATTTCAACCATGTTGTGCAATCAAATTCACTGGAAAAGATAGTTATGCTTAGAATGGTCAGTGGTAAAAGGAAATGAAAACAGTGGCTAGACATCATCAAAGCTGATATCAGCTAGAGTATAAAACAGCTGAAGGAAGTTGTACAAGATCAGAAAATGTGGAGAGAGCTGGTCCATAGAATCACCCAGAGTCTGACATGATTGAACAGATATCATCATCATCATCAATCATCAATCCAGTCAATAATCACAAATTCTCTGATGAAGATATGAATTCCATATTCCCAACTTGTGGTCTAAAGACCATTAGTATCACAAGAAGATATGCAATTTAATTTTTAATTTGGAGTTCCTAGGAAACCTCTGGAGCAGTATCATACTGTGTTGCTGATCCCTGATTCATAAGTTGATCCTCACAAATTTTCACTGATGATATTAAGACCTGCATTAAATGAAAAAGCCAATGCCTGGTGCATTAAAGAAAATAGGAACTGGGACATTTCAAAGAATTACTTGAAGGGGGGAAATATGTTTTTGCAGAAAATTCCAGCCAACTTAATTCAATTTTTATATTATAACTAGAAATAAAATCTATAAAAAGTTAGGTATTTTTCTCACTTCTTCATATGAAATGAGTATAAATATCTGGCCTAGCTATTTTGCCATTTTAACTACAGCTTCAAACAGGGAAGAGTTGTTAATTGGTTGGTTTTTATACTTTTCATACTTTCAGTAAACTATGAAAAATTTAAGTGACAGACAAGAACCTCAGGAACTGAGAGGTATAAACAAAGTCAAGATACCCTGCTATTTTTCAAGTTTATGCAAACATATTTTTATATTTAGCAGAATAGGAAGATGTGTCACAGATAAACAGAATTTTTGGCTATCTGTGTAAATGGAACAAGCATGTCTGATACAACTACACTTTCCCTAAGCGTGAGGACAATTTATGCTTCTTTCTTTACTTTGCTTGGCTTTTCACAATTTCTGAATTCCATTTTAATTAAGAGATATATTCCAAAAATTAATTAATTCTGATATTGCACATGTATGGTACCCTGAAATATTTAGATTCTTTAACTTTCTTTTTCTCTCTCATCTGTCTTTTTTCCTTCCTTCATTCTCCATCTATTTTATAAATCTATATTCTAGGTAAGGAGATATGTATTCAATTCAATTCATTCATTCATTCATTCATTCATTCATTCATTCATTCAGGGTTGGGTAAAATATTTTAAAATAAACTGAATGAATAAAATATATTCATTTTTTAAAGCTTTTGTTTAATCCTTTAAGGTATTCCAAACAAAGAGGCACAGCTCTTGAGTATTATATCTTTATTGTAAGATTACATTAACAGAATCTTGCAAGACTGAAAGTATTTTTCCTCTCCTTCTTTTTACTCTCGGGAGCATCAATTTTAATGCTTCCTCTCCTTCTGGGAACTGAAATATATTTACATGCTGGTTGTCCAGTCCACAAGTCTTCTCCTGTCTCCCAAGGTAATTCTCACATACCATTACAATACCTCCAACTTATTCTGCTTTTTCTCACTTTTCTCTGGGAAGAAAGCCATTTTGTTGCATTGTATACAAATATTTTTCCACCACTATTGTCACCAGAATTCTAAAATATGATGATAAAGTCCAGAGCCCTATGAAATGAAAAGTTTTCCAACTTTCTAATCCCTTAGGTGTTATTATCATGTACAGCAGAACCACAAATAAAAGTCTTAAGGTGAGCTACAGTACTGCTGCTACCATCTTAAATTATTCCCATACCAAAGAAACTATAGGAGAATTTCTCCTCCCCTTCCTGGAGAAATTCTGGTGAAATGCCTCTTTTTAGCCATTTTCTGGGGTCACAAAAGTACAAATTTTAGGAAGTTGCTTATAGAAAAATCTAGAATAATTTCAAATCCAGCCTTCTGCTAATTCTAATATTTGAAGAATTAGCAGGCGTGATAAATCGTCTTCTTTTTTCTTTGCTTCAGATTGTTGCAAAATCACAATACCAAATTATGTCTTTTCTGGCATGCTATTTTGCCGTAGGAACAAAATTACACATTTTGCAACATTCTGCTCAAGTGCCGCAATCAGCCTGTTGAGACCTGCAAAGATAGCATTTCTGAGGTATATCATTAGAGATCCAGAAACCCAATGTCATAAAAAAATAAAGTCTGTGATTATGTATTACAGATGGCCATGAGTACCCCTATTAATAATATCCTTGTTATCAGGTGCAGGAACATCGCTTTGATAGGTTATCATATCTCTGCTATCATAATAGCTCTGTTACATTTTTGTATTGTAACAAAGAAATAGATTTAGGTTAAAGTGTAGAAAAAAAATGAGAGCCAGTTTGGTGCAGTGATTAAAGCAGCTCGGTTGAAACCAGGAGACAGATTTTCCTAATAGATTAACAGAATTAGAAAGGACCTTGGAGATCATCTAGTCTGACCGCCCCCCCCCCGCCCAAGCAGGAGACCCTACACCATTTCTGACAAATGGCAGTCCAATCTCTTCTTGAAAGTCTCAAGTGATGAAGCTCCCAGAACTTCTGAAGGCAACTTCTGTTCCATTGGTTCATTGTTCTCACTGTCAGAAAATTTCTCCCGATTTCTAGGTTGAATCTCTCCTTGTTCAGTTTCCATCCATTATTCCTTGTCTGGCCTTTGGGTGCCTTGGAAAATAGCTTCACCCCCTCCTCTCTATGGTAGCCCCTCAAATATTGAAACACTGCTATCATGTCTCCTCTGGTCCTTCTCTTCACTAGACTAGCCATGCCCAGTTCCTGTAACCGTTCTTCATATGCTTTAGTCTCCAGTCCCCTAATCATCCTGGTTGCCCTTCTCTGCACTTTTTCTAGAGTCTCAACATATTTTTTATAGTGGTGACCAAAACTGGAGGCAGTGTTCTAGGTGTGGTCTTACTAAGGCTTTATAGAGTAGAATTAGTACTTCACTTGATCTTGATTGTATCGCTTTGTTAATGCAATTTAGGATTGCATTGGCTTTTTTGGCTGCCGCCGCACACTATTAATTCATATTTCACTGGTTGTCCCCTAAGACTCTGAGATGCCTCTCACAGTTACTGCTATTAAGCCTGGTTTCACCCAGTCTATATGTGTACTTTTGGTTTTTCTTGCCTAAGTGTAAGATTTTGCTTTACTCTACATTGAATTTCATTTTGTTAGTTAGGGCCCAGTGTTCAAGAGACTGTAAATTTTAGTTCCGCCTTGGGGACAAAGCCAGCTGGGTGACCTTGGGCCATCTTAAACTCTAGGAAGGAGGCAATGGCAATCCACTTCTGAAAAACTCGCCAAGAAAACTGTAGCGACTTGTCCAGGCAGTCACTGAGAAATTGGACACGATTGAACTGAAGAAAAAAAGGTGGAAAAATGGAAATGGACAAATCTCTCACCAATTCAATATCATTATGATAACGTGGCAACTGAGACTGAAGCTAGGAAAATGTAATGCAACAGGAAAAGCAATGTTCTTCCTACGGGCAAAAATTGAATAAAATAGGATGCACAGGTTATGAAGTGTTGATTGTTTGAAAAGAGAAAGCATTTGGAATGAATCCCATGCTGGCCTTCAGTCATGTGGTATATACAAGTCACCAGTAAAAAAAGAAAAGAAAAGGTGATGTAATTTTAGACTGCATGAATAAAAGTGCCCTAGCAGCCAAAGAAACTGTAGTTTCACTTCATTCTGTTCTGGCCAATAGGGCTGTGCAATATTTGGAATTCAAACCAAAATGTGCTTTTCCTGGAGAAAGCGATGCATTTTATGAAAGGCCTGATTTATTATAAATTGACACCACTTGTACTTCCATAAGCTGTAGGGACCCACAATACACAACTGGGACATCTGCTGAGGATGTCACCGTGAGAAACTCCATTTGATTGTAGCGTATTTTGCTGTAGACATTACTACCTGTGGTCTCCCTTGCAAGTACTAACCGTGTCTGACCCTACTTCGCTTGTGAGCCTGAAAAAGGTCACCAGATATTGCTAGCAATTAAGACATATTAGAAATAGATTCATTTTTAAAGAAAAAAATACAGTTTCAAGAATGGCAAGAATGTTTGCATATGCATTACAAGACGGTTAACCTTTGAGCTCCTCAGTGTTTCAGGACTGCACACAAGGACTGCTCAGGGTTTTGTTTTGTTTTTTACTGTAGGCTGAACCTCAGACATGGAGGATCACCCAATAGTAGATTGTAAGGCATTCTTCTGACCTGTGGTTACAGCTGGATAAGGTGTGGCTGGGACAGAGCATTGAGTGTCCCTTGTTATCTTTCTAATGCTGTTGCATTCATATGACAGGAAAAGTGTGCCCCAATCTAAGCAGCTGGAGTAGGAAAGCTAAGACTCCCCAAAATGAGAGTCAACGGGGAGGCTGGAAAAGTAATAAAAAAGAGTGAGCATAAATATCAACACAGACAGTAACTCTGGTGTAGTGGCATTGGACTAAGAACTAGTTGACTGTGATTATAGTCACAAACTGTGATTAGGCACAAACTCAATTGGGTGACCTTGGGCCAGTCTGCCTCTCTTACTCCTAAGAAGTTGTTGTGGTCCGCAAGGAGCCTGCGCAGCTGGGACCGGAGTCGGACAGTGATGAGGCTGAGGAAGAACATGGGCCAGTCCTGGAGGCTGGGGAAGGCCTGGATGAGGGCTCGGTGTCGGAGGCAGAGATGGGGCCAGGGCCATCGGGGAGTGATGTGCGGACTTTGGAGCCTCCAGAGGCTGACAGTAGAGAGGCAGAGGAACAGGAGGAGCCTGTTCCTAGTGCACTTATGAGAAGAGCTGCCAGAAGGCAGGAGCAGCTAAAGCATAGAGGACAACTCGGGAGTAGGGCCAAGAGATGATTGGCCCCTCCCATAAGGCTTAAAAGGCCAGCAACAGCTCTTGGTCTCTTTGCCGGAAAACAACTGTTGAGAGATTTGCTTCTTGTTTGGCTGTAGTTATTCTTCTGTTCCTGAACTGTTGCCAAGAAAAGCCTTTCGCAGTTTGTCTAATTATCCCAAAGTCAGAGATAAACTAAAGACTGGTGTTTTAAGGACTTTGTTTTCATTTCATTTAGAATACGCTGAGAATGAGTTAATTCTCAGCTGTTTTAATAAAATCTGTTTGTTTTTTGGAACTGTTTTGCATTTAATATCAACTACGTGGGCCTGGGTCACAACAGAAGTAGGCAATAGCAAATCACTCCTGAAATCTTAGAATAGATCAGAATAGAATAACAGAGTTATAGAAGGGACCTTGGAGGTCTTCTAGTCCAACCCCCTGCTCAGGCAGGAAACCCTACACCATTTCAGACAAATGGTTATCTAAACTCTTCTTAAAAAACTCCAGTGTTGGAGCATCCACAACTTCTGGAGGCAAGTTGTTCCACTGATTAATTGTTCTAACCAGTGGTGGGTTTCTACCGGTTCACCCCGGTTCAGGTGAACCGGTAGTGGCGGCGGCGGGAGTCTCCACCTACCCACCTGGATGTCATCACGGATGCTCTGTGCATGCGCAGAAGCGCTGCATGAGAGCACATGCATGCACGTGCTCCCGATCTCAAACTCGTAGTGATGATAAGTGGAACCCACTACTGGTTCTAACTGCCAGGAAATTTCTTCTTAGTTTTAGGTTGCTTTTTGCCAAGAAAACTGTAAAGACCCGTCCAGAAAGTCATCAGGAATCAAAACTGACTTGAAAGCATAAAAAAGAGAGAAGGTCATATGCAATCAAGAGATAGAAAGGTAATCCTTTAGCAACTGATCTTATAAATGACATCTCAGCCCAGATGGCAAGACATTTCAAATTTTTCAAAGAGATTCTATCTTAATAAAATCACTATAAACGAGGGCTGGAAATTCTCTACTGTAGGTAGGGTAGTTGTTTCTGTGTCTAGCTGTGTGGGGCTTGACACCCTATGGTGAGAAATGAGTCCACATCAAGAGCACAAACTCCCTGCTAACTTCTTATCTTAACTCCCTACTTTGCTTCTTATGGACAATCTTGATCCAGGAGTTTGTTCTCATCCTAATAAAAGGAGTAACAGTTATCAAAACAGGGCACAGCTGGAATTATCCCCCTTTACAAATAAGAGGCATACAGCCCACGGGTGAAATGCTCCCGGTTCGGACCGGATCACTCGATCCGGTAGCGATGGCGGCGGGTGGTTCAGAGAACCAGTAGCAAAAATCCCTGCCCCCCCCCCATGCCCAGCTGAGCTGCACGATCATCAGAGGCTGTTTTTTTTTTTTTTACTTTTAAAAGCATTTTTTCTACAACCTTTTCGGCCGAAAAAATGCTTTTAAAAGTAAAAAAAAAAAAAGCCTCTGAAGATTACGCGGCTCAGCTGGGATCATCAGAGGCTTTTAAAAGCATTTTTTCTACAACCTCTTCAGCCGAAGAGGTTGTAGGAAAAAAAAAAAGCCTTTAAAAGCCTCTGGCGATCCCAGCTGAGTTGCCTGATCATCAGAGGCTTCTAAAAGCATTTTTTTCTGCAACCTCTGAAGGTTGTAGAAAAAATGCTTTTAAAAGTAAAAAAAAAAAAAGTTGGCCATGCCCACCCAGTCACATTACCCCCCTCACCACCACCACCAAGCCACGCCCACAGAACCGGTAGTAACAAATTTTAGATTTCACCCCTGATCCAGCCTCTCCATAGAAATAGTGCGAGGAAATGCTTTGCTGCTCTAAAATTGCCTATCTAAAGATGTCTCATTTGAAATTAGAATGAAAGTTGGATTATCATTCCTTGGATTAATTGTTTGCAGTCCAATGACAAAAGGGAAGTCTGACAGCCCACACAGAAAGAGATAGAAATCATGACTCCAGATCTCCTGCATGGAACAAAGTTTCCCTATCTTAATACCATCCACTAGATCTAGCTTTTTATGCATCATCATCATCATCATCATCAGAGTTGGAAGGGACTTTGGAGATCTTCTAGTCTAACTCCCTGCTCAAATAGGAGACCCTATACCATTTCAGGAAAATGGTTGTCCAGTCTCTTCTTAAGAGCCACCAGTAATGGAGTACCCATAACTTCTGAAGCCAAACTGTTTCACTGGTTGATTGTTCTCACTGTCGGGAAACTTCTCCTTAGTTCTGGCTGCTTCTTTCCATCGTTAGTTCCCATATGTTGTTTCTTGTTCTGCCATCTGGTGCTTTAGAAAATAAGTTGAACCCCTCTTCTTCATGGCAGCACTTCAAATAGTGGAACACTGACCAAATTTTGTTCTCTAAAATAAACAATGTTCATGCCAATGGAGATGGTGGTGGCGATGGTTTTCTTGCATAGTTTCTTGACCCATCATTTATATCACTCTGCTAAACAAATAATTCCTTCAACACTGTCAAACTATTTACTAAGTCTGCACTACTATTAATCTTCTCATCATTCCTATCACCCATCTCCTTCCACTAATGACTGTGTGACTGTAACCTTGTTGCTTGTATCCTTATGATTTATATTGACTGTTTCCTAATATGATTTGATTGCTTATTTGTACCCCATGACTATCATTAAGTGTTGTACCTTATGATTCTTGATGAACGTATCTTTTCTTTTATGTACACTGAGAGCATATGCACCAAGACAAATTCCTTGTGTGTCCAATCACACTTGGTCAATAAAATTCTATTCTATTCTATTCTATTCTATTCTATTCTAGTCCAGTCCAGTCCAGTCCAGTCCAGTCCAGTCCAGTCCAGTCTAGTCTAGTCTATATTCTATTGCTTGAATTCCATGCAATATTGATAGTTGTCCATAATTTTGTGCAATGAAAAGATTCTTTCCATTCTTCTCATAATAATGCATTTCATTCTTCCTTCACTCTGTCTCATGTTCTCTGAATATGCAGTAAAGTACTTCAAACCATGATTGCTTATCTCTTCCATTGCCAGTGACAGTAGCAGCTGGTGATACTCAATCTCATCTGCAATTACAAAGGATGAATCACAGGTATGAGTCAGCAGTCCTCAGCTGCTTAGCAGGGCTCTGCCGGACCAAGGTCTGGCCTTAACCCCACTCACTTCCTGAGTGTCTTGCTGAGTGTCAGTACAATCTCTGAACCTTCAATGAACTTGAGAAATGTAAATTTCAGGAAATCACTCAGCAGAAGAGTAAGAGGTTTTTTTTTGTCAAATATCAATGAATAGAGGGGCTTAAGCAACTGCACTAGCCCATTCTTGACTATACCCTATGGAACATTAAAAAAAAAAGAAAAAGAAAATTGCATTTACTAATTTATAAGGAGTAAGTGTAAAAACAAATACATGCAGTCCAAAGCACACAATTTCAGAAATAGCAAATATGCACAGAAATCATAATTTGTCTCAAATTCTTTAATTTAGCACATCGCCTTAATACTGTTTCCTTTTACAAACTCAAAAGGGAGGTTCCTGGGGGAAACAACTGGATAAGGTACCATTATTATGAACACAGCACGTTGTATCTAACTATGGTGCTGCAGAAACAACATATTGGATAATAGCAGAGACTGCCATAAGTAGAAAAAAAGGGGATGAATATTCACATTTCCTTCGCTCTCTTTTCATGGCAATTCAAAGATGTCAGATTTGGAAAAGGGATGGAGAAAACCCAGTGAATGCACAAATTGGTTTATTATTTCTGCACGCACATCAATAAGGCTAATAGGTGCCCTGTGTGTATTCAACTGTATAACATAATGCAGGTAATCGCCTCTGATAATGGATATGAGTGAATATGAAATAGTGATTATTGTACTGAGCTAAGATTGAGAAGACACCCGTTCAAGCAATCATTGACCGCAATAGCTCCTAAGTGATTTTGGGGCCAGACGTTCCCTATCAATCCAATCGACTGCATAGGATTATTGTTTTAACTTCTACTGTGTCAATTTCATATCATTGCAGATAATTCTCCCCATGCATTGACTGAATGCTTGAAGAAGCATAGGACTGAAACTGCTAATCATCAAAGTATTTCCGGGAATTTCTGAAAAGGGCAATGTATATACAGACTATCTGTCTGGCGGAGGGGCAAATTCTCCCTTTACATATTCACTGTATATTTGAAGGTGGAATGTTTGATGTAAAAATGGTATCTGAACTACAAACATTTTCTTTCACAGGAGAAAATTCACAGGAGGGAAGTCTGGCTGAAACGTTGTGACTAGACCACCAATTGTGCAGATTTGGGATATGATGAGTAAGACCTCCTCACCATTCATTCTTGGAAATGTTTCCTGTGGTTTCTGTCTGCTATCCAGATTTAAAATCACATCTTCTGCAGCAGATCTGTATTCCGGGTAAGGATCAACCAAATGTAGAAGTGGCTTATACTATGCTTCTGAAGCAGCACTGAAATGTATGCACACTTCCTGAAAAAGAAATATGTGTACACATGAATAGAAAGTTGATACTTTATTCTTTTCCCACCCTCTCTCTCTCCCTCCCTCTTTCTCTCTCTCTCTCTCCCTCCCGCTTCCTCTCCTTCTCCCTCTCTCTCTCCCTCTCCCTCCCTCTCTCTCTCTCTCTCTTTCTCTTTCTACTGTGTATATATATATATATATGTACTGAAGTGGGCAAGAGACGATGGATAGATGATTATTTTCTTTTTTTAATATATTGTTTTGATTTGCTTTTCCTTCTCCCTCTCTTTCTTTTAAATCATAGCAATTAAAAGTATTGAAGCAGGCAAGAGACGATGGATGGATGATTTCTTTCTTTTTATGTTGTTGTTCTGATTTGCTCCTCCCTTTCTCTCTCTCTCTTTTCTTTACCCTCTCTTTTTTTAGGTAGGTGACACAATTAGAAGTTAGAAAGGAAAGAAAGGAAAAGTCTTTTAATAAAGGGTGATATGATTAAAAGCTTGAATAGGTGATAGAAATAAGAGAAGGGGGAATATCAATGTATACATTTTTATATAATAAAATGAAAGCAATAACAAGAGAAAATGTGGAATAACAATTATAGATTGCAATCGAAGACAAATGTGTATTATTTACTAGAAATATATAAGTTGATTGAATGTAATAATTATGATTAGCTTTGATAGTTTTATTTGTTTTAGAATGTATGACACCCAGATGTCACACTGTTCATGCTTTGATTTGACACATTTATAAAGAAATAAAAAATAAAAAACTTGAAAGTTCTAGCTGCTGCATTCAAATATTGTAAGCTCAACTAGGTTTAAAGAGTCACTTTGTAGAGAGATGGGAGGTATATAAATTTTAAAAATATATAACAAGAAATAAATAAATGTTAGCAATTATCCTTAGATTTTCCATTTCTTCTCCTCTCTTGAATAGTTTTGTTCAAGAAATGTTTAGCCAAGTCAGTTTTCATCATCTAGTCAGGAAAAACTGCAACTGCTGAACTCTAAGTAAGACATCCCAAAGGAATTTCTCCTCTTGACACAAGAAAAAGAAGTGTGAAAGCAAAACCACCAACGGGAGCATTTTCTGGTGCTTTCAGCAATGAAGTCAATTCATAGTCCATTGAAAAAAATTCGAAAGGAATTAGCACTTAGCAATAGCGCTTAAACTTACATACAGCTCCATAGGGCTTTATAGCACTCTTTGAGCAGTTGACAAAGTCAACATATTGTCTCCAACAATATGAGTCCTCATTTTACCAACCTCAGAAGGATGGAAGCCTGAGTCAATCTTGAGCCAGTCAGGATTGAACTCCTGGCTATGGGCAAAGTTTACGTGCAATACTGGATTCTAACCACTGTGCCACCACAGCTCTTAAAAGGAATTCTTTCCTAGAATAAGGCATAAAAACAAAAACATTTTATTTAATATTTTCTGATAATGTGTCAGGTGCCCTAGGAATATTGTCCACATGGCTGGCTCAAGCATCAATTCTCATTATTTTGGAAATTGCCATAATTTATCCTTCCATATGATACCACTGGATTAGCATAGGAAGGAAACATGGAAAGAAAGGAGGCATATCTTGTGAGAAAGAAAATACTAAGAACACATTATTAGTACATGAGAATCCTCTCTCAATTCTCCCTCCTTCAATGACTCTAAGAAGACATGGGAAAATCCAACATCAGTAGTTTACCGGGATATTACTGGAAAAGTTCATGACCAAGATTCAACCTACTGTATATCGGTCAAGAAACAGTGCTGAAATTTCTCAGATTTCCTTGGTCTATTTAAAAGAGAGAGAGAGTGAAACAGGGGTGAAATGCTCCCGGTTTGGACCGGATTGCCCAAACCGGTAGCGATGGCGGCGGGTGGTTCGGGGAACCGGTAGCAAAAATCCCTGCGCCCAACCACCACCATGCCCAACTGAGCAGTACGAACATCAGAGGCTTTTTTTTCCTACTTTCAAAAGCATTTTTTCTACAACCTCTTCCGATGAAAAAATGCTTTTAAAAGTAAAAAGAAAAGCCTCTGATGATCGTGTGGCTCAGCTGGGATCGTCAGAGGCTTTTCAAAGCATTTTTTTCTGCAACCTCTTGGCCGAAGAGGTGGTAAAAAAAATGCTTTGAAAAGTCTCTGACGATCCCAGCTGAGTTGCCTGATCATCAGAGAGGCTTTTCAAAGCATTTTTAAAAAAGCCCCTCTGACGATCCCAGCTGAGTTGTCTGATCGGCAGAGGCTTTTCAAAGCATTTTTTCTAAAAAATGCTTTGAAAAGTTTTAAAAAAAAAGTTGGCCACGCCCACCCAGTCACATAACACCCCCCCACCAAGCCACGCCCACAGAACCGGTAGTAACAAATTTTACCCCTGGAGTGAAACCATAACTTCTTCTATTTTTGGCTTTCTTTTCCATTCACATTCCTACAACTTGTTCTTAGTTTGAAGTGATTTCACTTGTTCTGAGCAACTGGCTTTGGATATTTTGTCATTATCCTATTTCCTTCAGTGGCCTTTTGGTATTTACCAATATACAGTAACTAATTCAGACAGTGAAGTTGGTTGCTTGCCTATGAATGGCCTAATTTATGAAATAGGCAAAAGGATTATATTTTGTTCTTTAAAAATTAAAGTCATATACAAAACTAGGCAAAGTGCTTAGATTGGGAGAAAATAACACCCTGCAACATTCAGTGAACTTGGCATCAACTTAGATTGATTTGCTGTCTTTCCAGGCCTAAAGTTCAGAGGACTAGGAGGTGACCTCACCCTTAATGTCCTTGTTTTCTCCAAATGACTTTTATAAATGGTAAGGTTAACAAACATCTGGCGAAAGGAGACCCTGTCTTCCTTTTTGTCCTCATGTCTTCCATCCAGCAGGCATAGCCTTAAATCAGGTATTGTGAAGCTTTTTGAGTACCTTTTTTTTAAAAAAAAAAAATTAGACTGTTACAGGGGTGAAATCCAGCAGGTTCTGACAGGTTCTGTAGAACCGGTAGTGGAAATTTTGAGTAGTTCGGAGAACCGACAAATACAACCTCTGGCTGGCCCCAGAGTGGGGTGGGAATGGAGATTTTGCAATATCCTTCCCCCAGGAGTGGGGACGGAATGGGGATTTTAAAGTATCCTTCCCCTGGAGTGGGATGGGAATGGAGATTTTGCAGTATCCTTCCCCTGCCACACCCACCAAGCCATGGCCACATAAGCGGTAGTAAAAAAAATTTGGATTTCACCACTGGACTGTTATCACTAGAGTGGTCATTCAAATGTAAGTGTATGATGACCTTGTAAATGGTCTTTTTCTTTCTTTCTTTCTCTTGTCCATCCTGTGATGACCTAGGGCATGGTACAGAGGTAACACAGGCAGCTGGCAGTTCAAACCACCCCTTTATTGCTCCAAATTTCCCAACACTCCTATGTTTCTGGCAAGTCTGGCAAGAGGACCCAGTTTGTGGGGGCAATAAGCTGACTTTGTATAAATATACAAAAGGATGAAGGCTATTGCTGAGCACATTGTAAGCCGCCCTGAGTCTTCGGAGAAGGGCGGCATATAAATCAAATTAAAAAAAAAAAAAGTCCCAGAACAAAGTTATCACACACACACACACACACACACACACACACACACACACACACGCCTCTCAAGCAGCCTCTGGCTGCAAATAATCCAGCCCAATGCTGTGAGCACCATGGCTTCAAAGCAACAAATCCAGCAGGGCAAATCAAGGAATCCAGGAAGCAAAGGAACCAGGCAAGTAATCCAAAAATCCAGAAAGAATGCAAGGAATCCAGGGAAGTTCAAACGTCGGCACTCAATACTCCAGGAATTCAGCATTTGTTCCTGACAAATGCCCCTCCTTGCAGCATCTCCTTAAGTCTCAGTCCCCAGGTGTGCCTTGTGAAGAGGGGCATGGTGCTCTCCTCCCGATTAGTTGGGTCAGTCTGATCTGTTCTCGCCTTCTCTCCGCTCTACATGCTCAAGGATCAGGAGGGGGTTGTCCTTGCTCATTCCCTGAGCTCTGCCTCTCATGTTCACTGTTTAGCCTCTCTTGGTCATTCTTCCCTGCTTATAAACTGTCCCAATCCTGGCCTCCCTGGCCAATGAAGCCACCCCCTCAATCTCCATCTGCTCCAGTTCATCTTCCTTCCCAGATTCAAGCTCCGATGGGGACATGACACCTCCACAGATTCAACAGCCTAGATTGACTTCATTTGTTTCCTGGTTCAGCAGTTGACTTCAATCCAGCCCCTTCAAATCTGTGATCACTCGAATCTGTAGATCACATAACCCATCCTACATTTCTAGGGTGAAATTTGAAAAGTGCATGGTCATCAATTTTATATTACTGCTAGCATACGTCCTTGCAAATAAAAAATTGTTGGAAAACTATTGCTATTAAATATGAATGTTTTTGAATCTGGAAAAAATAATTTCATATACATGTAAATCTAAATACTTTTTCTTTTTATAGTTTTTCACTGTAAATTTTTTTTTCATGGATTCCAAGAAAGCATCCATGAAGGGGAGAGACAACAAAGCGAGACCCAAAACTATGGAGTAAACTTTTCATTGTTTTCATTTGGTACTCATTTTATTTTGTCACCATGGTAAGATTTTCAAGATGAATTAGGGTCCAGCTGCCATATCTGGACTACAAAAATAAAGATAACACTAGATGGCGATGAAGGGATTCAGCACAGTAACTCTTTGATTCTATCTTGTTATCCAGATTTTTTGCTGTGGTAGCTCCAAGGGAAATAGGGAAGGAAAAAAAAGCCGAGAGTTAGGTTAGCAAAAGAAGAAGATTTTAAGGTAACTAAATCAAGTGTGGGTTTTAAAGGGTTTTTTTCAGGGGTGAAATCCAGCAGGTTCTAACAGGTTCTGGAGAACTGGTAGCAGAATTTTTGAGTAGTTCAGAGAACCGACAAATACCTCCTCTGGCTGGTCCCAGAATGGAGTGGGAATGGAGATTTTGCAGTATCCTTCCCCTGGAGTGGGGTGGGAATGGAGATTTTGCAATATCCTTCCCCTGCCATGCCCACCAAGCCACACCCACAGAACCGGTAGGGAAAAAAATTGGATTTCACCCCTGGTTTTTTTTGCCCTTCACAGGGATAGGAAATGTGATTTTTGCTATGGAATTTTTGTTTGTTTGTTTTTGCCTTTCAGGTGGAGAGAGACTGAGTGCTGGAGGAAGCAAGTAATTTGATGTAAATAAGTAAACTGTTATGTTTGGGCAGCAAAAAAACAACAACATTGGACTTTAATTTAATTGTATCTCAAAACAAATTGAGTAATAGGAACTTCCGATGATGCATCAGAGACCAACAATGCCTACAGCTTTTTGTACTTGTTGAAGTTCTTGAGTAACACATAAGTGTTACTCAAGAACACATCGGGCTCATGTAGCCCTATGTAGAAAATATTACATAATTCAAACCTGGAACTTGTCACTGTTTTAAAGTCATTGTCTTGGAAGTTGAGGGAAAGTGCTTCTGAACACAGTCTTCACCTGTGGGATCAGAAAAGGCTACTTCTGGAAGTGCGGACTATTCTTTCAGAAAGAACATGTTCCCATATAGACAATTAGAATTATGACCCTTCCTTGCCACAACAGAACTTCCTTTTTAAAAAATCTGTATTCAGTTTTAGTTTCTCTCATCCAAAATCCAGTGATAGTGTAAAGAGGTTAGGAAAGCAATGGGGTAGAAATTACTCATAAACAATATAAATATAGATAGGCAGAACCTTACAGAGAAAGTGGCCCTTCCGTGACAATGTGACCATTGTCAGTGGCATTCTTCCGTGGAACTCCATTCTGGCCAAAATAAAAACAAACATCAAGTATGTGATCAGCAACATGCGTTGACTCAAAGATCATTTGACATAGGTTCACAGTCATCATGGGCTCTGTGAACTCTTGAGCCACATTAGACCATCCAGAGTTAAAGTAGGTACTGAAATCATTCATCCCTAATAGATCAGAGGACTTTAGCACCAAATCCCAAAACAGCGTAATTTATGAACCCAAGACTCTACAATACAACCAGGTAGTCAATTCTCAAGCAGAATCACTACTTTATCTCTTAGCCACATTATAATTACATTCAATATATGACTAGAATTCTGGCAAGGTCAGGGTCCTTCTTATGGTTCACAGCCTCAATTCTTTTCCATCTATTTCCGCTCGGAAGAAATTGCGTCCATATAGGGGCCACTGATACCATCCAAATGAAACTAATATTAACTCTATCTCTGAGAATTGCTTGCTGGATACCATAGCTTCAAGCTATATGGCAGGAGTGTCAAACTCAAGGCCCACGAGCCAAATCTGGCCCACGGGATGCTTAGATCTGGCCTGCGGGGCTGACCTGGAAACAGCGAAGGACTGGCCCTCTGTGCCTCTGCTAGTGAAAGAGGAGCTCAGGAGGGCTGCGCGCAGCCCTTCTGAGCTCCATTTTCAGCTGTGATGGCTTCCTGAAACCCTCTAATAGTGAAAACGGAACTCGGGAGGACCACGCGTGGCCCTCCTGAGCTCTGTTTTCGCTGGTAGAGCGCTGAGGCTACCACAGGTGCCCCCGACATGAGTGATGTCAAGATGGCCACACCCACCCTGGCCACGCCCACCCGACCCCCTGAGGTCAAACACAACCCTGATGCAGCCTCAATGAAATTGAGTTTGACTCCCCTGCTATATGGGCTTTTCTTGAGCATTTCTGCCCCTTGCAGTGAGTCCTATATAATGACTTTGGGATTTTAGAAACAATAAATCTATATTGTTGGGAGAGAAGAAGAGGGACAGGGTCTCCTTGAACATTAGCAAAGAAGACCCATGGATCATTTTGAAGCAAGTTCTTGTGCTAAGCATTTATGTATCTTGAGAAGTGCATCGTTTGTTCAGGTATATTGTCATTTGTAGCCATGTTTCCTGTAAACTGGTACAGTATGTCTCAGTCAGAACATTTTTTTCTTGCATTAAAATCATCAAATTTACTCATATTTGGAACTCAAGCAAAACCTGGCAAGCCCTTTTTCAAGGGGTTTATTGCATTGTTTTCTGATAAATAACTGCCTATGTATACTTTTATCTAATGAACAATGATCATTTCTTCTTTTTTACTAAAAAGCAAGGGCAAGAATATGAAATTACAAAGAGGTGGTTTACTCCATTAGTATTTCATTAACAGTCTTACTGTTTCACATTTTGTTTAAAAGAAATAATAAGATGGGGACTATGGGAGATTTAGTAGATAGCTGTGGATAATTATTCTCAATGTCTAAATAAAAAGCAGCATAGGATTTGCCAGTCAGAAGATTTACCTGTTCCGGACATGAAATCCAAGCAGCAGGGCCAAAGAACAGGCATTCAGTTGTTTTTAACTTTTTGTGACCTCACAGACATGGTTTTGTCAGCACTCTCTGTCGGAGACTGTTTCTTCTCAAAGCTCCTACTTGTGTCATCAGTGATAGTATCTAACCACCTTGTCTCTTATAACTCTCATTTTCTATTGCTTTGTATTTTTCCTAGCACTGAAGTCTCTTCCAAAGACTCTTACCTTTAGCCTATGAGACCAAAATATTTAAGCTGTATCTTAATTATTTAAACTTCTTGTTTTTATTTAATCTGCTATTATTTGTTGTTCGTGCAGACCAAGGCATTCTTCAATATTTTCTCCACAATTCAAAGTTAGTATTCATATAAACAAATAGTTCTTAAACATACATTTATCTATAATAACATCTATATTTTTGTTCTAACGCTATACATTTGTCTTGGCTACCCTCTTGTTATCTATCCAATCATAAAATTGTTCCCAGATTTTGTAGTACTTAGTTTCATTTTTATCCTTGAGTTCCAAAGTGAGTCTCCATTTCTGCGCAGTTAAAGATTTTCAGTAATATTTCCTCTTCAGTTGGAATATCTTTCTCTTTTCATTTTTGAGCGAAAGCTATCCATGCCGCTGTGAGTATATGCAGTAATAAATAATTTGTATCTTTCTTATATTTTCTTTCTATAATTCCCAGTAAGAAAAATTCCAGTTTGACTTCTATATTTGTTGACAAAATTTCTTCCAGCCAGTTGTTTAGTAAATTCCAAAATTTTTGCGCCTTTGGGCATTCCCACCACATGTGGTAGTAATTCCCAATGGTCTCTCCACACTTCCAGCATATCTAGGATTTCCCCTTATTCATTCGTGCTAATCTTGTGGGGGGGGGAGGTGCCACCTATAGAACATTTTATAGAGGTTTTCCTTGTAGGAAGTTGCTAGTGTGATTTTTAATTTTCTTCCCCATAAACTTTGCCAATTGTCCAAATCGATATTGTGCCCAAAATATTTACACCAAATTATCATTGTTTCTTTCACCTGTTCCTCAATCATATCTTGTTCTAATAAATATCAGTATAGTTTACTTATGGTCTTGCCTTCCCTGCTAAATAAAATTTTATCTAATTCTGATGATTCTTGCTTTATGCCTTATTCCTTTTTATCTTTGCTAAATTTAGATTGAATTTGGAGATACACCCACCATTCCAATTCGATTCCTTCTTCCTTTAAAGTATTTCTTGCTTTTAATTCTCCTTTCTCATTCAAAATATCTTTATAGGTGACAGCTCCCCCTCGTTTTGTCAAATGTGGATGTGTGTACATTTCTAATGTTGACACCCAATTAGGAATTTCCATATAATTATTTCTTTTTGTTTTTTCCAAATATCCAATAGTGCTCTAATATAATGCCTCCAGAAGTATTGATGGACTAAATGTTTTTCCTCCCATAGAATAGCGTGACACCCTGTCTGTAAGTCATGACCTTCTAGTGCCAATAGTCTTGTGTTTTTAAGATACATCCACTCACTTAGCCAAACCAACGCCGCTGCCTGATAATACTTTGTCCAGTTTGGTAGGCCAAATCCTCCTCTTTCTCTAGCATCTTATAATAATTTGAATCTGATTCTTGGTCATTTCCCTTGCCATATGAATTTTGAAATGAGTCTGTCCAAATTTGTAAAAAAATCTTTTTTGAGGTAATGCATTGGAATAAAAACAACATTTTCGAAAGAACATTTATTTTGATGGTGGCTGTCCTGCACATTAGAGATGGCTGTAATTTTCCGCATTTTTCCAAATCAGACCTAATTTGCGCCATTAATTTGTCATAGTTATCTTCTTTAAGTGTGATGCATCTCACTGTCAATTGAATTCCCAAATATCTTAGTTTTTTTGTAGTCTGAATTGTAGTCTAATCTTTCCCTCCACTTCTTTTTTTTTTTGCTCTTCAGTCATATTTTTAACTATCATTTTTGTTTTATCCTTGTTTATTTTCAGGCCTGCTACTTCCCCATAGTCCTACAGCACTTCCATCAGCCTAAAACCAGATTGTACAGGCTCTTCAATAATAAATACAAGGTCATCCGCAAATGCCTGTACCTTAAAACTTTATTTTCTTACTTTTAAACCTTGATTTGTTTGTCTTCTCGAATTGTTCTAATTAAAACCTCTAGTGATAAAATAAAAAACAGTGGTGATAGTGGACAACCTTGCCTTGTGCCTTTTTGGATTAAAAAGTTATTTGTCATTTCCCTGTTTATCACCACTCTGGCTTCTTGCCTGGAGTAGATTGTTTTAAACATCTTTATAAATTTCCCCCCGAAATCCATATATTTTAATTGTTCTAATATGAAGTCCCATTTAACGTTATTGAATGCTTTTTGCGCGTCGATAAATATCAACGCCATCTGTTTTTCATTGTGGACTTCATAGTATTCTATCGTATCCAAGATAATCCTGATGTTGTTCCTTATATGCCGTCCGGGAAGAAAACCGTTTTGATCAGTATGAATGAAATTCTCTAAAATTTTCTTTAGTCTATCTGCCATAATTGCCATAAAGATTTTATAATCCAAATTAAGTAGGGATATTGACCTATAATTTTTAATATAAGTCAAATTGGAATTTTCCTTGGGAATCAATGTGATTGTTGCTTCTTTCCACGATTCAGGTAGCTTCATTAAGTACATCATTATACACCTTTAATAATAGTGGGCTTAATAATTCCTGGTGATTTTTATAAATTTCTGAAGGTAGACCATCGGGGCCTGGCGCTTTGTTACTTTTTTGTTTTTTGATTGCCTCAGATATCTCCCATGCTGTTATCTCATTATTTAATAAATTTTTACCTTCCTCCGAGATTCTGGGCAATTCTTACCTTCTTCTATCTTCTCCTTATCCTCATATAGGTTTTTTTAAAAAGTCATACGCTACCTTCCTCTTAACCTCATTTTGATAAATTAACTCTCCTTCATTATGTAATTTACTAATCTGGTTCTTTTCTTTCCGTTTTCTTAATCTATAAGACAGCCATCTTCCTGGCTTATTTACACTCTCAAAAAAAAAAAAAATTGTTTAATGTTTTTAATTTGTTGTGCCATATTTTCCTTTCAATGATATTTAATTTGTGTTTAATTGTGTTTATTTGTTGTTTCAATTCCCGTTTTATGGGTTCTTTCTGCACCTCTTTTTTCAGTTTGCTAAGACCTTCCTCTAATTTTTTTTGCCATTGTCTTTTTTGTTTGTTGTCTTTGGCCATGTATGATATTGCGATACCCCTCATAAAAGCTTTTGCCATGTCCCACAGGTTCTGATTGTTCGTATCCTCTTTTTTATTATTTTGAAAAAATAAACTCATTTGATCATCCATCTTTAATTTAAATTCATTTTGATTCAAGATTGCTTTTTTTAGGGTCCACCTCCTTGTCTTTTTTTGCCCTTTCCATTTAATTTTAATGGGATTGTGATCTGCCCACGAATTTATGTCAATATTAACTTCCTCAATTCCCAGATTCAAATCTGTCGATGCCCAAACTATATCAATTCGAGACCAAGATTGATCTCTACCTGAATAATAAGTATATTGTTTCTTATCCCCATTTCTTTCCCTCCAACAATCCTTTATGCTTTAATGTAAATTTGTGATTGCTTGCTGTGTTAATGTATTCTTTAAAGGTAAAGGTTCCCCTTGCATATATGTGCTAGTCGTTCCTGACTCTAGGGGGTGGTGCTCATCTCCATTTCAAAGCCGAAGAGCCAGTGTTGTCTGAAGACGTCTCCGTGGTCATGTGGCTGGCATGACTAAACACCAAAGGCACACGGAATGTTCTTACCTTCCCACCAAAGGTGGTCCCTATTTTTCTACTTGCATTTTTTACGTGCTTTCAAACTGCTAAGCTGGCAGAAGCTGGGACAAGTAATGGGAGCACACCCCATTACGCAGCACTAGGGATTCGAACTGCTGAACTGCCGACCTTTCGATTGACAAGCTCAGTGTCTTTGCCACTGAGCCACTGTGTCCCTAATGTATTCTTTACTACATATTATATTGTGAACTTGTTACAAATTGCCTTGAGGTTCATAGGAAATGTGATAAAAATAATAACAACAAAGACAACTATGATGATGAAATTAGTTCATGAGAACTCTATTTTTCTGTCTGTTTGAAGAATCGAGGCTACGTGGCTGGCAAGAATTCAGGCGGTGGATTAAAATTTGTGTCTGCTGTTTAGTCATGAAATAGAGTTATTGCTTCTTATCAGCTCCATCCTCCCACCGTGAAACATAGTTTATTTATTTCGTTTCATTTTGATTTATCTGACAAATGATGGAGCTTTACACATTTGGTATATTTAGCTTGTTAACTTGAGTGCTGTATACATATCCTCTGTCTGCAGTGAGAAGAGAAATACTTGGGGCTTCCTTGGAAGAACTTTTATTTTCCCCTTGGTTTAGTGTTTCAAACTTTAAGACACACTCACGAAGAATTGTTTCTGTGAAGAAGAAACCTCCAATTTGTGATAAACCTTAGCATTATGCTTCAGAAAAGGGCCAGTTAGGATGATCATAGACAAAAAAGCTGGAACACCTTGCCTTCAGAAGTTGTGGGTGCTTCATCACTGGAGGTTTTTAAGAAGAGACTGGACAGCCACTTGTCTGAAATGGTATAGATAGGGTCTCCTGCCTGAGCAAAGAGTTGAACTAGAAGACCTACAAGGTCATTTCTAACTCTGATCATTTGTAAAACCTGAGACAGAAAATACAGAATCTCATCAGCAAGGACTACTTCTCCAAGGTCCCAGGTCCCTCCCAGCTCTATTCTGATTCTGAATATCTTTGATAAGTATCCAAGCAGAAGATTTTTACTGGGTTCCATTTTTTTCAGACCATTTTCTTCACCTGGCCATTTGCATTTCAGAACATAAGTTTCCTGCCAGTTTGGTCAACCTCTGTTGAATTTAGCATTTTATAATAACATATCTAGATGAGAACTCACCTGTAGTTCAACCTGTGTCCATACTGCTAGACGCTGAGGACAATTTTCCCCAGGGAAAACATTGAAAGAAGTTACAAGAAGAGATTTTGAAGACTGCCTAGATTTTAGAGGTTGGGAAATTGGAGCCAAAGAACCACGAAGAAACTGACAAGAAATCTGTAGTGAATTACTTTCCCTTTTCTTTGGAAATAACAATTAACTACATCTTGCTGCCAGATGTATGCAATTGATCTTGTTTAGTTGATTATCCTCTTTGGTTTCATCCATCTTATAGCTGATGTGAACTGGGGACAGAGCAAGATGGAACAGTTAAGTCCAATTTATATGTACTTGCAAGAAAATGCCAAATCAGTAAATGCCAAGAAATGCTCCAAGGGAAGAGTTGAGATGCTTGGAATTTTGTGGATGTTAACCACATACATTTGCCAGTATCTAACAAATTGTATGCTTCAATAAGTAGCAGCACCTAGCAAACCTTGGTTGATCTTAGAAGCTAAATATGGTTGGTCTTAGTATTTGGATCAAGAATTCAGGGCTGTAGACTGGACTGAACTGAGAAACTGAGGGAAGACAACATCCTGGAGGTAGACAACAGCAAATCACTTCTGCATCCTACTAAGAAAAATATATAGATATATCCATGTAAAGCACTAAGACTTAAGTCTGATTCAAAGGTGGCTTAATTTTACTTAATGAGCAGTATGGGGACTATCATACAATATATTGTCATAATGTATTTGATCAATGGAACTCCTTTACATAGCAAGACCCTCCAAATCAATAATATTTCTTGAATGACTCCCAATGCAATGAAGGAAGTCAAGTCATTCAAGAAATATTATTGATTTGGAGGGTCTTGCTATGTAGAGGAGTTCCATTGATCAAATATTCTTCAAATGCCTGAAGTATTAATCACTAGTATTTAAGGCACCAGGCTAGAAACTGGGAGACTAAGTTCAAGTCCTAGCTATCTGCATGACTCTGGGCCAGTCATTCTCTCTCAGACCAGCTTACTCACAGGATTGATGTTGTGGGCAAAACAAGAGGAGGAAAGAGTATTAGGTATGCTTGCTACTATTAAGTTTTTGAGAACTTCAACCAAACTTAAAACTACTTTGGGGTTCCTGATATCTGGCTTCTTCAATCTGGAATGAGGAGTTGGATATGAAAGAACTAGATCCAGCAGGCCTGCTAAAATGAGATTTTGCAATAACTGTGTCATTCCACAAATTATGTTTTTCACAAGACCTTTAAATTAGGGGCAGTGCTTATCAGAAAATGTATTTTTAACCCTGTAATCTTTTTTTATAGGAACACATTTCCTTCTCCTCTTTTAATCTCCTCAATCATAACTGGCTTGCAAACAGAAAATAGTTTACAAAACAAAACACATTTCTTATGTGTTAAAATTAATTGAACTTTAGATCCTGGAGAACTTGGATGTTAACAACTCAACCATCAAAGTAATAAATCTTTCTTGACGATAGAGCACTGGTTCTTATAGACCAGTGATGGCTAACCTTTTTGCCATTGTGTGCCAAAAGCAGGGGGAATGCGGGGTGCCCACACCCATAATTCAATGCCTCCCTGCCCCCGCACATGCACGCGTGATTCCCTCCCGCTCCCCCCCATTTTTGGCACGCGATGGCAAAAAGGTTACCAGTGGGCCTGTTTCTTGGAGCCTGGGGAGGGTGCAAACAGCCTTCCCCGCCCCTGGAGTCCCTCCAGAGGCAGGAAATAGCCCATTTCCCAAATTCCAATGGGCCTGGAAGGCCCAAAAATCAGCTGGCCAGCGCATGCATGTGTGCTGGAGTTAAGCTAGGGCAATGCTCGCGTGCCCACAAATATGGTTCCGCATGCCATAGATTCGCCATCACGGTTATAGACTGTCTCTGTATTGACATAATTTCACCTTCAGTGTGAAGCAGAAAGAAATTTCCATTCAAAGAATTGGTAAGAAATTTGAGTTATATTTCTAACTTGAATCTTTTCTAAAATAATAATAATAAAACAAAAAAATTAAATGAAGCAATTTGACTAACTACTTGAGGTGAAAAGTGGACCTCCTACTCCAGTATGGTCTCACCTAGTATGCTATCCCTTCTGCTTCCATTTATTTTGGCAGCTTGGCCAAAAATGTTGTCTTATAGCAGTCTTCTGCATCCTTGGCAACTTTAAGAAGTGTGAACTTCAACTCCCAGAATTCTCTAGCCAGCATGATGTCTATAAAATTTAAAGTTGCTAAGATTTGGAATAACTGCCCTAACAGAATACTAGAGTTGGAAGGGACCTTGGAGATCTTCCAAACCAAACCCCTGCTCACCTTATACCACTTCAGACAAATGGTTGTCCAATCGCTTCTTAAAAACCTCCATTGTTGGAGTACCACAGCTTCTGGAAGCGAATTGTTCCACTGATTAATTGTTTTGTCATTGTCCTTTAGAGATCATTCTGAAATATTCTTAGGTGATTCCATATGAAGTGGTTGGAATGGCTTCCTATGAAGGTATCCACCAAGGGAAAGTGATGAAAATTGTTATAGTATCATGACACACACCTTGGGACTACAAACTTGCACCTGACATTGAATTAAAAGTATGGTCTGTTTTGATTTAACAGTCAGCGGTATTAAACAAGAAAATTCCCAGGTTCAATTGATATGCACACATAAAGTGCCTACTGAATTATGCATATATCCTTGCCAAAGAAGTTTATGTTATAAGAGAAGGGAAGGTTTGAGCCTTTCTTCCTTCTGTTCTTGATCTCTCTTTTAAAAGGCCTGCCTATACCCAGTTATTGTCTAGTCCTCTATTGTTCCCGAAAAAAACTGGGGGTTTTTTTGTACTGCCTTTGGATATTAATGCAAAGATGCCCCCATATTTACAGTAAACTGTTATAATGTAAAACTACTGGAATTATCAGCAAAAATTCCCAGCTGTACAGTTTAATCACCTTCCTTTGAATGCAAATAATTTGTCTGAAACGGTATAGGGTTTCCTGCCTGAGCAGGGGGTTCAGCTAGAATACCTCTGAGGACCCTTCCAATTCTGTTGGAAGTCAGCATGCTATTTTTAGAAATGTTAGGAGTAGAAGTTCACACATTTTCATGTTGCCTAAGGTTAACAAACACTGGTTTACATTCATTCAGTGAGGATAGTTAATACCCAGCTAACAGCAGGGGTACTATTCAGCAGGTTCTGACAGGTCCTGTAGAACCGGTAGCGGAAATTTTGAGTAGTTCGGAGAACCAGCAAATATGACCTCTGGCTGGCCCTAGAGTGTGAGGGAATGGAGATTTTGCAATATCCTTCCCCCAGGAATGACGAGAGAATGGGGATTTTGTAGTATCCTTCCCCTGGAGTGGGATGGGAATGGAGATTTTGCAGTATCCTTCCCCTGCCACGCCCACCAAGCCACGCCCACAGAACCGGTAGTAAAAAAAATTGAATTTCACCACTGGCTAACAGTGACAGCTAAGCACTTCCCTGCATTTTCTAAGTCAGAACCACAAAGAATTGGATACTGGATTCAGGCAGTACAAACAGCAGATGGACATCGTGACAGTGAGCTTCTGTGGGCATCTCTTTTCTGTTATGGAAAGAATCCATCCAGAATTATGGGGAGAATGTGAACTCATGAACAATTCCCATGTTTCAATTGTGTAGCTGTGTTTTAGACAACATCAATGATGGTTGATATTTTTGGGAAGAGACAAAAAGTTGCTGTTAAGACATTCTCCATCTTTCAGTGTATTGGGGAGATAACTGAATGGAAAAGGACACTAATCCTGAGTTATCAGGACATCAATTGATCCTGGTTCTAATCTCTATACCATCTTGGAATTTCCTCAATTTATATTTGTTCACTGATTTCAGTGAGATCCTTATAATCCACTAGCACATTAGTGAATTAAATTAATCAATGAAAAGCATACTTGTGATCCCTTCAGACAGTGAAATGGCTATGAAGAATAGGCCTAATGAAGAATTAGATGCTTGGTAGCTGTGTAATTAAGTAATTTTCAGGAATATTAATCTCAGATTAGTTTTGAATTTTGTAAGTGGAGGGTACATTGTTTGTGAAAGACAAAGTAGAATAAGATAAAGGCATTTAGTGATTCTTGAGTCATCAGGAAAATGCGTAATCTGTAATCTTATTAAACCTATATTAAACCTTATATGCTGGAGAAAACAGAAAGGCTAATCTTTATCATCTTAATCTGAGATGTCAATAGTCCCCTCATGGAAAAAGAACAAAGGACTAGATGTATCTTCGATATTATATATTGTATGTTATATAACTCTTTCAGGGTTAGATTGGTTTGTTATATCTAGCCTTCTTGGTGCTCTTTCATAGGTCTCATCATTAAATTATATTTATGTGCCTAGAAATAAAATCCCAATGTAGACCAATGTTCATAAGTGTTATCCCAAGGAAAGCATGAGAAAGGAAATATCCCCAGTAAAAATCCTATCTTAATTCAACAGGTGGCAACACTTAACTAACTTTGGAAGTTAAGCAGAGTCTGGCCTATTTGGAATTTACATGGGAGACAGTCAGGGAATACAATATGATTTTTTAAAATGACATTTTAGAAGAAGGCAATGACAAACCAGTATTGTTACTGTGAAACTGTACGGTTATATCTTTGGAGTCACCAAGAGTCATATCTGATTCAAGGGTGGCTATTTAAGATTTAGAAAAGAGGTAAGAAATTTAAACAGCTGAAGACAATCAATGAGGTAGTGAATGCATATATGTGGAGGCAAAGATTATTTTCAAGGATAGGGAATTAAGGAGCTATATAGTGAATGGTGCTGGTGTGGATTAGTTTTGCTACACTATCTTTTCTTTGCTCATATCTTGCCTTTCGTTTCTCTGTGTTACTATTTTGTATATAAACAGTACATTACATTGTGTGTGTCTGTGTATAATGTATAATGATGCTTATCTCAGAAGGCAATAGTGTCACAGATATGTAGATTTGTAAATATGAAAAGTGTTCAAGCCACTTTTACTGAAGGGCCCACTACCTCTTTGGTATTCAGTACATTTTCCCTCCCTGTCAGGGTAAATATCAACATAAGTGAAGAAGAATTATTGACAATTATTGAAGAGTAACCTCAGCTTTGGTCCTGTCTTCTCATCTCCTTTTCATTATCATTATTTTTTAAACGATAATGAAAAGGAGATGAGAAGACAGGACCAAAGCTGAGGTTACTCTTCAATAATTGTCAATAAATCTTCTTCACTTATGTTGATAAATTCAGGAATAGCCTAATAAAAATATGTATTAATCCCTTGGGAAAGTACTCTGGGAATAAAAATAACCATGGATTCCACCTGTGAAAATAGCACCAACTCTTTTGATCTTTTCTCCTGCAGAACTTGCCTCCAGAAGTTGTGGGTACTTCAACACTGGAGGTTTTTAAGAAGAGATTGGACAATCAATTGTCTGAAATGGTATAGGGCAGTGATGGCGAACCTTTTCAGCACCGAGTGCCCAAACTGGAATGCATGTGCGTGGACGTGTGCCGGGGTGCCAGAAACCAAAAATGGCCCCAAAAATGTTCCAGAAAACGGTCCAGAAAACAGCCTGAAAAATGGCTTGAAAACAGGCCAAAAAAAGGCCTATTTTTGGCCCATTTTTGGTTGTTTTTTGGCCCATTTTCAGGCCGTTTTCCGGTGCTCCAGCACCCATGAAGACCAGCTGGCTGGTGCACACATGCACACCAGAAACCAAAAGAACAGCTGGTGACAGCATGTGCCCACAGAGAGAGCTCTGCGGGCCACCTCTGGCACGTGTGCCATAGGTTCACCATCATAGGTATAGGGTTTCCTGTGAGCAGAGGGTTGGACCAGAAGACCTCCAAGGTCCCTTCCAACTCTGTTATTATGTTATTTGTTTTATGCAACCTATTCTAATAAATGTAATGTATTATCAGCATTTGTGTTCTATTTATTCTTCTCTTCTCTTCTCTTCTCTTCTCTTCTCTTCTCTTCTCTTCTCTTCTCTTCTCTTCTCCTCCCCTCCCCTCCCCTCCCCTCCCCTCCTCTCCTCTCTTCTCTTCTCTTCTCTTCTCTACTCTACTCTACTCTACTTTACTTCCCTAAGCAACTGTTTAGTTTATTCAGGTAGAAGAATTACTGTTTTTTCTGGCTTACAAATGGGCTTTATCCAGTACTGAATTTTCATGAAGAAAACTGATGCATGCTTAGGCTATGAGCTTAGTTTTCTGTCAAGATAATAACAAGTAATCATAAATTCTCCATTTCCAGTTCCAGTCTGAAATCAGTGATCTGTAGGACCATGGTGCTTTGCTTCAGAAGAAAACAACTTAGTTCTTTGTGGCTAATATTTGCTCTTTTGTGTCTCTTGAAAAGGCTAGTCATTTCGGTCATTCACTTGTATATGATTGAATGTTTGGATAGTACTGAAGCAAGGAAACAGGGAAGTTTTATTCAACGAAAAAGCTATTTATTTGTGCTTCAGTTCTATGTATCATTTATTGGTTGGCCAATTAATAATGGTTTCTGTGTGCACAACAGTTAGGCAAAGTGAAGAAAAGCATCAGTGAAGCAGAAGGACCACTGTTAACACGCTTAAACTAATATCCCAAGAAATGCAACCATGGATGTGTGCATTAATTAGGAATAGAATTGAAGAACTGAATTAATATACTTGCAGTGAATCTGTCAATGTCATCAGGGCGATATAGAGTTGCAAACTCTTCCAAGCCATCTTCAGTGGCCAGTACAGTTTCAATATATAGTGAATGGTGGCCAGTTTCAGTGCATCTTATTTAGGTATCCTAGTTCTCCTTTGTCAGGAAGTTGGGAACTTAGTTTTCTATTGATATGCATGCACTGCATAAGAAATGCTATTGGCTTTCCAGACACTATTAAAAATAAAATGTTGGAGAACATTTGGGGCATGAAATGATGCCGTTCATTATGACACTGAATTTGTGTGGGTTGCATGGAAAGGAAAGTTAAGTCTGCTTTTGTATTTCTGTTTAAGTTTTGACTGCAAATATTTTATTGTATTGGAGGTATCATAAACTGCGGAGAGTATATAATCCATCCATCAATCCATCAATCAATCCTTGGCCTGCTGAGATAATTTCTTAAGAAATCACATGCAAAAGTTGAAATTTTCTCAGCTTCTTTTTCATTCTCCCTCCCTATTTTCATAACCCATATGTGAGTTAGATAGTTAGATAGTATCTTTCACAAGGGTTTGAACCTATTTCTGTAAATGTCTGGAGTGGTCACACTTGTCCTTAAAATGATTTGGCCCCCAAGGTTGAGTACAGTTTGAGTTCATAGACGGGGTCCCTCCATAATCTGGAAAAATCCACTACTCTAATATAACGTTTTTAGCTTTATAATACAGATTAAAATCCTATCTCCTTTGAAGTCACATAATTTGGATCAAAAAAAGAGAGAGGATTCATTTCCTACGAACTCTTTAAAGGCAAAGTCTACGTTTCTTGGAAATTAATTTCCTGCTGGAGGAAAAATCATCAATTTCCAGCAGATTACCTTCCTGGGAAATTAAACAAAATGTGGTTCCAGGGTTGAAGGTTCTGGAAAAAACATGTAAAGCATAGCTTTGCAAAACAGTAGTGTTGAAAATAGCTGCTGATTATCTTTATTTGATTCCTTCAGACGGTACCTGTCTCATCTTGTAGCCTTAGTATTACATTATTCATCATCATACTGCAAACCAAAAGAGGAAATAAATTTCACCACATTAAATTATTTTTGTACTCTGGGCTGCTTTTAAGCACTGACAAGACTCTGGATGTCAAAAAAAGTTGGCCCTCCGTGATTATTCCCTGGAGGAACATTAAAATAATACCTGTTTAAAGTTTTTTTTTAATGTACATGCAGATTTAAAAAGAGTTTTCAGAAGCAGTTTCAGATCTGTCCTTATACTGCTCATAATAGAAATTATTTATGGAATGGTATTATTTATGGAATGATATTACTCCACCATTAACAAATGGGATATATTATTGTACATGAAAAGCATTTTTCTCCTTAACTATATTACTTCTGTGAATATATTTTTTCAGATGTGAAGATTAATTTTGACTTTCATGAAAGAACTCAAGTATTTTTCTACTTCATCTTAACATAACCAATTTTCCCTTTAGGCATCATAAGAGTTCTGACCCAGAATAAAATAGCAATAGCAATAGCACTTAAACTTATATCCCGCTTTACAGTGCTTTACAGTCCTCTCTAAGTGGTTTACAGAGTCAGCATTTTGCCCCCAACAATTTGGGTCCTCATTTTACCCACCTCGGAAGGATGGAAGGCTGAGTCAACCTTGATTGGTGAGATTTGAACTGCCAAATTGCAATCAGCCGGCAGTCAGCAGAAGTAGCCTGCAGTACTGCACTCTAACCACTGTGCTGCTGTCTTGACATTTTGGCATGGATGCTTGTGGGGCTAAGGGTGTAAATCAGTATCACAGCATCACAAGATGCTTTACGTTCTTCTAGAACAGGGGTGTAAAACTCAAGGCCCAAAGGCTGGATCCAGCCTGTAGGGTATTTAGATCTGGCCCCACAGGGACACCCAGGAAACAGCAAAGGACCAGCCTGCGGTGCCTCTGCCAGTGGCCCTCCTAAGCTCTGTTTTTGGCTGTGACGGCCTCCTGCAGCCCTCTGCCAGTGAAAACAAAGCTCGGGAGGGCCTCGGGAGGGCTATGTTTTCATTGGCAGAGAGCTGCAGGATGTCGAGCTGGCCATGCCTACCCTGGCCACGCCCACTCACACACACCCCAACGTCAAACACCACCCTGATGCGGCCCTTAATGAAATCAACACCCCTGTTCTAGAATTAGAGATTCTTAAATGTTACCTCTTTGGTTTGTTTTTCTTTTTCTCTAAACAAATCAATGTGGAATTCAAAAGAAAAATGAAGTAATGACAACAGTGAAAACAATTGAAAGAAAAAAAATTGGGAAGGGATCTGCTTACACTATAGAGAGAGGAAGAAAGATTGGCTTAAAGAGAAAGAGAAATATTTTGAACATATTGTACAGTCAAATGTATTAACAAAGATATTAATACATTAATAAAAAGTGACCAGATTTGAATACCTTCATTGTTTCTAGCTTTTGTGATATCCTTTGTTTATCACAAAAACTCTTTTGTGATATCCTTTGGATTTTTTTTTCACCCAAGGCATACTATATTTTAAAATACTGCTGAGACAATTAAAGATTCAGTTCTCAACATATTTTAATAATAAACTTGGCAGCCTGTAGTAGGGACAGATTTATGCAGGTACTCATTCCAAAAAGAAAATGTACTATATGTATTTTAACTATGTTTTATGATTAAAAAAAAAACACTTTTGCAAATACATGCTCCCTAAGAAAATGAAGCTGAAATAGCTACTTAACGTCAGTTTATTAAAATAACTTGCAATTTAAACTGGAAGTGCAATAAAAGTGTCTTTTGAATAAACAGAAGATAATAACATGGACTTGAAATAGCCTGATCAGTTTCACTTTGATTCTCTTTGGCTGTGGTTTAGCTATGAAGGCATTCAAGGATTCAACTACATTTTGTTCAATAATCAGAGCTTTACTTCATTCAGGATTTAAGATTTGGGTGCTTTCACTGTTAAAAATGTATCTTCTGATAGGAATACGACCTCCAAAAAGGTCCTTTTGGAGACATCTCCTAGGTTTTATATAAGCAGTCCTCGACTTACGACCAGAATTGGAACCAGAAATTCCATCATAAATTGGTGCAGTCATAAAGCAACTCATCACATGACTGAATGATGATTTTTTTTTTACCACAGTCATTAAATGAATCACATAGTTAAGTTAAGCTTCCCTAATTGACTTGCTTATCAGAAGCTGGATGGGAAGATCACCAGTTATGAACAATGAGTTTGCTTAATGACCATGGCGTTTGCTTTGTTATTGTGGGGTTTGCTTTGCAACTGTGACATTCACTTAACAACCATGACAAGAAAAAAAAAATCTCATTAAAGTAAAATAATGTTAACCTGTTCTGGAACTGCAGCAAGAAGGTGGCACGTATTTGTGGGGAAGGGGAGGTGTTCCATAAACTGGGTGGCTGGAGGTTGGGTCTTCCTGCCATTTCACCCACAGCTCTGTTGAGGAACCAGACCAGAGGGGCAGATTCAATTCCAACAAAGCTTTGCCTGAGGTATCTTGGCATTCTGCCGTTTAGAGCTATAAAAGTAAGAGCAGCACTTTTAACTGGGCCTAGAAGCCTAGTGATAACAAATATAACAATCTACATCTACGTCTATATAAAATATAGACACAATATGAATTTATTGTCACATTTGAATTGTGGCCTGTATTACAAAATCATTCTGCTCTGGCTTGGGAAACATGAATTGGTTCAATTTGGTTCAATTTGCAAACAAACCCCAGACCACCCCAATGATGCCCTTGATGTGATGTCCCGCTGCCTGGAGGCCGTGTGGGTCTGGATGGGGTGAAACAGGCTCAGACTCAACCCTTCCTAGATTGAGTGGCTGTGGCTTCCGGCGTCCCGGTATAGTCAGCTGGTGCCATCGCTGACTATTGGGGGTGAATCTTTGCCCCCCACAGAGAGGGCTCGCAATCTGGGCATCCTCCTGGATCCATGGCTTAGAAGAGGGGAGCTTTCTATCAGGTTCGCCGGATCCACCAGTTGTGTCCCTTTCTAGACCGGGACGCCCTACGCACATGTCACTCATGCCCTTGTCACCTCCTGGCTGGACTACTGTAATACTCTCTACATGGGGCTCCCCTTGAAGAGCATTCAGAGTCCGGAATGCTGGTCCAGAATGCGGCCACGTGGGTGGTTATGGGTGCAACTCGCTGCACCCATGTAACGCCCCTCCTTGCACGAGTTGCACTGGCTTCCGGGTGTAATTCAAGGTATTGGTTACCACCTTTAAAGCGCTCCATGGCATAGGACCAGGGTATTTACGGGACTGCGTTCTGCCACCAATAGCCTCCCACCGACCAGTTCGCTCCCACAGAGAGGGACTCCTCAGAGTGCTGTCAGCCAAATTATGCCGGCTGGCGACACCCAGGAGAAGAGCCTTCTCAGTGGCAGCTCCTGCCCTTTGGAACGAACTGCCCCTGGAAATACATACAATCTCTGACCTCCGGGTTTTTCGTTGTGCCCTCAAGACCCTACTGTTCTGACAGGCGGGGCTGTCTATTTAAGTGGTTTTAAATTGGAGTTTTAACTTGGGGTTTTAAATTTTGGCCGAAACTGTTTAATTGATTTTAATTACTTTTAATGATGATGTCTGTATATTTATGTTTTTAAATTGGCTGTACACCGCCCCGAGTCCTTCGGGAGAAGGGCAGTATATAAATAAAATTAACACAACACAACACAACACAACACAACACAACACAACACAACATAACATAACATAACATAACATAACATAACATAACATAACATAACATAACATAACATAACATAACATAACATAACATAACATAACATAACATGTCAATGCAATGATTTTCCCCCCCATTTTTTATTTCCTTCTGAAACCTGACTGGGAGGGAGGGAAAGAGGGAATCATTTTTCAGAGAGTTTGAATCATTCAAAGGGTTCCCATGAATTTTGGTACAATGATAGTGGAAGCTCATTCACTTATTCCCCCCCACCACCACCACCTGTACAGTATGGATGTGTCCTCCATTATCTGATCCTTTATATTATTATGCCTGTTTCTATTTATTATCTGCAGCAGCTGGGTCTATTTGAACACTAGCAAAGGAAAAGTATCTTTATCATCTGAGATCAAATATGCAAGCAAAAATCAATTTGTCCTGCTCTGTGTTAGGAACAATGTGAGCCTCAGCATTTTTCGAACTAGCATCCAGAATTCTCTGCCTTTACAAACTCCTACAAATCTTGACATGCAGGTCAGAAAACTTGAGAAATAGCAGGTCTGCAACCTCACTGGCCCTAAATTAATACACCAAGACAACCCCAAAATGCATCCAAAAGGAAGACAAAGCCGAAACAAAAGTAGAAAATAACCAGGTAGATGATTTTAGTAAAGATTTGTCGGAAAATATAGGATTCAAATTAACTCCAATGTACTAATAAAGGAGAATATTTCTGACTAAGGGTTGACATGAGGGGTCCTTGGTGCTCTCTGAGTTTGCTTGTTTTCCTGATGATAGATAGATAGATAGATAGATAGATAGATAGATAGATAGATAGATAGATAGATAGATGATAGATAGATAGATAGATGATAGCAATGGCAATGGCAATGGCAATGGCAATAGCACTTAGATTTACATACCGCTTCATAGTTCTTTACAGCCCTCCCTAAGTGGTTTACAGAGTCAGCATACTGCCCCAAACAATTGGGGGGCAGTACCAACCTCAGAAGGATTGAAGCCTTGAGTCAGCCTTGAGCCTGGTGAGATTCGATCTGCCAAACTGTTGGCAGTCGGTGATCAGCAGAAGTAGCCTGCAGTACTGCACTCTAACCACTGCGCCACTGAAGATAGATAGATAGATAGATAGATAGATAGATAGATAGATAGATAGATAGATAGATAGATAGATAGATAGATGATGGAAGAAAGAAAGAAAGAAAGAAAAAAGGAAGGAAGGAAGGAAGGAAGGAAGGAAGGAAGGAAGGAAGGAAGGAAGGAAGGAAGGAAGGAAGAATAGAAACTAATCAAGGAGAAAAGCAACTCAGAACTAATGAGAAATTTCCTAACAGTAAGAACACTTTATTAGTGGAACAGCTTGCCTTCAGAAGTTGAAGGTGTTCCATCATCGCCAGCTTTTCAGAAGAGACTGGAGAGCCATTTATCTGGAATGGTGTAGGGTTTGAACTAGAAGACTCCAAGGTCCCTTTCTGATATTCTGTTAAACCAAGGCCATTGGTTAAATCTGTGCAAACCATTCTTGCTTCCGTCATATTCATGTGCCACTACATATATTGTCTATTATTCTTTGTGAATTTCATCAGCTCTGTTCAGCCACTGTATTTTTGGTCTGCCCTTTCCTCTCAACTCATTCACTCTTCTTTCATAGATTTGATTGATCAACCAACTCAACATTTTGTGTTGGCCATTCACTTTTGTATGCAATCCACCTTCATTTAATCACCGGCCATCCAGCGTACACACATTTGAAGTGCTCAGTTCCCGCTGCTTTCAATTTACTTTTATGTTTCTCCTATTATACTCAATCTGGTTCTTTCCTTAGGCATTTGGGCCAGAAAGTTTAATGAACTCCCTGGATGACAGATTGGTTAGTTTTATTGCTGCTTTTTTGTGGTAAATTGGGAATGATTTTTCTTGACCCCAGACTTTGGTTATGTGGATTATGTTTTGTTTAATTTACTGTTTTGTGGTTTAAACTTCTTGTTTAATTTCGGCAGGCACAATAATAGCTGTGAGATGATCAGCCATATAAATTGTTTGCATAAATAAAATAAAGTGAAGCTTCAAAAACTAATTATAATGGGAACATGGAATGCTCAGCACAATGAGATATGAAATGAATTTACTACTCATTGACATTTTAGGCAGTATTTGAAAAGTATAGCATAAATGAGCACTTAATAAGGTAGCAATGAAGGCATCAAATGAAATAATATAAATATCTTTATATTCAGTTGCTGGGGTAAAAGTGATCAAAGTAATAATTCTGTGTTCAAAGATCAAAATTCTGCATGCAATGTTTTTGCCTGTCACACTACATGGAAAAGAAAGTTAGATTTTGAACACGTAAGCTAGCAAAAGTATTGATGCATTTAAAATTTAGTGTTAAAGAAGACTCCTGAGAATACTATGAACAGCAAGGGAAACAAATGATCATTAAATAACTCAAACCCAGGTTGTCAAGGCACAAACAATGAGAGTCAAATTATCATAAATTGCATCTTTATCCGAGGACCCAACTTCCTTAAGAAGTCCATAATTCTGGGGGGAAATGGAAAGAAAGAGAAGAGGATGACTAGCAACAAGGAGGATAGACTTGATTATAGTAGTGATAGGTGCACCTGAAAGACTGAGGATAGATATACTGGAGAAGCTAGCTAGGTGGACACTAAGTATCAACACCAAATTGATGGAAATAATCAATCAATCATTTATAGCATTCATATTGAATTCTACATTATCACTATCTTTCCCAAACAAGTGTAGCTCTTCCAAGCAATCTCTCACAACAATTTCATCCAAGATTATTTTATCACTTCAACAAAAATAAACCAGCCATCACATGGGTTAGCATTACATGTAAATCAGGATTAGAGGCAGTGGGGAAATAAAAGTAAAGGAGTGGCTGGTTTTTCCTGAGCTTCTCAGGAAAGATTTGTTCAAAAGAACTCTTTTGTTCTTTTATCAGCACAGTTCTCCTCTGTCACCTGAAACCTGAAATGTGTCATTTCACCATTTCACAGGAAGAACAATTCTGAGTCTTATGGCACAGTTAGAGTGGTCATCTGTCCTAAATTACTGAGGACTTTCCTGTGTGAAAGCTTAGTCTTTCTGTATAGGCATCCATCATGTTCAAAGATGGCCCAAACCAAAGAATCAGAATCAGACTAGAGCTGGAAGGGATCTTGGAGGTCTTCAGTCTAGCCCTCTGCTCAAGCAGGAGATCCTATATCATTTCAGACAAGTAACTGTCCAGTCTCTTCTTACAAACCTCCAGTGATGAAACATCCACAACTTCTGAAGGCGAGCTGTTCCACTGGTTAATTCTCCTCATTGTTAGGAAGTTTCTCCTTAATTCCAGGTTGCTTTGATTAGTTTCAATCCATTGTTTCTTATCCTGTCCTCTGGTGCTTTGGAAAATACATTGATCCCCTCCTCTTTGTGGCAGCCTCTCAAATACTCGAATACTGCTATCATGTCTCCCCTAGTCCTTCTTTTCTATAGACTAGCCAAACCCAAATCCTGCAACTGTTCTTTGTATGTTGTAGTATCCAGGCACTTAACCATCTTAGTTGCTCTTTTTTGACTTTTTCCAAAGTCTCAACAACTTTTTTGTAATGTAGTGATCAAAACTGGATGCAGTATTCCAGATTTTATAATACTCTGATTCATTCTTATCTTTAAGTTCCAAGGTCAGTCTGTCCATTTGGGACAGACAGAAATGCTGGGATATAGGACCACTGACGAGTAAAATGTTTTTTGTGACAGATACGATTGAATTAGATATCGATATAACCTATATGGATGAAAGAATATACGTATTTGAAATGTGATAATTAGTGTAAATATGTATAGAGATAAGGAAGTGTATCAATTACATGACAAAAGTTGATGAAAATGTTTAAACCGGAGATGTCACACTATGTCCATTGTTTTTAATTTGTATTATAAATAAAAAACTTTAAAAAAAAAACTAGATGTAGTATTCCAGGTGTAATCTTACTAAGGCTTTATAAAGAGTATAAGAATACAGCATCCAGTATGCTTTGAGTGGCCCATCAACTGTTCTCATAAATTGAACTGGTATTCTGTATGGATCACCAATTATAATTTCTCCACTCAAATTATTCTGCTTTAATGATACTATTTCTAATTTCATTTATTAACATATGCAAATATTATGCCAACCCAGGTCTTCTTTTGTCTTCTTTGCTAGTATTGCATAAAAGAACTTAGTTGCAAGTGCTGGAGACTAAAAGTGTGAGTTTAGGAGCTCATTTAAGGACATATGTTGTATTTATAACAAATTAGATTAAAACCAGGCATTTCCTGGTAAATAGCAATGCTTCTTTGTCACAGGCCATCGCTGATTTCATGCTCCATTTTTCTTCTCTTGGCTATAGCCTTCCTCTCCATATCTGGAATCCATCAACATCCATCCCAAATTCCATTGTATCCAAAGATATTTTGAGGGGTCCTTGGTGCTCAAAGATGTTGTGACATACAATTCCCATCACCTCCGAAAAATGTAATTAATGATCAGGGTTGATTGCTGTTGTAGGCCAAATTATGGGTACACTTTCCCCACACTTTGGAAATCTAATATATTATTTTCTTACTTTGAAATTGGATCAGAGGCTGGGCCAGCTTCATTTTCAAAGCTGCCTAATTCTTCCAAATACTGGTGTAGATTTAACATTTCCCCATCTGGCTCCGTGTTTTATTGGATCTTTTTTCAGATGGCATCTGGATCTCTTTGGAAACAATGTTCCCACTTGATCCAACTTTTCCCATTAAAAGCAACAGACCCTTTCTTCTTATCCATGTCCTCAAGGAAATATCATCTCTCATTTTTCCCTCTGGAAAATGTTCCTTATGGGAATTTTTAGAACATATTCTTAGGATTACCTTGTCTTCCCAAATATAAATCTATACAAATGAATATTAAGGAATCAGATTATGCCATTTCATATACTACTCATGTTAAGGTATATGAATACTCTCTCTCTCTCACACACACACGAGTGTACACTTATGCACACATAAAGCAATAAGAAAAAGCATTACCTTTGTTTATAAAACTGAGTCATTGCAATTTTCAGAAGAAATGAAAACTGGCTTTATCAACTATTAGGGAGGGGATAAAGATAATGTAGCTAGTCGACTGCGTAATAACTCAGAGAATATACACAACAAATCTTGTGATTTAATAAAGATTAATAAGAGTGTTATGACCTCAGTTTATCTTAGGCTAAGTCCATGAAAGCTGATGCTATAATAAATGTGTTACCTCCTTAGTTGCCACAATCCTTTGCTGCTTTTGGTCCAATAGATTAGCATAACAAAAACACTGTTAAGGCTTCTGTATATAAAATGCACATGTATACAATCTTGCATGTTGAGTATCTTGAGGAATATCTTCATAGTTTGAAAAATATTAATGCGTTGTTAAGGAAAGCTTCTTGTATTGGTTTTTACTTTATTTATGAATTCTTTGGTAACAAAGCCTCTTGTGACTTCTAAACTAAATAACTTTGGATATGTTTCCATAACAAATGAAGAGCAGAAGGATTATTCAAAATAATTTGTTCCACCAGAAGACAATCAGAGTTACCCTTTTCTAATAATCTCAACATGTTGAATCATCTACCACACATTCTTAGAAGGAGCATTATTACAAACATCCCAAATCAACAATTAATAAGAACAATAAGCAGTTCTGTGCCATATGGATTTTATTAATAATATTCATGACAGAAATGGGACAGAGTAGATAATAATGCTGATATTTATGATAGACTGTATGTTCACCTTGAACATTATATCTCCTGCTCCAATGAGTTAAATAATTAAAATCTAATAATAATAGGTTAGAATTATTAAATGATGCTGTTTTTCAGTGTAGGATCCAGAACTATCGTTCTCCAGCTCAGCAAATAAATGTATTGGGATTGTCACACCAAAATTTCCATCCTAATTGAAAAGCTAAACAAAAGTCTCAAAATACTTGAAGGTTTGAGGTTAGAGAAAGCTCTTCTGGAGATTAAACAACATGATTGCTATCTAATTCACTTGTGCTGATTAACCTTATTGCTGCAAATTGATAGTTTGTATAATATAAATCCAGTACATTTCCCAAAACTATGAGAATTCAATCTGCTGTTCAGGTGTTTACATTGATTCATAACAGCAAAATCTCTGTTCTTTTTCCTTCATTTCTTTATGTATGGAAACCATTTAGAAAAGACAATTTAGAAGCCATTTAGAAAAGACAACATTCCTATAGAGAATTCAAATAGAGGGTAATACGGTAGATAGATATCATTATATCACAATATATATATTAACTTGAAATTAATGCAATGGATGAATATTTACTTTGTTTTCAAGTAGTCCATATTCAAAGATCAGTCATTATAGAACAAGTAACTAATATGGTATTCCGTCATTCCACAACATTTCTGAAAAATGTCAGCTGGTAACAAATACCCAAACATAATTAAAACATTTTAAAATAGGGAAGACTTTCAAGATTCTGATATATTTGTATGAGATCTTAGTCATTTAAGTAATAAATTTTTAAAGAGTATTTTTTTTTATCCTGCCACAAAAAATATCTGTCACCTGAAAATGTTGATTATAGCATGTCAAATCCATAACTCCAACAGGAATTTGACTTAATTATTCCACACAAATTTGGTGTAATCTGACACAAAAACATAGTAATAAAATCTACATTAACTATAAGATGTTTGTTTGAGTGTGGGCGTGTGCACACACATGCAGCAGTGGTGGGTTGCTCCCGGTTCGCAAGAACCGGTAGTAAAAATTTGTAGTAGTTTGGAGAACTGGTAATAACATTGGCTGGCCATGCCCTCGAACCGGTCCCTGGCCCAGTCGCTGCTCGCTTACCCCGCCTACCTCATCAGAGGCTCTTTTTTTTTTAACTTTTAAAAGCATTTTTTCTACAACCTCTTCAGCAGAAAAAAATGCTTTTAAAAGTTAAAAAAAAAAAGCCTCTGATGATCCTGTGGCTCAGCTGAGATCATCAGAGGCTTTTCAAAGCATTTTTTCTACAACCTCTTCAGCCGAAGGGGTGGTAAAAAAAATGCTTTGAAAAGCCTCTGACGATCCCAGCTGAGTTGCCTGATTGTCAGAGGCTTTTCAAAGCATTTTTTTTCTGCAAGTTTAACAAGTGCTGCAACATAAAAATTGGAACGTGTTGAAAGTAGCAAAGATTGTTTCTTTGTGTTTTAAGTATCAAGCCGAAAGCATTCAAAATATGTTTGAGAAATTTAATCTGAAGGGATGCTAATGTGAAATGCTGTAAAAGACATTATTCGGTCATTCAGCCATGTTCTTGGAAGTTTAGCTATCAGTTCTGAAAGCTTTATAAAAACAGATGCTTCCATTGTGTTTGCAAAATACGTTTTCTATAAACTTTGCTGATTTGTTGCTAAGTTTTTTAAAAATCAAGATTTTGAATGAAGGAGTCCTGAAATGCACCCACCCTATCTAACCTAGTAGGACAGGCAGACACCTTCAGGGAGAGGTGGTTCCACAAGTTGCTTGGACAAGTGCTACCTAGGTCCTTAAAGGGATGGTCAGCACCTTGATTTGCATGCAGAAAACAACTGGAGCTCATGGAGCAATGATGTTATTTAGGTGAACAGTGGAGCACCCAAGAGTGCAAATGCTGCTGCCTTCTGGACCACTTGCAGCTTCCAGATGTTCTTCAAGGGCATCCCCATGAAGAGTGCATTGCAGTAATCCAAATAAGGGGTGACCAAGGCACAGGTGGCTGTGAACCAGATAGTTCTAATCCCTAGTGCCGCGTAACAGGGTGAGCTCCTGTTACTTGTCCCAGCTTCTGGCAACTTAGCAGTTCGAAAGCACGTAAAAAATGTAAGTAGAAAAATAGGGACCACCTTTGGTGGGAAGGTAACAGCGTTTCGTGCACCTTTGTCATTTAGTCATGCTGGCCACATGACCACGGAGACGTCTTCGGACAGCGCTGGCTCTTCGGCTTTGAAAAGGAGATGAGCACCACCACTTACAGTTGGGAACAACTAGCACATATGTGCGAGGGGAACCTTTGCCTTTTTAAAAGCATAGGTGGCTTTGAGCCAGGCATAATTATATATAAACACATTCAAAATTGAATTAAAAGATATTAGACAACCATTCTAGCCATTGGGGTGGAGATGGAAATAGAGAGTTTCTCAGTAATATCAAATGGGAAAGATCTTTGGTTGGAGAATGACTGCTTTGTATTTCCTAATATTTGAAAATCACTGAGTATACTTTATTCATTAGGAAGGATCTCACATGACTGTTTCAATAAAATAAGCTACGAAGTGCTTTAGCAAAAGCACTAACAAATTGGGTTCAAGAAAAAAAATATCAGGAAATTATTTCCTCTGATGAAAGAAAACAAACAGCTAGGAACCACCAAAGGAACTTTGTTGCAAGACTCCTTGAACTATGTGTTCATCATTTTCAAATTAATTTAAAAAAAAACACATTTCTCTCTGTCTGCTAAAACCGCAGCAGTTTTGCATTCCATTCCTCTGTTTTTGGATATCTTAATTGAGCATTTGGTATTATCTGTTTTATACAGTGGCATGAATCAGGGGTGGGTTCTACTTACCTTTACTACCAGTTTGCAACAGGAGCACGCGCGCTTCTGCGCATGCGCAGATCGTCAACTATGACATCTGAGTGGGTGGGCGGAGCCTCCCGCTGCTTTTACTACTGGTTCTAAAGAACCGGACAGAATCGGGATTAACCCACCACTGGCATGATTCCTCTGAACTGAAGGACTGAAGGCACTTCGTAATATTTGCTCCTTAAGCTACTGTTCTGTTAGCGCTAGTACCATCATAGTTAACCTGCCTTGTAACTTTGGCTTCACCATTTCTGAATCGCACCTTCCCAGGGCATAGGATATATGAGAAATGGCACCAGAGAACCTGAAAAATGTGGTGCTGACATTTGTCAAGCATGGGTAGCTCTCCTGACTTTGAGGCCAAAGAGGTAAATAGAGCAAGTCCCACCATTTGTGTAGCAAATTCAACCAATTCACAATTTGGAAAAAGGAGTATTTTTCAGCCACAAGTTTACAGAAAAGACTTGACTCTCTTCAGCCTTTCTCTAGGAAGCTACTGGTGGTTACTAATGCTGCTTACAGCCAGATAAACAATTCTCCTGCATTATTGCAGGAGAATTGCAGGAGAAAGTTGCTTTAGCAATTTTTCAAATTAGGAGATTATTTACTTATTTAGTGATATAAAAACTGGGAAGCGTTTCATTACACACTGCCTGATAATCACCCTGGCTACCCATGTGCCAAGAAAAAAAAAACATAGTAAGAGAAATCTTTGTTTTAAACTTGAATGGAGTTCATTTATGTTGAATGCAGCCAACGTCACTATTGCACCTACACTTGAGGAACTGTTGCAAATTTTCTCCTCCTGGTAGAAAAATTGGTTACCCAATGTCTCTGCCTGATAATTTAGTAAGTAATTTTGAAAAATTGTCTTACTCTTAATTATTGTCTACTAACTCTTGTATTACAGGCAGCATTGTTTAAATACCAATGGTTCAGAGATCATGGTGGAAAAGCTATCATCCTTTGGCCCTTAGTTGTGAATTTCTTGGGTATATTTAGTTGGCAATATATGGAATTAATACACTAGATGAGCATTCTTCTGATTCTCAAAGATTCTTTTTACATTCTTATGTTAAAAATAGGTAAGCATAGAGGCTGGATATCATAAATTAAAAGCATTCAGGTCACCAGCAATTCCTCTACCTGCCTATCTTCAAACAGTAGGTCTCTGTGATCTGATCTTCCATTTACACCTTTACTGTATGGACTGTTCATCTCTATCTTGCACTTTTTGAAGGAAATTATATGGTTAGCTTGTCAGGAAAGTGTTTTGTGTCAGTTTGATTACAGGTCAAATTGTACTGGATAATGGATGTTTGGCTTGTGCAAAGCAATTTTTGAGAAATATCGACAATAGTTTCTTTGTTTAGAATGTGGTTACTTCAGCTGGCACTGGAAGCTGGATATAACATAATCAGAATTTCCTCAATACTGTCCTTGTAGTTATCTTGGTAAATAAAACCTGTAATGCTCTTGAAATAAAAATCTATCATTGCACAATGTAGGAATACAAAGAAGGTCTCTAAGTGTGGGAAACAATTTATTCAAATTACCTGAGTTGCACAACCTGGGAGCTGAATGCCTCATAAAAGCTTTGGTTACAATTTTCAGGGGCCTTCAAAGTCTTATAAAATTGTATTTTTTATGGTTACAGCAGAGGTAAATCATAAATAAAGATTATCATATTAAGTTTCTTTTAACTGTATAAATTGTAAAAATCAATTTTGTGGGTTCATTAGTGCTCTCTGAGTTTTGCTGGGGGGGGGGGTCAGACATTTCACTCCCAAACTGGGTAACATCATCAGTGCTTGAAGGGAGTGGAGTGTGCTTTCATTTTATATACTTAAGGCTTTCCCTATCAGTATTGTTGGGAGTGGTATTGATGGTTCCTTGATTAGGCCACTGTTTATTGTTAGCTTTGTCTGAGTTGATAGTTCCTTGACTGGAATATTGTTTTCTTCTTGATTTGTTGGTCTAGTGTTAATCCTGATGTTGATCTCTGTTCATCTGGGTGTTGATTGCTAATGAGAAGATCTTTTGGTCTCTTTGTTTCCTTTTTGGCTTTTTGATTGTCTCTTTTAAATGATATGTAGATGTTGTTTCGATCTATGTGCATGTTGATGGTGAGTTTGTCTGAGTGCCAGATTTCCAGGAATTCTCTAGCATTTTTGGACTTAGCTTAGTCTAGGATGCCTACAGTTTTCCAGTTAATACTATTGTTAAGTTTGTCCATCTATTGTGAAGTTAAGGAGTTTTTATCATGCCAATTGATAGTCTCAATTGTTTGGAGCCTTCTAGCATGCCATGCAAAGGCCCAAGATTCACTTTGACTTGAGAAAAAGCTGTACACTTTTGAAAGAGAACATAGTGTTTTATCTCTATTGGAAAGCCATCCTTAAGCAATAAGAATAGAATTCATGGTAAGTTAATTAAATGTCTTTCAGAGAACCTTTGATGAGGTCATACTCAAATGCTCTGAATAAAAATACTTTTTAATATGTATCATACGTTATTTTTTCTTTGTTAGCAACAAAAATATTTTTAAAGAAAAGTGTAAGCGGTATTTTAAGGTGAGTAAGGCACAAAAAACTTTCTCAGATGACAGGACAACTAACTCTCAGAAAAGCTCTATCAGGTGCTTCAATAGAAATGCCTCAAATCTATAGTATGTACTTCTGTAGCTGCTTGGGGGCAATGGTTGATAGTTGATGGTTGATAGTAAGGAGGAAACTGAGAAATAAACCAGGCAGAAGAAATCTTCAAGTGTAGAGACATGAGGCAGAGTTTATTCCAGATTTATGTAGTTCTGCCCTCAAACCTGGTCAGCAGGTTCTGACCAATTCTGGAGAAGGAGATAGCAGAAATTTTGAGTAGTTCAGAGAACCGGTAGTAAAAGTTCTGACTGGCCCCACCCACATCTATTTTCTGCCTCCCGAGTCCCAGCTGATCGGGAGGAAATGGAGATTTTGCAGTAATCTTCCCCTGGAGTGGGGTGGGAATGGAGATTTTACAGTATCCTTCCTCTGCCACGCTGGTCCCAGAGTGGGATGGGAATGGAGATTTTGCAGTATCCTTCCCCTGAAGTGGGGTGGGAATGGAGTTTTTGCAATATCCTTCCCCTGCCATGCCCACCAAGCCACACCCACAGAACCAGTCTAATTTCTCCAAGATGTTTGCCTCCAGCTCAGATTGTGAATCAAGAAATATTACATGTAGCATTATCATTTGGCTTGGAAAGGGTCATTTCTTGAAGCATACACAAAAGTATGTTAATATCAGGCTCTGGATCATCACCAAACTCTCAGGAAAACATTTATCATTGATGCCGTCAATCCAATTGCACATGTTGTTTATGAGCTGGAGATTTAAGTCTATTATTTATTTATTCATTCATTCATTCATTCATTCATTCATTCATTCATTCATTCATTTATTTATCGGAGATATATGCCACCCTTTCTCCACAAGGACTCAGGGCGGCTCACAGCAATAAGCAACAAGAAGTCCAAATTAAAATTCAAACAATAAATGATAAATAAATATTATGTAATATTTATTTAAATATCTTACTTGTTGAACTGCTTTATCCTATGCCAAGTTTAGATTATGTTTATAACTTAATTTGGGGGCTTTTGATATAAATAAAATAGATTGATTATTCTGTTAGGTATATTTCTTCATAAATCAGGGACAGCTTAATATAACCTGGCATTGACCAGATTTTGTTCTGAGCTGCGACTTTTGAGAGTGACAATCCTACCACATCCGTTTCATTCTTTCAAATTGTCTATCTATGGACATGAAAACCCTATCACTGCATTTTTGGAAGGTGGGTATCAGTGAATTAAAATATTTAATCTGGTTACTTAATTAATCCATTTTCCGAGTTTGCCCATTTCATTGGATCTTATACTAAGCAAACAGGTTGGGTTTAAACAACACTTTATGGTTTATATGAACATTGCCAACATTTCAGTTCTCAAAACAATAAAATAGTTTGCCTCTGTGTGGCCTTATTCATCCTAAGTACGAAGAGAATGTTTAAACAAGGGAAAAAAATGTATACTTGATTGTCCTGTAAAGAAAATCAGTATAAACTAATCCATTCTGGAATTCACTAATCCATTGCTAGTCCTAGATGGACCTTTTGCAGAGTTGACGACTGAGTATAAAGTCAATAAATCAAATGTGACAGCTCTTTTGCAATTTCTTTATTAGTCCAACCTCAAGGCTATGAACAGGTGTCCAGTTTGCTTTTCTAAGGGCCATGTAATGCAAACCCAATGAATGTTTATCAAGTTATGTTCTTTGGTGAGTACTTAACAATAAACAAATACTACAAAATTGTAATATGCAGAGTGAAGCTTTTTGCCTCTTAAAAAAAAAATCCGAAGTGTTCACTCCTGGCAACTGCCTGGATGAATCCTTGCCCATTTGTTGACAAGATTTTCAGAAGAGGTTTGCTGTTGGGGGGGGAGATAGAGATAGCTGGGGATGTGTAGCCAAAGCAACATTCTTTCCAGTGGAAGCCAAGGACGTTCTACCAGGTGTTGCAGAGGCTTGGACCAAAGACAGTCAAAGCCAGTGGGGAAAACTTCAGGTCCTCCAGAGTCGGATTTTCTCCAAATGTGCCAATATGACATGCCTAGTAAATCTATACTTTGAGGAAGATGTCTGCCTTGGAGTTTTGATTCCATTGGGTGTATTAACTGGAACCCTGACATTTGCCATTGCCTCCTTCCTAGGGCTGAGAGAGAGTGACTGGCCCAAGTTTATCTAGCTGGCTTTGTGCCAAAGGTAGGACTAGTTTTCATAGTGTCCTGGCTTCTATCCTGGTATATCTTAACCACTGTACCTTACTACCCGTAGCTCTCTACTTCTTAATGGATCAGATTATCAAAACATAATAAAAAAGAAATAGGCATATTACATTAACTGTCTTAAAAATCCATCGGCATTCCTCCACCTGTTTCTTTGAGTGGCATCTTAAGCTCCTTTGTTTGTCTGGCCAACTAATCATTCAGTTAAGTCCTCACATATATTTAAAATTATTCCTTTACCAAAATCACACATACAAAACCCCCTTTTTTGCATTTAACTTTCTTTTTATCAAAAAGTAAAAAGAAAAAGTATTTTTTTTTTTATTTTCTCTCTTGAAGGAGAAGAGAGCCACAAAACTTCCTTAAATGGGAGGCAGAGTCCTTGTTCATTACTTAGTTTTGAGGCGACCAAAAGTTCTGGAGTCTCCCTAGTTTCTCGGAAAGACATCATAAGGATCTTTTCCTTTGGTGTTTCTTCAGATTGAGAGGTGGGGACAGACAAGAAAGCTGTACATCATGGAGAAATGCATTGCAATGCACAGCATAGTTTAGCATACCAAAGCAAAGCATAACAAGAAAACAAGGAAACCAACCCAACCCAACCCAACAGAATGGGACAATTAACCACAGCCAACTATTGCTTAACGCATTGTAAGCCGCCCTGAGTCTCCGGAGAAGGGCGGCATATAAAAATAAATAAAAATAAAAAAATAAAAATAAACTTGCTGTGGCCACCTCACCACTCCCAACTCTCCACGGCCAACTTGCCATGGGACAATTTGCTGCAGGAGAAATTAACAATTCAATTTAATTATTTAAAATAAATTAAAAATATTTGAATTTGTGTCATTCCCCTTTCATTTTGTTCCACCCTTTTCATCCTTTTTTAAATGATTCTATTCCAACATGTCTTTTGATATTAGTGAATTCCTGTCCCGTAGTGAACTGGCTGTGGCACATTGTCCCACTGTGAGTTGGCTGCAACAAGTGGGCCATGGCAACTTGGCCATGGTGAGTTGGCCATGGCAACTTGGCCATGGTGAGTTGGCTGTAGAGATATTTCATTTTATGAAGTATCCTGTGTCATTCTGATTGACAAGAATATGCTCTAAATGAAGATCTATTAGACAGAAGAAAAACTGTATTGAATATCATACCCAAAGTGTTTCAGATCAAATTGGAGAAAGATATTAAGTGAAATGATATGGTATTTGCCTCTGTGTTTGGTATTTTTTTAAAATAATTTCACTAACGGTGTTGGTAAAAATTAGAGAAAAGCCACTTATATTTTTGCCTCTTACATCTTGAATTAATTTTCTTAAATTTCTCAGAATAATTATATTGCTAATGTTCATATATTTTTTTCATTATATCAGGCAGGCAGTGCATTGCACATCTGCCAAAATTGGTGACTGCTAGTTAATATAATTCCATGTTTTCAACTAGAGCCACAGCTTCTAAGCAATTGCACCATCCCAAAGCTCCTATATACTTCATGAAGATCTTTCAGTGTACAGAAATGCATTACATATTTAAATTAAAATTGAAAATATCTACCAAGCCATGAAGCTTGCTATTCCTCATTGAGATGTGAATTTCTTATGAGTTTGATTCTTAATCACAGAACAAAAACTGTTTGGAAGCCAGTGGAAAATTACTATATAAATAGTTTGCTACTCAGATCTGTTTTTAAAAGTGCAAGAACACAGGGCTCCTTAATTGGACATAATTGGACATTCGGCAGACAATATCTGCAATCACAACACCAGCCAGGGTAAACATCCAGTCAACAGATCATTAAAAGTATACGTGACTTAGTTAACGAGGCAGAAGAGTTGAGTTCTGTAGGAAAAAAAATATGGACAGGTTTTTTTTAATCTGCATCCTGGTTGAGGTGATAATCTTTCATTAGGCAATCAAATAGAAATCTTATTCAATGTGTTTTGTCATGAAGGGGGTCATCCTGTTGAAGTAACAATAGGAAGGACAAACTTGACAACAGAACTATTTTGAGATGGTTCGTTGAGGATCAGCTGGGTTTTTTTTTTTCACCCGAACAGGTAAGAATCAAAGAAATGCAGAATTCTATTATGTATTTTTTTTTCTTCTGTTCAATTGTATCTGATTCTCTGGGACTACCTGGACAAGTCCTTGCAGTTTTTCTTGGCAAGATTTTTTAGAAGTGGTTTGCCATTGCCTCCTTCTGAGAAAAAAATGATTGGCTTAAGGTCACCCAGCTGGCTTTGTGCCTAATGGGAGACTAGAAGTCACAGTCACCCAGTTTCTAGCCTGATGTGAGCTCAGATGCGTAGATGGTCAAATGATACTGCTCATATAGAAGAGCTATGTATCAGAGGTGGTATTCAGCAAGTTCTGATCAGTTCTGGAGAACCGGTAGCGGAAATTTTGAGTAGTTCGGAGAACTGGTAAATACCACCTCTGACTGGCCCTGCCTCCATCTATTCTCTGCCTCCCAAGTCCCAGCTGATCAAGAGGAAATGGAGATTTTGCAGTAACCTTTCTCTGCCACGCCGACCAAACCACACTCACAGAACCGGTAGTAAAAAAATTTGAATCCTACCACTTCTATGTATCAGCAGGCAATTTGAAAATCTTTGAGGGCAATTAATTAAAAAAGGTGGTTTTCTCTTATATTAAGACATTATCATCACCATCATCTTCTTTTAATGACTCCATAATCCCTTTTGGGTTGGAGTCTGGGCAACTGAATGGAGCTGAGTGTTTACTAGTCGGATGCCCCTCCTGTCACCAATGAGGAGTTACATTCAGCAGATATATTCTCATCGTGCCCAGAGAGGGAAATATCTGCCTCTACCTAGGATCGAACTCACAGCCTTCTGATTGTGAGGCGAGAACTCCACCTCTAGGCCACCGCACCACTCAATATTATGACACGATAATGGTGTGAAAAAAATGGATAAATTGAAAAGTGTAAATGAATAAACAAAATTAAACACAAAGGACTAAATCAGTAGATGAAAATGGCCCAATCTCAAACAATACAGTGCTACTTGTTTTGTTATTTGTGAACTGCTGGGTAGGAAGGCTTTAACAGTCAAAAACAGATCCTTATCAAAATTAATGTTGTATAATGTTATTGTGGCAATGTTATTAATTGCATCTCATCCAACTGACAGAAAACTGCAATAAAGTAGCATAAAATATAAACCTTTTAACACTGCTGCTGGTTGTACTTTTTCTTTTTTTTTACCTTTTTGAATATCCTACTTCTAATACGACTGTAGTAAAGATCCATGTAAACAGAGACATGGGAATCTGGCTAGGGAGTAACAGAAAGCAAACATTGGGCCTTCAAGATGTAGACAGCCTACCAAAGTTTATTCTTAATCCCTTGAGTATTCAGGATCAGGGCTTGAAAACAAAAACAAACTCTTTGGAGCCTAAGCAATCCAAGAAATCAAAGTAACAATCAAAATAAAAGATCTAACCAAGGTGGTAAATGAATCTGGCAGAAGCAGATTGAGACTTATTCAGTTGTTCTTTCTCACCATCAATCTCATTTCCAGCCTTAGCTGTCCTTACTTTGTGTAGTCTCTGACTCCCTTCCTTCCTTCCTTCCTTCCTTCCTTCCTTCCTTCCTTCCTTCCTTCCTTCCTTCCTTCCTTCCTTCCTCCCTCCCTTCCTTCCTTCCTCCTTCCTTCCCTCCTTCCCTCCCTCCCAAGGAAGGCTTTCCAACTTGAGAAAAAGTTTCTTCTTTGCTAAGACAATGAGCTGAGATCCCACCAAGCAGCATGGAGGCTGAAGTTAGTTGATATATAGACTTGATAAGAGTCATCCAAAAAGTGCTTTTCTTATAGGTTTTTCTGCTCTGTAGGCTTCTCTTTGTTATCTTTTTCCATCTTTCCTGACCTAGGAAGCCTGCCTTTTCTGTGGCAACCCTTTACCTACAGAACACCTTTCTCCCTGAGGTCTAGCACCCCACCCATTTAATTTAAGCACATAAGATCTGGCTTTCCCCCCCAAGTGCTGGATCAAGTGAGGTTAGCATGGAACAAATTGGAAGGTTTTGGAGGCTGTCTCAGAAAGTTCAGATGTGGGGCCAGGTCTTTTTTATTCTTTTGATATACTGCTTTCATTTCCTTTATGGTGTCTATTGTTATGTTCTTGGATTGTGAACTGCCTAGAGTTTGGTTTCAAATGGGTGGCAATAAAATAATTGTTATAATTGTAATTATATTATAATTGCATTAACAATTCCTAATTATAAAATAGAATTATTTTAAATAAAATACTTATTTAAAATAAAACAAAACAAAATAAAATAACAGGCTAGAAACCAAGAAACTGTGAGTCCTACCTTCCTTAGGCATGAAAACTGGCTGGGTGACTTTGGGCCATTCACTCTCTCTCATCCCAACTCACCTCCCCAGGTTGTTATTGTGGGGAAAACAATAGTGGAAGAAGGAATATTAGGCAAGTTCAGCACCTTGAGTTAAAAAAAGAAAATCTGCCATCTCCCTCAACCTTATTCTCCAACCCCTCTACCATCCTATCGGCAGAGCAGCTTTTTATGATCAACCAGCATTGAGTGTATAATCATACATCTTGCCATGGCAACCTCGGACAGCAAGCAAACTAAAAACAAATCCCAAATAACAACTAAAAAAACCCAACCAAAATATAAAACATTTAATTACCACTGAAATAAGCATGGAACTAATAAACTGAGAGCACCCCATGGCCTCAAAGACCTTTAAGGCTTCTCAAAAGGCTAACAAGGTTATCTTCATTTCCAAGATCCAAGCAGATGATATTGTGTAATTACTTAATCTCCTGCCAGATCTGATGGGATGAATACAAACAATCCAGGAGGAATGGTCCCACAGATAATGAACGCTCTTCTTTTCTTACTTCATTCTGCATGAAGAGAGCAGAATAGTCTATGTGGCTTTAGAAGCACTGGCAGACTGCCTATCTACCTTTTTCTCTTCACGTTGATATGAGATCAAGGGCAAGAGGTTCATTTTAAACTTCTTCCTACCTTTGTTACACAAGACACAAGAACAGTTTTTCCCCCGAATGCCATCACTCTGCTAAACAAATACTGTAATTCCCTCAACACTGTCAAACTATTCACTAAGTCTGCATTACTATTACTATTAATCTTCTCATCATTCCTATCACCCATCTCCTCCCACTTATGACTGTATGACTGTAACTTGTTGCTGTATCCTTATGATTTATATTGTTTCCTAGTATGATTTGATTGCTTATTTGTACCCTATGACTATCATTAAGTGTTGTGCCTTATGATTCTTAACGAATGTATCTTTCCTTTTTATATACACTGAGAGCAAATGCACCAAAGACAAATTCCTTGTGTGTCCAATCACACTTGGCCAATAAAGAATTGTATTGTATTGCATTGCATTGCATTGCATTGCATTGCAAAGGGCCTTGGTAGTACAGTGGTCTAAAGCACCCTGTTATTAACACAGCTGCCTGCAATTACTGCAGGTTCGAATCTTACCAGGCTCAAGGTTGACTCAGCCTTCCATCCTTTCTAAGGTAGGTGAAATGAGGACCCAGTTTGTGGGGGCAATAAGCTGACTTTGTATGAATATACAAAAGTATGAAGGCTATTGCTTAATGCATTGTAAGCCACCCTGAGTCTCCGGAGAAGGGCAGCATATAAATCAAATTAAAAATAATAATAATAATAAAAGTTGCATTGCATTACATTGCATTGCATTGCATTGCATTGCAATCTGCTTTCTGTACAAATGACATTTTTTGCCACTATTTTTTGATCGAATGAAGTCAATTGCCCCAGAAACTGGGATGCATGGGTATATACAAAACACAGAAATAATTCTTGAAATTATACGTGTACATTCATTTTGCCTCCTTTAATAAGAATCATGAATTCTTCTGATCATTTTAAATACAGAGACATATTATAATGGCACAGTATGTGGGAATGGCCTTGGGAGACAGGAAGAAGAGCAATGGTTTGATTTAAAACCATTTGATTCCCAAAGAGGAGGGCCGACAAAAGCATCTCAGAAGGTACCCTCCTTAGTTTTCAGGAGAGTAGAAATGAAGGATGGGAAACGTACTTTCAGATTTGCAAGATTCTGCTAATATAGCCTTACAATAATGACAGAGCTTGTATTCCTAGCGGTGCTTCTTGTCTGGACTATCTCACAAGTCTAATACACGTTTTGGATGAAGACTGCTGCGTGTAGACTACTTGTTCCCTATAAAAAAATCCTGCTTTATGTATAACGAGCAACCAATGGAATGGAGCACTAAAATTTCCCCACTTTTGATAATATATTTATTTAGCTCAAGGCCAAGTAATTAAAAATCCATCGCTGTGTGAGAACAGGCTTGTAGTTCACATTCATTCCAAGCCTGAAACTATTATTTTTACCCTAAAATATCAAGTCCTGTCTTTGTTAATGGGATACGCACACCAAAAGAGACCCTTATTCTGAGAAATGAAGGAAGACAGGATAGTCATCAGTCAGTAAGATAATATTTAGCTTAGGTTGTTACCATTATTGCAGAAGAGTGTAGTTGCAGCCCAACAGCTGGGAAATACGAATTAATGCATGTTTGTTTCACATATACTAATGTGGAGAGGATTTCATTTGTTTGTTTTTCTTAATTGACTTTGATTAATAATCTGGTTTTAAAAGCATGAAACATAAACAGGAAAGTGTTTTTAGATCATCAAATGTTATGCAATATCTGTAGCATAAAAATATTATGTCACTTGCAGGCTCTATATGGAGCACGAAGGAAGTTGTAAGGTGTATATGTACAAAAATTGAGATTGTGCTTGTAACCATTTAATAGAAGTTTTATTAGTTTTTAATAGCACTAGCAATAGAACTTAGATTTATATATTGCTTCATAGTGCTTTACTCTTAGCAGTTTACAGAGTCAGCATGTTTCTCCCAACAATCTGGCTCCTCATTTTACTGACGGAAGGCTGAGTCAACCTTGAGCCAGTCATGATCGAACTCCTGGCAGTGGGCAGAGTTAGCCTGCAATATGCATCATAACCACTGCACCACCATGGTTCCATGCAACGTGAAGAGAAAAAAAAGCAGTCAGCTTTGCTTTGATCACACAGTTCAAATCACCATCTTGACTTTTATAATCCCATCCCATATGGGATGCCCCTGAGGAAGCCTTGGAAAATCAATTATAGCTAAACCAACAAATGAGAACAATTGCCTTTACAAAGGTGTGAGCAATCTGAAACCATGGCCACAAGTGGCCTTTGGCTTATTTTCATGTGGCCTTCAGCCAAATGTATCGCTTAGAGAGATCTGTACTTTCCCTAACAGCTGTCTATGAGGGATAGACAAAGACCGAAAGAAAGGAGAAGGTTGACATTTTTGTATGAAACACAACCCCAATGGATATGTTCCTGTTTCCTTTCACAGGAAAAACAAGTGGCCCTTAATAGGGAATACAAAAATTACTTCCTCCACTCCACCCTCCTCAATTCTGGATTTAGAGACACAGTATTATTAACTAAGAGTTTCATTCTAGAATCTCCTGCACAATGTCTGATAAGATTCTGATAATACTCTCTTGTCAAAAATGAAAACATTGAATAAGGCAAATAAATAAATCTTTTGCTCTGTGATAGCACAGGAAAATTTGTCCTTAGCTGAAATTAAGTGACTGTCTAAGATGTATATATTACATTTATAGAACTAGCAGAGTTCTGAACATGCCTGTTGTTGGATTGTTAATACTGAACAGAATAACAGAGTTGGAAGGGACCTTGGAGGTCTTCTAGTCCAATGCCCTGCTTAGGCAGGAAACCCTACACCACTTCAGACAAATGGTTATCCAACATCTTCTTAAAAACTTCCAGTGTTGGAGCATTCACAACTTCTGCAGGCAAGTTGTTCCACTAATTAATTGTTCTAACTGTCAGGAAATTTCTTCTTAGTTCTATGTTGCTTCTCTCTTGATTAGTTTCCACCCATTGCTTCTTGTTTGCTTGCTTGCTTGCTTGCTTGTTTTTATGTAATTTATCCCCACCTTGGTCCAGAGGGATTAGACTGGACTGATTGAACTCATCTAGAACACAGGCTTGTGCTGGGTTTTTGAATGTCTAAAAAAAAGGAAGAACAGCATGTGCAAGCATGACATAGGGAGGGTCAAATTACTTTCCATTACATTATTTATTCATTTATTTTGGTAACCTGTTTGGTGTAGTGGTTAATGTGTTGGGCTAGAAACCAGGAGATTGGGAGTTCTAATCCTACCTTAGCCCTGAAATCTGGACTTTGCAGTCATTCTCTCTCAGCTCAAACCACCTCACGAGGTTTTTTTGTGGGGAAAAATAATAGAAAGAAGGACTATTATGTATGTTCGCCACCTAGAGTTATTTATAACATGATCATGATCATGTCAGAAGCACCAAGGCACTTCTGGGTTAAAAAGATTAGCTGGTGATATCACTGTTGCCCAGGAAATGTCCAGTTGGGGGATCCTTTCCTCTCAGGAGCTGGAGCAAAGGATGAGAGCTCACCAGAGGTGGTATCCAGCAGGTTCTGACCAGTTCTGGAGAACCGGTAGTGGAAATTTTGAGTAGGTCGGAGAACCAGTAAATACCACCTCTGACTGGCTCTGCCCCCATCTATTCTCTACCTCCCGAGCCCCAGCTGATCATGAGGACATGGGGATTTTACAGTATCCTTCCCCTGTCATTTTTTTAAAAAAAATTATTTATTTTTATATGCCGCCCTTCTCCGGAGACTCAGGGTGACTTACAATGGGTTAAGCAATAGCCTTCATACTTTGTATATTTTATACAAAGTCAGCTTATTGCCCCCACAAACCGGGTCCTTATTTTACCCACCTTAGAAAGGATGGAAAGCGACCTTGAGCCTGGTGAGAATTGAACTCGCAGTAATTGCAGGCAGCTGGATGTTAAATGCTGCCTTAGTAGGAGGCATTAGCCTCCTACGCCACTCAGGCTCATGCCCACCAAGCCACACCCACAGAACCGGTAGTAAAAAAATTTGAATTCCACCACTGGAGCTCACCCCACCCCACCCCATGGTAGCAGATGGGTCTCTAACATGGGGCTTGCTAACCTCAAACCCAGCATCCTAACCACGCAAGACTCTGTGCTTCTTATAAAATGATATAAGGCAGGACAAAAGTCAAATAAATAAATAAAGTAAAAAACAAATTCAATTTCTAAATCTGTGAGAAGAAAAGTGGAGGACTGGGATGTTATAGTTATGTAGACTTCCCTCCCCCCCCTTCCATTCAATCATGTCCAATTCTTGGAGATTATATATATCAAAACCCTCACTATCATCTGATCCCCCATATCTCTTCAGCAAAGAGAATAATGCACCTTGAGGAGGGCAAGTTTCAGACTAATTGCAACTGAGCAAAGAGCATTCTGACCTGGCTTCTTTCCAGTAAAAATAACCATCACAACAAGTAAAAGTGTCTGGAGATTCCTTGTGCATTCTGTGAATTCATTTCCTAGCATTGTATTACAATCCTTGGGGTGTACAAATATTTAAATATAGTTGAACCTTCCATTGGATTTATAAAACATCTCTCTATTTGAGAGATGGGAAAGGATTCTTAGCCCAACAACTAGTAAATCTGAATGAAAACAGCAGGACTTATTTCTATGTAAACCAACACCTCTCTTATCACTGTTTACTTGGAAAAGTAATCTGTATGGAACTCGGCAAAGTTTATTTTTGAACAGACAAGTCCATCATTGCCCAGTAAGTGGAATATTCCACATACTAATTCTTCAAAAGTAGATTTTGGTATTTTTCCATCCAGTATTCTTAGATAAGAATTAAAAAAAAAAGATGTCTAAAATGTTTTCTCAAATTCAGAGAAAGGGAGAAAAGACACTTAAAAATTAACTAGAGAAGTGGACTTCTTGCAATCTGAAATGCTTATAAGCAGCAATATAGCAATAGCAATAGCACTTAGACCTACTGTGTTTCCCCGAAAATAAGACATCCCCTGATAACAAGCCCTCCCCTAAAATAAACTCTTCCCCTAAAATAAGACCTTCCCCAAAAATAAGCCCTCCCTGAAAATAAGCCCTCTCCAAAAATATTTAAATGCATGCACAGCCCCACCATTTCCTCTGGTTAGAGTTAGGGAGACAGAGCTGGAAATCAGGTAAGATGGCAAGAGGAGTCCCGTCTTGCTCCACACCCCAAAATAATAAGGCCTCCCTGAAAATAAGGCCAACCACTTATTTTGGGGTTAAAAAAAAATAAGACAGGGTCTTATTTGGGGGAAAACGCGGTATATATCGCTTCATAGTGCTTTTACAGCCCTCTCTAAGTGGTTTACAGAGTCAGCATATTTCCCCCAACAATCTGGGTCCTCATTTTACTCACCTCGGAAGGATGGAAGGCTGAGTCAACCTTGAGCCGGTGACATTTGAACTGCTGAACTGCAGGTAGCAGTCAGCTGAAGTAGCCTGCAGTACTGCACTCTAACCACTGCGCCACCTTGGCTCTTATATAGGGTTTACAACAAATCAGGAGTAGGCAATATAGGAGACTTGGAACATCTTCCAATTCTCCTATATTGCCTACTAATTGCTCTCATCTCCATTCTGTCTCTAAAGGCTAAAACTGCAGTAGCATCAGTGTGTACGATGATTCAACCTTATTTGCAAGATGGCACATCAAGTTAAATGTTCTGTTATCAGAACATTTTTGATTCTCAGAGACCATACACAGAAAGAGAGAGAGAGAGGGAGAGAGAGAGAAAACTCAATCCATGCCAGTAGTAACTTCTTTACCACAAGTTAGAATGTCAATTGAACTCATTTAAGGAGAAATAAACATCTGGTTGAATTAATTTGTGAATAGGGAAAGATCACTTAATTAAATGGGAATCAGTGAACCTAATGCTTGATTTTCTCCCCTTCCCCTCCCCCACTGCCTTTTGCATATTTAAGAAATGTGCACAAAGATTTGCACACATTTCCTTGCCTCTTGTTTCCTAAAGTAAACATTCTGTGCACACTTTTCCTAATGCATGCATTATTCCAAGCTATTAAGCTTCTTGTTTTTCTTATGCACTGTCTCTCTATAAATGTTTGCATACATCTTCCTAATATATGAAACTTTGTATATCTTTTTAAATTGCAAAGTAGAATGTTTTGAGGCATCTGTCTGCTGTCACAACAAATGACTGTTTTTAGAGATTCCCTATAGCATTATAAATAGAAGAGTGAAAGACATTGTAAGCTTCTCATCTTTCCTCCATAACATAAATACATAAGGAATGGATCTTTCAAAAGACAATTTTTGGATAACATCTTCCTCAAAACCTCTTTCCTGACCAGCCAGTTGCTAATGCTGCATTTTGAATATCTGTCTGATCAGGTCACATTATGCTTTCTGTTATCAGCTACTGAATCAGACTTTAGGGTTACTAAATGCTTTTCCTTCTTTTTTTGATGCAAAGTTCTTTATTTTGTTATCCATATTTTGTGCAGTTTCAACACACAGCGTTTTTAGTTAGGTAATCTCACCTATAATTGACTTTTGTCTCCAAAATGATTAAATATTATATTAAACTGAATCAGTGCTGGGATTCAAATTTTTTTTACTACCGGTTCTGTGGGCATGGCTTGGTGGGCGTAGCATGACTTGGTGGGCGTGGCTTGGTGGGCATAGCAGGAGAAGGATACTATAAAATCTCCAATCCATCCCCATTCCAGGGGAAGGTTACTGCAAAATCCCCATTTCCTCCAGATCAGCTGGGACTCGGGAGGCAGAGAATAGACAGGGGCAGGGCCAGTCAGAGGTGGTATTTACGGGTTCTCCAAACTACTCAAAATTTCTGCTACTCCAGAACTGGTCAGAACCTGCTGAAACCCACCTCTGATCTGAATGCTAGAGAGAGTACAGATATGTTAGTTCTACCCAAATGTTGATGCAAATCTAGGCCATTTTCTCCTGCCAACATGGACCTCACCTCAGTCCCTGAGGTAGCAGAAAAATATACTGGAATATTTTGCATTGCTTCATTTTTTAGGTTTCTTCTGCTTCAGGAAAAAGGCGGAGAATTGTCCTTTCAGTTTAATGTGAGGCAAGTGAAGAAAAATGATGAGCTTTTCTCTGTTTCTTTGCTTTCCCGTCAAAGATAATCAGAGACAGGGGAACTCTGATTATCCTGGCCGTCCTTAATGATGAGTTGGAGCTGGAGTTGTGAAGGAGACCAATATTGGCAGATGTTTAAAGAGGCAGGTTGAACACTCTGTTCAATTTTGTCTGCAGATTTGAGGGGAGCCAATTATCAGTTGGCTCCAACCTCATCATTAAGGATGGCCAGGAGGTTCACAAAAATCCCCAGTAGCATTTTTGTGAAGTGTCTTAGGTCATGTCTTATATTGTTTTGTATTACCACTGAAGTGTCCTAGGTCGTGTCTTGTATTACCACTGAAAAAGTTAAATATGGGTGTAAGTCAGGGGTGGGCTTCAAAAATTTTTGCAAGGGGTTCTCTGCCCGGTTGCTGGGTGGATATGGCCATGGTGGCCATGGCCTAGTCGGCCTCCTGCACCATGGTGGAGGAGACATTTTTGCCCTCCCTGGGCTCCGGAAGTTTTCCTTGAGCCTACAGGAGGATGAAAATGGCCTCCCCAGCTCCAGAGGCCCTCTGGAGGCCAGAAATGGGCCCAATTCCGGCCTTCCTGAACTTCTGGAAGGCCTGTTTTTTGCCCTCACTGAGCCTCTATGCATGCCCTGCACTTACCTGCATCCAAAATGGGCCGCGTGGAGACTCCTGAGAGTGGCTGGGTGGGCAGGGCCAGCCAGGAGTGGGATTTGGGGATTCTCTGAACTGCACAGAATCTTAGCTAGAGATTCTCCCGAACCCTTACAAACCCCCAGCAGCCCACCCCTGGTGTAAATTGTCCCCAGAGACCCAGCTTAAGCTAGTGCTTAAGACATTAGACTAGAAAATGGAGGACCACAAATTCTAGTCCAGCCTTGGCCCAAAGTCGGTTGGATGACTGCCAAGAAAACTGCAGGGACTTGTCCAAGCAATCTTCCAGAATTGAATCTAATTGAATGGAAGGGGGGAAAGTTGCCTCTACAGTTGGCTGCGGATGAGATGAAAGGGAGGGTCATGAATTCATGTTCCTTAAGAATGATTAGTTGTGCTGTGGTTAGAAGGACACAAGCATGAATCCTTAGAAATGTATGTGGACAGATTTACATTTTTTCACAATATTGATGAGAGCAATTTTCAAACCTGTCCGACCAAAAAATAAAATATGTTTTATTGGCTACTATTTGTAAGAGATATCTTTATGAGCTTTAATATTCTTTAAAGTTATGTACTTTTAGATGGATATAAAGACACTTAGACAATTCCTGAAGCTTAACTTGGACTCTATACATTTCTCATTATTTTTCAAAGAAATTGTAACATTGCCAAAAAAGCATTAAGAGTTGTTAACCTAATCTTGCGTAGCTTCCTCTCTGGTAATGTTGTACTACTAACTAGAGCATACAAAACATTTGCTAGACCAATTCTTGAATACAGCTCATCTGTCTGAAACCCGCACTGTATATCCGACATAAATACAACCGAGAGAGTCCAGAGATATTTTATGAGAAGAGTCCTCCATTCCTCTAACTGCAATAAAAAACCTTATACCACCAGACTCCAAATTTTGGGCTTAGACAACTTAGAACTACACCGATTTAAGTCTGACCTAAGCATAATACATAAAATTATCTGCCACAATGTCCTTCCAGTCAATGACTACTTCAGCTTCAACCACAACAATACACGAGCAAATAATAGATACAAACTCAAGGTAAACCGCTCCAAACTCGATTGCAGAAAATGACTTCAGTATCAGAGTGGTCAATGCCTGGAATGCACTACCTGACTCTGTAGTTTCTTCCTCAAACCCCCAAAAATTTAACCTTAAACTGTCTACTGTTGACCTCACCCCATTCCTAAGTGGCATGCATAAGTGCACCAGCGTGCCTACCTACCCTAATATTCTTTTTTACTTACTCTTTTCATGTATTCAAATTATGTTTATACTTTTACCTGTTATCTTATATATGTTTGACAAATAAACTTATGATTATGATTATGATTGCCTTTCTAATTGTTCAGGGTAAGAACCAAAATATTCAAACCAACCTGTCTGCTTCTACATAATAATTGGTCTGGGCAGTGGTGAAATTCAATTTTTTTTACTACTGGTTCTGTGGGCGTGGCTTGGTGGGCATGGTGTGGCTTGGTGGGTGTGGCTTGGTGGGCGTGGCAGGGAAAGGATACTGCAAAATCTCCATTCCCACTCCACTCCAGGGGAAGGATGTTGCAAAATCTCCATTCCCACCTCACTTTGGGGCCAGCCAGAGGTGGTATTTCCCAGTTCTCTGAACTACTCAAAATTTCTGCTACCAGTTCTCCAGAACCTATCAGAACCTGCTGGATTTCACCTCAGGGTCTGGGGAAGCATCACCTTGTAAGCTCTTTCTAGTTATCCTTTCTATCAGATTAAATAACACGTGAACTTTGGAATTAATTTCTTGCTATTTTAGTGTTATGGGGGAGTTGTTCTCGTGGTTTCTTTTCCCACCACAAGTAATAAGTTATTGTTTGGAATTCAAATCTCTGAAAGATTTCTAAATATTTTTCCATCACCAAATAGTTGAAATAAGTCTTTAATTAGCTTTCTTTATCCAGAATTTTCAAAAGGCCAAGAAAGTCTTGCAATTACTACTGCTAGTCATGTAAGATGGGCCAGTTTTAACTGAAGAGCAATTTAATAAGTACGTGCAAAGCTGATGCTTTGTTTAAATGAAGATACCCGTGAAGCACTTTTAAAGCTCCTTTCCAAAACATCATAGATCCAAACTTTGAAATAATGAAACAATGCTGCCATATTGCTTTACTTTACCTCTGGGCAATTTCAATCAGCAATATTATTTCTCTTCCCCCCCACCCACCAAATTTGAGTTACATTGCTTTGTAACTCAAGCTACCTGTTTTCAATCAGGAGGAGAGTTAGTGAGCAAAGGAGGACAAAAATGGATGGAAGATCCTGAGGTAAACAGGATCATAGATGAAAACAAAGATGCCAAGGGGACATCTCTCTCTATGTACTATATTTAGAATAGGCTGTGAGATGCTGAAGAGTCAATGCAACTGAGGTGACACTTTCAACAATTTTGGAAGACTTAGGACAGTAAAGCTGGTGGCCAAATGAAAGCAACCTTCACTCAGACAGAGCTCTTGAGCTCTTACAAGTCTGTTTCTAATCCTTTTAATTAGGCTTTTTATCTTCAAGAGTAAAGCAGGAAGACACAATCCAAAAATCTTCCCCATCTTAAAAATACTCTTCTATTAATTCATAGAAATTAATTCAATTGTTTTTTTATAAAAAAAGATTAATTTTTAATTTGCATTAATTTTCAGATTTTTCTCCCTTAGAATCTCCAGATAGTAGTGGTCCAATATCTAAGGGGCTGCCACAAAGAAGATGGGAGTCATCTCCAAAGCACCTGAAAGCAGAACAAAAAGTAATGGATGGAAACTAATCAAGAAGCAAGGAAAGAAGCAATCTAGAAATGAGGAGAAATTTCCTGACAGTTAGAACAATTATTAGTGGAATAGCTTGCCTTCAGAAGTGCTCCATCACTGGAGGTTTTTAATAAGGGGTTGGACAACCACTTGACTGAAATGGTATAGGCCGTGATGGCGAACCTATGGCACTCGTGCCACAGGTGACACGGGGAGCCATATCTGTGTGCACGCGTGTGTTGCCCTAGCTCAGCTCCAGCGTGCATGTGTGCACTGGCCAGCTGATTTTCAAGCCTTCTGGGCCCACTGGAAGTCAGGAAATGGGCCATTTCCGGCCTCTGGAGGGCCTCCGGGGGTGGGGGGGGAGGAGGCCATTTTCACCTCTGGAGCCTGGGGAGGGCAAAAAACAGGCCTACCGGGCCCACTATGCCATCACTTGCCAAAAGTGGGGGGAGCATGGGGGGTGTCACAGACGCATGCATGGGGGCAGGGCACATTGAATTCTGGGTGGGGGCATGCAACCCCCCGTACTCTCCCCTCCTTTGGCACACGACGGCAAAAAGGTTAGCCATCACTGGTATAGGGTCTCCTGTTTGAGCAAGGATTGCTCCAAGGTTCTTTCCAACTTTGTTATTCTGTTAAATTTTTTTGGTATCATATAAATCAAATGATTAATTCTCATGCCGGTTGTTGTTACATCATCTGCATTGTTTAAAAGGAATAAACACTAGGTTGTTTTTTTCCTCCCAATTTATTCAAAACCTGGATCAGACTGAACTGTTGACAAAATGATTAGATTTGTGCAAATCATTCCTTTTCACAGCTTCTGATTTTTAAGCCAAAGCAGTAGTGAAACACCTCCTGTTTTTGAAACATTTAACTTGTGTCTCAGTTGCCATGTGAATTGTAATTTGTTTGTTATTTCTTTCAGTAGGCATTTAAAAGAAAAATCATGTAAGTGCATAATTCATAATTTGCGTCACAAAATTATGAATCAGGCAGTCTCTTAACTAGAACAGCCTTCTACAATTTGGAGCCTGCCAGATGAGGTCCAACAATTCCCATATTTTAGAATCAACCTGGCTTTTAGATTATAAAATCTTTACTGCAAAACAACTGGAGACCAGAAAAGCAGGAAAGGATGGGGTGGAATATTACATAATTTAGGCAACTATTGAGATAACAGTTTTTCCTACCTATTTTTTTAGAGGAAGAGGTTCATGCTTGCCCAATGAGAAAGACTAGAGCTTCTCAGCCAGCAAAGGTTACCGTAAGCTGCTCAGAGCACCTCAAAGTGAGAGATGGCAACAAATAAATTTGATAATAATAAAAATGATTTTAGCCGATGAGATGAAAAATGAGGCCCAAGAGTTGACACCAATGGCTTTAAGTTATAGGATGTAAATCCTATAAAGTTATATGATGTAAATCTCAGTTCACTACTGGGTTTTTTTTTGGGGGGGGGGCATTTTATTTGAGAATAAAAGCACAGATTGGAAAGATTGATGGACATGCCTTCCATGCAGGGGTGGGTTCTACTTACCTTTACTACTGGTTTGCAATGGGAGCGTGCGCGTGCGCACTTCTACGCATGCCTAGATCATCCATTATGATGTCCGGGCGGTGGGGAGCCCCCGGCCACTTTTACTACCAGTTTACAAGAACCGGACAGAACCAGGAGCAACCCACCACTGCTTCCATGGATGTCTAGTAGCAGAAGATGGATGCTTGCTCAGGATATTTTGGGATGAGCCACGGTGGTGCAGTGCTTAGAGTGCATACTGCAGGCTACTTCTGTTGACTGCCGGCTGCCTGCAATTTGGCAGTTCAAATCTCACCAGGCTCAAGATTGACTCAGCCTTCCATCCTTCTGAGATGGGTAAAATGAGGAGCCAGATTGTTGGGGGAAATATGCTGACTCTGTAAACCGCTTAGAGAGGGCTGTAAAGCATTGTAAAGCAGTATATAAGTCTAAGTGCTATTGCTATTGCTAATGCTATGAGCGGAGGAGGTTAGACTTGATGAGTAGAGCATGGAAGATCCATGAACTGTTTTATTGGGAAGATATCTATGGAGATTCTCAGTCATCCAGGTCATGGTTGTCCCAAAGGTGCTTTTCCAAAGGGCAACTGGACTTGGACTTTTCCTTGAAAATATTTCACTTCTTATCCAAGAAGCTTTGGAGCCTTGGTGGTGCAGCCGTCTAAGTGCTGTTATGTAGCACTTAGCTACCAGCTGTCTGCAATTAGTGCGAGTTCAAATCTCACCAGGCTCAAGGTTGTCTCAGCCTTCCATCCTTCCGAGGTAGGTAAATTGAGGACCCGGATTGTGGGGACAATAAGCTGACTTTGTAGAAACACCATTTTGGGGGGGGGCAAAAGCCTTAATAAGCAGGTATATACAAAAGAATGAAGGCTATTGCTATAAGTGCATTGTAAGCCACCCTGAGTCTTCGGAGAAGGGCGGCATATAAATTGAACTAATAAATAAATAAATAAATAAATAAATAAATAAATAAATAAATAAATAAATAAATAAATAAATAAATAAATAAATAAATACAGAAAGAAAGAAAGAAAGAAAGAAAGAAAGAAAGAAAGAAAGAAAGAAAGAAAGAAAGAAAGAAAGAAAGAAAGAAAGAAAGAAAGAAAACTTCTTCAGTTTTGATTCCTTGGAAAGAGTTTTGGCATTTGCTCCAGCAGTTGCTGAAAATTGATGAGTTGGTTTCCTGCCACTATGAGAAGAGTAATACAAAATCTTTGTGGTTTAAATTCAAAATAAGCTTAATGCATCTGAAAAATAAAGAACATTTCTCTTTCTTGAAAAAATGTTCAGAGCTCATTGACTTTGCATGAGTCATTCTCTCTGCTCTAAAACTACTAAATATTAAATAGTGTAAGACATCCTTCAACTTGATGCTTCTATGATTACAACTTTGGTATTATACTATTGATCACATAGTCAGCCAGAGGTTTAGACTAGATTTTTATCCTCCTCTTAAGACTTTTCCAGGGACAGGGGACAGGCAGATGTTGTTGTTTGGTGATGTTAGCACAGGATGGAAGCTGTTCCAAGTTAATCTACTTTTTCAATTGACTGGGATTTTGTCAATGTTCACATTATTCAAATAATACTCCAGAAATTTTGGGATCACACCCATTGCCTATTATTATTGGTACTATCTTTGCTTTCTTTTCCCATCATTATCTGTGGAGATTCTCAGTCATCCAGGATGTTGTTGTCTCAAAGATGCTTTTTTAAAAGGCAACTGGACTTTGCCACCATTGTTCTACTTCTAGAACTGCAGGTCTTTGTGTTTTGTGATTTTCTCCAGTTCTTTCTCTTCTCTTCTGCTGGTACTGCAAAATCTACTACCCAAACTTTTTCTTTTAATCTTTCTTACCAACAGTTGTTACATCTGGAGTGTTATTCAGTGGTAGCTTGTCTATTTGAATTTTAAAGTCCCCTTTTTTTTTAAATTAAAATTTATATGCCGCCCTTCTCCCGTAGGACTCGGGGCGGCTCACACAATAAAAACCACAACAATAAAATACTAAAAACCAATCCGAATTTAAAATCCCCAAAGTTAAAAGCCTCATAGTCGGTCTGGGAATTTGCTGAAAAAGCCATGTCTTCAGGCCAGCGCGGAAAGTGTGGAGATCAGGAGCCATCCGGAGCTTGGTGGGTAACCCATTCCAGAGGGTCGGTGCGGCCACAGAGAACACCCTCATCCTAGGGGTCGCCAGCCAACATTGTCTGGCCGACGGCACCCGGAGGAGGGCAGCTCTATGAGAACGCACTGGGCGGTGGGAGGTCGGTAGAAGGTGGTCCTGCAAGTACCTTGGGCCCATGCCATGAAGGGCTTTATAGGTAAGTACCAGCACCTTGAAGCAGATCCAGAAGGCCACCGGCAGCCAGTGCAGCTTGCGCAGGAGAGGTGTTGTAGGAAGGAGTAACGGGAAGCTCCTGTAACAACCCGCACAGCCACATTCTGGACCAGCTGAAGCCTCCGGGTGCACCCTAAGGGCAGCCCCATGTAGAGGCCATTGCAGTAATCCAACCGAGAGATGATGAGAGCTTGAGTGACTGTGCGGAGAGCATCCCTGTCTAGGAAAGGCCGCAACTGGTGCACTAGGCGAACTTGTGCAAAAGCCCCCCTTGTCATGGCCGTTAGATGATCCACCAAGGACAGCCGTGAATCAAGGAGGATGCCAAGATTGTGAGCCCTTTCAGAGGGAGTAAGCAACTCCCCTCCCATCAAAAGTGACGGGGTGACTAGATCAGGAGATGCCGGGATCCACAGCCACTTGGTCTTGGAGGGGTTGAGTCTGAGCCTGTTTCTACCCATCCTGACCCGTACTGCCTCCAGGCACTTAGACATCATGGAAAGGGTTGATCCGGGGTGGAGATGTACAATTGTGTATCATCAGTGTACTGTGTACATCAGTGTACTGATGATTACTGATCATTTTCCATTACTTTGTCTAGTTTGTGGTCCCACAAGAGTCAAATTGTAATTCTTGCAGATATTTCCATGTAGTATTGTTGCTACTTTGTCACGCCATTGTTTGTAATCAGTCTATGTAATCCTCTTGCAGCAGCTAACCAGGTGGTCCAATGTTTCTTTAGCTTCTTTGCATTTGCTGACTGTTGCAATCTTCTCAATTCGAGCTACGGCTGTAAAAAGCTCTTCCAAAGTAAATCAGGTCTTTTAACAATACTACAAGCCAGGATTTTTAAGAATGGGGAAAAGGAGAAAGAGACAGCACTCTACAGCACAGAGTTCATCCAAGCCATTGAAGTAGCAGAAAATGGAAGATTATACTGTAAACAGACAGTCTGTTCCAGTAAGTAACTCATTTGCAGTCGCCTTATCAGATAAATTGAATTTATGTGACTCATTGGAATGGGACTTACAAACCGAATTTGAAATTAAACAGCGTATAGAACCATCTTCCTCTCTCTCAGAAAATGGCTCCCCACCTTGGAACTCAGCAGCAGCTTTCCTTGCACAGGAGGGAGATGTAATAAATTTAAAGGGGGGGGGGGAATGTGACAGATTTCCTCTCTAGACCATGTTTGCTTACAGCTCAAACTGTAAACTCAATCTCTGAACTTTTATCAACTGTCATAAATAAGGTTGACTGCCTGAAAGAATCTTTTGCAAAGTTTATTAAGAGCCACCCAAATACTGCAGAAGGACTTAGGAGGACAACCACGGATAGGTATGGGATGGCTAATTCAGGAAATGAAACTAGAGAAGGCTCTAGTCTTCCTTCCAAAAATGTGAACTCTCATAAAGAAAACACTCAATCAGATAAAGAAATGACCAATGTAACTACAGTCTGCAGACTAACCAGGTTACCTTGCAAATTTATGACAACAGAATGAATAGAGGGCATTGGAGTGATAGAGAAGCTGTTAGGCTGTCCCTGAGCCAGCTGCTCCGCTGTGAACTCACTCTGATAGATCTACTACACACAGAGTGGCTGCCAGCGAGAAGGCAATGTATGAGAATTCTTCTATTGTTCAAGCAGCCCACAATTCCATCTATGCTCTTTAGAATGAAGCCCTTTCTGAGCTGCTTTTCAATATTTCCAATACGGGTCTTTTGCTCAGACAAAGTGTGCCCACTCCTGAAATGGCATCACCAAGCGGGAACCACTGCTTTAAATCCAGGCTGCAACAGCCCTCACACTGATAAGCCTGAGGCTGCTGCAGCTGAATTGACCTTGAGAAGGCAAAGGAGCGATATACAAACTGTTACCCACAGCTGCAGAAACTGCTGAGGATGTGCCAGAAGAAATGCTGATGGGCCTATTCAGTGCATGGCCGGAACCTGAGCAAGTTAATATTATTCAAATCTAAAAGAGATCTAAAGAGGCTCTGACAACAACTTAATCTACAGCAAAGCCTCTATTTAATTTGGCTCAACCTTGTGACAATATATTTAACCAACAATCTGCCTTTACCTCAATAGTAAAAAAAAAAAAAAAAGGTAGTGGTCATACAGGCTGACAGTGGAGTAACTTCACTGACTGACCCAGACTCTGAGAAACAATTGAAAGACAAAGGACTTCTCAATTCTGGCTTTATATGTTCTTAAGGCTTGGTCATGTTCAGCCAAAATTATCCCCTCTGTCTTAGCTGTTGCTAAATCTTATTGTTATCTGTTTTGCCTGTCAGTTTTTCTATGTAATACTTTACCTTGCCATCTCTCTTTTCAATTGGTCTTTCTTACAGGCTGTAACAACTGTCCTTCAGATATTCTTCCAATGCCCCTTCAATTGTCTGGTGTACTTGCAACATCTCATGACCACCTATTTTCCTTAATAAGTAGACTCTGTCTGTGTCATTGCATTGATGAAGGACATGATTCATTGTCTCATCAAATTCATGGGGAAATGAATGCTAACATGAATTAATCTGGCTAATGATCATTTGTTCCCTGAAAACAAAATCATTAATAGTGGGGATGACTCCTGTGTAAGAGAATGAGTCAATGAGGTTCTATCAAAACATATAAGAAAAGATGTGAGAAAGATAGTGCCAAGATAGAATCATCCGAGCGTTGGTGTAGTAGTCAAGCTTTATTGGAAGTTGTGATAATATATGAAAAATACAGTCCCCAATGACGTTCTGTGTGCAGTATGGTATGCTTTCTTGATTATTTTGAAAATTAAAACTAGCATAACAAACTAGAATTGTTGAGTTTGGTACATATGCATGGGTATGTAAATGTATGAGTGAATGGGATTTTTAGTTGAGAAAGTAAATAATGCAAACTTGTACCCCAGCATTTTTTCTATATGTCTGAGTCTCTAGAGAAAAAGAAGACAAGTAACACTGAAGATGCTTCCTCACCTCCAGTTGTTTGATGTGTAAACTGAGGCCTCTGTCAAAATATTCTAGGTAGCAAGTACTATTCAGTACTTCAGTTTTAAAGCTATAGCTGCTGTTGCTGCTATTACCAGCTGTCAATAGAGATCCAACAAAAAACTAGAGCCCATCAGAAGCTTATAACATTTCTTTTTTCAAGCCAGATGTACCCAAACATCATGTTGGCTTTGACTGCAACCTCAGTAGGCCCAAAGCACTACCAAAGGACTATGACAACAGAAAAATGTGTAGCTAAAGTGTTCTTCAGTTCTGGTCAAACCATAAGCATGTCAGGTCAAGTCTCAAAACTTCATGGACAACCATCCTCTGCAGTCTGTATTATGTTATGGTGGCCATACTGTCAAGAACATTAATCACAATCCCATCATTACAGTGGCCATAAATCTATATGTATACAGTGTGGTTGTGATTCATTTTTTTTCCACTATGAAAAAAGTTCTTTTTAAGGGAAAGGTGAGTTGAAATACTATTGCAGATAAAAAATATATATTCTTATTTATTTATTTTTTGTGGTAGTATCTAGAAGGGTTGGATCTGGGTAATATGTTATTTTTATATACCAGTTACTAGTTACTAGTATACTATATAATATACTAGTTACTAAGTCTGCATTACTATTAATCTTCTCATCATTCCTATCACCCATCTCCTCCCACTTATAACTGTATGACTGTAACCTTGTTGCTGGTATCCTTAAGATTTCTATTGATTGTTTCCCTATGACTATCATTAAGTGTTGTACCTTATGATTCTTGACGAATGTATCTTTTCTTTTATGTACTCCGACACAAATTCCTTGTGTGTCCAATCACACTTGGCCAATAAAGAATTATATTGTGTTGTGTTGTGTTGTGTTCTATTCTATTCTATTCTATTCTATTCTATTCTATTCTATTCTATTCTATTCTATTCTATTCTATTCTATTCTATTCTATTCTATTCTGGTGTAAAATCATCACCAGGGAATCAGGGAACTGCAGGCTATAATGGGAAGTTGAAAAAAAATACCCTGGTAAAAGTCAGCGGCAAACCATTTCTGTACTATTGCCCAGAAAGCTAGAAGGATAGTTGGAAGGATAACTGGAAGGCAGCAAAGAACTCCTATGGTTTCATCAAAATTTATAAGATATTTGGAAACAATACAATGTTAGAAATTCATACATTCATAGCAGTGGTGGGTTTCAAATTTTTTTACTACCGGTTCTGTGGGTGTGGCTTTGTGGGTGTGGCAGGTGAAGGATACTGTAAAATCTCCATTCCCACCCCAATCCAGGGGAAGGTTACTGCAAAATCTCCATTTCCTCCCAATTATCTGGGACTCGGGAGGAAGAGAATAGATGGGGGTGGGGCCAGTCAGAATTTTTACTACTGGTTCTCTGAACTACTGAAAGTTTCTGCTACCGGTTCTCCAGAACTGGTCAGAACCTGCTGAAACCCACTTCTGATTCATAGACCTCTTCTTTTGCTCCTTCAAAGACACTTTGTTAACCTCTCCTTAAGAATAAGCTGCTCAGGAGTGCTTTCAAAACACTCATCTACCCAGAAAGACGGTATAGCAGGAGTATACCTTGATACTCAGTCTATTCAACTTCTATATTAAATCTACAGCCAAAAGATTAGATAAGCTAGTTTTCCATCCACCAACACTTGCCAGCTTCACCACTCCCATCTTCTCCATGTTGACAATGCAGTGATCATTTCACATACTCCAATGGTCTTTCAAAAGCCGTAAAGCCTATAATCCAAATAGTGGTAATTGCTAGATATTACCTGGTAGATATTAACTTTAACCAGCTGCAAAATCAGTTGGTGTCAATATTGTTTTTGAAGAAGAGTAAACTGAAATATCAGGAGAAATTGTTTTGAATTATAGGAAGCGGAAATGAATCTCTCTTTAAAATGTTGTTTATGTTTTCACTGGCAATGTACCATAGAAGATTTAATTACCAGTATGCCTTCTTTGCTGGGTACAAGTATGTCTGTTTGTGATGATAAGTTGACAGAAAGCTGATAGTAATCCCTTTTTCTAATTGTATTGTTTTAAAGCACATAGTTATTAACTGTAACGACTGATGACATTGATCAATAGCTTTATTTTTAAAAAATAATCGAAGCTCTATGTTCTTCAGTTGTATGATATATGACTGAAACGGTTGACAGAGATCGTTGTTCACCAACACTCAGTGTATCGATTGAGATGATGAAAGAATAAAGGATGCATGAATTATCTGGACCTGAATAAGTTATCCAGCCCACGCAGAAGTATTTTCAATGGATTGTTTTTTCAAGTGTTAATTTGGAAACCTCAAGCTATGTTTCAATTAGTGTGTGCAAAATGGTTAATCTGACCAGTATGCATGCAAGATTAGTTGCAGAAATGAAACATGTAGTGCCAAATATACAAAGCCAACTATGAGAAGCAAAAGAATATGTCCCAAATTAAATGAAATGTTAAAACAACAACTGTCAAAATCATCAATATTGTAGTCTTAATTCACAACTGCTTTCTATTTTCTGCGATGGAAGTGGGATCACTCCATGAGTATCATTGTATGTATATGTGTGAGTGTTGCCGATAAAAGGGGATGTCTATGGAGAGTCTCAATCATCCAGATCATGGTTGTCCCAAAGGTGCTGTTCAAAAGACAATTGGACTTTCTTGGGTTTTTTCCTTGAAAACATTTCACTTCCCATTCAAGACATTTCTTCAGTTCTGGATGAATGGTGGGGAAGGGTTTATAATCTCTGAAGTCATCTGATCATTATCACTCTGAAGGTCAGTTGTTAGCTCTCTGAGTGTCGTTGATAAATTTGGGGGCTTACCAGTACCTTTAGGGTCACTTGAATCAGAGTGAAAATGTGTGTGGACCTTCTTGGTACTGCTGAAAGGACTGTGTTGTCGATAGGAGATAGATGGACATGGAAGAGGTGGAAACCAAAGCCCTAAACTTCTTCATAGGAATTCCATCTACTCACTGGTATAGATATGTGGATGATACTAGGGTCAAGATTAAAACATAGGAATGGAAGTCTTCACCATCAACACTTGGACAGGTACCTCAAGGTCACACGGGGAGATGTTAAAGGAAATAGTTTGACTTTCCTGAACTGTGCAATACACATTAAGGAAGTCAGAAGCTTCAACATCAAAATATTCAGAAAACTCTCACACAGATTCTCAGTACCCACTGTAGCACAAAATGGGAGTGACACCACCAGCTGAAGGGTTGTCTACCAGCAAAGAGGTAAAAGAAAAAGAACTAAAACATATCAAGGAAGCCCTCAGAAGTTATGGCTGTCCCAACTGGGCCTTCATCAAATCCAGGAAAAGATTCAGCAGGAGCGCCTTCATAACAGACAAAGAATAGAGCAACAAATGAAGCAACTTTGTCATTCCACAGATTGCAGAATTATCTGACAAGCTGAAATGCACAGAAGGATTTTCAACCAACACAACATATGTGCACACTTTAAACCCAAGAATACATTAAGTCAGAAGCTTGTCCACCCCAAGGAAAAACACCCAGACATAAGCTAAGCAATGTGGTATATGCAGTACAATGCAGTGAGGCATGTAGATCTGTACATTGGGGAAACTAAACATCCCCTTCACAAACTCATGGTACAACACAGGAGAACAAACCCATCAGAACAAGATTCAGCATCCATCTGCATCTGAAAGACAAAAGTCACTCTTTTGAACATGGAAATATCCACATTCTGGACAGAAAGGACCACTGGTTTGAAAGAGGAGTCAAAAAGGCCATCTATGTAAAAATTGAACAGCCCTCTCTCAACAGAGGGGGAGGAATACAACACCATCTATCTATAATACTTGGGTCTCAGGCTTTCTTATTCAATCTGCTTTTGGATTATGGATTTCCTGTCTGGCCACTCTCAGAGGGTCAGATTAGGTAATCATATCTCTTCAGCCCTTATTCTTAACACTGGTACAACACAGGGTTGCATGTTGAGTCCCTCTTTATGTGCATGACTCATTTCCACTCACGCTAAGTAATACTATTACTAAATTTGCAGATGATACAACAATGGTGAGATTCATCTCTGGGGCGGATGAGTCTGCCTATCGAGATGAGGTGGAATGGTTGCTTTTGTGGTGTGGAGACAATAATTTGGTCCTTAACACAAATAAGACCAAGGATCTTATGGTGGACTATAGAAGGAATAGATCAGGCATCCAGCCCTTGCTTATCTGTACCCGAGTGGAGCAAGTGGCCAATTTTAAGTTTCTGGGTGTTATCATAAAAGAGGACCTGACCTGGGGCACTTACATTACAGCACTGGTCGAAAGGACCCAGCAGAGATTATAGTACCTGAATCTTCTCAGGAAACAACAACTAAATGAAAAACTGCGGGTGGCCTTCTACTGCTGCACCATAGAGAGTATTTTAACTTACTGCATCTGTGTATGGTTTGCCAATTGTACAGTGGCACAATTGTCCAGAGGGTCAACGTCATTGCCCAGAGAATCATTGGTTGCCTGTCCCCCTCCTTGGAAGAGCTTTATAGCTCCCGCTGCCTTAAGAAAGTTCAAAACATTCTTAAAGATCCATCTCATCCTGGGCACCCTTTTTTTGAACTATTACCATCTGGCAGACGATACTGGTCAATAAAAACAAGGAGAAATAGGCTGAAAAACATCTTCTATCCCAGGGCAATAACCATATTGAATTCTATGGTATAGTGCAATATCAGGTTTTCAATTTCAATTATATAGAATGTAAATTTATTTATTTTATTTGTTTCAATTTGTAAACTGCCCTTCTCCAACAGGACTCAGGGCGGTGAACAGCCAGAATAAAAACAGAACATACAAAATTTAAAAACAATTTAAAATAATTAAATATTTTTGGCCGCAGTTTAAAACAAACCCAATTTAAAATCAATTAAATTTAACCCAAAACTGTGGGATCAAGCCAGCCCAGCTAGTTGAAATAAATAAGTTTTCAGGGCCCGACAAAAAATCCGGAGGTCTGATATTGTACATATCTCTGGGGGAAGGTTGTTCCAGAGGGCGGGCGCTGCCACAAAGAAGGCTCTCCCCCTGGGGGTTGCCAGCTGACACTGTCTGGTGGACGGCACCCTGATGAGGCCCACTCTGTGCGAGAGAACTGGCCGGTGGGAGGCTATTGGTGGCAGAAGGTGATCTCGTAAATACCCCGGCCCTAAGCCATGGAGCGCTTTAAAGGTGGTCACCAACACCTTGAAGCGCACCTGGAAGACCACCGGGAGCCAGTGCAGCTCGTGCAGGAGAGGTGTCACATGGGAGCGCCCCATCGCATTTGACTCCCAAATGATATATGTTTGTGTTTTTATTTTTATGGTTATAATGTACACTGAAGGCAACATTTAATTTTGTTGTACCATGTGAAATGACAATATACTATACTACTGTATACCATACTATACTATACTATACTATACTATACTATACTATACTATACTATACTATACTATACTATACTATACTATACCATACCATACCATACCATACCATACCATACCATACCATACCATACCATACCATACCATACCATACCATACCATACCATACCATACCATACCATACCATACCATACTATCCTTTCAGCAGTCCCAAGAATGTTCCATACCCATTTGCACTCTGATTCAGGTGACCCTGAGGCTGTGGTGGGATTCAGCCAGTTCGCACCACTTCGGGAGAACCGGTTGTTAACTTTCTGAGCAGTTTGGCAAACTGGTTGTTGGAAGAAATCATTAGGGCAGAGAACCGGTTGTTAAATTACTTGAATCCCACTACTGCCCTGAGGGTACAGATAAACCCGCAAGTGATCTCAACAGCTCTCAGAGATCTCAGGGTTGAAATGCTGCATAACGTTATCAATGCTAGCTTAGCACTGATGATGTTGCTCTGTATGGGTAATGAAACATCTACAAGAAAACAACAAAGCTCAGAGAGCACCAAGGATCTCTCATATGTGTGAATCTGTTAAAAAGAAAAAGGCAAGATATTGGCCACAATCAAATAGACATTGCCTCTTTTTACATGTAGGACTATTTTGATGCTTCCCCCTCCCCACTTTCTCATTGGGTGCCCCTGATCTATAGACAGGATTTTATGACCACAGGCAGACATACACTAGCTACCAAGAACTTTAAAACTCAAGGCAAAGTAACACTTTTCCTGGCATATAGAAACTGTCACCTGGTTCAGTAGTTTAAACCCATCAATTGGGACATGAAATTGAACTGCCTTGTATGCATGTTCTAGCATTTGAGCAAATTCGATTTCTTTATTCGGGGATCATAGAAAAAATATATTTGACATAATTATGAGTTATGTTGTGCATGCCAGACAGGCTCAGACATTCACAGACTGCAGATATTCTCAGATAAATCCAGAATTGCTGGGAGTTTTGCCTGAGGCATGAAGCCAGCTGGGTAACTTTAGGCTAGTCAGTGTGTGTGTGTGTGTGTGTGTGTGTGTGTCAGCTCCAGGAAGAAGGCAATGGCAAACTACTTCTGACAATGTTGACAGGAAAACTTCAGGGGCTAATCTAAGTAGTCACCCACACACTGACGTGAAGGCAATACATCTATCCATCTATTCACAAGTGAGGCATGATTCTTGTTGAATATGCAAGATATATATAAACAAGTCAGACTCAGCCTGTCCATCTGCTAGAATCAAAGAGTTTGTTTGGAGTTTGAACAAAGAAAAATTGGACTTTAGAGAAGAGGCAAGAAAGGAAATAGGACTCCCTGATCACCCTTGCAGTCTCTGTTTTGGAATTCTTGTAGAAGTTGGAAAAATCAAGTAAGGAAAACATTGGCTTTTGCTTCAGGAATCCAATTATTTCTGTTGGAATGGGGATGACAGACTGAATTTTGTTCTAGAATGCTGATTGGTTTCTTGTATGCTTATGTAAAACTTCTATTTTCTTTTCTGTTTTATATTTGTGTACAAATTCAGGAATAGTGTGCATTTCAGACAACAAACAGGATATGCATGTGGAAATAATTCTTTAGAAATGTTTTGATCCAGAACAATAATTTGAATCCTGTCCAGGTTCTTTATTAAGAACTTTTCCATTTGTTGAGCTCTGCAGGGATTTTTAATCATAATTTTAATCAAACTCTGTTTCAACAATGAATGTTTGCATTTTTATAGAATACTTAATCTTAAAAATATAAATTTAACCTTAAATATAGACAGTTTTTAATTTTTTAAAAGAAATGATTTTGTTTATTTCTTGGGAGATTGCTTATTCTTCTAAGGAAGGACTGAATCCTATAGACCAGGAATGTCAAACTTGATTTCATTGTGGGCCGCATCAGGTTGTGTTTGACTTTGGGGGGCAAGGGTGGTGTGGCCTGGGTGGGTGTGGCCAGCTCGATGTCACTCGTGCCATTGGGGGTGCCTGTGATAGCTTGAGAGCTCTGTCAGCGAAAACGGAGCTTGGGAGTGCTGCCCGCGGCCCCCACAAGCTCTATTTTCAGCTGTGATGGCCTCCTGCAACCCTCTGCCAGTGAAAACGGAGCTTGGGAGGGCCGCATACAGCCACACTGCGGGCTGGTCCTTTACTGTTTCCAGGGCAGCCCCGTGGGCCAGTTCTAAGCACCCCGTGGGTCAGATCCAGCCCCTGGGCCTTGAATTTGACACCCCTCCTATTGTTGTGGTCCACCAGCGGCCTGCGCGGATCATGGCTGATCCTGACGATGAGGAGGCTGGTGTGGGGTTGTGCCAGCAGCCTGCACAGCCGACGCTTGCGTCGGACAGCGAGGAGGCTGAAGAGAATGTGGTGCCAGAGGCAGAGACTCAGCCAGGGCCTTCAGAACCTCCAGAGGCTCCTTCAAGTGGAGACAGCGAAGTGGAGGAGCCTCTCCTCAATGCTCGAGCACACAGGGCTGCCAAAAGGCAAGAGTGGCTACTCAGGAGGAGGAGGTGGTCTCCTCGAGAGTAAGGCTTGAGGATAATTGGCCACTCCCTTAGCCTATTTAAGTTGCACGCAGTTAGTAATTTCTTGCTAGAAACAACTTGTAATTATCATCAGAGCATTTTTGGAAAAGTCTTACCATATCTTGTTTTCTGGGCTGGTTGCCAACCTTTGCTGGACTTTGGTTTATTCTTGCTACTTAATAAATTTGATAAGGACCATTAGTGTGTGTCAATATCCTCGGGAATCCGGAGCTGGGGCAGAACACCTATAGACCAGTGTTTCTAAAACTTGGCAACTTTAAGATGTGTGGAGTTCAACATGGCTGGCTGGAGAAATTTAGGCATTAAAATGTTTAAAGTTGCCAAGTTTGAAAAGCACCATTATGGATGCATCTGTATAAGTTACAGTCATTTATTTCAACATTTGCATTTTCTATTAAATTGCAGGCACATATAAAAAGGGTAAAATATTTGGGGGGGAAATTGTTTTGCCATGGTCAATGCAACTTATGAATGATTCCTCACTTTTAAAGTGGCAATTTAAGTCACTTGAAAATGCTCTCATTCTAAACCAAGAGGTCTTTTCCTTCAGAGGAAGAAGCCAAAAAAGCTTTTCATGGATTTTGGAACCTGTCAGTTTTGCTAACCAAACAAGTTTGCTCTTCATGGGTAAAGAGGAGAAATTGGCAGATCGCTCTTTAGATCTCATCCTTAAATCACTTCAAGGTAAAAAAAAAAAAAAAGGTTCACAAAGTATTTGACATTTTAAGTGAAAATGTATGAAAAGTGTTTATTTATTTATGGGTCCCTTCAAGTTACTCTTGACTCCTGGTGACTACCTGGACAGGTTGCTGCAGTTTTCTGGCCAAGATTTTTCAGAAGCAAATTGATTTTGCCTGGTTCCTAGAGCTGAGAGGATCTTGCCTGGGCCAAGATCACTCAGATGTCTAAAGTGGGACGAGAACTCCTGGTCTCCCAGTTTCCAACCTGATGGCTTAATCACTACACCAAACTAGCTATCTAAACTTTATTCTTATTATTAAAGTGTATTAAATGCAAGGAAAAATAATTATTCAGATGTTTTTAGCTAAGCAAGTTAGTTCTAAATGGAAGACCATCCAGGAAATATTCAGGACAAATGATGGATTAGATTAGAAAAATGAAACAAAATAAATCATGGAAGAAAGATATTAAAGCACTCCTATACTGCTTCCAACAAAACTACAAAGGATTCAGGGAGGACTTTTTATATTAAAATAAGCATGTCATTTATTTCTGAAATGAGGACTAATTTATTTATCTTTTAACACTAATGATTGCTAGAAAAAAAAAACATTAACATTGTTCCACAATTATCCATTTTCTTCTCAAATACATAAGTATAGGGAATTGCTGGATATATTCTATAATATACTTTGGGACAATACAAAATCTAATGGGCAGAATCTAATCCCTAATGTTTTATGCCTTTCGGATATTAGTGCTGCCCTGAACTCAAAAGTCAAGATATAATATCCTCTCTGAAATCCAGTGGCCAATGGCTAGCCTATTCCATAAAGTCTCTATCTTATTGTTGTATCCTTTTAATTGAATTGCTATACACGGCTGAAGGCCAAGAATATTGTCAGTTATTTTTTAAGGTTGATATGAATATAAGGTTGATTTTAGTCACACTAGATGCTGTTTTAGGACCTCTTTCCAGAGCACGATACCATAGTTTCTTGAGACTGAAAGATGCCAGTGATATGAATTGGGGGATGGTGAATACCACAGCAAATGTTCATTTTTCTGGTTGCCAATGTATCCTGTAACCACTTTCACATCCAAAACAGGATGACTGGTATTGTCCTTAAATCTTTCTCCTCATTAGAAGGGTTCTTCTACTAATGGATTTATCCACAGAGTCAAGAAAGAAAAATTCCTACAAGATTGGCAACATCTTGCTTGCAATTTTAACTACAACTATTGTATCTGGGCATATTTATTTATTTATCTAATTTATATAGCTGTCCATCTCACAAGCAGATTACTGTGAATGGCACACAATGAAACGTATCTTTAAAATAAGCATCAGCATTCTTTCCAACAGGTTGTAGATTAGACATGCAAGGATTTATTATCAAATGATTCAATGTGAAAAATGTTTTCATATTTCTAACAAGCCAGAGCAGACAAGAGCTAGTATTAAAACAGGTGTCTTACTACTGTATATTATTCGTAATGGAAATTTTGCTGGGAGGGGTAATAATTGACTAATAATCATTGACTGGAAATAATGTAAGAAAAGCTATGAGCAACTTCCAGAGGAAAACATATCTTTTCAAATACATAGAGCTGGCTGGAAAACAATGTGTGGTTATAGATATAGGTTAACTTCCTTCAAGCTTTTCTTTTCCTGATGTGTAAGATTGTAATGTAAGCTAATAAGGCTGAGGATTCTGGTAGTTGAGATGCTACATATCTGGAAAGCATCATTATCTGGTTTCAGTTATATCATGCTATGATCATATTATGACTCCAGATGGAATGAGCTGTATGCCTGCATGAAGACTAGATATATATTGTAATAAACATTGGCCTTCAGATGCAGAATTTCATCAGATGTTTATTTGAGATGCAGAATTTCATCAAATGTTTATCAATAGCTGGGCAAAGGTGACGAATAGTCATTATTAAGGTGTTAAGACTAGTTGAAACCTTTTCAAAACTTTAGGCAGTTGAGATCAACACTATTAAAAATATACACAATAGACTTAGTCATAATCCCTTATTACAGTGTTTCTCAACCTTGGCAACTTCAAAATATACTTCCAGAAATCCAGAGTCAGATAATAAAATTGTTGGCTGGGGAAATCTGAAAATTGACATCCACCTAAGTTAAAGTGGCCAAGATGAAAAATACTTTCTTAATAGGGTGCAGGGTGATCTTGAAATCAGTTGCAGCTGTTGCATTAGGAATTCTATTTTAACTAACATAATTTTAAAAAATCTATACAAATTGCATTTACTAATACTACTGTTGTGACTCTAAATAACTTTACCTGCATTCTGCTATTAAAATAATTGCTTTGATCTAGAAGTGACTGGTTAATACATGTATATGCCTTTCTCACAACTGTGTTAAATACTGGATCTGAATTTTAGGCATGAAATTGACTTATTACCTTGCTTTTCCAATAATCCTTATTTTTTCAGTTTCTTGATGCATTACTTTTTATAATGCTCTATACTAGACTCTTAGATTTGGTTCAGTCTTAGAGTTGGTTCACTGAAATTGCTTACCACTCACTGAATTCTAATCTCATAACAGATTAAGTGATATTGACTGACTCATAGCTATCTGTTTGAGTTGGATCCACAGAACATTTTTCTCTCAGATCTTGGTTGGCAATTTATTTAATCTGATGGATGAATGAATCAATCATCTGTGACTCTATAATACATTGACCCATGAACTAACCTAAAAATCTGAATTTACACAACACAAGTAAGTCAAAACCCAAACTGAGCTTCCCATGCTCTACAAATGCACATAATTAAACTTTTAATTGATCTCAATAAACATACTGAACTGCTTTTTCATATTGAATTCCTAACTATAGAATTAAGTCAGAGCTCTCCTATCAAGTTGACAACTTATTGTTTAATATTTCCGTCATTACTTTTAGGAAATTAAAAATGGGAAATGGAAAGAAAGAAAGCACGATTAAGTCTGAATTCTAAGGCTTAGAAGCATATGTCTGACAAATACCACTCTTATTGCATATAGCAGAAAGAGGAGGAGGAGAAGAAAGAAAAGGAGATTGAAGAAAATCATATGCAACACTATTGTCAAAACTGTTCAAGACATATTGCATCAAAATATAAGAGTAACCGTACTCAATCAGAATTAAATAGTCTTTATAATCAGAAGATGATTAAACCAGGTGTTCATTAAATCTCATAAAGATAATGTAATAGGGACAACCATTTCTTAAACACAATATATATGATAATAGGTATATTTCCTTGTAGATGATTCCAGCAGGTGAGAAAAGCTCTCACAAGTTCTTGCAATAAGCAAAAGGCATCAAAGCACCACCGAACAACCCCCCAAAAATTCAGAATTTTCCTCTGATCTGAAGGAACCATTAACAGATACATATTATGGTGATTCCAATTGCAGCTGAATCTATAGCAATTTATTGGGCAACACATTCACAATACCTTATATGTTTAGTTGGCATCAGGTAGGAAATCCTTATATTGATGGTATCAATATGTTCTGTTCACCTTCTGCAAATGAACCTTCTGCATAGTCCTCTGACAAATTCCATACATATGAAAAGCATATATGTACAATCTATACTAGGTCTGAAACAAGGAGGAGCATGAACAATTCTACAGGGAATTTAGAAATACAGTATAATAAATGGTTTCCTGTTTGCATAAAGAGCAATAGCAATCTAGCAGCTGGCATGTTAATACTCTTCTTATAGTATTTGGATGCACAAAAATATGGCTTACTAAACAAAATGTGGACAACCTTTTTAAAAAAATTCCAACCCTTAATATGAACTTTACTAAAATGAAAGATGACCTTATGACTGTAATATGTAACAAAAATTTTGAACTTCTTTGTCTTATTCATTCAATTTCTGCAATTTGCATAATACTGGTTTAGCCCCAAACACTTCTTTTCTAATTTCAAGTCCCATTTTGATATTGCATTCATATATTAAGTATGGTGTGTTTGAAAATCTGTCTGCTCCTTCCTTCCTTCTTTCCTTCCTTCCTTCCTTCTTTCCTTCCTTGATAGGATTACTGTTACTATTTTATTGAAAGTCAATTGCCATTCTGCTTACAGTTTATCATAATAGAAAGAGGGAAAGGCTATCATTTATAAGCACTAGAGCACAATTCTAGCTTTAAAATTGGTTCTAATGAAGCATTTTTCATAAAACACAAGATAAGGCAGAATAACCTGCCTTAACTTTTCATTAAACTAGACATACCCAGTTCCTGCAACCATTCTTCATATGTTTTAGCCTCCAGTCCCCTAATCACCTTTGTTGCTCTTCTCTGCACTCTTTCTAGAGACTCCATATCTTTTTTACATCATGGTGACCAAAACTGAATACTAGTAACAATAGCAATAGCACTTAGACGTATATACCACTTCACAGTGCTTTTACAGTCCTCTTTAAGCAGTTTACAGAATCAGCATATTGCTCCCGACAATCTGGGTTCTTATTTTACCCACCTTGGAAGGATGGAAGGCTGAGTCAACCTTGAGCCTGGTGAGATTCAATCTACCAAATTACAGGCAGCTGGCAGAAGTAGCCTATAGTACTGCATTCTAACCACTGGGAGTTGAAGTCCACAAGTCTTAAAGTTGCCAAGGTTGGAGACCCCAACCTTCTAGTAGACTTTAAAGGGACAGATTGAAAATATTTTGCCTCAGAAACTAGGATCTTATGAATTGCCCTACACTTGAGGGATGTATTTATTTCTTTAGAGCAGGTAAGATTTTCATATGATTTGCTTTTTTTGGATAACTTGAATATCTATAAAATTCTTCATATCTAAAACAGAATATCCATCCAGGCAAAATTTGCAAATATTTTGCTCATGGGTGTGAATCTTGGGTGTTTAGTAATGTATGAATCAGTGTTTCTGTCTCTTCAGTTTTGATACATTCTTCAAAGATGTTCCCTGATGATGGGCTCCAGCACAGTCCAAAACTTTTGAGTCCAAATGTTCAGCAGACTAAACCTCTGGTCCCAGTGGCTGATCCAGATTGGATCCTGCAACATTATGGTGGGACACCTCTATTTGCCTTCATTCATGACATTCTTCATCTGCCTGGTGAGACTTCTGCAGTACAGTCTTCTGCTGATGGCTATCTCTTGTCTGTGATGGAAGAATACATCAGAAAAAGGAATTAGAAGTTGAGATTACTCCGATCGTTGACTTTTGATGGTTAAAATCCTAACCACATCTGACTGGGCTTTTAGAAACAGAATAGAATGAGACATATTCATTTGGAAATTACTCAGTGGTGAAATCCATTTTTTTTTACTACCAGTTCTGTGGGCATGGCTTGGTGGGCGTGGTGTGGCTTGGTAGTCAGGGGAAGAATACGGCAAAATCTCCATTCCCACCCCACTCTGGGGACAGCAAGAGGTATTTGCCGGTTCTCCGAACTACGTAAAATTTCCGCTACCAATTCTCCAGAACCTGTCAGAACCTGCTGGATTTCATCCCTGAAATTACTTTTGATCATCCTGCCATTTAAAGTGGCTCTTTTTCTTTTTGTTTGGTTGAATTGATAGGCTGGAGAACTTCTGGAGTTGCAGTCTCACATCTGGAGGGTGTCAGATTGGAAAAAATGAATCTAAAGCTTTCTCGTTCTGAAAAACCTAATGGATCTTTCTGGTAATTCAGCAATACCTTCTTAAGATAATACCTTTTAGCTGTTCGTATTGAAAAGTGCATTGCTAGAATTATCCTTAATCTAAAAGTCAGTGGAATAACTTTTTGGAGGCCAGTAGCTAGAACAGAGAGTGCAACCTTTTTGAGACAGAGGGAGAAAGTACAGCTTGTGCTTCACTTGTCAGAAAATCAGCGTATCAAGCCTGGACATCACTCAGATGTATTTTTATCTGAGTTCTACCTTGTCGCTCGTAAAAGCTACTTGTTAGTCTTAAAGAAAAAGAAAGTTTTCCATTTCTTTCCTCCCATGTTTCTCACTGCTAACTCCCTTCACCCTGCAATCAAAGATGACCCTCCAAGTGAAGTACGCCACAAAATATATCAACGTACACTATTTTTGTTTATTGTTCCATGCTGATTTTCCAGGAAATTCCCATTTGTTTTCTTCCATTTTCAAATGCTGATCAGTTTTTGGAAAAATGAATATACACAGTTGCCAAAAGGATATTTTGGACCTGTGCTCCTTGGATTTTAAAAATGTTTACGTTATTTCGGCAAAACTTGGAATTTGTTTCTTTTCCTTTTTTTGATGTCTGTGTCTTACATATGACTATGTACATAATGGCAGGGATATGTAAAATTTTCATTAAAGTACTAACAAATCCATTCCTCTGAGTATAATCAAGTATTCAACAACAGCAGTGCATTTCAGAGCCTGCAGATTTTATCTTAATTATCATTCACTCTTAGCTTTTTTCTATGTGCATTGGTTTTCTTTTTATTATCTCAAAACTGATACCGGCATGATATCAATTTTCTGGTGATTTTATGGGTGTGTTTTTATTTTAGCTTCCTATTAATGTCTGCATTTTATTGTTTTATTGAAAAGCCTATATGCAATAAAATATTCATGGGGACTAATGTGCAGATGTTAAAAACAGATAGTTTGAAAAACCTGCATTAGTACTATTTTTTCCCATGCTATTAGTTTGAAAAATATGGTAACTAATGTATGCTAAAGTGGTCGTCCTTTGTTAGGGCTGTAATTATGGCTGCCCCAAGATGTTTAAATTTTATTGAAGTAATTGGAATTGCAATTGCACTTTCAGCCAATATAGCACTATAAGTGACCTTTCTTCTATACTCAATATGCTATTTTTCAACCGAGTTCTTCTGAATGAAAACAGTCAAGGACAGAAGTGAAATTGAGGGTTCTGGCAAGGCAAGAGAATTGGAAGTCTGCCTTTCTATTTTCAATTGTTTTGTTGCACCAGAATGAAAGAGAATATTGATCCAATATTCATCCTTGCTGTGTGCAGAACTGTAAATCAAAGCAATAGGAAGAATATTCTCTTTGCCTTAGCTAACGCCAACTAATCTTTTCCTAGAACTTATGAGCAAGCTCTCCAAGTACTAATAATTTTTTAGTACTGTACCTTCTATGGAAGATACTTGGAGATGTAAGATCGCTTGGAGATGGGAGATACTTCTAATGTAATCTACAGATGGCGGAGGAAGTGTCAATGGAGATTCTCAGTCATCCAGGTCATGGTTGTCCCAAAGATGCTTTTTCAAGAGGCAACTGGACTTTCTGGTTTTTCTTTGAAGACTTTTCATTCCTTATCCAAGAAGCTTCTTCTGTCAGAGCTGAATAATTTATTTAGTCAATATTTAGTCCTCCCCTTGAGGAGCACCCAGAGGCTCCAGCTGGCGCAGAGTGCGGCCGCGCGGGTGGTAATGGGAGCGACATGGCGTTCCGATGTAACACCTCTCCTGCGCGAGCTGCACTGGCTCCTGGTGGTCTTCCGGGTGCACTTCAAGGTTTTGGTTACCACCTTTAGAGTGCTTCATGGCTTAGGACCTGGTTATTTACGGGACCGCCTACTACCACCAATAGCCTCCCACCGGCCGGTATGCTCTCATAGAGAGGGGCTCCTCCGGGTGCTGTCAGGCAAACAATGTCAACTGGCGGCCCCTAGGGGGAGAGCCTTCTCTGTGGGGGCACCTACTATCTGGAACGAGCTCCCCCCGGAGAAACGGAGGATCCTGGATCTGCGCATCTTCCGCCGCACTCTTAAGACCTTTTTATTCCACCAGGCGGGCCTGGCCTAATTTTTTTCCCTCTTTTTAATTACGCAAATTTTAAATTGGGTTTTTAAATGATTGGGGTTTAAATATGTCTTGGGCCAAATTTGTTTAATTCGATTTTACTTTGCTCTTAAATTTTGTATTTATGTGTTTTTACTGTTTGGCTGTTCACCGCCAAACAGGAGTAGGGCGGTATATAAATTAAATAAATAAATAAAATAAATAAATAAATAATCAATATTTGCTATGATAATAGTTTTTTTAAAAAAAAAAAACCATAAATATAAAACATGTTATGTAATTAATGTTTACCAAAGGATGCCTAAAATGAGACTCTAAACTAAGGGTAGCTACTTATTTTGGTCAACAGACCACCATCCAGAAAGGTTCAATTCTTTTGCCGGCTAACTATGGTCATTAATTCATAGATTTGGAGCCATGAACACATAAATGAAGTAGAAGTTGGAATGGTTTATTGAACAAAGCAAAGTAAAAAAAAAAAAAAAAGCTTTTATACGTTACCATTAATCTAGATAAATATTTACAGATAAGACCAAAACCCAAGATATGGTAATACAGTAGTCCTCAACTTACGACTGCAAGTGAGCCCAAAATTTATGTTGCGAAGAGAGAAATTTGTTAAGTGAGTTTGTCCCATTCTATGACTTTTCTCACCACATTTGTTAAGGGAATCCCTGCCGTTGTTAAATTACTAACATAGTTGTTAAGTAAACCCGGCTTCCCCATTGACTTTACTTGTTGCAAAAGTTAATCACATGGCTCAGGGACACTGCAACCATCATAAATATGAGTCAGTTGTCAAGCATCCAAATGTAAATCACGTGACCATGGGAATGCTGCAATGGTCATAAGTGTGAAAAATGGCCATAAGTCCCTTTTTTCAGTGTGGTTGTAACTTTGAACTTTTGTAAATCGAGGACTACCTGTATTCAATACAGAAATAAGAATACTGAACAGACTGTCATATTGCTTCGGTTGTCAGGAGCTCCATCTCCTCAGAGGTTGTTCTGCCCCAGCTACGGACCCCAAAGAATGCAGCACACACAAAGTCCGTTCAAACCTTAGTTTACTGAATAAACCAGTCTTTTACAACAACGGCTGTTAATTAAGTGCATTAACAGCCGCCAAGAATTCGAAAAATAATAACTGAAAACTTACTAGGGTTGGCAGAATGCCCAGAAGCAATTTGCAGAAAGCTGATAAGATAAGCAAGACAATACACAAAGGTATGTGAGCTAAGTTATTCCCTGCAAATTGCTTCAGTCGGCGTTCCTCCTTAAATAGACTAAGGGAGTGGTCAATTAGCCCCAAGCCTTACTCTCGAGGAGACCTCCTCCTAAGGAGCCACTCCTGCCTTTTGGCAGCTCTGCAGGCCCGTGCATTGAGAAGAGGCTCCTCCTCTTCGTCCTCTTAAGGGAGCTTCTGGAGGTTCTGAAGGCCCTGGCTGAATCCCCGCCTCTGGCACCACATCTTCTCCAGCCTCGTCATTGTCTGACTCAAGTGCTAGCTGCACAGGCTGCTGGCGCAGCACCACACCAGCCTCCTCGCTGTCGGAATCAGCTACTAGCTGTACAGGCCGTGTATGGGCCACAACAGAGGTAGCAAACATTCCCTAGCCTAGATTGTGCTGGCACTATCATTCCAAGACAATACCACATGGAAGGTCATTCCTCAGAGTTTATGTGGTATTTTATTGGGATCACTAATACTTCTATTAACACACTTGTGTTTTTTTTTTACTTCTTCCCTATCAAATAATGAGAGTTCTGTCCCATATATTGTGGCCTCTACATAAGGATCAAAGTCCAGACGGTGGCTGTAATAGCCCAGTTCAATATAGAATAGTATAGAATTCTTTATTGGCCAAGTGTTATTGGACATACAAGGAATTTGTCTTCGGTGCATAAGCTCTCAGTGTACATAAAAGATAGAAGTGATAAACCATGATCATACTGGGCCTGATCCTAAAGCTGTGGCTGGATCTATTGGTGAATGTCCATAGCTTACTAATGGGACATGTACATTGCATTTTGAAGCTCTGACATTCTTTAATTAAAAGACTGAAAGAATAAAAACAACAGCATTCAGCAAATGTTGGCAGTGTCCCAAAACTAAGCAGGGTCAGACCTAGTAAATCCTATGATGGGAGTCCACCAGGAAAGTTCAGATTGCAAAGCCCAGAAACCATATTAGAAAAAGGCATTGACAAACCACTTCTGTATTAATGTTGAGAAAATATTATTTTATGTATTTATTGATTAAATTTATATGCCAGCTAATCTCACGATAAGGTCTCCATGCAGTCACCAGGAACAAAGCTTGATCTGAACACTTTACCTTAACAAATACGGAAAATTTCTTTGTTTAGGATTCTGCCAGTGTTAATTCTAGGTTAAAAATACAATTTGACTGACTCTGTCATTTAGTGTATGTTATCCAGCTATCTATATTTAAAGCAGGACTGCTTTGTGGTTCATAACCAGAAACCTTTCTGTATGATATCAGTAGCTCTTCATTACCTCTACCAAACAAGGCAATGAAGACAGATTCCAGCTGCAAATAATTTACTAACCATGCCAAACATGTAATTCTTTGAATTAAGAATACAGCTTAACCAGTTCATTGCATCTCTTGGAAAATAACCGTATCCTTCTTACTCTCATTTTCAATAGTTGCTTCTTCAAGCGGCATGAATTGGTTAAAGATTGCATGGGAGTCAGGTTGTAGCTGAGAAAGGACATGGTTGTGACTGAATTTGCAGTTGCTGTCAGCTAAAATCTGGAAATATATTTGACAGCCCTGAACAAACCATCAGTCCAAATCCTCGAAACCACCTCAAACATGATTTACATTACATAGCAAATTAGCATTCCAATTATACCAAAAGGAAAAGAAAGGCTGAAATAATTTGGTTAAGAGGAACTTATCTATAATTGTGCCTGTGTTACAGACACAGGCTTTATTTTCTCTAGCATTATTTCCAAGAACTGAGTGCCAAACTTTGAAGCTTGGGGAGCCGCAAATACTGTTCTGGAAGAAAAATGCACTGATTTACCCTTAAGGGAGACAAATATGCTACAGCCATGACTGGACATTGCTTCTGCCACACTCCATAGATAAATGTTGAGGTCTTTGGGACAAACAGATGTAGCAAAAGAGAATTGTGAGCAAAAACAGGCTTTACAGAAGCAAGAGAGACAGACAGAAAAAAGGGATGAAGGAAAAACTAAGCATGATTATGTTATAATAAGAAGGCTCTTCTCAAAACAATTTATGGCTGGATCTTGAAGAGTGGCATTTCCTCCACAGAGAGGGGAAAAAACCCACTTGATACTAGGGTTCTTCATTCAAACTTTACTGTGGTTAGTGACCAAAGACATATGACAAAAGAACAAAGAGAAGCACACAGCTGCATTCGGCATAACAGCATTACAAAACCTTGGAATTAACACAATATTTGCCTGCATGAAGCAATGACAAACTGTAAGAAATTGTTCAACTCTCCTGGAAATGATCCAATAATATCCTGTAAATGAAATAAAATCACCTTGAGAACAGCTAGAAATTTCTGTTTACTAGCGGAGAGATGAGAGAATCAATCAAGTTGTTATAGAAAAGGAATAGACAGTCTGAATTCATGGGTTCCTCCAAATCACAAGGACAAGTCTGCTTTAGTATGGCAGAAAGCAAGACATTACAGCAGGCCAAAAGGAGAGAATTATAGTGTGATAGGTTTTATCCCGAATTGTAGTTTGCTGGAATGGAAGATTTCTGTTTATATTCTGCCAGTATAAATTACTTAGATCTATCGATCTTAGCTCAGTGGCTAAGACACTGAACTTGTCGATCGAAAGGTTCAGTGGTTCAAATCCCTGAACTGGCAGTTCAGTGGTTCAAATCCCTAGTGCCGCGTAACAGGGTGAGCTCCCGTTACTTGTCCCAGCTCCTGCCAATCTAACAGTTCGAAAGCACATAAAAAATGCAAGTAGAAAAATAGGGACCATCTTTGATGGGAAGGTAACAGTGTTCCATGCGCCTTTGGTGTTTAGTCATGCCAATCACATGACCACGGAGACGTCTTCGGACAGCCCTGGCTCTTCAGCTTTGAAACGGAGATGAGCACCGCCCCCTAGAATCGGGAACGACTAGCACAGGAATGGGCAAATGTGGCTCTTTTACAATCTGGACTTCAACTCCCAGAATTCCTGAGACAGCCAAGCTGGCTTAGGAATTCTGGGAGTTGAAGTCCACAGGTCATAAAGGAGCCATATTTGCCCACCCCTGGACCAGCATATATGTGCAAGGGGAACCTTTACCTTTATCTGCCATATTATATTGTAGGTGTAGACCTTAATAGCCCCATGAGGAACTGAGATTGATCCAAGAGACAGGGTCTGGTCTGGGTTCTAGTTTTCTAAGTGGAAGAACAATTGTCAAATTTTCAGTTTCTTGACAAATAGCAGAATGGCAAGAAAAGAGCCGAGATGGTGCAGTGGTTAGAATGCAGTACCGCAGGCTACTTCTGCTGACTGGCTGCTGACTGCAATTTGGCAGTTTGAATCTCACCAGGCTCAAGGTTGACTCGCCTTCCATCCTTCCAAGGTAAAATGAGAACCCAGATTGTTGGGGCAATAGGCTGACTCTGTAAACCACTTAGAGAGGGCTGTAAAGCACTGTAAAGTGGTATATAAGTCTAAGTGCTATTGCTATTGCTAAAAGAATGGAATGAGAAGGTTCTCCACCATTCCAGTTTCCCACTCCAGAGCTGCATTTGGAGTATTTGACTCTCTGAGTATGCAAACTATTGCAGAGTTTGGAACTAAAAATATGTACACGTGAGTACATTGGAACTCAATGATAGAGCAGACGTTTTGCAGGCAGAAAGTATCTAAGTTCATCTCCAAATAAGGTTGGAGGAAAATATTCTCCCTAAAATGTTGGAAAGTTGCTCTTATTCGGTGTGGACATTGCAAAGCCGGAGGAATTTAATAGGCCGACAATTTCCAAATTTCCTTTCTTTCTAGAGGAATCTTTAATTTTATGACCTCCATTTCTACAAAGTGCTTGAAGAATAAGCTGATAGGAAACTAAACCTAGACAGCTTAACAATTTATCAAGTTCACATTGTATAATATGGAACCCTTTTACAATTAACATAATTCTTAATCTGAATAAAATGTGTGACGTCTCTGACTCAATTTAACCTTAAGCAGGGCAACCAATTTGCCTAATATATTATATATTGAAGCACTGTTCATTATATTGTAGGGTGACTTTCAGATAGAGGAAGTGCAATGCAAAAATGATGGAAAAAGATGAAGTTTTAGATTCAAATAGGCAGGGTGGTGCTACTGAGATTTATGGTAGACCTTCCTTTGCCATCCAGCAAGCTTCTTGCCCCAGCCAGATTTGATTTTAAAAAAAAAACTGCCTGCAAAACGATGTACCCCAATGTACTCAAGTGTACATATTTTTAGTTCCAAACTCTCCAAGTTGTGCTTAACTCTTGGTGAATATAAGTACAACTCTAGGCAGTAGTATAAAAGTGATTTTTCACTATTGTTTCTCTATAATGTTCTTTCAGTCCACCCTACAGCTCTGTCACATCCATTAGCTAGGTTTTCCACTCAAGTAAGACTGTTATCTGTTGAATCAGAGGAATGGTTTACAGTCTTTTAATTATTAATAAATAAATAAATACATGACATGTTGCAAAGCACCAGCCTCCAGCATCATCTTCCAAGCATGACCTTCATGGTTTTTCTGGGCATTCTTGGGAGGGATAAAGAAGTTACTACTGCTTCTTCCTTTTTCTAAAGCTCTGCCCCTTTCTGAAAGGGAAAAGATATGATAGTTGACTTGAGGAGATAAAGGGACTGGCAAGGACCAGTCGTCTCAGTTTGCTTGATAAATTAGCACTCTATGAATGACCATGTTTGCATTTCACAAGAGGAACTGCATGCTCCCAAAATTCCAACTATATCCCCATTCCCCAAAGGTTGATTAGAGTTGTTCTATACATGGAAAATAAATAACTATTGTATATCCAGATGGCATTCATCCCTCAACTCTTAAAGAATCAAAGATAGAATGGTCAGTCTTTGGACAAAAACAGAACTCATATCAGCTTCTGTAGGAATGCTGAATTTGAAGTCTCATTAGCTTTGGGTGTTCTGGATAAATTGGTGGCTATTGTTATTACATCTTACCCTTCTAGCATAATTAATTTCTGGAAATTGTGATGACTACATATAGGGGGTATCCATTCATTTTAATAATAACTTGCTGTTACATAAGGATAAAGTTATCAGCAGCATTGGTTATGATATTTAAATGGGATACCATTAAATTTAGAGCTGCTATGCCAATGATTACCAGTTGTTGGATACAAACCAACATAAAAGAACTGCTGACTTTCAGTGCTAACTTTCTAGTGCCGTCTGCCAGGCCCCTGTAGGAAACAGGATGATAGACTAAATCGGGGTCCTGTCATCAAAGCTCCTTCTCTGTCCTTAAGTCTTTACAACAGTCCTTGGACTGCAACTTCAGGATCTATTGGAATGGGAAGCTACATTCACTCTAATTAATAATAATTTCCAGAATTACTAACTAGCATTTCTGAGAATTACAATCCAAGTGTTCTGGACAGCATCAGATTGGAGAAAGACCATCTGATTGGTCAGAATAGTAGCCTGTCATACAAAAAGAATAGCTCATAATTAAATTGCTTTTATCCAAATGCGATTTAGAAACATATGCAGAAGGTAAGCTAAACAATTATTCTCTAGCCTTAAAACACATTCTTCCATTGCACATTTGCCTTGATCGGCCTGGAATCTGGATACTGTCATTCCCCACCGCAGCATAAGACTCACATTTCTTCTGTGCAAAGCTACTTCTACGTTAGCAGAGGCTACTGTTTGTATTAAGCACCATTATTGATTTCATGGGATGAGTATCTATTTAGGTTACTGGAAAATTGACGTTCGCACAGTCTGCTGCGGCTGTTGGAGGAAAGAGCCAGGAATCTGAGAGTTGGCAAAGTTACTTCGTTCAACTTTCTCAGCCTGATGAGGGTCATTTCCCAGAAGCTTTTCCTTTAGACTGGTGTTTTTTCTCAAACCCATCAGAATCATCACTCGTGACTTGGATGCCAGCTTCAATGATGTACTTGGAAAAATAATGTGTTCCATTAAGAACAGTGAGCCATCAGCTCCTTCCTACAGACCCAGATGTAGACAAGGTATTTTAGATGATTTCCAAATACTATGTTTATTCATATTCATCTATTTATTATTGCAATTGCATCCGGTCTTCAAGGAGCTGAAGGCAATGCACATAATTCTAAATAAATCTAATTTTTTTTAAAAAAATTCATCCATACACTAACCTTCTAAGGTCGGTTTGCCTAAAAGACTTGGAAAGTCCCATGCTCATTTAGTTAGCTTCTGCCTATAGCTGAGCTGAGCAAGGATTTTACCTACTCTACTCTTTAAAGTCTTTATTAGACTTTACCTAGGTAATCATTATCATGTAGGATGTCCTACCAGCTCCTGCACAAAAATGATTAAATTGAATGTGCACTAACTTCATTCTCTTTTTTATTTTTATTTTTCTGAATAGTTTCACACATTTTACTAAGCCATAATGCAATTTTGCTAAGTTTGGGCTCCGGGCATTATGTAAATTGATCCACTGAGGTTTTAAAACCATAGTTTGTGCTCTGGTATAACTTATATCCAATTTGGCTTATTTTAAGACTGCATTCAACTTGCGTGTGATGAGTAAACCCAATTCTTTATGACGGTGAACTTTGAAAAAGCAGGTTTTCCCAAAACTGTCCATGCAAAACAACAATGTTTCACTGGTGAGGTTTTGCCAACTTGAATCTATAATGGGACAGTAGGGATGGCACCAAGGCACTCATCCAGTACTGAATCTTCCATTGTATCTCAAGATACCCATGTTTTCAGAACAGTAGTGCTTATTGCATGTAGCAAAAATGTTATAATCTTAGCCATAACTTGATCTTTGCTTTGTACCTCCAACCTCATTTTTCAGGAGCTGCTTCTGTTTCTGATAGAAACAGAGATCTACCGTATTTTATGACTCTACCAGTGCTTCTTCCAGGAATCATAAAATTGCAAATTTATTCTTTACAACTACCTTACAATAACATTGTTCATTATTTCAAAGGGCTTTGGATTTGACAGCCACAAGAGAAACTTACAATAAAGGGGAGAGCACAAAGTGATTTGTGACTGTTCTCCAAACAGAGTCATGTTTTTGAGTCTCAGCTGAACCTGAGGTGGGAGTTTTAACAGTGTCATTGTCATTCCAGATTCCAAAGATAATACAGGCAAGCAATTGGCCAATTTTTATACTAATTGCTGTTATCCTAGAAGGTAAACAACATGGTGTTCTGCTGTAATATTCCTTCCTGGAAAGCATTTCTTCCATTGGTCTGTGGCACTTAAAATAATAGAGAGCAACAGCATTTGAAAGATGTACCGTAGCTCAAACTTTGGAAGTGTAGTGTAGCATTTTTCTCCCTGTGCTGAGGGCTGCACTGGGCAATGGCCTTACAACAAATAAGGCTGCTTGCTTTTTTTTTTTTGGCATGCAAGATAAATGGAACTGTTCTTTGAAGTGTCTGATCTCTTGCTTTGGCCTTCATGAACTTCTGTTAAGCACTGCAGAAAAATAGGGGAGACATTTTGGATTAGCCTTTATTTTTGCATGCCTGAGGGCTAAATAACATGGTATAAATAACATGACTAAATAACATGGCTAAATAACATGGTATTCATAAGATATCTTTTCAGAAGAAGAAGAATAGAAATTAGTAGGAATGTCCACAGAAGAATATCAAAGGAAATCAAAATGGCAGTCAAGCAACTGAAGCCCCACCTCTTTTCTGCATTCATCATGAAGCACAAAAAAAGAGACCAAGCTTTGTTTGTGGCTACCATGCAAATATTCCTGGAAAACAGCAGCTAGTCTGTTCCTTCCTGAACCAAACTGTACCCTAAGTCCTTATCAACTTAGTAAGAAAGAAGCACATCTCTAAGATTGGAGAGATGGAGAAGCAAACCTGAATGTTTGCCAGGGGAACTGCAGTATGTAGCAAAAAGTAACTTTCCCAGATAAAGACAATTCAAGAAATCCTTTCAGTTAGAGAAAAAAAACCTATCAATAAGATCTGGGAAGTTTCAATTGCCCTAATGAAAATGTGCTGATTTAGTTTATCCAGTTTTATTTTCTAGTTCTTAAGAAAAGTGAGTCCAGGTTTATTTAGTCCAGGCTAAATAATCCCATACTCAATAACAGACTTAAAGGCTCCTATGGAGATATCTCCCTCCCTCCCTCTCTCTCTCTCTCAACATATCACACACATAATCTCTTTCTACATGGTCTGTAAAAAGAATTTAGTTTTTTAATATAGTTTTTATTGTTTTTATATCACAAATTCCATTTCTAAATTGAACAGTGTGTTTTCTAGGTAACAAAAGTGTTAAAATTTAAACATCCTCGTAATCATTATGATATCAACATACAAACATATAGTAGATACTATCGATCATTGTTATAAAGTATACTACCTTTCATATTAACATCAATTATATAAGCATCAAAATGTTTACTAATCGATTTTTCTTTCTCATACAATCCGTATTTCATATAAACCCTTCCATCTGATCTCTGTATCTATCGACTAAGTTCCCAAGTCATAAAATATTCAGAATCTTCTTTTTCTTTAATTTTTAGCATTAACCTATCCATTTCTGCACATTCCATTATCTTTCTGATTATATTCTCATCTGTGGGGATTTGTTTATTTTTCCAATATTTATTAATAAAAGAATTTATTAATCCCAGTGACTGAGAAAGCAACTAATAGCCATTCTTCCTTCTTCTTGTTCTTTCTGCTTATGGCAGAACTAGAACAACTCTATAAAAACGATGAGTAGGTGGCTAATTTTTACTATGTATTTGGTGTTTTTTTTAAAGTGAAGAAGATCCAGAAGGCAGTGGTTTACTTTGAAGGGGAGGGCATCATCCCAGGTGCAGGCAATATGGAGGATACTACTGACATGAGGAGGTCAAAAGCAGGTGCAGAGTTGGGCTGTTGCTGCCAGCTTGATGATTCAGCTCTTGTTTCTCTCTCTGGCAAATAGGCCAATTTCATTACTGATATAAACAAGATCAAACTTTTTTTTAACAGAAAAAAAAAACATTCGACCTTTTTAACTTTTAATATGAACATGGCTGTAAAGAAAATTATAAAGCTGTTCAGATCATAATAAAACTATTAGCAACTGAGGAAAGGATGAGATATCCGACTGTCAGTCTACGTGACAAAGAACATATTTCCCTCACAATGGTATAGATCAGGGGTGAAATGCCCCTGGTTCGGACCGGAACATGCGATCGGGTAGCGATGGCGGCGAGAACCGGTAGCAAAAATCCCTGCCCCCCACCCCCCCGCATGTTCAGCTGAGTTGCACGATCATCAGAGGCTTTTTTTTTTACTTTTAAAAGCATTTTTTCTACAACCTCTTCCGACGAAAATTTTTTTTACTTTTAAAAGTAAAAAAAATAAGCCTCTGATGATCGCGCGGCTCAGCTGGGATCCTCAGAGGCTTTTCAAAGCATTTTTTTCTGCAACCTGCAAAAATTTTAAATTTTAAATTTTAAATTTTGTATTGTATGTGTTTTTATTGTTTGGCTGTGCACCGCCCTGAGTCCTTCGGGAGTAGGGCGGTATAGAAATCTAATAAATAAATAAATAAACCTCTTGGCCGAAGAGGTGGTAAAAAAAATGCTTTGAAAAGCCTCTCTGACGATCCCAGCTGAGTTGCCTGATCGCCAGAGGCTTTTCAAAGCATTAGAAAAAATGCTTTGAAAAGTTTTTTTAAAAAAAGTTGGCCACCCCGACCCAGTCACATTAGCCCCCCCCCACCAAGCCACACCCATAGAACCGGTAGTAACACATTTTACATTTCACCCGGTATGGATTCCACGTCCAGCCAGTTGACTTCAATACTATGAATGCCTGTCAAACTGGCACATTCACAATAATCATGAGCCTCTCCTTGGTCTGTCTATGGAGCCCAGATGACTGCAAGGAATATAAATCCTTCCATTCCCCACCGTTCAGTCAGAACTGAAGAAGTTCTTGAGGCAAAATGTACTCAAGGAAAAAAACAAAGTCCAGTTGCCTTTTGAAAAGTACCTTTGGGACATCTCCTTGATCGTTGCCCCAGAAATCAATACGGTAGAAAGTGAACAAATTAGATAAATAATTAATGGTATTGGAATGAAATCTGTCTTTGGTTTTCCATAAAAGTTTTCTTCCATTTTTAAGAGGCTTTTGTTTTCCATCTCTTCCTTTGAATTATTTTATTTATTTATTTATTTTTGGTAGTGCTACTAAGTTTGCCTTTATTGTTGCAAAATAGTCATTTTTTCTTCTGCATGCCTTTTGGTCCCTTCCTTCACTACAAAAAATCTCCAGCATAAAAGGAAATTGCTCATGAGTTAATTAAAGAGAAACAAGGAGGCTGAAGACTTCTTCTTCTTCTTCTTCTTCTTCTTCTTTTTTTTTTTTTTGATTTATATGCCGCCCTTCTCCGGAGACTCAGGGCGGCTTACAATGCGTTAAGCAATAGCTTTCATACTTTTGTATATTTTATACAAAGTCAGCTTATTGCCCCCACAAACCGGGTCCTCATTTTACCTACCTTAGAAAGCATGGAAGGCTGAGTCAACCTTGAGCCTGGTGAGAATTGAACTCGCAATAATTGCAGGCAGCTGGAAGCTAAATACTACCTTTAACAGTAGCATTAGTCTGCTGCGCCACTCAGGCTCCTTCTACATGTGTCATACTATATCACACATTGAAAGACACTGAACTTAGACTAAAATGTAGGTGGATTGGTCATGATGACTGCTAGTCATAGGAACTTAGATTGTAACTCCCCCATCCCCATTCATAGTTGAGTCTCAGGGACTCACTAAAATCATTTCTAGGCCATTAAGTTCAAAACTGCAGTCCTAGTCCCCACAGTGTCTGGCAAATGTCTGAAATTCAATGCAGAGTCTATCTGTGTCTCTTTCTCCCTCTTTATCTCTGTACAGTCAAAATCTTGCAAGATGATCAAAAGTTTATAAACTCTCAAATCTTGCAATATTTCTGCTGGCAACACCAGCAGAACAACTTCTCAAGATGTTGACCCTTAAAAAAGATTGTCTTTACATTATTTTTCATTTAATTTTGGAAATGCAGGGGTACCACATGAAGGAACATGTGTGCTATTGTTCCCACAGGAGGCTTTACTGATGACCCCCTAGCTTATATGTTTAAGTGACAGTTCCTTGAAAACCTCCCATGATTATGCTGTGGTCCACATAAAGGCAGGAGCTAGCTAGTCTGGTCTGTAGGGTAAAAAAAAGTTGCCATACTCTCATATGGAATGGGATTGTCAATTGCAAGGGGATATTACAGTATAGTTTCTACACTTGCCAGTATCTGCATCCTACCCAATTATTAAATGATACTCCTAAGTGCACGTTCTAGATAACCTCTCTAGCAAAACACATGGAAGTGTACAGAGAGAGAAAATGAGTCTTAACAGTAATAACAAGTTCCTAGCCAGCTGGAAAAGAAACATTCATGGCAAGAGAGCAAAAATCATAAAAGCACCAAGTGACGCCTACAGGAATTGTGTCAACAACAATGAGTTAGCAGTCAGCATCTGAAGGCAACTTTATGGCAAAAACTGGAGAGGAACACTCTTATTGCCTCAGCAATGAGGAAGGAAAGAATAAGAAGGGGAAAAGGTTTATTACTACAAACCATGCAAGCAGACAGTTTAAGGGCCATATTCCACGGGGAAGAATGCAGATCAGCCAGACACAAATATCACGTCCTATTGTAAATTTATCAAGAAAGAAGCATGGGTTTGTTCCTCCAGATAATTTATTGTCAACATGAGGGAGAAGGTCATCTTAAATTAGCTGAGAATTTGATATTAGTTAAAAGTTTTGCTCAACTGTCCAGTCCTTCTTGTGGAAGAAAAGAGGGCTTGAAATCCAATTTTTTTTACTACTGGTTCTGTGGGCGTGGCTTGGTGGGCGTGGTGTGGCTTGGTGGGTGTGGCTTGGTGGGCATGACAGAGGAAGGATACTGCAAAATCTCCATTCCCACCCCACTCCAGGGGAAGGATATTGCAAAATCTCCATTCCCACCCCACTCTGGGGCCAGCCAGAGGTGGTATTTTCTGGTTCTCCGAACTACCCAAAATTTCTGCTACCAGTTCTCCAGAACCTGTCAGAAAATGCTGGATTTCACCCCTGGCTTGAATTCAGGATACTGTAATTGTTCAGGTAAAAGCGCTATTATGCAAAGGTGCTTTCTTTCAAAAGGCAACTAGACTTTCTTGTTTGCTTGTAAGACCTGTTGCTTCTCCCCCAACATGCTTCTTCAGTTCTGACTGAATGGAATGGAAGGATTTATATTCCTTGCAGTCATCTGGTCGTTTGCACTCTTTCTGAGAATCACGGAGGGTACCTGGAAGTTTATCTGTGCCCTCAGGGACACCTGAATCCTATCATCTGCCATTTTTTTCTGGAAATCCACTCCTCACCATTCGAAGGGTGTTCATCCTAAAGTGCGTAGCTAAATGTCCGTGGAGCTTTTCGATCATCCACGTCATGGTTGTCTCAAAGATGCTTTCTTTCAAAAGGCAACTGGACTTTCTTGTTTGCTTGAAGAAAGCACCTTTAGGACAACCATGACCTGTATGACCGAAAAGCTCCATAGACACCGTTATAGCAATAACAATAGCACTTAGATTTATATACCGCTTCACAGTGCTTTACAGCCCTCTCTAAGCGGTTTACAGAGTCAGCATATTTGGTCCCAACAATTTTCGTCCTCATTTTACCCACCTCGGAAGGATGGAAGACTGAGTCAACCTTGAGCCTGGTGTGATTCAAGCTGCCAAATTGCAAGCAGCCAGCAGTCAGCAGAAGTAGCCTGTAGTACTGCACTCTAACCACTGCGCCACCGTTAAGCAGTTTTGCAGTAAAGGAAGGAAGTATTATGAAGCGCTGGGATAACATGTAGCTCCCAAAGCCTTTTTTCGAGCCTTTCCAATCACCACTGATTAGAAAACCAAATGTGGAAAACCAAAAGTCCAGTTCCATTCATTTTCATTCAGGAACAGGACTGTCCACAGAGTGTATCAGAAAGTCAAGATGGTGGTTGTGTCAGTAAAATGGAAAGTCTCTCTGTTTTCTAAGGGCAGCTCTTTGGACCATAACTTGCAGACACCACTGTACAATGTTTGCAGTGGTTACTAAGAAGAAAATGCCTGAAAATTAAGGACAAAAAAAATCCAACTTTCTCTCAAAATAATCATCCATAAGTATGTGATGCAGGCAGTTCTTGACTTACGACCACAATCGAGCCCAAAATTTATGCTATTAAGTGAGGAAAGGTGTTCAGTGAGTTTGCCCCATTTTAAAACTTTTCTCGCCACATTTGTTAAGTGAATCACGGCACAGTGCTTAAATTAGCACCATGGTGGTTAAGCAAATCTGGTTTCCCTATTGACTTTGTTTGTCAGAAGTTCATAAAAGGGGACCACATGACTCCAGGACACTGCAACCGTCATAAATGTTATCAGTTGTCAGTCATCCGAATGTAAATCACAGGATGCTGCAATGGTCGTAAGTGTGAAAAACGGTCATAAGTCACTTTTTTCAGTACTGTTGTAACTTTGAATCATCACTAAATGAACTCTTGTAAATCGAGGATTACCTGTATATGTAAGTGATATTTGTATCAATTGAACTTGTTTATTGAGGCATTTGTCGGGTATTACAATTAAACAGTTTGACTATCTGTTGGGACGGTGTATAGTATTGGTTCGTTACGCTTGTTTTTATCTATTGTTTTCTATCAGGGATGAAATGCTCCTGGTTCGGACAGGATTGCCTGATCCAGTAGGGATGGAGGCTGGTGGTTCGGAGAACTGGTAGCAAAAATCCCTGCCCCCCACCCTCCACATGCCCAGCTGAGCCGCACAATCATCAGAGGCTTTTTTTTTACTTTTAAAAGCATTTTTTTCTACAACCTCTTCGGCTGAAAAAATGCTTTTAAAAGTAAAAAAAAAAGCCTCTGATGATTGCACGGCTCAGCTGGGATCATCAAAGGCTTTTAAAAGAAAAAAAACCCTTTTTTTCTTTTAAATGCCTCTGACGATCCAAGATGAGTTGCCTGATTGGCAGAGACTTTTTTTCTTTTAAATGGCTCTAACGATCAGGCAACTCAGCTTGGATCGTCAGAGGCATTTAAAAGAAAAAAAGTCTCTGCCGATCAGGCAACTCAGCTTGGATCATCAGAGGCATTTAAAAGAAAAAAGCCCTTTTTTTCTTTTAAATGCCTCTGACGATCCAAGTTGGATTGCCTGATCAGCAGAGGCATTTAAAAGAAAAAAAACCTTTTTTTTTGAGTTGAGTTGCCTGATCGTCAGAGGCATTTAAAAGAAAAAAAGCCTCTGCCGATCAGGCAACTCAGCTGGGATCGTCAGAGGCTTTGAAAGCATTTTTTTACAACCTCTTCGCCAAAGAGGTTGTAGAAAAAATGGTTTTAAAAGTAAAAAAAAATTGGCCACACCCACCCAGTCACATTATCCCACCATCACCAAGCCACGCCCACAGAACCAGTAGTAACAAATTTTAGATTTCACCACTGTTTTCTATGTATTGTTTTTAGATTGCGTTTGTTTTTGTTTTAAATCCTAACGAGTACTTATAATTAGAAATACAGAAATATAACTAGAAATGTGTGCCTGTGAGAGAAAGAGAGAGAAAGAGATCAGATTTAATCAAAACTGTTAGCCTTCACTCAACTGAAAAGGAGGGGAAGGGATTGGATTAAATACGACATGGAGATTATTTGATTTGGTGGAGAGGAAAGATTGTAGTGTAAATATGAGCACGCTGGAGGTAAATGCATTTATCAAACCTTTGGAATCTGGAACTTTATCTGCCACACCTCTGGCAGATAAGAAAAAAAAGAGTGCTTCTTATTTATTGCTTTCAAGTGTTCAAAGTACTAATTTGACAGCCATCTCTCAAAAAATTGCATCTGTTACAATAGTTCAGTAAACATGGTTTATTTTACTTTAGCTTAGTTTAGCTTAGTTTTTACTAAGTACTTTATTTTCTACATCCAACACTGCTAAAAGGGTTGATTTAAATTGGAAATAGGCATTATTTGATTTGGTGGAGACACATATTTATAATACAAACACGGGCATGGAGAAATCGAGGTTATGTACATTCCCATTTCAGGGGTGTGTGAAAAGAATGTATTTCACACACCTATGTATTTCAATGGTCTATTTTAGAACTTGTATTCCATCTTCCACTGAAAGCCAGTAGGAGTTGAACCTCTAGGATAGTGGTGGGTTTCAAATTTTTTTACTACCGGTTCTGTGGGTGTGGCTTGGTGGACGTGGCATGGCTTGGTGGACGTGGCTTGTTGGGCATGGCAGGGGAAGGATACTGTAAAATCTCCATTCCCACCCCATTCCAGGGGAAGGATACTGTAAAATCTCCATTCCCTCCCCACTCCAGGGGAAGGATACTGCAAAATCCCCATTTCCTCCCGATCAGCTGGGACATGGGAGGCAGAAAATAGATGGGGGCGGGGCCAGTCAAAATTTATACTACCGGTTCTCTGAACTACTCAAAATTTCCGCTACCTGTTCTCCAGAACTGGTCAGAACCTGCTGAAACCCACCTCTGCTCTAGGAAGTTGCTAAAAGGACACTCAGGAACCACAGATTAAACCAGGACATTACAACTAATCTATAGGGAATAAGTGAATAATTCCAATAGTATTCCAACTACAGGGAAATATAACATTTCTGTATAACAAATTATTCAAAATACTTGCATTTTATTAATGTACTATACACTTGATATATAAGTTTGAAGCTTATCAGGCATAAATTTTTTTTATTACCAATGTAGTTTGCTTATGGGATAGACTGCAAAACTTTTGATGTCATGATGGAACTAAGGTTTCTACCAACAGTGAAGTTCTTTATGAATGCAATACTCCTGCATACTTGTAATTTAGGATTTACAAGTTTAAGGTACAAATTCGAGTCCTGAGAATGCCTTCTCCACAAAGAGTTTCCTTGGAGTCTAACCAACACAGTGCAATTCTTTAGCATTTCCTCCCCAAAAAAACAGTACTCAGCAGATGAACTCAACTCTAACCCCGCCTTCCCAAACAAGTATGACTGTCCATGTTAACAAAGGAATCATAATCCAATCCATTTGGGCAATATAAGATCATGTGTGAACAGAACTGAACTCCAGGCTAATTTTGAAGCGAACTTACAGGGTTTCAGGGTTCCAAGAAACATATCCACAACAAACAAAACTCCGAGGCAGGTAGATTCCTTAAAGAATAGCTTTATTGGATATGCCATATTGGCACAGGCTGGTGAAAACCAACTCTAAACGTTCCCGCAATTTTCACCTAATTAAAAGTAGAAGTTTTTCACTTTCTCAAAACAATCAGTCGCACAGTCCAATCAGGATACAGTCCAGTTGCTAGGGGACCTCAGTCCCCTCCTTCCAAGCACCTGCTGGAATGTCCTTGGTTCCCAAGAGAAAGTATTTTGTTTTGACTACAAACCCCAGGTATCTCTACTCCCCCCTCCCCAGGGGTGAAATGGTCCCAGATCGGACCGGATCGCCCGGTCTGGTAGCGATCTTGGCTGGTGGTTCGGTGATCCAGTAGCGATGGCGGAGCGACGCTCTGCCCACCTGCCTGGGTGTCATTACTTCCTGTTTTTTACCTTCTGCGCATGTGCAGAAGGTTTTGTGCATGCGCAGAAGGTCCGCGTGCACATGTGACACACGCATGTGCGCACATGAAGCGAGCACACGTGCAGGGCATGCACTTCCAAACTGGTAAGGAAGGTAAGTAGATTTCACCCCTTCCCCTCCCTATCCCTTAGCTCCAGTTGTGGCATCCGTGAAGCCACAACATGGCCTCAGTCAGGTCAGTTTCAGGGTTGACACAGGGAAAAATAACTCCTCACTTCTCTCATCTTTACAGTTAACTAAGATGCAGGTCAATTGTGCTCCTTCTCAATCATGTCTGGTGGCTGGGATCATTTTCCCAGCTATATCAGGGATGGGAAAAAATGCCCAAGGAAAAGAAGCTCTAATTTTCGAACAACCTGCAAAGCTATGCCATCCACACTGCTGGATTATAAGATTTATCCAATTTTTTGTTCTCTCAACTGACACTAAGCTGGAAGAACTGGGCCAATCTAAGAGATGAGCTTTCTATGTCCTTTGATGCTTCAGAACTGTTCCGACCTAACAGGGCCCTTACATCGTAATTTTAAAATGGGCTGCCTAACTTTCCTTGTTTTCCTTCCTCCTTCTTTCCTGCTGTGTCTTTAAAAGAATTACGTGAGGGCAAGGATCCCCTTATTAGTTACTGATCTTATGTGTACTGCTCTGATAACAGCTTCAGCAGCAGAACAGGTACTGTTGCAATATTTTCAGGATCAGACTCAATAAGATCAACAAGAGTTAAAGATTTAACTATATATTCTTTTATTTACATTAGGCATTCTATATTCACTGAATATTCACAGATAGAAGCAAGGGAAATGGTGTAGGTAGCTCCTTATATATACAATAGGTGGAGCTATATGTGGGAGTGGTGAATTATGAATACATTAAGAAGTGAAGAATAAGTTAACCCCTGATACCCTGTCTGTACACTATTTACACATTGGAGAATAAGGCATTTATATCTGACAAATCCCCCTCTAAATGCCGATTCGTTATACAACACCAGTTACATTCAGATTCAGGACAATACAAAACATACAACTTAGAGGTTAAGTATTTATGCTGTTTAGAAGGTAAAGGCTTCGTTAATATATCAGCTAATTGTTCTGAAGTGTCGCAATGCACTGCTTTAATAAATCCATCCTGAGATAATTGTCTCACATGTTTAAATTTTATATCTATATGTCTGGATCTTTGTCCAATGGCATCAGATCTAGATATTTCAATGGCTGCTTTATTGTCTTCATGCATAACAAAAGGCAGAGCAGGTTTTTTCCAGACATCTGAAATTAAATCATTAAACCATACAAGATTATTTGCGGCCTTGGATAAACAAACATATTCCGCTTCTGTTGTTGAAGTAGCCACTAGTTCTTGTTTACCAGTGTACCAGTAAACTGGACAGTCATTTAAGAGAAATACATAACCGGATGTGCTTTTTCTGCATGAGGTGTCTCCAGCCCAGTCTGCATCTGCATAACACGTAAGCTTTGGTTCTTTAATATCATTAGGTTCTAACATTAAACAAAAGTCTAGTGTACTTTTTAAATATCTTAAAATTCTTTTAACAGCTTCCCAGTGGTACATCGTTGGTTTGCTGACATGCCTAGATAATAAATTGAGTGGTAAAGCGATGTCCGGTCTAGTCCAATTAGATATGTAAAGGAGTGAACCTATGATTGATCTATAGAATGTATTGTCCTTGAACTCGGGAGAAGATTCATCAGAATTCCTTAGAAAGTCAGTTTGCATAGGGGTATCACAAGGTTTGGCATTGTTTAAGTTGCATTTATTTAAAAGATCTATGATCTTATCTCTCTGGGTAAGTTTGAATCCCCTTTTTGTCTTATTAATTTGGACACCAAGGTATTTGTTTACCTTGCCTAAAGATTTCAATGAGAAATGTTCATTTAGTTTAGTTACAAAAGTTTCTCTTCTTTCTTTATGTTTTCCTATGTATAAGATGTCATCCACATAAATCAATACAAATTCAATGTAATCATCACCCCTCTTGACAAAGAAACAATTATCAGCAGTGGTAGCGTTGAAGTCCATGGTCTTAAGTACTTTTACTAAACAATCATACCACCGTTTACCAGATTGTTTTAGCCCGTATAAACTCTTGTTTAACAACCAAGTCTCATTTCTGTTTGTGTATGGACTATGAGGTGCTCTCACGTATATTTCTTTATCTAATTTTGCGTGTAGGTACGCAGTCTGTATGTCATATTGGAATACATCTAGATTGAGTGCTGAAGCTACCACTAGAGCTGTTTTGACACTCTCTGTTCTTACAGTGGGGGAATACGTGTCAGTATAGTCCTCTGGATATTTCTGTGCGTAACCCTGTGCAACCAATCTAGCTTTGTATAGAGTATTTCCTCCCTCTAAATTCTTAATTTTATATATCCATCTGGTACCAATAATTGTCTTATCTTTAGGTGCAGATGCAGGTGTAAATACATTTAGTCCTTGTAAACTTTCCATCTCTTTCTTCATTGCTAATTCCCATTTTTCTTTTTCTTCGTGAGGAAGTTTTAACACTTCCTCGTATGTATTGGGTGTTGTTGGTTCAGCATTCATGTGCATTACATAATCCTTGTATTTATTTGGCATTTGATTTCTGGTGTTTCTAATGATTTTCTCGGGTTTACTATCGTTATCATGCAAATATCTTGCTTCCTTTTTTGTTAGTGTATCTGTCTTTATTTTGAGTTGGCTATTTGTCCAAGTTTTGGTTTTGTTTTTATATTTGTTGATATTTTGTTTTTCTATAGTCCCTTTCTCATGAGATTTTGTATCTTCATGTTTATTTGGGAATATCTCATTAAGATGTAATTTAGACCAGTTAGCTTGTTCATGGAACACAGCTGTTCTGGAGACTATAAATTTGTTGTTACTATCAATGAATCTGTATCCTTTAGTGCCAGTCTCATATCCCATAAATCTGAGTCTCCTGGACACATTTTCTCCCTTTCTTCTTAATTGTTTAGGTATGTGTACGTCTGCTGTGACTCCAAATATATGCATGTGTGCTAATTTTGGTTTTCTATTATACATCACTTCATATGGTGTCTTATTTATAATGCTGGACCATGTTCTATTTTGTGTGTAATTTGAATAATGTAGGGCTTCTGACCAGAATTGTTTGCTTAAGCCAGCATCTTCCAATGTGCATCTAATCATGGTTTGTAATGTGGAATTTTTTCTCTCTGCAATCCCGTTTTGGAACGGAGAAAATGGACTAGATGTGTAATGTAACATTCCTTTGTCTTTTAACCATTGTGAGAATTCTTTAGACATGAATTCGCATCCTCTGTCTGTCATAATTTGTTTTATTTTGATGTTGTGTTGTGTTTCTATGCGTTTGTAAAATTCTTTAAATTTTTGAAATGTTTCATCTTTGTGTTTTAATGTGTAAACAAATCCATAGCGGCTATAATCGTCCACTATTGTCAGGAAGTAACGTTTCCTATATGTGATTGATGGAGTTAATGGACCAACTAAGTCCATGTGTACTAAATCAAAAATTTTGTTAGTTGATCTGGTAGATTTTCTTGGCCTGGGACTAGTTTTTAGTTTTGTAGATTTACATACTGAGCATTCCAGATAATTTTCACAATTCTTTATTTTAACACCTTCTGCGTGTTCAGTCATTTTTTGCACTACAGGAAAACTGGCATGTCCTAACTTCCTATGCAATATGTGAGCACACTCATCATGAATTGGTTTACCTATCTTTGGCTTCTTATCGTTGTGTGCATCTGTGTGATCATGAGATATTTTACATTCATCATTGTCACTGTTGCTAACATTCTCATCATCTATTTCAATACAATCTTCCATATTTGAATCAATGTTATGTAACCATTTTTCTTTTGTTATTAGGTAAGGTAGTCCTCCTTTAGTCACCACAGTGCCTACATTTATTTTATTCTTTTCCAAAGTTGCCTTTCCTTTTGAAAAGACAATGTTAATGTCAGAATCTCTGCTTAGTTTTATGGCACTTAATATGTTATGAGGTATTTCAGGTATTAGTAATACCCCCTCTATTTTTCCTAAACCAGGCAAGGTTACATTTCCTCTACCTAATACTTGAACCTTTTCTTGGTTAGCTACCTTAATTACAAATTTATCTTCTGCAAATGAAGACAATATACTTTTGTTATTAGTGGTGTGATTAGTTGCTCCAGAATCAATAAGCCAATTATTGTTCTCACTTTGTTGTGTGTTAGTGTTGTCTTGTTTATTTAATCCATTCAGTGAACCAGACTTTCTATCCTTTGAATTGTCTCTGCCCCCTCTATTTTCTCTGTGATTTGGTGGGCTCCTATATCTATGCCTTTCTATGGAAGGCTGTCTATAATCGTATTTGTTTCTGTATTCTGATCTATATCTTTCTTTTAAGAATTTTGGGCAATCTCTTCTATTGTGTTCCCTGGATCCACAATTATGACATTTAAATGTTCCACTATATTTTTCTTGGAAAGCTACTTTCCTATATGGTTTATGTTCTGTGTGATTGTTAGAACGATTCCTTCTAGAATTATCTTCTGTTATCAATTTGTTAGATAGACTTTCTATGGATAAATACCCTAGATTGATTGTGTCTAAATGTGACATAAAATTGTCCCATGATGGGTCAAGTGAGTTGATAATGACACTTTTCATTGTTTGGTCTGAAATCACCTCCCCCCTCAAATGCAGTTCAGCTCTTATTTTGTTCAAAGATATTAAATGTTCACTTATGGAAACCCCTGGTTTTATCCTAGATGAAAAGAAGTCTTTAGATATCCTTGTGGTGGTGGCTACACTGTCACTGTGAAACAAATTAAACATGCATTGAATAATTTCTGAAACAGTCAAATTTGGCTTAATGCTGTGATACATTGCAGGAGACACACTAGATATTATTAAGAAAAAAGCTCTATGGTGTAAACAATCTATTTTTAGTGTCCAAGGTCTTTTTGGGGGACTAGTGATAAAAAACAGTAAGTTTTCCTTCATAAAGACAACCTGGAGCTGTTGATACCATTCTTGTAAATTAATGCCATCAACCCTTAGTTTTGGGAAGTCACTGGGTAAATTTCCGACATTATTGGGTCCATTACTTACAACCTGAGGTAGTCCGTGGTCTCGTAAATGCAGAAAATTGCAAAACGGCATGGGGATGCTCGCTACGAGTCTGCATGATCTTCTCTCCTGTTCATGTCTTCCCGGATCGTCAGCGTAGTTTCGCGCATGCGCGTTGCCCATTTCTTCTTCGGCGTCGTCGTGGAAGGTTCTCCTCATTGCGGCTTGCTCGCTCTGCTCTTCTTCAGATGAGTCGGTCTCTGGTTCGACTTTGGGGGTTCTGGCGACGGTGGCTGTTCTTCCTCTTCTATTGAAAGCGTTGGTGCTTGCTTCGGTCTGCGGCGTAGGGCGGTATCGGCAGGGCTCTCTGGGTTCCGGCGTCAGCGCTCTAGTAGTCAGGATGGGAGCGGGCAGGTCTTGAGGCATTGGCTTGCTCGTTCGCTTTTTTGGTGTCTTTTTAGTAATTTTCAGTTTTGGCCCAAATGCAGCAAAGAGCGTTTTCATCGCTGATTTTATTTGGTGTTTTGTTGGATCTTCCTCGCTTTCTGGTTCTGATTCTTCTGAGGTGTTTGAATCTTCCTTTTCGTTTTCGTTGTCCGATAATATTTTTCGCGCCAGAAATTTTGAATTGAGCTTGCTGATTGGCTCTTCTTCGTTCATCTTGGAGGCCGGTTGAAACCAAGATGGTCGCCATTCAAATTTTTGCGCGGGATCATCGTTTTTCTTCTTTGTAATGATTTTCTCCGCAGTCATATTACTCACTATTTTTGGATCTTTGGGTTTTTCATTGGTGATGTTTTTCTCTCTCGCTGCTCCGCTGTTCTTTAGCATATCTTGGAGGTTCGCGATGAGGCTTTCATCATTCTTCTGGCTTTTTAATAGTTTTAATATCTCTGACCTGAGTTCGTTATTTTCTATTTCGATTTCCTCCTGGTCATCAATTATTTCTTCGTCTTCAGTGGTGTATTCTTCGGATTCTCTCGAAATTGCATTCGTGGATTCGTTGATTATTTCTTGTTCCGTTTCCATTTCTTTGCTGTAGGCCCTGGTGTTGGGCCTATCTTTCTTAGACATTTTAAAGCTTTTTATTGAGTCAATTAACCATCCTCTGCTACCAGTTTGTTGCAATATTTTCAGGATCAGACTCAATAAGATCAACAAGAGTTAAAGATTTAACTATATATTCTTTTATTTACATTAGGCATTCTATATTCACTGAATATTCACAGATAGAAGCAAGGGAAATGGTGTAGGTAGCTCCTTATATATACAATAGGTGGAGCTATATGTGGGAGTGGTGAATTATGAATACATTAAGAAGTGAAGAATAAGTTAACCCCTGATACCCTGTCTGTACACTATTTACACATTGGAGAATAAGGCATTTATATCTGACAGGTACAATGCTAAAAAGCATAATAATTGGAAAACGTTCTTCAGCTGCATGCACGTCTCATCCTGGAACACACACACACACACACACACACACACGGTTTCTAGATAGCTATATGAAAAACAGGATATTGCACCATTTTGATTCTTATGTTCCCTTCCTTGGAAGTTTTTGTTCCTTTAAATCAGTGTTTCTCAACCTTGGTAGCTTGAGGATGGGTGAACTTCAACTCCCAGAATCCCCCAGCCAGCAGCACTGGCTGGGGGATTCTGAAAGCTGAAGTCCACCCATCTTCAAGCTTCCAAGGTTGAGAAACACTGGTTTAAATTACTTATTTATTTATTTATTTATTTATTTATTTATTTATTTATTATTTATTTATTATTTATTTATTTATTTATTTATTTTTATTTAAATTTGATTTAGATGCCACCCTTCTCCGGAGACTCAGAGCGGCTTACAATGCGTTAAGCAATAGCCTTCATACTTTTGTATATTTATACAATATTGTATATTTATATTTATACAAAGTCAGCTTATTGCCCCCATAAACTGGGTCCTCAATTTACCCACCTTAGAAAGGGATGGAAGGCTGAGTTGACCTTGAGCCTGGTGAGAATTAAACTTGCAGTAACTGCAGGCAGCTGGATGTTAAATGCTGCCGTAGGAGGCATTAGCCTCCTACGCCACTCAGGCATTAAAAAATGCTGAAGAAAAGAGGCACATTAACGTTCACCAAGAGCAACCAAACAGCTTCCACCATATCTGGCTAGTCTAGTTTTACAGTATTTGTTCATAACTATCTGAAAACATGCAATAGGTTTAATCATACTGAAGTATATGTGGCCTTTTTGTTATCTCTTTGAAGCAATGGGGAATTCCAAAAAAAAAACCAACCCAAAAACAAAACACCCCCAATGTCAAGCAATTAGTTGACCCTGGCAAAACAATTTCATATTTTTCTATTCCAGCTGTTATCCATGCAACTGATTATCTACCAGTAGTGCTTATGTGTTTATTTTCTGATCTGCTGCCATTTGAATTGCTCTGTGAGTATTTTATCAATGTGCATCGCTTATTGGCAGCTTTGAAAAGCTTATTGCTGACTTCTTCCAAGCCTCCATCTGGAAAACAAAAAAATGTACCCGTTACTGGAGGTTTTTTTTTTCTTTTTTCCCATTTATATTTATAGAATTTAGCAGAATTCCCACCAAGTCATAACTGTTGGCACTGGCGAAATTTAAACCCAGCTGTGCAATAGTATGTCACTTTGTTTTGAATCTTTGTTTTCAGATAAATCTATTAAATGTTTTGATTGCTCACCCATTTCTCAACAAAATTCGATCAATGATTCCTGTAAATATTTGGATGCAACAGTGTCCGCTAAAGGCTGTCTGAGAGGATTTGGTTTTATTTACTGGAATTATCGAGGATGTGATTTCTTTGTCAACAGCTCCGTTGATTCCTGATCACTGGATAAGTCCTTAAAGTTTTCTTGCCACTGCTTGTTTCCTAGGACTGTCAGAGAGTGACTGACCCAATGGGGTCATTGGGTTTCTAGACTGATGCTTTAATCACAACACCACGCTGGTTCAGTTATTCTGTATAGTCAACAGAGAAGAAGGAGCAGCTTTTCATAACACTTTCAACTCTTTCATCCTATCTTTTTCCTTTTTCCAACCACTTCTAGTCTATTGAGCTGCAAGAACCGAAGAGTGTTTGTCCATGCTTTCAACTTGAGCGTACATTGATTCCCCATTCCCTCTTCTTGGGATCCAGAATTATTAGAGCTCCATTTTTGCCCCATTTTTCTATTTGTATTTGTTTCTGTTCTTTTCTGCAGTTCTGTAGTGTGCTTCACAGTGGTACAGAGACTTGAACCCAAGTTCCAAATCACAACACGGCACCTCAACATTAATCCTTCAGCTGGTATAATGCATGGTGTAGGCAAGTGCGGAAGAAAGAAGCTGAGTGGTACCCGTGAAAAAGGCTGGGCAAAGTCATATTGTTCATTACTCCAGTATCTACTGGAGCTGTTTGTTTAAGAATACTGTCTGTCTGTCTATCTGTCTGTGTCTGTGTCTGTGTCTGTGTCTGTGTTTGTGTGTCTGTCTTCTATCTCTATCATCTTATCTATCTATCTATCTATCTATCTATCTATCTATCTATCTATATCATCTATCTATCTATCATCCATCTATCTAATATCTAGCAATAGCAATAGCACTTAGACTTATATACTGCTTTACAGTGCTTTACAGCCCTCTCTAAGCAGTTTACAGAGTCAGCCTATTGCCCCCAACCATCTGGGTCCTCATTTTACCAACCTCGGAAGGATGGAAGGCTGAGTCAACCCTGAGCCAATGACAATTGAACTGCTGGCAGTTGGCAGAATTAACCTGCAATTCTAACCACTGCACCACCATGGCTCCATGGAGCTACATATCTATTTGGACTTTTCTTCAATCTGACATGCAATTTTATCCCAAATGAACATTTTGCTTGGTGTTTTTTAATTACATTTTTTGTATTTTTAGTTCATCTCTCCATGTGTATGATCATTTTTTTAAAATGAGAGAACTGAACGACCAAACTCAGAAATGTGTGGATTTTGATTAGTAACTACATCTTAGTTAACATACAGCTTTAAAAAATTAAGCAGGTATGGATAAAAATGTAAATCGTATTTCTCTTCCATCACGGGATGTGATTTCTTTTCCCTAAAGGATGTGATGTTTTCTACCCAGGACAACATTTTTTCCTAAAGAAATCAAGGCAATGAGATCATCCAGATTTATTCCCAAGCCAGGTTCTATCTTTGCTGTTAAAGGAAGCTCTTCTGAATCAGAAATAAGGACTCCGAGCTTGCAAAGCCATTGAGAGGACAACTGCAAAGTGTTCAAGCCTTTAGAAAGTTGTGGAGAAATAAAGGTATATTTTCTTGCCTAAAGGCCAGTCATCTGCTCCCTATCTCGAAAAAAAAAAGAGAGGCCTTTTTGTGCAATTCACCCAATAGTTGTTTGCCTGGAAGCTTCATTGAGATGGAATCTCAATAATTTGAACAAGCAAAGAATTAACAAGGCACGGAGACCCAAAAAAGCTGGAGTCCTTTGCTGTGGGAACAAATCTGGGGAAAACCAACAGATTTCTGAGTGCCAGAGACAGGAGGCTAAACAGCTGTTCTTGCAACATTATGGTGTGATTGAATACTTTCCTTTTTATGGCAGGTTAGCATTTGTGGGTTTTATATGAATATTACTTCCATGTCGGAAACCCAATGTACTGTTCCATTTAAAGCACTGCTTTTCAAACTTGGCAACGTGAAGGTGTGGCGGACTTCAATTCCCAGAAATCCCTAGCCAGATGGGGATTGTCTCCTTCCAGTGGCTGTATTCCAGAGTCTTGAAATCAGGTTTTCCTCATTGACTAAAACTGAGATGCTTGATTTTTAACATTATTCATGGAATGCAGATGCTATCAATGAACCTGGGATTCTCTGGCAACTGATTGATGGCAGTAATTGATGGCAACTGATTGATGGCAGCAATTGAGACCCAGCATAGGATAGTAGTTTAGATATTGGTTTAGGACCCTGGAGATCCTGATCCTTCTCACTTTTCTCTCACCAAAGGCTGTCAGTCATTCACCGTCTCTCTGCCTAAGCTGCTTTCAGGGTTGCCATTCCTGGCCCAGAATGTAAGCCTCATTGAGTTCTCACGGGCAAAACACAAATACAATAAATACATAAAATCACTAAACTACACGATGAATGCATGGATATCTATTTCATGTCGGAATATGAGTTTGTAGCGGATTGGATCAGTCTATTTTTGCCTTTATTATTTGTGAGGTATTATGATGAAAAAAGATGGGACACACAGATGATTTTTGGACAAATATAACAAGCTACTTTCTATGGAGATTCTCAGTCATCCTGGTCATGGTTGCCCCAAAGGTGCTTTTTCTTTTCTTTTTTCTTTTTTAAACAAACTTTATTAAATTATCAAACAGTTATAAAAACGATTAAAACCATAATAAGATATTCATATACTGAGTAAAGCATAAAGACAATTTTGATGAGTATTAAACTTTACTTTTCTTTAATAGTGAGTTTTAAACTAAGAACTGATAATTGAGAGTGTATTTCCATACCTATTTCATATGAATATCAACAATGACTTCACCGTCAGGAGAATGAATATGGGACTAGGTTATGAAATATATAATGTGTAGAGGAGAAGAATATATATATAGATATGTAAAAGAATAGAAATGAAATGTCAAATATATGATATGATCTAGGTATATGAATAGTTTATTATGGTTTTCAAAGGTGCTTTTTCAAGACGGAACTGGACTTCCTGGTTTTGCTTTGAAGATGTTTCACTTCTCACCCAAGAACCTTCTTCAGCTCCTTGGATGAGGAGAAGAGCTGAAGAAACTTTTTGGATGAGAAGCATAATGTCTTCAAAGAAAAACCAGAAAGTCCATTTGCCTCTTGAAAAAAGCACCTTTGGGACACTCAAGCTACTTTCCTATACAGATAATAATCAGCAACTATTCATTTAGTGATCATTCAAAGTTACACCACCACTGAAAAGGGTGTGTTATGATTGTTCTTCACACTTACAACCTTGCAGCATCCCCAATAATGCTCAAAATTCAGGCACATGTATTTAAGATGGTTGCAGCAACTCAAGGTCATGTGATCATCATTTGTGGCTTTCCCAGCCTGCTTCCTCCAAGTAAAGTCAATTGGAGAAGCTGAATTTGCTTAACAACCGTGTGATTACTTAACATCTGCAGTGGTTCACATAACAATTGTGGCAAAGAAGGTCATAAAATGAGGCATGATTCACTTAACAACTGCCCTGCTTAGCAATGGAAATTCGGATCCTAATTATGGATTAGCTAAATACTGTAAAACATCAAAAATTAACAACTGATATTGATATTGTGGGCTTCAGATCTATGTTTTAAGTGCTAGGAGTGATTGAATGAAGTCCTTTGAACATGGAAGAAACATGGCAGCTTTCTTGGAACATCTATAGAATATATAATATAAAACACAACTGGGATTATTAATTCTCTCCCTCCAGCTCTTTGCTCAGTGGCCAAGATATCCCCTATTTTTTTTTTAAAAAAAATCATTTCTTATCTGTGCCATGTCTACTGCTGACCAACACCCTTCCTCCCAAATGAACAATACACAAATTATAGCCCTGAAATATTATAATGCCAGTGACATTAGTTATAATTTCAATGGTTTTCCTGCAGCTGTTGTAGAAATACAAGCTTTTGAAAGTGTTGCTCAGATAATTTTTTAAAGCAGTTAAATAAAGCATTAACTTGGGGCAGTGGCAAAAATAATCCATTTAGTTTAACGTGCTATACCTCCTTTAGAACCAAAAATCAAATCATTTTAGCTTGAAGGTATTACCTAAGGATGAAACGCTTATACTTTATTTTAATTACTTTCACGGAGTTGTAATTAGACAAAGGTAAAAGAAGAGAACCCGAGGCCATCCTAACATTACCAAATTAGGCTCTGGACAATTAAAATGAATGACCACTACATGGCAACAAAGAAAATATTTAAAATAATGTCTCCATGATGACACCATCTGGAAACTCACATTTTGCACCCAAGTATGATTGCACTAACTCAACTAAAACTCCCATCAGCCCTTATTGGTGGCAACCCTCTGGAAGGCCACAGATTGCTATCATGAAGCTGAATTTTATGATATATCACAATGTCATATTTGGCAAATATAACTCAGTATTATTTATACCCAAACTTTGCCCATACTAATGGGCAAAGATATACTATAAAGATATAATAGTGATATACTGGATTACATCTCCTGTGTGCTATATCATTCTGTCTTCCTTACCTGATATCTATTTGCATTATGAATGGCTTGGCAGAAATTTCCCACTGATCCACATAATACATTATTCATGTTTCCTAGTGGAAAACATAGTCTCTAACTTTCAGAAGCCATTTGAACTCAAAGCTCAAAACAAATTTGAGGCCTCCTTGCTCCTTACTCTCCATTCATCTCTGCTCTCAAGTTGCAGAACCATGGGAATCATATTTGGTGGCATAATAAGACTGCCCTAATTAATTTGTAGTAATAAGCATTCTTTATAGATTTCCCAGTGTACAATAGTACTGAACGTAGATTCTCACTTGCTTGGAATCTCAGCTTTTTTTTTATGAAAGAGCAGTGGTGAAATTCAATTTTTTTTACTACCGCTTCGGTGGGTGTGGTTTGGTAGGAGTGGCATGGCATGGCATGGCATGGAATGACATGGCTTGCTGGGCATGGCTTGGTGGGCGTGGCAGGGGAAGGATACTGCAAAATCTCCATTTCCACCCCACTCCAGGGAAAGGATACTGCAAAATCTCTATTCCCACCCCACTCCAGGGGAAGGATACTGCAAAATCCCCATTCCCATCCCACTCCAGGGAAAGGATACTGCAAAATCTCCATTCCCTCCCCACTCCTGGGGGAAGGATATTGCAAAATCTCCATTCCCACCCCACTGGGATCAGCCAGAGGTGGTATTTGCCCATTCTCCAAACTACTCAAAATTTCAGCTACCAGTTCTCCGAACTACTCAAAATTTCCACTACCGGTTCTCCAGAACCTGTCAGAACCTGCTGGATTTCATCCCTGTGAAAGAGGAATGGAATTCTAGTCCATATGGCTAGAAAATAGCCTTCCTACTATGGAAAGATTGCAAATAAATGCCCTTAAAATCATTCTTATTTCTCCCCATTCTTAGTTTTATGTTAATCTTTGTAAGCTTATTATTAGTGTGAGATTTTATTTGGGATGATCGGCTGTTGGTCTCTAATTATAATATTGTATGTAGCAAATCCCAAGCATTCTTGTTTAAAGTTATATGCACAGGTGTAATGCAGAACTGAGTGGATGAGTAAGACTGAATAGTTTCTGGCCTGAAGGAAGGAAATTGTCAAATGAACAACAGATAAATTGAAAAGTGATAAATTGAAAAGCATTTATGCCCTGAAATATTAATGGCCTTAAATGATACTCTTCAGATGTTTTTCAGTGTTGCTGTGAGTCTCCAGGAAGAGTTCTTCTAGTATTTGATAGGAAATGGTTCGAAATAGATTGCTCCGAAACAGACATGGCATGTATGAATGATAAGTGAATGTACATTAAATTGTGCTAGTGAAAGCAAAGTTTCCAGCTTCAAGGCCAGACTAGATCACAACGATGAGACTAATGAAGTAATAAACTCATAGCAAACGGCAGAAGGACAACAAATTGGCCCAGAACTTTAAATCTCATTCCTAATCTATGGTAAATAAATCTTTTCATTGTGCATTTTGTTTTTGAAAAGTTTAAATACAGGAAAAAAGGAAGTCAGTATCCAGGTAACAATATTGAAAGAGGAGGGGGTGGAAATAGCAATAGTTTGTTGAATCCCAGTCCAGTAGATTCCTCCCCCTCCCCCCATAATTTGAAGGCATATCGTAAAAGCTATTTATATTAAACCCATTATATTGAAGAAGAGCAATCAAAAATGAAGGTGTGATTTGGGACACAGTATTGAAATACCATGAGGCATCTCATGTATTATTCTGGCAAGCTATTACAAGCCATTATAAATGTGTGTGGGTAGGGGGTGTAAACCTCCCTGCACTTCTAGTGGTGTGTACATGGTGATTTATAGGAAACAGAGTGATAAGGAAGAATCACCCAATCAGAAGAAAAAGGTAGAGAATAATATGTACTAAGACACTAACATTTGGATGCCAGGCAGAGAAGCAAAAAAAATGTGATACTCTGAGGAGTCCAGAGAATAGAATGGAGCAGTGGTGAAATCCAATTTTTTTTACTACTGGTTCTGTGGGCGTGGCTTGGTGGATGTGGTGTGGCTTGGTGAGCGTGGCTTGGTGGGTGTGGAAGGAGAAGGATACGGCAAAATCCCCATTCCCACCCCACTCTGGGGCCAGCCAGAGATGGTATTTGCTGGTTCTCTGAACTACTTAAAATTTCCGCTACCGGTTCTCCGAACTGCTCAAAATTTCCGCTACCGGTTCTCCAGAACCTGTCAGAACCTGCTGGATTTCACCCCTGGAATGGAGGATGATCGATCACGGCTATGCAACCCCTTAGTGTCAATTAATCGCCAATTGCAAAAGAAAATATTTTGCATGTGTGGTAGACGTCAACAAGAAGGCCAAAATAAGTATTATCTAAGGCGGTGTTTCTCCATATTCACAACTTTAAGATGTGTGGATTTCAACTGTCAGAATTTCACCCAAGCATGAAGGCTGGGGAATTCTGGGTGATGAAGGCCATACATCTTAAAGTCATCAAGATGGAGAAACACTGATCTTTTCATTGATCTGGGATAATCCCTTCTGGAAAGAGGCAAATTTTGTTCCAGAAATGTCTAGGGAGATTCTCAGTCATGGTTGTCCCAAAGGTGCTTTTTTCAAGACGCAACTGGACTTTCTTGTTTTTCTTTGAAAACATTTTGCTTCTCATTCAAAAAGCTTCTTCAGCTCTGACTAAATGGAAGGATTTATACTCCTTGCAGACAGCTGCCAGAAAACTTTCCACACACAATAAAACAATAATGTAGATTTTGCATAAGGAAAGTGCAGTGGAGATGCTTCTTCCTTCGGCATCAACAGAGTAGGACAATACAGGTGGTCCTTGACTTACAACCACAATTGAGCCCAAAATTTCTTGCTAAGCAAGACATTGTTAAGTGAGTTTTGCTCCATTTTCGACCTTTCTTGCCACAGTTGTTAAGTGAATCACAGCAGTTAAGTTAGTAACATGATTGTTAATGGGCTTTCCCATTGACATTGCTTGTGGTCACAAAAGGTGATCATATGACCCCAGGACAATGCAACCCTCATAAATAAATGCCAGTTGCCAAGTGTCCAAATTTTGATCCTGTAACCGATGGGATACTGGAATGGTGAAAAACGGTCATAAGTCACTTTTTTTCAGTGACCTTGTAATTTCGAACGGTCACTAAATGAATGGTTGTAAATTGAAGACTACCTATAATCCATGAAGAGTATTTCTAATAACAATCACAGAGCAATGAGGTCTTCAGGGAGAGGGGTCAAAATCTGTTTCATGTTCCTTTTGTACGTGAGTGAAAAAGAGATGGAGTTTGGTTCATAATGCTGTATCTGTCATTTTGCAGATTTTAACCCTGCAAATGTTGCTGTCATTGAAAGTCCAAACTCTGGGGCCAGAGAGCTCATTGGGAAATTTGAGAACAGGTCATAGTTGCTTAGATAAAATAGTTGCCATTGCATGAACATTATATTACAATTCCCAAAATAGATGCTGGGGGGGGAGGGAGGCAGTGGTGGGTTGCTCCCGGTTCTATCCGGTTCTATAGAACCGGTAGTAAAACCGGTGGGAGGCTCCGCCCACCCACCATGAGGTCATCATGGGTGATCTGTGCATGTGCAGAAGCTTTGGGCACACTCCCGTTGCAAACCAGTAGTAAAGGTAAGTAGAACCCACCCCTGGAGGGAGGGAGGTGTCCAATGGCTCACAAAGCACCCATCTGCCAAAAGGCAAAGTTAAATAGTTGCTACTGCTTTGAGTTGACCAGAGTATTCCCTACTCTTTGTGGGCAGATTTTTTAAAAAATACCATAAATGAGATATTATTATTATTATTATTTATTGGTTAATCTTTAGTGAGATTCACAGCCTTTGAGGCTGGTTAATAGCTCAGCAGCTCGAGTCCTAACCAAGGACCTAGGAACTGTTAAGGTATCGTCGGAGGATGTAAACTGTTCCGAGTAAGGTGGTTTTTTGTAGAGTCAAAATGTTCAAGTCTGGCAAATGTAGAATTTCTAAATAGCGGGGTAGCCCTTTGGGTATTGCTCCGAGGGCTCCAATTACAATCGGGACAACACACGATTTCTTTTTCCACAGTCGCTCAACTTCAATTTGTAAGTCCCGGTACTTTGTGATTTTTTCTTGCTGCTTATCTTCAATTCGTGCATCACCAGGTATTGCAATGTCAATGAACCATACTTTTTTCTTTTCAACTATTGTTATGTCAGGTGTGTTGTGGATCAAGTGCCTGTCAGTCTGAATCCTAAAGTCCCACAAGATCTTGAGTTTCTCATTCTCTAAAACTTTCTCAACCTGATGTTCCCAGTGGTTTTTGCTGTACTCAAATCCAAACTTCTGGCACAATTTCCAGTGAATGATTTTAGCAACACGGTCATGGCGTTGTAGGTAGTCAGTTTGTGAAATTTTGCTGCACCCACTGATCAGGTGGTCGACTGTCTCTTCTTTTTCATTGCAGAGGCGGCATTTGCTGTTGGTGGTAACATGTTGAATTTTTGCCTTCATACAGTTTGTGGCTAGGGCTTGTTCTTGAGCTGCCAAAATAAAGCTTTCTGTTTCTTTTTTCAGTACTCCTGATCTTAACCAGTTCCAAGTTAGTTTCTGGTCAGCTTTGCCTTCAATACTTTTCAAGTATTGGCCATGCAGAGCTTTGTGTTTCCAATTTTCAGCTCGCTGCTCAATTACTTCTTTCTTATATTCTGCTTTTGTTTTAGTTGTCTTTAAAAGGCCTCCTTTATTTACTTCCTTAATCATTGGTTCTTCACTTTTCTGGATGTAACCATTCAAGCTGCATTTTTCTTCTTCCACAGTCTGCTTTACTTGTAGGAGTCCTTGACCACCCTCTGCTCTTGGTAAATATAATCGGTCAACATCACTTTTAGGGTGCAAGGCATGATTCATTGTCATAAGCTTCCTTGTTTTTCTGTCCAAATTGTCTAACTCCATCTGGGTCCAGTCAATTATTCCTGCAGAGTATCTAATCACAGGTATAGCCCAGGTATTTATGGCTTTTATGATGTTTCTTCCACTCAATTTGGACATTAATATCTTACGAATTCGTCGAATGTACTTGGCTGAAGTTAATTCCTTGACTTTATTATGCATTAAGTCAGAGGCTTCTAAAATCCCCAAGTACTTGTAGCCTTCTTCTGATTTTACTGCCTTTATCATTTCTTCATTCTCTAGTTCTATTCCATCCTCTTCTATGATCTTGCCTGCTTTGGTTGTTATTGTTGCACATTTGTCAATTCCAAACTGCATACCAATGTCTTGGCTGAATTCTTTTGTGTTTTCAATTAATAAATTCAGTTCAGCTTTTGTTTTACCAAACAGCTTCAAATCATCCATGTAGTGCGAGATTTTCAGTCCTTTCTTTGCAAGTTCGTATCCACAGTTCATCTTCTTCAAAATGATTGTCAGTGGTAGCATTGAGAGTATAAAAAGTAGGGGTGAAAGGGAATCGCCCTGGAAAATGCCTCGTTTAATTTCAACTTCACCCAGTTCTTCTTCATTAGCCATAAGTTTTGTTTTCCAGAGGTTCATTGAAGATTCCATGAATTTTTGTATGTTGCTGCTGATGCCTAATATTTCCAGGCATTTCTTGATCCAGCTATGGGGAACTGAATCAAATGCTTTCTTATAGTCTATCCAAACCATGAACAGGTTGGTTCGTCTTTTCTTTGAGTTCTTTAGGATTAGCTTGTCAATCAGCAATTGATCTTTTGTTCCTCTTGAGTTTTTGCAGCATCCTTTCTGTTCTACAGGAAGCAAGTTATTTCTTTCCAGGTATCCATAGATTTGGTTTGCAATGATACCAGTAAGAAGCTTGTATGTTGTTGGCAAGCAGGTGATTGGCCTATAGTTTCCAGGGTCCTTTCCTTTTTCTTTATCTTTTTGGATCAAAAATGTCCTTCCAGTTGTCATCCATCCATCATTTTCAGGTGTTTTTAGGATCTGGTTCATCTGGGTTGCCAATCTTTTGTGCAGACTTGTAAGTGCCTTTAACCAGAAGCCATGCAGCTCATCCGGTCCAGGTGCACTCCAGTTCTTCACTTTTCTTGACTGTCTTTGCACCATTGCTTTTGTTATTTTCACGTCTTCCATTTTATGCATTTTAATAGAGTCCTCAACCTGTTTGATCCATTTTGCATTTCTGTTGTGCTTCTTGTTGTTTTCCCACAAATTCTTCCAGAATTTCAGAGCTTTCTCTTTATCAGGCTTTTCATTTGTTGTTACTCCATTTCCATTTTCTAAATTCTTATAAAACTGGTGCTGATTTGCTCTGAACTGTGAGTTTTCCTTGAACTGAGTTACTCGGTTTTCATACCTTTTAATCTTTTCAGCGATGGCAACAACCCTCTGCTTCAGCTCTTCAATTACTATTGCAATCTCCTTATTCCTTAGATCGTATCTTGCTTCCAGGCTGCTTTTGACCTGCTTGTTCTTTAGCTGACCTTGCCTTAGGTTCTTCAAGTTGCTCAAATCTCCACGTACTTTTTTTATCTTCAATTCTAACCGAATTTTCCACTTAGGCTTCCCCTTCTTGCCTCTTTGGTTCTTTTGTATTTTCAACCCCAGTTCTTTGGTGGTTATGACAGCTGCTGCATACATCAGTTGGTTAGTTTCGGCTAATGTAGTGGTTCGAATAGTTTGCACAGACTCATTGACCTTTTTTAGTACATTTAGTACATTTCTTCTTCTTATTCTTCTTATTCTTCTTATTCTTATTCTTATTATTCTTATTATTATTCTTATTATTATTATTATTATTATTATTATTATTATTATTATTATTATTTATTACATTTCTATATCACCCTTCTCCCGAAGGACTCAGGGCGGTGAACAGCCAAGATTAAAATACATACAATATGAAAATTAAAATAATTTAAAAAATAATTAAATCAATTTGGCTTCCCCAATTTAAAACCCCTTACCCATAAAATTAACCAGTTAAAAATTTTAAGCCAGCCCGGCTTGCTGAAATAGAAAAGTCTTCAGGGCCTGGTGGAAAGTACGGAGGTCCAGGATCAGTCGTATCCCTGGGGGTAGCTCGTTCCAGAGGGCGGGTGCCCCCATAGAGAAGGCTCTCCCCCTGGGGGTCGCTAGTCAACATTGCTTGACCGACGGCACCCTGAGGAGACCCTCTCTGTGGGAGCGTATTGGCCGGTGGGAGGTTATCGGTGGCAGAAGGTGGTCTCGTAGATACCCAGGCCCTAAGCCATATGTAAAAAACCCCACCATACTCTTTTCTAGGATATTGTTTTCCTTTCCCTTCTTCCTCCGTCCCTCCCTTCCTCCCTTTTTTTTCCTTTTCCCCTCCTTTTCTGCCACAATCTTTTACCATTTTATCCCCACAGCCTTTTTGTGAGGATTTCTTACTTTGCATTTTATTCTTACCTAAAGATTCTCATATACAGGTATATATATTTTAAAAACCTTGAGGTTTTTGTGCTTTCACTGATAGCTTATTTTATGATTAATTATGGTAGTTTGTGCATAATTCACATTAAAAAAAACAAGTTTTTCTCTGCATGAAGGTTTTTATACAGATATTGTTTTAATATTTTATTTTATATTTATAAAATTTATACCCTACCTTTCCATGACAGAATCTAACCGAAAGCAGTTCAAAAGACAACAAAGTGTAATTAAATGACCACTTAAAAACAAAGTTAATACAATATACCATGATTTGAAATAGAAACCAGTAAAACATGTATAATTATTGAAAGGATCCCTGAAGAATCAGAGCTGAAAGGCTTAGAGCATACACAGAGTGTAACCTAATTCAGCTTTTGTTGAAAGAAGCGCCATTGTAGCCTAACCTGCCAATTGTATAGATAAAACTTCTAGGCAAATTGCCAAGCTTAGCCTAGCAAAGTAACTTCTTGTGAAAAGTAAAAAAGTGGATTCTGCCAAGTAACCTTGCTTGTAACTGAAAATGTTTTTTTCTCCGCAATAACAAAGCTCTAATTTATATGCCAGAAAATGTATTTCTTTCCCCTTCTAAAGTCTATTGTTTTCAGAGCTCTGAGAAAAATGGTGAAATTTGCGTGATATGAAATTATGTTTCTATAGCAATGACGTTCTGTGCAAGCAAGTGTGAGCTATAAGATGTTTGGAAAAGTTTTTCTTGCGTGCGCCTGCTTTTCTCTCTGCCTGCTGTTAAACTGGGAGACAAAAGGGCTGCCCAGTCTTTTTGCTTTCTGCAGAAAATAAAAACTGATTATCAGTAGCCTCGTGTTCAGAGTTTCATTGGACGTATCAGATTCTGAGCTCTCTTCAAAAACCTTACAATATGTTAATAATAGCCGGATGGGGAATTCTGGGAGTTGAAGTCCACAGCTCTTAAAATTGCCAAGGTTGGACAACCGCAGTTTAAAACATTTCTCACCAGCAGTACATGATGCCTGGAACCTATTCAATTTTCAGAAATCTCTTGACTATTCTGTTATCCAGAGGGATATTAACAGTGACAGAGCTGCCAAATTATTTTTCATTATTTATTATATGTTATTTGAGCACTAGTTACACTTTTTTTTTATTGAACTGATATCTACAATCTTTTCTGCTCTGGCATTATTAAACACTCTGAATTCCAAATTAGATAGCCTATCTTTTTTTCCACAAACACTGTACAGAATGGTATTCCTGCTTCTCCAACAGCAGATGTTAAAAGGCAGCGATATTTCAAACCTGAAAACATTAAAACTCCTCTTATCATAGGAAAACAAATCATATCCTAAGAGATTAAAAGTAATCTTGCATAGAGTTTTGGGGGCTCTATGGGGGCATTTCATTCAAACATGGAAGCTATCCATTTTGATGGAGAATTGATGTTGCACTTTATTAGGATGTGATCCTAGTTAATGTAGCTTTTTTTTTTTTGTGACTATGGCTTAAAGGTGATTACTTAGAAGAAAGCAATTAATACCGCTTTCTTTTGTTTTCAGTTGCAGAGATGTTTTTGGAGCTATTGTCAGCATGAAAGTTACCTCATTATTACTCAGTAGCCAATTACCATTTTAGGCTTATTTTCTGATTATAGTCTTATATTAACTTAGCCATTTTGTGACTCATTCAAATCTTGTGATCTCTAGCCAGCACTATCACACCAACTATCACATTGCATCAGTCATTTTGCTTATGACCAAACACTTCTTTCCAGATAATTTAGGGAAACGTAACTTCGCTCTAACTTGATGCAGACCCTATAAGAATATGTATAGAAGTAATTTTACATTGTGATGCAATTTAAAGGAAGAACATCATAAAGTTTTATAGCTGATCCCCATTGTATCCCACAAATACAATTTGTGTCTGTATCCTTTTCAGACGTATTTGATTTTTGTCCCCGTTCTTTGTTCTGTGTTTAGGAAAATTCATATAAAACAAACAGATTTTTTTTTTTTTGTTTAAATGCAGAATTTTAGTGTGAATGTAATATTTCTCAACCTTGGCAAATTTAAAATGTGACTTCAACTCCCAGAATTCCCCAGCCAGTCATGCTAGTTGGGAAATTCTGGGAATTGAAGTCCACACATCTGAAAGTTGTTAAGGTTGGGAAACATTGTGGATAGAGTTCTACTTTTTTTTTTTTTTTTGCTTTAATTTATATGCCGCCCTTCTCCGGAGACTCAGGGTGGCTTACAATGCATTAAGCAACAGCCTTCATACTTTTGTATATTTATACAAAGTCAGCTTATTGCCCCCACAATCTGGGTCCTCATTTCACCTACCTTTGAAAGGATGGAAGGCTGAGTCAACCTTGAGCCTGGTGAGATTTGAACTTGCAGTAATTGCAAGCAGCAGATGTTAATAACAGTGATTTATTCTTTACTTACTGTCAAAATGGACTTAATTGACAACACAGAATGGTAGCATGGAGTCTCTCATTTTCCTTGGTTTATTATTTGAAAAGGAAGCATCTATGTATTTTTAAAAAACCCATTTGTTTATGTGAGATGCTTCCAAAATATCAGTATCTCCTTTCCAACCATTCACTGCTCATTTTCTATCCCTTTGGTGCCTCCAGTGCCCATTTGGTCCCATTTAATCAATTTGTGGACAGTTCCTCCTTCTGGTCCACCTCTATGCTTAGCCTCTCTTTCCCATCCTACTTTGCACAGCCATTTCTAATGCACTTGTGACATTCTTCCATTCCTCTCAGGCACATTCCCTTCTAAGAACCGGTCCATCCTTCTTGCTTGCCCAGGCCTGGCATCCTCAGCCCATCTTCAGCCTTTTGGGAAGGAAAACTCTGCCTGAGGTTTCTTGTTCTGTATCATTGTCCCCTTTTCATCAGCCCTCCAAAGATATGCCTGCAAAAAGACTGCAATTGGCCCTTGTTTTTCTGGCATGGGTGGGAGGAGAAAAGATGCAGGGGCAGTGGTGAAATTCAGCCAGTTCTATCAGGCTTGGGTGAACCATTAGTGCCAGTGGTGGGAGGCTCTGCCCACCCACCCAGACATCATCACTTCCTGTTTTTGACCCTCTGTGCCTGCATGGAGGAGGCACGCGTGAGCATAGCGAGCAAGTGTATGCGCTCAAATTTGCGAACTGGTAGCAAATCCACTAAGTGGATTTCACCCCTGAGCAGGGACTGCACTAATCAGGAAGTACATTGACCATCCAAACAGATGCAGAAAACCTTCCCATCACTGAGACCAAGGGGAAGAAGGGACTGAAATTCAGAAAAGAATATCTTCATTTCTACCAGATTATGCTCAATAGGCGAGCATAATTATAGAGGGACCTTTTTCATGGTATTTCAAAAACTCTGCCAAGTTGGGAACACTGAGAAGAAAATGGTCATAGATGTTTAATCCTTTTTTTAAAAAAAAAACTAAAAACTTCTCTGCCAACCAAAATATTTCCCTATTAATAAGAACAATATATTCTGTAAACCAATGAGTCATTTTCCCCTAACAGATTCCAATACTCTTTTGTAAATTTTCTAAGAAATTCTAGATAATCCTGCGTTAGCAGGAACTATTGTTTGCAAGTCTCATGTGGCTTCTCTTACCGTCAAGGCTCAGTCAGAAACATGAAGTTTGATAGCTTTTTCAATAGTTCTGATCCAAATAGTGTACCAACAACTAAATGTACCATATAGATAAATGGATGGATGGATGGAGATAGGTAGATGGATAAGATAGATAGATAGATAGATAGATAGATAGATAGATAGATAGATAGATAGATAATAGAGATAGATAGATAGAAAGAAAGATAGATAGATAGATAATAGAGATAGATAGATAGATAGATAGATAGATAGATAGATAGATAGATAGATAGATAGATAGATGTTAGATTGATTTCAGGCTCAAAACTGTGTAATAAATTAGGACATAATAGAGAGGCAGAATTCCAATTATTTAATAGCAGACTGATGGCTTGTACTCAGCTATTTAGAAAATAAAGATCTATGTTTGGATAGTTAACTATTTTCCTAACAAGAGGACAATGTAGAATGACATGTATGAATTTCTATATAAGGCATACACTACAATTAAAATAGAAATGAAATGCCTATTATTCTAGAAGAGAAGAACATGGCAATTGTGGGGTTAAACCATCATTGAGCTTAAAAACCAGCCTTGGGGTGGACAGCCCATTATTCAAAGCATCCAACAAAGAACCATTCAACTTGCCCTTGACAGATCATTGTTTTTAGTTCTTTACAATTTTGCAAAACAAAATACCGTATTTTTCAGAGTATAAGACGCAACTTTTTTCCTTAAAAAAGAGGGTGAAAATCTGGGTGCATCTTATACTCCAAATGTAGCCCCGCCCAGCCTCACAAATGGAGGTTTCAGAGGCTGAAAAAAGCATCAGAAATGAAGCTTCATAAAAAAAAGCCCCAAACAGAGCTTCAGAGGCTTTTTTTTTCTGAAGCTGTTTGGAAGGCTTTTTCAGAGGCAGAAAACAAAGTTTTTTCTGAAATAGAGTTTCAGAAATTTCAGAGGTAGAAAAAAAAGCAAAAAAAAAAAAAAGCAAAGCACAGAGCTCACAACCAAGGAACCTGTTGGTAAAATTCACCTCTGGGAAAAGCTGATTGGGGGGGTATTCTGGGAGGCCGATCCACCTCCCAATCAGCTTTTTTCTTATTTTCCTCCCCAAAAACTAAGGTGCGTCTTATACTCCGAAAAATACAGGTAAAAAGTAACAGCTATGGAGGCAATAGGTAACTATAACTGTCATCTTCTTTCTTGTCCACATGGAAAGAGAAGCTCATTTTATCTATTACCATTCACAAAAAAATAGCAAAGAAGTAAACTGCTCTCCCAAAATTAAATTTTTGCTGTCTTCTTGGTGGTATCAAAATGACAAGACACACAAAGTCTACAAGTTTTTCTTAACTGTGTGACATAGCTGCAGTCTGTTTTAATTCCATTAATATTGTTTTGTTTTGCATAAAAGAGATCTCTTTTCTAAAACAGTATCTTTAAAGAGGATACTGTTTCTAAAAATTTGTTTTTCCCCCTTTGTAAAAACAAACTTCTCCATTCTGGGTCAGTATTTTTATTAAAATTGATTTCTCTCCCAGAAAGCAAAAACCTTATTTGTCCATCAAAAACATGATCAGGAGGGACCATTTCCCCAATTAACAGTTGATATTGCCTTCCCCCATGATGACACTTTAGTCCTGATGCCACTACTGAGACACTAATAAATATAATCCTTAATAGTCAATCGAGGAAATAACCAAGCAATTTCCTATGTTTGACTTCCATTTGGCTCTATTTAAAACATACACAGTCACATGGCCTGATAGAATACTGTTCTCTGCAAGTTTGACATGGAACACAGCTTTTCATTTCTTTTTTATTACTCTGTTTCTGCACACAAGTGAAAGCAAGAGTGAATTGTACAAAAGAGCAGCTGATTTCCTATCTCCTATGGGAGATTATTCGGATTGGCCATGTTATTTGAGCTTTCACTTAACTTCTTCCCAGTTCCACCATTCTAACCAGAGAAAGTGATGTGCAGGAATGACTGAGCTTGTCATTCTCTCTCTCTCTCTCTCTCTCCCTCTCCCCCACTCTCTTCCCTTCCCACTCTTCCTCTCCCTCTCTCTCTCTCCCTCCCTCTCTCTCCCTCCCTTGCTCTCCCTCCCACTCCTCCTCTCTCTCCCTCTTTCCCCCTCTCTTCCTCTCTCTCTCTCCCTCTCTTCCTCTCTCTCTCTCCCCCTTCTCCCTCCCTCCCTCTCCCTCTCTCTCTCTCTCTCTCTCTCTCTCTCTCTCTGTATAAACAAGGGGGAAAGGAGGAGTCAAAGGGGATGCTTTGACATCTCCAATGCATAAATTGCAAGTTGCTTCTTTGTAAAGACTGTATCTACCTATCATTTAACAGCTACTGTCCTTTAAGAACTGGTGCCTGAACCTGCTCCTTCCCTTTCCTTCTCTCCACCACCTTGCCTCTTGGGCATTATATGATGTCCTCCGTATGAGTTTTAATATTATTTGTCAAAAATTATCTGTCAAATGGTGCTCTTATCACTAAGAAGGTTTCTGTGATATGAAAGTGCACTGAAAAACAAACATAAAATGTATGTTGTGTGTAACCCTACTGGCCAACAGAAGAAGAAGAAGAAGAAGAAGAAGAAGAAGAAGAAGAAGGAGAAGGAGAAGGAGAAGGAGAAGGAGAAGGAGAAGGAGAAGGAGAAGGAGAAGGAGAAGGAGAAGGAGAAGGAGAAGAAGGAGAAGAAGGAGAAGAAGGAGAAGGAGAAAATGAGACAGTGAAGATCTTGTGGGACTTTCGGATACAGATGGATCGTCATTTGGAACATAACACGCCAGATATCACGGTTGTCGAGGGCTGAAGCATCCAGTTTATTGATATCGCTGTACCAGGAGACACCAGAGTCAAAGAAAAAGAACTGGAAAAAATCACAAAATATTGCAACCTGACCATTGAAACTACACGGCTATGGATGAAACATGTAACAGTGATACCGATTATCATCAGGGCACTTGGTACCATGTCCAAGAATTTTACAAAATACATCAACAAATTGCAGCTTCCTACAATAACACCAGCAGAACTGCAAAAAAATGTGCTACTTGGAACATCATATATTTTAAGAAGATACTTGGTTGAGACCTAGGACGCTGGCAACAACCCGTATCAACCATTAGCATCACTCAATCGTATTTGTGACACATTTTTAAATGTTCAGTTGACTTGTTTCATGTTTAATGAATAAAAAAGATAATAATAATAATAATAATGAACAAAAAAAGAGGCATGGGGAGGCAAAGCATTACATGGCCAGTACATTAAAATAAAATAGCAGGCAACTCAGATAATAACAAGACCTGGCAATGGCAAAGAGCAAGAAAGTTGAAAGACAAGAGTGTATGCATTTAAGGAAAATGCATACAAAGCCAGAATTGAAAAAAAAAAAAAACAGAAATACACAGCAAATGTCACCTCTGCCTTCAAGCAAGAGCTGCTGGGACTCCAAAATAGACAAGGTTGTAGACAATGAAGACATTAGCACTCTGGCATTTTAGAATTCCAACAGACATGCCCCTGGTGCATAACACCTCAGACTTAACAATTGTCAGTAAGGTAATTTTCTGGATAATGGATGTTGCAGTACTTGAAGACAGCAAAATAGAAGAGAGAGAACTGGAAAAAAAATCACAAAACACAAACTCTTGGAAATAGAAGTAAAACCACTGTGACAAATGAAAGCAAAGATAGTACCAATAATAATAATAATAGGCACCTTGCCTGCAATCCCAAAACACCTGGAGCACTAATTGACAAAATCACTATTAGTCAATTTCAAAAGGCAGTTTTACTTGGAACAGCTTATATCCTGCAATGAAATCTTTAACACCATTAAATACAACATCTGTCTCTCCCAGTTCTCTGGGAAAGTTTCAATAGGTATATGAAAATGCCAAATACCAAATGACATAACTGGGTCCCAAAAAATTATTACAAAAAACAAAGAAAAAAAATCACCAAGCAGAGGACAGCAAAAAAAAAAAAGAAAGAAAATAGAAAGAGAAAGAGAAAAGTGGGAGGGAGAGGAAAGAAAGAAAGAAATAAGAAAGAAAGAAAGAAAGAAAGAAAGAAAGAAAGAAAGAAAGAAAGAAAGAAAGAAAGAAAGAAAGAATCCTCACCCACAGTGGCATCATAAACCACATATGAGTCTGGATTTTATTTGCAGCAGAATATGAGGACAAGACAATTGATTCCTAAAATTTAGAATGGGCTATACTGCTTCAGACTGTGCAATCCAAGTAGAAAACTAGTATAGCAGAACAATAGTTGGATCAGCATTTCTCACCTTTGTGTCTCAATTTTCTACTTCCAGACATTACTTGCTCAACCTTACATATGTATACCCACACACAATTCCAAGCTGCCAACTACTTTCTGCCTAGAAAAAAATTACAGTCCGTTCTGCTCCTGTATACAGGTAGTCCTTGACTTACGACCACAATTGAGCACAAAATTTCTGTTGTTAAGAGAGACATTTGTTCATTGAGTTTTGTCCCGTTTTATGACTTTTTCTTGCCACAGGTGTTAAGTGAATCACTGCAGTTGATAAGTTAGTAACCCGGTTGTTAAGTGAATCTGGTTTCCCCATTGATTTTGCTTATCAAAGGTCACAAAAGGAGATCCCATGATCTTGGGACACCGCAACCCTCAAAAATATGAACCAGTTGTCAAGCCTCTGAATTTTGATCACGTGATCATGGGGGATGCTCAGTCGTGGGTTTCAATTTCGGTTCAATTTCAAAGAAGCTTCTGCGCATGCGTAGAGACGTCCGGGCAGGTGGGCGGAGCCTCCCGCCACCACCACTACCGGTTTGCCCGATCTGGGTTGGGCTGGTAGCAACCCGCCACTGGGGATGCTGCAAAGGTTTTAACTGTGAAAAATGGTCATAAATCCCTTTTTTCAGTGCTGTTGTAACTTTGAACAGTCACTAAATGCACTGTTGTAAGTCAAGGACTACCTGTACTGCTCTATGATTAGATCAGAGCACGTGAGTTTTAGGACGCAAGACAAAGATGAGAAAAAAATGGATGCTAAAAATTCCCTTCTTTATTTTGCTTTCTCTGATATAAAAGGAACAAATTGAACTAAGGGGACCTGGGTCAAATTTCTTAGGATGGCCAATGGTTATCAATTACTCATATTCACTCTGAAAGAGAATACCACCAATTACTGACCCTGAGAGCAATAAATATTGTATTGAATAAGTTCCATTGAAATCAGCAGAATGTAAAAGCCTCTGTACAGTGTGCTTGAGTCCAGGGGTGAAATTCACTTACCTTCCCTAAAGGTAAAATTTCCCCTCACACATATGTGTTAGTCGTTCCCAACTCTGGGGGCGGTGCTCATCTCCGTTTCAACGCCGAAGAGCCAGTGCTGTCTGAAGACGTCTCCATGGTCATGTGCAGGGGTGGGTTCTAATTTTTTTTACTACCGGTTCTGTGGTGTGGCTTGGAGGTCATGTGACTAGGTGGCCGTGGCTAGCTGGTCAGAGTCATTTCTGGAAGGTCCTCGCACTTATGACCAGTCCTCGCACTTACGACCCAACTCATTTGTTTGCTTTTAACACTGATCAGCTGTAGGACGGCCCTTTGAAGCCCCGTGGCAAGAGTTTAAACAGTTTTTTTCCCTCTAGTCATCAGCTGGGACTCAGGAGGCAGCAATAGATTGGGGGTGGGACCAAATAAAAGGTAAGAATAACGTGGGGGGTGGGAAGGCGGGGGGGAGAACCGGTTCGGTGACGTCATATCGTCACCGCTACTGGCTCGGCCAAACCGGACTGAACTGGGAGGAACCCACCACTGGTCATGTGGCTGGCATGACTAAACGCCAAAGGCACATGGAACACTGTTACCTTCCCACCAAAGGTGGTCCCTATTTTTCTACTTGCATTTTTAACATGCTTTCAAACTGCTAGGTTGGCAGAAGCTGGGACAAGGAACGGGAGCTCACCCCGTTATGTGGCACTAGGGATTGAAACCGCTGAACTGCCAACATTTCAATTGACAAGCTCAGCGTGTTAGCCACTGAGCCACCGCATCCCTTTACCTTCCCTACCGGTTCGCAAATGTGCATGTGCCGTTCTCCGTGCATGTGCAAAACCTTCTGTGCATGTGCAGCGGCTTAAAATTGTCGCAAAAAAGCGACGTGATGATGTCCGTGTGGGTGGGCGGAGCCTCCCGCAGCCGCCTCTACCAGTTCGCCTGAGCCAGATAGAACCAGCTGAATTTCATCCCTGCTTGAGTTCTATTGTTTTCACAGCACACTTCAATTTGCCCAGGATCATCAGTATATTAAAATAATGATTTTCTTTTTTAAAAAAAGCAAGTCACCCACTACAATAAATGCACCCTCTGAGTAACTAGTTTGTAAGTCACTGATGGTATGCTAGAGAACATTCAGGGCCTCGTTTCTGTTTGCACAAGGAGGAATATACACAGCTGAAATAATGATAACAGAAAATTTCCTCGGCAGATAGAAGGGCCTGCATTTGATAGTCAAAAGCTTCACATCAGGGGAGCCCAGATGTGAAACCACCTTGGCATTATTACACCATCTGTCGTTTATATAAAAACAGACACTCCCTCCACGGGATTTGCCACTAAGAGCAAAACTCCGGTCCAGTCAAAATGTTGAAAAATCCCATCAATCTAACAGCACTATCTGGGACAGAGGGCTATTTTTAATCTTAGGAAATGATAGTGTCAACCATGTAAATAAATAAATGATAGCCTGTTTAGGTTCTTTGGATCATAAGGTACCTTCTGGATGAGTCACTATGTCCTGTAGCTAATAATAGATTTTATGAGATTGTAATAAGCGTTAGCATGAAGAACTAGCATTTTATTGCACAAATTAGAGTTTAACTTCAAGAGTGTATTCAGTTCATTCTTACATAGGTTGACTCTTCAAACAATCTCGTGGGTGGAAAAATGATAGAAAGAAAAAATTATTTTGCCTCTCCGATACCATCCCATGGATCAGAGTGCATAGAATTTGGGAGCATCTGATGCATCTGCTTTCTAAATAGGAGGAAAGGAATTTGAATAAAAAAATAGGTACTTATTAATGTGAACCTTTAACTCTCAGGGGACGTGTAGCCAATAATATGAATTGTGCTTAGTGTGTTTATTTATGATTTATTTTGTTTTTTAGGTTTATAAGATTGCCAAACTCAGTGTGATTCTAAGCAAAATTAATAAACAATCAAAGATGATTTCCTGATCCTTACAAACATTAAACCATCCTCTGTTAAATTATCTCTTAAATACAAAATCCAAAAGAATCACTTCCAACCAAAGTCTCCCCAGACCCCCCAAAAATCTATTTTACCAGACGATATACCATAATTAATGTATAATTGCCATATACGTTTCTATCCAAGGGTCAGGATTGTTGTTCTAAGCCAGTTTCTCAACTTTGGCAACCTGAAGTTGTGTGGATTTCAGTGTGCTGGCTGGGGAATTCTGGGAGTTGAAATCCAAATATCTGCAAGTCACCAAAGTTATTATTATTAGTCTCTACTGGGCCTTCACATAATTGATCTCCTTGAAGGAGATTGGTGATTTAGAAAGATGAATTATAAATAATAAATAAAGATCCCTATAGTCTCTGATCTATACTATAATATAACGTTGTTCAGGAAACCATTTACAAAACACATATTTGGTTCTTACAATTTTTGAATATTTAATCCAAACCCTTATTTTGTACATGCAAGAATGTTTCTTACATGTTTTCCACAAATTGAACATCTCATACATATTGTGACTCTGAGTTCTTCAGATGATTCACCTCTTGAAGTTCCTGTGAGCAGCATTTTGCTTCTTGATTTTTTCTCAGGGCTAATGCTTGACAGAAAGTGTTCTTAATATTGAAGAAATTTAAGGTTATGCCAGCCAGCGGCAAGTTATGCAGATTGACCAATCTATAGCAGCTGACTGTCATTCTGTCATATGTTCAAACATGCCTTTCACCTTGTAAGTTATTTCTGGAATACATTTTGTTCCTGTGCTCATTTGTTTATTCAGCTTCTTCTTAAAATTGTTCTTATCTGTTCAGGCTATGTGAAATGCCATCACCATAAGTTTTGAGAATAAATAAAATTATCTGGTCTTCGGTCATAGTCTGTGGTAGCACATAACTTCTAAGTTGGAACAAAACCTCAGTTATTGTTCTATATCAGAAAACCTGTGATGTGTATCTGCTTTGTACTTCTTGATAAATCAGGTCACTTGGAAGGAATCCATGCTGAAATCTAGATGAAAGCCATTTCCTCAATTAAGCTTCAGTTCCTTTGCATTTTGCTATAACTTGTCTATTACTAAGTCCAAATCGAACACTGATTGGGAAGATGATTTCATTTTGGCATACTGAAAAGAACATTTGCAGGTTTTTAATGCAAGTTATTAATGGAGTCCTTTTAACCTCAGGACAAAAAAGGCATGTGAAGTTACATTTAGCTAAAGGCTATTAAGGGCAGGATCTCCCCCTGGAAAGAAAAAAAAAGCATTTATAATTATTTGTCAGTATCTGGTATAGCATTTTCTCTCATTCTTCAAATCTCAGTTGCGTGATAAATCACAACTGGTAGCAGTTAAAAGATTTATTTTGTGCACTATATCCAAGCCTTGATCTCCAAAATCACTTAGAAAGAATGTGCATGTGAGATGGGAATGGAAGGATCAAAGATGGAAGAAACAATCAGTCTTTTTTGCCCACATCTGATTTTTTTTAAAAAAAACTCTCCATCCTGTTTATGATGGAATAAGAAAAAGTTATTTGAAAGAATGAGCAAAAATGCGTTGTTTCACATGTTCCGTTTCCCTCAGGACTAAGCTGACACTCCTGAAAGATGCTGTTCCAGGGGTTGTTGACCGGTTCAGGAAGTAATCCTCCAACCAATTCCCATTCATGGTATTCGGGACAGGATGTCTGGATAAAGCCATTTGCAAGAATGTTCTGGAAAGAGGTTTGACATGGTCTTCAGACTGTTCTAGAATTTTCCAGAATGTTCTGTTCTCGGACTGATGAATTTACACGCTGTTATTGAATAAAATCATGGTCCATGGGAACCAGCCAGTGGTGGGTTGCCCCTGGTTCACATCGGTTCTATAGAACCAGTAGTAAAACCGGCAGGAGGCTCCGCCCACCAACCCCGACATCATCAGAACGCTTCTGCGCATGCAGAATGCACGCGGCCCCGTTGAGAACCGGTAGTAAAGGTAAGTAGAACCCACCCCTGGTACCAGCCAAATTCAGTAGCGCAGTTGTTTACTATCAATTAGCTCTATCCAAACTCTAATGTTTTCTTGTCAAAAGTGACACTGAGAGGGCTCTCAGTTGTTGCTCTTTTTCAGAAAACCCAAGACTATGAAACCAATATAGTGATGACTACTCCTGTGGCTTAGATTTGATAGTGAATGAGTGTCTGATGATGAATCAGTTTAAGTCAGAAATGTCTGAAGATCTATTTTACTGTAGTGGTTAAAGTATTGGACTAGGATCACGGGTGGGCTTCGCACTTTTTAGCAGGGGGTTCTCTTCCCAGTTACTGGGTGGGCTTGGCCATGGTGGGTGTGGCCTAGTCAGCCCTCCCCGGGCTCCAGAGGCTTTCCTGGAGCCTTCAGGAGGGTGAAAACTGTCTCCCCAGGCTCTGGAGCCTGGAAACAGGCCCATTTCCGGTAGACCCATTTTTTGCCCTCCCCCGAGCCTCCATGCATGCCCTGCACTTACCTGCATCCAAAATGCGCCGCGTGGGGACTCCTGGGAGGGGCGGGACAGGGTGGGATTTGGGGGTTCTTCGAACTGTACAGAATCTTAGCTAGAGGTTCTCCCGAACCCCTGCAAACCTCCAGCATCCCACCCCTGACTAGGATTGTAAAAAGCCAAATTCTGACCCTGAAGTGCTATTTCACTATAGTGATTAAATTATTGGACTAGGAGTACAGTCCTTACCCTGTAAACTACTCAGTTTGGCCAGTTACATTCTCTATGCCTAACATACGTCATATAATTGTGACTCAAGAAGGTGACCCCTCTATATGCTGCCACTGACAAACACAGACGTGGGAGTGCAAATAGTCTCTTTTTTTTTGGTGCAAACCCAATTTTTATAAGTATAGCACAGTGTTCCTTTCTGCATTGACACATGCACTTACATACAAAGCTTTTTATTTGATGACATAACTTATATGTGTTTCGTAGCAACACATGACAATAAGTCCAAGGGCTATGGTAACACTCTTTAAGTACCTGTTCACCATTGTTTCATAATGCAGGACAGAAAACAATGAATAATTTGTGTTAACAATCAATTATAAGTTGACTTAAGACCACAACTGAGCCCAATATTTCTGTTGCTAAATGATACAGTTGATAATGAGTTTTACCCCATTTTATGAGCTTTCTTGCCATAGTTGTTAAGTGAATCACTGCAGTTGTTAAGTTGGTAACATGATTGTTAAGTGCATCTGGCTCTTCCACTTGTTAGAAGGTTGCAAAAGTTGATCCTACAACCCTGGGACACTGCAACTGTCATAAATAGGAGCCAGTTTCCAAACATCCAAATTTTGATCACGATTATGAGGATGCCGCAGCAATTGTAAGTGTGAAAAATGGTCAGAAATCACTTTTTTCAGTGCCGTTGTAACTTCAGTCATTAAACGAACGGTTGTAAGTCAAGGGCTAACTGTATGTTTCCACTGAATATCAGGAGAAAGATACCTTTCTAACAGTTAAGAGCAGTTCAATAAAGAAAACCAATTATGTAGGACTGTGATGGCAAACCTATGGCACGCATGCCACAGATGGCACCCAGCACCCTCTCTGTGGGCACATGAGCCATTGTCCCAGTTCAGCTCCGCCGTGCATGTGTGTGTACTTCTCGCCAGCCAGATGATCGTCAGGTCTCTGCCATGCATGCACGGGGGCAGAGCATGTGTATGGGGGGCACATGTGCATGCACGGGGCTGTGCGGGGGCCGCACGTGCATTCACAGGGGGTGGGGTGCATGCGGGGGGGGACACGCACATGCGCAGGGGGCCAGGGTGCAGGGGGCCACATGCGCATGCTCGTGCATTGCATGTGGGGGTTCAGGTGCACTTTGGGCACTCGGTCCGGAAAAGGTTAGCCATCACTAACCTAGGAGGTAATATGAAGAGAGCAAAGGAAAGATAATGTCTCTCAAGGATGCTTTCCTTTGGATTTGTATCCAAACATCCTCTTCAAACTCCATGTTTCTGATTTTAGTAGAACTGATTGAGACAGAAAGAGATTTCCACCCTTTGTCAACTAATGTTGGGAGGCTTTGGAGATGGCATAAGCGTTTCTGGCCAACCATAAATCAATGGACAACTCACTAGGCAATTTTTTTTTAAATTTGATTTATATGCCGCTCTTCTCCGGAGACTCAGGGTGGCTTACAATGCGTTAAGCAATAGCCTTCATACTTTTGTATATTTATACAAAGTCAGCTTATTGCCCCCACAAACTGGGTCCTCATTTAACCTACCTTAGAGAGGATGGAAGGCTGAGTCAACCTTGAGCCTGGTGAGATTCGAACTTACAGTAATTGCAGACAGCTGGTGTTAATCACAATGCTTTTAGTCTGCTGAACCACCAGCCCCTTGAAAGTCAATCTCTGCAATTTGAGGTACAGTAGACCAGATCAGGAAACATAGTCCGTAGGAAGAGTAGAACTGCATTTTATTGAGATAGACCACAACAGTAGAATCTTACAAGTCTGTTTGTGCTTCTTCCCTCCCTCTTGTATCCTAGGGAATTACAGAGAGCCTTCTGGTTTCTTTTTTCCCAGGATTTAAGAAATGTTTTTGCCCTCTGTTTACATCATGGTTTCTGAATATTTGTTACAAAGCCATCTTTCTGTCACTCCACAGATGATAAACATGGGCATTCTTCTTCTCTTTGGCAGGGTAACAAATGGGATTTGCTCTATTAAAATGCTTTACTAGTTGCTGCAATACTGATTCATGGAGTGAATCTACTACAATTCATGGAGATTTCTCTCAGATAACAACTGTGGTATATCTCTTCCCCTGCTGAGATTAATTCATTGTATACATTTAGATAAAAGACCAAACTAGGTTTTGGAAATCATTGATATTTTTTTTTAATTGCTGTGTCATTGTGAATGCAACATTAAAGAATGACATAATGTTGGGACTTTGTCTCCCAAATTTGATTGGTTTTGTAAACCTTGCATTAATTCATATAATACATTTAGTCATGGCTTCACAACTACTTATGTTTGATAGATAGAGAGACAGACAGACAGAGAAACCCTACATCACTTCAGACAAACGGTTATCCAACATCTCCTTAAAAGCTTCCAGTGTTGGAGCATTCACAACTTCTGGAGGCAAGTTGTTCCACTGATTAATTGTTCTCACTGTCAGGAAATTTCTCCTTAGTTCTAAGTTGCTTCTCTCCTTGATTTGTTTCCACCCACTGCTTCTTGTCCTGCCCTCAGGTGCTTTGGAGAATAGCTTGACTCTCTCTTCTTTGTGACAGCCCCTGAAGTATCAGAAGACTGCTATCATGTCACCCCTGGTCCTTCTTTTCATCAGACTAGACCAGGGGTCAGCAACCTTAAACCCTCAAAGAGCCACAAAGGTCCTAACCGGAAGCCCCCCATTCAATTCTGGAGCCAACCGGAAGTCCAGTTCCCCCACAATAGAATCTCATCCTAGTGTGATGTCCTTTTTCCTCTACCTGTCCTAATCAAAAGCCCTATCAATTATGAAGCCAATCAGAAAACCCACCCCTTGCCATAGAGTCTCCTCCTGGCATGCCATGCTTCCCTCCTCCCACAAACCAGAAGCTCCTCTCAAAATTGTGTCGCCGACCAGCAACAGGGAGCTGCAGCAGAGGGATGAAAGAGCCACATGCGGCTCCAGAGCCGTGGGGTTGCTAACCCCTGGACTAGACATACCCAGTTCCTGCAACCGTTCTTCATATGTTTTAGGCTCCAGTCCCCTAATCAACTTCATTGCTCTTCTCTGCACTCTTTCTAGAGTCTCAACATCTTTTTTATATCATGGCAAGCAAAACTGGATGCAGTATCCATGGAATGAAATAAATGCAGTAAAATCATTTACTTTAGATTAAGTGTCCTGCCATCCCACATTAAGTGTCATGAGTTGACAACAACTAACCCAGACCTTGGGAGATATAGAAACCCTCCCGATAAGGCAGAGGTCTTCAAACTTGGCAGTTTTAAGACTTGTGAAGTCCACAAGTCAAAGCTGCCAAGTTTGATGACCTCTGCGATAAGGAATGCATGCATGGCACAATGTAAGAGTACAAGTGGAAGAAAAGAACATGATGTTAACTAACCAAGAGAGGGAGTACAATCAGGCCATATTACTACAATGGAAGAATTTTTTTTTTCTTTTTTCCAACAGACCCAAATTTTCAAAATGTTTGAGGTGACTGTCCAAGCTGTACTAAATATGGTGAAAGTATGTAGACTGGAAAATAAGATCCTTCGGGATGTGTGTTCTTTTCAATAAATGTGGGGAAAGCTAGAAAATGAACAGAGACAAGCTCTTCTTTAGAAGAGCACTTGACGGCCGTGACCGGGAGGATTTTTCATCAGGTTCGCCTGATCCGCCAGTTGCGTCCCTTTCTAGATCGGGACTCCCTACGCACAGTCACTCACGCCCTCGTCACCTCTCGTCTGGACTATTGTAACACTGGCGCAGAGTGTGGCCGCGCGGGTGGTTATGGGAGCGACATGGAGTTCCCATGTAACACCTGTCCTGTGTGAGCTGCACTGGCTCCCGGTGGTCTTCTGGGTGCGCTTCAAGGTTTTGGTTATCATCTTTAAAGCATTCCATGGCTTAGGACCTGGTTATCTATGGAACCGCCTGCTACCACCAATAGCCTCCCACCGGCCAGTACGCTCCCATAGAGAGGGGCTCCTCCGGGTGCCGTCGGCCAAACAATGTCGACTGGTGGCCCCTAGGGGGAGAGCCTTCTCTGTGGGGGCACCTACGATCTGGAACGAGCTCCCCCAGAGATACGGAGGATCCCGGATCTGGGCACCTTCTGTCGCGCGCTCAAGACTCTCTTATTTCATCAAATTGGCCTGGCCTAAATCTTCTCCCCTTTTAAATGTAAATTTTAATTTGTTTTTAAATTATTGGGTATTTTAAATTTGTTTCAGCCAAATTATTTAATTCGTTTTTATTCTATTTTAAATTTTTGTATTTATGTGTTTTATTCTGTGGCTGTTCACTGCCCTGAGTCCTTTGGAAGTAGGGTGGTATAGAAATCCAATAAAATAAATAAATAAATAAATGATGGTCAATTGAGAATCACATAAAGTTCCTGATGTTCATTAGTCAAAGAGGGAAACAGGCTTGTTGAGCATCACCAGCTGGCTACACCATCAGATATATTCACAGATCTCATGATAAAAGGTATAATAACTCAGCTAAACTGATTTTTTTCCCCATGATGAGGATAGTCTGCCAACAGCCAAAAAAAATGCACAGGGTGAAGACTCTCCTAAGATCACTCTCTCCTTCAACAAAGTGGACTTAGGGCTAATTCTCAATGGTAAGGCAGAATAAAAATTTGTATAAGAACTTACCGTAATTTGTAAATTTTATTCAAAGATCAATCAGGAAGGATTTGAAATTCAAAACATCTGAACGTGAAAGAAAGCAACACTGGCCGATTGAACTATCCTAGAGAAAGCTGCAAACACTTTATTCTGAAAATCTGCATTTGAATTTTTCTAAATTCAACCAGGCTTGAGATGTTGAATTAAGGTTGACCAACATACTTTTCTTTAGACACCACAGTCTATTACATCATGGTCTGCTGCTTATAAAAAGAAATATTTACATCAATTAAAAGTTGCCTCGGTGGAAAAAAAAAAGGAAAATGGATTTCTCCTATTTTCTAATAATAATGTGTTCTAATAAAAATGCCAGTCGGAATTCTGGCAACATATCTCCTCTGCTTGCCCAGGCTGATGTAATGAGATGAAGCCATTTTCGTAGACAGTCCGGCCCATCTTCCAGGAGTTGTCCTGGATTCTTAGCACAGTCCTCTTACATTCAGATAGCATGCCATGGGGAAGAAGCCAGGGGTGGGCTCCTGGGGGTTCGGCAGGGTTCGAGTGATCCTCTACCCAAGGATCGCTGGGCTTCGGCAAACCCCCAAATGCCACCCCTGGCTGGCCATGCCCACCCTGCCCCACCCCTCCCAGGAGTCTCCATGTGGCCCGTTCATCATTCCAGGTAAGTGCAGGGGCCACACAGAGGGTCTGGGAGAGTGAAAAATGGGCCTCCCGGAAGTTCCAGAAGTCCAGAAATGGGCCTGTTTCCAGCCTCCAGAGGGCCGCCGGACCCCAGGGGAAGTTTTTTTCCCTCCCAGAGGCCCAAGGAAAGCCTCCAGAGCCTGGGGAGTGTGAAAAATGCCCCCTGCACCATGGTGCAGGCGGCCAACTAGGTCACGCCCACATGGCCACGCCCAGCCAGCAACGGGGCAGTAAACCCATTGCTAAAGGATCTGAAGCCCACCCCTGGAAGAACCCCTACCATCTCCAGCAGATGGGCTTTTAATGTCAAATCAAAAAACACTGCAAGGGTCAGCTTGAGAAAAAGGGCACAACATAATGGATCTATATACGTAGGTTTAGGAGTACAATATTCATATTTTATTTAGCATAATCCTAAGGAATTTCTGAGGATGTCATTATGTATTTATCCTGGAACCCAAGGAAAGCACAATCTTCGCTGAGGGTTTTGCACTTGTTTTCTAAGTATTGAAGGATATTCGAGGCAATAAAATGGTATAAACATTAGCACAGCGATGTAATCTCTCTGGCTTCTTCAGGTGAAGATCCCTAAGTCCTTCTGCCACACCACAACAGTGTGATCAACATTGCTATTTTTCAGTGGATCCCATCATGATGGTGCAATCAAAGTTTCACCTGTTTATTATGTACATCGCATCCTTTAGGATGACTTTTTTAAAACCCTGGATTCTATGTTGACATGCAGGAGCCAGATGTCTCTGCATAATGGGAGAGAAAGGCAACAATGGCACTCCCTCCCATTTTAAGAACTCACCTGAGAGTGAAGTTATGAATTGGCAGCTGTGCTGGTGGTAAGAGCTATGCCATTCCCTCTTGCATTTCTGCAAGTTAATGACTCCACCCAAGGAGAAGAAGAAGTTGGCTCTTTATAAGGAGCTTGTGTGATAGCAGCATGATGAAAGAGAAGACACTGGTGAGGACACAGGGATATGGTGCCAAATGAAAGAACACCTGAAACGATGAGTTTTTCAAAAGAGACAAGAATAAAGGGCAAAAGTCAAGGGAAGCTGAAGACTCAAACAATGTTGAATGGAGCAGCAGCTACATCACTAGCAGAAGTTAGAATGACTAGGCTAGTGAAAACCCAAATAAGGCATCAGCAGTAAAAGGCAGGACTGGATTGATAGCACCGGTGGAAAGCAAAAAGGCCCTTGGCAAGTTTAGTTTTGAATAACATTTTTGGATTTGAAAAATCTTGGCAGAGTCTGATGTAATTAATATTTGGTTAGAGGACCCCCAGAATTCCCCAAAACTAAAGGCCAGCTTGGAAAGTTGAAAAAAATGTCCTGGATGAATTTATATTTATTATATAAAGATTACTTTATATTTTTATATTTATAGTTTGCCGTGAAAGCAACTGCCTGCAAAGCAGGGGTGAAATGCTCTCGGTTTGGTCCGGTTTGCCCAAACCGGTAGTAAAAAATGTTTTTTAAAAAAGTTCAGACAATCAGCTGAGCAACGCGCGATCGTCGGAACTTTTTTTTTTACTTTTTAGTTATTTTTTTACTACCGGTTCTCTGGAACCGGTAGTAAAAATACTTTTAAAAAGTAAAAAAAAAAAGGCTCTGACGATCACAGGTATGCCGCATGATCATCAGAGCCTTTTTTTTTACCTTATAAAAGCATTTTTTTACAACCTACTCGGGCAAATAGGTTGTAAAAAATGCTTTTAAAAGTAAAAAAAAGCTCTGACAATCGCGCACCACAGCTGTGATCATCAGCCTTTTTTTACCTTTCAAAACCATATTTTTACAACCTATTCGCCTGAATAGCTTGTAAAAAAATGCTTTTAAATTTTTTTTAAAAAGGCTCCGAAGATCGCAGGCTACAGCTGATCACACATACCCTTGCACGCTTTTCTACTTACCCCATGCCCCATGCGTGCACTGCGCATGCACACACACCTCGCATTTGGTGCATGGTGGGCATTGCGCATGCGTGCACGCAGCACGCATTTGGCACACAGCACACATGCGCAGCCAGCGAACCAGTAGTAAACTGGCTCAGATTTCACCACTGCTGCGAAGGCTCCTGAATTGGGGCTGAAAGGTGAAAGCGGAAGCAGTATGCTCTGTCCCATATTTGAGTAGATAAGATTGCCCTGATAGACCGGTCTCACCGGAAAAAGCACTTGTCCTGGAATGAAGTTAAACTACTTCTATATATGTATACTAGTAAAACTTTATAGACATCATTGTTGGGAGTCAAGCTTGATGCAAAGGAAAAGAAGTTATTACGATTGGTCTTTGGCATTTTTGTCTACCTATTGAGACCTTCCTAAAAACCTGGGATATGCAGAAGTTGTTTGATGATGTTAAAGGTATCGTCACAAAATGTAAACTGCTCTAAGTAAACCTGCCTTTTGCAATTGACTTACGATTTTGTCAAAGCTGATAGTTTTCAAGTGGTGCTGCAGAGGTTTTGGGATTTGCACCTAAGGTGCCTATTACTATTGGTAGTATTTTTGCTTGCTTTTGTTACATTTGTTCTACTTCTATGTGCCAGGTACTTGTCTGTTTTAATTCTTACTGCTTAATTGTTTAAGCTACTCAATAAATCTATATGTGTCTGGATCTAGGACAGGATCATCTAAGCTTGTTATAAAATATATACTTCCACTCCTGTCCACTTTTGACATGTTCATACATCACTAGCTTTAAACCTGACTTGTAGAGATTACTTTTTGTAGTAATGTATCAACTTCTAAGGTAAAACAATCTCCCAACTCAAAAGTTCTCTAGGAATGCCCAAACACTTAAAACAGGGATGTCAAACACAAGGCCCATGGACCACATCTGGCCCACAATGTGGTCGGATCTGGCCCATGGGGCCATCGTGGAAAAGGTAAGGGGCCAGCCTGCATTGCTTCGGCCTGGTCTACCCAATGCAAAGAGGAAACATGCCAGCAGTTTGGGGAGTGGCATCAAGCTGGCCACACCCACCCAGTTAGCCACACCTACCATCAACCATGCCCACCTAGCTCCCTGAGGTCAACCACAGCGCTGATGCGGCCCTCAATGAAATTGAGTTTGACACCCCTGACTTAAAAGAACAAAAATCTCCTCATTAGTTGATATTTAGAGTTTCCTATGATGTAGCAGTACAATGAAGAAAAATAGATTAATGTTATTTAATCTATCCATGTCAGGAAATATAACAGATGAGGCTAAAGAATGTGCAAGTAGTAGGCTCGAGCAGGGAGGATGGAAGTAGAAATACAGACCACAAAAGACTTCTTTGTAGAGCAGTCAGCCATTAAATCAATGAATATTTAGGGATGGAGTGTAGAGTAATAAATGACACTCCAAAATATGCATCATCAACTTATAGATGGTTAGCCACTTTGCAGATAACTGTTCTTTATTTTGTATTACAGATATTAAGGGGAAAAATGGATGATGTGCGTTCTTATAAAATGGATGGAATATGATTCTGTTTATGAAAGCTTGACAGAGGGCGAAATAAATGTTTATATATTTATTTATATATATATATATATATGTATGTATGTAGGTCTTTGGTTATTCGGGTTTTCTCCCACGTAAAATTGGAAGTGTCTTGGCAATTTTACGCGGGAGAAAACCCGAATAACCAAAGACATACAAACACCTGCGAAAACCTCAGAAAACATAGCTTACGTAGGTAAAACCTGGCTAGAAAGAATATGCACATAAAAGCCTACGAAAAAGAATATATATATGCGACTGCTTGAAGGTTCCTGGATTGGAACTGAAAGGCGAGGACGTTTCGACGAAGTCCCACTCGTCATCTTCAGGCTGGTGTCTTCGGCTTTGTGCTTGTGCGAGGAAAGCTTTCCTTGCATAGGCATGAAGCCGAAGACACCAGCCTGAAGATGACAAGTGGGACCTCGTCGAAACGTCGCCAAGATACTCTCAATCTTACACGAGAAAAGACCCGAATACACCAAAACTTGCATATATATATATATCTCCCCAGGCCTTGACCTAATACTTGGAGTTGCAATAAAATTGGTGAAAGGCCTATCAAGAAAAAGAAATAGTGACAATCTATGACTCAACTGAAATATTAGTCATAGGAAGCCAACAAAAGAGCAGCCAGTAATTAAACGTGGCATTTGAAGGAAAAGGTGAGATAAAGAACACATTATTACAGTGAAATACAATAAATGACTAAGCCCCAAATCCTTAGGTTACACAGATTTTATTACATTTCAGTAAATTCAGGAAGAATTCATTTGGGTACTCAGTCTCATTGTTTGCCTTAACTCTTGAAGGATTGGGATATTTGACATACAAATATCTCCATGTGCTAAAAGGGATTTTGCTCAGTTGCCAAGTGAATTCAGAACACCAGAGAGATTGAGATCCAAAACCAAAAATGGATTAAATCATTCACCTTTTAAGACCCAAAAGTTTTTATTTATAGACAACTATGTCAAAGAAGTAAAATAATTACAATTTCAGGATGTGGATTAATAAATGGATTTCAGAACTATCTATCTATCATCTATCATCTATCATCTATATCTATCTATCTATCTATCTATCTATCTATCTATCTATCTATCTATCATCTATCAATAGTGTTAGCTCCAAGGTACTGAATAACTGTCTGTCCAGCCTAATGTTGTTGTTGTTAGTCTCAAAGTTGTGTACGACTCATCGTGACCCCATGGACAATGTTCCTCCAGGCCTTCCTGTCCTCTACCATCCCACAGAGCCCATTTAAGCACACCGACTGCTTCAGTGACTCCATCCAGCCACCTCATTCTCTGACGTCCCCTTCTTCTTTTGCCCTCAATCGTTCCCAGCATTAGGCTCTTCTCCAGTGAGTCCTTCCTTCTCATTTGGTGGCCAAAGTATTTGAGTTTCATCTTCAGGATCTGGCCTTCTAAAGAGCAGTCAGGGTTGATCTCCTCTAGGACTGACCGGTTTGATCGCCTTGCAGTCCAAGGGACTTGCAGGAGTCTTCTCTAGCACCATAGTTCAAAGGCTTGACTTCTTTGGCACTCAGCCTTCCTTATGGTCCAACTTTCACAGCCATACATTGCAACTGGGAACACCATCGCCTTGACTATGCGCACTTTTGTTGTCAGGGTGATGTCTTTGCTTTTTATTATGCTGTCTAGATTTGCCTTAGCTTTCCTTCCCAGGAGCAAGCATCTTTTAATTTCTTGGCTACAGTCCCCATCTGTGGTAATCTTGGAGCCCAGGAAAATAAAATCTGTCACTACCTCCATTTCATCCCCATCTATTTGCCAGGAATTGAGAGGGCCGGATGCCATGATCTTAGTTTTCTTAATGTCGAATTTCAAGCCCGATGTTACCTCCTGCAAATGGCTGCTTAGATCAAACTCTTTCATTTTACTATTATTTTTTAACTGGGCATGCTGCACATAGAATATGGGATCATCTGCAGGCAAAACATAGGCTTTATTTATTATGAAATTTATTAGAGCTGCTTAACATAAATGAACTTATAACAAATCTATAAACCGTAAGCAAAATTAGACAATTTTCTCACCCCTTAAACCTTCAGAAGATCTACCAGACTACAATTGGTGAAAATAATAGTATAGTGTGTAACCATCTGGAGGCAGGAAATGCACAAAAATTGCAGTGTAAACCTCAGAAAAAGCTTATCAGTTCTTTTAGAGAAAATACCCTGAGTGTCTACCACAAACAGTAACAGAATGTTGTTTTGTATATGTGTAACCCAATCAACCTATTTTATCTCATTCCATCTACTGTATCTCGTGCCCATCTTATAAATGGGAGGGTAGAGCCATGGGTACTGTAAATACAGTTTGCCCACTTCCTCCAATAACACAAACCAGGATTTTCAGTGAATTATTATTTCTTATTTATTGATTAAACTAAAATAATAATAAAAAATAAAATTTCAGTAAATGGAAAGCGAGAAGATACCAACGAATTCAGCTGAAATTGGCAAGACTTAGAAATTTGTATGACTTAGCATAGCCTTTTTGCCTGCCTTATTAAAATGTAATTGTTTCATTTCAGGCATTATCCAATCTTTTTTTTTTTTTTAAATCCACATTAAAATAAATTTTTAAAAGCCTCTGTTCTAATGTCTGCTGCTCACAATCTCTTTCGGATAATAGATATATTTCAATAGAAGCTGTTTGGATAAGGGCTTAACTCAGGCCTTTAAAAGCCAAGTATAGATTTCATTAATAGCTCAAGGAACAGGGTCTGAAATCAATGTTAAATGAATACTGCTTCACTTTAAAACTGGAGATGTGTTTGTTCATTTTATGGGGCAGCCGCAGCTCCAATGAAGAGGCTCTTGATAGAAGCAGGAGTCTAAACTATGTCTAAATTCATAGCAATGGTAAAGCCATGGTTGCCAGAAGGGAAGGAGTAGATGTTATATGCAGGGGTGTACTTCAAAAATTTTAGCAAGGGGTTCTCTGCCCGGTTGCTGGATGGGCGTGTCCATGATGGGCATGTCCTAGTCAGCCTCCTGCACCATGGCTCCAGAGGCTTTCCTCGAGCCTCTGGGAAGGCAAAAACAGCCTCCCCAGACTCCAGAGGCCCTCTGGAGGCCAGAAACAGCCCCATTTCCACCCTTCCTGAACTTCCAGGAGGCCCGTTTTTCGCCCTCCCTGAGCCTCCACGCACCTCTGCACTTACCTGCATTCAAAACAGGCCATGTGGGGACTCCTGAGAGGGGCGGGGTGGGGTGGCAAGGCCAGCCAGGAGTGGGATTTGAGGGTTCTCTGAACTGTACAGAATCTTAGCTAGAGGTTCTCCCAAACCCTTCGAACCCCCAGCAGCCCACCCCTAGTTATATGTAAATGCAAGTGATAAGATATGTAGAAGGGGATGATTTTGAATCAACTGGAGAACCACTGGAGGAAACTAATAATGGTCCCCAATTGTTGTGTGCTCCTTTCTAATGACATTATCTCCTTTTTCTTAGTCTGTCAGAACCGGAAATTTTGAGCAGTTCGGAGAACCGGTAGCGGAAATTTTGAGTAGTTCGGAGAACCAGCAAATACCACTTCTGGCTGGCCCCAGAGTTGGGAGGGAATGGAGATTTTGCAATATCCTTCCCCCAGGAGTGAAAAGGGAATGGGGATTTTGCAGTATCCTTTCCCTGGAGTGGGGTGGGAATGGAGATTTTGCAGTATCCTTCCCCTGCCATGCCCACCAAGCCACACCACGCCCACCAAGTCACGCCTACAGAACCGGTAATAAAAAAAAAATTGGATTTCATCACTGATACATACTACTTGTTAGGTATTAATACTTCAATAAACATTACTTTTTTCTATTCTTTCCTGAATGTATTAACTTTTGTGACGTGGGGTTTTTTTCATAGTTTATTTCTGAAATGTTTCCAAGTTCTTTGATTTACCCACATGCAGAACATGACAAAACTCCAAAACCAGACAATCTGAGTCCTGTTTGAAATCACCTTAATGTTTTAGTGTTGCAGGATGAGATTCACTAACCCATGTCCCCTTGGTTTCAAAGGGCAAAAGCATTTTATTGCGGAGTCAAGAGCTGGTTTTCAAAATTCATGACTTAGAATCCCCAGGAGGGAAAATTGTGATCTATTAAAAATCGCTGGGCGATTTTATTTATTTTATTGACTTCTGAGGAGATGAGGCTGGAATTTTCAAAAAGACATAAGGTGATACATGCCAGAATAAAAGAACATTATTGATTGTATCTTTGATTTTTTTTAAAAAAAAACCACTAAAGTTTATTGCACTTGTCTTGTTTCAAAAAAAAAGCTGGAGACGATGTAATTGACCATGTCAGATCTGGAAGCAACAAGAATCAGCACAACTGAACAACTAGCAAGATACTAGAGGTCTGTCTGGATCACCTAACTCAGGCAACTTGGTCTGTCAACTGTTATGGAAAATCTTGTTTTTTTCACATAGGGTGAGAAAGTAAATAGTAGATTGGGTTAAGGATGCAAGAGAATGAATGTACAGATTTCTTTCAGGATGAAATGTATTTACTCTACAACCCTTCCTTAAGAATTAACTTCCTTAATAATTCACATAAACTTTGATGGGATTCATCAAATGAATGCTGTTTACAACGAGTAAAATTAGAGTAATCCACACATTTCTAGTAGGAATAGAAATTTGCCACAAGTTTAATAGGAGCAGTAAATAGTAAATTGCATTGCAACAGATTCCAACCCTAGCAAAAGCAAAAGTTGTTAATGAAATTCCTCCTTTTTTTTTCTTCACAGATTACCAATTCTTCACAGAATTTTTTTCTTCACAGATTAACACAGACGCTATAGAGCACTGCACACCAAGACAACTAGACACAAGAACAGTTTTTTCCCGAACGCCATCAGTCTGCTAAAAAAATAATTCCCTCAACACTGTAAAACTATTCATTAAGGCTGCATTACTATTACAATTAGTCTTCTCATCGTTCCTATCTCCCATCTCCTCCCACTTATGACTGCATGACTGTAACTTTGTTGCTTGTATCCTTACGATTTATATTGATATTGATTGTTTCCTAGTATAATTTGATTGCTTATTTGTACCCTATGACTATCATTAAGTGTTGTACCTTATGATTCTTGACGAATGTATCTTGTCTTTTTATGTACACTGAGAGCATATGCACTTGTGTGTCCAATCACACTTGGCCAATAAAGAATTCTATTCTATTCTATTCTATTCTATTCTATTCTATTCTATTCTATTCTATTCTATTCTATTCTATTCTATTCTATTCTATTCTATTCTATTCTATTCTATTCCAGTCCATGATCCATGCATCATCACTTCACAAAGTGCATTTAAGACAATTGTGCCTGGCCACCTCATGGAAGGAGAGAATCCCAAGAGGCAGGATGAGGTAAGAGCTCCTATCAGCTCAACAAGAAATATGCTAAAAGCATTTTCTCTGGAGCAAAAATTGAACTTTAACTCCCACACAAGTCCGTGACATCAGAAGGACTCAGGGGGGCAATGCTGATCTCAATTCAGAACTGCTCCTGTGTATAGAATGGACTGCACTTGAGATGATTATTAATAGACTTTCCTGAATCTATAACTCAGGGAGAAGGTCATGAGCTTCTACTTTTGTTAACATCTCTTTTTACATAATCCATTTTTTATATGTTCAAGTTTTTTCACTAATTATTCTCAAGTTACTGTATATTGCTCCTCTTTGAAAGTGCTCAGCAGCTTGCTGTTATGTACATCTTCCCAGTGTTTCTCATCAAGAGAAACCAGCTTGTTTTTATGTCACAGTGATGCTAAAAACAAACACATTTCCTATCTTTCCCCATTTTTGTTTTGGTTTCCTTTGAAGATCACCAGGGATTAGAGGTGGAACATCAAAGAACATGTCCAGTTAGTTCAGACAAAATCAGGGGAAATATATGTAACTCAAAACCAGAGCTTGCATCACTGGGACGATCAACAATTCTTTAAAAAGTACATGAACAGGATTGAATTAGTTCACCCTTTTGCCGTGAAAAAGATGAATGATTCATAATTACTCATCTCATTTCATTCAAGAGATAATTTGCGGCATAGCAGAAAACTAAGAAGCCTCACACTCAGAAGGAGTGTGCAGAATGCATACACAACAGATGAAGCCAAGGGACAAAATGTGCATCACAACCTCATGATGAAACCACATTACTTAGCACTTGTACGTGAGGTCATCATGCAAGTGCAAAATCCAGGGTTTGCATCATGACATCATAACACACATTTCATTGTTTTTTGTATCATTGCTGATCACCTATAATGGCCAACTATATTCTCATTTGGGAAAAATCTTTATTCATAATCACAAACTGTGTAAAATAACAATATATTGAAAATTCTGCTGGGTCAGACTAGGGGCTTACCTAGTTTAGCATTCTGCATCGTACGGTAGGCAATCAAATGAGAAGCAGGGGGTGCCTTTTCCAGTGGGACCGGTCCACCAGGGCAACCTGGTCTACCCAACTATAGGACGGCACACACTGCCTCCACCCTCGTCCTCCAACCCCAAATCCAGGAGCCTTCACAGGCAGTTGCCTTCACGACAAACTATTTCCATGTTGAATTTATGTTTACCGACAAAGAAATAAAAGGAGACTAGTATAGATTTATTTCAAGCTATTTACTGGGTTTGAATCCCAGAAGGGGATGGCTAGCTGATGAGAGCTAAATAGCTTGAAATAGATCTATACTAGTCTCCCTTTATTTCTTTGTTGGTAAACATAAATTCAACAATCAAATGAAAAGTTAACACTCATGAATAAGAGGACACTGGTTCTCTTTCAAGCCTTGCATCCCAGCAGTTGATAGATAGGAAGTTGCCTGTAATTCAAGAGGGAATATACTGTACAGCCATCAAGATTAATTCCCTTTAATAGTGTATCAAGATAACATCCAAATGTTCTACTCATAGATGACTCTGAGAAAGATCTCACGCTAGTGTTCGGCTACCTTTCTTACATCAGATGGGAAGCAGCATAGTAATTACAGAATAAAATGGGCAGGAAAAATGGGCTTCGCAGATCAAAATAGCACATGGTTGTTGTGCAATCGATTCAACCTACTGGGAATTCACTCAAAATGAAAAGAAAGTTATTTTAAAAAATGGAATCCACCAAGACTTAGTGACTTAATTGCTTGTATTGCTAATACAGACAACTCGTGATTCATGTTCTGTATTAAGAATTTCCTCACTACTCTCTTGAGGGTATAAGTCAGAGGTCCTTAGGTTCCTCTTTTGTGTTTTGCTTATTGCTTTAGACTGAAGCCTCATTGTGTGCATTTGATAAGAACATAAGAGCATCAGAAGAAACCTGCTAGATGCAACCACATCACCTATCTAATCCAGCATTGTATTCCCCAGTAGGGCATTAGAGCAGCAGCAATCTGCTCCTGTTCTGTGGATGTCCATGTTTATCCTTATGCGTTTCTTTGTTTAATGCAGCCTTTTAAACTAACACGTAAAATCAACTATTTTAAGAAATTGGAGAATTGAGCTGAAGTTTTCCATTCTCCAATAAAACTGTAAGAGACACTTTAGAATATCAAACAGCTGGAGTCGCTACTGTGAACAGATTCATTATTCCAGAATATCTCTGCTGAGTATCAAACTCATGGAATTGGAAAGCCTAACAAAATGGATTTGCCAAGCATTCTTAAGGCTGTGATTTTAATTAATGTAATTAAATTTTAAAAGGGTGTGCTCTTCAATGTAGACAGATTTATTTATAAGTTTCAGCATTTTGGAATATTTGGAATAAATTAAATGTATGTTTGAGTCACAATGAGCCATATTTTCATTGTCTGATGAGATGAACCACATTCCCTAAAATGTTGCCTATAGTGGTAATATTCATAACTTAAAAAGAAGATATTCAGTCTCACCAAGATCATGTTTCATGTTGTATTTTACATTGGTAAGAGACTATTGACCTTGGAATTTTGGTGGTCGCTTTTCCAGCATATCTGGAAGACATCAAACAGAGGAAGAAGAATGTGTGTTATAATTTACTGTGCTGCTGTTGTTTTATCTGATAAATTTGTTTTATCTATTAAACTTTGGGAAGCTCTAAGCAGGAATAAATAATCTTTGGATGGTTGGACACACTTAAAATTTTGCAGAAGGCAGGGTGCGTTGATTGGGGCAGTGAGCCGTGGTGGTGCAGTGGTTAGAGTGCAGTACTGCAGGCTTCTTCTGCTGGCTGCCTGCAATTTGGCAGTTCAAATCTCACCAGGCTCAAGGTTGACTCAGCCTCTCATCCTTCCTTTGCTAGATGGGTTCTGTCTGGACATTTTTGTTTTTTTCTTCAGTGCTTCAAGGAGTTTCTTATTTTGAAGAAGCTCAAGAATTGTTGTGTATTCTTCAATACATAAAGAAAACAGAGAGGTATTAGTGCAGTATTTCTCAACCTTAGCTATTTTAAGGTGTATGGACTTCAACCACCCCAAATACCCCTGCCAGGATTTTAAGGATCCTAAGGTTGGGAAACACACTGGTGCAGTGTGTTAGGATTTTTGATACAGATTTGATGTAAACAAGTGAGTTTTATTATTTGCAAATCTTGCATGTTGGAGTGCTTGTGGAGCTATCACTTTTGAATCTGTGTCTCACTGTACTGTTTACATTTCTTTATGGAGATTTGCTTGCCAGGAGCGAGAATTCAAGGCAAGAGTGAGCCTAAGGTAGTGTTCTTATTTTTATACTGTTGACCAGGGGTGTCAAAATCACATTGTCATGGTGTCATCACATGACGTATCATGACTTTTTCCCTTTCGCTAAACCAGGTGTTTGCATCTGGCCCGTGGGCCGCGAGTTTGACACCCCTGCTGTTAGCTATAAGTTTTATTCTGTTCACTTGTGTCATTGTACAATGGGTCTTTGAATTGTGATAGCACCTTCTCAGAAATATTTTTTTTAATTGTTGCACGAGTATCATATAAAGTATCATTCTCAGAAGAGCTGAGAGACATGTTAACAAACCTGCCAGTCCAGAAAGCAAGTGGTCAAATGACGGGATTTTCAGTGTTTATCAAAAGTTTACTTTTTTGTTTTTAAAAGTTTCTATTTTTTAGATGACACAATTTCTCTAGAGGCTCTTTGCCAGATTGTTTGAGGCTGATCTTTCAATTTTCCAGTTGTTTCTGCCTTATGAGAAATACAGAAAGAATATGCAAACTGTTATCAAGGTTTTGATCCTCTGTGACTGAAATATTGCAGGATTAATGTTCTCTAAAGGGTCATAATACCTTTCCCATGTTCACACCATTCTGGAAAAAAATATGAAGCAACCTCGGGCATTTTGTTGCTCCCCCGTTAAATCTGATTGACAAGCTTTTTTTATTAAATAAAAGTCATTGAGGTAAGGGCAATACATCTCTGGGGAAATGTCTTTCAGTGAGTTTAAATTGAATCCTGCTGCCTTTGAATGTCAGAATGTAATCATATCTTAGGAAGGAAGAAAGAAAGAAAGGGAGGGAGGGAGGGAGGGAGGGAGGGAGGAAGGAAGGAAGGAAGGAAGGAAGGAAGGAAGGAAGGAAGGAAGGAAGGAAGGAAGGAAGGAAGGAAGGAAGGAAGACTCAGATATGTAGAACACATTAGCCAAAATATTAATGTGATGAAATCAAAGTGGGATCAGTGTTTCCAGTAATCTTGTTCGTGGGGGAAGTGGCCATTTTTTTTCTTGATGTTATGATTCCCAAAATAAGCTTGTGTGTGTGTTTTTTCTTTTGAAAAAAATATGTCAGTGTTCCTCAGGACTTTTCTCTGAAAATTTGATGGCATCATAAGAGGGCAAGGGAGGAGGGACAACAAAGTAGCTTTATGAGCTTCTGACCTGCTGCTTACTTCACCCTTACTTTAATTGCTTTTCGTTTGACCTTGGGATTTAAGAAAAAAACTTCTGAAAGAAGTTGTAGGCGCTTTTACTCTGGTAGTAGAAAAGTGAAGTGGAGTTATTAAAATAGAAGCCTACGTTTTCATGTAGTCATCGTTGGAATTGCCAACCTTTTGTTGGAGTTTCGTTCTTGTCTTCTGCTTTTAGTGCTAACCGTTATTTTGAAAGTCACTAAAAATAAGAGTTCCTTCTTTTGATTGCAGAATTTGGCAGTTCTTTACTGTAAAAAGTTTGCCAAATCTTTTCCTATCAATTGAAAAGTTCCAACTAGGAAGGATGATCATGGGATACAAAGCTGACAAAGTACTCATAAAATATACCTGCAAATCAGAGAATGCCAAACATTTATTTCATTATATATCTTTATTGCAAATTCTATTGTATATTCCAGTTTTGAGATCTCAGGGTAGATTAGATTAGGGTTGGAGTTTATAACTATGAATAACATTCTGCAAAGGTGTCAGAACGAGTCTCTCAAGAGATGCCCTCCACCTGCCTAATCCAATGCTAAATAACTATTTTCCCCCTCTTTTAATATTTGTCATTATCATTCTATAATTTTGAAAATTTTAGCCTTGATTTAATTTTTAATTCCTAATGTTAATTTCCAGAGCAGAATGCTCTAGATCAGAAGTGTCATACTCAAGGCCTGGGGGCCAGATCCAGCCCATGGGGCAGTGGTGAAATCTGAACCGGTTTACTACCGATTTGCTGGCTGTGCATGCGCGCACTGAATGTGCATAGGCAGTGTGCACCATGCACCAAATGCATAGTGCATGCGCATGCAGTGCACGCCAAAAGGAGGCATGGGGTAAGTAGAACAGCGTGCGGGGGGGGTTGATCAGCTGTGGCGTGCGATCTTTTTCTTTACTTCTAAAAGCTTTTTTTTTACAACCTATTCGGCCGAAAAGGTTGTAAAAAAAATGCTTTTTTAAAAAAAAAAATTTTTTAAGACAAAAACAAAACATAAAAGCATCATCATTTCAAACAATTACAGACAGTGTGTCGATCGGTTAACATTCTTTTGTGCATGATCCCATTTCCAGAATACTACTTTGTAACACACGCTTATATCTCATAAAAAAGAACTTCACATATTTTATCACTACATCAACCTCATATTTCATATTTCATGAAATAAATAAATAAAACATGGAGATGTTTTATTATCTGTCCATTGATAAAACAAATCCCATATCAAATAATATTGTTTATCTTCCTGTTCTCTAATTTCAAGTGTCAATTTACTCATTTCAGCACATTCCACAATTTTCATAATCACCTCATCATCGGTAGGTAACTTCTCTCCTTTCCAATTTTTAGCAAATACAATTCTAGCCACTGTTAAAATATTCACAATTAAATATTGCAATTCTCTATTGTATGTTTCTGGTAAAATCCCTAATAAAAATATCTCTGGTTTAAAGTCAATGTGTTTCTTTATCATTTTTTCCAACCACGTGTGAAAGTAAAAAAAAAAAGCTTTGACAATCACGTGGCTCAGCTGGGATCGTCACAGCCTTTTTTTATCTTTTAAAAGCATTTTTTAAAAGAAGCGGCAAGAGGGCAACTGGGCGATTGGGTGGGCATGGGTCGGGGGGCGGGGATTTTTACTACCAGTTCTCCAAACCACCCGATGCCATCACTACCATATAGGCTGATCCGGTCCAAACCGGAAGCATTTCACCCTTGCTGTGGGGTGCTTAGATCTGGCCCAGATCTGCCACAGAGAGGAGGGCTATTTTCCAAGGCCTCTGAAGGCTAGACAAGGAATAATGGATGGAAACTGATCAAGGAGATATAAATTTTCTGACAGTGAGAACAATCAACCAATGGAACAGTTTGCCTTCAGAAGTTGTGGGAGCTTCATCACTGGAGGCTTTCAAGAAGAGGTTGGATTGCCATTTGTCAGAAATGGTGTAGGGTCTCCTGCTTGGGCGGGGGGTTGGACTAGATGACCTACAAGGTCCCTTCCAACTCTGTTAATCTGTAATCCAAGGTCAAAGAGCACCAAGGACCCATATAATTAAACTAATGCATAAACAATGGAGGAGTTCAATGAGAAGAAGCTGTTAAGAAATTATAGATTGTCATTACCAATTGCAGTTCTCCAGGGTAGTAACTGTGACATATCACTTTTCCTTTATTTGTTTTTCTTTTGTTGCTTTTTTTATAGCAGATTTTCACTGATTTTAATGAAAAATTCTCCCTTTCCAGTAGCATGAGGTTTACTTTTATCTATTCTGAGGGATATTTATTATTTGATTTTATCTTTTATTTAGAAACAAAATGGTGGCTCTATAGGTCTTTTTTTCTGGGCTCCTCTCTATCAAAGTAACAGCATTTGCTAGGCAAACTATTTATTATGAAATTTGTCAGTCAATAATATTGGCTTCTAATGGGCCATTTGGCTAATCTAACACACTTCCATGTAAATACTAGGAATGATGAGTGACTATAACAGTTTATTCTCATCTCTGCAAACAGAAATCAATATCTGGGATAAGGATAATAGATTGAAACAAACAGTAGAAATGTTTGCAGAAATTAGTAAGCAGCTGAAAGTATACAGGAAATTGAAAAATCAAAATAAACCAGTGGTGTTTATCTGGTTATGTGCTGAATGAAAAACTTACCAAGTGACAGAAGTTGGCTGAAATGCACAAGCTAAGCAGGGTCATACTTGGTTAATAGTTGGATGGGAGGAAGCAAAAGCAGCTTTGTGGAAGGAAGTTGAAAAATACAGAAGCATGCAAATGGCAAATTACTTTTGCTTTGTAGCCAAGAAATAGCATGAAAGTGTTCATGATCCTCCCAAAAAGGCAAATTAAATTTTACCTTTCTGCTGAATGTGGACTTAATGTAGCTTGCCATTTTCAAAGGATTTGATCTTGGCTGAATGGGAAGTTCTGGGTGTTAAAGTTGCTAACATCTTAAAGTTGCTAAGATTGGGAACCCCTGGTGTAGAGGACTACAGAGATGGCTTTGAAGGAGGAATGCAACAGTTGTTAGGTGAGCCCCAATTTAACCTTGGAAAGTTAGAAGAAATGAGAAAGAAATGCAAGATTGTTATGCCTTTATTCTCTTTGGGATAAGAAGCAGTGGTGAAATCCAATTTTTTTTTACTACCGGTTCTGTGGGCGTGGCTTGGTGGCCATGGCATGGCGTGGTGGGCATGGCGGGGAAGGATACTGCAAAATCCCCATTCCCTCCCCAGTCCTGGGGGAAGGATATTGCAAAATCTCCATTCCCACCCCACTCTGGGGCCAGCCAGAAATGGTATTTCTCCGAACTACTCAAAATCTCTGCTACCGGTTCTCCAGAACCTGTCAGAACCTGCTGGATTTCACCCCTGATAAGAAGTATAAGAGAGTATCTCTTTCATGCTTTCAAGATCGTTTTAGTATATCTAAATAATAATAAATTCTATTATAAATAGAATTATAAATTCTTTCTTTAAAAATAGAATTTCAGTGGTTCTTGTGGAATCTGTTTCTGGCCTGCCCTATTTTGAAAGGCTGAAACTGGGTTATCTGTTAGGATTCCTCCTTCTCATGAGAAAGCATTCAAACAATCTCTCTGTTCAATGTTTCTCAAACTTAGCAACTTTAAACTCGACAACTTTAAGACAGGTGGACTCCAACTCCCAGAAATGCACCTGATTTAAAGTTGCCATGTTTGAGAATCACTGCTCTACATATTCCTTGAAATTGTACATAAGACAGATCAGACCTAATCTAAATCCAAATATAGAATGTTTCCCAGTTATTAGGAATAACTTTCTAATATTCTAACAAAGGATTAAAAAAAAAAACTTTTTAAAAACATAAATAAGTCAATAGAAGAACAACCACCAAATTTGATCTAGTATTGTAGACTAATTCAATAAGCCAATTCTAAAATCAGTTTTTTAAACTTATTTTGCTCCGACTATTCTTTTCAACAAAATAACGTCACATAATATAAAACAGCAAGAGTTGAATTTGTTCGAATTTTGTGAAAAGGTTCATCCAAAATTAAATGTTGATTTAACATCTTGACTTGTTCCAAAGCATTGATTATGGTTTTGCCAAATATGGGTAATTAGAACATTCTTTTATTTGCTTGCTTCCTCACTTGGGTTGTCTGGACCAGAGGTGGGTTTCAGCAGGTTCTGACCAGTTTTGAAGAACCGGTAGTGGAAATTTTGAGTAGTTCGGAGAAATGGTAGTAAAAATTCTGACTGGCCCCGCCCTCATCTATTCTCTGCCTCCCAAGTCCCAGCTGATTGGGAGGAAATGGAGATTTTGCAGTAACCTTCCCCTGGATTGGGGACGGAATGGAGATTTTACAGTATCCTTCTCCTGCCACGCCCACCAAGCCATGCCCACCAAGCCACACCCACAGAACTAGTAATAAAAAAATTTGAAACCCGCCACTGGGTTTCCTAGTATAAATCAGATATATAATTAAATATATGTTGACTACAGATAATGCCTGATGTATCTGATTAAATAAGCTCAATAAACCATAGGCCAAGCAAGTCTGAATAAGCATATGCTGTAATAGATCTTCTAAACTTTAAAAAGGCCATCAAGACTCTTGACTAAGAAATCTAAGCAAGGCCACGGGGTCCTGAAAGGAAAGCATACAAAACCCAATAATGCAGAGATGTAGGGACAAAAGAGCAAAATAATACCCTGCACAATAACCTAGGCCTAATTAAGATTTCTATGGCCAATCCTGCAGAGTTAATATTGATAGAAGGTAATGAGATCGCTTGTTCTTGTTTACTGAGAATATTTTCTATAGAACACTTCCTTTCAATAGTAGTTAAGCGAACCAATCAGCACAGTTCCATGAAGGCGTTGACACAGGGTTCATCCACTGGAAAAGAAAAACAAAAAAACAGGCCAGCCGCAGGTTAGGGATAATAACAAATGTTATTGGAAATAAGGAAGCTACTTTTATAATATTGGTGACATAAATGTATGGATATGCATGTGTGTGTGTGTTAGTATCATTTATCATATCATAACAATCAGAAAGAAAGCCAGTACTGTACCATATTTCATGGTAGCAAATTCCAGATTTGAATTGCATGGTTTTGTGTGTGTGTGTGTGTGTGTGTGTATGTGTGTGTGTGTGTGTGTCGATCGAAAAGTTGGCAGTTCAGCAGTTTGAATCCCTAGTGCCGCATAATGGGGTGAGCTCCCGTTACTTGTCCCAGCTTCTGCCAACCTAGCAGTTCGAAAGCACGTAAAAAAAGCAAGTAGAAAAATAGGGACCACCTTTGGTGGGAAGGTAACAACGTTCCGTGCACCTTTGGCGTTTAGTCATGCTGGCCACATGACCACAGAGATGTCTTTGGACAGCGCTGGCTCTTCGGCTTTGAAACGGAGATGAGCACTACCCCCTAGAGTCGGAAACGACTAGTACATATGTGCAAGGGGAACCTTTACCTTTATACACACATACACACACAGAGACACACACACACATATATATATACATACATGCATACATACACACACACACACACACACACACACACACACACACACATATATATATATATATTCTTACTTCTTCGTAGGGTTTATGTGTGTTTTTCTTCTAGCCAGGTTTTCCCTACGTAGCCAAGGTTTTTTTGTAGCTCCAGCTCAGTAGAATCTCATCTACTCGGTTCTGGGCTTTTTTTTTTCCTTTCTAACACCTAGCAAGCTCTCACTGCTAGGTGGGAGACCTAAAGCTAGAAATGGATCTATTTAGGTCTCCCACCTAGCAGTGAGAGCTTGCTAGGTGTTAGAAAGGAAAAAAAAAAAGCCCAGAAGTAGATGAGATTCTACTGAGCTGGAGCTACAAAAAAATCTTGGCTACGTAGGGAAAACCTGGCTAGAAGAAAAACATATATATATATATATATATATATATATATATATATATATATATATATATATATATATATATATATATATATATATATATACACATACACACACACACACATACACATGTATATATGTGTGAGTGTGTGTGTGTATGCATATATATATACACACACACATATATACACACACAAACATATATATATATACACACACACACATATGTGAGTGTGTACGTATGCGTGACAAACAGCATTGAGCAAATCTAAGCATCTACTACGCATTATGGTCAAAAGTACATTCTGTGGTCCTCACTAGATATGGCGTCAAATGTTTAAGAGGAGGTTTGGTGTTTTCCTGCTTAATCTGCGTTGCTGTTGTAAACAATAAATGAACTAAAAGCAATAAGCAAGTGGAAACAGTATTTAAAATCATGCAAACAAGCAAAAAAGACAGAATGACCTAATCCACAGGAAAAGTGGGATCGGCAAAGAATGGTAAGGGAGTTGAGGGTTCCACCTTGGGCTCCTGGCTGCCATCTTGACTTTTTTTTTTTTTTACCTCTCCCCCTCCACCCTCCCACGACTCTTACATAGAAATCAAAATGTTTGGCTTTTTTGAAGGCAAGAAATTAATCAGATAGAAGAACAGAATTCACAGCAAGGTTAATCTGTTCATTGATTAGTAACTTCCTAACAAATAGGTGCATATGATTGCAGTCTAAATGTATTTATTTAATTAATTGATCAAATTTTAGATACTGGCCAAATGACCGGCTCCAAAGAGATATCTTGCATATTAAAAGTCATAAACCTCAAAAAAATTCAAAAGAAAAAAAAGATCATGAACATCTGGAATAAGAACACCCCCTCCCCCTAAAAAAGCCTGACTAGGTGGCTCAGTGGCTAAGACACTGAGCTTGTTGATCAGAAAGTTTGGCAGTTCGGTGGTTCAAACCCTTAATATAGGTCTCCTGCGTGAGCAAGGGGTTGGACTATGACCCTTCCAACTCTGTTACTGTTACCTGTTACCAATAGAATGCCCAGACATACAAAAAAAAAAAGAGGGTTAGAAATCATTCTACAAATGCAAATGACATCAAAGTAAGGAATTTTAAGAGCATCCGTTTACACCTCAGGTCTTATAGACATTTCTACAATATTTCAGTATTGTGTCTGGAATGAGAGGGGAAGATCCTCAAGGTGTTTTTTCAAGAGGCAACTGGACTTTCTGGTTTTTCTTTGAAGACATTTCACTCCTCATCCAAGAAGCTTCTTCAGCAAAACGTCTTCAAAGAAAAACCAGAAAGTCCAATTGCCTCTTGAAAAAGCACCTTTGGGACAACCATGACCTGGATGACTGAGAATCTCCATAGATGAGAGGGGAAGATGTTGCCTCTCAGCCAGACACATCCATGTGGGACGGGGTGTTTCAGTGGTGGGATTCAACCGGTTTGCTGGGCATGTGCTTCAATGTGATTAAAAACAGTTCTAAAACTTGCCTTCTACTTCAGCCCTGGTGAATAAAACAGCTGAGCCACGGCAATCCGCTCTACCGTGCCGATCAGCTGGGCTTCAAACACAGGAAATATAAGTCAGTATAGTGCAGGGGTGGATGGGCAGGCCCACCTGATCATCAGAGAGAACTAATTCGCTCTCAGCTGATCGTTGGAGTTACCGGTACTCCCAAACCGGTGAGAACCAGCAGAATCCCACCCCTGGGGTGTTTGTCAAAAAAAAAAAAAATCCCCAGCCCCCTCTCCTCCCTAACATATGTTTTTTTGAGGGTTGAGGAGGACTGAAGCTTCATCCATAGCATATTTTCCAGTTTGTACTTTGTCACACTACAAGCATTTGCTGGCAACTCCTTGATTCTGCTGTATCTCCATCATGTCACATTTGCTTAGCCCAGGGGTCAGCAAACTGCGGCTCTGGAGCCACATGTGGCTCTTTCACCCCTCTGCTGCAGCTCCCTGTCACTCAAAATATGCTTCACAACCGCCAATGTGCGACACCCACTGGCATGCGATTTATTGAGCTTTTCAACCCCTGGTAGGCCAACCATGGATAAATCCAATAAAAGAAAATTTTCAGAAGAAAAGGCTCCTCAAGAAATAGTCAGGCACGGGAAGGGTTTTGTGGCTCCCGGTGTTTTCTTTTCTGTGGGAAATGGGTCCAAATGGCTCTTTGAGTGTTTAAGGTTGCAGACCCTTGGCTTAGCCCAAGTGGCCTTCTGGGGCAGGGGGGAAGGGAGAGGCCATACCATGCTTGACAGCTTGATCTCTTGTATGAAAGACAAGCTGTAATTCTAACAAGTAAATATGTGATCCCTAACTCATCGCTGCATATAACCTTTGGAAATGAAAAGATGGACCCACTGTGGCTTTATAAGATTAAAACAAGTGGTTGTGATAGGATGTCTTCTATGAATCAAGTACCACTGCTAGGCAACCAGCAGATGGGAGCCATTGTGTAGCCATGGACTAAGTACAGAGTTTAGGGAAGTCTGCTAAATATAGCGTTGCAATATCCTACTTTAATGTGCAAACTGGCTCCTGCAGGATGCAAATTAGCCATAAAAGCATTTGGGATAAGAACAAATCAAATAAAAGGTCACTGAATTGGATTAAATTGGATGGCTTTGATTGTCAAGCCGCAAAGTCTTCCAAGTCCTTCTTTCATATTATGTAAACAACAATAATAGCTACATCCATGTGCTTCACATCACGTTGCAATACATGGAAATCAAGATAGATATTTCTCTCTACTGAGTAGCCATCTGGTAATGTGTGTATGTGTGTTTGCCATTCAGGTCTTCAATTTTCCAGTCAATGGGACCATGAGAAGAAATTATCAGAACAACTTCTAGATATGGAGAAGGTTTTGGACTAATGGGAGTATTCTAATACTAGGAGCATGACATAATCCTGAGCTGTGGAAAGCCTCAGATTGATCTACTATTTACACAAATATTACACGTGTTTCTCCCTCTGTCTCAAAAGTTATTACTTCTTAGTTTCTTAGCTTCACACTTGCTCCTGATGGTACATCCAGGACCAAAAGGTGCATCTCAAAGAAACATGTTATGTATCTCAAGGAAACATAAAGCCACCTCACATTGTCCTACAGACTGCATGGAAGGACAAAGTCACCCTCCAGAAGGATCAGATATTTTTCCTTCCAAATACATATCTTAAAGTTGCTGAGGTTGAGAAACCTTGCTCCAAAGCACAATTTTCCCTGCAAGTCAAAAGGGAAACTGTTTTACAAACACATCTCCACGGCTTACAGGTACCACCAAAATCGGGGCCAGATTTCTCACTGCTAAGCAAGGCAATGTTAAATGAATGGCACCTAATTTTATAATCTTTTTTTTTTTTTGCCATGGTTGTTAAATGAATCACTGCCGTTGTAAAGCAAGTGAGATCATTAAGGAATTCAACTTTCCCCATTGTCTTTGCTTTTCAGAAGCCACCACCTGAGAAGATTGCAGATGGCTTCCCTGACCCTGAGATGCTGCAACCATCATAAATACAAACCGGTTGCCAAACGCCTCCCAACTCTGCTTCTTCTACTTCCACAGTTCCAAAGAGTTTCTTTAAATGTTAACTCTCTCCCTTAGCTCTTCCTCTCTCTCACTCCCTTTTGCAGCTGACTGTCTCAGATGATTTTTCCCTCCTTTCCACCACAAAAGTCCCTGGAATCTCCCCACCCTCTGATGCATCTGCTTAGACATTCCAGTGACAGCTCCTGAATGACCAGTCATCACTGACTGGCAATCTGGAGAGTCCATCGGAGCAACCATCCCACCCAAGAAGTGAATGTTCACAGAAGTAAAATAAAATTGGCCATTCTCCTTCCCTTGTGTAAAAGATCAAAATAGCAGTACAGTTTACTTTGGCAGAAATTCATGCCGGGTTAAAGCGCCTTCCGTTTTAGACCTAGTAATTTATCCCAATTCTAAAGAATGACTGAACCTGTTATTCAACATGGAAAGAGTTAGCCTAAAATATTCGTTATTTTTTTTTCTAGTTCTAAGAGAAAACATTTCGACTAGCAATGGGAACAGCATGCTTACAATTAAATGGAATAGTATGTCTTGGATGCATTTGTGAGGAAAGCATGATGATGAGTAAGAGATGAACGAGACATAAGAAATGTCCTTTTCTGTAATCAATTCCACTGCAAAGAACTGGAATATAACACCTGAATGTTCTACTTGAAACAAAGATGTATCTTAGTTTATTTGCTATACAAATCTTTCCTGGTTGTGAATACAAACTGGCACATCCGGGAAGAGGAGGCAAAGATTGCTCACGGATAAATTGAATGTGACCTTTCAAGTCACAATGAATGTCCCGAACAAACAGAATAAGTCCGCACATTGTTTCATCTGCTGGCCTGAAGTGTTCAGCTGGCATGATCATTCTTTTGAGAGCTGTCTCTATTTTCTCTGCCAAAAGGAAGGAGAGGTTTACTTGAGTTCCCAGAGGTAAAGCTTGATATTTGCCAGTTATGCTGACAGTACACAGAGTCACAGAATACTTTCCACCAAGTTGAGATGTTCATTTCAGCACTAAACCTTGGACATCTGCTCGGCCATGCAAAAGAAGCTGGACCTGGGAAGTTGGGGGCCTTTTTAACTACCTAGAATACTCTTGTTCTAGGTTTGTTCTGCAAAACACTTGTAAATGTGTGCTTTATACCTTGTTTCCCCCAAAATAGGACCCAACCGGAAAATAAGTCCTAGCATGATTTTTCAGGATGCTCGTAATAGAAGCCTTACCCCCAAAAATAAGCCCCAGTTAAGATTATCGTCCAGATGGATGTATTTAGTACCATATTTCCTCAAAATAAGACCTAACCAGAAAATAAACCCTAATGCGTCTTTTGGAGCAAAAATTAATATAAGACCCAATCTTATTTTCGGAGAAACACTGTAGGTTATCTGGGCCATTGCCCATCCTACATTTTTAGGAAGGGATCCTTCTTTGTTTGGAGTTCTTTAAACATAAATATGACAATAGTGGAATAATGCCCCTTGAAGTCCAAAGGAATGCCAGGGTGGACTGGCATTAAATCTAATGGTGGGAAGAAGTGAGGCCAACCAGGCATCAAAAGTTGCTGGAGATAATTTAACCAGCCCTTATTTCGGAAGTAAGCTTGCAATCTGTCTCAGAGAGGTATTCTGTATCGCTTTATCAGCTACTTAAACCACATCCACTAATCAAAAAAGAGCTCTTGGGCATGTATTACAACTATTGCATATGCCAATGCTATTTTTGGCTTCTGCACATGCTGAAAGAGGTTTTTTTGAATGATGCAAAGTCCCCTGATGAGGCAAACTGCAACTGATTTTTTTAAAAAAAGGCGGCTGCTGAAGGAGGTGGCTGCTTTATACCCTGTTTCCCCGAAAATAGGACCCAACTGGAAAATAAGTCCTGGCATGATTTTTCAGGATGTTCGTAATATAAGCCCTAACCCCCCCCCAAAAATAAGCCCCAGTTAAGATTGTCAGCCAGATGGATGCATTTAGTACCGTATTCCCCCAAAATAAGACCTAACCAGAAAATAAGCCCTAATGTGTCTTTTGGAGCAAAAATTAATATAAGACCCAGTCTTATTTTCTTTTGTGGCCCGCCAGCAGCCTGCGCGGATTATGGCTGATCCTGACAATGAGGAGGCTGGTGTGGTGTCATGCCAGCAGCCTGTGCAGCCAACGCTCGAGTCCAACAGCGAGTCGGCTGAAGAAGATGTGGTGCCAGAGGCAGAGATTCAGCCAGGGCCTTCAGATCCTCCAGAGGCTCCTTCAAGTGAAGAGGGTGAAGTGGAGGAGCCTCTTCTCAATGCACGAGCACGCAGAGCAGCAGTGGTTACTCAGGAGGAGGTCTCCTCGAGAGTAAGGCTTGGGGCTAATTGGCCACTCCCTTAGCCTATTTAAGTTTGCACACAGCTGGCAAACATTGCAGGAAACAACGTTTGTTCGTCCGGTCATTCGTTGAGAATTTGAGAATGAATTTTCCTTGCAAACTTGGTTTCTGAACTAATTGCCAACTCTTGTAAGCCTTTATCTAATCTTTGGAATTTCTGGCAGACTATTAAGGACATTTTTAGTAATAGCCTGCATTTGAAAAAGACTGTGTTTGTAGTAAACGGAGTTGTTCAGAGTTTTGTGTCTGCTACATTTCTTGGGTTCCGTAGCTGGGGCAGAACATTTTCGGAGAAACATTGTAGGTTATCTGGGCCGTTGCCCATCCTACATTTTTAGAAGGGGGTCCTTCTTTTTTGCAGTTCTTTAAACATAAATATGACAAAAATTTAATTTTTGTAAATAATGCACAAATTATTGTCATAAGAAAAACACCACAATTAGCTGTTGTTGAGTGAAATAATGTTTTATGTTTTTAATGTAATAAAAGTCTAATAAAGTGTTTATATAAAAAAAAACATAAATATGACAACAATAGTGGAATAATGTCCCTTGAAGTCCAAAGGAATGCCAGAGTGGGCTGGCAGTAAATCTAACCATGGGAAGAAGTGAGGCCAACCAGGCACCAAAAGTTGCTGAAGATAATTTAACCAGTCCTTATTTCAGAAGTAAGCTTGCAATCTGTATCACATTATCAGTTACTTAAACCACATCCACTAATCAAAAAAGAGCTCTTGGGCATGTATTGCAACTATCGCATACACCAATGCTGTTTTTGGCTTCTGCACATGCTGAAAGAGGTTTTTTTTGAATGATGCAAAGTCCCTTGATGAGGCAAACTGCAACTGATTAAAAAAAAGAGGGGGGCGTCTTTCGAAGGAGGTGGCTGAGATCAGGCAAAGTGAAGCAATGTAGGAGTTTTGCTTCATGCTTCAGAAGAAGAGCTTACTGGAAGCATGACCAAAGTAAAACACCCTGTGAAGCATTGCACAGCTCTTTCAGCCACAAGCTTCACCTGTCCTATATTCCAGCGGTCCCCAATCTTTCTAGCTCTGCAAACCGGTGGTGTTGTTGGCGGTGGGGAGGGGGCCCAGAGGAGTTGGGGACCCCTGCTGTATTCAATGCAAGGGTGGCTATCTCAGCTTGCTAAGATATAACTCGTCTTCTGCACATCCAACCTTTATTGCCAGTGAACCCAAGAGTGGCTCTGCCTCTCCTGCTGCATACTTAATCAGTCTTGAAGCATCTAACCACTACTCTGGAATGATATCACACCTGCCCCTCAGCTGTCCTTGAAGGCCAATTCAAGAAGATCCTCCTGTCCAGAGAGACAAGGCCCTTGTGACTCTGAACATGTATAAAACACAGAACATGTACTTCTCTAGTGCCTATACTTCAGAGAGAGTTGTATAAACTGTATAAATTGTATAAACCTAATCTCACCATTAGCCTTTTTTCATGTTTTTTTCATTTCTTGAATTCCAACTTCCTTGTGTTTGTCTTTGATCATAATAAAGATTTGATTCAATTTGACACGTCCACACCTTTGGCTCAGGTTGTCACAGGTACATGAATAACAGATTGCTGAAATGAATCATGGTGCATTAGAACTATGGAGGACACCCACTGTCCCAACTAAATGTGAGACAACAGGAAATTAAATGAACAGGAAAACTGACAGCAAAGTTGTGAAAAGCTGTCTTGTAAATCAGAATCTACAAGAGCCCAGAGATGGTGTGCTATGATACAGAACTGTGAGATGTGTATTTGACAATCTTCCCTCCAAAAAAATAGATATGTGAGTAAAATTGCTAGGAACGCATAAGAGACTGCTCCTTAGATTCTGAGCTCAGGCAAGCTCATCTAAAAGTGAGCGCTGAATATTATATGACAATCATGCCTTCGCTAATTGAATTAGCCACTTTGCAGATTAGTGGCAGGACCTATTATTACAACATTTTAAAGTTAAGAATGTCCTTCAACCCAATCTTTAATTCCAGAGCATTTCCAACTTAGAAACATTAGAATAAATGAGTAATTTGCCCTTTTAAAAAACTTTTACTGAAATGGCACTGGCACAGAAATGGGTTTCTGTATGTACAAAGATACATTCTGAGTAAATATTTAGAAATTAAGTTTGGGTCATTAGGAGCAGAATGTTTCCTGGAGAAAAGCGCTAGCTGTTAAATTGATGATTGCTACTCTTATTGAGCATTGATTTATCAGACATATTCAGAGGAATGACATGAGATTTTCTTTTGCCTGGGAAAAGAGTTATTCAATAAATACAGACCTTAAATTTGAAGTTTCCTCTATCTTATGAAAAAATGTATCATGAATCAGGTCAGACCACTGGGCTATAGCAATAGCACTTAGACTTATATACTGCTTCATGGTGCTTTTCAGCCCACTCTAAGCAGTTTACAGAGTCAGCATATTGCACCCAACAATCTAGGTCCTCATTTTACTGACCTTGGAAAGATGGAAGCTGAGTCAACCTTGAGCCAGTCAGGATTGAACTCCTAGTGGTAGGCAGAGTTAGACTGCAATGCTGCATTCTGCAACACCATGGCTATCTATATTGTTTGCACAGAATAAGAAAACTTGGCACAGGAGGATAGTGATACATTGAGAATTTTGCAAGCACATCACAGTTTCTCTCAGAAAATAGCTGTTCAAAACTCAACATTAAGAAAACTAAGATCATGGCATCCAGCCCTCTCAATTCCTGGCAAATAGATGGGGAAAAAATGGAGGTAGTGACAGATTTTATTTTCCTGGGCTCCAAGATCACCGCACATGGGGACTGCAGCCAAGAAATTAAAAGACATTTGCTCCTGGGGAGGAAAGCTATGGCAAATCTAAACAGCATACTAAAAAGCATAAACATCACCATGCCAACAAAAGTGCATATAGTCAAGGCTATGGTTTTCCCAGTTGCAATGTATGGCTGTGAAAGTTGGACCATAAGAAAGGCTGAGCGCCAAAGAATTGAGGCCTTAATTTAAAGTTTAAACTATGGTGCTGGAGAAGACTCCTGCAAGTCCCTTGGACTGAAAGGTGATCAAACCGGTCAGTCCTAGAGGAGATCAACCCTGACTGCTCTTTAGAAGGCCAGATCCTGAAGATGAAACTCAAATAATCTGGCCACTTAATGAGAAGGAAGGACTCACTGGAGAAGAGCCTAATGCTGGGAACGATTGGGGGCAAAAGAAGAAGGGGACGACAGAAAACGAGGTGGCTGGATGGAGTCACTAAAGCAGTGGGCGTGAGCTTAAATGGACTCCAGAGAATGGTAGAGAACAGGAAGACCTGGAGGAACATTGTCCATGGGGTCATGATGGGTCAGACACGACTTCACAACGAACAACAATAACAACAAAAAGTCTATTGACAAAATGGCTGCCCTGTTTGGCGGATCCCTAATTGCCAGAGAGTAAATTGCAGAGTTTTGTCTCCAACCACTAATTCTTCTATGCAGCATGTTATGTCCATATCTAAACTTTTCTGGGATCTTAGGTACTGGACACAATTACAGAGAGAGCATAACTCTCAACTGTCGTTAACTTTTAAGACTTTTATAAGGCCTGGAGCATTATTGTAAATAGAACTAATGCTAGAGAGTGTTGCATTATTTTGCAACATGCTAGCCTTTTTTTTAAAGAATATTATAGGTATTGGGCAGTGGTGGGTTTCAAATTTTTTTACTACCAGTTCTGTGGGCATGGCTTGGTGGGCGTGGCATGGTGGGCATCGCAGGGGAAAGATAATGTAAAATCTCCATTCTGACCCCATTCCAGGGAAAGGATACTGTAAAATCTCCATTCCCTCCCCACTCCAAGGGAAGGTTACTGCAAAATCCCCATTTCCTCCTGATCATCTGGGACTTGGGAGGCCGAGAATAAATGGGGGAAGGGACAGTCAGAATTTTTACTACCGGTTCTCCGAACTACTCAAAATTTCCGCTACCGGTTCTTCTGAGCTGGTCAGAACCTGCTGAAACCCACCTCTGGTATTGGGGGAAAAAAGTGAGATGGGACAGAGAGCTGACTATAACAGGAAAGGCATTCAAGATTGTGCTGGTCTATAATTTATATCAACTGGAAGAAGCCCTCGAGAGCAAGGATCCACACAGTGTTTTCCAGGACATGTATGTATGAAACCTTTTCCATGCACGCTACCTAGCATCTGTTGAATTTATTGATTTTGTGCTGCCAAGTCAGTATTGACTCCTAGCAGCCATATAAATAGACCTTCTGCAGAATGGTTTGTCCATACTGTGACCTTTTAGATCTCTCAGCAGTGCAACCATTACTTCAACAATGACGTCCATCCACCCTGATGTTTGGATGGATAGTTCGTTTGTGATCCATGGGTTTGTTTCCTTGGCCATCTGTGATATTTACAAACACCAAAGTTCAAAAGCATTAATATTGTACTCTTCCTATCCTGCTTCAACTTTTACTTCCATGCATTGCCACAGGGAAAACCAGAGGGGAGGGGAGGAGGGGAGGGGAGGGGAGGGGAGAGGCCAAGTTTCTCAACTTATTCATAATTGAAGTAGCTGTTTGAAAGTCAGCATGATAATTAATCATTAAACACAGACATACATACAAACACACATGCATGTGTCCCCCAACACACAGAGTGTGTAATTTAAAATAGCTCAGAGATCAAGGAAAATGCTGTTAAAAGCTTCACTAAGCAGCAGCTTCTCCAGTATCGTAAATGTGGGAACAAACAGGTAACAGAAGAAAGCCATGGATATAAGATATCAGAAGTCAAATGCCATCACCCTCATTTCTTCCTCTTCTTCACTCAGAGCCTGCCAAGACCTCTGAATAAACACTTTATTAACTTCTTTCCAGTTATAGAATAGAAAAGAAATATAAACACTGGGAAGCATAATGCTTAATTTTAAAAATTGATTAATTTGGAAATTTTTAAATCATTAGGTAACATTGCTAAAACTTAGATTCTAAGATTGAAAGCGGGAAGGAGGGAGGGTGGGAGGGAAGGAAGGAAGGAAGGAAGGAAGGAAGGAAGGGAGGGAGGGAGGGAGGGAGGGAGGGAGGAAGGAAGGAAGGAAGGAAGGAAGGAAGGAAGGAAGGAAGGAAGGAAGGAAGGAAGGAAGGAAGGAAGGAAGGAAAGTTGATTCATTGAGGAGCACCCAGAGGCTCCAACTGGTCCAGAATGAGGGTGATTATGGGGGCGACATGGCGCTCCCATGTAACACCTCTCCTGCACGAGCTGCACCGGCTTCCATTGGTCTCCCGGGTGCACTTCAAGGTCTTGGTTCTCATCTTTAAAGCGCTCCATGGCTTAGGGCCTGGATATCTACGAGACTACCTTCTGCCACCGATAACCTCCCACCAGCCAATACGCTCCCACAGAGAGGGTCTCCTCAGGGTGCCGTCGGTTAAGCAATGTCGACTGGCGACCCCCAGGGGGAGAGCCTTCTCTGTGGGGGCACCCGCCCTCTGGAACGAGCTACCCCCAGGAATACAACTGATCCCAGACCTCCGCACTTTCCACTGAGCTCTGAAGACTTTCTTGTTTCAGCGAGCCGGGCTGGTTTAAGATTTTAATTGATTAATTTTATGGGTAAGGGGTTTTAAAATTGGGAAGCCAAATGGATTTAATTATTTTTAAATTATTTTAATTTTTATACTGTATGTATTTTAACCCTAGCTGTTCACTGCTCTGAGTCTTTCGGGAGAAGGGCGGTATAGAAATTTGATAAATAAATAAATAAATAAATAAATAAATAAATAAATAAATAAATAAATAAATAAATAAATAAATAAATTTGTATATTCTGCAGTCATCTTGCATAAATAATTCTGATGTTCTCATGTGCCTACATATGAACTGTATGTGTAAAATATACCAAGTCAGTAAAATACTGTAGTTTGAGAATTAGAAGTAGGATGAAGCAGTTCTCTGGCAGATATTGTAGAAAGGCCATAAGAACTGAAGAAATGTGTTACTGAATTTTGAATTGCTCAGCATGTAAGGGGAAAATAACCAGAATCCCTAACTAGGTAACTAGGTGTCCTCCCTCTCTAATAATACTAGATAATGGTAGAAGGCATCAAGAAAACTCAAGGCTTTTGAATACCAAAACTAAATAAACACAACACATCCTGGAAGAAAGCAATGGCAAACCTCTTCTGTAGTGTTTCCAAAACAAACCAATTATTATGCAAGTCACCACAGTTGAGCTCATTTCAATATTTTTCTTTATTGAGGAAAAAATCTCAACCTGATTGAGACTTTAGTTTCTTGTTTGTCTGTGTGCAATAAATACTTTTATGGAAGGCACCATGATTGAACCACAGCCAAATCTTGAGGGAACTGGATGCTGTTCATAGGCCTCAAGATACATATACTTCTGACTTACAGCGATACTAATATGGGCAAAAGTGCAAAGAGTATAAAATGTGTGAGGACAAAAGCTCAGGAACCCAATAAATTCAGAAGACAGGAAGCTAGGTTACTATAAGCCCTATCTGGACATCCAAAAATGGAATATATCTCACCCCAATGAGATTTCACACAGTCCTGAAGTCACTCAGATCATACGGACTTCCCTGTAGGCAGTGTTGTATTTGTTGTGGAGAGAAAGCCTATGGGTATCACATGCTGGCTTCCAAGTATCTTAATGTGGACCTAATATAGGCTTCCAATTTACATGGAAGTTCATTCTGCATACAAAGGGTTTGTCAGATGTAAATGCCTTATTCTCCAATGTGTAAATAATGTATATATGGAACATCAGAGGTTAACTTATTCTTTGGACTTTAATGTATTCATAACTTACCACTCCCATTCCTAGCTCCACCCCTTGTATATATAAGGAGCCACCCTCACCATTCTCGTCGCTTCTACCTTGAATATTCAGTGAATATAGAATGCCTATCATAATTAAAAAGAAATATATTTAAAGCTCTAACTCCTATTATCTTTATTGAGTCTGATCCTGAAAATATTGCAACAAGCTGGTAGCAGAGGATGGTTAATTGACTCAATAAGTAATTAAAAATGTCCAAGAAAGATAGGCCCAACACCAGGGCCTACAGCAAAGAAATAGAAACTGATCAAGAGATGATCAACGAATCCACCAATGCGATTTCGAGAGAATCCGAAGAATACACCACTGAAGAAGAAGAACTAATGAGTGAAAATAATGACCAGAAAGAAATCGAAATAGAAAATAACGAACTCAGGTCAGAGATATTAAAGATACTAAAAAGCCAAAAGAATGATGAAAGTCTCATCGCGGACCTCCAGGAGATGCTGAAGAACAGCGGAGCAGCGAGAGAGAAAAACGTCATTAAAGAAAAACCCAAAGATCAAAAAACCGTAAGTGAGATGACTACTGAGAAAATAGTTGTTAAAAAGAAAAGATGTGATCCCGCGCGAAATTTTGAATGGCAGCCATCTTGGTTTCAACGAACTTCAAAAGAGAATGGAGCAGAGCCAATCAAAACGCTCAGTTCAAAATTTCTGGCGCGAAAAACACTATCAGACGAAGAAAGTGAGAAAGAAGTCTCAAACTCTTCAGATGATCCAAAATCAGAAAGTGAAGACGATTTAACAAAATCTCAAGTAAAATCAACAATGAAAACGCTTTTTGCTGCTTTTGGGCCAAGACTGAAAATTACCAAGACATCTACGAAGAAGCAAGAAATCAAACCGGCGACTCAAGACCTGCACGCTCCCATCCTGACTTCGAAAGCGACGACGCCCGAGCCCAGAGAGCCATGCCGATTTCGCCCTACACCACAGACAAAATCGAATACCAACGCACACAAAAAGAAGAAAAGAACCGTCACCACCACCAGAACCCCAAAAACAGAGCCAGAGACCGACTCATCTGAGGAGGAGCGGATCGAGAGAGCTGAAAGGGAGAGAACCTTCCACGACGCCACCAAAGAAGAAATGAGCAACGCGCATGTGCGAAACTACGTAGACGACCCAGAAGGACTTGAACTGGCCAGAGAACCGCGCAGACTCATTGCAAGCATCCCAATGCCGTTCTGTAATTTCCTGCACTTGAGAGATCACGGACTGCCCCAGGTTGTAAGTAATGGACAGAATAATGTAGGTAACTTACCCAGTGACTTCCCAAAACTTAGAATTGATGGCATTAATTTACAAGAGTGGTATCAACAGCTTCAGGTTATTTTCATGAAAGAAAATTTACTATTCTTTATAACTAGCCCTCCAAGAAGACCTTGGACTTTAAAAATAGATTGTTTACATCATAGAGCATTTTTCATAATAATATCTAGCGTGTCTCCTGCAATGTATCATAGCATCAAACCAAACCTAACTGTATCAGAAATAATTCAATGCATGTTTAATCTATTTCACAGCGATAGCGTAGCTACAACCACAAGAATGTCTAAGGATTTCTTTTCCTCTAGAGTAAAACCAGGGGTTTCTATAAGTGAGCATTTGATAAATCTAAACAAAATAAGAGCTGAGCTACAATTGAGGGGGGAAGTGATTTCAGATCAAACAATGAAAAGTGTTATTATCAATTCACTTGATCCATCATGGGATAGCTTTATGTCACACTTAGATACCATTAATTTGGGATATTTATCCATAGAAAGTCTATCTAACAAATTGATAGCAGAAGACAATTCAAGAAAAAATCGATCCAGTAACCAAACAGACCACAAACCTTTTAGGAAAGTAGTCTTTCAAGATAAACATAATGAGGCCTTTAGATGCTACAATTGTGGATCCAGGGAACATAGTAGAAGAGACTGCCCCAAAGTCTCAAGAGAGAGACATAGACCAGAATATAGGAGCAAATATAATTACAGACAATCTTCCACAGATAGACACAAATATAGAAGCCCACCAAATTACAAAGAAGGTAGAGGGGGTAGAGAAAATTCAAAAGAGAGGAAATCTGGGTCACTGAATGGGCTAAATAAACAAGACAGCACCAGAACACAGCAGGATGAGAATAACAATTGGCTTATTGATTCTGGTGCAACAAATCACACCACCAACAACAAAAGTATATTATCTTCATTTATAGAAGATAAGTTTGTGATAAAGGTAGCTAATCAAGAAAAGGTTCAAGTACTAGGCAAAGGAAATGTGACCTTGCCTGGTCTAGGGAAAATAGAGGGGGTATTATTAATCCCAGAAATACCTCACAACATACTAAGTGCCATAAAATTAAGCAGAGAATCTGATATCAATATAGTTTTCTCAAAGGGGAAAGCAACTATAGAAAAGAACAAAACAAATGTAGGTACTGTAATGATAAAAGGAGGTCTACCCTATCTGATAACTAAAGAAAGATGTTTACATAACATTGATTCAAATATGGAAGATTGTATTGAAGCAGATGATGAAAATGTCAGTAACAGTGACAATGATGAGTGTAGAATAACTCATGATCACAAAAATACATACAAGGAAAAGAAACCAAAAATAGGTAAACCAATTCATGATGAGTGTGCTCACATCTTACACAGGAAGTTAGGACATGCAAGCTTTCCTGTAGTACAAAAAATGACTGAACACGCAGAAGGTGTCAAAATAAAAAATTGTGAAAATTATTTGGAATGCTCAGTATGTAAGTCCACCAAACTAAAAACCAGTCCCAGACCAAAAAAATCTAACAGATCAACTAACAATATTTTTGATTTGGTACATATGGACTTAGTTGGTCCATTAAGTCCCTCAATTACCTATAGAAAACGTTACTTCCTAACAATAGTGGATGACTACAGCCGATATGGTTTTGTTTACACATTAAAGCACAAGGATGAAACATTTCAGAAATTTAAGGAATTCTACAAACGTATAGAAACACAACATAATATCAGAATAAAGCAAATTATGACAGATAGGGGATGTGAGTTCATGTCTAAAGAATTCTCCCAATGGTTAAAGGATAGAGGAATGTTACATTTCACGTCCAATCCTTTTTCTGCATTTCAAAATGGAGTTGCAGAGAGGAAAAATTCCACACTACAAACCATGATTAGGTGCACATTAGAGGATGCTGGTTTAGGCAAACAATTTTGGTCAGAGGCATTACATTATTCGAATTACACTCAAAATAGAACCTGGTCCAGTATTGTGAATAAGACACCATATGAGGTGATGTACAATAAAAAACCCAAATTATCACACATGCACATATTTGGAGTCACTGCAGACGTACACATACCTAAACAATTGAGGAGAAAGGGAGAAAACGTATCCAGGAGATTAAGATTCATGGGATACGAAACTGGAACCAAAGGGTACAGATTTATTGATAGTAATAACAAATTTATAGTATCCAGAACAGCTGTGTTCCATGAACAGGCCAATTGGTCAAAATTGCACCTTAATGAAATATTTCCTAATAAATGTAAAGATACGATATCTTGCGAGGAAGGAACAACAGAAAATCAAAATATTAACAAAAGTAAGAACAAAACCAAAACTTGGACTAATAGTCAGCATAAAATAAAGACAGACACATTAACAAAAAAGGAAGCTAGATATTTGCATGATAACCATAGCAAGCCTGAAAGAACTATTAGAAACAATAGAAACCAAATACCAAATAAATACAAAGATTACATAATGCATATGAATGGAGAACAAATAACACCTAATACATATGAAGAAGTATTGAAACTTCCACATGAAGAAAGAGAAAAATGGGAACTAGCTATGGAAAAAGAGATGGAAAGTTTACAAGGATTAAATGTATTCACACCTGCGATCGCACCTAAGGATAAAACAATTATAGGTACCAGGTGGATTTATAAAATTAAGAACTTAGAAGGAGGCAATACCTTATACAAGGCTAGACTAGTTGCACAAGGCTATGCACAAAAATATCCAGAAGACTATACTGATACATATTCACCCACAGTGAGAACAGAGAGTGTCAAAACAGCCCTTGTAGTAGCATCTGCACTCAATCTGGACGTATTCCAATATGACATACAGACCGCATACTTACATGCAAAATTAGATAAGGAAATATATGTAAGAGCACCACACAGTCAATACACTAATAAGAACGAAATTTGGTTATTAAATAAGAGTCTGTACGGATTAAAGCAATCCGGCAAAAGATGGTACGATTGCTTGGTAAAAGTACTTAAGACCATGGATTTCAATGCCACCACTGCTGATAACTGTTTCTTTGTAAAAAAGAGTAATGATCATATTGAATTTGTATTAATTTACGTGGACGATATTTTATACATTGGAAAGCATAAAGAGAGCAGGGAAATCTTTGTAAATAAGTTAAATGAACACTTCTCACTGAAATCTCTGGGTAAAGTGAATAAATACCTTGGTGTGCAAATTAACAAAACTAAAAGGGGATTCAAACTTACACAGAAAGATAAAATCATCGAACTCCTAAACAAATGTAACTTAAATAATGCTAAAACCTGTGACACCCCTATGCAAACTGATTTTCTTAGAAACACTGATGAATCTTCCCCTGAGTTTAAAGACAACACATTTTACAGATCAGTTATAGGTTCACTCCTTTATATATCTAATTGGACTAGGCCAGATATTGCATTACCTCTCAATCTATTGTCAAGATATGTTAGTAAACCAACCTTGTATCATTGGGAAGCTGTCAAAAGAATTCTAAGATATCTGAAGGGTACATTAGATTTTTGTTTAATGTTGGAACCCAATAATGACAGAGAACCAAAAATTACTTGTTATGCTGATGCAGATTGGGCTGGTGATACATCATGCAGAAAGAGTACTTCTGGTTATGTTTTTCTATTGAATGATTGTCCAGTTTACTGGTATACTGGTAAACAAGAACTAGTAGCCACTTCTACTACAGAAGCGGAATATGTTTGTTTGTCCAAGGCTGCAAATAACCTTGTATGGTTCAATGATCTGATCACTGATGTTTGGAAGAAACCCACCTTACCATTTATTATGCATGAAGACAATAAAGCGGCCATTGAAATATCCAGATCCGATGCAATTGGACAAAGGTCCAGGCATATTGATATAAAGTTTAAGCATGTGAGACAACTGTCTCAAGACGGATTCATTAAAGCAATACATTGCGATACTTCTGAACAATTAGCTGACATATTAACAAAACCCTTACCTTCTAAACAACACAAATATTTAACTTCTAAATTATATGTATTATATTGTCCTGAATCAGAATGTAATTGGTGTTGTGTAACGAACCGGCATTTAGAGGGGGATTTGTCAGATGTAAATGCCTTATTCTCCAATGTGTAAATAATGTATATATGGAACATCAGAGGTTAACTTATTCTTTGGACTTTAATGTATTCATAACTTACCACTCCCATTCCTAGCTCCACCCCTTGTATATATAAGGAGCCACCCTCACCATTCTCGTCGCTTCTACCTTGAATATTCAGTGAATATAGAATGCCTATCATAATTAAAAAGAAATATATTTAAAGCTCTAACTCCTATTATCTTTATTGAGTCTGATCCTGAAAATATTGCAACAGGGTTGTTGCCTTTTATACATGCTACAAAAGCAAAATTGTAGGGGGCAAACAGTTCTTCCATAACACTCAGCAAAAAGAGCATGGGAAGTAGAAATTGTTAGGTGCTATGAACCAGAACAACACCATGAACTGATCAGGAGTCCCCTGTGAATTTTACTTTGTTAGTCATTTCTGACTATAAAGGGTAGTGCTCATCTCTGTTTCAAGACCATTGAGCCAGCACTGTCCAAAGACATATCGCCATCATGTGGTCCCCATGACGTCACAGACCACTGTTATCTTCCCACCAAAGTGGTACCTATTTATCTACTTGCACATACATGCTTTCAAACTGCTAGGTTGGCAGGAGCTGGGATGAGGACAGGCATTCACCCCATCGCGTGGCGCTCAGGTCACAAACCTAAACTGCCGTCTTTCCAGCCAACAATCCCAGCATCTTCAACCACTGCAGCGGCCCTGAACTGATCAGAATAATTTCTTTATTGTTGCTTGCCTATTTACAAGAATCTCCCCAGACTAACCGCATTCTCTAGGGAACAGGTAGATAAAGGGTTCAAGGATTCTTAGGGAGGACTGGCCCCCATTGCTTCCTTCACTGGAAGGAATTCAAGCTCTTTACTGCACTCGCCATTCTAACTGGAGATTCCACCATGCCAATGGAGAAATCCTTTGCTTTCAGTGTGCTATGATTTTGCTATAGACAGGAGTAAAAATAAATTGGAAAGGCAAAATTTAAGCTCTTAAAAAGGAATGTTGATATATTTGGAACAGCACCCTTCTTCTGGGATAGTATATAAATAAAGTGGATATACTCTTGTGGAAAAGAAAGCTACACGATAGTCATCTTTCAATGTTTGGAACACAATTCAGATTCAGAGAGTTCTTCCTTCACTGCTTTGGAGGGCAAGAGTACAATCTAAACATGGCAACTGGAGGAAAGCCGATATAAACATCCACTAGATGCCAAGAAGATATCATGTGCGTCAATATCACCATATAACTGACACAAATTATGTAATTTTATCAGACCTGTCACAAAGCAATTAGTGCCATTTATATAATCTGGATGATTTCCAGTGATGTCACTTGCCTCCTTCACTTCCTTCACAGGCTAAACATTAAAACAAACTTCCAATCAGTTGTAACTTTTCAACCCTTGGCCAGAATTGATTGCCATGGGAGGTGATAAGTTCTTCTTTCTGGAAGTATTTAAACATTAACTAGATGCTTATCTGTCCAGTATGCAATTTTTCATTGTAAATTCTTTGTTGGATAGATTCTTCCCTGAACAAAAAATGGTTTTAAATGCTAAATACTAAATACAGAGTTAACTCTCTTTTTGGCAGCTTCATAAAGGAAGTTCAACTTTTACATAACTTTAATAAGTTAATATCCTTCGTTATTTGTTAGTCACTTCACAATGAGGAGCAAATGGAGAACAATTATTTTGAATAGTAAAATATCTAAATATATTGTGGTATTTACTGCATGCTGAATTTTTTTTAAATGGGCTTTCTAGTACAGTATGAATGTTCCCTTTTATATATGCTTGAGATCAACTGTCATATATTTTTGGAAGCATCAGAGCTCATGTTTTATTGGGGACTCTTTAAGTGTTTCTCAACTTTGGCATCAATAAGAAGGGTGGACTTCAACTCCCAGAATTCCCCAGCTAGTCTGTGGCTGAAGAATTCTGAAAGCTGAAGTCCATGCATCCTAAAATTGCCAAAGTTGAGAAAAGCTGCTTTAAACAGATGATTACTGTGTTTTCACTTCCCCAAGCAGAAATGGGAACACTGTACAGCAGAGGTAATGGATTTGCTGGTTTCTTGAAAGAAAAGTTAATTTTCTGATACATTATATTATTTTATTTATTACATTTCTACACTGCCCATCTCATCTAACTGACTCAAGGCACCAACATAATTTTTGTTGTTGTTAGTTGCGAAGTCATGTCTGACCCATCGCGACCCCATGGACAACGTTCCTCCAGGCCTTCTTGTCCTCTACCATGCTCTGGAGTCCATTTAAGCTCATGTCTACTGCTTCAGTGACTCCATCCAGCCACCTCTTTCTCTGCCGTCCCCTTCTTCTTTTGCCCTCAATTTTTCCCAGCATGCCGTTCCCTTCTTCTTTTGCTCTCAATCTTTCCCAGTCCTTCCTTCTCATTAGGTGGCCAAAGTATTTCAGTTTCATCTTCAGGATCTGGCCTTCTAAAGAGCAGTCAGGGTTGATCTTCTCTAGGACTGACCTGTTTGATCGCCTTGCAGTCCAAGGGACTTGCAAGAGTCTCCTCTAGCACTATAATTCAAAGGCCTCAATTCTTTGGCACTCAGCCTTTCTTATGGTGCAACTTTCACAGCCATACATAACAACATAATAAAATCATATTAATGCATGAATAAAAGCATAGACATTGCTTGTATTGTAAGTAATAATTCTATTATTTAGAATTAAGAAACAGATTAAAATTTACAAGTAAAAATTAAAAATCAATTTAAAATTCCAAAGGCTAGGAGTGTCCTCAGGCCCCCAACCAATCCCAGGGCTGCATTAGAAATATTTAACTCTCCATTCCACTATAACCAATATTTTGATGAGAAAAAAGCCCTTATTGAAGATTTTTTTAAATAAAATGATGTATGGTTGATATTTGACCCAGACAGACTAGTAAAAATGTATAAAGGGACTTCTAATAAGTTTTGGAAATGTAAGTCAAAATCCAGGTTCGTTTTATCATATGTGGTGGTCTTGCAAATATGTGACAATATATTGGACAAACATAACAATGACAATGCAGAAAACACAAATATTAATGAAATCTGAAATTTTTCTTTTCGTCTATGCTGGACAAGCCAATTGAAAAACAATTTGGGGTGCTATTCCTTCAACATGGTGACGGCTGCAAGGATTGTACTTGCCAAACGCTGGAAAGAAAAAGAGATGCTGACTATTGAAGAATGGATTTTAAAATTGACTGAATTAGCAGAGATGATGAAATGAACTGCTTTGATCAGAGATAATGGATTAGACAGCTTTATAAGAGACTGGAAACCATTTGTGGACTTTCTATGTGCCAAATACAGTAAGAGATGTCCCTGTACAGGGATTTGAAGATTAGTGTAATGCTTAGCTTAACCTGTTGACTGCTTTCTATCTTTTTTCATATGTGTGTGTGTGTGTGTGTGTGTGTGTGTGTGTGTGTGTGTGTGTGTGTATCAGGGGTGAAATTCAGCTGGTTCCTACCAGATTGCGCGATATGGGAGGACCGACTGCATTAAGTCTTGCCCACCCATGTCGACGTCATGACGTTGCTTTTTTGCAACAATTTTCAGACTCTGTGCATGTGCAGAAGGCTTTACACATGCAACCGAAGTGAGCGTGCACACAGCGTGCGCACATTTGCAAACCAGTAGGGAAGGTAAGTGAATTTCACCCCTGATGTATATGTGTGTGTGTGTGTGTGTGTGTGTGTGTGTGTTCAAACACACACATACACACACACACACATATCTGTAAAAGGGGAGGAGAATTTACTGTTGTTGTTTTTCAGCATCCAACCAGGATGGATTCTATATGTTAAATATTAAATTTATTTTGTATTTGGATCATTTTTTCTCCTTTTTTTTTTTTGTACACCATTTTTTTTTCTATGTTGTTAATGCTGGGTGTATGTTTTTGTTTTGTTTTGCTCGTTTGTTTTTCTGTTTTGTATTTTACCTTTTATGATAAAGCAAAATAAATGTACTTTTAAAAGAAGAAAAGAAAAGGGCCCTTATTGTTAGTTTGTTTAAATTCTTGAATTGCTCAGCACCATAGCTGTTTAAAAATAAACACTAAAGTGTAATAATATTATAATGGGCAACAGAGCAGGCAATAAAAATTATGAAAACATTAAATACAGAATAAAATAAATAACAAGTGCAAAATCGAAAGACAAAAATACTCTAAATCAGACTCACATTATTTTTTGAGAGGAGGATAAGGGGAAATGAGGTTTTGGAATGGATTTTCTGAGTTGTGGTGAACTCTTGTTGACTTCATTTAGATCGAAATACTGTAAGGCTGAGGAATTTGCTGTTACTGTACATTTACTTACCTACTTTATACCCATAAATATTTCTCAACCTTGGCAACTCTAAGATGCGTGGACTTCAAATCCCAGCAGGCTGGCTGGGAAATTCTGGAAGTGGAGATCCACATAACTTAAAATTTCCAAGGTTGAAACATCCACATCTGTTATTGTTCTACAACCTCAAGGTAATTACATTGCCTCCTGGTTTTATTTATCTGTTAATACACCTATAAGCAGAGGTGGGTTTCAGCAGGTTCTGACCAGTTCTAGAGAACCGGTAGCAGAAATTTTGAGTAGTTCGGAGAACCGGTAGTAAAAATTCTGACTGGCCCCACCCCCATCTATTCTCTGCCTCCCAAGTCCCAGCTGATCGGGAGGAAATGGGGATTTTGCGGTAACCTTCCCCTGGAGTGGGGTGGGAATGGAGATTTTACAGTATCCTTCCCCTGCCATGCCCACCAAGCCACTCCCACCAACCCATGCCATGCCACGTCCACCAAGCCACACCCACAGAACCAGTAGTAAAAAAAAATTTGAAACCCACCACTGCCTATAAGTCAGTTTAGCTGAGAAATTGTGATTAGTCTAAAACCATCCTGTGGATTCTGTTGTCAATTGACACTTGAATCTGGGTTTTCCCAACCAAATCTGTCATCTGAACTGCTAGTTGTTTGTTTATAACAAGCTTCAATGCAGACATCCTTATTCTGTTGTTTTTGTGCTGTTCTTTTAATTCAGTTTCAATTCCTCTTGCTTTTTAGTTAAATAGTTTCTGAGGAGAAGCAGAGGACACGGTTGGAAATTAAAATGATTCAGTAGCTAGCTGGCTGGATTTTTCGACTACCAACAATGGTTCTTGGTTTGTCTCTATAGTTTGAGCTACTTCTGCCCTAGATATGCCTTTGCAGATCTTCCAGTTCTATGAATATTTCATATTATAAATACACATTGATCTGCTATCCTCTGTTCTGTAATTTCTCATTCTGGATGTTGTCCTTTCCAGAACTGGTACATTCTTCTTATCTATCTTCTTCTCATCGGATTGGATTTGTAATATAGTACATTATTTCTTTGTTTTCAGTCTTTGTATATTTGCAGCAAGAAAACAACTTTTGCAACAGGGGCAAATATCTGTAGCTCAGGTGTAGGATGTGGATGAAGGTTCATTCTCTGACCTTGTGGGTTGGTTTCCAAACATTTGTTACTAGGTTAGGTAACATCTTCAGCAGAATTTGAGGGGTATTTATTGGTATAGAAATCCAATAAAATAAATAAAATAAAATATCAGTGTTCTTCTGTGTATAAAGGCTTTGTGTGGTCAGTAGGTCTTGTGATGAGTCAGTTGTGGGTGTGTCAAGTGAGGGTCTTGTAATGGGTCTTGTGATGGGCCAGGTGTGAGTCATCAGTGGGAATCTTGTGATGGGGAGGTTACATCAGATGAGGGTCACTGAGAGGTGAAGTGCTGGTTAAGGGAGTCTTGTGTGGGTTGGTTGAGGGTCAATGCTGTCTTTGGTTGGCTGTGTGGTTGATTTGGATTTTGAGGGGTTCGTAGGCTGGTTGTATTCAATATGTATGCTGATGGAATTGCTTGTGGAGTGCCAGGCTTCAATGAACTCATGAGCATGGCGGGTGGTAGCATGATTGATGATTTTTGTGTTGCTCTATTTGAATCCTCACCCAATGTAGCCTCCCAATCCTGCTGGTCCTGGTTGCTTAGCCAACAGTCCTGAGTCCTGTAGTCCATTTGTCACTAGATGACCTGAAACTCCAACACCTAGCGTGTTCCTTTTTGGCCCAGATGACAACCAATCTCGTAGAGTCTGGGTTTCTATAAATTATGTCTCACCCAGGGGTGAAATGCTCTCGGTTTGGACCGGATCACCCGATCCGGTAGCGATGGAGGCGGATGGTTCGGAGAACCGGTAACAAAAATCCCTGCCCCCCCCCCATGCCCAGCTGAGCCGTACAAACATCAGAGACTTTTTTTTACTTTTAAAAGCATTTTTTCTACAACCTCTTCGGCCAAAAAAATGCTTTTAAAAGTAAAAAAAAAGCCTCTGATGATCGTGCGGCTCAGCTGGGATTGTCAAAGGCTTTTAAAAGAAAAAAACCCCTTTTTTTTCCTTTTAAATGCCTCTGACGATCCAAGCTGAGTTGCCTGATCATCAGAGGCATTTAAAAGAAAAAAAGGCTCTGCTGATGAGGCAACTCAGCTGGGATCGTCAGAGCCTTTTGAAAGCTTTTTTTTAGAAAAAATGGTTTTAAAAGTAAAAAAAAAAAAATTGGCCATGCCCACCCAGTCACATTACCCCCACCACCAAGCCACGCCCACAGAACCAGTAGTAACAAATTTTAGATTTCACCACTGGTCTCACCATATTGTTTTATGGCAGACCACTCTTCATCTGGCTTCTCTGATAGAACAAAATAGAATTCTTTATTGGCCTTTTTTTTTCTTCTTTCAAACTTTTTGATGATCTAGCTTTCCTTTATCATAACTTGGGAATCCATAGCTTTGACAATATCTGCCTACTATATATTGTAGTGCTACAAAAAAGTGAGTTGGCTTTACAACTATAATTACAACCTTATCAGGCAGACTAGACTTAGGAAATGGGCACGATGCACTGCGCAGATCTAAGATATCTTTATTAGAACAATTAAAGTAACAGAATCTTGCAATCTGAATGTGCTACTTTCTCCTCTCTTTGTCTTCATGAGAATTGGGGATGGTGCCTGAGGCGTTTTTGCAAATTGCTTTCTTGGCCTGAGCTCAAGTTTCATTTCCTCGGTTGTTCCGTGGTAGCAAATCCTCCTTCTTCCCTTCAAGACCATGATCTTTATCCACTACACTATGACATCAAAGACCTATTAGAATAATTGTATTCCAGCATTACTCTGAAAGGAAGCAGAATACAGAATAATAGAGTTGGGAAGGACCTTGGAGGTCTTCTAGTCCAATCCCCTACTTAGGCAGGACACCGTATACCATTTAAGTCAAATAGTTGTCCAGTCCCTTCTTTAAAATCTCCAATGTTGGAGCACCCACAACTTCTGAAGACAAGCTGTTCCACTAGTTGATTGTTCTTATTTTCAGGAAATTTCTCCTTAGTTCTAGGTTGTTTCTCTCCTTAATTACTTTCCATCCATTGTTTCTTATCTTGCCTACTGCTGCTTTGGAAAATAGACTGCCCCCCCCCCCAATATAATATATGTTGATATTATATTAGAATTATATTAGCATTTCTACTCCCATCTTTCTCTGATGATGACTATTATTATAGTCTTTTTTTTTTTACAACATGCCTATTTTATTGCAATATGGAATGTTAATGTATATCAAAGTTAAAATGTGAACCAATTAGCTAAACAATTTTAGGCTGCAAGCATTCTTAATCTTGAAGTAATATTTAACCGTTCATTTTCTCTCAGTCTGTTTTTTTTAAAAAAGAAATTAGACTTTGGAGAAGAAACTGTCACACTGATTTGTGGTTTTGCAACACAAAACAATGTGTTTTATCCAGGGGTGAAATGCTCCGGTAGCAAAAATCCCTGCGCCCCCCACCATGCCCAGCTGAGCCGCGCAATCATCAGAGGCTGTTTTCTTTACTTTTAAAAGCATTTTTTCCTGCAATCTCTTAAAGTTGTAGAAAAAATGCTTTTAAAAGAAAAAAAAAAAGTTGGACATGCCCACCCAGTCACATTACCCCCACCACCACCAAGCCATGCCCACAGAACCGGTAGTAACAAATTTTAGATTTCACCCCTGGTTTTATCTTTTTACTCCGCTTCAGCAATGTATCTGACACTTGTGCCATAAAGCCTCCAATCCCTGCTTGTTCTCTTGTTCCTCGAAAAAGGAAAAACTACGCAGGAGGCCTTATACAGAAAAGGAAACATGAAAGGACAGAGACATCAAGAAGAGTTGTCAAAAGTGCTTCTGTAATTGTTTGCTTTTTAGGCAGTGATTCAGAAATTGACAACCCTTTGATGTCAATTGCTTATACTGTAGTCAATCTACAAATTGCTATGATTAACAAATTTGCAAACTGGCTGTGTAAACAGGATAGTTGCATGGTGTTGATGATTTAATGGCATCTGGGTTTTCCTATGTTTACATTCTGTTCAGTGAAATGTATTTGATTTAGGATAAAATCAGCAATTAGTTTTCTGGTAATTTTAAGGATTATTTACCGGAGCGCAAGCATTCATGCATGGAGAATGTTATTCCTCGACCAACAATCACATTTGGGATCAGAATTTTTGTCATAAGTCATTGTCATAAGTCAAGGCACCTATGTGAGCAGATCCAATTTTTCAACTATTTTTACGGTGGTTATTAAATGAATCATGTATTTATTAAGCAAATCCATTATCCTAAATGAGCTCTCTTTTTTTACAAATTTTCAGCAAAAAACATGGCAAATCATGACCACAGGATGATGCAACTGGTTATAAATATGAGCCAGTTGCCTGAAATGCAGTGTTGTGACTGTGTGTGTAGATGTTTTATGATGGAAAAAATTGCTGTACACTTTACAAGCCATAAAGCACCATTTCTGAGGCTGCCAAAGCTGCAAACCAGTCATAAGTCAAGGTCCATCTATATATCTATGTGGTTTCTAAGAGTCGACAAGGACTTGATGGCATATAATTAATCAAAGAAACAATTCATGGACTTTTCCAATCCGATGTTATCTAGATTTGCTGGGATTCAATGGCCATCATTTTTAACTGGTATAGTAGAGGTCTTCAAACTTGGCAGCTTTAAGACTTGTGGACTTCAACTCCCAGAATTCTCCAGCCAGAATTCTAGGAGTTGAAGTCCACAAATCTTAAAGCTGCCAACCAGGGCTGAAATCCAGCAGGTTCTGACAGGTTCTGGAGAACCGGTAGCGGAAATTTTGAGCAGTTCGGTAAACCGGTAGCGGAAAGTTTGAGTAGTTTGGAGAACTGGCAGATACCACATCTGGCTGGCCCCAGAGTGGGGTGGGAATGGAGATTTTGCAATATCCTTCCCCCAGGAGTGGGGAGGGAATTGGGATTTTGCTGTATCCTTCCCCTAGAATGGGATGGGAATGGAGATTTTGCAATATCCTTCCCCTGCCATGCCCATCAAGCCACACCCTGCCCACCAAGCCACACCCACAGAACTGGTAGTAAAAAAATTTGACTTTCACCACTGCTGCCAAGTTTGGGGACCCCGGTGGTATAGCATTTGGCATGGAATTGTGGAACTCAGACTTTTCTGATTTAGGGGTGTTTTCCTCAATCTAGAACCTTTAAAACTTTAAGCCCCCTAACCGTTAGCACATATGCACCCCATCAAGATGAGTGTGGAACAAATTGTCAATCTAATATTTTAATACATACACTAAGACGTATATAAAACATATGCTAGCATAGCATAGATGGATGAAGTCCATTCATCTTCAAGATGCCATGGTTGAGAAACACTGCCCTAGATAGATTGATCATGTTTGGGCTTTGATTTCTAGAAAACACAAGCCATGCCAAGTGATATTTGTAGCACGTTCCAGTAGATGAAAACAAAACAATAAAAAAAGGAGGATATATTACCACACATTGACTTTTAAGCCTTGCACTGATGGATTTTGCATAGTGGAAATCCTCTCATTCTCTTTTGCCATTCAGCCAATGAATAGCTTCCTTTTCTCCATACACAGAAAAGTAATAAAAGAAATACATATTATTTAATGCGTGAAAAGCAGGTCACCTTCCTGATAAACAGAAATAAAACAACAATGCTTGAAAGACAAATAGCTGCAACTTCTATAGAAATGATGAATACTGAACTCCAATATTTGTTGCTTTCAGAAATTCTTGAAGACTGAACTATTTCAGAGCACTTTCCCCCAATTTAATGTTGCCATCTGTACCTTTTTTTTAAATGGTTGGTATTATATTGTTGTTGTGTTTTTATCTTTGCATCATGGATGTGTTAACATGTTCTTTTCTATTTGTGAAAACTGTTAATTGCAGCAGCATAGAAATATGATCAATAAATAAATATTTGTGCCCCAAAACATCTTCATCTGATCGAATTTTTCACTCCTTCCCTCAAACCTAGAGATATGAAGAACCATCTGGAAACTCCACCTCATTTCAGTGATGGGATCATCTCCATCCATGTGTGTCACAGTTTTGCATTTTTAGTGATCCAAAACTTAACTCATTCCTTGTTCTTCTAGTGACACAGAAATGTTATTTGAAATACTATATTATCAATAAGATGTAGCAGAATGAATTTGCAGAACATATTCTCGATTCACTAGGTTTTAAAATAACCATCACTATTAAGTAATTTATATTCAATTGTAAAGATTTTTAAATGCATACCTGGTATACCCAATTTGCTTTCAAACAGCACAACAGGAAATACATCCTTGCATAGCAATATCTTCACACCTCTTATAGATGCAGCAGGTAACTTGAGGTACACTTGGCCACAGAAAGGTTGCACATCCTGCTGTAGGTTAGGTTAAACTGAGAGATGGGTTCACATAATGTTTTAATACTACAATTTAAGTGTTAGTGGAGTGGAGTAAAACATTCTGACTGACCCAAGGTACATAGCCAATTGTTGGTTGTTGTTGTTAGTTGCAAAGTCATGTCCAACCCATTGAGGCTCCATGGACAACGTTCCTCCAGGCCTTCCTGTCCTCTACCATCCTCTGGAGTCCATTTAAGCTGCTTCAGTGACTCCATCCAGCCACCTCATTCTCTGTTGTCCCATTCTTCTTTCGCCCTCTATCTTTCCCAGCATTAGGCTCTTCTCCAGTGACATATCCAATATCAAAGCTAAATAGGACTTTAAATTTTTGAATTTGCTTCAGTGTGTTCATTACCACATGATGTTGATTCATTGATGTAGTATAGTAAGCTAGAATTATTACTAAGCCAAGGGGATCTGGTGACATAGTAGCTTAATTAAGCTGGAACTGCTGACCAGAAATGATCTGGACTTCGACAGTTAGAGCCCGGTTCCATGAGATGGAGTGAACTCCTGTCACTTGATTCCTACCTCCAGCCCGAAAGCAGGCAATATTGTGAGTAGATAAATGGGTGTGGGAAAAACCTAGCTGCATTCATGTGTGAAAAGAGAGAAAGTCAATGCTGGACCAGGCTGGATGTGAAGCACCACAACACGAGACAAGGCAAGACTGGTGGAGGAAGCCCGGAAGAGCCAACAACCTGAACGCTGCTAGTTAATTGGTGTAATGCTAGTTTTCGCCCTGCGGTGCGCCAAGGGTAAGTGTGCAAGTGTCAAACAGTTTGAACTAGCAACTAGGCTGTTAGGACTGCATTGTGTCTAGCATGTGTAGATTTTCCTGACATTGCCATAGGCTAAATAAATAAATATTAATAATAACAACAACAACAACAACAACAACAACAACAACAACAAAGTACTGGGACTTGCAAATTGAAGTTGAGCGACTGTAGAAAAAGAAATTGTGTGTTGTCCCGATTGTAATTGGAGCCCTTGGAGCAATACCCAAGGGCTACCCCGCTATTTAGAGATTCTAAATTTGCCGGACTTGAACATTTTGACTCTACAAAAAACCACCTTACTCGGAACAGCTTACATCCTCTGACGATACCTTAACAGTTCCTAGGTCCTTGGTTAGGACTTGAGCTGCTGAGCTATTAACCAGCCTCAAAGGCTGTGAATCTCACTAAAGATTAAATAATAATAATAATAATAATAATAATAATAATAATAATAATAATAATAATAATAATAATAATAATAATAATAATAATAATTACTAAGCCTGGCTCTGAGCTTGTATTATTGCATATACAGGTTGTCCTCATTTAGCAACCATTTTTGGAACTGCCACCTCAGTCACTAAGCAAAGCATGCTCTAAGTGACACCGTGATTGTGCTTATGAGTTTATTTTTACGTTGAGTGCTCGCTTCGGCAGCACATATACTAACATTGGGAACAATACAGAGTTTATTTTTGCTTTCCTTTGCTTTACAGATCTGTGAAGGTTGTAAGTGCAAGGATTGGTCATAAAGTTACTTTTTCATCACTGTCATAACAGTGAACAGTTGCTAAACGAGGCAGCCTATAAACAAAGTCTACTTGTTGTAATTCTGGCAGTATAATTTGAAGTAATTGGTGACTCAAGTGACTTCTTTCATTGGAAGATAAATGACAACAATGTCTTGAGAGAGAGCCATCTTCCAGCTGTCATCTGACAAATATGAAATAAATGGAAAATTAAGAGCAAAGAAGAAAACAAGGCGAATTCCAGAACATTAATATGATGTAATTCCCAGCAGATAATGAATAATGCAGATGAGGAGCTCAAAGATAAACCCATAGATCAGTTTCCCAACTCTGCTATGCAATGATATGATTTGTGCATGTGTTATATGAACCCAGTCACAGACATATTTTGGCATAGGTTCAATTAACGAAGCAAATTCAGCCTTAAGAAAAGATATTCAGCCAGCTGCAATGGGTCGATTAGATTTTAATTACAATACAAACCATTCAAGAAGGACGTTTCCAAGCAAACAGCAAGCATCAACAAAAGGAAGTGATTTCTACCCTTTCCTTAATTTTCTAGATTCTCTAATTTCCTCTGAACTAACCTGCCACAAATAATAATAAAATTTGAAAGCTGTGCTATTGCATCATTTATTGATTTGCCAGTTCATGACACAGTAACATACAGATGCTCTTTGCCAGTAGAAATCCTGACTGAGATATTTTCACGCATCATAAAGTTAAACTTTCTATTTCCATTTCAGGCAGAGGAGAATAGACACGGGTTGGGCCTAAGGTTAGGAAAAAGCACCGATCTAATTAAAAGCTTGAGGGATGCGGTGGCCCAGTGGCTAAGACACTGAGCTTGTTGATCGAAAGGTCAGCAGTTCAGTGGTTTGAATCCCTAGTGCCGCATAACAGGGTGAGCTCCCGTTACTTGTCCCAGCTTCTGCCAACCTAGCAGTTCGAAAGCACGAAAAAAAATGCAAGTAGAAAAATAGGGATCGCCTTTAGTGGGAAGGAAACAGTGTTCCATTAACGGTGTTTAGTCATGCCGGCCACATGACCATGGAGACGTCTTCGGACAGCGCTGGCTCTACGGCTTTGAAACGGAGATGAGCATTGTCCCCTAGAGTCGGGAACGACTAGCACATATGTGCGAGGGGAACCTTTACCTTTATCTTAATTAAAAGCTTCCATTTGTATATTAGGAAGAAAAAGAATTAAGAGTTGCTACACATTTAACCATATCATAGTGTTTTGCTTTTGATGAGTTGACTTTTCCATTTATGAAAGACTTTTGGTTGCAATTTCTGTGTCACTATCGAAGTAGTTGCACGCTATATGTTGACTGCATCACCACAAATATACCTGTGTGCACTCTGTGAGAAGTTGCTTGGTGATCAGACCACACAGGCCACAACATTATGATCTAATCATGAAAGCATGGAAACATAACAAACAAGAAACCTAGCTCTCAACTGAACAACAAAGAGAAAGGACTACTCAGAAGCATCTCTTTTCACAGCAGGGGATTTCCTGTAGAAAAAAACAAAAACCCCACACACATTTGGTCCTGTTGATGGCACATTTCAATGTGTTTTCATCAAGTGTTGTCTTACGTGGGTGAAATATGCATCTCGGCGCAACCACAACATTTCCCCAAGCTAGGTTTGATTTCAAGGTTCCTCATGATGTGCTGTGAGACATAAAAAGAAAAAACCACAAAGTAATGGTAACAGAACAAGCAAGGTATATCAATATCTGTGTTCCTTATCCTACCTTTTGGATCACACAGTGCAACAAAAGAATACAGAAGGGTCTTGAGAGACTCGAACATTGGGCGCTATCTAACAAAATGAAATTCAACAGTGAAAAAAGCAAAGTTCTACATTTAGGGAAGAAAAACAAAATGCACAGGTATCGTATATGTGATACCTTGCTCAATAGTAGTAACTGTGAGAGGGATCTTGGACTCCTAGTGGACAACCATTTAGATATGAGCCAGCAATGTGCAGCAGCTGCCAAAAAAGCCAACACAGTTCTGGGCTGCATAAACAGAGGGATAGAATCAAGATCACGTGAAGTGTTAATACCTCTTTATAATGCCTTGATAAGGTCACACTTGGAATATTGCATTCAGTTTTGGTCGCCACAATGTAAAAAAGATGTTGAGACTCTACAAAGAGTGCAGAGAAGAGCAACAAAGATGATTAGGGGACTGGAGGCACCTGAGGGTAGGACAAGAAACAATGGGTGGAAACTAATCAAGGAGAGAAGCAATTTAGAACTAAGGAGAAATTTCCTGAACAATTTCCTAGAATAATTAATCAGTGGAACAACTTGCCTGCAGAAGTTGTGAATGCTCCAACACTGGAAATTTTTAAGAAGATGTTGGATAACCATTTGTCTGAAGTGGCGTAGGCAGGGGGTTGGACTAGAAGACCTCCAAGGTCCCTTCCAACTCTGTTATTCTATTCTATTCTAATAGTACAGACCCAGTGAAGGGCAACTAAAGAGATTTTACCTTCCAAAGGGTGTTAAGTTGAACAGCCCTAAGGAAAAGAGGAAAAGGTGGTTGTTGTAGCTTCAGTAATTGCATCAATGAGGAAATATGGGCAGCCATAGCTAGCATGGCAAAGGAACACTTGCTTAAAATTTCCTCTTCAGCTCAACCACTAACTGCCTCCTTTTCCTTTTATTATCTAGCAGTTGAAAGAAAATTTACCCCAGAGTGAATGCACTGTACATAAACATGCTCAAATCCATATTGTGGTTCTTAAGATGATTGCTAAATAAATAATGTGAATTTTATTATGTTAATTAGAATTTAAACCCTTGCACATAAATCTATCCAAGGTCCAGGGGTATCTACTGATGTAGGGGTCAAAATGCCAGCCAAGATGGCAGGCGCAACTGCACATTTTTTGCCCTGCCACCTTTTTTATGTCTGTGTTACACACAAGGGGCACATTAAAAAAAAAGAAAGAACTTCAGTCACATGACCATATCTGCTATCCCAATATTTATAACCCCAACTTCCATTCCATGGATACTCTTGATAAAGGTTGTTATTTCTATATACTACAATAGTTAAATTTGTGCATAATGTCATTCTGATTCATAACCAAACGTTTAACCTTACCAAGTCGTGACCATCAGCCTTCTACTGAACAAACTAATTCCTAAATGAAGGATTTCATTGTTCTGTTTAGTTTGTACTTATAAATAAAAATTGGAAAAAATAAATAAATAAAGGATTACATATCTAAAGAGCTGAAGATGCCTATTGTGAATCCCATTGTATGTTCTAACATTCACATGATAGTCCTATAAAGCAATACGATAGGATAGGATAGGATAGGATAGGATAGGATAGGATAGGATAGGATAGAATAGAATAGAATAGAATAGAATAGAATAGAATAGAATAGAATAGAATAGAATAGAATAGAATAGAATAGGAATTCTTTATTGGCCAAGTGTAATTGGACACACAAGGAATTTGTCTTTCGTGCATATGTTCTCAATGTACATAAAAAGACAAGATGCACTTGTCGTGAAACAAGCAAGTTAAGAAAACATCACCATCCCCTAACTCTAGATGGGAAACCAAGATTGAAGCACATAGTCCTGGTTTACACAGTATGCTAAATCCAGCCAGCTATTAGGAGGTATGGGTGACACAATGACTCAGCAGTTAAGGCACTGGGGTTGTTGGCAGGAAAGCTGACAGCCCAGGTTCGAGCATCGTCTGACAGGGTGAGCATCCGTCTTCCCCTAGGTCCTGCTCAACTAGCAGTTTGAAAGCATGTGGTTGCGAGTAGATAAATAGGCACCACTTCCGAAGGGAGGAAACAGCTCTCCATGACATTATGCTGGCCACATGACCATGGAAACATCTTCGGACAGTGCTGGCTCACAGCCTTAAATCAGAAATGAGTGCTGCTCCCTATAGTTGGCATTGACTAACAGAGTAAAATCTGGTGCTCTCTGAGCTTGCTTGTTTTCTTCCAGACATTTCATTACCCCAGCTAGGTAACATCATCAGTGCTAGTAAGGAGTTCTGTTTGCAGTCAGTTTATATTCATGCCTGTCTGTGTGGGTGGGGGCAACCTTAAAGATTCTTTGGTTGGCTGTTTACTCATGGCTCTTTGGCAATTTCTTGATTGGGATATTGCTCACTTGATTGTTGGTCTGAAGTTAACCTTGGAGTTAATCTAAGCTGAGCTGGGTGCTGATTACTGGTGAAGAAGGGCTGGAGATTTTTTTCTCTTTTGGGCTGGTTGATTATCTCTTTTGCCTAGTCTATAAATGTTGTTAATGTCCATGTTTCTATTGATGTGTGATTTGTCAGAGTGCCAGGCTTCTAGAAATTCTCTGGCATTTTGGGACTTGGCCTGGTCTAAGATTGCCAGTTTCCCAATGGAGTAACAGCCACAGAGTAAAATCCGCAGAGACTCATTTCCTTCCATCCTTATTAGGGGCTCCTGTGCCAAGAATGTGCTGACAAGGTTCATTGCATCTAGGTATAAATATATCATGTATATATCTTGCTAAGAAAACTGTTGCAATATTTTCAGGATCAGACTCAATAAAGATAATAGGAGTTAGAGCTTTAAATATATTTCTTTTTAATTATGATAGGCATTCTATATTCACTGAATATTCAAGGTAGAAGCCACGAGAATGGTGAGGGTGGCTCCTTATATATACAAGGGGTGGAGCTAGGAATGGGAGTGGTAAGTTATGAATACATTAAAGTCCAAAGAATAAGTTAACCTCTGATGTTCCATATATACATTATTTACACATTGGAGAATAAGGCATTTACATCTGACAAATCCCCCTCTAAATGCCGGTTCGTTACACAACACCAATTACATTCTGATTCAGGACAATATAATACATATAATTTAGAAGTTAAATATTTGTGTTGTTTAGAAGGTAAGGGTTTTGTTAATATGTCAGCTAATTGTTCAGAAGTATCGCAATGTATTGCTTTAATGAATCCGTCTTGAGACAGTTGTCTCACATGCTTAAACTTTATATCAATATGCCTGGACCTTTGTCCAATTGCATCGGATCTGGATATTTCAATGGCCGCTTTATTGTCTTCATGCATAATAAATGGTAAGGTGGGTTTCTTCCAAACATCAGTGATCAGATCATTGAACCATACAAGGTTATTTGCAGCCTTGGACAAACAAACATATTCCGCTTCTGTAGTAGAAGTGGCTACTAGTTCTTGTTTACCAGTATACCAGTAAACTGGACAATCATTCAATAGAAAAACATAACCAGAAGTACTCTTTCTGCATGATGTATCACCAGCCCAATCTGCATCAGCATAACAAGTAATTTTTGGTTCTCTGTCATTATTGGGTTCCAACATTAAACAAAAATCTAATGTACCCTTCAGATATCTTAGAATTCTTTTGACAGCTTCCCAATGATACAAGGTTGGTTTACTAACATATCTTGACAATAGATTGAGAGGTAATGCAATATCTGGCCTAGTCCAATTAGATATATAAAGGAGTGAACCTATAACTGATCTGTAAAATGTGTTGTCTTTAAACTCAGGGGAAGATTCATCAGTGTTTCTAAGAAAATCAGTTTGCATAGGGGTGTCACAGGTTTTAGCATTATTTAAGTTACATTTGTTTAGGAGTTCGATGATTTTATCTTTCTGTGTAAGTTTGAATCCCCTTTTAGTTTTGTTAATTTGCACACCAAGGTATTTATTCACTTTACCCAGAGATTTCAGTGAGAAGTGTTCATTTAACTTATTTACAAAGATTTCCCTGCTCTCTTTATGCTTTCCAATGTATAAAATATCGTCCACGTAAATTAATACAAATTCAATATGATCATTACTCTTTTTTACAAAGAAACAGTTATCAGCAGTGGTGGCGTTGAAATCCATGGTCTTAAGTACTTTTACCAAGCAATCGTACCATCTTTTGCCGGATTGCTTTAATCCGTACAGACTCTTATTTAATAACCAAATTTCGTTCTTATTAGTGTATTGACTGTGTGGTGCTCTTACATATATTTCCTTATCTAATTTTGCATGTAAGTATGCGGTCTGTATGTCATATTGGAATACGTCCAGATTGAGTGCAGATGCTACTACAAGGGCTGTTTTGACACTCTCTGTTCTCACTGTGGGTGAATATGTATCAGTATAGTCTTCTGGATATTTTTGTGCATAGCCTTGTGCAACTAGTCTAGCCTTGTATAAGGTATTGCCTCCTTCTAAGTTCTTAATTTTATAAATCCACCTGGTACCTATAATTGTTTTATCCTTAGGTGCGATCGCAGGTGTGAATACATTTAATCCTTGTAAACTTTCCATCTCTTTTTCCATAGCTAGTTCCCATTTTTCTCTTTCTTCATGTGGAAGTTTCAATACTTCTTCATATGTATTAGGTGTTATTTGTTCTCTATTCATATGCATTATGTAATCTTTGTATTTATTTGGTATTTGGTTTCTATTGTTTCTAATAGTTCTTTCAGGCTTGCTATGGTTATCATGCAAATATCTAGCTTCCTTTTTTGTTAATGTGTCTGTCTTTATTTTATGCTGACTATTAGTCCAAGTTTTGGTTTTGTTCTTACTTTTGTTAATATTTTGATTTTCTGTTGTTCCTTCCTCGCAAGATATCGTATCTTTACATTTATTAGGAAATATTTCATTAAGGTGCAATTTTGACCAATTGGCCTGTTCATGGAACACAGCTGTTCTGGATACTATAAATTTGTTATTACTATCAATAAATCTGTACCCTTTGGTTCCAGTTTCGTATCCCATGAATCTTAATCTCCTGGATACGTTTTCTCCCTTTCTCCTCAATTGTTTAGGTATGTGTACGTCTGCAGTGACTCCAAATATGTGCATGTGTGATAATTTGGGTTTTCTATTGTACATCACCTCATATGGTGTCTTATTCACAATACTGGACCAGGTTCTATTTTGAGTGTAATTCGAATAATGTAATGCCTCTGACCAAAATTGTTTGCCTAAACCAGCATCCTCTAATGTGCACCTAATCATGGTTTGTAGTGTGGAATTTTTCCTCTCTGCAACTCCATTTTGAAATGCAGAAAAAGGATTGGACGTGAAATGTAACATTCCTCTATCCTTTAACCATTGGGAGAATTCTTTAGACATGAACTCACATCCCCTATCTGTCATAATTTGCTTTATTCTGATATTATGTTGTGTTTCTATACGTTTGTAGAATTCCTTAAATTTCTGAAATGTTTCATCCTTGTGCTTTAATGTGTAAACAAAACCATATCGGCTGTAGTCATCCACTATTGTTAGAAAGTAACGTTTTCTATAGGTAATTGAGGGACTTAATGGACCAACTAAGTCCATATGTACCAAATCAAAAATATTGTTAGTTGATCTGTTAGATTTTTTTTGGTCTGGGACTGGTTTTTAGTTTGGTGGATTTACATACTGAGCATTCCAAATAATTTTCACAATTTTTTATTTTGACACCTTCTGCGTGTTCAGTCATTTTTTGTACTACAGGAAAGCTTGCATGTCCTAACTTCCTGTGTAAGATGTGAGCACACTCATCATGAATTGGTTTACCTATTTTTGGTTTCTTTTCCTTGTATGTATTTTTGTGATCATGAGTTATTCTACACTCATCATTGTCACTGTTACTGACATTTTCATCATCTGCTTCAATACAATCTTCCATATTTGAATCAATGTTGTGTAAACATCTTTCTTTAGTTATTAGATAGGGTAGACCTCCTTTTATCATTACAGTACCTACATTTGTTTTGTTCTTTTCTATAGTTGCTTTCCCCTTTGAGAAAACTATATTGATATCAGATTCTCTGCTTAATTTTATGGCACTTAGTATGTTGTGAGGTATTTCTGGGATTAATAATACCCCCTCTATTTTCCCTAGACCAGGCAAGGTCACATTTCCTTTGCCTAGTACTTGAACCTTTTCTTGATTAGCTACCTTTATCGCAAACTTATCTTCTATAAATGAAGATAATATACTTTTGTTGTTGGTGGTGTGATTTGTTGCACCAGAATCAATAAGCCAATTGTTATTCTCATCCTGCTGTGTTCTGGTGCTGTCTTGTTTATTTAGCCCATTCAGTGACCCAGATTTCCTCTCTTTTGAATTTTCTCTACCCCTTCTACCTTCTTTGTAATTTGGTGGACTTCTATATTTGTGTCTATCTGTGGAAGATTGTCTGTAATTATATTTGCCCCTATATTCTGGTCTATGTCTCTCTCTTGAGACTTTGGGGCAGTCTCTTCTACTATGTTCCCTGGATCCACAATTGTAGCATCTAAAGGCCTCATTATGTTTATCTTGAAAGACTACTTTCCTAAAAGGTTTGTGGTCTGTTTGGTTACTGGATCGATTTTTTCTTGAATTGTCTTCTGCTATCAATTTGTTAGATAGACTTTCTATGGATAAATATCCCAAATTAATGGTATCTAAGTGTGACATAAAGCTATCCCATGATGGATCAAGTGAATTGATAATAACACTTTTCATTGTTTGATCTGAAATCACTTCCCCCCTCAATTGTAGCTCAGCTCTTATTTTGTTTAGATTTATCAAATGCTCACTTATAGAAACCCCTGGTTTTACTCTAGAGGAAAAGAAATCCTTAGACATTCTTGTGGTTGTAGCTACGCTATCGCTGTGAAATAGATTAAACATGCATTGAATTATTTCTGATACAGTTAGGTTTGGTTTGATGCTATGATACATTGCAGGAGACACGCTAGATATTATTATGAAAAATGCTCTATGATGTAAACAATCTATTTTTAAAGTCCAAGGTCTTCTTGGAGGGCTAGTTATAAAGAATAGTAAATTTTCTTTCATGAAAATAACCTGAAGCTGTTGATACCACTCTTGTAAATTAATGCCATCAATTCTAAGTTTTGGGAAGTCACTGGGTAAGTTACCTACATTATTCTGTCCATTACTTACAACCTGGGGCAGTCCGTGATCTCTCAAGTGCAGGAAATTACAGAACGGCATTGGGATGCTTGCAATGAGTCTGCGCGGTTCTCTGGCCAGTTCAAGTCCTTCTGGGTCGTCTACGTAGTTTCGCACATGCGCGTTGCTCATTTCTTCTTTGGTGGCGTCGTGGAAGGTTCTCTCCCTTTCAGCTCTCTCGATCCGCTCCTCCTCAGATGAGTCGGTCTCTGGCTCGGTTTTTGGGGTTCTGGTGGTGGTGACGGTTCTTTTCTTCTTTTTGTGTGCGTTGGTATTCGATTTTGTCTGTGGTGTAGGGCGAAATCGGCATGGCTCTCTGGGCTCGGGCGTCGTCGCTTTCGAAGTCAGGATGGGAGCGTGCAGGTCTTGAGTCGCCGGTTTGATTTCTTGCTTCTTCGTAGATGTCTTGGTAATTTTCAGTCTTGGCCCAAAAGCAGCAAAAAGCGTTTTCATTGCTGATTTTACTTGAGATTTTGTTAAATCGTCTTCACTTTCTGATTTTGGATCATCTGAAGAGTTCGAGACTTCTTTCTCACTTTCTTCGTCTGATAGTGTTTTTCGCGCCAGAAATTTTGAACTGAGCGTTTTGATTGGCTCTGCTCCATTCTCTTTTGAAGTTCGTTGAAACCAAGATGGCTGCCATTCAAAATTTCGCGCGGGATCACATCTTTTCTTTTTAACAACTATTTTCTCAGTAGTCATCTCACTTACGGTTTTTTGATCTTTGGGTTTTTCTTTAATGACGTTTTTCTCTCTCGCTGCTCCGCTGTTCTTCAACATCTCCTGGAGGTCCGCGATGAGACTTTCATCATTCTTTTGGCTTTTTATTATCTTTAATATCTCTGACCTGAGTTTGTTATTTTCTATTTCGATTTCTTTCTGGTCATTATTTTCACTCATTAGTTCTTCTTCTTCAGTGGTGTATTCTTCGGATTCTCTCGAAATCGCATTGGTGGATTCGTTGATCATCTCTTGATCAGTTTCTATTTCTTTGCTGTAGGCCCTGGTGTTGGGCCTATCTTTCTTGGACATTTTTAATTACTTATTGAGTCAATTAACCATCCTCTGCTACCAGCTTGTTGCAATATTTTCAGGATCAGACTCAATAAAGATAATAGGAGTTAGAGCTTTAAATATATTTCTTTTTAATTATGATAGGCATTCTATATTCACTGAATATTCAAGGTAGAAGCCACGAGAATGGTGAGGGTGGCTCCTTATATATACAAGGGGTGGAGCTAGGAATGGGAGTGGTAAGTTATGAATACATTAAAGTCCAAAGAATAAGTTAACCTCTGATGTTCCATATATACATTATTTACACATTGGAGAATAAGGCATTTACATCTGACAAAAACATGCCTGAATTGAATGCTCCTGGTAACCATATAGCACACCCAGCAATAGCAATAGCACTTAGACTTATATACCACTTTACAGTGCTTTACAGTCCTCTCTAAGCAGTTTACAGAGTCAGCCTATTGCCCCCAACAATCTGGGTCCTCATTTTACCAACCTCGGAAGGATGGAAAGCTGAGTCAACCTTGAGATTCGAACCGTGAGATTCGAACTGCCAAATTGCAGGCAGCCGGCAGGCAACAGAAGTAGCCTGCAGTACTGCATTCTAACCACTGTGCCACTGTGGCTCTACACATTCTACAAGCCAAGCATAAGAAGCAATTGAAACTCAAATAATATCAAGTAATAGACAGCTATTCAGCCAGTATCCTGCATTTTATTCCACCTTATAGATCCAAGTCCTAATCAGGTTTGGCATAATCTATTCCACTGTTTCTTAACCTTGGCTACTTTAAGGTGTGTGGGCTTCAATCCTGGCAGGGAAATTCTGTAAGAAAAAAGCGCACATGCCTTAACATTGCCAGAGTTGAGAAATATCAGTCTATACAATTAAGTGGAGAAGTCAGAGAAGTCAGTTTCTGATGTAACGGTTACACTCAGAACAAGATGGCAGCAGGCCTGTGGCTTTTCTCTCACAATTGAGTTTGCACTAGTAGACAGAGGAAGTGGTAGAATGGCGAAGAAAGCAACAGGAGGCCACTGACAGTTTCCAGGCATAATTTCCACCTAAGCAGCTTTTCTAACTTTCACAATGCAGCACAAAAAGCAGCTACAGGAACCCTGAAGCAAGTTCCCATCAGGCAGACTAGAGTGGGTGGATGTGTGAGGATGTGTAAGACTTAAAGAGTTCTTTCTTGGCAACTAATTAGCCTTCTCATTCTGATTTCTCAGACAATGAGATCTAAGTACCAATTAAAGTGCTCTTGCTAGCTAAATACTTGCTGCCATCCAAAGCACTTATTAACTCCTTAAATGAAATCACCTGCACGCCAATGAGACAGGCTGAAGAAGGAGATAGCAAAGAGAGATGCTTGACACTACGAACAACCGAGTCTGGATTGCTAAAATCCAGACAACCACAGGATGGCAGAAAAGAGCTGGAAGTTCCTGTATGCCTCGGTTGAAAATGATCTGGCAGCCATCTACCAAGGAAGATGGGGGGGAGGGGGAACAGAAAGGGATTGAAACAACAAAGGACAAGGTCACATGAAGTGTGGGAGAGTCTCTGCTTTAATTAGATTATTGGAATCTAGCAAATCCTTCAATATTGCTGCATTCGTATTGTTCAGCTGGTTTCCTGTGTTCCAAGAAGCAAGGAATGCAGCCACTGTAAGAAATACTTAGCCATCATGTCACAGGAAAGGCAAATAATCACTATCATGGGAACATATATTTATCAGGGCAACAGAAACAAAAAGGTGTGTGTTTTATTTCTCAATATTTTTGGTTCTGATGTGTCTGGAATGGTCAATGTGTACCTCCACCTCCCAGGTATTGCTTCCATTCCTCAGCCTTTCATTTTTCATCCTTGGCTTTTCTAGCTGTGGCTCTGCATCAGCAATATTTGGCTAGATGCTGCTTCACATTTGCAAAACACCTGCCTGTCTTCTTTAACTTCTAAAAATGTGTAATTTTCTGTTGCAGAAAACCAAATCTTGTGAAAGTAGGATGTTTTTGAGCAGATGGCTTACCCCGGGGGTGTCAAAATTGATTTCATTGAGGGCCGCATCAGGGTTGGGTTGGGGGGCTGGGGTGGATGTGGCCAGGGTCGGCGTGGCCAGCTCAATCTCACTTGTGTCAGGGGAGCCTGTGGTGGCCCAAGCGCTCTGCCAGAGAAAATGGACTCCTGAGCTCCGTTTTCGGCTGCAACAGCCTCCTGCAACCCTCTGCCAGTGAAAACGGAGCTCGGAGGGCCGCATGCAGCCCTCCCGAGCTCCATTTTCACTGGCAGAGGCATTGCGGCCTGGTCCTTTGCTGTTTCCAGGGTGACTCCATAAGCACCCTGAGGGTCAGATTTGGCCTGCGGGCCTTGAGTTTGACACCCTGGCTTAACCTGATCTCGCCCAGGCAGAACAGAAGCCACAGAGGCAGAAGAGGGATCAGCAATGGAGGCAGCAAAAGTGATATACCAGTACAGTTTTCTTCCAGTGCACTGGTAGACAGAGAGCACTTTAACCAAGCCACAAGAAAAGGATCTATTGTGCCCCAAGTCTCATCTTTATTAAAAATGTATGACCACTTTTGCTTTATCAATTAAGTTGGCTCAATGTCAACCACCTCAGAGAGGTATCCATACAGAACTATTTGTGATATTCAGTTTAGTGAAACTCAATCAATTAACTAATTAAGACAAAATGTAATAAATTGATAGCATATTTGGAATAATGAACAAGAATATTAAGATGAATGTGGGTCTTTAATCAGTTTCCCTTTTTATAGATGTCCAAACAATTCCAACTGGCTATTCTCAAAACATCTGATATTTAAAAACAAGCAAACATTCCAAGCACAACAAAAACAAAGTTCCCAGCAATCCTTGCTGCAAATAATATATTCTACAGGCTCATCAGGAATCAAGAAAGCTATTAGCAATGACAACTGAGTCAGCCTAGAAGCAATAAAACCTCCTAAGATTTTCATCTTGAGGTCCCTATGGTCATTTGTGTCAACATAAGCTGTGATTTGAGGTGAGTAATAGCTTTTTTCTAAACTTTGGTTCTGTTTGCAAATAAAGCTGCATAGCAAAGGGAAAGGGAGGATGACTGTTGCCTGTGTTGGGTTTACATTCTTTCTACTTGAAGGTCTCATTGTTTCTATTCTACCCTACCTACTCTTTGCATCTCCTGGAATAATTATGACCCCCTTGTCCTCCTGTGATCTAGAGAGTGAACAAATCCGAATGATCTGTCTGATGAGCCACAGTGGCGCAGTGGTTAGAGTGCAGTACTGCAGGCTACTTCTGCTGCCTGCCGGCTGCCTGCAATTTGGCAGTTCAAATCTCACCAGGCTCAAGGTTGACTCAACCTTTCATCCTTTCGAGGTGGGTAAAATGAGGACCCAGATTGTTGGGGGCAATAGGCTGACTCTGTAAACCACTTAGAGAGGGCTGTAAACCGGAGTGAAATCCAGCAGGTTCTGACAGGTTCTAGAGAACCGGTAGTGGAAATTTTGAGCAGTTCGGAGAACAGGTAGGAGAAATTTTGAGTAGTTTGGAAAACCAGCAAATACCACCTCTTGCTGGCCCCAGAGTGGGGTGGGAATGGAAATTTTGCAATATCTTCCCCCAGGAGTTGGGACGGAATGGGGATTTTCCAGTATTCTTCCCCTGCCATGCCCAACAAGCCACGCCCAACAAGCCACACCATGCCCAACAAGCCATGCCCACAGAATCGGTAGTAAAAAAAATTGGATTCATCACTGGCTGTAAAGCACTATAAAGTGGTATATAAGTACTATTGCTATCTTCCATCTGCAGGCAGATAACATTCTTTGAATATTTGTGTTCCAACAGAATACATCAGCAAAAAATACACCAGCAAAAATGTTCTATAACAAGTGCCTCTAAGATTGAACAGAGGTGTTAGGTGTATTAATCCTCAAGATGCAAGCTGAAGGTTAAATGTTAGGCATAACATTTTATATTTTATGGGGGATCTTCATCGAGACTCCTTGTGGAACATCTGTAGAAGATATGGAATCTCAGATCAATTTATTAACATCTTCAAAAATCTCTATCACAAGAGCAGTTGCTATGTAAAGACTGATAGTGGAGCCACTAATTTTTTTAACATCGATACTGATGATAGACAGAGTTGCATTTTATCACCCTTTCTGTTCCTTCTCATCATAGACTTTGTTATGTGGAAAGCAATAAATGGGCCAGATATTATAAATCCCTGGAAGAATCACATCAGGCTCACTAACTTTGATTTTGCTGACAATGTTGCATTGTTGTCAGAAACTGGTGCCTCCTTGTACGATATGACTCCCAATTTAGAGACTGAGGCTAGAAAAAAAAAGGACTATGTCTAAGTGTAGGTAACACAAAAGCCATGTTAATTGGGAACCACTCTCCTAACACGTTAATCACAAATAGACAACAGCCAATAGAACATGTCCAACAGTTTACATATCTCGGCAGCATCTTATTACAAGATGGCAGCATAAATGCAGATGTCAAACACAGAATTGGTAAAGCCTCAGCAATATGCCAGAGTTTATGGCCTATTTGGTCATCACTAACAATAGATAAGAAGACCAAATTACAGCTGTATAAAACAATTGTGCCATCTACGTCAAGGAAACATGGGCAATAACAGCACACAGAGCACAAAAGCTCAGTGTGTTCTATCAACATTGCCTACAGAGAATTCTAGGTGTCACTTGGAACAACCGTATCACCAGTGAGGAAATTTTGCAGCTTAGTGATCCAGGAAGTTTCAGGCTATTGTGACAAAATGTTGAATGTGTCTAGCTGGCCATATTCTTTGCTTGCCGAAATATTGATACCAAAAAATGCTATATGGTGACAGCCACAGAGGGAAAGCAGAGGCAGGGTAGACCATGCAAAACTTGGTGTCAGATGTTGCAAGATGACTTTTGGATAGTCAACCTCAAATGGGACGATGTCAAAGTGCTGCCATGGATAGGATTCATTGATAGAAGCTTACTGCCCTATGCACTTCATGGTAACCGAACCAACAATGAAGGTGATGATGATCTTCTCAAGGAAAGTGTTGAAACTATGATAAGAATCATCTGGTGTCTATTGAACTCAGTAAATTGTGTATACTCACAACAAAGTATGATTATTGTTAGTGATAAAACCAGCCTGCTTCTAATGAATTACAGAAATGACTGAACAACCATTTTGATAAAAGAATTAAACTGTTTTTTGATACTCTATAAATGCTGGGTGTATAGTTTTCAGTTGGAGCTGGCAGACTATTAAGAAATGTACACCATATTCATTTAGGAACTCTCTACCACCCAAGAATTGGTTTCCAATTGAATCAGAGCAAGATTAACTAGCATCATAAATTCATGGTGAATTCCCTGAATCTTAAAGATTGTCTGGGGTTGCTGAATTGCATTGTTTCATGTTTAGAAAGAAAAAAATCATCTTAACGTATAAAAATGTTGGTAGAGTCATGGATGAATGTAATAACAGAGTGGCAAATGGTGGTAGCAATTGGCCTGACATTCAAATAGAAAGGTCTCTATCTCAGTAGAAGAATTTTGTGTTATCATAATAAAACCCGACCAACCTAAATTTTTTTTTAATTAAAATTTATATGCCGCCCTTCTCCCGAAGGACTCAGGGCGGCTCACAACAGTAAAATCACAATAAAACAGCAATAATAAATAAGATTAAAAGATTCAATTAAAATCCCACAATTAATTAAAACTCCCAAAACAGAATCAGACAATTTGCTTAAAAAGCCATGTCTTCAGGTCTTTGCGGAAGGAACAGAGCCGTCCGGAGCCCGGTGGGTAACTCGTTCTAGAGGGTCGGTGCAGCCACAGAGAATGTCCTCATCCTGGGTGCTGTCAGCTGACATTGTCTGGCCAACGGCACCCAGAGGAGGGCAGCCCTATGTGAGCGCACTGGGCGGTGGGAAGCCGGTAGGAGGTGATCCTGCAAGTACCCCAGGCCCATGCCATGAAGGGCCTTATAGGTGAGAACCAACACCTTGAAGCGGATCTGAAGGACCATTGGCAACCAGTGCAGCTCGCGCAGGACAGGTGTAACCCAGGAGTATCGGGAAGCTCCCGTGATAATAAAAATTGATGGTGGAGGAGAAAGTTGTTCCAACCCTATAGTTATACAAAGTTAGAATAGAATAGAATAGAATAGAATAGAATAGAATAGAATAGAATAGAATAGAATAGAATAGAATAGAATAGAATAGAATAGAATAGAATAGAATAGAATAGAATCTGGAAGGGACCTTGGAGGTCTTCTAGTCCAGCTTCCTGCTCAAGCAGGAGAACCTATACCATTTCAGACAAGTGACTGTCTAGTCTCTTCTTAAACATCTCTAGTGATGGAGCGCCCATGATTTCGGAAGGCAAGTTGTTCCACTGGTTAATTGTCCTCACTGTTAGGAAGTTTCTCCTATATAATTGGACGAAAGAGAGAGAGGCCTTCCAGGAGAATTATGCACCACCATCTACACTTTTCAAAACTTTTTAATACTAGACAGAACCAGGTGACTATGTTAAATTGTTTTACTTTCATGAGAAAAATACATCAGCATGTTTTGCAGTATCCTTACTGACAGTTTCTATTCTATCCTATCCTATCCTATCCTATCCTATCCTATCCTATCCTATTCTTTCATTTAATTATTTAGTTATTTATTATATTTCTACACTGTCCCAGGTGACTCTGGGTGCTTTACAAATAAAAAAATATAATATGTAATATTAGCTATCATAAGCTCAGTGTTTAATGCTACCCTTACTATTTAAGTGTATCCCAAGGTAAATAAGGGGATTGGTGGATTCACCTGGCTTTGTTCACCAAGCATCTCCTGGCAGGAAAAACAACTACTATTTCCTCTCCTTAATACGTGGTAGTTCACATGAGTGTAACCATAGCTGGCAAGTCACAAAGAAGTGTGCTTGACCTAAGAAGGCTTAAGGAGGCACCAACAAGACTGCACCGTTTCAAGTATTTATCTTCCTGAGATCATGCAGCTACCATGTGAGTCCAGTAGAAGTCACAGCTTCTCTAAAGTTTCATCATCACAGGCCGCTAGGATACCTAGGTACCTTTTCCATTCCAAATTCAAATAGTTGTACATTCCTAGTAAGAGTCTGGCATCCGGCCCTCTCAATTCCTGGCAAATAGATGGGGAAGAAATGGAGATTTTATTTTCCTGGCTCCAAGATCACCGCACATGGGGACTGCAGCCAAGAAATTAAAAGATGCTTGCTCCTAGGGAGGAAAGCTATGGCAAATCTAGACAGCATACTAAGAAGCAGAGACATCACCCTGCCAACAAAAGTGCGTATAGTCAAGGCTATGGTTTTCCCAGTTGCAATGTATGGCTGTGAAAGTTGGAACATAAGGAAGGCTGAGCGCCAAAGAATTGAGGCCTTTCAACTATGGTGCTGGAGAAGACTCCTGTGAGTCCCTTGGATTGCAAGGCAATCAAACTGATCAGTCCTAGAGGAGATCAACCCTGACTGCTCTTTAGAAGGCCAGGTCCTGAAGATGAAACTCAAATACTTTGGCCACCTAATGAGGAGGAAGGACTCACTGGAGAAGAGCCTAATGCTGGGAACGATTGAGGGCAAAAGAAGAAGAGGACGACAGAAAATGAGGTAGCTGGATGGAGTCACTGAAGCAGTCAGTGTGAGTTTAAATGGAATCCAGGGATGATAGAGGACAGGAAGGCCTGGAGGAACATTGTGATGGGTCCGACACAATTTGGCAACTAACAACAACAACAAATAAGAGTCTGCATAAGATCCCAAAGACTCTTTGAAAAACATCAGTCATGCATTAGAAGGCAGCTGCCTCCATAAAAACCAAGGGCTGGTCTCTCCCACATCCCAGGCTAACATGCCCATAGGGACTCAGAGACTGGAAGAGAGGATGGAGACCTAAAGCAGCTTAAAATAATCAATGGGAGATGAGTAGATGGATACAAATTCAAGATGGCAGCTTCAACCATGCAATGAAAGTCTCACTTTTTTTATATGGGTTACTTTCATCCCAGCCCATGTCCATGTCACCAAACACATTATCAATGAACTTTCAGTTTTTATACCCACGGATATTTAGTTTACTGAGTTTGCTAGTTGACAAGATCTTTGTTTCCTTACATTTAACCAAATTTTTCACTTACCATTTTTACTTTCATAATGAGACATTTTAAATCTCCCTTTATCTTGGATTAAATGCTCTCACTTGACTCAATTCATATCTGCATATCTGAAATTTTAGTTTTATAAGCTTCTCCCTTTATGAATAAGCCAGACACCAAAGGATAATTCCACTATTTAAATGTTTAAAGGGGAAAGTCTTCAGAATTTACCTTCTGCAATTTCTATAGAAGATACCCCCTAACGTTTTGGCAAAATTATGAAATTTTGCTGTGAAGCCATATAAAAAGGTAAGTGCCCCTTACATTTTTGCACCTTGGTAAGAAAAAAATAGGCTTCAGTGACAGTAACAGAGTTGGAAGGGACCTTGGCGGTCATCTAGTCCAACCCCCTGCTCACACAGGAGACCTATACTAGGGATTCGAACCGCCGACCTTTCTGATCGGCAAGCTCAGTGTCTTAGCCCCTGAGCCACCTAGGGTAAAGTGAAATTTTCTATTTCATCCCACTGTAAGGTTGTGAGCCATAAAGTTGTTTACTACCCCCTATTTCAATTTTTCTTCTTGTGCATACTCAATCAAGGGTTGTAAAGTAATAAGGTAGACAAGCTTTATGATAATAGGTTTTACCGTTTTAGCTAACTAGATCAGCTCAACAGGTTTTATAGGTTTTGGGGCAATAACTTTAATGCTGTGTTCGGTTTATCTACTTATTCATTTGTCTACATGTACATGGATATTTTGCTGCATTTTCTTTTTGTTTCTTCTACCTTGCATTAGTCATTGATCCACAATAATGTTCAAATAGTTAGTGCTTTCAGACTTCAGACAACCCACATTTACGATGGTTTGAAGCATTCCACGGTCATTGTTAAAAACCAATATTTACTTCTGGTTTTCAGCAAAACCAGTCCATAATGAAGCTTTGGTTCACTTAAAGTCTGTAGAGATTCTCAGTCATCCAGGTCATGGTTGTTCCAAAGATGCTTTTTCAGGAGGCAACTGGACTTTCTTGTTTTTTCTTTGAAAATGTTTCGCTTCTCATACAAAAAGCTTCTTCAGCTCTGACAGGATAGTTGGGAATGGAAGGATTTATATTCCTTGCAGACAGCTGGTCATTTGTATTTGCATGTTCTCAGGGTCACCTGAGTAGTGCTTTTGGTTCCTGTAGTCTGCAATTTTTTTTATTTTTTGAAGACTACAGGAAAAAAAAATTAAAAACTGCAGATTACAGGAACTCAGGTGACCCTGAGGACACAGATCCAAGTGCTTCAATGAGCCTCTAAAAGAAGGCAAATGACCAGCTGTCTATAAGGAATATAAATTCTTCCATTCCCCACTATCTTGTCAAAGCTGAAGAAGCTTCTTGGATGAAAAGTGAAATATCTTCAAAGAAAAAACAAGAAAGTCCAGTTGCCTCCTGAAAAGGAGGCAATGTCCTTTGGGACATTAGTTCACTTAATGATAAAATATGAAATATGATAAAATACAGGAAAGAGTTCCTCCTAGGAATAATTGATAGAAAAATGGAAAAAAGTCTCTATTATATTATTTTGCATATTCTAACGGCGGCCAGAATTACTCTAGCACAAATGTGGAAGTCGACCAATACACCATCAGAAGAAACAATAATAAAGAAAATCCTCGAATGTGCTTAAATGGATAAATTAATGATGGAGATCAAAGAAAGAGAAGACTCGGATTATTATAATTATTAATTATTATTATTAATTATAATTATTATAAACCATGTTTTATACATGGTTGGAAAACAGAAATCAAATTAAGAAATAAGAATATAAAGTGAAATTTGATATTAACATACTGGATATAAATGTAAATAATGATCCTGCTAACAAAACAGTTGATTATGAATATTTAAAAATAAAGAGAAGGAGCGGGAGGATAAAAGCTAAGAGTAAAGACAAAAGTTGATGCAGAAAGTTTTAAAATTGTATATATCTGTTGTTAGTATTGTATTTTAACGTCTGATGTGTGTGTGGTTTTGTTTTTTGTTTTTGTCTCTTGATTTTTTTTTATTTTTTTATTTTTTTTGCTATTGTGTGTTTGGTTTTAAAATGTAAAATACTCAATAAAAATTATTTTAAAAAAAAGTACAGGAAAGAATGTCTATGGAGATTCTCAGTCATCCAGGTAATGTTGTCCCAAAGGTGCTTTTTCAAGAGGTAACTGGACTTTCTGGTTTTCCTTTGAAGACTTTTTGCTTCTCATCCAAGAAGCTTCTTCAGCTTCTTCATGAGCTGAAGAAGCTTATTTATTTATTTATTTATTGGTTCGATTTATATGCCGCCCTTCTCCAGAGACTCAGGGCGGCTTACAATGCGTTAAGCAATAGCCTTCATACTTTTGTATATACCTGCTTAGTAGGGCTTTCGCCCCCCCTCCCCAAGAGGTGTTCTTTTTTTTATACAAAGTCAGCTTATTGACCCCACAAACCGGGTTCTCATTTTACCTACCTCGAAAGGATGGAAGGCTGAGTCAACCTTGAGCCTAGTGAGATTTGAACTTGCAGTAATTGCAGGCAGCTGGTGTTACTTAACAGCATCCAGCTTCTTGGATGAGAAGTGAAATGTCTTCAAAGAAAAAAAAAAGTCCAGTTTCCTCCTGAAAAAGCACCTTTGAGACATTGGTTCACCACGGTCACTTTACAACCATCGCAAAAAGGACATAAAATCGGGTGGGTCAGTTGGGTGACCTGATTTACGATTGACCATCATGGCTTATGACCATAATGGAAAGGCCCCATTACAGTAATAACTTGAGGAGTATCTATATATGGAAAACATGCATCAGTGTCTCACTTCCTGTTGAATTCTGAACTACTGTGTTTCTCTAAATTCTCTAAATTCTTACACAACTTCCTATTCATTGTAAAGGTTCCTTGGAAGAACAATCTGTCAACACCCATTAGCCTTCATATGTTCCACTTTTGGGCATGTTCTATACAATTAAAGACCTTGTTACAATCCATAAAGCAAAAGTAAACCACTTCTCTGGATTTTTCCATTCTCTATCTTAAGTGGGCTATCTGTCTTATTATGTTCCTTTGCTTTTTCTGAAATCTATCCATTTGACTTTTCTCTCTTCTTATCTGATTCTATTCTTCTTCTTAAGATCTAAAGCAAAACTATGTATGGAAAGAAGCCAATATTTCAGTAATTTGCACATTATCTTCCATTTGTCTCCAATTATTTAATTGCTTAGACCAGTCTTGCTCCATAGTTGTTAACAAAGAGCTGTTAACACTTTAAGTGTCTTTTCTGCAATTTTAAGTAGTCCAGCGATTCTTTAATCTGAATTTGCTGTATTACAGATTTAATGGCCTGGATTTCTGAACATATTCTCTTTCTGCAAATGCTTTTTTCATTCTTTTTCCTCTGTTGACATCCTTTACAATTACTCTTGGGTATTGCTACTTTAACTATAAATATTTCTATGAGTTCTCTGATTTTTTTTCTCACTTTCCCTTTCATGTTATTTTCCTCTGTTAAGGTTCAGTACTGAAATATCTTTTTTTTTTTTAATTTTATTTTATACACAAACAAACATTTAATACATCAATCATCCCTTCCGTGTGACATCTCGGCGTTTTCTCTGTGACTTCATCTTTTTTTGTTATTTCTTCTGTCTTCATTTTCACCTTTCTCCAAAAGTACAATATTCTAATTACACCATTTTTTTACTTAGCTATTAATTTACTTATCTATATCTCTTTTCTAACCAATGGTAAAATTGATCTCATATCTTAAAGTATTCTGAGTCCTCTCTTTCTTTAATCATCAAAGTTAATCTATTCATTTCAGCCCAGTCTAAAAAATTTTTAATCACTTCTCCTTCCAGAGGTATTTTCTCTGCTTTCCAATTTTGTGCAAAAACGATCCTTGCAGCTGTTATTACATGTATAATCAAATAAGTATTTTCTTTGCTAGTTTTCTCTAGGATACCCAATAGGAACAGCTCTGGTTTCAAATCAATACGTTGTTGTGTCATTTCTTCCAACCATGTCTTAATTTTATTCCAATAGTTTTTAGCTTCTAAACATGTCCACTAGATAAGATAATAAGATCCTGATAACTGGTGACATTTCCAACATATAGAGTATTGAAATATCTTACTTTACCCTTTCTTGTTTGATATTGGAAATCCAGGGTTAGTAATCATACAAATGTCTTATTTGCTCAATGCAAACATTTCTATTATTTAAACTGCTTGGATAGTTCATTGAGATTGTGTAGGAGATTAATTTCTTAGGATAATTATGAATATTCTTCTATTTCTTTAGATTAATTTAACTTTTTCAGTTTCTTTTAACACTCCTTTGAAAAACTGTTGTTATTATTACGGAACATTGTACAAATTTTACAGATACATTCTGAATTAAAGCTTTTCCTTGTTTTTCCATAAACATTTTTCAACATATCCCCTTTGGGATAAAAATTTTAGCTTTCTTTGCTAAAGTAGTATTAAACTGTATGTATTAAGTACTGGGATGTTTTTCCAGTGAAATGTCCTTGAGGCTGAGAAAGGTTGTTTCAAACTGTCCTCAGTTATCCTCATTGTTATTCATGTAGTTAAACGTGACTGGCTAGATGGACTTATGATGTAAACGTGGTTCCAGACCAGCAACATGAAACAAGTGCAACAAAACAAAGAGAGGTTGAAGGCTTGTACTTCTCAGCCTGCTAGGAGAAAGCAGTAGAATCTTTCCTGATCTTAATTATAATTATATTTATTATGGCATATGCTAATCTAACCTAATGCTCTTCAGGAATCCTTCACTAGGTTGAGAAAGACCACATAGGCCTTCATGAATTACAGTCTACTTCACTTGCTATATGAAGTCTTATTTGAATTTTATGTGTTTATAAAGGCATGGCTGAGAGGGTGATCAGTTCATAAATAACAATGTTGGGTGGGCAAATGGATGTAGAAAAAACAGGGGCACTAATAATTATTTGAAATGATTGGTATAGGCTATAAGCCATGAAACCTATATAATTAAATTCAACGTTGTTGAAGTGCAGCAAGATACCTCACTGGTTTTGCTGCTTGTCGTTAAAGGACCAGAGGTGGGTTTCAGCAGGTTCTGACCAGTTCTGGAGAACCGGTAGTGGAAATTTTGAGTAGTTCGGAGTAAAAATTCTGACTGGCCCGACCCCCATCTATTCTCTGCTTCCCAAGTCGCAGCTGATCGGGAGGAAATGGGGATTTTGCAGTATCCTTCCCCTGGAGTGGGGTGGGAATGGAGATTTTACAGTATCCTTCCCCTGCCCTGCCCACCAAGCCCTGCCCACCAAGCCACGCCACGCCAACCAAGCCACACCCACAGAACTGGTAGTAAAAAATTTTGAAACCCACCATTGTAAAGGACATTTCAAAAGCATTTTCAGTATGATATGAGGTAAAAACTCTATCATCATGTATAAAAATGTACAGACTTTGGTGTCTCTAAATGCTTCAACCTAAATCAGACCATTTGAGGGAAGAAAAAGCAGATTATTAAAAAAGTCAAGATGGCATTCACAGAGACCATCTTAACATTTTTACAAGATATTTTGAAAAATTCACTTTTTTTACATCCCAGGTAAATACCATTGCCCTAAATGCTGAGGATATTCTTAGCTATTACCTAGTCTGAGTATATCAATTGTATTAGGGGAATATTTATATGATGCAACAAATTCACAACTGCGCATAATTCTATGGCTTAGACCCACAAATTCAGGTCTATCAGAATGTTTAAGGTTTGCCTCACACAGCAAGGATTATATATTTTAAGTATTAGCTAACTTTGTAATAGGTTACACTGGGCTATATTAGATTGTTGTTTGAGAAGCCATCCCACTTTGATCTGGGTTGATTTGATTACAGAAGGGAACATCTTTCATAAAAAAAAACAAATAATAAAACATGCAACTGAAAAAAAATATTCTAATTCTTTTACTGACCTTTTATTTTTCCTGGGAATTTACTTTCATTCGGTTGAAAAACAAACCAAAACATGGATGGTCTCGGCTTATTTGGGTCAGCTAGCCATTGTGAGGAGTAGCATCAAACTAAATACGGTAATTTTAAATAGATTCTCTAATGATGGCTACCCAGCCAAAGATATTTATTGGACTACAGTACTATATTTTTACTCATTCACTGTTAATTGGGATTTTGCAGATAAGTAATCTCTTAGTTTACCATAAATAATCATTCTAAAAATTACCATTTCCTAGGCACTTAATAAAGGGGATGCGGTGGCTCAGTGGCTAAGACGCTGAGCTTGTCAATCGAAAGATCGGCAGTTCAGCGGTTTGAATCCCTAGTGTCGCGTAATGGGGCGAGCTCCCATTACTTGTCCCAGCTTCTGCCAACTTAGCAGTTCAAAAGCATGTAAAAAATGCAAGTAGAAAAAATAGGGATCACCTTTGGTGGGAAGGTAATAGCGTTCCATGCGCCTTTGGCTTTAAATCATGCCAGTCACATGACTACGGAGACGTCTTTGGACAGCGCTGGCTCTTCGGCTTTGAAACAGAGATGAACACCAGCCCCTAGAGTTGGGGACGACTGGCACATATGTGCAAGGGGAACCTTTACCTTTACCTTAGGCATTTAATTTCTAAGGAACTTTGGCAGGTTGCATTTATAACCTTGTCATATTGCAAGTATAAGCAATTGCAAGTATAAGCTATGACCTCTTGCCCACTTATGCTCAATGACCATCTCAGCAAGCAGTTATGATCTCCAAATTGTTTATATTGGAGTTAACTCACCTACTCGATTCAGTAGTAGTGAAAGGTGCTTCAGAGGACATCTTACTGATTAATTATAATAAATTAGGATGTTTCAGGAGCTTCACAACCTCCTATTGCTAAAAGGATGCATTACGCTTCATTTGACTATGAGTACCAAGACACTGAGTCAATATTTTAAACTATATAAAGAGAACTTTCTTCCTTGTTCCTCCTCTGAGCTACTAAAATATTACAAAAGAAAGAAGGTATTCTGTCAATGCCTGATAGCAATGGTCCATGCAAAGAACTCTACTTTGTAAAAGTTAGTAGAGGTTAGTACCTTTTTCAAATGATACCTCTCGTCTAGCTTCCATTGGTAGATGGGAACCTCATTTTTCCATTTTATATGTGCAGGTAGAGAACTGTTGTATGGATTTGGAATTAGACATGACCTTCTTCTGTAGTCTCTAGTGTCATGTTCAATGATTAAAGTCCTAGTTAAATAGGCTAAACTAGGAAAAGTCTCTGCTTCAGGGGTGAAATCCAGCAGGTTCTGACAGGTTCCGGAGAACCAGTAGCGGAAATTTTGAGTAGTTTGGAGAACCGGCAAATACCACCTCTGGCTGGCCCCAGAGTGGGGTGGGAATGGAGATTTTGCGGTATCCTTCCCCTGCCAGGCCCACCAAGCCACACCCACCAAGCCACACCATGCCCACCAAGCCACACCCAGAGAACCGGTAGTAAAAAAATTTGGATTTCACCACTGCTCTGTTTCATATCTCATCACTTATGAAGATATAAATGATAATTTGGCTTAGTGGGACCAAATTCTGCCTTTTCTTTTTATAAAAGAACTGAGGTTGGGCTATTATAGTTCTTATATAAAACTAAAGGATGAAAGAGCCTTGGTAGTACAGTGGTTTAAAGCACCCTGTTATTAACACAGCTGCCTGCAATTACTGCAGGTTCGAATCTTACCAGGCTCAAGGTTGACTCAGCCTTCCATCCTTTCTAAGGTAGGTTAAATGAGGACCCAGTTTGTGGGGGCAATAAGCTGACTTTGTATAAATATACAAAAGTATGAAGGCTATTGCTTAACGCATTGTAAGCCACCCTGAGTCTCTGGAGAAGGGCGGCATATAAATCAAATTTTTAAAAAAGGGGGGGGGATGATTCTGCTAACTTCTATCCAATTAATCTATTAAATTAAATCAAATTGTATGCTGGGTACTCATAGAAAGCCAGTCTGCTATAGTGGTTAAAGCACCAGGCTAAAAAGAGAAGTCTGTGGGTTCTAATCTTACTCTAAGTACAAAGCCAACCCACCCTAGACCAGTCACTTTCATTCAAACCCAAGAAAGAGGGAAATGGCAACTTGTTTCTGAAAAATTTGCCAAGACAACTTCAGGGATAGTCCAAACAACCACCAGAAATCAAAATGGACTTAAAAGCAGGAGGGAAAAAAAGTTAAATTTCTTGACTGCCTCATACTCAAAGACACCTTGATGGGTGAACTAGCTGAGTTCAGGACAAGTTAAAAGTTTGCAGAGAATCTCAGTCATACAGGTCATGGTTGTCCCAAAGGTGCTTTTTCAAGAGGCAACTGAACTTTCTTTTTTTGTCTTTGAAGATGTTTTGCTTCTCATCCAAGAAGCTTTTTCAGGTCAGACAGGATAGTGAGGAATGGAAAGTTTTATATTCCTTGCAGTCAGCTGGTCATCTGCATCCTTTTAGAGCAGGGGTCCTCAAACTTGTCAGCTTTAAGACTTGTGGACTTCAACTCCCTGGCTGGAGAATTCTGGGAGTTGAAGTCCACAAGTCTTAAAGCTGCCAAGTTTGAAGACCTCTGTTTTAGAGGGTCATTGAAGCGCTTGGAAGTTAATCTGCGTCCTCAGGGCCACCTGAGTAGTGCTTCTGATTCCTGTAGTCTGCAATTTTTCCTCTGGAAATTCATTCCTACTCCTACACCATTCAAAGGGTGTTCATCCCAAATTGTATAGCTGTAAAGATTCTCAGTCATCCAGGTCATGGTCATGTCCTGCCAGAGCTGAAGAAGCTTCTTGGATGAGAAGTGAAACATTTTCAAAAGAAAAAAACAAGAAAGTCCAGTTGCCTCCTGAAAAAGCACCTTTGGGACATTCAGGACAAGTTGGTCAACACTAGATCATAGAACAGTTCTGACCACTTCAGAACTGTAGAACTTGGCAGAAAACTACTGTATACACACAGTCCTGGTTCATTTATCTGTGCTCTTGATTCTGTGTTCTTGATTTTATGTTAACTAACACATCTACTCTACACTCACTGCTTATCATTTGAATCATGGTATCACTATCACAATTTTACAGAGTGCGCTGGTTATTTATGCGCTTCGGCATTTCTTATAGTATATAGATCAGATTCACTGGACAAACTTTTCTTTCAAAATTCTTCTGGAAAAACTTTTGATGACTGTGATAGGCCTCATCAAACTGAACACAAACATAACTGCAGAATCTCTGTATCATGTAGGAGTTTTAAGAAATAGGATATCAACTTTTAATGACTATAATGTATTTAATCACATATTTCCAACACATTGCATGAGTTCAGGGCCAAAAGTGTTTTGCTGATTATTTTCATTTGTGATCAGTGTCTGATGCATCTCGCTGCAGTGTCCAACAATAATCAGTCAGCACTGATGAATTCCAATTATCCCAATATTGTTTTTCCACTGTAATAATATCCTGGTGAAATCTTTCATAGTGTTTGCCACTGACTGCACCTAGATTTTTCAGGAAAAAGGTCCAAGTGTGAATGCAGAAAATGAATCTTCGTTGTCTTGTTCCACTTCATCATCTTGTATGCTGTAAGAAGTTTGTCAACCAACTAAATGTAGTTTGCTGCTCTATATTTGCCAAGAAATTTCTCAATGACATCTTCGAGTGCTTTCCAGGAAATTTTCTCTGGCCCCACTAACGGATCTTCAAACTGCCTTTCATTTATGAGGTATTTGATCCGTGGACCAACAAAAATGCCTTCCTTAATCTTGGAATCAGTTATTCTTGGAAACATTGGTCTCAAATAACGCAACTTTCACCTTCCTTGTTCATCACTTTCAGAAAATTTTCCATCAGTTTGAGTTTGAAGTGAAGTGGAGGCAAAAATATCTTTGTCAGGTCAACAAGTGCCATGTTTTACTGTCCTAAAAGAGTGACCTTTCTTTTTAATGTAATGTGACTCTTTTGCACAACTGACCCATTCTCATATGTGGTATATCCGAGCCACATTCCAAGTAGCAGAGCCACTATTTTTAGATCTCCACAGATATTCCAGTTGTACTTGGTTTAATGGATGTGCTTCAACAATAATTCCATGTTTTGGTATGTTTTTATCATGTGTGCAGCATAACCAAAGAGTATATATTACCATTGTGTAAGAACAGAAAATTTCTACAGGACAGTACATGATAGGGTTAAATTACAGGCTATTTTCATGATTACCAGCCAAAAATTTGCAAGATACACTCAAAAGTGTTCAAAAAGCAAAATCTTTGCTGTTCAGTGAATTACTACCACAATGGGAAGGCTGTAATTTTATCATTGAATCATATCCTATGTTACTCAATGACCAAAATCAAAACGCCAACATCCCTCAACCCCTCTACAAAACTTCACATTGTTCATGTGTCATCAATTTGGTGTTGACTCTTAGCAACTACATAGCTAGATTTTCTCCAGGAAGATGTGTCCCCAACATGGCCCTTCAACAGAGATGGGTTTCAGCAGCCTCTGACCAGTTCTGGAGAACCGGTAGTGGAAATTTTGAGTAGTTCAGAGAACCAGGAGTAAAAATTCTGATTGGCCCTGCCCCATTCTATTCTCTGCTTCCCAAGTCCCAGCTGATTGGGATGAAATGGGGATTTTGCAGTAACTTCCTCCTGGATTGGGGAGGGAATGGAGATTTTACAGTATCCTTCCCTTGGAGTGGGGTGGGAATGGAGATTTTGCAGTATCCTTCCCCTGCCACGCCCACCAAGCCACACCCACAGAATCGGTAGTAAAAAATTTTGAAACCCACCACTGCCTTTCAAGTCTTCAAGTGGTTCACCTATTGCCATTGTGATTGAGACCATCTACCTTGCTTTTTGGTGTGTTCTTCTATTTTTTTTTTTATTAAAAAAACCTTTGCATTTGATTTTAGGATAGTGTACTATAGATCAGGATTTTTAAGCCAAGGTATGTAGAACTTTAGAGTTCTGGGAGAACTTGATGGGGCTCCAGACAACATTAAGGGCTAAAAAATGAAATTTATTCAAATGTAGCCATGTTCCTATCACTAGAGTTTTTCCTCTTGATTAGAAGATTCAGCATTTTAAAAAAACAACAATCTCCTGGGTCTGAAAATGACTGAAATCCCTGCTCTTTTTAACATGATTGCAGCATCCGATAACAGGTTTTTCCAGTTATGTTCGTTGCTTAAAAGTTATTTTTAGTTGATGCTGTCCTTGAAAGTTCAGGAGAGGAATTCGATCCCCTGATTCAGCAAAGATTACATGCAATTTGGTAAATTGTTTATTTTGTGGCACATTTACTCCCTTCCTAATTATTGCTTCTCTCACTTGTAGGTGTTTTCATGAGGACAAGCGCATTAAGATTATCCCACGCTCAAATTTAGTTAATGAAAAACACACAGGAATCTAAAATGAGCAGGTCCATAAATCTCACTGTCCTGCTGGTTCCATTAAACAAGAAAGAGCTGAACTCAGTTAATGCATCTTGCAGCTGAACCACATTTTATGTAATGGCCCAGAGCAAAAACTGGGTTTTGTCTAGTACATGCTGAAAAATAATAAAAGAGATGGCTCTTCTTATGTGGTTTATATCAGATCTAAATGATCTGAAAGATGCACAGGATAAACAAAGGGAATTGTAAATTAAATAAACTGTAAATGAAGACAAAAATATATTCAGGTTTTCTACTTTTATTTAATATTTCCAAGCTTTATTAGAGTTGCCGTTTCTTATTGCATATTCTTAATCACAAATTATAATGACTCAAGAAAGAGATATGAAACACACAGACAGTGTGTGGCCCTCTCTAGATTCACTTCTGCAGAGAAAACATTCTGACGCACCAACTGAAATTCAATAGCAAATAGCCAGTTTTTGTCTTTCCCGCTCCCTCACAGACTAGAAAATAAATATGGAAATGCGCCGTGGAAATGTGAATGCTCCATTGGATATCGGACATCTCCCTTCTTGACCACATCACAAATGACACTATTCGACAACATTTCGGTGTGGCACCAATTGTAGAGAAGATGAGAGAAATCCGGTTCTGCTGGCATGAATATATCCTGAGACCAGCAGCTTTCACCATTGCCAAGACTGCTTACCAACTAGAAGTCAATGGCCAGTGAGAGAGATGGCAAGACATCATCGACAAAGATATGCAAGCCACGGGCCTGTACCCTGGAGACACAGCTGACCATGCAAAGTGACAGTCAATGATTCAAAAAGCAGACCCTGAAAAGTGGGAAAAGAAGAAGGAGGAGGAGGAGGAGGAGGAGGAGGAGGAGGAGGAGGAGGAGGAGGAGGAGGAGGAGGAAGAAGAAGAAGAAGAAGAAGAAGAAGAAGAAGAAGAAGAAGAAGAAGAAGAAGAAGAAGAAGAAGAAGAAGAAGAAGAAGAAGAAGAAGAAGAAGAAGAAGATTTTTTAAAAAATGTAAGAAGTTAGTTTGAGAAAGAAATCTAGCGGGCACCAAGGGAGGTATCCATATTTCTAGGTGCCATATTGGAAACTCACACTTATATGGCCAATCCCCCCGCCCATCCAAAACTTGTATGACTTATTGAGTTTATACATTTTATTGACTTTTCTTTACACCACATCTCTGACAGGAGTTGAACAGGCATAAAATTGAGCATCATTCATATAGGGGACATACTTTGATAAGCATTCTCATTTGTGACAATTTGTGGCTCATTCACATTAAAAATTCATGTCTGTCATTTTAGTGGGGAAAGAGTTTCCATGGAATTCTGATCTTTATGCAAATTAAAAGAAAAGGATTGTCCAGATTGAAAGAAAACACAATGTAGCAATCTTATTTTTAGGTTTAGGAACATGACCTGTTCCAATTGATAATTTGACAATTTTATGTCTCCCAAATGACATTGCTGAATGAACACACTTCTAAGCCTGCAATTTGATACACATTTATCAGTCTTAAAACATTCAGCTGGAGATACGTTTGAATATACATATAATAGCAATAGCACTTAGATTTATATACTGCTCCACAGTGTTTTATAGCCCTCTCTAAGTGGTTTACAGAGTCAGCATATTGCTGCCAATAATCTGGGTCCTCATTTTACTGACTTTGGAAGGATGGAAGGCTGAGTCAAACTTGATCCAGTCAGGATCGAACTCCTGGCTGCGGTAATGCAGATTAGCCTGCAATACTGCATTCTAAGCACTGCATGGCTCCCGGTACAAATTATACAAATGATTGTCAACCTTGACAACTTCAAAAGGTATGGACATCAATTCTTAGGAATTCTGGAAGTTGAAGTCCACACATCTTCAAGTTACCGTGGTTGAGAAACACTGAATTACACCATAAACCTAGTTTTAAATATCTGTTCATGCCTCAATCCAGTTTCTAAGAGTTTGAATGATGTCTAGCTCATCCTGGCTGGGTTCACATGATATGCAAACTCTTATTATTAACTTTAATCCGAAATCAATATCCCCAAATGTTGTGTTCTTAATAATGCAGGCATACCAAGGCAAGAAAAGTAATTGTATGAAGCAGGTTTCTAAACTTTTCTTTGTTTGCTTGCGCCTGGTTTTTAATTATCAGGGAAAGAATTCATTGCAAAGCCCAAAGCCTTTATTGATGAAAATCTGAAAAAGTAAGTTTGTTTTTTTTTCCCCCTCAACAAAAGTGTCATTTCAATCATGCAAGAGTGGAATGGGGTAGGAAAAAATAAGTAACAACACCCTGACCTTGATGAATAAATGAGATGTTATCTCTGCAAAGGCATGGTTACCAATCTTATGTTCACAAGATAAAATGGGAATGTGGGGCAAAGTTAGAGGATACTTTACCAAAAGTGTTCATTCTTACTTATCTGCTTGTCTGGCTCTCACTACTAGCTATGGAGGCCAGATCTTTTTAAAATTCCAGAAGGGGATTGTTTGCAAAGTAGAATCAGTAGCAGGGTTAAACATCATTATCCATTCTCTCCTAACATGTGATCAGTAACTGTCTGCTTGCCAGCTGAATATATTTATATAAGTATTTCTTAACATGCATAATTGACTTTCCCTAAGATCCTCATCTTAACAGCACATCTCCTAAGCCTGGCACATTTTTAAAGTGCATTCTAGAAAAAGTTTATGTTTTATTCATTGTTATTATTATTATTATGAACCGTATCCCAACAATCGAAAAATGTAGATGACAGTATAGATTCAGTTTCCATTATAATAGAAAAATCTAATCTCTTCTCCCTTCCTTCCCCTTTTAAAAAAAAAGATAATTTGCTCTTAAGAATTTCTGATTTTGCACAGCACAACGTTTGTAATTGTTTTGGGGTTTTTTGGTAGCCTGTGTTTTGCATTATTATACAAAGCAGGCGAAGTTTACAGTGTATGCCTTCTGGGTTATATTTAAGAATGGAGCAGTTCACAACATTCTGAGCCAATGGAATACATTGGGAGATAATTTTCTTCTGATTTTTCCCCCCCTGTGCTCTAGCCAGATTTGGCCCAGTTTTAAACTCAGCTTTCTTTTGCTAGTTCCTCTGACTATATTTGGTCCCATTCTATTTTCTTTCTGAAGACTTATCTTCCTGATAGAAAAATGGATAGAATCCCAAACTACTTTTTCTAATAGCTTTCCAACATTCCATTGAGTTGGAAAGAATAAAAAGGAGTAGATTAACTACCCCATCCTACATTGTGTTTTATTTATTGTTTTTGTTTTGCTTTGTTATTTGACTGATTTTAAATGGAGTTGCATAATTTAGGATGCAATTCAAAAATTCAATTATAAGGAAAAGAACAGCCTCCGTAAACATACACAAGGAAAGCTCTTTTCGTCGGCTTTTCTAAATCAAAGCTAGACATCCTTTATGGTAAAAGGATGTCTAGCTCATTCTGGCTGGATTCACATGATATGCTTGCTAGTGGTATTGATATTATTAACTCTTAATCCCAAATTCCCAATTGTGTTTTTAGCAAGAGGTGCCTGAATAAATAATCTTTATTATGTTTCCATGTGTTCTCATTGTGCTTTATTATGTTGTCATGTGATGTGTCAGACACAAGCAACCAGAGGTACTCTTGAATAGGCCTAAGTAGATATTTTACTGTTGATTGCCTATATTACAAGAATCTCACCAAAATGCCTGCCTTCCCTTGAGAAATGGCAGATATAGATCTAAGGGTTTCACTTCATGTTTCCACCAACCAAAGTGCAATGTCTGTTTACTTACTCTAAAGAAGTTCCCTCTCTGTCAGCTGGTGATTCCACCACAGAGTCATGCAAAAATGGTTCCCCCAAACATATGGAATCACTCAGTGCCCACCCTTACACTGTTGCATTGTCTAAACACAGCCTCTGTGCCAGACAGCCTAATCCAAAATATTTGCAATTTCCAAGGACCAGATGGACTGACATAACACTGTTGGAATCCTTGTGAATCCAAGATTCTCACAGAATGGAGAGCAAGTGAGATGAACCATTGCTGCACTCATTGGGCATTGAGATTATCCTAATGCTAACCACATTTGCGTTAGAATTGGGGCATCTCTCTTGGTTTAGCTGAGTTTTGGTTTAGTTTAGATTTAAGGTAGTTTCTTATTTACATTATCTTAGGCTGTTTTCCCTGCATTTCTCTGCTTAGATTTTTCTGCCAACAGCTAACCAAATCACTCAGAGAGACAAAAAAGTATTTCAGAAGACAAAGGAATTTTTTACCTAGTACAGATTACAGATTAACAGAGTTGGAAGGGATCTTATAGGTCATCTAGTCCAACCCTCTGCTCAAGCAGGAGACCTTACTTCTTGATAATTTATAAATTATCAAGAAGTGGAATTTTGGAGAGACCAAGAGAAAATGGTTAAAGAAGGGAAGATTACTGGAAAGGAGGAAGAGAAATAAGGTACATATTAGTAGATTTAAAGGAACTGTATTAATATTATTAATTGTGGATGGTCAACTAAGTTAAAGGGTTTTAATGTAAGATTTGAATGTGATGATGTATATTGCTTATAGTAAAACCGAATAGCAGATGAAATGTGAAATGGCAATTTGGTTTGATTTTGAAGACAATTTAAATTAAGAGACAAAGTTGAAATGTTAAAAAGTGAGATGGGGATTTTGAGAAATATATTTTGTAATGGAGAAATAAGATAATTAATTGAGGTTATTGTAAGAGATTAGGAATTAAGGAATTAAGTGATACTGTTTATGTATTAAGAAGAAATTAAGGTAAGATAAAGAAATATGGAAAAAGAATATTATGGCTGAAATTGGAAATATGTAAAATGGACTCGGAAAAAGAAAAGAATTATATGGCAGAAGCTGAAATAGCAAGATATGGTGAAAAATGATTAATTTGAGATAAAGAATTATATAAAAGAGATGAATATGGGAAAAAAATGAGAACACTCTGTTCATAAAATATGTATGATGAAAGAAAAATTCTAATAAAACTTGTTTACAAAAAAAAAAAGAGGAGGAGACCTTACACCATTTCTGACAAATGGCAGTCCAATCTTTTCTTGAAGTCTCAAGTGATGAAGCTCCCACAACTTCCAAAGGCAACTTCTGTTCCATTGGTTGATTCTTCTCATTGTCAGAAAGTTCCTCCTAATTTCTAGGTTGAATCTCTCCTTGGTCAGTTTCCATCCATCATTCCTTGTCTGGCCTTCAGGTGCTTTGGAAAATAGCTTGACCCCCTCATCTCTGTGGCAGCCCCTCAAATATTGGAACACTGCTATCATGTCTCCCCTGGTCCTTCTCTTCACTAGACTAGCCATGCCCAGTTCCTAGTAGAAGCATCTTCGTCATAAGCTCTTCTTGCCGGTGGATTTTTGTTGTTGTTCAGTTTGTATCATTACTTAGGAAGTCTTCTTTTGGCTTTTCAGATGTGTCTGATGCTGCTCATGTAATTAGAAACATGTGATAGCATAAGAGGGTTGAAGAGAAGGAGAAGCATTTCAGGAAACAATATATTGCACCTAATGTTACATTTTGTGGCTTTTTTTGTGCCTTTGTGGCTTTATAGAAGATACAGAGCCTAGAGGTCACTAAAAGATCTGCACAGAAGAAGTAATTGACTAACAGCTCTCGAGTGCTTCAAGATTATGACTTTATGCAGGCAGTGAAGCAACAACAAAATACATGAAGATTATAAGCAGGTCCAAATGCTGCATTGCAGCTCTATGCGATTATGTCAAAAGAGCATTTTTTATCCTCTGCTTTGCTTAGAATCAATGTCACGTGAAGACTGGATCACTTGTCATTTGCAAGTTATGAAGTGAGTCTATAGCATAGCAATTATTTTTTTTAATTTGATTTATATGCCGCCCTTCTCCGGAGACTCAGGGCGGCTTACAATGTGCTCAGCAATAGCCTTCATCCTTTTGTATATTTATACAAAGTCAGCTTACTGCCCCCACAACTGGGTCCTCAATTTACCTACCTTAGAAAGGATGGAAGGCTGAGTCAACCTTGAGCCTTGGCGAGATTCAAACCTGCAGAAATTGCAGGCAGCTGGTCTTAATAACCAGCTTAATAACAGGGTGCCTTAGACCACTGTACTACCAAGGCTCTTTTCAATTGTAGGATCAGTGCACTAACTAGTTTAAATGGACTTTTTTTAAAGACAGCTCAAGTGATCTTTGAAAAGCTGTATATAAAAGGAGCCTACACAATGTTGATGCACCTTCCAAAACAATGGGCAGAAGTTATATGGGCAGATGCATCTTGTCTCCCTGGCAACAGAAGCAAAACTTATCAGGGAGCACAGTGCTTAGCAGCCCAAGGGAAGGGGGCATGCCCCGGGGTGGATTCTACTTACCTTTACTACCAGTTCGCAATGGGGCCGCGTGCACATGCACGCTTCTATGCATGCGCAGATAGTCATTTATGACATCCGGGTGGGTGGGCAGAGCCTCCTGCCGATTTTACTACCGGTTCTATAGAACCAGACAGAACTGGGAGCAACCCACCACTGGCATGCCCACCATAACTTCATATGCCCCATGGGAATTGGGCAGATGCATTATCACCAACCACATCAACAAGGTGCTGCGTCTCATTCAAACAACAAGACATGTGGGAAGAAAAGGGGAAATGCTATTTTAAACAAGAAGAGTTAAATGCATCTTTCTGATGCCTCTTCACTAGGCTGGAGATGACTTGAATGGACATCATGAGGATGCCTTCTAAAAAGCTGCATGGGCCATATCCTGATGCTGGGCCACATGGGGCATGAAGATGATCTTCCTCTATGTCCTCAAAGACTTATCTGCACAAAGAATTCCCTTAACTATCTGAGGGTGGGGGAAGAGAAGGGAGAAAGGGAGCTGCCCTCATCAAAATGGCTCTCACATTCTTGGCATTTTCTTTACACCTCCTCCAGAAACTTTTCTGAGGAGAAATTTTAAGCCATCCACATGCAACAACCTGTCACTAACATTCTTCTGCCCAAGGAAGCAGAAGCAGAAGCTATGGCTATGACTGAATTCATAACCCATTATCGGAAGTTGCAGCAATTGGAATTGCTGACTAGAAACTGACCCTTAAAAACGTTGAGCTCACCCAAACATAAATCCCTTGGTTTCAGTGGAGGGATAAGCACATATTTTCATTGTGATACTAGAACTAATAGATTGTGGTTTTTGTCTGAACAGAGGTTGCTCTTGTTGAACTTATCTTGCTGAAACATAACAGGTTGGATGCATTCATGAAGACAAACACTGGCTTTTTACTAGAGTTATTCATTTGTGACTTCTGAGAAATAGCCTGAACCCTTTTCTAATCACCGGTTTAAAAAATAGCTTCTTTGCAGATTTTTTTGCCCTCAGAATATTATTCACCTAGTGAGGGTATGACCAATCACTCCCAGGACCAGCCACAATGCACCAGAATAATAATAGATCTGGGGGTTGCGGGGCAAAATGTGTAGTTTACTTAAAAGAAAAAGAAATGATTCCCAAGGAAAAGGGGGAAAAATGCTACCAATTATACAGCTAGTATAACTTTCCAAGAGATTATCACAGGATAGGTGAAAAAAAAGTCAAGATGGCAGCCATGTTGAATGATTAAAATTGTGCCCAGGTTTGTGTGTGTCATGGTTTCAAGTATCATCTACACCCATGGTGTCCAACCATGCTAGCTGAAGAATTCTGGGAATAGAAGTCCACAAGTCTTAAAGTTACCAAGGTTGGAGACCCCCTAATGTAGACTGTTTTGACCATATCTTGAGGATATCTCTGATATCCCTTGTTCCAGGAGCATGTTATGAGATAGCTTTATAAGCTCTTCCATTATACATCCTTAGCTCTTCTCTGAATTTGGAATTCTGCCAGGAAAGTCCCGCTTACGAGATCTCATTTATCAACTTGGTTTCAGCTGTCTCAGTTTGAATCAATATTCACTTTCAGATTATAGAAAATCGAATAAAACCCTTTCTCTCTTATCCATTACAGCTCTACGGTTATTACATTAGTTTCTCATTTTCAATATAGTTTTCACAGCAAGGAGAATACTTAGTGGATGACTCCATCAAGAAAAGAATGCTAATTATTTTCAATCCCATATCTTTCAGACTAAAAAAAAAAAAAAAAATAGTCATAAGAAAAAGTTCAGTCCCTGGCATAGAAGGGTGCCATGGTAAATGCAAATTATCTTTGTTGAACAGTACTCTGAAGGAACTTAGACTAAAAAAACATTCCCACGCTGTCCTCAGAAGACAGAAAAATCCCCACTGCCATGTGACTTCGGCGTTCATCGTATAGGTTGAGAGTCCATCATAGTCAACATACCAAAGAGCATGCTTCATGCAGCTAAAGCCACTAAAGCCGTTCCTCTTTCATCTTCTTGGTTTTCTAAGATTGCTTAATATTTTTGGTGTGGTTGCATCCAGAACTGTGGTTTGGCTTGAGGAGGAGAGGGGCAGGAGAGAGATTTACTGGCTTGGTTTCTTGCAACAGTGTCACCAGCATAGCCTGGCATCCCTGTGAAACAGTTACAAGAACATGGACTAAAAAAATTCTTGCTTTCTGTTTTCAGCATTCCCTCCCCTCCCCTGCCCTTCCCCCCCCCCCCGTGTTTTTCTCCTCCGCACTTTCAATGCTGCTTTTGCAGTCCCTCACACATACATACATAATACATACATACATACATACATACACATATACATACACATAAACATATACACATACATGTATGTATATATACACATACACACACATACATACCAGAGGTGGGTTTCAGCAGGTTCTGACCAGTTCTGGAGAACCAGTAGTGGAAATTTTGAGTAGTTCAGAGAACCGGTAGTAAAAATTCTGACCGGCCCCACCCCGATCTATTTTCTGCCTCCCAAGTCCCAGTTGATCAGGAGGAAATGGGGATTTTGCAGTAACCTTCCCCTGGATTGGGGAGGGAATGGAGATTTTACAGTATTCTTCCCCTGGAATGGGGTAGGAATGGAGATTTTACAGTATCCTTCCCTTGCCATGCCCATCAAGCCACACCCACCAAGCCACACCACGCCCATCAAGCCACACCCACAGAACCAATAGTAACAATTTTTGAAACCCACCACTGATACATACATACATGCATACATACAAAATATAGAGTTTTTTAATAATCACAACCGGAATGAACAGCTTCCAGCTGTTTATAAACTTGCCCTAATAGATTATTTCAGTGCTTCAGTCAGCAAAAACATATGCTGGCATTATTTGTTCTGCTTCAAGAATTTATACTAATAGAAATCCTTTTGTCACAAAATGCAGTAGAAAACTGACATAAGGTCATCCACAACTTACGAATGTAATTGAACCTGGAATAACAGTCGGAAGTCCATACGGTCATTAACCGGATCACCAAGTGACCGCTCCCAATTTTACAGTACTTTTTGCGGCAGTCATTAAGTGAAGTCCATGATTGTTAAACAAATCTGTTTTATCCAATGGGTGGTTTTTGCTGGATACCAGAAGTAGATGTCGGAAACCACCAAAAAAACATTGAAAATCAGAGTCTGAAAACTGCGGGACATTGGCAATGGTCATAAAAGTGAATCAAAATGTGATCATATGGGGGAGGCTGGAATTTCAAAATCTGATTATAAGTACCTTTTGGGAGGTCCATTGAAACTTCAAATACTGGTCGCTAAGCAACTGGTCATTAAGTGAGGACTATCTGTAGCACATTCATTTGAGACAGAAGAAGCTACAAATAGCTGGCAAAGACCAATTGTGAAAGTGGAAGCAACTGGGATATGCCCAGCTCTTATTGGTTGCTTGAGACTGCAGTGGGAAGGCCTCATTCCTTCTAGGTATAGGCTTGGGCTGCAGGAGAAATTGGGATCTGTTTCCACAGAAGCATCTACCCAGGTCCTGCCTGCCTTTGACTTACATTTTGCAAAGTACTATCTGTGCATTACATGGGCTCCTTGAATATATGGTAGTAGAACATGGGGTCAGCATTTTTTTTCTGGTTCATAATTTTTCTTTCTCTCAAAAGGAAGCCTTTAGGGGAATGCATGAATAGATCTCTTGCAAAGGGCTTTTGAAATTATGCTATGGGCAACTGAAAATTATGCCAAGGGCCACCTACAGATCTTGGGCTTGACCTATAGAGTCTACCTAAACCCTATTTCCACATAGTGAAAGTGATTCCGATGACTGTGTATCCTGTACTTCTGCTGTATCATCAATTTCTCAATCTTAGAAAGAGGATGCATGAGCATTCAATGTTGAGTGTTGAGAAATTAAGCCTATTAGCTGACTCTGGGGAAATCTTGAACAGGGAAAAGAAAGAAAAAAAAACAACAAAACTGAACGAGATAAAATTGCTGTTGCAGCAATATGCATGATAAGACGTGTTGACCTATGAAGGATGTTGGAGCAGGAGTGAAATCCAGCAGGTTCTGACAGGTTCTGGAGAACCGGTAGCGGAAATTTTGAGTACTTCAGAGAACTGGCAAATACCACCTCTGGCTGGACCAAAAGTGGTGTGGGAATGGAGATTTTGCAATATCCTTCCCCCAGGAGTGGGGAGGGAATGGAGATTTTGTAGTATCCTTCCCCTGCCATGCCCGCCAAGCCACACCACGCCCACCAAGCCACGCCCACAGAACCAATAGTAAAAAAATCTGAATTTCACCACTGTGCTGGAGGTTGTTGTTGTGACCTAGGCCCTAGTAGTTATTACCAGACACAATCAATCCTAAACAAACATATTTTATCAGAACAGCTGAGAATTATTTCATTCTCAGCTTAGTCCAAATTAATTCCAAAACAAATTCTTCATAAACAATCCTTTGGCCTTATCTTTGTCTTCTTTGGCACCCTGCCAAAGGCTTTTCTTGGCAAAACTCCATGAAGTTCAGAAGCAAGAGACGCCGACAAGAAACAATTGTAGCAACGTTGCTTTCCTACAAAGATCCCAAGAGCCATTGCTGCTCTTTTAAGCCTTATGGGAGAGGCCAATCATCTCCTGGCCTTACTCCCGAGTCATCCTTTTTGCTTTAGCTGCTCTTGCCTTCTGGCAGCGTGCACTAGGAACAGGCTTCTCCTGTTCCTCTGCCTCTCTGCTATCAGCATTTGGAGGCTCCGGAGTCTGCACATTGCTCCCAGATGGCCCTGGCCCCATCTCTGTCTCTGACGCAGAGCCCTTGTCCGGGTCTTCCACTGACTCTAGGACTGGCCCATTGTCCTCCCCAGCCTTCCACTGTCCGACTCCGCTGCCAGATCCGCAGGCTGTTGGTGGACCATAATAGTTGTCCCCCAAAAGAGGAAGCTCAGAGTATGATTAACAAGATGTAGCCAAATCAGACAACCATTTATATGTGAGCCAGCCGTGTGCTGCAGCTGCCAAAAAACCCAATGGAGTCCTAGGCTGCATCAACAGAGGAATAGTATGAAGGACATATGGAAATGTTAGTCTGGAATGATATAGGATCTCTTGCTTCAGCAGGGGATTGAATTGGAAGACCTCCAAAAACCCTTCTATTATTCTGTATTCTGCATTCTAGGTCTGAAGAAGAGTTAACAATCCCACCAGAAAATTGGGAATATTTGTTTAGCTCATTGGATTGTTGCTGGGAAAGAAAAGCAAAATAGGAATATGATATACATGAACCGGGAACTGCTAAGAAACAGTGGAAAAAAATTCCATGCAATTGGAAGAAGGGACACAAGAAAGGGACTAAAAGAGTCAACAGTCCTAGCGAGCCAACTATGAGTTACTTTCCTAAAGTAATCCATATTGTGTATATTGGAAGTAATTTCAATTCAGTTTGTTTTTAAGTAACTGATTGAAAGTGATTTTATTTAACAGCTATTTTGTAGCTAACGATGATATTGTTAAAAAAATAACTGTAACTATGTTTGTAATAATGAAAGGTTGCCCTTTAGCTAGTGAAGTAAGAAGTTTATAACTCTATTTATAATTAATGAATAAATCTGTTATATTGGGCAGGTAAGATGCGATTTTTTGGGGTTGACAAAATCAGAAATGAGGAGGTGATAAGCTGCCTGGGAAAGCCAAGGGAAATCAAATATTTGCTGGCCGGAAACAGTCTAAAAGTTGACCCACACTCTGTCAAGGACCTAGGAGTACTCATTTCAAAAGATCTAAGTCTCAGAGCTCACTGTAACATCATTACAAAAAAGGCATTAAGAGTTGTCAATCTTATTTTATGAAGTTTTCTCTCTGGTAACTCTATACTTCAAACGAGGGCATACAAAACTTTTCCCAGACCTATACTTGAATACTGCACACCTGCCTGGAACCCTCACTGTATTTCAGACATCAATACATTAGAAAGGGTCCAGAGCAGTGATGGGTTGTCCCCAGTTCAGACCGGTTCTATAGAACTGGTAGTAAAACCAGCGGGAGGCTCCGCCCACTGACCTTGACTTCATGAGAAGCGATCTGTGCATGTGCGTGCAATCCCGTTGTGAACTGGTAGTAATGGTAAGTAGAACCTACCCAGAGATATTTTACTAGAAGAGTACTCAAATCTTCTGCTCGAAATAAAATTCCCTATCCCACCAGGCTTGAAATTTTAGGCCTTGATAGCCTCAAACTACACTGTCTACGTTCCGACCTAAGCTTAGTTCATAAGATTGTTTACCAAAACATCCTACCTGTAAATGAATACTTTAATTTCAACCGCAATAACACAAGGGCTATCAATAGATTCAAACTCAATGTAATTCACTCTAATCTTGATTGTAGGAAATATGACTTCTGCAATAGAGTAGTAAACGTCTGGAATGCTCTACATGATCCTGTTGTTAGTCTCTCTAACCCCCATACCTTTTACCTTAAACTGTCTACTGTGGACCTTTCATGTTTCTTAAGAGGTCCCTAAGGGGATGTGCATAAGTGCACAAGCGTGCTTGCCATTCCTGTCCTACTGTCCCCATTTATATGTACTCATTTTATGTTTATGGCTATGTTTTGCTTATTTATTTCCTTTTATTTGTGCCAATTTTTTTTCATGTGTCCATGTTTATTAGATTTCTATACTGCCCTTCTCCCGAAGGACCCATATCTATGTCTACACTGTTACTTGTTTCCTTGTACTTGTTGACAAATAAAATAAATAAATAAATAAATCATCAAAAACATTAAAAAGCTAAAGTTAGAATATTTTGGATATGTGATGGAAAAATATGCTGTACTTCATTTAATCCTCCAGGGAAAGGTTGAAGGCAAACAAGGTCCAGGCAGAAGAAGAACATCATGGCTTCAAAAATCTAAGGGACTGGTTTGGACAAAACTCAGCAGCTGTTGATAAAAATAGGATTGCCAACATGATCGCCAATGTCCAATGATGGATATGGCACAAGAAGAAGAAGATGGGATTTTACTATCCCCAGTTAAGACATTCATAATTCTAGTGAAACACAGTACTCTCTGCTCCAAATTTCAATGATTTGTTTCTTATTAAATACAATAAAATATAAGTTCACATTACATGATAATTTTCATAGAACAAAATATTTTGTTAAAATTATTGTAGGAAGTTAGCACCCACCCCTTTCCTAGAAGAATGAAATATTTTAGGAAATATTAAAAAGGCAGATTATTATGTTTCCCTGGATGAGAAATGGAGAAGCATGTTTTAAAGATGAAGCAGCTCCCACCTTTTTGCCCCCCCCCCCACCCTTTGTCAATGGACCAGAGGCAGAAATTCAATCTTTGTCAATGGATCATCATCTGCAACACAATAGGACCCATCTAGCAACAGAAACTCCCCACATGGCACCTGGGAAGATTACATCAGCCAGCAAGGCTAGCTAAGACCTCCACCCTCTGAGAGTCTGACAACCAATCAGGATACTCTTTTGGGGCCCCAGGAAGTTCAAAGCCAGAGAGGGCATAAAACCTGGGGACTTGCTGTATCTCCCCCCTTTTCTGTTCAGGAACTCAAACCATGTGATCCTGTCCACCATTAAACCATCTTTCCAAGTAGTCTCCATGTCTCCAGTGTCTTTTTCCCCACTTGGAGCTGAACCCAGAAGGATATTTCTTCTAACATTATCAAGGGAGAACTATGGGACCAATCCAGGAAACCATGGCAAAAAGGTATCAGACAAATTTTATTCTAAATTGAAGAATGTTTTTGCCAGTAAAGTACAGACCAAGATGGTCACATTTCCATATTAAATTGTGGGGAAATTTAAGGTCATGATAAAATACAGAGAAGAATCTCTATGGAGATTGGTTTTTCTTTGAAGACATTTTGCTTCTCATCCAAGAAGCTTCTTTCAACCAGAAAGTCCAGTTGCCTCTTGAAAAAGCACCTTTGGTACAGAGAAAAGCTCTCACAATTGCTTTCCCTTGAGAATCTCTAAGAATCTACCACTGACATATGTTTTTAGCCTTGATTTTAAGGACATCTAACTCTAACCCTAACCCTAAATTCATTTTCATTGGAAATTGGATTTTCCCATATATTTTACTGTGGTCCACAAACAATTCTGAACAAAAAGCTGCCATAGTCAATTTCCTTCATCTAAGAGCTGATATAAGATTTTCACCCTGACTCCAAGGAGACTTACCGTATTTTTCGGAGTATAAGACGCACCTTTTTCCCCCCTAAAAGGGGGTGAAAATTTAGATGTGTCTTAAACACCAAATGTAGCCCCGGCCACCCACTGGCCCCCACTCTTTGGCCTCTGCCTCACAGCAGTTACCTCCTTGCAAGCAAACAGCAAGAAAAAACAGCTCCTTTCAGCTTCAGCACAGCCTAATTAGCACAAGTTGATTGGATCGGCCTCCCGACTCTCAGCTGATTTGCTCTCAGCTGTTTTGCACAGGGCTCTGCTGCTTGCTGCAAAGAGGTAAATTGCTGGAGCAGATTTTTTTTTCCTTGTGCTAATCAAGCTATGCTGAAAATGAAAATGAAAGTAAAGCAGGCTGTTTGCTGTTTGCTGCAACGAGGCAAAATTGCTCAGAGGCAGAGGGAGATTTCTTTTTCTTCTTTTCCTCACCAAGAAAGGTAGGTGTGTCTTATACACCGGTGCGTCTTAAACTCCGAAAAATATGGTACTTCTAACTCTAACCTTAAACCTAGTGTCAGTTTCATTGACAAAGGGATTTTCCCATGTATTTGACAGAAAAGTCCAAACAAAAAGCTACCATTACTGCCTTCCCCTGGCAAACTATCCCCAACATCAGTTTTCAGCCTTCAATCTAAGGCTGCCCTAAACCTTAACCCTAACTCTGGCCCTAGTTTCATTTTCATTGGCAAAGGGATTTTCCCATGTAATTTATTGTGGTCCACAAAGGAGTCTGAACAAAAAGCTGTCACCATTCCTCTCCTTAAAGATCCTGAATAAATTGATCCTTGACATCGCCTTCATTCCAAGGAGACCTAACCCTATCTATAACCATGATTTCATTTTCATTGGCAATGGGATTTTTCCCATGCATTTGACTGTGGTCCACAAAGAAGTCTGAACAAAAAGCTGTTACATTTGCTTTCCTTAGAGAATCTCTAAGAATCTATCCTTGACATCAATTTTCTGTCTAATGACTAAGGAGTCTGATGACTGAAGGACCACTAACCAGTGGTGGGATTCAGCCAATTCGCACCTATTCGGGAGAACCGGTTGTTAACTTTCTAAGCAGTTCGGAGAACCAGTTGTTGGAAGAAATCTTATTTTGTTTTTTTTCCACTTTACAGGACTAATCCTGTAAGGAAGGCAGGAAGGAAACATTCTGGTGTTGTTTCTAGCCTAATATTTATTGCTCTGCTTACAGAAACTGCCACCCTGGTTAACCCTTATTACATTGTAACAGCTAAGGTGAAGCACCCATCGACGTGAGTGACGTTGAGTTGGCCACGCCCACACGGTCACATGACCACTGAGCCACGCCTACCCAGCTGGTTATTAGGCAGAGAACCGGTTATTAAATTATTTGAATCCCACCACTGACTAACCCTAACCCTAACCCTAATCCTAACCCTGGTTTCATTTTTATTGCCAATGGCATTTCCCCATGTATTTTAGTATGGTCCACAAAAAAGTGCAAATGAAAAACTATCACTGTTGCTTTCCTTAGATCTTTAAGAATCTATTCCTGACATCAGTTTCTGCCCTTGATTCCAAGGAGATTTAACCCTGACCCTTATCATTAAAATAGTTTCATTTACATTGGCAATGGGATTTTCCCATATATTTTACTGTGGTCCACAAAGAAGACCAAAAGAACAGCTGTCACCATTCCTTTCCTTAGAGAATCTCTAAGAATTGATCCCTGACATCAGTTTTCAGCCCTGACAATGAAAGTCAGCCCTGACTTTCATTGTCTTTGGCAAGCAGATTTTCCCATGTATTTTACTATGCTTCACAAAGAAGTCAGAATGAAAATCTGCACCATACCTTTCCTTAGACAACTTCTAAGAATCTATCCCAGACATCAGTTTTCAGCCCTAACCCTCACCCTAACCCTAGTTTCATTTTCATTGGCAATGGGATTTTCCCATGTATTTTACTGTGGTCCACAAAGAAGACCGAATGAAAAGCTTTCACTGTTACTTTCCCTAGAAATCCTCTAAGAATCTATCCCAGACACCAGTTTTTGGCCAAGGTCTCCAAGTCTCCAAGGAGACTTTAATCTCTAATCCTACTTTCATTTCTATTTGAAATGGGATTTTCTCAGATGTTTTACTGTGGTCCACAAAGAAGTCCAAATCAAAAGCTATTGTTGCTTTCCTTAGAGGTCCTGAAAGAATTCATTCCTGACAGGCTTTCAGCCTTGATTCCAAGGAAAACTAACTCTAACCTTCATCCTAATCCTAATCCTAACCCTAGTTTCATTTGCAATAGGATGGTCCAATGTATTTTATTAAATTCATAACTTCTTCTGTGGAATTTGACTTTGTTATGGTTAAATAATCTGTACATTCTGGCTCCCAAGGACCTCCCATTCTGGTTGGACCTCCCAAGGACCTCCCATGAAGAAGCTGCTTGAATATTGATGGGATATGGCTCTTTTTAGAACCAATTGACAAAGGACATAGGATCTGTACTGAAAATTGTACAATTTAATGGAAGGTATGAGTAGCTCTAAGTTGAAAGTTTTCTTAGGCTTGTGAATATTGTCTTACTAAAAGGAACTCATTGTGCTTATGAAATCAAACTTAAAAATAGATGTAAAGTCCCAGAATATTTTCTGGCTGTGGCCACTTAACACAAAATGTATAGCACTTCTATCTTCATTAAAAAAAAAAAACAAATTGACCAAGTACAAGATGTGAACAGCTGGACCAAATCAAATGTATTTGTCACACAAGGAAAAATCTCCACCATTGAAATTGCAAATTTGTATAAACCACCTGCATAATCATAGATCCATACATGTTGTTTAATATACCACATCGTGTAGTAATCATGGGTGAGTTTAATAGCCAAAATACATTATGGGGATTGTTGTTAGTTGCGAAGTTTTGTCCGATCCATTGCGACCCCATGGACAAAGTTCCTCCTGGCCTTCCTGTCCTCTACCATCCTCTGGAGTCCACTTAAGCTCACACTAACTGCTTCAGTGACTCCATCCAGCCACCTCATTCTCTGACGTCCCCTTCTTCTTTTGCCCTCAATCGTTCCCAGCATTAGGCTCTTCTCCAGTGAGTCCTTCCTTCTCATTAGATGGCCAAAGTATTTGAGTTTCATCTTCAGGATCTGTCCTTCTAAAGAGCAGTCAGGGTTGATCTCCTCTAGGACCTTTAAATAAATTATTGGACTATGAAGACATGATCCTGAAGTTAATGAAATGCACAGGCTTGAACTTAATTAACTTTGTGTTGACTCACGTTCTAGAAACCACTAGTAAATATTTCCCAGAAAACAACACACAAAAAAGTAATGAAATAAATGTTTTTTTTAATGTTTTATTTGTTTTATTTATATAACATTCAATTTTCATTCAGCAGTATATATTCTGGGTACAGTTATGTTTAAATAGTCATATTGATACATCTTTGTTGTGATAGGTCATCACCATCATATTAATAATATAATAACATAATAATATAATAACATTAATACTTAACATTTAACATCATCTTCTTTAACAACCCTCCTCTATACCATTTCCTCCATTTATATCTCCTCCTTTCTAACTTCTGTTTCTGTTATCTAACCACTGATAGAATATGTCCCATAACAAAAAGTATTCAGTTTCTTCTTTATCCTTAACAGCAAGTGTTAATCTATCCATTTCTGCACAGTCTAATATTTTTTTGATTATATTCCCCTCAGACGGGATCTCATCATTTTTCCATTGTTGCGCAAATACAATTCTAGTTGGGTTAGTATATGCAGGATCAAATATGCAGTCTTTTTATCATGTTTTTCTGGTAGAATCCCAACAAAAATATCTCTGGTTTCAAGTCTATATGTTGTTTTATCATTTTCTCCAGCCATCTGTGTATTTTCATCCAATTTTTTTTTCCCCTTTGGGGCATGTCCACCACATTACTAGGCCTGTTGAATCAAAAACTGGCTTGAGATAGCCATAATAACTATTGTAATTAGCCATTCTTTGATCATAACTGTGTTTTGTTCTGCTTGTTCCCATTCCTATTGGCAGAATTTATGGAGCAATATTACAAAAGGGCAAACCTATGTCCAGCTACCTTTAAATAAGTCATTGGACTGTGAAGACACGATCCTGAAGTTAATGAAATGCACAGGCTTGAACTGAATTAACTTTGTGTTGAATCATGTTCTAGAAACCACGAGTAAATATTTCCCAGAAAACAACACACACAAAAGTAATGAAATAAATGTTGAACATGTGGATTAGTCCAGCTTTCACTGAAATGATGTGTTCAAGCCAATAAAAAAAAAAATTATATGATTTGGTTGTGTAATGCATGGAAAGGTCAATGTAACTTGAGTTGTGTAACAGTTGCTGGTTTGGAAGTGATTGTTTTCATTCCTTTCCAAATATATTCTTGAGAATATATGAGAAACAATTCTACAGATTCTGAATGTTCATGATATTGATTGACTTTCCTTCTATATGTCATAAGAAACCCCACATCCATCACAAACAGTAGCATTATCTTTCTTTTAACCTTTAAAAATACATTGATAATTGAGTGTCTATGGAGATTCTTAGTCACCCAGGTCACAGTTGTCCCAAAGGTGCTTTTTTCAAGAGGCAACTGGACTTTCTGGTTTTTCTTTGAAGACATTTCGCTTCTCATCCAAAAAGCTTCTTCAGCTCTGATAATTGATAATTGAGGACTGATTCATTTTTTTGATTGGGAAACAAGGAGAATAACCGTCTTCTCCTAAAATGGTGGTAACCACTGCAATTTCTTATCTCCCTTGACCCTTATAATCTGGTTACAGAAGACAAAGCAGAGACATTGGATTTGAAAGCAACTGTGAAGCAGTGGTTGGAATGCAGTATTGCAGACTAATTGTGCCAACTGCCAGCAGTTCAATTCTCACCAGCTCAAGGTTGATTTCAGCCTTTCATCTTTCTGAGATCAGTAAAATGAGGATCCAGATTGTTGGGAGCAATATGCTGATTCTGTAATCCACTTAGGGAGGGCTGTAAAGCACTATGAAGCAGTCTAAATGCTAGTGCTTTTTACATTTTCAGGGTTTTTTTTAATCAAGGCAAGATATTAGGGGATCCATTTCTAAGCCTTGTTCCATATATATAAAGTTTATTGTCATTGTACGTGTATATACACATATGCACAGTACATTGTACTGTGTATATACACAGTATACCCATTCAACGAAATTCACATAACACCCAGAGACCAAGCCCAAGACACATGACAATCCCCAGACACACACACACACACCAAAAATTCCCCACCACTAAACCACCCAAACATCCACACAACAGACCAAATAATGCTGTCCAACAGCTCACTGATGGTGAGTGCAAATCATTAGTTCATTGTTGAGTGCAATTATAGCTCTGGGATAAAAACTATTCAGAAGACGTGTGGTCCGAGTTGTAATTGTTCTGTATCTTCTGCCAGAAGGCAACAGTCCAAAAAGATTGTAAGCAGGATGGGAAGAGTCTCTGAGAAAGTTGTGCAACTTCCTCAAACAGCGAGATGCAAAGATGTCATCCAGGGCTGGTAGCTGGAGTCCAATGATATTCTGGGCAGTTTTAATAATTCTCTGTAGAGCTTTAATGTCCGCTGCAGAGCTGCTCCCATACCATGCCATATAATCCAATGGGCAAGCAAAAACATGAAGAAGGAAAAAAAACAGTGTCTTAAGACACTCTTAATAGTTAATGTATTTGTTGTGCTGCCTGCTTTCATAAATTAAGTAGTATTTCATCAGAGGCAATCTGAGAAACATTAAAGATCAGGGTTGGGGGGAAAGTGGAAATAGTAAAAGGAGAATTCAGAGAAAGGTTAGAATCATGGTTAGGGATAATTATTTACACATGTGTTAATTGACTTACCATGGTGACCATGTTTAAATCACAGCCAGCAATGTTTTTATGAATGGTTACTTTCTGTAAGTAATCATCTGTCTTCATTTCCTATATTTTATTATTTCCTTCCAAACTCTACTAAGGCATTCTCTCTTTTCTTCTTGCTCTCCCTTTCTCTCTCTCTCTTACACACACACACAACCCTGTCTCAGAAGAATAATTATGTATATGCAGAAATGGACTTAAGCTAAAATATATTTGTTAGTTTGTAAGGCGATATCAATCTCTGTTAATTTTACTATATGGAAGAAAAATGAGAGCCTAAAAGGAGAAGAGAAAGGTAAAAAAGACATACAGGTAAGGATATTGGTAAGAGGAACAAGAATATCGCACTGTATTTGTATGGTTAACTTTTTGAGCCTAATTTTCCTTACATCACATTTTCTCTTACAAAAGATTCCTCCATACTGCTATCTTCTTTTTTTAATTTATTCTATATTCCAAAATCGTAAAATGAGATGAATTTCAGGCTGATTTTGAAAGCCATGGTCCACACACACACAAACACACACACCAGATGTGGGAGTATTAACAATGTTTACTCACAACAGAATCCACTTGTAGTTGGGAAAGCCCTTGGCCAAGAGGAGTAAACAGCACAGCTGAATTCAAAGTTAAGTACAAGGATTTATTGATTGGTGTGGAAGTGTTAAGAGTCTAAATTCTGATTTGATGTGTAATGATTCCAAAGATGAATAAAATGCATTTTTCACTTGGCTACTGATTGACAGAACACAAATAGGCTAAAGAAGGATTTAGTCCCAGGACCACTGTAAAAAAAAGGGTTGTTTCCATGTACTAAATCAATGTCACTCAGGATTTTTCAACCTGGTACTCTTCAAGGCACCAGGTTAGTAGGATAATCTTGAAATCATCAACCACCAACCACCAAATATTGGTGTTTTTAATGAAAAAAAAAAAACCCTAAGTGGCCAAAGTGAAATGTCTCTGTTCTGTAGCTGTTTTACAAAAATCTGTTTTTAGAAATGTTGTTTAAAAATTATTTATATGTATATTGTGCTGGGCTTTATTTTCTCCAGTTTTGACTCTCTGGAGACTTCTACTTCAATGAATGAAAAAGTTTCAGAGCAACAGCTCTCCTACAGCATTTAAGCTGAGTTTGAGACCTCAGTTATAGATCTTTCTTGAAGATGTTTTTTCAGAGGATGTATTCAAACATTTTCTGTATATCTCTATACTGAAGTGTTCTGCATACACTTTCTTTTCTTTCTTGCTGTTTGAATGTTGGGCATTTTAATTAAACAACTGTTTGCACCGTAACATTTCTTAACAATGAGGAAAATCGATGCAGTAATAGAAAGTACATTATAAACCAAGAGGACATGCTGCAGTTACTAAACAAAAAACGGCACTGGATTTGATAAGAGTACATTTTATCCACTTTTTCATTCTTTAGCAACAAGGACAAGAGAATATGTGAAGATGTTTAACTTAAAGAATTGTCTCCAAGTGCTTTCTTTTTATTACTGCTAAATATTTCTAAAGTCTTCTGTTTCAGATATAATCACCAATAATTACATTTGTTTCAGTAAATTTGGAATCGGTTGAGATATTTATTGTTCATACTTGATAGATGGTTATAAGGTTATTTCTGTGCCAGCTTTACTTCTCTTAGAGTTGTACTCTAGTGTTTATATATTTGCTTTGCAGATATGGAAATTGACCTACCAGCTCCATCAGTGTATAATCTGAGTATTTTCACAGCATGGTTTTTATTGAAATATGATTAACAAACAATTTATGAAACAATAGTAGAGCTGTACTGTAACAAATGAAAAATATATGAGATTTTAGAAGCGTCTTCAACCCTAGCTATAGCTGTGTTGGCACAGTGGTTAGAATGCAGTATTGCCATAACTCTGCCAGGAGTTTGATCCTGACTGGCTCAAAGTTGATTCAGCCTTCCAGCCTTCCGAGGTCAGTAAAATGAGGACCCAGATTGCTGGAGGAAATAGGCTGACTTTGCCAACTGCTTAGAGAGGGCTGTAAAGCACTCTGAAGCGGTACATAAGTCTAAGTGCTATTGCTGCTTAGCTTATACCTAAATCCAGCCCTGCTGCTTTATTTCCTGTAAATAAATTTTCACTGTGTTGTAGTGAAAACAACAAGCTAATCACTTGTAGTAAAGTGATTAGCTTTACTAATAATTGCTCAGGTCAGATTCCCACCCTCAAGAATGCTTGCACAGAATCTCTAACCTCTAGTGCACACACTTCACATCATGACTGAAAGACTGGCATATGGCAGTATGCCAATCTAGTAGAGAAAGGGTCTGCTTCTTTGCAATGTTTTCTGGAATTCCCCCCCTCCTTTTTTCACAGTACAGTAAGGTAAAGGTAAATGTTCCCCTCACACATATGTGCTAGTCATTCCAGACTCTAGGGGGAGGTGCTCATCTCTGTTTCAAAGCCGAAGAGCCAGCACTGTCCGAAGATGTCTCTGTGGTGATGTGGCCACCATGACTAAATGCCAAAAGCGCACGGAACGCTGTTACCTTCCCACCAAAGGTGGTCCCTATATTTTCTACTTGCATTTTTTATGTGCTTTCGAACTGCTAGGTTGGCAGAAGCTGGGACAAGTAATGGGAGCTCACCCCATTACGCGGCACTAGGGATTCGAACTGCTGAACTTTTGACCTTTTGACCGACAAGCTCAGCATCTTAGCCACTGAGCCATCACATCCCTCTTCACAGTACAGTAAAAGGAATTAAATTGCATATATTTATTCTGAAGTGTAAATAATTGTCATAAGGGATGCTTCTTAAACTATGGCCCTGGCACAGTGGAAAGAGAAGCTTTAACAGTTTATCCCACTCTGGCCTTTTCCAGACACCCATCTCCTGCTTGCATTTTTTTTTTATTTTGTTGAGTACATATTAGATAATATATATAAGTATAAGCATGAATTGAATACATAAAATAAATACAATTAATGGAAATATTAGGACAGGGACAGTAGGCACGCTGGTGCTCTTATGCACTTTCCTTACAGACCTCTTAGGAATGGGGTGAGGTCAACAGTAGACAGTCTTAGGTTAAAGTTTTGGGGGTTTGGGGATGAGACCACAGAGTCTGGTAGTGCATTCCAGGCATTAACAACTCTGTTACTGAAGTCATATTTTCTGCAATCGAGTTTGGAGCGGTTCACTTTAAGTTTGTATCTATTGTGTGCTCGTGTATTGTTATGGTTGAAGCTGAAGTAATCATTGACAGGTAGGACACTGTAGCAGATGATTTTGTGAGCTATGCTTAGGTCATACTGAAGGCGGCGTAGTTCTAAATTTTCTAAACCCAGAATTTCAAGTCTGGTGGCATAAGGTATTTTCTTGCGAGCAGAGGAGTGGAGGACTCTTCTTGTGAAATATTTCTGGACGCGCTCAATTGTGTTAATGTCCAATATGCAGTGCGGGTTCCAGAAAGATGAGCTATATTCGAGAATTGGTCTAGCAAATGTTTTGTATGCTCTGGTTAGTAGTGTAATATGTTGGTGTGGTGGGGCTTTGTTCCTATTATTTAACTTGTTTAAAACCCGGTAAAACTGGTAAATGGGCAATCTGTAGAGGGGACTGTTAAAGAAGTAAGCCAGCATCTCCGACTGGATCACAAAGCTCCCAGAAATCCCAGCTAGCAGAAAGGACATCAGATTGTATTTATCCGAAAAATATCTTATGAATCCTCCAGCAATGTCAAAGGATATTATTTTAGGATTTCTGGAACAATTTATAAAAAGACTGACTCACACTCATATTTGAAAAATTAGGAATACATGCAAAAATATTTTTTTCCAAAGCCGTGTATTTATATAAAGATTACAGTGGCCATATGTATGGAATTAGAGAGTTGCCTCACTACAGTCAGAACGCTGATGGCCTCTAATGAAAGCAAGGAAGTCCCAAGTGGTCCATTTCTATTTTAGTTCCAGGTTCTCATACCATCTGGCTTTAATATTTTCTGCTTTGCTTTATTACATGAGTGTTTGGCGATCAATAGTAAGGAAAACATGTTATGTATCTCAGTAGTGCCCAGCCCTTAAGGGTTTTTTCAAAAGTTTTCTCTTTTTTTGCCATGTTTTTCCAAATCCAAAATGAGATTTTCTTTAAATGCTTATTTTCCTGGCCTTCCATCTCTCCCTCACCTTCTTCTGCATCATCTATAATCCTTGAATGTGGAAAATCTTGCTTGTATCCTTGTTGGGAATTGTTCACACTTTACAGATACAGTCTCGTGTTTCTAATTACATGTATTTTTTAAAAATCCCTCAGTTAATATATTAAATATGGCTTGGAGGAACCAATGAGCCAAGTTAGAAAAAGTTGCAAAAGGGGATGTGAGACTGCAATGAGAAACATTTAGATGCACAGGAAGACTTGAGAAAAGAAGGGCTGTTTTAATGAACAGCAAACAGATGCTGGGTCCATTTTAGGTCCAAGTATTTCTTCTGCCCTAATACGTAATAGATAGGTGGGTAAGGTCAACCTCTATACAAATTTCAAACACTCTATAAAAGTCACATGGATTTTGAAGAAGCCAGACAGAAAGATTATTGATATTTTTGAATGCTGATGTTGGAGAAGATTCCTGAGAAAGCAATGATAGCCAAGAAAACAAATAAATGGATCTTCAAATAAATCAACTTAAAGTTCTCACTTGACATAAATGACCAGGCTCCAATTATCCTACTTAAGATACTTGATAGAAGGACCTAGATCTCTTTCTAATGCTAGTAGAATGAAGAACAAGAAGTTGATCAACAGCAAGTTCTATGGACACAATTGCATTTGTGATGGAGTTACTGTTGGAAGTACTGAAAAACCAGATTGGAAACATATCATCCTGGAGCAAATCCTGTGTAGTTGCTAAGAGTTAACATTAACTTAATGGCACACAATTATAATCAGAAGTACTTTGTGAAACTATTCAGATCTATAGTTTATCTTAAATCAGAATGTAGTCTTTATTATAATTTGATAGCTTTCTGGGAAACTCTTAGAAGCTATTTCTAGACATGAGACGTGGAATATTATGGCCTAATCTCTCCAATTGTGTATTTTAATTTGGATTGTTTAATGGGGGATTTTAACTGTCGGGCCAAATTGTTTAATTCATTTTTAAATTGCTTTTATATTTTGTATTTGATGTTTTTTTACTTCTGGCTGTTCACCGCCTGAGTCCTTCAGGAGAAGGGCGGTATATAAATTTAAATATTAAATTAAATTAAATTAAATTAATATTAGCCTATTTCTAAGAGCTGCCAGAGTATAATTCCTTCCCACCCACCCCCCAAAGTATAGTTGTTACATGCATGCTAATTTTCATGAGTGATTGCAATTAGAAAGGCTATATCTATACTAATGTGGACCTCCAATGGAAACCTGAGTTATATTTGCTAGGTATTCACCCAGAGGGGCTAAGTAAGAAAAAAATGGTATTTCACTCTACATATTTTAGTCGCAGCTAGAATAGTGTTCGCCCAACAACAGAAAGAAAAAGAGATACTGGCCAGTGTCCAAATTATAAATAAAGTATTAGAGTGCGCTGAAGCGGACAGAATGACGTATAGGTTGAAAGAAAAAGAGGATTCTGATTTTTTTCAAAGTTGGGACAGTTGGTACCGGTGGTTGAATAAAAGGATTGAGATGAAGTGAGGGCCTAAGTCAATATGAGGATATACATATCTAGATTGAAAGATAACTGTTTGAAAACCATATTTGGGGATTATTTACTTTATTCTGCGTTGTGAGCACAATTATTTATTAATGAGGGCAGGAATATTATCTGCCGGGATGGATGTGTTTGTGTGTCTAGTGTTATGAATAGGGGAGGGAGGGAGGGGAATGTATGGTTTTTGTTGTTATGTATAATCAATGTTTTTGTCTTATGTTGATTTTAACTTGAAAAATTTAATAAAATTTATTTTTTTTAAAAAAGGCTATATCTAATTCCCACTGAAATCCAGCTTGCAGGACAGCAAGCTGGTTATTATGTATTGTTGGCATTTGTTGAAGATCTGTTTCTCTATCCAGACTTTCCTTGTTCCTTTCAATGAGCTTATCCACCCTGTCTCCAGTATAGGCCAGCAATCAACTCCTTCCCTTGTGGTTGGCTATTTTGCAGAGACAGGCAAGCCCCATCAACTGATGATAACTTTTAACCTTCTTCCACCTAATTCCCACAAGATGTTTTAGGACTACAATTCCCAGAATTCCCAGTGATGCATGTCTCAATACATCTGGAAACTATAAGACCCAGGGAAGCTGTTCCAAGACTTTATGAGCTCTGCTTTCAGGAATTCCATCTATCTTTAATATTTTACTGACTGGGAGGAAAAAATAGGTTTTTAACACTTTTGCCAAGGAAGGAAGAAAAAACAACAGATCAATGCAAAACAGTTGGGATTTCAATTCCTACCCAGTGCCTCAATTTATATCTCGTAAACACCTTCCAGCAAATTAGCTAAAGAGCAAGCTCCCATTACTAAGTCATAATTTGCCAAGATAAGTTACTGAACAGTAAGGGCTAATGAAATATTTAAGAGCTGAACTGATACACCCAAAGGCATTTAGTTTCTAAAAAAAAGGTACTATTAACGGCCTTCCAAATTGTAATGATTATTTCTGAGTCAGGGTGCCAAAGGGATAAATTGAGAAAAAAAAAACCCCAGAGATTTTAATTGTTGCCTTTCTATGTCCCCATTAGGAGCCAGACTATTTTCAATACAGAACTGTTGACCTATAAAAGTCTCAAGGAGCATTGTGATGGCTAGAGTGGTGGGACCAGTCTTTTGACTCTTTGCAACATATTTTAAGGAGCCAGACTCATATTAGGGATCTTCTGAGGATTCCCCTTACATGAGAAGGACTAGGTTCCAAGTTCCCTATCTCTGAAATTGTCATTAGGATGTTATAACTAAAACAGGATTGTAAGAAACAAAGGGTGGAGATTAGTATATTTGAGGACATTTTCAAAGAAACCACGGTTCTTCTAAGGAGCTCATTAGAAGTTTTTGCCATCATTATCCTCACAACAACCATAACAGTGTGGGTTTCAAAAAAATTTACTACTGGTTCTGTGGGTGTGGCTTGGTGGGCATGGCAGGGGAAGGATACTGTAAAATCTCCGTTCCCAACCCACTCCAGGGTAAGGTTACTGCAAAATCCCCATTTCCTCCCAATCAGCTGGGACTTGGGAAGGCAGAGAATAGGTGGGGGCAGGGCCAGTCAGAATTTTCACTACCGGTTCTCCGAACTACTCAAAATTTCTGCTACCGGTTCTCCAGAACCTTCTGAAACCCACCTCTGAACCATAAGAAGTCGGTTATAGAAATAGAGATCAACTAGTCCAGCTGGCAACTTCAGGCTCAGTAGGAATTGGAACTCAGGTTATCCTGATTACAATTTGAAATTCTATCCACTGCTCCCCATTGGTTCTCCATCATTTGCATGCAACTTTATTTTGTGGTCTGTGTGGGCCACTTGGAGATATACTTTTGAACCTTAAAGCAATTCTTTTCAACCTCCTGTATAATTTGTTATCTCCACAAGCTTAGCTGTCTCTTACAGCTGACCTGGTTTCCTGATTTTTAACTAGGAATAAACCTTGGTGCTCAGTCTTCTTTAAGGGCAATCTGGTTGAGCCTATAAAAGTCCAGTTGATCAGCAAAGGGCAGCAAAGGTATAAGCACACATCCTTTGCCATTATCTAGTAGCTGGATTTTTGCAGCCCAAATAAGGTATCCTGACACTTGATACAGGATCATTTATTCCAAATAGCAGCCCTTGTGATGTAAATAGTGCTTTTATCCTTCTATTCTTAAGCCTGTCTCTTTATTTCTGCTATATTAACTAGAGTACAGTGTAACAGTAACACTGCTTAATTAATAATGAAATAAAGACCTGATTTTCTGATTTTTAAGTAGGAATAAAGTACCACAAATGGGAAATCTTTTTCAGGCTCAAAGCCCTCTTGATAAAAAATCATCATCATCATCATTATCATCATCATCATCATCATCATCATCATCATCATCATCATCATCATTATTATTATTATTATTATTATTATTATTATTATTATTATTATTATTATTATTATGACAGTATACACAGCAAACGAGATGACCATACTGGATTTCGTATCCCAAATCACTAGTCGAACACTTCCCAAGCGTTTAGGACTGCGTGATGTATCGGCGGATTATGCGAGCAAATCCCAGTAAGGTGGCCTTCTGCAGCTGACCAATGGTGATCTTGTCAGCGCCAATTGTTTTTAAGTGCTTGCCTAGGTCTTTAGGCACAGCCCCCAGTGTGCCGAGTACCACTGGAACCACCTGCACTGGTTTATGCCAGAGTGTCTGCAGTTCGATTCTCAAGTCCTGATATCTGGTGACTTCTTCAAGTTGTTTCTCGTCGATTCTGCTGTCACCAGGTATGGCAATGTCAACGATCCACACTTTTTTCTTCTCCATTTTTTTATTATTATTCCAATAATAATAATTATTATTATTGGTTAATCTTTAGTGAGATTCACAGCCTTTGAGGCTGGTTAATAACTCAGCAGCTCGAGTCCTAACCAAGGACCTAGGAACTGTTAAGGTATCGTCGGAGGATGTAAGCTGTTCCGAGTAAGGTGGTTTTTTGTAGAGTCAAAATGTTCAAGTCTGGCAAATTTAGAATTTCTAAATAGTGGGGTAGCCCTTTGGGTATTGCTCCAAGGGCTCTAATTACAACCGGGACAACACATGATTTCTTTTTCTTTTTCCACAGTCGCTCAACTTCAATTTGCAAGTCCCGGTACTTTGTGATTTTTTTTTTGCTATCTTCAATCCATGCATCACCAGGTATTGCAATGTCAACGAACCATACTTTTTTTCTTTTCAACTATTGTTATGTCAGGTGTGTTGTGGACCAAGTGCCTGTCAGTCTGAATCCTAAAGTCCCACAAGATCTTGAGTTTCTCATTCTCTAAAACTTTCTCAACTTGATGTTCCCAGTGGTTTTTGCTGTACTCAAATCCAAACTTCTGGCACAATTTCCAGTGAATGATCTTAGCAACACAGTCATGGCGTTGTAGGTAGTCAGTTTGTGAAATTTTGTTGCATCCACTGATCAGGTGGTCGACTGTCTCATCTTTCTCATTGCAGAGGCGGCATTTGCTGTTGGTGGTAACATGTTGAATTTTTGCCTTCATACAGTTTGTGCCTAGGGCTTGTTCTTGAACTGCTAAAATAAAGCTTTCTGTTTCTTTTTTCAGTACTCCTGATCTTAACCAGTTCCAAGTTAGTTTCTGGTCAGCTTTGCCTTCAATACTTTTCAAGTATTGGCCATGCAGAGCTTTGCTTTTCCAATTTTCAGCTCGCTGCTCAATTACTTCTTTCTTATATTCTGCTTTTGTTTTAGTTGTCTTTAAAAAGCCTCCTTTATTTACTTCCTTAATCATTGGTTCTTCACTTTTCTGGATGTAATCATTCAAGCTGCGTTTTTCTTCTTCCACAGTCTGTTTTACTTGTAGGAGTCCTCGACCACCCTTTGCTCTTGGTAAATATAATCGGTCAACATCACTTTTAGGGTGCAAGGCATGATTTTTTATTATTATTATTATTATTATTATTATTATTATTATTATTATTATTATTATTCTCTTATTCATTAAACATGAAACTTAGTCAATTTAACATTTAAAAATGTGTCACAAATACGATTGACTGGTGCTAATGGTTGATACGGGTTGCTGTCAGCGTATCAACTGATACTCTGTATCAACCAAGTACCTTCTTAAAATATATGATGTTTCGAGTAGCGCAGTTTTTTGCAGTTTTGCTAGTGTTATTGCAGGAAGCTGCAATTTCTTGATGTGTTTTGTAAAATTATTGGACATGGTACCAAGTGCCCCAATGACAATGGGTATCACTATTTCATCCATAGCTGTGTAGTTTCAATGGCCAGGTCATGATATTTCGTAATTTTTTCCAATTCTTTTTCTTCGACTCTGGCGTCTCCTGGTACAGCAATATCAATAAACTGTATGCTTCGGCCCTCGACAACCATGATATCTGGTGTGTTGTGTTCCAAATGATTATCATCATCATCATCATCTAGATGAATTTTAAGAATCAGCGAACCTTAAAACTCTGAACATAAATAAAATTAGCCAAAAGACAGCTGCAAATTATAATTTCCACAGCAAGTAAGAAAGAAACTCTGGGGACCATATGATTGTTCATATGATTGTTATGAAATATAGAATAAAAAAAAAACAAGAATTGCAAACCAAACTAACACACACACACATACTATATAAAATAACAAGTATATACAGGTAACCCTTGATTTACGACCACAATTGAGCCCAAAATTTCTGTTGTTAACTGACACATTTGTTAAGTGAGTTTTGTCCCATTTTACAACCTCTCTTGCCTCAGTTGTTAAGTGAATCACTCTAGTTGATAAATTAGTAACCTGGTTGTTATGTGAATCTGGCTTCCTCATTGCTTGTCAGAAGGTCCCAAAAAGTGATCATATGACATTGGGACACAGCAATGGTCATAAATATGAACCAGTTGCCAAGCATCTGAATTTTGATCACATGACCATGGAGATACTACAAAGGTCGTAACTATGAAAAACAGTCATAAGTTGCTTTTTTCAGTGCCATTGTAACTTTGAACAGTCACTAAATGAACTGTTGTAAGTCGAGGACTACCTGTAGAGCAAACGTATAACCTCTCTGTTCAATTCTGAAAGCTGTATCCTAAACAAATCTAATACTGTAAGTTCTCTCCTTGTATTGTAGGTCTACAAATAGTTATACATTTTCCATGTATGCTTGCTAAATTACTCTTTTACCTCACATTCTCTTAAACAAATATTCCAAATATACAAATCTATTGTCTATCAATCAAGTCAGGGCCATATAATTATTCAATTTCATTTCAGATCCTTTGGGGAAGTCCAGAGGGGATGAGGGACTTCAGAATTTGAGAGCAAAGATAGAAAACAAGCACTGATGATGCTACCTAGTTGGGTAATGAAATATCTGCAAGCCAACAAAGACCTTCAGAGAGTTCCAAAGACTCTACAGATCAACCCTGAGCTATAGATATTCTCTTCCAGTGGTGGGATTCAAGTAATTTAACAACCGGTTCTCTGCCCTAATGATTTCTTCCAACAACCAGTTCACCAAACTGCTCAGAAAGTTAACAACCGGTTCTCCCGAAGTGGTGCGAACTGGCTGAATCCCACCACTGTTCTCTTCTATTGAAAAAGGCACATGTTCAGAAGTAAACATTCTGAGGCCAAGAACTGCATTGAGTTCAACATGCGGAGATGGACAAACTCATAAAAGAAATACAAGATAAGGAGGAAACAGAATACTACATGGGAGAAATGGTATGGTTAGAGGAGAGGTATAAAGGGCAAGGAAAGACTAAATGAGGAAGATACAGGAGTTGAAACGTAGTAACAAACAAGTGGAAATGGAACTGACACATAATGTATGATCGAAATTTAGTACATTGTTATTTATATATATATAAATCAATATTAGAATCATATGTATAAATAGTAAATTGAAGTAAGGGAGAAAAATGGATATGTAAGAAATGACTACTGATGCAGAAATGTTGTAAAGAAGAAAATTGTAAAACAAAAAAAATGTATGTTTAATAAAAATATTTTAAGAAAATACACCTGCTACAATTTCAAGTCTTGGCTAGCCATATACTGAGGCATGGCAAGGTGTCCTAATTATATTGTTGATGCCAAGGAGTACAGAACAGCATCAACAGGCAGTGTGTGTGTGCCTTTTCCTTGCAGTAGGCTTCTGCCTTCAGATGAGGATGAAAACTTTGCCACTCATTACTGTATTTTTCAGAGTATAAGACGCTCCGGATTATAAAATGTACCCAGTGGTGGAATTCAGCCAGTTCGCACCACTTCGGGAGAACCGGTTGTTAACTTTCTGAGCAGTTTGGCAAACTGGTTGTTGGAAGAAATCATTAGGGCAGAGAACCGGTTGTTAAATTACTTGAATCCCACCACTGCATTGCACTTACCTTTTTTGGTGAGGAAAACAAGAAAATGAAATCTGCCTCTGCCCCCCAGCAATATTGCCTCATTGCAGCAAACAGCAAACAGCCTGCTTTACTTTCATTTTCATTTTCAGCATAGCTTGATTAGCACAATAAAAAAAAAAAATCTGCTCCCAGCAATTTACCTCCTTGCAGCAAGCAACAGAGGCCTGTGCAGCAATAGGCAATGGCAATCCCTGCAGCCTGAAACAGCTGAGAGTCAGGAGGCTGATCCAACAGACAATCAACTTGTGCTAATTAGGCTGTGCTGAAGCTGAAATGGGCTGTTTCTTCTTGCTGCTTACTGCAAGGAGGTAAATTGCTGGGAGGCAGAGGCCAAAGGGTGGGGGCCAGTGGGTGGGCGGGGCTACATTTGGTGTATAAGACGCACTCAAATGTTCACCCCCTTTTAGGGAGGGAAAGGTGCATCTTATACTCCGAAAAATGTGGTAATTCATATTCAGTTTCCAGTCCATTCAGCTCTTGTCCTTGCAGAAGGAGAGTGATAGGAAAGAAGATAAGGAAGCTGTTGTAACACCAGAGACAAATTCCTTGTGTGTCCAATCACACTTGGCCAGTAAAGAATTTCTAATCAACAGTTCAGACACAGGCAATGTGCCAAAATCAAGTGCTCAGACTGAGTCAAGTCATCAGATAGGAATCCCAATTAGCACATCCACAACTTAAGTCGGGCACAGCCCAGTAGAACTCAGATCATGCAAGAGGATTTCCCAGAGGAAGGCAAGGTCCATGGTTTTAATGATCCTGTTTCCAGGTCCTACCCATATTTTCTGTTAGCCTTAGGACACGGCTGGCCTACTTCTTCAACCTATCTGTCGCATTTTGGCCTTTGTTGTCCTAACTAGCGGAATTGCAGGAACCTGGCTGACTCACGGCATTATAACAATGTATGGAGGAGGCAAATTTTCCAGCCCACTTAGTTTCATATTTGGGACTGGTGTGTGGACAGCAGACCTGCCATACTCTCTGTTCCCCCCCCCCAAAAAAGGGGGGGAAATCAGTCCAGAGGTTTTAAGAACTCAATTGCTATATTCAGCCTCTGCATTCGTTATTATACCTTTTTCAATCTGAAGCCTATTCAAAACATCCAAATGAAAAAAGACCTCCACCTCCCGTTTGACTCTAGGGACACAAATGAAGAAGGGAGCATCACATCAATCTGTGAGACCAGCACTGTCTACTTTCTCATTAAGAACATAGCCCCAAAAGCTTCTCGATTTTAAGATAATACTTCAAAGTACATCCATCTTACGACAGTCTGCTTTTAAGGAATCGTGTTTCTATCAGCTTGAGATCTTCACCTTCAAGTCTGTTTGCTATTTTTCGTAGATATGTATTATACTATTATATATTAGGCAGTGGTGAAATACTGCCGGTTCTGTCCAGCTCGTGTGAATTGGTAGCGACGGCGGTGCGTGCTTCGGTGAAATGGTAGCGGCGGCAGCGCAAGGCTCCATCCACATCATTACTTCCTGGTTTTAACCAGGAAGTAACCCATTTTTTACCCTCTGCGGATACGCAGGCTTTACGTATGCGCAGAGGGTCAAAAATTGGATGTGACAATGGCACATGCACTTGGTCCGCTCACGTTCATGGTGCATGCACTTCCAAACCAGTAGGGAAAGTAAGTAGATTTCATCCCTGATATTAGGATTCAAACTGGGGAGTACGTATGTAATTGTGTTTTGTTTTTTTGGTTTTTTTGAACCAGCAAAATATCTTAGGCCAATATTATGAAGCAAGCAAAGAAATCATGGCTGATATACTTTAGCTCACCAATGGACCCAACAGAAGATGGTGTATGCCAAGTACTGGGATGAGATACGACCTGATCTTTATGCAAAAAGAACAGAGATGCAAATAAAAACAGAAAATATTTTGAGATTTCCAAGACAGCTATAGAAGTTTTTACAAGGACAAACTGTTCAGAATTCTTTCCTTGTTTTTCGGACGGGAATTTCCCTGTCTGCCGTTGTCTCTAAGACAGATCAGGGGTCATCATATAAATCTTTTTCAAGCATGTTTGCATCATAAGGCAGAGAGCTTTTTCTTAGTATTATACATGTAGGCACTGAAAACATTTCACTTTTTTTCACCAGTATGCCATAGGAAATTATGAATGTTTTTCTTACCCAGCAGAAGAAATAGGGGGTTATTTCCTTGAGAAAAGTGACCAACCAAAGTCTCTGCAAAGACAAAAGGGCCCAACCTGAACCATTATAATGATGTTCTAGTTACAATTGTACATCAAAATAAGAAGACCTTCTAATCCCTAAACATCTTCCTTTTCTCTCTCTTATGTAACTATCTTGCAAAATATCAATGTGAATCCACCTCCCTAGTTATATCTAATTCCTTCTACCTGGATTTCCAAATGGAGCAATTGAGGCCATCTTAGGTTAGAAATGTTCATTCAGAGGGCCATCTTCCTAGTCTTCAACTTCAAAACTATTAACTCCCACCAGATAGACAATCTTTCTAAGGATGAGCACGCAACTGCACTAAATTGCATGATCAGGTGGTCATTGGAGGGATGGATTTGTCAAATGAACATTCTTTGGAATCAGTGAGTGATCCCTATCATGCCACTATTGAAAGAAAATTAAAACAGAAAAATGCTATAGGATGGAGAAGCTCAGGGTTGGGTTCTATTTACCTTTACTACCAGTTCGCAACGGGATCGCGTGCAGATCACCTATGACGACATCCGGGGTGGTGGGTGGAGCCTCCCGCTGGTTTTACTACCGGTTCTTGCGAACCAGTCCGAACTGGGGGCAACCCACCACTGGAGAAGACTGATGTACTGTAAGTGCCAGTAGAGAAAGTGGAGGTTTTTGGAGTCACAGAAAGAAGCCTCTATGAGCCTTATCCACAGTAAGGAGATATGTCCTCACTCTGTTGTAAATTTTGCCATCATAACGTGTGTGGGTTTGTTTGTTTGTTTGTTTGTTTGTTTGTTTGTTTGCTTGTTTGTTTGTTTTGACCTCTCTCATGAACACTCCTGTAGGTTTACATCTTAAATCAGAGATATACAGAATCCATATAGGACCAATATAGAATCTACTCTATGCTGGCTACTAAATCTCCCCCACACTCTTTGAATAAAGAATAATACAACATCTTGGCATTAGAGTGGAAATACCCACAGACTTCTTCTTCTTCTTTTTTTTTTAATCTGTGAAAAGATACAGCTACCATCGCTTGAATGAGTCAAGGAACTGTAAGTACATCCACTTCAACTAGCATATGTTGCTACGTTAGCCCAGAATGCTTATATGAGTCATTAAAAATCACCAAGGATAATTAGACCCTCATTGCTATGGATAAATGCCAGCATTTCTTTCCAATTAGGAAATGCTTAAAATGAACCTGATTGTATCTACTATCTAGAAATGTTGCCTTGATCTCCAGCTGGACTTTCGGGCCTGGTGCCAGAACTGTATCACAAAGAAAACCATGTCTGGAATTTTGCTGTTGACAGCCAATACAATATTTACAGTATTTTCCTTACACTGGTATTAAAAGGAATTCTTTATCATGTATTCTGTTTGAATGTGGCAAAATAATATTCCTTTGCTTCTGAGCAAAACTTTAATTTTAAATAGCAATAGCACTTAGACTTATATACCGCTTCACAGCACTTTACAGCTTTCTCTAAGTGCTTTACAGAGTCAGCATCTTGCCCCCAACAATTTGGGTCCTCATTTTACCCACTTCAAAACGATGGAAGGCTGAGTCAATCTTGAGCCTGGTGAGATTTGAACTGCCAAATTACAGGCAGCCAGAAGTAGCCTGCAGTACTGCACTCTAACCACTGCGTCACCACAGCTCATTTTATAAATATAAGTTTTCACATTTTTTTTTGTCTTTGTATGAGAGATATGAACTAAAAATTCATATGGGTGGAATGTCAAGCAATGATAATAAATAATGTTTTCCAGAATTTGTGGACAGTGTGAACAATTAAAGAACTGCACTATATCTATGAATCAATTTACAAAACAAGGTACCAAACCAGAGGTGTTATTCAGCCAGTTCATACAGGTTCGCGCAAACTGTTGGTGAAAATTTGGCCAAGGTCGCTGAACTGGTAGTGACAGCCAGTTGGCTACATCCCCAAATCAGTCCCCAGTTGCCACTCACTCGCCCCACCTGCCATGTTCGTCGCCACCATGTTCTTTGTGCACACGCATCCCATTGCTTTCCAAGTCCAACGGGATGCGCATGCATGAAGAACATGGCAGCGACAGCAGCAGCTTTTTCCGCGACCTCTGGTACTTTTTGGCGGCCTGCTTCTTTGGCTTCTTTCCCAGCCATTTTCCAGCAGCAGTGGCTGGCTGGGGGCTGCTGAAAAGTCTGGTCAGCTTGCCTTCCGGACTCTGGACCAGTCGCCACAGAAGGTAAGCAGCCCAAACAAAGAAGCGGGGGTGGGGGAGGAAGCTGGGCTAGGGCTGGGGCACTAAAAGAGGGGAAGGGAGGGCAGGGGCAGATAGGTGGAAATTCCTAAAATTTTCCTACCTTTTCCTGTGGGTGTAGCTAGGTGGGGGGCTCATATGACTGAGTGGGCATGGGCATGTGTGATGTTAAGTTGGCCATACCCACTCAGTCACATGCCCCCCACCTAGCCACACCTACCAAACCAGTAGCGAAAATTATTGAAACCCACCACTGTACCAAACCCAGCAATTAAACCCTGAACTACATGTATTCTCTTCTGCTCGAATTATTTGATGTGGTCTAGCAGTCATAGAGGCAGGTTAGCAGGTCAAGTTGAAGTCCTTAGCATATCCTTAGAAGTCTTGATTTTAAGCCATTCACACTCTCTTGGCCTAACTTTCCTCAGAGAGCTGTTGTGAGGACTCAGTGAAGGAAGAATACGTTAGGTGGATCACTCTATGCTTCTTGATAATGAAAAACAGATCTTTTCTAGAATTAGAACGTATTTGGCACAGCATTCATTGCTCTACTTCCCAACTGTTTAATTGCCAGCATTGTCGCAGGCTTATAAGAATATACTACAAAGCTTTTTCTTTGCATGTGTCTCTGAGTGTGCTTCTTAATAAATATATTTGAGTACATAATCACGTTGCTAATCTGAGCCAGGTAATAAAAGAAAAAAATAGGATCAGCATCCAAAACAAACAATCACTTATTCAATTTATCTCAGTAAACACCAGACAGCTGAGAATTCCAAGCTAAAATATACAGTAGCTTCATCGTTCCCAGAGAAAATCTCTTAAATTGCTAATTACTCAGTGTGTAAATCATACCATGTTCTCTTCAGGCACAATGAAAACATATTTATATAATTTTTGTTTCATCTCCCCTTTTAGTGCTACTCTTAAAGCCAAACTGAAGTTATGTTTAATGAGATGGGTTGTACATTCTATGAAAAAATGACCTTTTAACAGCAATAGGCTGGCTGGTCTCATACTATGGAGGAATTGATTGGTGCAATTGCCCTATTTATTTGTAACTGCTTTGTGCCAAATTGATACAGATATAGGTAGGTATAGCTCAGGGGTGTCAAACTCACATCATTACGGTGGTGTCACGTGACATATTGGGACTTTTCCCCCCTTCGCTAAGCCAGGCGGGGGCAAAGCCAGCATGTGACGCATCCAGTCCGCGGACCGCGAGTTTGACATCCCTCGCATAGATAGTCATACCACCATATATATTGACCCACAATTCATGTCATAAAGTTGCCATCTTGTAATCATGAGAGAATTTTTTTTTTTAATTTGATTTATATGCCGCCCTTCTCCGGAGACTCAGGGCGGCTTACAATGCGTTAAGCAGTAGCCTTCATACTTTTGTATATTTATACAAAGTCAGTTTATTGCCCCCACAAACTGGGTCCTCAATTTACCTACCTTAGAATGGATGGAAGGTTGAGTCAACCTTGAGCCTGGAGAGATTCGAAATAGCAGTAATTGCAGGCAGCTGAATGATAATAACAGGCTATTAGTCTGCTGCGCCACCAGGCTCCTGGTGACTCACATATTGCTCTAGACCATTTAGCAACATATCTTTTTTAAAAAATAAACCAGGGTTAGTAGGAAATACAGTTTTTAAGTCATACACCATGATCCATGTAGTAGCATGATTGTGTTTCCACAACACTTTAAGCCAGACCCCATGATAGCTTAGCGTTGTTTATCAAGCCAGTCACTGAATGAAGGTCTCTTTATACGGAACTTTGCCAAAGGAAAAGCTTTAGAATTTGGATGACAGTCCATTATCTTCACAAACTGGTAGATAAATCAACCAAACCACATTGCAGATGGCCAGATGGGACACAAAGACGGAGCCATACTGACCTCATATTCAACAAGTCCTCTGATGATTGCAATGTTTCAATATGCAACAGGTTCAGGTTATTTGCATAATATCGACCTACAATTGCTCAATTATAATTGAGCAATTTGCCTGTCCTAAGAAGGATCGGGTAATACTCCTATAATTCATTCTCAGCTAAAGGGAGAACCACTGTTTCACGTACTACATTTCTATCGTACTTCTAAAGATGAAACAGATAAGAAAGAGCTACACCCTGGAAGAACTTCCCCATTCAGAGCAATTGAGGGAAAACGTTGAGACAGGAAATGGGTGTGTGCAGTAAAGCATCCCCTTCTCTTCGGGTCAATAGAGACCTCCACTTCTGCCTACATAGAAATCATATTTATATTAGCAGTGCAAAGAGAGGGCTCTGGGATTAGAGCAATCCCAATTTTTTATCCTGTGCTTCATAGATGCCTGGTATTAAAGATTAGTCAGAGGAAAGTTACATAAGCAATTGAAGAAGATCAAATGCAAATTACTAGAACCGCTAAACATTTTTTCCCCAGGCATCTCCAATTAGTACAGAGAAAATGGGGCTGCCCGTGCATAATGCTAAATCGGGATTGGTTTGTTGAGCGAGCCACAGAGTGGATTCAACATAATGTATTTGTTTGCCTAGATGTAGCACAAAGTATGAATTCTGTTTTTATGGCTTAGCATTATGCTGTGGCCTGTCCCACACCATGGTTAAAACATAGCTCACTGTTAGGTATAAACCCATCAGTCCTATATGAGCAGAGAAATAGACAGGCAATAGTCCTGGTTAGATGAGACCAGAACCTGTATGCCAGTTGCAAAAGAGATTTGTTATCAAAACCCAGCAATTATCAAATATAAAAACCCAGCTAGACCAATTCTCGAATGCAGCTCATCTGTCTGGAACCCGCACTGCGTATCGGACATTAATACAATTGAGCGTGTCCAGAAATATTTCACAAGAATAGCCCTCCACTCCTCCGCTTGCAACAAAATACCTTATATCACCAGACTTGAAATTCTAGGCTTAGAAAACTTAGAACTACGCGGTCTTTGGTATGATCTAAGCATGGTTCATAAAATCATCTGCTACAATGTCCTACCTGTCAATGACTACTTCAGCTTCAACCACAACAATACACGAGCACACAATAGATACAAACTTAAAGTGAACCGCTCCAAACTCGATTGCGGAAAATACGTCTTCAGCAACAGAGGGGTCAATGCCTGGAATGCACTACCTGACTCTGTGGTTTCATCCCCAAACCCCCCAAATTTTAACCCAAGACTGTCTACTGTTGACCTCACCCCATTCCTAAGAGGTCTGTAAGGGACGTGCATAAGAGCACCAGCGTGCCTACCATCCATGTCCTAATGTTCCCTTTATTTGTATTCATTTTATGTATTCAATTCATGCTTATATATATTATCTAATACGTACTTGACAAATTAATTAATTAATTTTGACTTTGCTACAAAACACGGTTCCTTTCTTGGGATGAAGTCAGATTTCATGATAGCCCAAAGAAAAGCTTGACCAACTGCTACCATTTATTGTATTTTTCTATTAAAAGTGCTGCAAAACCCAGAAGCAGGGTTTTTATGGAACAGATACGCCTGTGATACCTGCACTTCTTAACTTCATGTTTTTGTTACATACTGTGCTTGTTCCTTTCGATGTCACCTAATTAGACCTCTGTTTACTTGAAGTGATTAATAGATGTAGTGTACATACATTATTGGAACACAAGCAAAAGGTCACCATCCATTTGAGAGCTGTAGTCATCTCAGTACTGCTTGTTTGCAACCCCAAAACAAACATCCTGTGTTCTTGGCTAATGGCTGGTAATGCCGGGTGAGGAACCATGATATGGTAAAATGCTGCTGTGCCAAAATAAAAAAAGATAACGGGAAGTCCAAAAAAAAAATCTAAGCCATCAATTAACAGAGAAGGAGTTTACATCAATGTCCCATAAGAAATAAAAGGAGATGAGTAAAAGCTAGGGTAGTTGCCAGAGGTGGGTTTCAGCAGGTTCTAACCAGTTCTGGAGAACCGGTAGTGGAAATTTTGAGTAGTTTGGAGAACCAGTAGTAAAAATTCTGACTGGCCCCATCCCTATCTATTCTCTGCCTCCCAAGTCCCAGCTGATCAGGAAGAAATGGGGATTTTGCAGTAACCTTCCCCTGGATTGGGGAGGGAATGGAGATTTTACAGTATCTTTCCCCTGGAGTTGGGTGGGAATGGAGATTTTACAGTATCCTTCCCCTGCCACACCCACCAAGTCACGCCCACCAAGCCATGCCATGCCCACCAAGCCATGCCCACAGAACCTGTAGTAAAAAATTTTGAAACCCACCACTGGTAGTTGCTCTATCAGGAGTCAAGTTAAAGCAAGGATGTCAAACTCAAGGCCCATGGGCCGGATCCAGTCCACAGGGTGCTTAAATCTGGCCCGCAGGGCCGCCCTGGAAACAGTGAAGGACCCTCCAGAGCTCTGTTTTCACTGGCAGAGGGTTGCAGGAGGCCATCCGAGCTGAAAATGGAGATTGGGAGCCAGTTTTCACTGTCAGAGGCACTGCAGGCCACCACAGGCACCCTTGACACGAGTGGCGTCAAACTGGCCACGCCCACCGTGGTCACACTCACCACGGCCTCCGAGGTTAAACACAACCCTGATGCAGCCCTCAATGAAATTGAGTTCCTGCATTAAAGGAACAGAAATTCAGCACCTTAAGGAGAAATCTTGGCTTTCTTTCCTAGGAGACAAATAATAGTTTTTTGCATGGGTTAGATTGGAATTCTGGGAGATAAAATTCTAATGTTTCTGGAAAGCTAATGACTGGAAAATGCTGCATAGATCTCAAACAGCAGAGTCATTTGAACTATGGATTACAAGCTAGGCTTACGACATTTATTACGCTATAAAAGTTTCAGATGTACTTTCCTATTCTAACCAGGGAACGTAGCACTTTTGCATTACATCAAAAATGACACTGTTTCACTTTTTAAAAAAAAAAAAAAATTTACAGGTCACATTTTTCTCAACTGTTTCACATTTCATGAAGAGAGAAAGAAAATCCAGCACATAGTTTGCAAAAAGCAAGGTATGAAGAACAGCTATTAATGGAAGAAAAGCCTGTGTAATTTGAACATTTTGTAAGAAAATTTATCTTCCCTGCTGCTGCCAGAGGTAATGGGGAAAGCATGCCTTATCCAGAAAGGATGGGGGGGAAATATTTAATCCAGCCATCACAGGCATAACATGCCAAGAAGAAGCAGATATCAAGTTTCAAAGCGAATGGAAAACTTCTTAAGAAAAGCAGGGAATATATATCAAATTACAGTGTAGCAAAAATTCATAGCCAGTAGCCAAGATAAAACTATATACAAATATCCCAAACCCTACCTCTTTGGCATCTCAGTGGCTGTGCCCTATTTTCTGACCCCCATGCCAGGAAATAAACCCATATCTTCAAGACCTTATCAATTGTGGGAAATCACACATCATGCTAAAGCGATATAGTACATGATTGAAAAGAAGATATGTGGAAGTCTAACTACGTACTCTAATAGCCACATTTTTTTCTTTGCTCACCCACAAATCAACTTCTCTTGATTAGAGCATATTCTTCATTTTCTAAATCTGCATCTGTGACTATATTTGAAATATCATTTGACAAATATTAACAAGTTGGATTGACAGTTAAACTATTATTTTAATTAAGATGGTAAACAACTGTCATTAACATGCTATTACCAAAACATCATATCAGGAATATGATTTGCAATGTTGTCATACAGGAATGGCCATGATACCCATTGAACTTGTTATGTAGCTGAAACCCTCTTCTCTATTTTAAGTGTAAAACATAGTGAGAAGGAGCAATGGATCATGTCCAGTTATCATCTCTGTGGATGGAAAAAGTGTCTAATGAAAATGTTTCCTTGAAAGATACCCAAGAAAAATTTATGCTACTGGACATATATTCCAAAATGTTTTGGAAACAATGGAGGGCTTTCTGCTAGCTTCTGTGTTATTTGGTTAACATTCTTAATGACTATTTCCTTTTTCATGGAAAGCAAATCTTTAAACAAAAGGACCAATTCCATTTGTGGCACCATGGAGAATAGTATCAGCAAATAAAAGCACCCTTCTTGCTTTTATGATAAAATCCTTACACATCCTCAGAGCAAGGTCCTAAGGACAGTACCGTCCCACCAACATGGTCTCTAGTTTGTTAAAGTTACCAATTGCAAAAGCAAATATTGTGGCATCAGATCTCCAAAATCAAAGACTGTGGCTAGGAATTTCCTGTTTTCAGTTTGGCCATCCTGCCTGGTGAAATACTTAACCCTTTAGATCCTCTAGAAAAAAGGAAATAATAAGGGTAAATCAGTCAGAAAATAAAGAAAATAAAGGGAGAAGAATTAGGGACAGTTGTAATACATAAATTCTTAAAACAGCCTGAAGAAATTGTTTGTGAAATCTTACAGCGGGAAATGTGTAAGTATTGAACAAATGACGGATCAACATGAATCTCAAAGACATATTTCTACACACTTATTAAAGTTCCATGTCCATATATTGAAATAAGTGCAGCCTAACAACACAGTACTCTTTCTGTATCACCTCTCATGTTTTTTTTGGATTTTATATGATCTTTGGGCTTTGGGGGTTATAATCCTTCATCTTTCTGACTTCTATTCTGGTCAGAACCACATTTCGTTTTTAAAACACGTTTTTCAAATTTCTTAGTCACAAAGTCTAAAAGGTCATATTCTACAAGATTTCTTTTCCGCTAAAGATCATAAGCTGTCTTCTAGGATAGCAGACGTCAGCTGCGGTCAGCGGACTCTGACAATTCTACCTTTTAGTTTGACTTGGGTTTGTGGTTTAACCATTTGATCCCATCCGCCATTTCCTGTGTCTGATGGAACTCATTCTTTCTTGATTAAATTCTAGATCAACAGACCTCTCAGCTGTTCAGCGTTATTTTGTGGTTCAACTATATCTTCCTTGTCCAAATGCTGTTCCCCATAAATTTGGACTTTGATGGTAACTATATTAAAATAAGTTTTTTTTTAAAGAAATATCCTTATTCATATAGTTTGTTTAAGAAGAATTTATTAGGAAGCCCAGTCATAAATTATGAAGTATTGGCATGAGGCCAGCTCCTAAAATCTAAGGGAGAAGCATTTATACCATACTACTCAGAACTAATTAAGTAGAAATAGTAAGATGGCAATAGCAACATGCAGGGTTAATTAAGTGGATAAATAAAATGTAGTCTAAAAAGTACAAGCCAAATATTTCAAGGCTTTTAAAACAATCAGTTGGATTTTTTTTTAGCATTAGATGAATGCAAAGGAAATGAAAATGAATGAACAGAACATCTTGTATTAATATAACATTGAAACTTATTGTAAATAAATTACAAAGGAATGCCTTTTATACAGACAAGAAGGTTAAACATTTAGATGGACACTGTAAAGCTTTCAGAAGATCTTCTAAAACCCAGTTTGTTCTCTCACTTTCTTCAGTGATAATGATCAACTAGGCCCTTTTTAAGGAAGTGGACAACAAAGCAGAATTTGAAAAGCAAACCTCTTGAGTTCTGTGCAAGAGCCAGCAGATTCCTTGTATTGGCTGACATAGGATATGTTTGCCATATTCCCATTTCTGGAAGAAAACAAAAGCAAGGCATTACCAAAAAAAAGCACCGAATGAAGAAGCTGAGTGGGTGGATGGTTAGAGCAATTTAGCAGAAGGAATCAACCTGATTAGTTGCTCAACCTACAAGTGCTCATTCCAACCCACAGAAACGGATAGGTACACCTAATTGTTGGGTGAGACAGAAAATGTTCTTGTGTCACCAACAATGGCTCTAAGAGAAGCTAGAGGAGCTGAATGGATGGATTGGGAGAAATGTGAAGATGAGATGAAACAGCAAGCTAAAAAAAAAGACTGTTTCACAACTATCTGTGTTGAGGCAAAATTCCTAGGACATTTCTCCTGATCTTATGAATGTGGCAGAGACTAGATTCGGTTTTCCACTTTATAAAATCCTGGCAGACCCAAAGGAACTATTCCTGTCCTTAAATAACCCCCTCCATAATACTTTCTGACCCAGAGAAAGGAATATTACTCACCTTAATAAAGTAGGATGAAACTGACAAGGGTAGCGAGAATTCAGCCCAGGTAATAGTCCAATGAAAGACAGACCTAAGAAGGGAATTCCAACAAACAATTAAATAATTAGTTCTATTCTAAATGGAGGACATTTAACGTTCCATTGATGTTCCAATGCTCATTAACATGGGGAAAATGGGCATTTTCAGCATAGCTCATGTTTTAGAAAAACTGTTCTTACCCTGTTTCCCCCAAAATAAGACATCCCCTGATAATAAGCCCAATTGGGCTTTTGAGTGCGTGGCAATAAGGCCAAGCGTTTATTTCAGGGTTTAAAAAAAAATATAAAACAGGGCCTTATTTTCGGGGAAACACGGTAGCAACAGAAAAATCCCTCCTAGTATCTCAAATTATCGTCACTCAATCAGAATGACTCACTTCGTAGTTTACCATTTCTATGAAAGTTTATTGTTTCCACTCATTTTCTTTTGTAAACTGGAAAGTAATGGTCATTGTTTTGATAAAAAAATGATCTTTCTCTTCAAGTTGTACTCCATCTCTGACATTCACAACACCTAGAAGGACGAGAGTGCTAAAGCCTCTTGTCCAGAAGCAAAATCTTTTTGTTTCAGACATAAAGAAATGGTGCCATCTACATATTTCTGGAAAAACGGGTCTGCAGAGCAACTTCACATTTTAGCCCAAATTTAGATAATCCTGGTGATGGTCTTGGATACATTTATACATGGATTTGTTTAATAGCTCAGAAGCTTGGATTCTGATAAGTACGTGGTCAATTCTATACAATACCGTGCCCATCTCCACTGTCCCAAATGATTCTGGAGATCAGATTGTTTTACAGAGGAATTATTGAGTCTGTCATCTGCACCTCCATAACTGTCTGGTTTGGCTCTGCAACCAAACAAGATGAACACAGACTTCAACGGATAATTAGAACTGCAGAAAAAGCAATTGCTACCAACCTGCCTTCCATTGAGGACCTGTATACTGCACAAGTCAAAAAGAGGGCTGTGAAAATATCTACAGACCCCTCACATCCTGGACATAAATTGTTTCAACTTCTACCCTCAAACCGATGCTATAGAGTACTGCACACCAGAACAAGGACACTAGACACAAGGACAGTTTTCCCCCGAATGCCATCCCTTTGCTTAAAAAGCAATTCCCACAACACTGTCAAATAACTTACTAAGACTGTAGTGTATTACTATAATTCTTCTCTTTCTTACTAGTATCTATCTCTTCCCACTTATTACTATAACAATGTGCTTCAATTTATATTGTTTTTACTTGTTTCCTAGTACGATTTGATAGCTTATTAGTTACCTTGACTATCACTAAGTGTTGTATCTTTCTATTCTTGAAGAATGTATTTTATTCTCCTTATGTACACTGAGAGCATATACACCTAAGACCAATTCCTTGTGTGTCCAATCACACTTGGCCAATAAAGAATTCTATTCTATTCTATTCTATTCTATTCTATTCTATTCTATTCTATTCTATTCTATTCTATTCTATTCTATTCTATTCTATTCTATGATGGTCTTAGATACATTTATGCATGGATTTGTTTAATAGCTCAGAAGTTTGAATTCTGAAAAGTACATGGTCAAATCTATGCAATACCATGCCCATCCCCACTGCCCCAAATGATTCTGGAGACCAGATTGTTTTAAGTGAGATTTTTCCTAGCATGAAAAAGCTGTTTGCCCCTCAATACAGTCATGTGGATATTCATAATTTGGCTGTAATTGAGAATGAAAGGAAAATCTTGAAATGTGGGTAAGCAAAATATTTATCAAAAGTCTGACAAGCTTAGCTTTATGAATAGTCAGCCCTTTTCTTTTTTATCACCAATGTTACAGCCAGGATCTGTTGTATAATCATATTCCAGTATCAAAAATGTTGCCTTTATGGCAAGCTACAGGAGAAGAGAGAAGCAGACCTCTGAAACATGAAGATTGCAGGAGTGGGAACAGAAGAATTTAGAAAGGGATGAGTGGGAGCTGAAAAGAAGAGGGAAATATCATCAAAGCAAAGGTTGACAAACAGCAGAAGCTGAAGAAGACGGCATATAAAAATGACTGAAACGTCTGACATTTCTTAAGATTTCCCAACTGAAACACAACTGATTAATTATTATGAAACCTGCAGACCATTTTTTGCACAGAATAGAAATATGTATAAAATTTGGGATGTCTAGATTCCCCTAAAGCGGTAGTGTCACTCCAGTAGACTTAGAAGTTCACTATTTCCAACAGTTTTGTTACTGGGTAACGGATATCATTTAGAATATAATTCAAAGTTATTTCCTGTGAGATGTAAATCAAGGTAACTCAATATATTTTAATATTTTCAAGTAGGTTGTTGTGCATCCCATATAACTCTCTTCCAAGGTAGTTCACAATATCATTTAAAATGAAACAAAGGAAAAACCATATTCCCATTAAAATTAATAATTCAATATATTTATATTAAATACCGTATTATTTGGAGTATAAGACACACCTTTTTCCCCAAAAAAAGAGGGTGAAAATCTGGGTACATCTTATACTCCGAATGTAGCCCCACCCAGCTTCTCAACCGGAGGTTTCAGAGGCTGAAAAAAGCATCAGAAAAGAAGCTTCAGAAAAGAAGCCCCCAAACAGAGCTTCAGAGGCTTTTTTTCTGAAGCTCTGTTTCAGAGGCTTTTAGAGGCAGAAAAGAAAGTATTTTCTGAAATGGAGTTTCAGAAGTTTCAGAGGCTGAAAAAAAAGCAAAAAAAATAAAGCAAGGCACAGAGCTCACAACCAAGGAACCTGTTGCTAAAATTCACCTCTGGGAACAGCTGACTGGGGGTATTCTGGGAGGCCGATCCACCTGCCAATCAGCTTTTTTCTTATTTTCCTCCACAAAAACTAAGGTGCATCTTATACTCCGGTGCGTCTTATACTCCGAAAAATACAGTACATTCATGGTATCCAAAGCAGAACATCTAGATTCAGTCACAGTTTTATTCCATATAGCATTAATCTTGTGAACTCTCAAGTTTCCTCTTTCCACTATGTATTCAAATTGGACAGTGATTAATATGTATATGTATATATATATATATGGATGTGAATATATATGATTGAATACATATACATACATACATATACATACATATATGTGTATCTATGTATATGTATATAGCATGTGCATATATGTGTTATATATGTGTATGGTTAGATACTTTCTTTTGAGAGCAGGTAACAGAATTTCATTTTTAATGTGTGCCAGTGTACTCACAGTAAAAAATGACAATACAGGTTATCTCATTTTATCTATATAATAAATCATCTAATTACAATAATTAAAAGCACATCTTTTTAGCCTCTCAAATATCCCTCACAAAATAAAATGTTTTTAGAAATGAATAGTTCCACATAACAATAGGTAATAGTCATAGTATTTAATCAAACTAGGAAGAACATAGTCTTTTAAAAAAATCATCTGAAGCCTAAAGATTAATCTTTCTATCAAATATAGAGATTAAAAAGAATACTGCTATAAGTCTATGGAGATTCTCAGTCATCCAGGTCATGGTTGTCCCACAGATACTTTTTCAAAAGATAACTGGACTTTGTTTTTCCTTCAAGACATTTCACTTCTTATCCAAGAAGCTTCTCCAGTTCTTACTGAATGGTCAAAGATAGAAGGATTTATATTCCTTGGCGTCATCTGGTCATTAGCATTCTTTCTGAGAGCCGTTGAAGCCACTTGGAGGTTTATCTGTGCCCTCAGGGTCACCTGAGTGTGAATGTGCAAATGGCTGTGGAACCTTCTTGGAGCTGCTGAAAGGCCTGTGTTGTAAACAAGAGATAAGTGGTATCATATCCCTCACCCTCTTTGCCTTTTGAAAAAGCACCTTTAGGACAATACTGCTATAAATTATCTTAGGTATAAATTTGGAAATTTTCCTAGTGGAATTGAATTAAATCTGGGGATGAAACCTGGCTAATCAGAGCTTCAGTCACAACATCAAAGTTGACATCTTCACTTTCTTTACCACGTTCTTTGAACACCTTTGCATGCATCTTTCCCAGGGAGGAAAAATCAATTTTGAGAACAAATAAAGGTTATACTTTAAACTAAGTTGGCTGACAGGATGTCTTCTACTTTTTTGGACTTTTCCTAAATCCAATGAGCACACAGCAGTCTCGAAAAGTAGCATCTTGTCTCCAGCAGCTTCTAGAATACAACACATTGCTAAGTCATACAGCAGTTGAGTAAATGCAAAAAAGCAAGCTATTCTTTTTCAAAAAAGATTAAAACTTCTGGACATTTGCCAAGCTTTTTATAAAGTTTTTTTTTCTCCTGAAAAAGAAAAAAAAAAGCCTACAATGAATTTTGAGTTTAATTTACAGATTTTTTTTTAATGTGGTCCTTCAAAGTAGGAAATGAAATGAAGCGGTTCTATCCTTCTCAGCTCATCCCCAGTCAGAAGAATTAAAGCAATTTTCAGTTTAGTTGGACTGTAATTTAAAGGAAATTAGAAAACCTACTTTGGGTCTTTCATATTTTCTTATTTGGCTTAATAATAACAGAAAGGAAGAAATACAAAACCTGAATCTCATCCCTGAAAATATTCTTATTGTAGCCATCTTTACAAAGAGATTTTGAAGGTAATGCTGCATCAGAAACAAGTTTTACAGCTGGGAGGCATATATAGATATGCATACAGATAACAAATATTCAAATATAGATGCAAGTATATGTGGACCGATTCTGTGCGTGTGGCTTGGTGGGCGTGGCAGGGGAAGGATATTGCAAAATCTCCATTCCCATCCTACTCCAGGGAAAGGATACTGCAAAGTCTCCATTCCTTCCCCTCCTGGGGGAAGGATATTGCAAAATGTCCATTCCCACCCCACTCTGAGGCCAGCCAGAGGTGATATTTGCCAGTTCTCCGAACTACTCAAAATTTCCCCTACCGGTTCTCTAGAACCTGTTAGAACCTGCTGGATTTCACCCTTGATACACACACACATATATAATCAAATAAGCATGTTCAGTCTTGCTATGCTTCTCTTATCTGCCAGCCAGTCAGAATTCCTAAGAATTGTGAGGAATGATGCCAAGTAAGTGTCCTAAATATGGAAGATGAGAAAGGACATTAAAAGTCAATGAATACTCCCCAAAATAGCGGTTTTGTGTGTCATGCCTTTTTACCTTCCACCATCTTTAAAAGCCTGAAGTTACAATCTAGCCCTGAACCCCCCAAAATAACATGTAAAGGTGAAAAAAAACTGAATGAGGTTGAGGGAAGCAGTGGAGGCCATCAGATTGAGACATGTTTACTTCAGAATTTCCAATGGATTAAAAACCTTTTTCTCTCTCTCTCTCTCTCTCCTTCTCTATTTGTTTTGGGAAGAAACAAAAGTGGATAAGAACAATGCAGCTGACACATCTAAGCTTCCTCATCAAACAAGACATTGTATAAATAAGCCAGTGTTTAAAACATAAACTTTGCCGGACCGTTGATCTCATATTCAACAGCAGAGACAGATCTATGCATATCCCACTCGCTTTCATGAGAGTAAGGCATCCTGTTACAGAGAATATATAATATCTATACACATGGAATTTCATTTAGAAGGTGCTTTATAATTTTCCCCAAATAAATTTGAAGCACTGTACAGAGAATCTTTTTTCTTTTTCTCTTGTGAACATGGCTGCCATTAACACACAATCCTCACTCTAAGGAGATACTACTGGGGAAGGGAAGAAGAGGCTTCTGAACACACGCAGAGACATTTTTTCATAAAGCACAGAGACATCCAAGATCAAATCCAAGGACTTAGAAATGCTTTTCTAGGACCATATAAACAGCAATATCCTAGTAAGATTATTTGGGATCAAAGTGCTTGAAAAATTGTTAAAGGATTTTACCTGAAACTTACATAGTAAAGAGAATGCATATTTAATTATTCATGTATTAACTGCAGCAAGAATTGTATTTGCACAAAACTGGAAAAGTGAAGAGATTGTGATTAGGAAAATATTAGAATGTGCAGAAATGAATAGATTAACACTTGCAATTAAAGAGAAAGAACAAACTGAATATTATATGACATGGGAATTATTTTATTGATGGTTAGAGATGGTTAGAAACAAAAGAAGGAGATTAGTGAAATGTAGAAAATGTGTTAAGATAGAGATGTAAACAATATGATGACTGTTATTATTATGACTATTAGGATTACTACGTTTAATATTACTATTATATTCTTTTCAGAAGATATGTAAAGAGGGGAAAAAGGAACGTATTTATTATGCTCAATATTACTACTGTAAGATCAGAGAATTATTATCAATGTAATGAATACTGTTGAAAATGTTGATGGTTATTGCACAGATATATTTGTACCCAGATGACACACTGTTGAACGGGAGATGGAATGTTTATATTAAAAAAAGAAAAAATTATATATAAAAAAAGAAAAAATGTACTTTAAAAGTTTCTAGTAATAATAGTTACTATAATACTTTTAACTGTTCTTTTTGGTTAAGAATATACAAGACTTGAAGGGCAGCTGCTGGCATCTCTCCAGTCCATTGCAATGCTCAGAATGAGGCTGAAAATGTAGAGAAGTACTCTTTAATTATTCCCACATCCTGGGAATTCTTTTGGCACCATTAGAAATAACCCTCAGATGAAAGCAGAGGTCTGAGTTCATAGTATATTATTATTTAGCTAACTAAACAGACCAATCAAAGGTTATTGATTCTACTTCCAACATGAAGCAGGGTTAACAATTTTGGTTTATTTGGGCATATCTTTCCATATTTCACCCCCTTCCCAAAGCAGGGAGAGAAATCGAAAATGCCTATGTTTGTGTTCCAACTTACCTACTTTGTCTAATATAATTCCTACAACAGCAGTCAGCCCATGGACAAACAAAAGATTCTTCATGGTCCCCTTGCCACCAAAAGCTTACTGAAGCTGATACAACAAACAAACATGACAATTGGTGTTATCAGGGTAAGCATTCTCCTCCCTCCTTACCCCCACTCTTAATCTGACATTGAAGGTTAAGGTTATAAAAAAAAGTTAAAATGATGGTTAAAATTTTGGCTTCCTGATTTTTTCCAGTCTGACTTCCACAAACTATTAAAACTGCATATCCATTGTTCAAGTATTCTGAGCCATATTGGCATCTGCTCTACTGGAAGAGTAGATCACGTGGCATAATTCCCAATCTTTTTTTTTTTTTTAGTGGAGATTCTGGAAGTCATCCTTGCTTACTAGGAGTATTGGAATTCTAATGGCCTTCAAATCCAATGAACAGGACAAAATATATTTTTATGGTAGAGGAAAGTATTTGATGGCAAGAAGGCCAGAGAATATCATCAGAAAGCAGAAATCTAAAGCAGGGATTTAATCTATTTTATTTTATTTTATTTTGAATTTGTGTACCGCCCTTCTCCCTGAGGACTCAGGGCGGTGAACAGCCAAGTAAAAACATCAAGTACAAATATTAAAATACAGTTAAAATATATATATATAAATTTGGCCCCATTAATTAACAACAATAAACAAAACACTTAAAAACATTTTAAAAATTAGGCCAGCCCGGCTTGCTGGAAAAGGAAGGTTTTAAGGGCACGGTGGAAGGCACTGAGGTCTTGGATTCTCCTTATCTCTGGAGGCAATTGATTCCAGAGGGTAGGTGCCCCCACAGAGAAGGCCCTCCCCCTGGGGGTCACCAGCCTGCACTGTTTGGCTGAAGGCACCCCGAGGAGGCCCTCTCTGTGGGAGCGCACGGGTCGATGGGAGGTTGTCGGTGGCAGCAGGCGGTCTCGAAGATAGCTAGGCCCTATGCCATGGAGCGCTTTAAAGGTGATAACCAACACCTTGAAGCACACCCGGAAGACCACTGGGAGCCAGTGCAGCTCGCGCAGGAGCGGTGTTACATGGGAGCACCATGCTGCTCCCGTCACTACCCGCACTGCTGCGTTCTGGACCAGCTGGAGCCTCCGGGTGCTCCTCAAGGGGAGCCCCATGTAGAGAGTGTTGCAGTAGTCAAGGCGAGAGGTGACGAGGGCATGAGTGACTGTGCACAGGGAATCCCAATCAAGAAAGGGCCGCAACTGTCGGATCAGGCGAACCTGACAAAAGGTCCCCCTGGTTACAGCCGTCAGATGTTCCTCCAAGGACAGCTGCCTATCCAGGAGGACTCCCAGATTGCGAACCCTCTCTATATTTGACAACATCTTTTAAAATAAAATAAAATAAAATAAAATTTTATTTTAAAATAAAGATTGCTTTCCCATCCCTCCGTCTCATTTTGCAGTGCCAGATAATTGCCAACAATGGTGTTCTGAGTCCACTGAAGCCAATGTCCAGTCAGTCAGTCTTGGCATAGGAGACAAACATCTAAATTTTATGTTCAGAAGAGCACTACACTACAGCCTGTCTTCTCCTCTGGTAATATTCCCCTGCCTTAGAATAATAAGATCACCCTTTTGTTTTTCTCTTCACGTGCCAGCTACTGTGAAGCTAAAAAGTTAGCTAAAACAGGCAGCTGCAGGGTGTTTGCAACCAAGCAAATGATTACCAAATATGGACAAAGCAACCCACCCCTTTTTACCAAGGAAGAACTTCAATCATGGTTGGCTTTGCATGAGGAACATGAAGCGGAAAGCAGTTTCTATCAAAGAAAAGTCAAGGCTTCGGGCCTAGACCAGAGGCAATTCCAGGCATGCCATTTAACTGCCAGTGGAAGCTGCCAAAACACTGGGTGTTGCTGTTTGTCTATTGCCTCTTGCTTGGCAACCTTTGCCCATTATGAAAGGGGAAGGGGGTAATATGATAAGGCACAGCAAATGGAGAGATCTTATTACACATTTAAATAATAATGTGCCTTAAGTAAACCACGATTTGCTTTCATTTAGCACCCTTCATCATAAAATCTGATGACTAGGAAGAAGCCTTTTAAATTAAGTAGTCCAATTCCTTGCTCAGTGCAGGAACTCAGTGCATTAGAATGTCAGTTGGAAACCAAAACCCGACTTTACCCTTTAGTGATCATAACAATTCGGGTCAAAAGGGAATCAAATGGAGAACAGTTATTCCAGATCCACCTTTTTGAAGGTGCTACATCTTTGGAGAGGAAAATAGTCAAAGACTATACATAAATTTCAATGGGGAACAAATATTTAAAGGATGTGTTTCCATACGCTGGTGGCCTACACATCATTATCATCATTTTAAAACTTAAAAGGCACATTTCCCCCTTCAAAAAAAACCTCACAATGACACAAAGATTGGATATTATTTCAAAAAAAAAATTCATAAATATATAAAACTGCTAAGACACACCACTTTATTCTGATATTTGATTTTTTCCCAATGCATTTGTTCCTTTTAATGTTCTATTTTGTTGATTATTTTCACACACACACACACACACACACACACATTTAATTTAATTTAATTTCCAATTTATATATACCGCCCTTCTCCCTGAGGACTCAGGGCGGTGTACAGCCAAGATAAAAAACATAGAATACAAATATTAAAACATTTAAATATATATATAAATTTTGGCCCGAAAGTTAAGAATCACAGACTAATTAAAAGAATTTAAACATTTCTTCTTAAGCCAACCCGGCTTGCTGAAAAAGATGGGTTTTCAGGGAACGACGGAAGGCATTGAGGTCATGGATTCTTCTTATCTCCGGGGGCAACTGATTCCAGAGGATGGGAGCCCCCACAGAGAAGGCCCTCCCCCTGGGGGCCACCAGCCTACATTGTTTGGCTGACGGCACCCTGAGGAGGCCCTCTCTGTGGGAGCGCACGGGTCGATGGGAGGTCGTCGGTAGCAGCAGGCGGTCTCGGAGATAGCTAGGCCCTAGCTATCTCCATGGAGTGCTTTAAAGGTGATAACCAACACCTTGAAGCGCACCCGGAAGACCACCGGGAGCCAGTGCAGCTCGCGCAGGAGCGGTGTTACATGGGAGCGCCATGTAATAATATGAAAATAATATACACACACACACCGCGTAAAAGCTTGATTGGGCTTATTATCAGGGGATGTTTTATTTTGGGGGAAACATGGTATATATATATACCCAGTATATATAACTTTTAATCTGGTACTGAAAAGAATAAAATGCTGCATCCTTTAGAAGCATATTCTAAAGTCAGGATGGCATCACAGAGAATCATTCTCTTTTGCAGATTAACAAAATCTTCTCTTATAACTAGAATACACGCAAGACTATATATAATCATCAGGTATTTCTATCGGGGTGCTTTGAGAATCAGCTCCATGGTTGTTGTTCAATCTCACATCATAATCATAAAAAAGGCTCAGCATAAAAAGAAAGCTGATTTATTTCTGTCTCAACAGTGGCTCATTCAAAACTGTAATAAAACTACTCTTTTCTTTGAAAAGCTGCAACACCGTGACGCTGTAGACAATCTCTTTCTTAGGAACTCTTACTTCACCCCATCTCCTGAATTCAATTGCCTTAGATAAGGGGTGTCAAACTCAAGGCTCGCAGGCTGCATCTGGCCCGCTTATATCTGGCCCATGGGGCCGCCCTGGAAACAGCAAAGGATTGGCCCAGCTCCGCACGCAGCCATCCCGAGCTCCGTTTTCACTGGCAGGGGGTTGCAGGAGGCCGTCCCAGCTAAAAACGAAGCCCAGGAGTCTGTTTTCACTGGCAGAATACTCGGGCCACAGGTGCCCCCGACACGAGTGATGTCAAGCTGTCCACACCCACCCTGGTCATGCCCACCCTGGCCCCCTGAAGTCAATCATGATTTCAATGAAATCGAGTTTGACACCCCTGCCCTGCCCTTCAAAGAGGAAAATGGCTTAATAGCTCTTTCCTCTTGGAAAAGTAGTCAGATTTTTTTTTAGGCCTATCAGCAGCAAAATGCATGTAGAATTAATTAAAAGCATGGATGGGATGAACAAAATTCTTATGTGTCTTTTTGGCATAGAGTGAGGTGTGGTACCTCATAGTGTCAGCTTTGGAAGCCATATTAGGCCGGAAGCTTCCATGCTGCCACCTTCTCATGTGTGGGAAAGTAGGAGGGGGGATTTAGTAGAAGGGTTGTCTGTAGACATAATAGCATTCTTCCTGTCGGTTAAGGTCAGGGCGATCCTGCATCTGGAGAAGGAGTGGTTGGAGTGATGTCTCGAGATGGGACGGCGGTTGATTGGAGCATGTGATCGACTGAGGAGTGAGGGGATGGTTTGGGGGTTTTTGATTTATTGAGGGAAAACCCGGACCTCTCAGATTCGGGCTTTCCCAGATGTTTACCTATTCTAGTAAATAGAACTTTGAAAAATGCTTGCTTCAGAATCTTTACTTGGAGTTGAGGGTTTTTCTGGAACACTGACACATAGCAAGTAAATGTTCTATCTCCTTGTTCTGAGCATTTTAGGTCAATGGAAGATAAATGATAGTGAATTGTCTGCATAATGCTTTTGAGACACTGGGAGGTAAAATGGAAGTACCATTAATTTCAGGAACTAAGTAGCCAAAGTTTTTCTATTGAACCAACATTCAGCTTTCCTTTATTGGCTTCTATTTCATCCTTTACTGATAAAGCATGACGTGTTATAGCAAGAGTATCAAACTCAAGGCCTGGGGGCTGGATCTGGCCTATGGGGTGTTTATATCTGGACCATGGGGCCACCCTGGAAACAGTGAAGGATTGGCCCGTGGTGCCTCAGCTAGCAAAAACAGAGCTTGGGAGGGCCGCACACAGCCCTCGCAAGCTCCATTTTCACTGGCAGAGGGTTGCAGGAGGCCATTGCGGTAAAAAACGGAGCTCAGGAGCCCATTTTCTCTGACAGAGTGCTCAGGCCACCACAAGCGCCTCCGACACGAGTGCCATTGAGCTGGCCACACCCAGCCTAGCCATGCCCACTCTGGATCCCCAAGGTCAAACACAACCCTGATGTGGCCCTCAATGAAATTGAGTTTGACACCCCTGTGTTATAGCTTTGCCCGACCCAGACTACAGAACTGTGGATCCTCTGTATACTGAGATAGTTTAGCCTGAATTCCTGGATTTCAGTTTATGACTTCATATCACTGCTAAAGATCAGGGTTCTGCAATTTCAGGCCATGAAACAGGCATCATTTCCAAAGCATGAAATGTCACAAGATCAAAAGCCATCAGATAATTTCACTTGACACTGAGGAGTTATCACATGAAACTTATGAAGTGCAATGAGATTATTATTAGGACTCATTGAAGTAAGTATATCAAAGGCCTATGAGAAAAGATCAAAATCTTCTATTGTAAGATTTAAGCTTGTGTTTTTCTTTTCTTTCTGCAAACTGGGACAATTTAGGAAGGCTCGGAGGATTATGCTGACATCTGCCATGTTGCATTTGTCCTTGTTTTCCTGAATGATTAGGTAGAACATAGAACAATAGAGTTGTCCTTGGAGGTCTTCTAGTCCAATCCGCTGTTCAAGCAGAAGATCCGATACCATTTCAGGCAAATAGTTTCCCAGTCTCTTTTTGAAAGCCTCCAGTGGTGGAGCACCCACAACTTCTGAAGGCAAGCTATTCCATTGGTTGATTGCTCTCACCGTTAAGAATCTTTTCCTTATTTCTAGGTCATCAACCTCTATTTACAAGAATGAAGGATGAGACGGAGGATGTGATTGGAGGATTACATATCACAGAATGATTGTTATCAAGCTCACAGCCTTTAAATGTGATGCCTCTCTATTTCCTGGAATATCTCTTAAAAAGTCTATTTCTAGATTAAATGGTAAATTTACTGACAATTATTAGAATGTGGACATCAACAAAGCTTAAGAAGCCACTGTTTTGCTTTTGTTTTGTTTTGCTGCCATGAGCTCTGTTTATGCTTTTTCAGTGATTATGGATTACTTCTGTCTATACATTGTAAATTTTATGCAGAAATGTTCCAATAATCACAGAACAAATTATCTTGGCATATTGAACAAGGAAGAAGTTATTCAGCTCAATCAAAAAGGAAAATCAAGCAGGAACCTGTGTTCTTTCAAAGATATATATTCGTGAATATAGTATTACATGTTTATATATTGATGATTATGTAATGCCACTCAGTGAAGTCTTAAAGGCACACATCATTTTTTTAATATACTAAACAAATGTTAAGACTTTTACCATGCAGATTATTCATGATGAAGATTGTATACGCCCATATATCTTTCACGAACAGTGAACTCACTTAACAAACTTTGCAGTCTAATTTTGCTCAACTTCTTTTCACTACAATATGATATTGACTCACTGTTTATAGCAGTTCAAAGGTTCTCTCCATTATTCCTAAATGATAATGAAGTCAATATATCCCTCTTTTATGGAAGTCTACCTGACAAATTACCAGTCTCTTAGAAATGTGACAGGGAAGTAATTTTTAGCCAAGTGGATCTTGTATTGGTGAAAAGCCAGTGCTTCAATGAGGGATCACATTTCCTTGAGGATTCATTCAGATAGAGCCCTTGCTTTTTCTTTCTATCAAATAAACATCCAGGAGATTTTACTGGAAAACAATAGCAGCATGGAGTTAGTGACCTTGCAGTAGTGCTAGGAAGCTAAACTGAATAGCACCACAAACTCTGATTAGCAAAATATATATTTTGTGAGGAACAATGGTTCATCACATCAAATTCTTGCAGGAGAGGTTGTTTCTATAACATACAGTTAGTATAGGGTTACATCACCCTATAGGCCTTAAAACCTTGAATAAAATCCTCAGTGCCTCCACAAAGGTTTCCACTAAAAGGTATTGTTTAATGTGTCAAATGGAAAAAAATTATTAAATATTTCATACATTGAAAATATATGTTTTGTGAACATGAACAATTTAGCTCTACCTGTTGGAATATGGATGCCAGCTGTGACCCTCAGCAGAAACTAGTTTTGTATCCCAAAATGTTTAGGATTTTGTGACAATACACACTGATGTGCATTCTTTTATGAAATGAGTTTATTACCCCCAAGAATTCCACTCCTCTTTTAAGTGTACCTTTAAGTCCTTGAGCCTTGAAACTTGTCAGAGTATGAACATCAAGGTGGGAAACCAGGTGGTCATGGCTCCCTATTTAGGTGTGCTCATCAAATGGATATTCCACTATAATGCAACATGTGTAGAACCACTTATTTAGTCTCAAGGAGACAACCTACTTTTTCTGAATTAAGAGCAACATGGCTTTTGAATATTGATGAAGATTTTCAGTCCTTCAGGTAGAGTAGTCTGAAAGAAGCCATTGAAGAAGCTACTTGGATAAGCAGTGAAATATTTCAAACAAAAATAAAAATAAAAAATGGAAATCCACTTGCCATGACTCAACTTCTAGATTTTGAATGCAAATACGTGCCAACTGAAATCGGAACAAAATTTAAGTTTCTTTCCTACAGGAGCATCCCCAGGTGAGACCAAAAAGTCAAAATGGTGGGGCAGAGGTGGGATTCAAATTTTTTTACTACCGGTTCTGTGGGCGTGGCTTGGTGGGTGTGGCAGGGGAAGGATACTGCAAAATCTCCGTTCCCTCCCCACTCCAGGGGAAGGTTACTGCAAAATCCCCATTTCCTCCTGATCAGCTGGGACTCAGGAGGCAGAGGATAGATGAGGGCGGGACCAGTCAGAGGTAGTATTTACCGGTTCTCCAAACTACTCAAAATTTCTGCTACCAGTTCTCCAGAACTGGTCAGAACCTGCTAAATTCCACCTCTGTGATGGGGGCTTTAGGACCGAAGATTTGCCCTTTTTAATATGCAGGCATTTGTGGCACATGTAAAAAAGGGATAGACCTTTTAAGTGTGTTGTGGCATCTAACATCTTGACTTTTGAACTTTCCCAAAGATACTCCCTTTGTGTTTAATAAACATAGGATTAGTCTCCAGTCATACACACCTCTAATAGCTTCCTCTTTCTGTCACATTAAAAAATACTATCTGGTAATAACTTTTAATGGTTTCTGGAGGCTCTCCCCCATCTTTTAAGTATGACATATAGCCCTAAGCTGAGCCTAACCTATTTCTACCCTAGCCTAACAAGCTGGATATCCTCGATTGGCCATCCAAAGGTCTAAATTCTTACTCAGAATTCCAAGTTAATTATTCAGTAACACAATGAAGTGCTACAACTGCACAGTGGGAGAAGTTTCTAACTTCCTCTTGATAGCAACACAGACCAATGGGGTATAGACAGCTGTTTGCAGAGCCCTCATTCCCTTTGAATGTGTACTCATTTCAGTGTCTTTTTTATTCACAAAAGATAAATAAATCTATATTCTTTAACATCAGCATAGATGAGGGATTTCTACATATGCTCTGACTGTAGGATTCTCTCAAGGAGAGAAGCAACCTAGAACTCAAGGAGAGAAGCAACCTAGAACTCAAGGAGAGAAGCAACCTAGAACTAAGAAGAAATTTCCTGACAGAACAATTAACCAGTGGAACAACTTGCCTCCAGAAGTTGTGAATTCTCCAACACTGGACGTTTTTAAGAAGAGATTGGACAACCATTTGTCTGAAATGGTATAAGGACTAGAAGACCTCCAAGGTCCCTTCCAACTCTGTTATTCTATTTTATTCTATACTATTTGGGCCATCACCTCTCCATCTGAGGATTTGTTAAAAATGGGGTTTGCCAGCAATTGGGTATGCAAAGCACAAATTCTGCCACTGAGCTGGATATTATCTCACTGGCATTGTAGCAAGGTCAGTCAGGAAGAGTCACTTTTTGTCACTGGGGTCGCCACATTCATGTGGATTGTATGTCATTTTAAAGCATCACGGTATCTTCCTCTTCTTTTCTCCCACTTTCTCTTCCTCTCTCTTTCTATTTTTCCAAATCAGTTCCAATGAAAAGACGTTGTAATTTTCCAGTACTTCCAAAAATTGAGCTTTAAAAAAAAATCTTTTAACTAAATTTTCCATTAGCAATGCACGAAGTAGCATTCATGACACATTCTCAGCATAAAGAAAGACAGGACATCAGGGGTGGCATCTATTATGTAACTAAATTATGACTGATTCAGCTATTACATCTGAGCTCAGCTGCATCGTAAAATATGTGTTTGTCTTGAGTAGTTAATCAGGCAATATGAATCAAATTCATTTCCCTAACTTCCTCTCTATCTCTCTCTGTCTTTGCTCATATTCATTTCATTCATATTGAAGTAATTTTGTCATGGAGGCTGCTGGCAGGGGGTGGGTTTAAATTATCATTTTGTTTGGCTGGTTCTGTGGCAGTAAATCTAGATGAGGCAATGGATGATTGTATTTGCGTTCTGAAGTATCTGATGTATATATATATATATTAAAAAAATATTTTATCTTTTCAAAATCTCTAAAATGGCCAATAGCGCAGACTAGGAAAAAGAATCTCAGTCTCATTCAAAAGAGCCCACCAGTACTGTAAGTTTGCCAGTCTTTTAAAAATTAAACAAGAAAGAATTGCCATATATGCATCCAGATAGTCCTTGACTTACGATCACAATTAGAATGAGAATTTCTGTTGTTAAAGAAAGCCATCCTTAAGTGAGTTGTGCCTGATTTTTCAACCTTTTTCTTGTCATGGTTGTTAAGCAAATCACTGCAGTTAAGTGAATCAGATGATCATTAAGCATACCCGGCTTCTCCCATTGACTTTGCTTGTTCGAAGCTGGCTGGGAAAGTTGCAGATAGCAATAGCACTTAGACTTATACACCACTTCCACAGTGCTTTACAGCTCTCTCTAAGCTGTTTACAGAATCAGCATATTGCATTTCCATGGAAATATATATCAGAGAATTTTTTAATGAGTAAGAATTTGGCTTGGTTCAATTTGTCTTTTTTTTTTGCAAGAAAGATAAAAAAAAATGTAGAACTTTTCATGGAAAAAAACAGTGCCAATAATGGCAATAGTGCCAAATATTTAAATAAGAGACAGGCCTTTTTTGTCAACTAAACATTTTATAGTTTATTTGTTGCTGGATAACATTTATTCTTAAATGACATAGAAAAACCTTGAAAAAATACTAAATATGGAAGAAGTCAAACCTTTATCTATTTATTTATCCATCTCTATTGTACTTGCTGCAATCCTTCAAAACATCTTGCATTGAGTTAATTCCACTGATTTAATTAGGTCACAAGGTAACAAGCACAAATTTAGGATAAACCTCAAATCAATTATCAAAACACCTCTTCTAGAGGCTACCAAAAATTGCTTCCGCACAATGGTATATCAATAGCATTTAGCAATAACACTTAAACTTATATACTGCTTCACAGTGCTTTATAGCTCTCTCTAAGTGGCTTTACCGAGTCAGCCTATTGCCCCTAACAATTTAGGTCCTCATTTTACCAATCTTGGAAGGATGGAAAGCTGAGTCAACCTTGAGCCAGTGAGACTTGAACTGCCGAACTGCAGATGTAGCCTGCAGGACTGCATTCTAACAACTGCGCCACCATGGCTGTAGTTATATCCTGTGACAGGAGGCCATCCCAGCCAAAAATGGAGATTGAGAGCCCATTTTCGCTGGCAGAGGCACCGCAGGCCGGTCCTTCGCTTTTTCCAGGGTGGCCCTATGGGCCAGATTTAAGCACCCTATAGTCCGGATCCGGCCCATGGGCCTTGAGTTTGACACTCCTGCACTAATGTATTTGAATTCCTAACAACAGGAATCTGATCTCTTGCTCTGGGCAGATGGCTTAATGTTGCAAACAAATTATTCAGATAAAAGAAGTTGCACGCAGGCACTAAAAAAGGAGGTCATTCAACACTAGCAATATTGAATAAAAATTATTAGGTGTTGTATTAAATCAAGAGCCATTAATGACTTATTTTCTAGATTGTTGTTCAATGCAAAATGTCTCAGTGGAATTGCTTTTCTGACATCTAAATTCAGAGACTTAGAAAATGCTGTCTAGTTTGGAGTCTTGGAAATCAACTGCTAAAGCTTTCCAGATCTCATTGAACTACAGTTTCTAGCATCTTTTACCTGTTTGACACCTGGTACAAAGTTCTGAGAAACCAAATCATTTCTATCCGTGGACTAGAATTGGGGTTCAAACATGAAGGCAATATAGCCTTGTGTTGGTCAACTAGAATAGAGGATGTAACACCAGCAGATATGCCAGGCCAGGCTGGTCAATAGATTGACTCTAGAACAAATAATTTAAGGGAACAAGGACCAAAGTTAATTATAGATATGATGAGTAAATCATCATAAAATGATAGCTAATTAAAGATCATTAAAAGAGCAAACTTGGTACACTAATTAAGACTCTGGACTAAAACCTGTGAGATTGAGTTCTAGCTTTCTCTCTCTTGTTGTTAGTTGCAAATTTGTGTCCGACCCATCGCAACCCCATGGACAACATTCGTCCAGGCCTTCTTGTCCTTTAACATCCCCTGGAGTCCATTTAAGCTCACACCAAACGTTTCAATGACTCCATCCAGCCACCTCGTTTTCTGTTGTCTCCTCCTTTTTTTTGCCCTCAATCTTTCCCAGCATTAGGCTCTTCTCCAGTGAGTCCTTCCTTCTCATTAGGTGGCCAAAGTATTTGAGTTTCGTCTTCAGTATGTCACAGTGTTTTTGTGAGGGAAATGCATTCCACTGTGAGTTGTACAAAATAAAGGCTGAACAAAATATAATAAATAAAACAGCTTGTATATTTCCTTTATTAACAAATAGCAACCTGTGTTATTGTGATAAGAACATATCTCTCCAGATCAAGATCCTTCCTGCAGTAGGACTTACAAAATTGAAGTGAGGCAAAAGAATTCATTACCATCTAAATTTGTTACTCAAGTTTATGCTATTTTAGTTGATTTCTTATCTTTTACTTAGTGTGTCATTTTACTGAGTTTGGTGTAATCATATTGCTGATATTTTTTTAAAAAATTCCAATGTCAAGTTTTTGAAAATACAGGGAACACTCATACACACAAATCCTTAATTCATCTACAGAAATACATCTGAACTCATGTATTCTTCCAGCATGGCAGTTGTGTAGCTCAGTGGCACCAAAATGCAAGCCAGAAGATAAAAAAAAAAATATTCATTTTCCAGTACAGTGAAACCTATTAGACTTCAATATAACATATTTCATGTGGAGCAAACTGAATTTCTGCTGCCATGTTTATCATTTGTACAAGGAACCATTATGCAAATTATCCAGATTATATAATTTGCGTCCATTTATATCCTCTGTGCAGTGACATTTGTATCTTCATGTAATGACATTTTTGTACAAATATTGTAAATTGAAGTGAATGATGCCATTATGTAAATGAATACAATGATTTACTACCCCATTCAATGGCACTAATGAAAAACAGACATCCCTCCTCAAATTAGTGGGGTGATAGATTGTGCAACATAATGTCACAACCCAAATTCCAGCCTTCTATACTTGCATGTGGATTTAAACTCTGAAAGGTTAAAGGAGAATCTGAATTGTCAATCCATGAAAGCTAGTTTAGGAATACCAATAGCACTTAGACTTATATACTACTCCATAGTGCTTTACAACACTTTCTGAGTGGTTTACAAATGTTAGCATATTTCCCCCTATAATCTGGGTCCTCATTTTACCAACCTCAGAAGGATGGAAGGATGAATCAACCTCCAGCCATGTCAGGATCAATCTCCAGACAGTGCACAGAGTTAGCCTGTAATACTGCATTCTAACACTGCACTACCAGAGATGCTTGGTTTGTTGTAGTGGTGAAAGTGGTGGCCTAGAAACCAGGAGTTTGAGAGTTCTAGTCCCAGGTGTGAAAGCCAGCTGGGGGAGTCACTTTCTGTCAGCCGAACTCAACTCAGAGGTTGTTGTGTAGAAAATAGGAGGAGGAAGGAGTATTGGGTATGTTCACCACCTTGAGTTATCTATAAAATACTGAAAGCACGATAGATAAATAAATAAATGCAAATGGGCAAAATGGTATAAGGAAATCGGTCAGCACTGCCATCATCCAGTTCTGAAACATAGTCTCTCTCCCTCTCCAGGACTTAACATTTTTCCACAAACTATATTTGCCTCTTGCTGTGAGTAGCTGGCTCTCAGAACATGTTGAGATAACACAGATCCGAGCATATCAATGCAGTCAGACCTTTAAAGGAGTCTCACCCCGTCTTGACCAAATGAAATCTATCCTAAAAGTCAGAAACTGTGACAAAGCACATAAGCAAACCTTAACCAGATCTGACTATTTGGGTATGCTTTTTTAATAACCTTGTCATACTACATCAAGAGGGACGTGGTGGCTCAATGGCTAAGACGCTGAGCTTGTTGATCAAAAGGTCGGCAGTTCAGCGGTTTGAATCCCTAGTGCCACGTAACAGGGTGAGCTCCCGTTACTTGTCCCAGCTTCTGCCAACCTAGCAGTTCGAAAGCACGTAAAAAATGCAAGTAGAAAAATAGGGACCACCTTTGTGGGAAGATAACAGCGTTCCGTGCGGCTTTGGCATTTAGTCATGCTGGGACATGACCACGGAGACTTCTTCAGACAGCACTGGCTCTTCGGCTTTGAAACAGAGATGAGCACCACCCTCTAGAGTTGGGAACGATTAGCAATATGTGCGAGGGGAACCTTTACATTTACCTTTACTACATCAAGGGAGGGGGGAATCTTGTTTTAAGAACCTTAAAGGAACCTTGAAGTAGACCCTTATTTGAACCCTATCAATGCATCTACAGTAGGTTATTTAAGATGATGAAACAAAACCTAACAATCCATTTACTACAGCCTGCTGTATCATCTGTAGCTAGATAAACATATGAGTTTAGCACACACTCTGCTAGAGAGAAGTTCCGTGAGGATGGGCTCCAGCAAGAGTCCAGAAGATCAGAAGACTGAACCTCTGGTCCCGGTGATTGACCCAGATTGGATCCTGCAGATAAATATATATACAAAATCCTACAAACAAACCACACTGAGGGAAGTCTTCTAGCATTGCTCTATAGCCTTGAAGTTTTGCTGCTTGTGATTCTGGAGCAGTGGTGAAATTCAAATTTTTTTACTACCAGTTCTGGGGGTGTGGCTTGGTGGGCGTGGTGTGGTGTGGCTTGGTGGGCATGGCTTGGTGGGCATGGCAGGGGAAGGATACTGTAGAATCTCCATTCCCACCCCATTCCTGGGGCCAGCCAGAGGTGGTATTTGCCGGTTCTCCAAACTACTCAAAATTTCCGCTACCGGTTCTCCAGAACCTGTCAGAACTTGCTGAATTTCATCCCTGTTCTGGAGTAATAAAGAGCCAATTAGATTAGTTGCTACCGATTGCCAAATTTGCCATAATATCATATTCAGTTGGCGTAATGTACTGAGTTTGCTCCAGGAGCCGGCCCCCCAGTGGGAGAGAAGTAACGTTTATCTGTTTCATGATTGGCTAGCCGTTTGACAGCTAGTATAAAAAGGGCTATCAAACAGAGGTTCTTGTTCTCGTTGTGCCTGTTATTAGAATGTTGCATCAGAGCCTGAGTGGCGTAGGAGGCTAATGCTTCCTACTAAGGCAGCATTTAACATCCAGCTGCCTGCAATTACTGCGAGTTCAATTCTCACCAGGCTCAAGGTCGACTCAGCCTTCCATCCTATAAGGTGGGTAAAACTATAAGGTGGGTAAAATGAGGACCCAGTTTGTGGGGGCAATAAGCTGACTTTGTATAAAATATACAAAAGTATGAAGGCTATTGCTTAACACATTGTAAGCCGCCCTGAGTCTCCGGAGAAGGGCGGCATATAAAAATAAATAAATATAAAAAATATAAAAAAAATTAAACATTACCTGTTAGATCACGGCTCGCCTCAGTCATTGTAATCCCGACGATCTGGTTAGTACTCACCAGTTATAGAGTCAGCAGGTATCAAAATAACACCTAGCCTTCTTGCATGGCTTTAATGGCTCACTAGAGCTTCCCTTACAAATGTCTCAGCAAAGCAAACTAATGGCAGGGTAGGAATTTTTGCAAGACAATGCTCACTGAGCCAGAGAAACAAGACCAAGTTTTGATTTATTCTTTGCTTATTTTCTAAGTCACATTTAGAATGCACTTACTTTGGATTAATATATATTGATGAGAATGCAATGGGAGCATTAAGGTGATGATGTATTCCTCCCATCTGGGAGTGTCCATGGTGATTGTCCCTGGCTTTAAAGTAGCAGCCAAGCAATCAAAGCTCCAAAATTATTGGTGTATGTTGCATACATGTATAAAAGCTCCAGTCTTCACTGACCTTCATTGCAGTTGTCCCTGCTTATGTCTGGAGAAATTGGAGAAATTTGGCTGAGTAAATCATACTGGTAAGTGCATTTGTTTGGCTGCATTCTATGACAACATGCCATCTACTTCAAGGCCAAACTGAGTGATTTGGGATTGTCTTCACTACTTCCACCTTGAACTGGCATGGAAGGAACAAAATTATCCTGCCCAAAGTGGCTATCAATTGTGCAGCAATAAAAATCCTTCTTCACTTTACTTCTGAAGAAAGAAGAGAAGGGTTCGTCCTTGATTTAAAGCAGAAAAAGTGAACAATTGACAAAAATATTTGCCAATTCCCCCTCCCATCAGCTTCTTCTAAGGGGATTGGTCAAGCCAGCGTGAACCTTGCAGAATATCATGTTCAGGAGATCAATTTCTCCAATGGGGAAGTGGAACCACAGAATCTTAGAAGAACAGAAACAAACATATTTGTCATGAAATAAACATACTGCAGCTGAACCACAAATAAATCACTTCAGTTCCCCAGGTAGTGCTACTGTCTTGGAGATTGGAGATTAGAGTTGATTTCAAACCAGAACAGAAATTAAGAAGGGAGTCACCCATATGTGATTCTAGTCATATATTTAATGTGATTACTTTCATTTTGGCCAAAAAGCAGATTCAGAGCCCTAACCATAAAGAGACTTTTGGTCTAGATCAGGGGTGTCAAACTCGCGTTGTCACGGTGGCATCACGTGACCTATGGGAACCTTTTCCCCCCCTTTGCTAAACCGGGCATGGGTGTGGCCAGCATGTGATGCATCCAGGCCGTGGGCCAGGAATTTGACAGTCCTGGTCTAGATTAATATGCCTTTAGAATCCTGTTCTGCTTTCTGCTTCAGTTGTAGCTATTTTCTGTCCAAGTATGGAATTTTTTCGCCAAAAAAAAAAGGTGCAAGATCCTAACTGGATGGAAAGCATGTTTCAGAGTCTCTTTCCATCCCCACTTGTGCTACAAATCAGAATCAGCTAGGTAAAGCACCATTCACTTAAACATATGATTAGTATCATACATAGTTTGGCCCTTAGTCAGATGCTAAAAATACAAGAGTCAGTAGTAAAGATCAGCATGGAATTGCAAGAATGCAAATACTTTCTTCTGCTTCTGTTGACCCAGATACTCTGTTTCTTCTTATGTGATCCAGTCGACACATTATTTCCCACTTCAGGGACTAAGAAAGAAAACAAGGGCAATGCTTAAGCATGATTTTATTCCTCCTTCTCTAAGCTTGCAGTTGTTTTAGACTACACTCTAATCCCCCTGGGAATATTGAGATAATAGTCCAATATATATATATATCTGACTAGCACTTAATTTAACACTAGCAGTGTTAAGGGAAGAGACCTTGGAGGTCATCTAGTCCAACCCCCTGCTCACACAGGAGACCTGTACTGGGGATTTGAACTGCTGAACTGCCAACTTTTCTGATCGACAAGCACAGTGTCTTAGCCACTGAGCCACCTAATCAGATCTTATTTGATTTGCATTGCATTGATTTCCTGTTTTGGCTGGACTTTTCTTTGATGGCCCCTTTCCCTTGTTGTATTTCTTGTTGCCTACTTTTCTCCTCTTGTTGCTACCTGTTCTTGAGATTAAAATCACTTCCATCCAGCCACTGGTCTTTTGTTGTTTACTGTCTCCAGAATTTTTATGTTGTTAGGTGGGTGTCCCAAAGCTGACTCCCTCATTCTTCATTCCCAGGCTCTAGCTAGTCCATGAGAAGCCAGTGCCCTCCTCCCATTCCATCACCTCAGGATTTCTTCTTTCTCTGCTCAGCTTTCATTTTGTGGAAGAGAAAAATATGTACATGTGACTATGGAGATGGATGGAAGATGATGGCAACAAGAGGCACCTTGTCCCATCAGGTAATGGGACAAAGCAGGACTTTTCACCAATCCACCATCTGCCCTGAAATTGCAGAGAACTGGTGCAAAATTGTTTTCTCGAGATTTTTTTTTTAAAAAAACTTTATTAAAATTTTAAACAAAAAAGATGAAAAGACAAGAGAGAAAGAAAAAACAAAGCTAAAAGTGCAAAAGAGAAAACAAAAATATAAACATATTGAAATTATTTAAGAACTAGCTTTTGATTTTCTTTTCCAGCAGTTACAAATGTATTAACCTCTTACTCTATGGTTACAGCATGACTTTCCTTTTTTTTTTCTTCTATAATCCATTTTTTTATCATCATCAAAATCATATATCATGTTCATTTTTTTCTGTTTCACACAAAAAGCTTAGAAAGGGTTTCCGCTGAGCACTAAACTTAGTCAATGTTTTTTTCTGATCAAAGAGGTCAATTTCACCAGCCTTCTTGGAAAACCAAGGTCTTGGCCAATTTCATAATTTCCTTGAAATATGGGAACACAAAAGGCATCATTCTCAGATTTGAATATTTTCCATGAGAAGATGGCTTTTCAGAAACGTCCATTTGCTGGTAGATGGAGGAACTATAACGAAGGGTTAGATGGTAGCAGCTGAGCAAGCTGTACTTTTTTCCCATTTCCTTAGTCAGCATTGTCAGAATCAAGAAATAGTGACAGAGTCTCCCCCAGAGATTTTTGAGTTATTTTTTGTTTGTTGTTGTTAGTCGCGAAGTTGTGTCTGACCCATCACGACCCCATGGACAATGTTCCTCCAGGCCTTCCTGTCCTCTACCATCCCCTGAGTCCATTTAAGCTCACGCTGACTGCTTCAGTGACTCCATCCAGCCACCTCGTTCTTTGCCGTCCCCTTCTTCTTTTACCCTCAATGTTTCCCAGCATTAGGCTCTTCTCCAATGAGTCCATCCTTCTCATTTGGTGGCCAAAGTATTTGAGTTTCATCTTCAGGATCTGGCCTTCTAAAGAGCAGTCAAGGTTGATCTCCTCTAGGGCTGACCGGTTTGATCACCTTGCAGTCCAAAGGACTCGCAGCAGTGGTAGGTTGCTCCTGGTTCGGACCGGTTCACAAGAACCAGTAGTAAAACCAGTGAGAGGCTCTGCCCACTGACCTGGATGTCATCATAGGTGAACTGCGCATGTGCAGAAGCTTCTGTGCATGAACAGAAGAGCGTACAAGGGCGCAATGCGAACCGGTAGTAAAGGTAAGTAGAACCCACCCCTGACTCACAGGAATAATACTATCAGTGCATAAAGAAAGAGGGTACTATATTTGCCAGGAGTAAGCATTAAAAAGAGAGCACACTCACATATGCACAAAGCCCAATAAAAACTAAACCCATGCAAACATTCCTTCATAATGTGCTGTCTCTACTCAAGATAATTGGTGATCACTGAATGTCCTCTAACAATTGGAAGAGAAAACCTGGAGAGTGGGAGAACATAAAAAGGGAGCAGAGTGTCCTGAAAGAGAGCATATATGAACGATAAGCTGTGAAATACAGAGAGTAGCATCAAGCCAGCTTTGCATTGCTCATTTTCCCCTAAACGTCCTAGGAAAACATAGTTGCAGGGAAACGCCTCTGTAAACAGATGATAACATTAACACCTACTGTTTAACACCTATATTTTGAAAGAAAGATAATCTTAGTAAGTACAAGATGTTATGAATTAATGAAAAGAACTGTTTTCAAATGGCTGGCAATTTGTCATCACAATATCTTCTGAAAGGTGGATATGATTTTTCACACTGATAAAGCATGTTGGTGTGGCCTCCTTGTAGCTGTTCCAAGTAATATTTATTAAACGATAGCACATCTGTTACTACAATTACGTCAACACTGACTACAGAGTCCTAAGCTTTAGAACGCTTGTTTAGGAGGCCACAGTACAATTGAATAACCCATAAACAGGCAACTTCTTAAACTATTAAGTTCATCAGGGGCAGCAAAATGTTTAGGTAAGCGGAGTTGCATTCACGTGGGTCTTAACTCGCTTCAGCTTCAGTAATGTCTTGCTTTTACTGAACTGAAAATATTTTTTCCTACAAAACTGATGGTCTCCTTCTCAGTCATGAAAAACCTAGTTATTAAAACCATTCATTTAAATCATTAATAACCTTCAAATTAAAATGATTATAATATAGGACTCTATTTTAAAAGCCTGACCCACTATCCTAAAAAAATATCAGTACTTTTAAAACAGGAAAAATTAGCAAAGTGTTTCTCTTTCATGGAAGGTAGCTCACAACCTGGGGCAATCAGGATCTCTCTCTCTCTCTCTCTCTCTCTCTCTCTCTCTCTCTCTCTCTCTCTCTCCATCTCCATCTCCATCTCCATCTCCATCTCCCTCCCTCCTTCCCTCCCTCCCTCTCTCTCTCTCTCTCATATATATATATATATATATATATATATATATATATCCATCTATCTATCCATCTATCTATCCATCTATCTTATCTCTCATCTCTATCTCTATCACTATCTCTCTCTGTCTCTATATCTCTAGCTCTAGCTAATTCTAGCTCTCTATCCCTATACCTTTTCCTATATTATCTCTATCATCTCTATTTCTATCCTCTCCATCTCTATCGCAACTTCAATCTTGTCCTCAACCTCTATCTCTGCCTCTATCTCTAACTAACCTTAATTAACACTAATTCTAGCTCTAATTGTAATTCAAAGTTTTCTTTTAATTTAAAAAATAAAATAAAAGGAAGTTGAAATACTGGAAAGGACCAGCCTTTAGCATTGTATTTATTTGCAGCAAAACATTTCGGCCTCACAATGAGTCAGCAGAGATGGAGGAAGCATCTAGTTCATCTTCCAGGAAACAACTAAAATAGTTTATCGACTTTTGCTATGCCGACTGAGGCAGCTACTTTTTTGAACAAGCAGATCTCTAACAGTAATCATTTTCTGGGTACACCCGTCACATCTCAAATTTTCAAATATTTTTCAATCCAAAAATCTGAACAAGAAAAGTCCAAGTCAGGGAAGGCAGTCTGTGTTCTGCCCCAGCTACGGACCCCAAAGAACGCAGCACACACAAAATCCGTTCAAACCTTAGTTTACTAAATAAACCAGTTTTTTACAACAACGGCTATTAATTAACTGCATTAACAGCCACCAAGAATTTAGAATAATACTGAAAGCTTACTGTGGTTGGCAGAATGCCCAGAAGCAATTTGCAGGAAGCTGATAATATAAGCAAGACAAGACACGAAGGTATGTGAACGGAGTTGTTCCCTGCAAATTGCTTCAGTTGGCGTTCCTCCTTAAATAGGCTAAGGGAGTGTTCAATTAGCCCCAAGTCTTACTCTCGAGGAGACCTCCTCCTGAGGAGCCACTCCTGCCTTTTGGCAGCTCTGCGTGCCTGTGCATCGAGAAGAGGCTCCTCCTCTTCATCCTCTTCACTTAAGGGAGCTTCTGGAGGTTCTGAAAGCCCTGGCTGAATTCTCGCCTCTGGCACCACATCTTCTCCAGCCTCCTCATTGTCCGACTCGAGTGCCAGCTGCCCAGGTTGCTGGCGCAGCATCACACCAGCTTCCTCGCTGTTGGAATCAGCCACCAGCTGCACCGACCGCTGACGGGCCACAACAGTCTGGAGAACATGTGGAAAACTCATCCCATTAAGCCATAATGAATCATGCACTTGGATATGGTATACTATATAAACACAGCAATTGTGTTTTGGTAACTCAGTTTTAGGATTTTTATATTATGTGAACTTTAATTTGGTGCCTTAAATTTAATTATACAGTATTCTTGCTTAATGTCCATTTGTTCAGCAACCATTCAAACATACAACAGTTCTGAAGAGGTGGTATTTACAAACTGTCCTCAAGTTATGACTATCTCAGCATCCATGCAGTCACACAATGAAATCTAAGTGCTTGGCAATTGGTTTGCAATTATGATTTTGCAGTGTCTCCAGGTCATTTGTTGCCATTTGCAGTGTTCACTCCTGGGTTCTGACAAGCAACATGAATGGGGAAGCAGGCAGGCAATTGCAAATGGTGATCCTATGACCATAGGATGCCACAACCGGGCAGAATTTACACGGTTACCAATGGGAACTGGGATTGCAAGAACTTCCATTGTAACTCAATCCATTCACATGATATTATGTCTTATGACCGTGTTGCTTAATGACAGAGTTGTCAGCCTCAATTACCATGAATAAGTGAAGACTATCTTTAATACAATACTTATCCTACATTTTAACATTGGAAAGATTGGTCCCCAACACGTTTTCCTCACATTTGATAAGAAAAACTGGGACAAAATATTTAGTCAAACTGCCTAAACTTTAAGGCTGTGAAAAGCTTGAAAAGGGTACTTTGCTTTCACAGGGTTTGGACTGAAGCATGCCTTGAAAGTTGCTGCTGAAGCAGTAGGTCCTTTCCAATGTTCAGAAAATGAAGCAAAATTGCCAAGTTGCTTCATTGCCTTTTACCTAATTTCCTCCTGTTCCACAATCAGAAAAGGCTTCCATGCATGCACTGTGTAGGAAGAGGCTATTGACCATGAACAAAACCTCTTCCAGTAAGGATTGCGGCTGTAGCCACACAAGTTGCGTGGATGAGATGAACAGTACAGGTAGTCCTTGACTTACAACAGGAGTGTCATCCAAAGAGAAAAAAAATTAAGAAAGAAAGAAAAGAAAGAAAGAAAGAAAGAAAGAAAGAAAGAAAGAAAGAAAGAAAGAAAGAAAGAAAGAAAGAAAGAAAGAAAACAGAGAGATAATAGATATTTGTAGATGTCCAGCTGCATAGAAATTATGACTGTTCACAGTTTCAGATCTCTGCTTGCATATATTTAATATCTAAGATTTCAATTTCTTGTCCACAAATCTCATCATCCTGGAAAAAATATACAACAGACTATTGTAGAAGTCATATTTGGAAAATATGGAATATTGAGGGAATGGGGCATGAGAAGATCAAGGCTGGGAAGTGTCTTGTGTGCTGCAGGAGGGAATCAGTTATCAGAGTGGTAACAAAAGATTCCTCCAAGCCCATCCAAGGAGAAGAGTAATCAGGCAACTGGGTTACTTGAGTAGAATCGATACCAAATCCAGCTTCTGTTTTCTTAAGATGTTCTACCATCGGCAGACAAAAAAACATATTTCTCAAACTGTTGAGATACTTGACTAGACTCTAAAAAGAGTATGATCAGAGAGTTAAAGTCAAAGGTTTCCAGGGAAGTTGTTCTCAGCTTGATCCATAAACTGGTTAAACTGGAATGTGCTTGATTTAAGACAACTTCAAGTTCTTGAACTGAGACATGATATCGTGTGTCTGATCGTTTGTTTTGTTGAAGATGTTATGCAGTGTTAACCTAACACCTCATTTCTGATGGAAGTAATCCCAGCCTTCAGCACTGCTCCATTCTATGAGCCACCATACTATTTCTGGCTGCAACGGCCTCCTGCAACCCCCTGGAAGCAAAAATGGGCTGTGGGAGGATTGCGCCGCCCCTCCCCTTCCCCATTTTGGGCCTAGGAGGCCACTCTGCACTTACCTGGGAGCCAAAATGAGGTGTGTGGGGACTCCTGGAAGGGGTGGTGAGGGGAGGGGGGGCCCAGCAAGCAATTTAACTACTGGTTCACCCGAACCGGTCCAAACCAGCTGAATCCCACCACTGTGTATATGTATACGTATACGTATACGCATACGCATACGCATATGTATATGGTGTTTCCCCGAAATTAAGACCCTGTCTTATATTTTTTTGAACCCCGATATAAGAGCTTGGCCTTATTATCGGGGGGTCTTATTATTTTCAGGGTGCAGGAGACAGCAAGCGTGGCCACCTCATGGCTTCTGCTGTGTTGCGAAGCTGTGACACCCCAATGGCCGTCTCTTTGTCGAGGGGGATGGCAGGTAGGGTGGGGTAGAAGTGAGATGTGTGGAGCATGACAGGGTTCCTCTTGCAGTCTCTTCTCACCCTCGCACCAGGCATGGCAGTGCTTCCTGCCCCTGCCCAAATTGGATGCAATTTGGGGGTGGCAGGTGGGGAGGGGTAGGGCCGGGGAGACACAAGACGTGCGTTGTAGGGTAAAACCAAACTTCTTGCGAGTTCAAGAAGTTTGAATGTACTCATGAGGTTTCTTTTACCCTGCAACGTGTTTGCCTGCAGACAATGGCAAGACACGTGATGGAGCTACAAGGCAGGTAAGACACATTTCACGTCTCCCCAGCCCTACCCCTCCCCACTTGCTACCCCCAAATTGCATCCAATTTAGGCAGGGACAGGAAGCCCTGCCATGCCTGGCTAGAGGGGGAGAAGAGACGGCAAGAAGAGCGAGCTCTGTCTCGCTCCATGAGTCTCGCTTTTCCCTCACCCCCCTCAATAAAGAGCTGGGCACTGTGGAAAAGGGAGCCAAGTGGGCACAGGCTTTGGTGTCTGGGGCTGCTTGGAATCGCCTGGCAGAGAGGCAGGAGCAGGGCGGGAGTTTGCAAGCGATCACCTTCTCTCCCAAAAGCGCTCCTCAGGCACAGCCACTTCTGCCGCCTCGCACCGGCCTTCTGAAGGGTACCGTAGCAGCAGCTATCCACAATTTGTTAACCCTTATTTCGTCCCAACCCACGTAGCCCAGTACGGTCGGGATGAAATAAGGGTAAAAAAATTGTGGATAGCTGCTGCTACAGTATTCTTCGGAACGCCGCCACGGGCACATGAGGCGCATTGCTTGGCCTCCTGCTGCAGAAGTGGCCGCAATCCATGGCAAAAATGGCCGCCCTTGCTGGAGGGCTTATTTTGGGGGGAGGGCGTATATTTATACCCACCCCAAAAATCAGGCTTGGCCTTATTTTCAGGACATGTCCTCTTTTCGGGAAAACACAGTATGTATATGTATATGCAGGGCCGGATTTTCCTATAGGCTAACTAGGCTTCAGCCTAGGGCCTCAAGATCAAGAGGGGCCTACATTCAAATTGTTAGCAAAATTAAAATTACACTTTCACTATAGGTGAAAGGGCCTCATAAGTGGAATAGCCTAGGGCCTCTTTTCATCTAAATCCGGCCCTGTGTATATGTATATGTATATGTATATGTATATGTATATGTATATGTATATGTATATGTATATGTATATGTATATGTATATGTATATGTATATGTATATGTATATGTATATGTACATGTGTGTCTATGTATCTATGTATGTATATTTGAGTGCATATAGTGTGTGGTACTCAAAATGGTATTTAGGACTGTATTCGTTGGAAACGTATGGAAGAGGCCTTCATCCTGCAGTGGATAGACAATGGCTAAGATAATGATGATGATGATACAGTATGTGTATATGTGTGTTATGTATGGATATAGATATGGATACATACATATATGCACACACGCACGTGCACACACACACACACATTTTTACTGCCCCAGTAAAAAATGACAATAAAGGATATCTTACCTATCTTAATATTGCATTTGCTATTCTATCCTGATCACTATCCTGCCTCTGTTTCTTCTGTTCCTAGTTCCTCCAGTCACCTGATTTCTATCCAAGGTAAATAGGTGACAAAGCCTAATAGATTTTACACACCCTGAATCTGTCCTTGTTCTGTGTGTTGAAATAAGGGAAAATGCTACTTCAACAATTGTATAGCGAAGGATGATTTAAGCCTGTTTTATTTCATTCATGGGTTGGGGACATGATGGATGTAACACCACGAAAACCCAGCAGACCACAAAAAAGATATGCCCGGGGCAAGTTTGTGCTGGGGGTAGATAGAATTGGGGACATTGCCAAAGAATCAAAGTTAACATTTTAACATGTATACGGTCAGTATAAAATAATCATTTTAAGTCATAGCAGGAAATTGTCCAGTAAAACATATATCCAGTAAAATGATTTTAATATGCATATCCAGTAAAATGATTTTAATAAGCTATTTTTGAACAGCAAGGACTGTAGCTTGAAATACTGTACATAAGTATATTTATATGAGGTCTTTTTGCTATGATTTTTTACATGTATATCTTACCTTTTTCCCCGTGGGCCCTTTTTATTTAAGAACAACCTTTTATGGAAAACTTCCATAAAGTAACCTATGCACATTATAACAACCCAAATGCTTTCTTGTGGCTTTTCCAAGTAGAAATAAAAAAGTTTCATTGTACTGTACATTTGCTAAAGTTTGCTGGTGAAAATGCTGATGTTTCCTATTATAGTGAAACCCGAGATACTTAGTCCTTTACATAACAGAAACAACAAAGGCAGGCTAGTTTTACCCAAAATAAATTTGTTCGTTTGGTTTCAATGCTATAGTTTTTCTTACACATAACACAAAGCTATGATTTGCTTTAAATGTGATTTATTGAACAAACAAGGAACAAGCCAGAGTTTTTTTTCATAAGCTATTAAATAACAATGATTTGTTTAGCAATTCTTTGGACTAGAATTACAACCAGGGGTGGGATTCAGCCGGTTAGGACTGGTTCAGACAAACTGGATGTTAATTTTAATCTGGTTCGTCGAAACGCTTGTTCCAAGGACTGGCTGACCCCGCCCACCCCACCCTTCCCAGGAGTCTCCATGTGGCCCATTTTGGATGCGAGGTAAGTGCAGGGTCTGCGTAGAGGCTCTGGGAGGGTGAAAAATGGGTCTAACAGAAGTCTGGAAATAGGCCCATTTCCAGCCTCCGGAGGGCCTCCAGTCCCAGGGGAGGCCATTTTCGCCCTCCTGGAGGCTTGAGGAAAGCCTCTGGAGCCTTGGAGGGCGAAAAACGGGCCTACTGTAAAGTCCGGAAACGGGCTTGTTTCCGGCCCCCAGAGGGTTTCTGGTGCCCGGGGGAGGCCGTTGTCACCCTCCTGGAGACTCGAGGAAAGCCTCCAGAGCCTCGGGAGGGTGAAAACACTCCCCCCCCACACACACACACGTGGTGAAGGAGACCAAGTAGGCCACGCCCCCTGGCCATGTACACCCAGCAACCGGGCAGCGAACAGGTTGTTAAATTTTCCAATCCCGCCACTGATTACAACACAACAACCGATGTTAAATAAGCTAATATTCATAAAGCAATGACAAACTATATTTTTAAACAGTGGTTTGTTGCTGACAAGAGATAACTACTGTATTTCTTTGGCTATATTTGCTGCCATGCTAAAGAAAAATATAGCCATATATAGTTTAGTATGTGAAGCAGATTCATATTTGCACACTCCTTCTAACTTTTGCTTGTTATGATTATAAAAACACTCCTCTCTTGAGCTGTTTGTTTAATCTCTCCTCCTAGCTTCTGCCTTGGGTAAATATAGTTATAGCTACTTTCATTTACTTAGTAAAAGGTGGGTGACTCACGAGATTGCAGAGGCACAACACCTCTGTTGTTAGATACTTTAAAGGACCAGCTGGTCTCCTAAATTATAAAAATCTTGGGTTCAATAGGATAAATTCAAAAGGATGCAAAAATTGAGAAGCTTTTTTTTTTTTTGTAAATTACATAATGGCTGGATTTACGCAATGCACTTAACTTGGTTCCTAAAATAAGAACATTCTGGGTCTCTGCAGTATAATGAAGCATAAACTAACCAAACTTCATGATTGAGGCAACATGCTAAACTACAATTAAAAAAAAAAGTAATCTAATCACAGTTAAAAGATAAGTTTAGGTTTAGCATCAGTGATGGGTTGCCCCCAGGTCGAACGGGTTCGCAAGAACCAGTAGTAAAACCGGTGGGAGGCTCCGCCCACTGACCCAGACTTCATCAGAAGTGATCTGTGCATGCGAAGCAAGCACACGCGCACAGGCATGATGCAAACCGGTAGTTAAGGTAAGTAGAACCCATCCCTGTTGTACAAATGCAGTTAGTACATCTTTAACTGCCCTGTTAAAGGTATAGTGTGAACCCAGCTAGTAATGGCTTTAAATTTCTTCTACCAGCTAGTAGAACTAGCTAGCTAGTAATGATTTTAGATTTCTTCCCTCCCCTGTGTATCAGTGGCCTCTGTCTACTCATGCATGCCAGCCCTACAAGTGGCTCTTTTAAGCAGAGTAAATTCAATGTATGCATTCAAGAATACTGGGTATTGCAATCAGTTTTTAGAATGCACCACTGCAAAATGGGTATGATATCCACCAGGTTAGATAAACATTATACAGATTTGGCAAGCTCCCAAAGGATATATCCAATCCATTTATGTTATGATAGTGCTAGTGAAATGAAAAATACACTTTCCAAAGCAGTAAAGTTTGATGTTGGAAACAAAGCAGTGAGATGCGGTTGATGTCATCCATGACTGAAATATTCCCAGAAGGCATCTAACCAGGGGTGAAATGCTCCCGGTTCGGACCGGATCGCGATGGCGGCAGGTGGTTCGGAGAACCGGTAGCAAAAATCCCTGCGCCCCCCCCACCATGCCCAGCTGAGCTGCATGATCATCAGAGGCTTTTTAAAAAAAAACTTTTAAAAGGATTTTTTCTACAACCTCTTCCGACGAAAAAATGCTTTTAAAAGTAAAAAAAAAATGCCTCTGATGATCACGCGGCTCAGCTGGGATCATCAGAAGCTTTTCAAAGCATTTTTTTCTGCAACTTCTTGGCCGAAGAGGTGGTAAAAAAAATGCTTTGAAAAGTCTCTGACGATCCCAGCTGAGTTGCCTGATCGGCAGAGAGGCTTTTCAAAGCATTTTTTAAAAAGCCTCTCTGACGATCCCAGCTGAGTTGCCTGATTGGCAGAGAGGCTTTTCAAAGCATTAGAAAAAATGCTTTGAAAAGTAAAAAAAAAAAAAAAAAAAAGTTGACCACGCCCACCCAGTCACATTACCCACCACCACCAAGCCACGCCCACAGAACCGGTAGTAACAAATTTTACATTTCACCCCTGCATCTGACCAGATAATGCTAAATAAAAAATGCCATACGGGATATTTAGAATGCTTCAATCAGACCCAATGAGAATGTTCTTCTCTTCCTCCAAACTGAATCAGTAATTTGTGTTAGAAAGTACACAGGAAGTAAAATAAGAAATTCTATAGAATGCACCAAGGCAAGAATTATCTAGCTTCTGTATGAATCATCCACTAGAAAACCACAATAGCTCTGAGATCCATAAAGAGCAAAATGGTTCATCCTTGAATGAACAGTAATCTGATCAGATTTCAACATTTCTTCAGAAGCCTAACTTTTACCTAACAGGACATTCTTAGAACAGAATGCTTTTTGCTACAATTAGAAGTGCACAAACATTAGTCTAAGACTAAAGGGTCTTTCAGGAAATTTCCCCTTCACTTTCCTACCAGTTCTTATTCAATCTGATGAAAGAGATGTCAAAATCTATTTCAAAGGTGTAGAGATTTCACAGAGTTCTGAATTGGATTGTGCAGTAATACATACCTTTGCACTAATTTGCAACATTGACGTTCCTGATTGTGCACTAACGCACACCTTTGCACTAATTTGTAACAGCCATTTTTGTTAACGAGAGATACCCTATGTCTGCATAGGCTCTTTTAGACGGTCGTCATCTGGACTACTTCCTGGCTTCAGTAGATTATTGGCTGGGTATAGTCTTCTTCTTTAAAACCTGTGCCCAGAATGACATTTTCTTTATGGAATACCTGAAGTTCAAATTAACTGATCAATTGTATTGTAGGATTCAGGCCATTGAGCACAGTGGTTAAAGTGCAGTACTGCAGGCTACTTCTGCTGACTGCCGGCTGACTGCAATTTGGCAGTTCAAATCCCACCAGGCTCAAGGTTGACTCAGCCTTCGATCCTTCCGAGGTGGGTAAAATGAGGACCCAGATTGTTGGGGACAATATGCTGACTCTGTAAACCACTTAGAGAGGGCTGTAAAGCACTGTAAAGTGGTATATAAGTCTAAGGGCTATTGCTATTGCTATGATGGTTTATTTAGGCATAGTATGCTTTTTGAACGCCGGGGCTCATGGCTAAAATGCTGAGTTTGTCAATCGAAAGGTCGACAGTTCAGCGGTTCAAATCCCTAATGCCACATAACAGGGTGAATCACTGTTACTTGTCCCAGCTTCTGCCAACCTAGCAGTTCAAAAGCACATAAAAAATGCAAGTAGAAAAATAGGGACCACCTTTGGTGGGAAGGTAACAGTGTTCTGTGCACCTTCGGCATTTAGTCATGCCGGCCACATGACCATGGAGACGTCTTCGGACAGCACTTTGGCTTTGAAACGGAGATGAGCACCACTCCCTAGAGTCAGGAACAACTAGCACATATGTGCGAGGGGAACTTTTACCTTTATGCTCACGCAGTTTGCCTGGATTTAGCATGTTGTATAAGCCCAACTATACTTCAACATTTTTGGAGAAAGAGAACATGCTTAGGCATTTCTGCAAAATGGCTACTGAGGAAAGGGGAGTATCTGCTTATTCAAAAAATAGTTGCCCTGAGAAAAGCTAATCATAAGCTTGAATGCTACTTGCCCCTTTCCTGCAGGGCACTCACTTCCATCCCTGTTTATCTTTGTTCTTTCTCTGAGCTGCTAGACAACTTTCTAAACTAAGCTCTGGGCTGAATTCCCATTATTGCCCTATTCTAAAAAAAGACCAAGTTTCCCATTGGATCCCATGGATGTTCTTGGAACTCAGATAAGTTGCTACAGGCTAGTAATGTGCTTCGCATCGTGGCAGATTCCCATTTTTTTAATTAAAATGTATGCTTTTGATACAAAAAGCTCAGGTGGGACAGGAAGCCTGATAGGTGCCAAGAAAAATACCTCCAGGCACCCTACTGGAAAACCCCATTCATTCTGTTGTCTTTGCAGATAGCTGCTCCACTAGGCAAGGATGTGGCTTCATCATTACAGCACAGAAATGCTGAATTACTGCTAATGAATTACAAGAGCCATACAGCTACTCTATCATTATGCTAGAATAATGGTGCATTATTGTTTAGTTGCCTTGAACTCTTCTTATTTAATTATGCCAACCTATTTGTTGGTTCATGCATCACAATAACTCTTACTTCTCTAAACATGGTGATGGAACAGGCTGAGTTCTCACCAGATCTTAATCCAAAACCCATAGTAACCACCAATATTCTATGTGCAGATCGACAGTGAGTGCCCCCCTCCCCCATTACAAGGACTTGGCGCTGTTTTTCCTGCCTGTCATTGGTGCTTGTCCTTTATTCAGACACATTTCTCAATTTTGGTTCCTTGAGAAAACACACCCTTCACAAGTTTAAGCAGCACATTTTGATATACAATATTCCTGGGCCTTTGCCAGCTGATCATATGATAGGAAATTAATCTCTCCAGAGCAGCAAAAACCACCAAAGTTGATTGCTCAGGGCTTTGTATTATTTTCATCCGTAGGCAGTGATTTCTTGGATGCAGAAAATCTCAATTTTTAGAACACTTTTTTGGCTCAGGAGACAATTGTCAACCATTGTTTTCACATGCCCATCTTTTCTTGTAAAGGTATGTGGATATTCTCCCATCCACCCGCCTCCTTTATTAATTGCCAGGAATGCACTCCTAGATGGATACCCTTCAGCAGCACAAGGTGCCCTCAGAGGGAGACAGGGCTGCTTCCCTGGCACTCCTCCACTGTGGGAGGAAATACTACTACAGATAGGCCTCAACTTACAACCACAACGGAATTGAGCAGAATTTCTGTTGCTAAGCAAGGCAATTGTTATGTGAGTCACACTCGATTTACCAACCTTTTTGCCATGAAGTGAATCACTATAGTTGTTAAGGGAATCACATGGTCATTAAGTGAATCTGCCTTCCCCCATTGACTTTGCATGTCATAAACCGGCTAGGAAGGTTACAAATGAACACATGTTCCTGCAACTGTCATAAATTTATGGACAACCGCCAAGAGCTTGAGTTTTGATGATCGTGATTATGGGGATGCTGGAAAAGTTGTAAGTGTGAGGACGGGTTGTAAGTCACTTTGTTCAGTGCTGTTGTAACTTTGAACAACTGCTAAATGAATGGTTGTAAGTCAAGAACTATCTGTTTCCCACCCAATTCAACATGGCATAAGTAAATAGCTGCAGAATTTCTCGGTGAAGAAAAATTGTATGCTCTCCAGAATCACCTTTTGTGAAATGGGAGGCCATATAAATTTGATTAATAAATAAATAATTAAATTAATAAATTCCACTGGCCCCCACCCTTTGGCCTCTGCCTCCCAGCAATTTACCTCCTTGCAGCAAGCAGTAAGAAGAAACAGCTCGTTTCAGCTTCAGCACAGCCTAATTAGCACAAGTTGATTGGATTGGCCTCCCGACTCTCAGCTGTTTTGCTCTCAGGTGTTTTCAGCACAGCCTAATTAGCACAAGTTGATTGGATTAGCCTCCCAACTCTCAGCTGTTTTGCTCTCAGGTGTTTTGCGCGGGCCTCTGCTGCTTGCTGCAAGGAGGTAAATTGCTGAGAGCAGATTTTTTTTTTCTTGTGCTAATCAAGCTATGCTGAAAACAAAAATGAAAGTAAAGCAGGCTATTTGCTGTTTGCTGCAATGAGGCAAAATTGCTGAGAGGCAGAGGTAGATTTATTTTTCTTGCTTTCCTCATCAAAAAAAGGTAGGTGCGTCTTATAGTCCAGAGCGTTTAATATTCCGAAAAATACGGTACTCTCTAAAAAATAACACCATTCTGATAGTTAAAAATGCTAGCTGCAATCTTTAATAATAAAAATCAAGGAACCCAATGAGAAAATGGAACTGGAATTACATATAAAGATCAAGCTAATGACAACAGCTACAACAATCAGTTTTAAAATTGACAGTGAAACCATTGAAGATAGCTTTAAACCTTTTAATCCAATGTTTCCTGAGTTGAAGATGTATGGACTTCAACGTCCAGAATTCCACAGTAAACATTTTCAAGTTGCCAAGATTAACCATTTCATCAAGAAAACATTATAGTTCATGTCCAACCTGAAATTGTGTTGGGAAAACAGAGAAAAACAGTTTTAAAAAACTAAAAGAGATTGATATTTAAATTGCCTCCAATGAAGGCTGGGATGATGGCAATGTCCCGGATCATATTCTTAAAAATAATTTTTGCCCTGTGGTTAGAAGCTTGTGAGGATTAGCCTATTGATTAGGATTAATTTAATTTGCTTCGACTGTGGTGGAACATCTGGAATAAATAATAATAAAAGGCAATATTCCTTAGTATCAGCAGAGAGAGATCCTCCCTTCATGAAGTATGAAAATTATAGTTACGATATAGGTAATTATAATTACTGCTAAATTATTGTGTTTTTCCTGGCAACGGTCTTGTGATTTCAATCAAGACAGTACTGTAAGGAGGTCAGGAGGTCAGACTCATGTACAAAGGTCAATTTTCATCCTTCCCTTATCCTCACAGCCACAGTGGCGCAGTGGTTAGAGTGCAGTACTGCAGGCTACTTCAGCTGATCATCGGCTGCTGGCAGTTTGGCAGATCGAATCTCACCAGGCTCAAGGTTGACTCAGCCTTCCATCCTTCCGAGGTGGGTAAAATGAGGACCCAGATTGTTGGGGGCAAGATGCTGACTCTGTAAACCACTTAGAGAGGGCTGTAAAGCACTATGAAGCGGTATGTAAGTCTAAGTGCTATTGCTATTGCTATCCTAATACTCTAATTTTTAGCAATAGAACGCTGATATAATTTTTCTGTGGCCATTTTTATCAGTCTTACTGTTTGTAAGGGCAGATTTTGCCTTTCTTTCCTCACACATTTTCTAAATAAAATGCCTTCTTCCCCGTGATGAAATGTAAAATTTGTTATTATCAGTTCTGTGGGCGTGGCTTGGTGGGGGGTAATGTGACTGGGTGGGCGTGGCCAACTTTTTAAAAAAACTTTTAAAAGCATTTTTTCTACAACCTCTTTTAAAAGCCTCTGACGATCAGGCAACTCAGTTGGGATTGTCAGAGCCTTTTAAAAGCATTTTTTTTAAACAACCTCTTCGGGCGAGGTTGTAGAAAAAATGCTTTTAAAAAGGTGTGACGATCCCAGCTGAGCCGCGCGATCATCAGAGGCTTTTTTTTATTTTTAAAAGCATTTTTTGTACAACTTCTTCGGTTGAAGAGGTTTTAGAAAAATGCTTTTAAAAGGTTTTTTTTTAAAGCCTCTGATGATCGCACGGCTCAGCTGGGCATGGGGGGAGGCAGGGATTTTTGCTACCGGTTCTCCAAACCACCTGCCGCCATCGCTACCAGATCAGGCGATCCGGTCAGAACCGGGAGCATTTCACCCCTGCTTCTTCCCCTCATCCTTGCTTGTAATGCTGATGAGGGAGGGCAATCTTCAGGTGCTCTGTTAAACAAGTTAGGAAAAAATCTGATTTGGTTCCTAATTATTTTAATATAAAATGTATTCTAGTCCTGAGGCTTGCATATCACCTGCTTCTTGATTCTTTGAAAAGATGATGCCAAGTTGTAAACTTTGGATTTTCCTTAGGCACAATATAATGGTAGTAATAATAATCAATTGGCTTCATGGTTGGTTGTACAGTTATCTGTATAACTGTATACAGATAACAGCTGGTCCAGAATGCGGCCGTGCGGGTGGTTATGGGAGCGACATGGCGCTCCTATGTGATCCCCCTCCTGCGCGAGCTGCACTGGCTCCCGGTGGTCTTCCAGGTGCGCTTCAAGGTTTTGGTTACCACCTTTAGAGCGCTCCATGGCCTAGGACCGGAGTATCTACGAGACCACCTTCTGCTACCAGTAGCCTCTCACTGACCAGTTCGCTCCCATAGAGAGGGGCTTCTTAGGGTGCCGTCAGTCAAACAGTGTCAACTGACGGCCCCCAAGGGGAGAGCCTTCTCTGTGGGAGCACCCACCATCTGGAACGAGCTTCCCCCGGAGATATGGAAGATCACTGATCTGTGTGCTTTCCGCCGTGCCCTCAAAACATTCCTATTCCAGCAGGCTGGCCTGGCCTAATCTCTTTTTTAAATTGTTTTTAAATTTTTTAAATTTTAAATTTGTCTTATAAAATTGGGGTTTTTAAATTTTGTTTTCTGCACCAAATTATTTAATTGTATTTTAATGATTTTTTAACATTTGTATTATATGTATTTTATCTTTTGGCTGTTCACTGCCCTGAGTGCTTCTTGAGTAGGGCGGTAAATAAATAAATAAATAAATAAATAAATAAATAAATAAATAAATAAATAAATAAATAAATAAACAAACAAACAAACAAACAAACAAACAAACAAACAAATAAATCTAGAGGTTTAGACTGAATTTGGCATTTTTATCCATCTATAAAGTGCTTCCACAGATTCTGGGATAGGCAGATGTTATTGTTTCAGTGTGTTAAAGGTGTCATCACAGGATATAAATTGTTCCATGCAAAGCAGCATTTTGCAACTGACTGATGGTAATTTTGTCAATGAGGAAGGAAGGAAGGAAGGGAAAGAGGGAAGGGGAAGGGGAAGGGGAAGGGGAAAGGAAAGGAAAGGAAAGGAAAGGAAAGGAAAGGAAAGGAAAGGAAAGGAAAGGAAAGGAAAGGAAGACATCAGTAGTGAAATTTGTTACTACCGGTTCTGTGGGCGTGGCTTGGTGGGAGGGGTAATGCATGGCCAACTTTTTTTTTTTTGCTTTTTTACTTTTAAAAGCATTTTTTCTACAACCTCTTCAGCTGAAGCGGTTGTAGAAAAAATGCTTTTAAAAGGCTCTGACGATCCCAGCTGAGCCGCACGATCATCAGAGCCTTTTTTTTTACTTTTAAACGCATTTTTTCTGCTGAAGAAAAAATGCTTTTAAAAGTAAAAAAAAAAAAAACTTCTGATGATCGCATGGCTCAGCTGGGCATAGGGGGGCAGGGATTTTTTCTACCGGTTCTCCGAACCACCCATCGCCATCACTACCGGCTCGGGTGATCTGGTCCGAACCGGGAGCATTTCACCCCTGGAAGATATCAACCTGATAACATTTCATCTCTCTTAGTCAACAAAATAATCTATCTTTTTTTGGATACAAAAATATGAGTTTGTTCTGATGGCTCCAATATGTCTTAGTTTCTAGAAAAGGACCTCAGCAGACAGCCTTTACTACAAGGTAGAACTAGAAATCAAACAGAGAATGTGTGATGCCTTCAGTAGCTGGAGCACTACATACAAGCATTTTTATGCAACTCAAACTCTATTAACCTCTCATAACTTACAATGGAATCATGTTGCTCAAATCATGCTCAAGAAAAACAAAAACTCCACATGGAATCTTGTGGCAAATGGATTGTTAAACATTTTTCTGTTTGGGGAAAAAAATGATTTCTGTTGTGCCAGACTTTTCAAGGACTTCACAGATTGAAGGGGTTCAGTGAGTGTCATGCTGGGCAATAACATACGGAATAATTGGCTCCCTCCAGCTGATCTCAGCAGGAACACATTCACTTCATTTTCTTAGCCCAGAAAATAGTATTTGAGTACATCCTTTGGAGGTTTGGGAATTAAGGATTCAAATCCAGCTAGTCTTCTGATGACTGCCCACCATGTCATTGTCTTGGCAACCACATGGAAGTGGTTTGCCCTGCTTTCTTCCAATGTGTTTTTTTGGCTTCCCAATTTAATCAACAGCCAACTGAAATCCTAATTAGGTCTGATCCTGCTTAGGTATCTTTATTATTATTAATTAAAATTGTATGCTGCCTAACTCTCAACAATTCGAGGAGGCTCACAACAACGAAACAAGGAAATTACCATAAAATCAATAATACAGTAAAAAAAAATGGACACCTTGGTGCTCTCTGAGCTTAGTTGTTCACCTGCAGATATTTAATTATCCTAACAAGGTAACATCTTCAGGATACTTCAGTGCAACCTAGAGCGATATTAAAATGTCTGCAAGCAAACAATTAAGCTCTGAGAACACAAATACTCCACAGTTCAACTCAGAGGTGAAATTCAGCAGGTTCTGACAGGTTCTGGAGAACCGGTAGCGGAAATTTTGAGTAGTTCGGAGAACCGGCAAATACCACCTCTGGCTGGTCCCAGAGTGGGGTGGGAATGGAGATTTTGCAATATCCTTCCCCTGGACTGGGGTGGGAATGGAGATTTTGCAGTATCCTTCCCCTGCCACGTCCACCAAGCCACGCCCACCAAACCACACCATGCCCACCAAGCCACGCCCACAGAACCTGTGGTAAAAAAAATCGAATTCCACCACTGGTTCAACCCTGTGCTACATAGTCTCTTATATTTTAAAAAATAAAGATGGAGAGAGTGATGAAGCAACGGATTTCCCTTTCCTTCACTAAAGGCCAGATAAAGAACCATGTTCATGGCTTTTTTGAACAACAGAGTCCCATTGCTTAATTAAAGGAGCCCAAGAGCAAGACTGAATCAGCTAGGAAGATACTATGAGAGAAAGGTGGTCCCTCAAGTAACCAGGCCCTAATCCAAGATCAACTAGGTTAACAGTATATTTAATATTTACAAACAAATGTTCCTATTGGAAATGACCTGCAAGAGATTTCCAGTTTAGTTTTCACCCAGCATTTTCTTGTAAGATAGGTAACAGTAACAGAGTTGGAAGGGACTTTGGAGGTCATCTAGTCCAACCCCCTGCTCACACAGGAGACCTAGGGATTCGAACCGCCGAACTGCCGACCTTTCTGATTGACAAGCTCAGCGCCTTAGCCACTGAGCCATTTAGACTTTAAATCTAGGTCAGAGCAAGCACGCATGGTGTTCAGTTCAGTTAGTGATATATGTCGTATGTTTATTTCATAAATATCAGCAAACTTCACTGGCTAAGAGATAGACAAAAGCAGGGTGTGTGAGAGAGGAACAGGTATAAGATACAAAAGATTTTTTAAAAAGGACAAAGAACTTAAGGATGACAATTTACGCTCCAATTGTTCAAAGAGAATTCTGTGGAAACCTGGAGAGAACTTCACTGGATTCTACAAGGCACAAGGGAAGGGGAAAAAAACAAACCCCAACCCTTAGGCTGATGCAGTTCTTCCTTTATCCATGATAGGACGTCATCAGCATTTGTCATCATCTGTGTTAAGCTGCCTGTCCCTTGAATCGCCCCACTGGCACAAGGACACAAGCCAAATTTCTGTCCGCCCCCAAATTCTGATCAATAGTTCTCTAGGCATTAAGCAGGCCATGACAGCTGAGGGAGCTAAAAGCTCTTAGGCGGTTAGAAATCTGGTGTGAGTTTCTGACTTGCTTAGTAGCACAAGAGCAATTCCAGGAAGTCCCTCCCTCTTCGTGTTCCAAGTTGCAGACTGGATTTGTGTACATGCATCCTGTGTGTCTTCACGAAGTCTGCTTAATCATCAAGGTGGCATCCAACGCACACCTTACTTAGGCATAAGTCCCACTGAGTTGCATCCCAATTGCCTTTAAAGGCTAAGGAACAGCTGAAGAGATTTCAACTAATTTTCATATTGCAAGTAACATTATCTCCTTTGAGTTTCTGAATAGAGTTTTAAAAGCAATATCTTGAAATTGACAGTCAATACAGGTATTCCTTGATTTATGACCACAACTGAGCCCCAAAATTCCAATGCCAAGTAAGAGAGTTGTTAAGCTTTAAATTCCCCCCCCCCATTTTATGATCTTTCTTGCCACAGTTATTAAATGAATCGTGTGGTCCTTAAGTGAATCTGGCTTCCCCCATTGACTTTGCTTGTCAAAAACTGGCTGGGAAGGTTACAAAAGATAACCACATGACCCCAGGATGGTGCAACTGTCATAAATACATGCCAGTTGCCAAATGCCCAAATTTTGATCAAGTGACCATGTGGGCAGTGCAATGGTTGTAAGTTTGAAAACCAGTCTTAAGTCCCTTTTTTCGTGTCATCGTAACTATGAATGGTCACTAAATGAACGGTTTTAAATTGAGGACTACCTGTATCTTTTATGCTGTTTGCAACAACCTACCTTTGTAGACAAAACCTCACAGCCATTAAAAAGCAAACATCTACAAGAAAGGTGATCTCTGCTGGACAAGTAGCATCAATTGTTCCAAATATTGAACGATGATCTAAGAAAAAGCAATTACACCCAGTCATTCAATGATTTGTTTGGCTAAAGCATTAACTTCCCAAATAATTGTGAAATTCAAGTCTTGTACATTGGAAGTGTTACTTTTCAGGTGGGCAATAAAAACTTTATTTTTTGTTTTATTGCTAATTTTATTGATAACATTGCTGATTTGCCACTCTTGATCAAGAGTTCTGACATTTTTTTAAAAAAAAGTAAGTTCCATGATTTGAAAAAAATGTCAACTCCTGATCTGCATTATCTGTATATAAAGGAACTTTCCAGAGCTACTGGAAATAATAATGTGAATAATTAGCATAGACAGTCGAAGGGAAGGGCCTTGGTTAGTTGGTTAGTCCAACTTTAACCCTTTCATGTATACAATGGCAGCAGAATAGAGATGGAAAGTAGGATACCAGCTGATCCAGTAGTGAAATCCAAATTTTTTTACTACTGGTTCTGTGGGTGTGGCTTGGTGGGCATGGTGTGGCTTGGTGGGCGTGGCTTGGTGGGTGTCGCAGGGGAAGGATACTGCAAAATCCCCATTCCCTCCCCACTCCAGGGGAAGGATATTGCAAAATTGCCATTCCCACCCCCACTCTGGGGCCAGCCAGAGGTGGTATTTGCCGATTCTCCGAACTGCTCAAAATTTCCACTACCGGTTCTCCAGAACCTGTCAGAACCTGCTGGATTTCACCCCTGAGGTGATCACTCCTCAATTCTGCACCATTAAAGAAACAGTGTGGTGGAGTTAACTGCCCGCAAGGACTGCTAGAATTGCCTTCAGTAACTGATGCAGCCACATGGTATTATACTTTATGACCTCTATGCACAGTGAGATAAATTCCAGTGCCAATTACTGTTGTTAATACCTGTAGCAAATAGGAGATTTAGCCGTTTCTCTGGAGAGGTAATGACACTTAATTAATTAATTACATTTAGAGTTGCCCAAGTCCATAAAATCAGGGACAGTTAATATTTCCCAATGAAGAGCTACTTTGGTGTAGGTGTTAAAATGCAGGATTAGAAACTAGGAAACCATAAATTCTAGGGTGATCTGGGGGCAGTCATTATTTCTCAGCTCACCTCACTTCACCTGGTTGCTGTAGAGAAAATAGGAGGCAGAAGCATTATTTACACTAAATCATTTTGTGCCCAATAAAGGTGGGATATAAATCAAATGATAATAATAATAAATATATAAATAAATAATATAATATATAAATATTATAATATATAAATAAATAATATAAATAATAAATAAATAAATAAATAATATAAAAAATAAAAAAATAAAAAAATAAATAATCTCCATGCATAAAGAAAACTAGCATGTCAGGGGGGGAAATCCAGTTTAGTGCTTATATTTGAAATTTCTTCATTAACGAACACTAAATTAAATGCTCTTTCTGTAGCAGCTAGAAACAGAGCAGCTAGATTGTAATATTATCACTTTATCCTCTTGCGTCTTCTTTATAATCTGGGTATTGGTTTCATCTAGACACAGACAGGGTAAAGTTGGCTGCAGCCCACAGCTTTCTGTAATCATTGAAATGACTGTATCAAGTTCATATGATAGTACCTATATTATTACTACAAATTATTTTAATGTTGGTCCCAGGGGGGAAAAACATTGCATGGGAAAACAGCACACAGGTTAAAATGATATAGGATGATGGACAAAGAATCTCTTCTATTTGGCCATAAAAGAAAGCATGACTTTTAATTAATGAGTAACAGGGGAGAAGTATCTGTAGGCATTCGGTCTATGTTTCTTGGAAGAGTTTAAGGTATGTCCTGACAAGATTTTTACTGTGCAATTGTCCAGTCTCACTCAAAGAATTTTATGAGAAGGTCAAGTTGTTGTCGTCTCCCATCTGTAATCCTCCTGGGTTTTCCCATCATTCCATTTGCTTTTCTGTTTTCTTACCATAATAAGGAAAGATGGAAAAGCATCTGAGCTGCACTATGTCCTTTGATTGACAGGGATGGGAACTCTCTGTCTGAAACCACTCTAGATCTATTCTCCAGATATCAAAGCGCTTATTTAAAAATCACCTTGCTTAACCCATCTCCCTCCTCTACTTCCTTGCTGGCCTCCCTTCCTTTGTCTTCAGTCTCATTCATGTTTCTCTTTAAGAGAGGCTCAATCTGTATCTTCAGTTGACCTCCATGGTATAACCATGGTATAATCAAAGACAAATTCCTTGTGTGTCCAATCACACTTGGCCAAGAATTCTATTCTGTTCTGTTCGTGATGGAATAGGCTAGTGATCCACATGACGGGCCCCTGGGGGGGGGAAGCAATGTCATCACAGGGGATCCTCAAAGACTTGAAGAAATGTTATGATATAAATCTTGAGTTAAGTCTTGGTAGTCCATGGCCACAAAAGGTATTTAAAATGGTGAAAAAAAGATTGAGAATTGCTGGAATGGGCTATTTCCAAAAAGACACTTTTTAATGTGTTACTTTCTAAAAGGAGTATTTTCCTTCTAATAACTTTTTTTTTTAAATGTTGTAGATGCTTTATTTGGAATGGATGTCTGTAGAGATTCTCAGTCATCTAGGTCATGGTTCTCCTAAAGGTGCTTTTTTCAAGAGGCCACTGGACTTTCTGGTTTTTCTTGGAAGACGTTTGGCTTCTCATCCAAGAAGCTGAGAGTTGAAGAAGCTTCTTGGATGAGAAGTGAAACGTCTTCCAAGAAAAACCAGAAAGTCCAGTGGCTTCTTGAAAAAAGCACCTTTGGGATATTTGGAATGGATGTTTTATGTTTGTTTCTTTCTGCATTTCCTACAACAAATGGGGCTTATTCCCCAATTCTTGTCCAGATGTAATCACTCCTCTGAGTTTAAGATCTAAAGTTCTTTAAAGGTTCTACTGGCCTTGGACCTGATCCTCAGCCCCCACCCCATGGTGAACAACTGGATGAAACTGTTTTCTTCACTCACACTATGCCTGGGTTCACGCAACATGTTAAATATTAAATGTAGGTTTAACAACACATCACTACTAAGCAACCATATTATAGCTTAATATGGTAGTTTGATTCACAGAACATACTAAGACAAATCCTAGGTGCTTGCCATTTGTTGAACTATCATTTCAAACAATCGTTTGAAAATGCAAAGAAACTGCAAAATCTAGTAATAAACGTCACGGAGTTCAAAATGAGACTAAGATTAAAGAAGATCTTAACTAATGACAAGAGCAGGCATAACAATAAGTCTTAGAACTGACAATGAAGTAACTTTTTTTGAGAGAGAATTTTTTTTTATTTTTAAACCAAACGTACATAAAACCATCTTCAATTGCAAACAGCGTGTCGGTTGGTTACAATTCTTTTTCACATCATTCACCAAATTCATAGCTTACAATTTACAGTTTACCTAGATTCTCATATCATCAACCTAATATATATCTATATATTGTTATCCTCATTAATCATTTATTTGAATATGACTATTTCTTCCCTCGTTATCATTCAAAGTATTCTAAAATTTGAGTTAATTTTTATTATAACATTTATTTCAATCTCCTGAATCTATCCAATAATCATACATCTATATGTTATATTTCACATAGTTCTTCAATTCTTATATTGTAAAAATCTCTACCATATTTCATTTCCATATTTTTTTATCTAACCATTGATAAAATAGGTCCCATATCTTCTTGTTCTCTAATTTCAAATGTCAATTTGCTCATTTCAGCACATTCCATTATTTTCTTAATAACTTCGTCCTGCGTTGGCATTTTCTCATTTTTCCAATTTTTAGCAAACACAATCCTAGCTGCTGTTAATACATTCACAATTAAATATCTCAATTCTTTATTATATATTTCAGGTATAATCCCCAATAAAAAAAATCTCTGATTTAAAATCTATGTGGTTTTTTTTTTTTTTTTGTCATTTTTTCCAACCATGTGTGCATTTTAGTCCAGTATCTTTTGGCTTCTGACAATGAAGTTATTAAAGTGGTGAACAGCTTCACCTTTTGGGATCAATCATGAACAGAAGGGCAAGCTGTCAAGAAAAATGCCACAGACTAGCATTTGGTAGAGCAACCACAAAGGTTTTAAGAAACATATTCAAACGTGATGAATATATCTCTTACCAACAAATATCAGAATAATGCAAGCCACAATATTTTCTATGACACTTTATGAAAGTGAAATCTAAACTTTAAAAAAAGCACAAAAGGAACAGCACTGATACTTTTGAACTTTGTTGTTGGAGAAGACTTCTGAGAATACTGTGGACATCCAAGAAAACAAATATATAGCTTATTGGGTTTTCAGGGTTTTCACACAAGGCACAAATTATTCAACTTCAGACACATTATGCGAAGACCTGGCTCTCTGGAGAAGACCTTAATGTTGGGAAAGGGGGAAGGAAAGAGAAGACAACCAGCAGCAAGATGAATGGACTCAGTTGAAGGGGCAATGGACACATGGTTGGAAGATTTGAAAGGTTAAGGAGAAAATATAGTTGCTAACGGTGGCCACCGACTTGACGGCACATAATCAATCATACATTCTTTATACAGGTGAATCCTTGACTTACACCAGTTCATTTAGTGACCATATAAAGTCACAATGGCCCTGTGTGATCAACGTTTGCGACCCTCCGACAAGCAAAGTCAATGGGGAAGACAGATTCACTTAGCAACAGTGTCACTAACTTAACAACTGCAGTGGTTCACTTAACAACCGTGGCAAAATGGGGCAAAACTCATTTAAACAAACATCTCACTTAGCAACAGAAGCGTTGGGGTCAATTGTGGTCATAAGTGGAGGACCACCTGTACTTTTAATGCAGTTTCTCTCAACCTTTTAAGATGTAGTAGACTTCAACTCCATGCTGGCTGGGAGTTGAAGTCTACACATCTTAAAAGTTGCCAAAGTTGAGAAACGCTGCTTTAATGCACATGGCTGCCAGGCATTTTGACACAGAAATGAGTTACATAACTAAATCGAGCAAGAATGAAGCAATCTCTCTTACGCACTCCCCCTCCCCCTCCCCCTCTGCCACTCGGCTTGAATTCCCATCCTCCTGGGAAACTACGGACTTCCAGGGTCCCGACCACTCAGGGCTCATCCTAGCCGCGGCTGCAAAACAGGAAGAAAACTCCCTTTGCTCTGCATCGCGCCCTTCAGAGCATTCACTTTTGGGGCAAAGGGGTTTTTCTCCCTGCTTTGCAGCCATGGCTAAATCAAACCTGAGTGGTCGGGGGACCATGGAAGTCCGTAGTTTCCCAAGAGGATCCCAAAAGGTGCTTTTTTTTCAAGAGGCAACTGGACTTTTTGGTTTTTCCTTGAAGACGTTTTGCTTCTCATCCAAGAAGCTCAAGATTTGGATGAGAAGCGAAACGTCTTCAAAGAAAAACCGGAAAGTCCAGTTGCCTCTTGCAAAAAACAAAAACAAAACACCTTTGGGACAATAAAATAGAATAACAGAGTTGGAAGGGACCTTAGAGGTTTTCTAGTCCAACCCCCTGCTTAGGCAGGAAACCCTACATCACTTCAGACAAATGGTTATCCAACATCTCCTTAAAATCTTCCAGTGTTGGAGCATTCACAACTTCTGGAGGCAAGTTGTTCCACTGATTAATTGTTCTCACTGTCAGGAAATTTCTCCTTAGTTCTAAGTTGCTTCTCTCCTTGATTAATTTCCACCCATTGCTTCTTCTCCTGCCCTCAGGTGCTTTGGAGAATAGCTTGACTCCCTCTTCTTTGTGGCAACCCCTGAGATACTGGAACACTGCTATCATGTCTCCCCTAGTCCTTCTTTTCATTAAACTAGACATACCCAGTTCCAGCAACTGTTCTTCATATGTTTTAGCCCAGGGGTGAAATCCATCAGGTTCTGACAGGTTCTGGAGAACCGGTAGTGGAAATTTTAAGCAGTTCGGAGAATCGGCAAATACCCCCTCTGGCTGGCCCTGAGTGGGGTGCGAATGGAGATTTTGCAATATCCTTCCCCCAGGAGTGGGGAGGGAATGAGGATTTTGCAGTATCCTTCCCCTGGAGTGGGGTGGGAATGGGGATTTTGCAGTATCCTTCTCCCTGGAGTGGGGTGGGAACGGAGATTTTGCAATATCGTTCCCCCTGGAGTGGGGTGGGAATGGAGATTTTGCAGTATCCTTCCCCTGCCACGCCCACCAAGCCACGCCCACAGAACAGGTAGTAAAAAAAAATTGGATTTCCCCACTGTTTTACCCTCCAGTCCCCTAATCATCTTCGTTGCTCAACCTGGATGATTGAGACTCTCCATAGACATTCCCAAGAGGACAGGACTTCAAACTTGGGGGTGGTGGGGCGGGCGGAGTGCGCAAATGGGGAGATCGCTGGGCCTGGTGACTCAGCAGACTGATAGCATTGTGATTAACACCAGCTGCCTGCAATTACTGTAAGTTCGAATCTCTCCAGGCTCAAGGTTGACTCAGCCTTCCATCCTTTCTAAGGTGGGTAAATTGAGGACCCAGTTTGTGGGGGCAATAAGCTGACTTTGTATAAAGTATACAAAAGTATGAAGGCTGTTGCTTAACACACTGTAAGCCGCCCTGAGTCTCTGGAGAAGGGCGGCATATAAATCAAATTAAAAAAAAAAAATCTTGGCTGGATGAAATACCTGCCTAACCATTGCGGACCCGGGATAAACTGCGAAAGCGGCCGCTCGGAGAAGGTTGTGCGAAACGTCACGCGCAGCCAGGACCCCCCACCCCCACCGCCTCCACACACACCCCACCAACCGCGCCCCTTCCCGGAGTGACAGCCACGCGCAACTCGCGCGCCCCGCCGGGTTGGAAGAAAGTCCTTTTCCGCGCAAAAGCGCCTTCCCTCCGAACCGCACCTCTCTCCCTTCTCCCCGCTGGACCAATGGGGAGGCGGGTGTGGGAGGAGCCCGGCGAGCCTCCCGGGCGGAGAAACTGGAAGGAGCGAAGTTGCAAACGCTCCGAAGAGAAGAGCGAGTAACGCGCCGCGCGCGGAGGAAGTAAGCGCGCGATTGGAGCGCGAAGACGAAGGGCTGAGTTGGGGGCATCCTCCGCATCCCCTCCCCGCCCCACGAGTGATCTCCTCTGGGTCTCCCCCCTCCGGTTCGTTTCCCAGCTCTTCTCCTATGGGGAGTCTCGAATGAGATGTATCGCTCTGGCTTCTGCTGCCAACGCCGCCACCGCGCTGTGATCGGACCGCCGGAGAGGACGGAGAGGAGCGTGGCGGAGTCGCCGTCGCTTTTCGAAAAAGCGGGAAAAGCGCCTTTCGAAACCCCGCGGGCGATCGGGTCCCACGAAACTTTCGGATCGGGGGTGGCTTTCGCGAAGCCCTGGGAAGAAAGACATCTCGGCGACGCTGGTCTGCTCGTAAGATAAGAGGTCCTCGCTCCTGAATCTGAAAAAGGAAGGGAAAACCAAAAAAAAAAAAAAAGCTAGTTTTTCCACAGAAGACGGGTGGGAAGCCCTCCTGTGACAAAAAAAAAAAGAGGTCCTTTTTAAAAAAAAAAAAACCGAAGAGGAGAAAGTTCAAACGACCCCAAGAATCAGGCAGGAAACCCCACCCGCAAGTCTCTTGATCTCATTCTGACCTGCAGAATTATTTTGGAGGAATTGGGGCTACTGTCTTCTCCCCACCGTCCTGAAAGAAGAAGAACTCCCCAACTCTTTTTCCATCTCTTCTCTTCTCCCTCTGAAATGCAGGTTTTTCTCTTTCCCTTATGTTTGCCGCCTTCTTGTTTCCCTTCCTCTCTGAACTGAACTTTAGCACCCTTAGCCCTTGTAGTATATCCAAGTCTCCTCCACCCTTTCTTGCTGGGTCTCCTCGGGGGTTTTTTTGCCATGGCGTTGAACCCCACCATGCTCCCTGCTGCTACCAACAGCTCCTCCAATGGGACAGGTGGCATGCCGGAGAACAGCAAAGCCCTGACCATCCCCATGGTCATGTTCATTTTCGGAGTGGTGGGGAACCTCATAGCCATCGTGGTTCTTTGCAAGTCCAGGAAGGAGCAGAAGGAGACCACTTTCTACACGCTGGTCTGTGGATTGGCTGTCACCGACCTCTTGGGGACTTGCCTGGTCAGTCCGGTGACTATTGCTACGTATCTGAAACAGGAATGGCCTGGTGGCCAACCCCTGTGTGAATACAGCAGCTTCATCCTCCTCTTCTTTGGCCTGTCCGGACTCAGCATCATTTGCGCCATGTCCATAGAGCGGTACCTGGCCATCAACCATGCCTACTTCTACAACCATTACGTGGATAAGAAACTGGCGGCACTCACTCTTTTTGCAATCTACGTTTCCAATGTCCTCTTCTGTGCCATGCCAAACATGGGTTTGGGGAAGACAACGCTCCAGTACCCGAACACCTGGTGCTTCATAGACTGGCAGACCAACATATCCAGCCATGCTGCTTTCTCGTACATGTATGCCGGTTTCAGCTCCTTCCTCATTATGGTCACGGTGGTCTCCAACATCTTGGTGTGCATGGCCCTGATCCGCATGCACAGGCAATTTATGCGTCGCACTTCCCTGGGGACAGACCACGCCACGAACCGCCTGTCAGACTTTCGCCGGCGCAGGAGCTTCCGGCGCATGGCCGGCGCAGAAATCCAGATGGTCATCTTGCTCATTGCCACTTCCTTGGTCGTAGTGATTTGTTCCATTCCTCTAGTGGTGAGTAATTTGCTTATCCTTTTTCTTTCCAATATTATCGTTAATTTCCTTGAGGGGAACATTGTGCTGCAACATGAAGTTCCCTCCATTGTAGTTGTCACAACAAGTGATCTAAAAATTTTTTAACCCAGCAAAAGCAAGGAGCCTATTCTACTTTAGTTCTTTTTCTTGACTTGATGCTAATATTTAACACAAAACACTAAGAAAGACTTTTGACCTGCTCTTTAGCTGTTTACCTATTCATAGGGATGAGAAGATCCCCAAAACACCTTCATTATTGCCAATCCTTTAAAGAAATTCCTTGTGGACAATTTTAGCCTCATGCAGGAAAACGGTTTATGCCATATACAAGCAATAGACACACAGAATAATTGTGGCACAGTTGACGTTAAAATCGTATACCTTCACTTTCTTCAAAAGTATCATGGTGCTTTCAGGGAGTTATTTTTCAGATGCATAACTTTGCAGCTTTATATTCAATTTTTTTCCCCCTATTTCATTGGGTGGTTGGATAGACTGAACGATTAAACAAACAAGTTGCTTTCATGGGATGTTGTAGAATTACAGATTAAGGTGTGGCTTAAAGTAGAGCATATACTGAAATTGCAGAACATTTCAGTCAAAGGTTATGGAATTGCTTGCAGTTCAGTGTTCATAGCATTAGCATAAGGTTCCCAGATACACTTCAGCAAACAAATGTTAAAGTATCTTCAGTTATTAGAGATAGGCTAAAAGATTGAACAGTCTGATAAAGACTGGTTCCCAAATTGCTTTTTTCCCTTAACTTTAAAAATAAATAAAGTTAGCAGTATTCTTTGTCAAGTAAAGCAAGGGTTTTTTTTCCTATGGCAATGATAGCACTGTGACAGTTGCATGCAGTTATTTATTGTTGCGTGGACAACTTTGATAACTGTTTTGTGCCTGGCTGTAGGCGTTCTCTTTTTCCCAGTTGACTCCAAGGAAGGGAGAAGGAGTAACAACAGTTGGGGGTTTAGCTAAGACTTGCCCCCTCTTGTAAACTTTCAATAAAATGCAGCAAGCTTCTTTTCCTTGGCAGGGATATATTAAACAACTGACAAGGCATGCTTGCTATTATCCCCCCTTTTCATTCTGTAAGCTAAGTGGTCCTTTGGAGAGAAGCATGGAGAATACGGTTGGGTGTTGCAGAGTGGGCTTCTTGTAGGCAACAGACAATCTAAAATTGTTCCCTAACAAGTAGGTAGTAAAAGCAGAGAAACCCATATCCAAGAGAGACTGGGCAAACCACAAGCTTGAGTTATTCAACTAAATGCTATAATTTTACTAGTTTGGCCAGTTTTGCTACATAACTAAAATAATCCAGGTATGAATACCTGGTCTGTGATACCAGTGCATTTTAAAAGTAGTCCAGGTCATGTTCTTCAGTGTGTAACTGTACACTTTTCCATTGGTGTTCCTTAACTGAGACTACAACATTTTGCTCCATGATCTTTGACTTAGTACCACAATGAGTCCTGTTTTTAAGTGGTGAAGGTAAACATAAAGGGGTGGTTGGTAATTTCCTCACAAGAGATCTGGTAGCAAGTTAAGGATAATTGTTTTCTTGTAGTGCTTGTTATCTTCTCACATGGAAATGGCCCAGATTGGGGGGGGGGATATGAAAAACAAGTCCCCTACCATTCAGAATTATCTTGCACAAGGAGAGTTCATATGTAGTAGTCTGGTAACGAAAAGAGGAAATTGTGCTTAATGAAGTGTGTGCTTCTGGAGGGGAAATACTGTAGCTAAAATTGGGCTTACTTCCTCCTTTCACACAAGTGTTTTGTTTTTTTTTTGGTACCAATAATGTAATAATAACTCAGTCCCTCTGATATTGTTGCAATATGTACAAATATTGAGTTACCTGTTTCTTCCAACTATGCATTCTAAATATCAGTTCCTACTTTGTAAAAGCTAAATGATGGTGAATGGGCAATAGTGGAACCTCCCACACATTTTGACACGGTAGCTATTTTTGGATAAACTGCTTATAAAAGCTTTCTGGATGTAGTAAAATTAGAACTGAGCTAGACTACTTGTTTCTGTTTCAACTGTTTGCTTACTTTAGGAAAGGACTTAAATTTTCAGGACTTTTAAACATGGAGAAGCAGTTATATTGTCACATCTATTTGCAGCGTAAAGTGGTCAAGTCTACTTATTCCTCAGAAAGGGTAAACACAAGATATCCCTTGAGTTGTGTTCCAACTTTGGGTGACTATATGGGAACATTCATGCAACTTTTGTTCTTTCTCTTTTTCTTTCGTAATTTATATGGCCGCCGAACACACCCTTGCAATTATGGCTTGTGATTTCTTGCATTTGGGGATTTCGTTTTCTAAGCTAGTCTGCAGCCCTGGTGGTCTCTCATCCAATTACTGATTAGATCTTTATCTGCTTCGTTTTTTACAAGTTCAGAGAAGATGCTTTTTGCTACTTCCTGCTGTGACACACTCCTGGGGTGGGATCTTTTCAGATGGTGGCTAAGTAGTCCTTAAAGCATGATCATAAACTCATTTGCTAGTTAGCTTGGGGCAAGTGCCCATGGCTTCTGCTTTCCATAATAGATACCTCTAGAAGACTGGACTCATTCCTCTAAATTTTTCAACCAGGCGAAAAATGAGACAAGAGATAGTTTCTGTTTCATGCCTTTCACATATTCTACAAATGAGGAGAGTCATTTCTCACAAACCTGTTCAGGATTTCATAGAATGCTGGATAGACGCTTCGGAGATTACCACAAAGGCAAACCAACATTTGTGAATCCTCTTAACTTTCAAGATATTGTGGTTAAGACACCCAATTGGTGGCTAAGTGCCTCATAACTCTATTCACGGATACAACTAAAGTAGAAATCTCTCTAGCTAAAGAAGATGATAATGGATAAGACGACACTTGTAAGTTAGTGGTGTTTCATAATGCAGGAGATTTAAAAATACTTTAAATTAAATACAGTAAATGCTATGGGAACAGAAAGCTGGACTGGATGGATTTTTTATTTGTTCCAGTGGGGATCTTATTAAATCCATCTGAGGTTCAAACTGAAATAGAACATAAGAAATTATTGTCCAAATTGACTATTGGAAACAGTAGCTGGATGCCAAGTTGGGACAAATAGTCTACATACATGCTTGCATCCCATTGAATATAGTTAAGTTTTTTTTTTCAACATAAATATTTAGAGATGCTTACGTAATAACATGAGAATCAATTTATTGCTGATTATTTATTTTGAATTAAAAGTGTTGTATTGGGTATAATATTTATGTATCAAATGACATGTATCTACATGCTTTATCTTTACAGTGGCCCTGTGAAGAAGCTTAGAGTAGAAGAAAATGATTTGAACCACTCTGTTTATTACACAAATAAATGGCTATATCAGTATAACTCTGACTTCAGTAGCGTCTGTGGGTAGTATTTTTTTATATGAAGATACATGTAGGCTGGTTCTGATACTACAGAGCAGTACTTGGAGGTGTATATGAAATTTTGCAGAATTTTGTATTGAAGGAAATATGTTGCCTTCAAACACTTGACAAAAAAGTTTCAGTAAACAATATTTTGTTTAAAAAAAAAATAAAGGAACAGGAGGAGTGGAAAACAATGAATGTTATGTTCAGTGCCTTGCTATTAGAGAGGGTTAATTGACTATGAAAATAGTAAAATGATAAGTAAATTTAATTTGTAAAACCCTCTGGAACTCATCTTGGAAATTGGTATCCGTTCATTTCTTAATAATCTCAGCAATGAAATTAATCATATAGAAACAAACTATGTTGGGGAATTTGGAGAAAGTAAAAGGAGGAGGAAGCACATAGAAAAATAAAATGTGTTATTTATACTTGTGAATTAAAACTGTCAGAGATTCATTGTCAGGATCCTTGTATGAATCCAGCAGATATATTTCAGAGCTATATATAGGTTGTTTTCCCCTTGGCTTTATGCTCACAATAACTTTTTGAGGTTGACTCAATGAATTATCTTGTTGAACAGGAATTTGAACCCTGATTTTATCAGTACACACACTTTATTTTGGAATAACACATTGGGGAACTGCAGTGGTGCTCCATGGGACATTAAGTACAGCAGAACCTCATATTAGACCTAACCACCTGCTTCCTACTCATAGACTGGGATCGCTCAGTGACCTAGGCTAAACTAAAATAAATTGGAGAGTTTGTGATTCAATAGGTCATGCACCCAACCAGTGTCTTGAAATGTTATGAAAACCAGTGTCTTGAAATGTTATGAAAACCAGTGTCTTGAAATGTTATGTGAACCAGATAGACATGGTCTAAATAAACAATTTATTTTGTTAATATAAATTTAGTGTTCTGTTCATTGTTAACATTTAGAATTTGCTGTTGGGCTTATTGACTGCCAGCGCATATGTGTCAAATCAAATCAAGTTTATTATAGTCAAAGACCAGAGACCAGAACAAATAAAACACTCAAAGAATATTATTTGATTTGATTTGCATATGTGTCTTTGAAATTCCAGCTGACTTTCTCAAATACAGATGCTTACGGTATTTTCTGTAGTGAGACATGCTGGGAATCGATGCATGTCAGAAATTATGAACTTCACTCTGAAAGACATTTTACCCTTATTTTCAAATAAAAGTCAAATGAAAGATCTGATATTTCATTATAGTGAGGATTATAGAAATTGGAGTCGTAAATTGAGGAGTACCTGTCCTAAACAGGCACTAAGATCTCCTGGGCAAAGGTTACTTTGTAAATTGTCTTCCTGATTAATATTAACTAACCGCCTATATAAAGCCGTGTATTGGAATGCGATAGAGGAGAATTTTATGAGGGTATGTAAAGATTTTGTGAATAGCTCCTCCTTTGTTTGCTGTAGAAGGCAACTGCTTTTTTTTTTTTTAAGAGCATTTTATGGTAAGACATGTTTTAGACGTGCACTTAGGAGGGAAAAATACTTTTTCCTGGATATCAGCTCATCCGAGGTTGGAGGTTGACTCATGATATGGCCTGTTTCATAGTGCTATTAGTAAGACTTCAGAATATGTATTGGGACCTAGATATAGGAGAATTTGATCAGTGGTCTTGCAGTTAGCACAAAGTTTTTTTTCTCAGTGTACTTGTGCAGACATATGCAAGACCACCATCATGTTTGAAAGGAATCTCAGGGCCTGTTTCACACCCAATTCGGGAGCTCAGGCAATTCAGATGGGGGGGGGGGAGAATGATATTTGAGGAAAGGATCATCCTCCCCAGGCTGCATTTCAATAAAAATGGTTCCTGTCTTATTTACTGAGTAATCAGTAATTGAATCAAGTTCATCCAGCACTGACATTCTTCTCTTTCCTGAAACCGAGAAGAACTGATTTTGCATGAATTCAGAAGCTGGTGGTTAAGCTGTCATGTTAGGGATTAGATCCTGATTGTCGAAAGCAGGCAGCAGATAACTTTAGAATAGAGGATAGTTTTGTCATCCTTGGACTAGATAAAAAAAAAAATGGGGAACTTTGGTTGAAATCATCTGAGAACTTTAATAACTGGGGCAAAGCTAATCTGCTAAAGCAGGCTGAGATCTTAATTCCATATTTGGCGGGAAAATCCTTATGGTGGCTCTCAGAGATTCTGCTAAATTGCAATGTTATATGAAATATAAGAAGAAAAATATTAAATATGTAGCAGATACGGATTGTACTTAATGTATTTTTATTGAATTAAACTCAAATCTGGGTTCTGATCTAGTCTGCCCATGTCTTCATTCCATCTCACCTATTTGCAGGATTACAGCATTGAAAGGCTCAATCTTTTTGGATTGAATTAGGTGTAGCTTGCAAAACACTTGCATAAATCTTCTATTCAGGCTCCCTCAGGCAAAAGCAGAATCTAGGCCAAAGTTAAACGGGCCCACAATAACTGCAGATGTATATTGTAAAATGATGAAGAAGAAAGAAGTTTTTAAACCCGCTACTATCCAAACTATTATTACTTCAATTTAGGGTTTCTTGCCTAAGGGGGTTGGACTAGAAGACCTCCAAGGTCCCTTCCAACTCTGTTTTCTATTCTATTCTATTCTATTCTATTCTATTCTATTCTATTCTATTCTATTCTATTCTATTCTATTCTATTCTATTCTTGCATCAAATGTGAAGGATTATGAAAGGCCTCAGAGAAGAGAAACCTGGCTAAGAGAGACATAATACAGGTAGTCCCTTCACTTATGACCATAATTGGAACTGAGACAGTTATTAAGTGAGTCACATCTGATTTTACCACCTTTTTCAGGAATCACATGGTTATTAAGTGAATCCAGATTCCCCATTGACTTTGCTTGTCGGAAGCTGGCTGGAAAGGTCTCGAATGGCGGCCCCACAACTGTTTTAAATACATGCCAGTTGCCAAGCACTAAAATTTTGATCATGTGACTGCAGGATGCTTTGACAGTTCTAACTATAAGAACTGGTCATAAGTCATTTATTTCAGCACCATTTTAACTTCAAGCAGTCGCTAAATGAATGGTCATAAGTTGAGGACTATATGTGGATTCCTTTTTTAAAAAAGGTTCCACATGAAATATTTGCATTAATATAAGTTACTATAAAGTGTAAGATCCAAAAATCAATGTGAGAAGACTAAGTAACATGTTTTTTTTCTTTGGCAACAGTTTTCTTTAAATTTTAAATTTTTGGGAAATAAACGATAGTTGCTTTTAGGGGCCGAGCTTGTGGCAATTCCAAAATGGATGAAACCCAGAAATATGTTTTAAGAATCTAGCATTCTAATAATACTTTTGAACAGTAGGATCATTTGAAAAATGATGCCTGTTTTTAAAACTCATCATAGGAATTATATATATCCATCCCCCTTCCTACCCAAGGCTGAAACTAGTATTACATTTGATTAAAGACTGTCTCAAATAGAGTTTGACTCCTACTCATCATATTGTTGCCAGGCAGTGGAGAAATAGTGGTATTTTTTTTTCTTTGCTTTGTTTGTTTGACTTCTTATCTTGTCTTGGAATTTCTTGGGTCTCTCCCATTTAAAGTACTAATCAGATCTGATCTCACTTAGCTTTTGGGGGAGCTTTCTGGAAAAAGTCTAACAATTCGTTCCTGTATTATTGCCAAGAAAAATACATGAAGTCACCAAGCATTTAGCTTGGTTTGGAGGAAGCTATACTGCAATCTCTGTTAGATGCTATCGAATTCATATTCTTGCTTCAGGCTGCTATTTATGCAGTTCTTCTAGGTGAGTGGATGGATGTATTGTACTGATTAAGTTGCAATTGGATTAATCAAACTTGATAGAAAAGAAGGAATTGAGTAGAACTTTGCTTTCTGATATGGAGATTTGTTTCCCTGAACCCATTTCCCAAACTGGAATTGGGAAGGATGTTTTGGCTTAATACTGGCTCAGCTTTCTGATAAAAAGAGAAACTTTTGAGTTAGGCATCTTAGTGATTGGAATTTCTCTCTAGCTGGCTTCTATTGTGATCCATTAAACCAGTGGTTTTTAAACTTGGCAACTTTAAGATGTGTGGACCTCAATCATGCTGACTGGGGAATTCTGGGAATTGAAGTCCACACAGCTTAATGTTGCCAAAATTGAGAAACATTGAGGGAAACCATTACAACGCAAGGGGAATTCAGTCAACAGCTGGATCCACATTGCTAGAAGACCTGTTCATCAGAAGGCTTTTAAATGTAATGTACTCATTGTTTGTGTACAAGTGGGATTTAAACCCACTTTCAATGGGTTCAATGATTCAATGAAAGTGGGATTTAAACCCACTTTCAATGGGTTCAATGAATCAATTTCCCTGGAGTGGCCTTATGAAATGAGGCAGAAATTACTACCGTATTTTTTGGAGTATAAGATGCACCAGAGTATAAGATGCACCTTAGTTTTTGGGGAGGAAAATAAGAAAAAAGCTGATTGGTGGGTGGATTGGCCTCCCGGAATACCCCCTATCAGCTGTTCCCAGAGGTGAATTTTAGCAACAGGGTTCTTGGTTGTGAGCTCTGTGCCTTGCTTTTTTTTTTGCTTTTTGTTCTGCCTCTGAAAGCCTCCGAAACAGGGCTTCAGAAAAAAAGCCTCTGAAGCTCTGTTTGGGGGCTTCTTTTCTGAAGCTCTGTTTGGGGGCTTCTTTTCTGAAGCTTCTTTTCTGATGCTTTTTTCAGCCTCCGAAACCTCTGTTTGAGAAGCTGGGCAGGGCTACATTCGGAGTATAAGATGATTTTCACGCTCTTTTTGTGGGGAAAAAGGTATGTATTATACTCCGAAAAATACAGTATATCAGACAATTTCCTTAGTGTAGAAAGGAGAAGAGGAAGCTACCCATAACGTAAGAAATTCAGATCACCTCTTCCGGCCACAGTATCATCTTCAGAAATAGTGACAGTTGCTTAAGCATGGATCTGAAAGAAACCAAGGACACTTTCTTACATTTAGCCCTGTATAAATGTAAAGAAAAGTCCAGAATCCTTTGTTTGGGATCATTTGTGCTGGCAGTCTTGCTTTTCCCCATATTATTTTATCTTGAGACTTGTCTGTTAATTGTTAGACAATACAGTATTTATCACTCATTTAGATACGATTATGAACTGTTATATACCAAGGCGTTATTATTTTTCCATTTAACTCAGGGAAATAACAGGGAAATGACTTTTTCACATGTTTTTGCACATTTCCTGTTAATTATCAAATTATTTATCTATTAGAGGCCAGGCAGGTTGATAATCACTCTGAAGAATACAGCTTGTGGGCTTACATAGGACAACTGCAGAACATTTTATAATTCCCAAATTGGTTTGGTTTCCGCTTCCATGATTCCTACCTAGTATAGGCATAATTTTCAGACAGCTTGAACCATGGCAGTTCCACAACATCCCTCAAGATAGGCGGAATCTTCCATAAGGTGAAAAAGGGGCATTTCTACTGGTTCTTCTCACACTACTTTAGCCTTGATCAAATTAGTCTTCCATAGAGAAACATTAGATTTCGCCAAACGTTGAAGCCTCATCTTTGATGAAACCCTAAAGAAAAAATAGCCAAGGAACCATATAACTCTAAGATAAAACATGTTGTCAGGAGGGAGAGAGGAATTTGGTTAATCATCATTTTAATTTCTTTTATTTATCAATGTAGCAACTAGACAGTGCAAATACTCCATTGGATTGGATTGATTTTCAGAATTGGCTCTACCTTCAATTCCTGTTTGTTAGGAATTAAAGGTACTACTGTAGTCTTTGGCAAGCCTCTTCATAGTTCTTCCATTTTCCCCACTGAAGATGTTAATTGCAAAGAAGTGTAGGCGAAGAATTATTACTTCCCCAGGTCATTGTTTTTGAAATGTCTACCTCTACGGAACATTTCTTGTAGCAACTGGTCTACTGAAGAAGAATTGAGCTTTTGCTGTGAAATTTCTGTGAGAGGTTAAAGGGCCATATTCTAAGGTACAGAGAGGGGCTTTAGGGTACATATTCAGCATTTTTTAAATAATTTAAATGTATTTGACAAATAGTCACAGCAAAAGCTCTGATCTGCTTTAGGGTTGTAATGCAGAGATTCTCCTTCTGTGGATATGACTTGGCTTAGAAATCTAGATCCTTACAACTTCATTCCATTTGTTTTAATACAGTGTTTTTTAACCTTGGCATCTTTAAGAGAGGTGTACTTCAATTCAGAGGTCGATTTCAGCAGGTTCTGACCAGTTCTGGAGAACCAGTAGTGGAAATTTTGAGTAGTTTGGAGAACTGGTAAATACCACCTCTGACTGGCCCCGCCCACATCTATTCACTGCCTCCCGAGTCCCAGGTGATTGGGAGGAAATGGTGATTTTGCAGTAACCTTCCGCTGGATTGGAGAGGGAATGGAGATTTTACAGTATTCTTCCCCTGCCACGCCCACCTACCCCTGCGATGCCCACCAAGCCACGTCCATAGAACCGGTAGTAAAAAAATTTGAATCCCATCACTGCTTCAACTCCCAGAATCCCTCAGCCACTGGCTGAGGGATTCTGCACCTCTCTTAAAGTGCACCTCTCTTAAAGTTGCCAAGGTTGAGAAACACTAGTTTATTGAAACATTTTTGAATTGCAAGCAAGAAATTTCAAATTCTATTTGGTCTTATATCAGAGGCTATGTTTTACAGTTCTTTTTCTATTCAGTTATCCCAGTTCCCAATATCACACTTGCTGTTCATGAAAAGAAAAAGAAAAAAAAATTTGAAGTAGAATTGAATTTATATAATATTATGTTTTCCCCTGCTTTTTAAAATATGTATATTACTGATAATATCAGAAATGATAGGAAATATTTTAAAAATTGTCTCACCATTACTAGTCTCACTGAGGTTTTTCTGGTAAAATTGTAAAAAATTTAGATATTCCCAGAACACTATTTTGAATTGTCTAAACTAAGCTATAGTAATATATTTATAAATGAATTAATAAAAGTTAATAAAAGAAATGTAGAAATATATATAGTAATATATTTATAAATGAATTAATAAAAGCTAATAACTACTTCAGTTAAATCCTATTGATATTTTGAATTAGATGAAAAATCTGTACATTTAATTAACACATTTTAATCCGTTGGCTGTTCAACTAAATTAATTTTATTTTTGTCACCACTTTTCTGCTATATAAAACCAAATGTTGGGTTTGCCCCAATGAGTCAGAACAAAATCTGATAATAATCAACTGTCTTTACCTTTTTCATGCTTTCTCAAATTAGAGAGCAGGAAATAGAAGAAACTACTAGAAATGTAGTTAGTATGCCATCTAGTGGTTATAAATCTGACCATTTATATTCCAGCCAATTAAATTTCTGGTCAGTTGGTTAGCCAAAATATAATTGGACTAAATCAACTCATGTACAAAATCTAAGAGTCATATTTAAAGAACAAGGACCTTTTAGCACATAAAGATTAACAAATGTACATTTCAGGAGGTATCAGTCGGTGGCATAATTCAATTATTGACATTCAAAGTTCTAAACTAGCACTCTAATATTTGCTTATCGTGAAAGGTGCAAACATGAAAATGAATGTGAAAAGCTTTTTGGAAGTCTTATTCTTTCAAAGTTGGTCTTGGATAGATAGAGATATATAGATATAGATATATATTCATAATTGCAATGTTTTACAGTTTAATAAACAAAACCATTGATTATTAGAAATTTTCTTTCTCATTTCTTGCTATGATTAGATACTAGTATTCACATATCCCTATAGGAATATAACTTACAGTTCTTTTGATTAGCATAGGCATCCATGATTTAATATGAAATCTTGCAGCCTTAGTTAAAACAAGTATAATGTACAGTACTTAAAACATTTTCTAATGCTTAAAAAAATTCACTAATATTGCCCTGCTTTTGTCCTGTAAGGAGGGTGCAGGTCAGGGGTGAAATTCATCAGGTTCTGACAGGTTCTGGAGAACCGGTAGCGGAAATTTTGAGTAGTTTGGAGAACCAGCAAATACCTCCTCTGGCTGGCCACAGACTGGGGTGGGAATGGAGATTTTGCAATATCCTTCCCCCAGGCGTCGGGAGGGAATGGGGACTTTGCAGTATCCTTCCCCTGGAATGGGGTGGGAATGGAGATTTTTTAGTATCCTTCCCCTGGAATGGGGTGGGAATGGAGATTTTTTAGTATCCTTCCCCTGGAATGGGGTGGGAATGGAGATTTTTTTAGTATCCTTCTCTTGCCACGCCCACCAAGCCACGCCCAAGCCACACCACGCCCAGAGACCCGGTAGTAAAAAAAAAATTGAATTCCACCACTGGTGCAGATGGATAATTGCAATTTGTTCAATGACTGGGAGGGAAGCTTGGAAGCCTTGTCTGTGCAGGATTGCTAGTCTAACTCCTCTGTCACACCAACAGAGTGGAAATTAGGCTTTTATTTTCAAGTCTCAATTCAACTTTCAAGTCTCAATTCAAGCAACTCTTCAGCTCTCAACCTTGAGGGGCAGAATGCATGGTTGCAGGGTCAGGAATATAAATAACCTTTTGCATGCTGTTTTACACCCAATAATATTTGAAGTAAATATAATATTTTAGGAAGTAAGTCTTTGATTTCCAGCATGGTAAAATGCAAAAAGGCAGAGAATGGGAGTAGAAATATCATCGTCATTTTTAACATGTTGTATCTATAGGCAGCTGTGACAGATATTGCTTCTTCGTGCAAGTTCACCCAGCAAGAGTTTAGATTTGAAACGGAGCTTAATCTGCAGTTTACACAGCAGTCGTATTGGATCAGAGGCTGCAGTTTTTGAATACTCCATCATTATTCAATTTTGTGAATTAGAAACTCAAACGGTTCTTGTTTTGAAAAAAATAAAAAAATAAAAAGAAGGGCATTTATGTAGCCTCTCCCACTTCTGGTATTTTTGATTTTGGGATTTCCCAGTGCTGAAAAAACCAATCTCTGAAACTGGTAGGAAAGAAATGGGGAAATTCCCTACTGGATCATCTCCTCTGCAGTCAGCAATTTTCCTCCAGCCTGGGAGATGGAAATGGCATATCCTATAGTCCTTACGTGCCCTTCAGAACTAAAGTCCATCTTATTTCCCAAATGTGCACACTTGGAATATGATGCAGAAGTTCTTTGAACCTTCCACACAGGACCTCTCTGCCATTCATTTAAGTCACCCAACTTTTTAAGGACTTCTGTAAAAGCATCACTAAATGTCTATGGAAATTCTCAGTCATCCAGATCATGGTTGTCCCAAAGGTGTTTTTTTTTCAAGAGGCAACTGGACTTTCTGGTTTTTTAGAATAGAATAGAATAGAATAGAATAGAATAGAATAGAATAGAATAGAATAGAATAGAATAGAATAGAATAGAATAGAATAGAATAACAGAGTTGGAAGGGACCTTGGAGGTCTTCTAGTCCAACCCCCTGCTTAGGCAGGAAACCCTACACCACTTCAGACAAGTGGTTATCCAACCTCTTCTTAAAAACTTCCAGTGTTGGAGCATTCACAAACTCTGGAGGCAAGTTGTTCCACTGATTAATTGTTCTAACTGTCAGGAAATTTCTCCTTAGTTCTAAGTTGCTTCTTTCCTTGATTAGTTTCCACCCATTGCTTCTTGTCCTACCTTCAGGTGCTTTGGAGAATAGCTTGACTCCCTCTTCTTTGTGGCGGCCCCTGTGATATTGGAACACTTTTTTCTTTGAAGATTTTTCTCATCCAAGAAGCTTCTTTGGGATGAAGCACCTTTGGGGTGACTTCTGCAAGAGTTTTGGGCTTGTGTGAAATCCAAAATTTCAAACATTTTTCGAAGTGTGCAGACCCCACTTCATATGCAGTTCAGTGATCAATACTTACAAGTTGTGTCGTGGTAACAAGCACATGCTACTTTTTAAAAAAATATAGAGGTGTCTGGAAATCTATTTCAGTTAGCAGGCTTGCAAATTAGGACTGGGCAAAGGATTTGAAAGAGCTGCTTTGCAAAACACAAGCACGTATACTAATCCGCTTTTCTTCTAATCATTAAAGCAGCTGTGTCTTTTGCAAGACTCAGGTATCGACTTCTAAGTCTGCTTCTAGCTGACTCCACATAGCTGTCTGTCAAAGCACACAGGAGAAATGCAACATATCAATGCCACGACAAATGGGCTTTGATGTTTTTCAGGATGTTTCTTTTGTCATTTTTAATTTAAGTTGTGGGTAGTATCTGATTTCTTTCTTCATGCAACTAAATTCAGCAGGAAATAGTGTTTCTGATATTTGGCAAATTGCTGTTAAATTTGAGTGGAAAGCATTGAGGATAACAAGAAAGAGTTTGGAGCTATTTTCAGCCTCCAGGTTGAAGGGTTAGCCTCTACATAAAAGCATCTAATATTTAAAAGATATCCCCCCACCCCCAAGAAGTTTCTTCAGAACTGAAGAAGCTTTTTGGATGAAAAGCAAAATGTCTTCAAACAAAAAACAAAGTCCAGTTGTCTTTTTTAAAAAAGCATCTTTGCAACAACCATTACCTGGATGACTGAGAATCTTCACAGACATCTAAAATTTAACATTTTTGCTGAAACAAGAACCAGTTTGGTCCAGTGGCTAAGGCACAGGCTAGAAATAGAAAGACTGTTAGTTCAAGTCCTGCCTTAGGCATGGATGAGTCATTCTCTCACAGGCCAACTCATCTCACAGAGTAATTGTTGTGAGGGAAATACCCTGTTTCCCTCAAAATAAGACATCCCTAATAATAAGTCCAATCGGGCTTTTGAGCACATGGCAATAAGGCCAAGCGCTTATTTCAGGGTTCAAAAAAATATAAGACAGGCTCTTATTTTGGGGAAAACAACTGTAGGAGAAGAAAACAGTATTAGATCTTAGCTGCTGTTGTTTATAAAAAATAATAAAGGCAGAATATAAATAAAATAAATAAACCAATCAACAAAGCCACCTATGGAAACCGTTACATGGGTGTCACTTCCTATGGACTGTTATCCCATGCATTTGTTGAAACTGTTTGTGGGATTACAGCCAGCATTTCTGTAATGTATTTTAGCAAAACTTGCCAAAGTGGCAGCAGAGACTGTCAAGGGCATAATTGAGTACTATGCATCATCATGTTCTTTCTTTATTTGGAAAAAAGAAGTTCATTCCAGGGAAGCTGCTTGTCAAGAAAATAACTTTTAACAAGCTACCACAGGCAGACTTTGGAAGGTATTAAAAAAGAAACAACTTTTTCTTGAACATTCAAGTCTTCCAGCAAAAGCTGTGTTCTAAACCTCAAAGAATCCACCGTTCTAGGCCTGTGCTTGAAAGCGAATTTGCCTGTGAGGTAGAAAAATGGCTCTAATTTTGTTTCCAAAGAAGTATTTACGGAGGCGGGGTGACAAGCGGGGTGGTGGGATTAGAGCTTTTAATATTGGCTGGATCTCTCAGAATGGCTCACAGGCACATTTTGGCATTCCTTACACACCCAACAACACTTAAAAGCAGATTTGGTTATCGAAGGAATTAAGAGTTCATTATTAAATGAAAAATGAAAACTCCAAAAAAAAAAATCAGAGCTTTAAATTCAGGATTCAGAATACTGTAGGGACAGCAAGTTTTTCAAAAAATAATTCACAAAAGGTTAATTGACCCTTGAGTTTTCTGGTAACTTAGATAAACTGGAAAAGGGGAAAGGTCTTTTATCTCTATTTGAAATCAAGTGGCTGGAAATTTTTTCCCATTCTGAAAATAGCTCCCATCTGACATTGCAGAATGCCATGTACTTCACCCATTCTCCCATCTCTCTTCCTGTTATAACAGTCAGATGCTAAGCCAATTCTTGGCCTTGAAAAATCAGCCTGGCCTTCAGTCATCAAATTATGAATGGAGTTTATTTACACATGTATTCCTTTCTTCTCTAGGTCCGGGTCTTTGTGAATCAACTGTACCGTCCAGATATAGTAAGAGACATCCAACAGAACCCAGATTTGCAAGCTATTCGTATAGCTTCGGTAAATCCCATCTTGGATCCTTGGGTCTACATTCTGCTGCGCAAGACAGTCTTGAGCAAAGCCATTGAGAAGGTCAAGTGTCTTTTCTGTCGCATTGGTGGGGCCCGGCGGCAGCACTCAGGTAACAACTGCAACTGGGCCAATGGTCACCGGACCTCCGTCACAGCAAGCCATTCACCCTCCTTCATCTCCCGAGAGTTGAGGGAGATTAGTAGCACTTCACAGACTCTGCTATACCCGCTGGAGCCAAGTGAAAGGACGGTCGGAGACCGAATGCTGTTACCAGGAACCAGCAGCTGTCTGGCTCAGTCAGACACTACATCTATAAGGACCTTAAGGAGTTCAAACACCTCAGAGTCCTCTCAGGGGCAAGAGTGTGAGAATACCTTTTTGGTGAGTGAACTAAAGCCTAGCGGTAGTAGAACTCCTAAAGGCAACTCCCTTCAAGTCACTTTTCCCAGCGAAACTCTGGACTTGTCAGAGAAGTGTATCTAAGCAGTAGAAAGAAGTTAAGAGACAATTTGGTCCTTAAGTCAAGCGGGTAGGAACTGACACAACAAACATATCAAATGCCCATCTTTCCCATCCATTCTGTTGACCTAAGGCGTACACCTGAAGCTTATCTGGATTTCCTTGTCCTAAGCTTGAGGGTGAAATAGCCATTTAGGGCAAGTTGGACTTGGAAATTTATTTGTTTTAATTTGTATACTGCCCTTCTCCAGCAGAAATGTGCACCAGGCAGGAATCCACGAGAGACGTTGAACTAGCCGCCATCTTGATTTGCACCTCCCTCAACATGGGTTCCAAGATGCAGCTGTTGGATCTTTCCTGTTATGTGATAAGCACAGGTTTCAGCAGGGCTTTATTACCGCTAGAGACTCATCCTCTGCCATCAAACCCTGCCAAAGCAACAAAGGAATGTAATGGTGTCTGAAGTACAGGCTGCTGCTTGTTGCCTTACCTTGCCCTGGGAGATAGGACTGTTTTCACAAAGTTTGTGTTGGAAAAAGTCACCAATCTTCTCCATCTGTACATGACTGAAGCATACTTATTTCGCTCCAAACTCCCCTCTTGGCTTCATAGTTGAGAGAGATTCATTACAAGATAGTTGCCAATGGAGGAACAAACTGGTCCAGTTGTTAAGGAATTGATAAATCTCTCTATTGTGTGAAAAAAAATGTGAATTTTTCTGGCTGAAATGTTGTGACTGACTGTATTTAAGGAATGTATATTCTTCTCTGTGAGAAGGTTAATTATTAATACAAAGTATAGAAAAAATAATATGGTCAGATCCTCCTTTCTTCTTAATGTATGTGGGTTAGATAAATTTTGCATTAGATTTTTCAAATTTGCAGACTCAAGAGGCCAGACTAGAGCTGATTGATAAGACAAGAGCTGAGGAATCTGGAATTACACAGGAAGACGTTTTGATGCCACTATAGGAATAATAAAAGCTTTTTGTTTTTAAAATGCTTCTCATATTTTCTTAAGTCTCTTTTTGAGTCGAGCTTGACTCTTTGTGACTTCATGGACAGAGCTATGGAATTGCACATCCTTAAAAAGAGATAATAATTATGTGCGGTGAATTTCCCTTCAAAATGCAAGTAGTTCCTAGCTAAGCTAATAATGCAGTTCTGTTAACATCTGGTATGTATGGATGCCACACTGAGGCTTTACTCAGAAGTACATTCCACAATTACGGTAACAATTCTTGCTGATTTAGGCACTTCCTTCACATGTGCAAAATCAAAGTCCAAAACATGCATCCATAGTCAACATCCTCTTTGCCTTATTCTAAATGTGTTTGCTCAGAGATATTTCAGAATTTAGTGCAAGAAAGCATCTTAAAAGACCATAATCTAAGGGCTGCCATACGTAGCCAACTGTACGGCCTCTGCTGTTTTTTGTACTTATGGCAACCCCGGTCTATTACAAATGTTAACACATATTCAAATGAGTATCACATCACGCTTTGCATTATCAGTGTCCATATAGGAATTGGCAGCTGTACAATACATGCCATTACCATTCTTGTAAACATCCTGTTAAAAGATTTTTCTTATCTGCTATACAGTCCACTCTATTTATATGACGATATTGTTGCCTAATGCTTACGTGAGCAATATTTTTCCATTTATCCTTGTTACGGTTGCAATCAGTCTTCCCCAGCCTGTATGGAACTGATAAAAGATTTGCAAACAACCAAGCTTCATTGGCTGAGAATTCTGGGGGTCGTATATCCGAGGCATCTGGAGGTGGGCTTGCTATAGAAGAAATGGAGAAATGCAGGAAACTCCAAACGTGTTTATTGTGCACACCACTGTGTAAATTATTCTACAGATGGTTGTTGGTCTTTTGTGATTCGGAATGCATGTTGCATTATCCATATTCAGTTGTAATGAATTTGGAGCATGAAAAATTACACCATTGTTTTTGTGGCCTTTCAGTTATTTCTGACATTTGTTACAGCAAATGTTGTAGTTTGCCCTAATGCTTTTGGAATAATGAAAGACTATGCTCAAAACCAATTTAATTGATTTGAGCACTAGAACTGAAAGAAAAAGCAACTATGGTGTGGTCTATTTATTAAAAACAATGACAGGTAAGATTAGGAAAAACATTAGCCTTAAAAGTTTCTCTCCATTAAAAAAAAATCTCTAAAGCCACTGGAAATTTATGTTTTCGAATGCTATGTTCAAAGGATTAGATTGTTGTGTTCCAGTATTATTATCCTGTATTGATGTTCAAGGTCTGGTTTTTGTCAAGGAAAAAGCACGTTGTGTTGCTTATTGTGGTTTTCATGTAAATTGCTTTCCATTGGAAACAGAATTTTGAGCCTGACTTTCAGAGACGGCTTATGAAACTGGCTATCTTGGCACAAACTCCTTTTTTTGGAAATCTTTATTAAATGCAGACATACCCACTGGGTAACGAAGTCGGTGTGAGTCTGTGCCTGCTTACTCATCCTTAACATAACTTCATGGGAAGACCCTCACATATTCATAAACCCAATATACACAATTTCTAAACATTAATTTAGAGGCAGTAAATATAAAATGCCCAGCCCTAAAGATGAGGTAGAAATCAATTACTTAAAGACTTCTGTGTTTCACCCCATAATAAATCCTTATGTCCAGAATTATGTGCTCAGCTGATGACCCAATAGGAATGGGGATTCTTCTTGAGTTATATTAATCAAGCTCATTGAATACAATCATTCTAGACTTTATATATTTACACCAGTGGTGGATTGCTCCCGATCCGGTCCGGTTCTATAGAACCGGTAGTAAAACCGGCGGGAGGCTCAACCCTCCTGCCACGATGTCATCATGGGTGATCTGCGCATGCGATCCCGCTGCAAACCAGTAGTAAAGGTAAGTGGAACCCACCCCTGATTTACAAATTTTGTTCACACAGGAAAAACACAAGAATAGTCACCAACAGTTTAGGCATGCCGAACATAACCCAACATTAGAAATTAAGAGTAAGATTGATAAAAGACATAACAAAAAAACAACAACAAAAAACCCAACACCCAAAACCCCCCAGTATGTTTGTGTTCTTCATGAAATTATTCAGTAAAGCTACATATTGGGAAAGAATATGATGTGATGTTTCATCCTACTAAACAAATTTTATTACTGGATAGTACAGAACTCAAGATCAACAGAAAAAAGCCTTCATATGCTCAGAAGAGCTTATTCCATGCTGTTTACATTCAACCTGGATCCAATTCCACAAAGTGCTTCAGACCATGCCTGTGTGCAAAGGTAGCCCCAGTCTGCTATTAAAAAGAAGCATCCTTCTCCAGAATATTGATCAGCAGATACACAATCCTGGAGAAAGATACAGCCCATTTAAAGAAAAGTCCTAGAACTGCACACCCACTTGCCGGAATGGGCCAACTCGCCACAGCCAACGCACTGTGGGACAATTTAACAATTCTATTTATTTAAAATAAATTTAAATATAATTTTAATTTTTCCCATTCACCTTTAATTCTGTCTTGCATCTTTTCAATTATTCTATTTCTTTCATATTACTGTAATTCTTGTCCTGCAGCAAATTATCCTGCAGAGAGTTGGCTGCGGCAAGTTAGCCATGACGAGTTAGCCATGGCAAGTTGGCCATGGTGAATTATCAGACTCTCCCACCTGCACACCTATCTGTTCTACCACCTGCTCCAAAAATGCCTTTCTTGGATCAAGTCAGAGCTACTGCTGATTTCTGTAAATGCTGTGGCAGCAATTTCATTTTCTAGGTTTTTTATGTAGGATGCAGTACAGGTACTCCTCGACTTACGACCACAATTGAGCTCAAAATTTCTGTTGGTAAGTGAGACAATTGTTAAGTGAATTTTGCCCCATTTTACCACCTTTTTTGCCACAGCTGTTAAGTGAATCACTACAGTTGTTAAATTAGTAAGTTGCCAAGACTTTGAATTTTGATCATGTGACGATGGGGATACTACAACAGTCAAAAGTGTGAAAACAGTCATAAATCACTTTTTTCACTGGCATTGTAACGTTGAATGGTCACTAAATGAACTGTTGTAAGTCGAGGACTACCTGTACTATATACAGTTAAGATACCATTATTTAAAGTAAATGGAAATTCTGAAATAATATATATATATATATATATATATACAGGCAGTTAAAACAGTCGAATAAATGGGAGACAAATTTCTTCCATGACAAAGGCTTAAACGATTTATGTCCAACTTTTGATTTGTGTGGAAATTTTATGAAAATTACATTTATACAACCTAAACCTGGATGAGGATAAAAGTAAGATAGAAAAACTCACTATCTTCAAACAGTGCTTCAAATGATTATAATCAACTCTGTACAATGTACCAATTGTTCCTGCTGGCCTAATGCTTTAAGAAGTTTATTGAGGCCACCAACAAAGCTTCTGGATTAAACCTAGGAAATGCTATGCATAGAATTTATCTTTAAGAACTAGACAGGAATTGCCAGATTTACCCTAAGAAGCATAATTATACACATACTTTTCTCTCCACTGAATATTCCAGAAAGGCATCAAACATGGATTAAACAAAACTCTAAAGGAGAACAAACTGTCCCTAAAAAGAATGTTTTTGTGGGTTTTTTTTTAACCCCTTTGCATTTCTCTCATCTCGAGTGATGGCTTAGACATATTAATTTATCTACAGCATTTTCATACTGCCCATCCACAGGATTTTAGGTTGAATATCCATCACAAGGGCAAAATGCTAAAAAGTCTGTGACTGTTTCTTTACAGCATGTTATGTTTTATTTTAGGACTGAAATAATCCTTTTAAAAAGAGTTTCTAAAATCTGATTGCAACGTTATCCTGCAATAGACGTGTTTAAATAGACACAATTTCAATTATATTATTTTAAATTGCTGTTAGAAATTGCTTCCACTGAAGTTCATCTTTATTTCTTTGATTAAAGATTAATCAGTCTGGGCTTTTTTTTAAAAAAAAATTGTTTTGAAGCAGTGGGATTAAGCCCTCGAAATGCAATTGCCCACAGATTTTCTCAACAATATACAGATATACTTCATTTAATATCTACTTGTCCAGTGACTGCGATTATGACAGTGCTGAATTGGGGGGGGGGCACTTACAAGGGGTTCTAGTAGTTGTGGCTGTTGCAGCGCCCCCCTCCCTCCCTCCCCAGTCATGTAATTGCAATTCAGGCACCTGGTGACCAGTTTGCAATTATGATGTCACAACATCCCTAGGTCACATGATCACCATTTATGAACTTAACTGGTGATTTCCACCAACGAAGTCTATGCGGAAGCTGGCAGAAGGTCGCAAATTCTGATCACGACACATTACGCTACAACTGCACCTGACAGCAGCAATTGGACAGCGGAAACGGCCATCGTAAATTGGTGTGGTCACATGATACCACACTCTATGGATTGTGTAGCTTAGTGATGGAGTTACTGATCCCAATTATCCTCACCAAACAAGGAATACCTGAACCTTAAATATTGTGAAAATAATCCCTTTTCAAAAATCCATCGATAGTGGGAAGCATAAAGGCCATCTTATATATTTTGTTCCGAATGCATGAATACCCAGTATTTTAAAACTGGATTTGGAAAAAAAAAAACAAGGAGAGTATCTTGCATTCAAAGCAGCATCTGAGAACTACCATCTGAGAGCCACTATATTAAGATAACAGAATGACCTTGACTCAAAAAGACTACGGACTGAAACATGTTCAGCACATTCCGTACCACAACTGTACAAGCATGTGAAGATTTTGCCTCATCCCTTGCTTTGCTTTATCACAGCAAGAACAGATGTTAGTGAATTGCTAGCAAGCTTACAAAGCCATTCCTGTTTTCTAATTTTTGGCAGTATAAACATATACAGACCCAACACTTCCAGTTCCTATTTCAAAGCCACTATTGGCAGACACACACACTGTTCTGTTTTCTTTCTATATTGAACACCAGGTTTCTACAATCATCCTCCTCTCTTAACGACCCCATAATCCCTTGCAGGGTGGAGTCTGGGTAACTGAATGAAGCTGAGTGTTTACTGGCCGGATGCCCTTCCTGTCGCCAATGTGGAGTTTTATTCAGCAGATATATTCTCAGTGTGCCCAGAGAGAGAAATATCTGCCTCTACCTAGGATCGAATTCACAGCCTCCTGATTGTGAGGCGAGAGCTCCACCTCTAGGCCACCGCACCCCTCGCCAGGTTTCTACAATGGCGATGCCTTTTGGGAGGATTGTACATCATCTTCCATGAACCTCAGCTACTATCCCCATGAACCATGCTAACTGTGGATTGTGGGATTTGTAGGCTGTTGCATTAGGAAGGCACCACATTTGAAAGGTGTTTGTTGTTCAAAGTAGCATTCAATCTGGGAACAGATAACAGCAATGACATTACTGATGTTCGGTTTTCCAAATTCTGCCTCTTCTGGTCCTACAGTACACATTGCCCCTGGGCCACCGGAAGTTTAATTTGATGGAATGGGGATCTCCACTGCTCAGATAGGGTTCCAACAGAAGGGAAAGCAAGTAAAACAACAACTAGCAACAGCCACTCCTCAAATTTATGGCTGTTACAGGAAGGGACTGTGTGGATTATCGTGCTTTGATAAACACAGCACCATCGGGGACCGTTGCACACTCCTCTTGTTCAGTTACAGTCTCAACGGTCCCCGAAGCTGATACAATCACTACACTTTTAGAGGTCGAATTGCTTTTTTCTTTTTCAGCAATGGCAGCACACACGGCCAAGATCTCATCGCTTTCAAAATCATAATCTGGGATTGGCTCCTCCAAAGTTTTTGCCTCAGCCCCCTGTGTTCCTGTCTCCGTTTTGGTTGCTTTTTTCTGTTGTTGTAATTTTTTTGCCCAGGAAAGATCTTCGTTCCACAATTCAGTGTTGAGTGGATAGATGTGCAAGGCAATCTGGAAACTTCGAATAGCCTGAAAAAAACAAGCAGGAAAATACAGCCATTAGCATCTGCCAACCCATCAATACTATCATGCCTTGAAAGAGTTAAGAGACGTATTAAGGGACTGTATTAAGATCTAATGGGATTATATGGATTCTACTTATACCATGTTTCCCTGAAAATAACACCCTGTCTTTTATATATATAAATATATTACCACTAAAAAAGGCACCACGTCTTATTTTTGGGAGGTGGGAGTTGTCCACTGATTAACCTCACTTGCGCCATCGTTCCCAGCCTCCTTTTCGCTGTCAGAGGCCTTCAGGAACTTCTTCTGCAGCCGGCAAGGTTTTCCTGAAGGCCTCTGCAGGATCAATCCAGAGCTCTGTTACTGGGTGCAGAGGCCTTCAGGAAAACCTTGCAAGCTGCAGAAGAAATGGGCCAGCAAAGCAGGTGTCAGGGTGTGCGAGCACAAAAAGTTGTACAAGATGGCCAAGTTTTGTTTCTCTCAACAAAATATTGCCAGAGATATGTTTCAAAGTTGCTGGAACCTCAGAATCATACTGTAGAAGGCTGCGGTATGGGGTCAAACAAATGCCTGTATCTCCGCAAGTATTGCATCGGCATATGTAACACTTTACCAATGTTCATTGACATGTGTGCACGTTCACACAAAATTTCATCGAAATCCGTGATGGTCAAGTGGGGCACTTTTCTGAAATCAGACTACTTGACATGGAATGACCCAGCTGAATATACTATATTCTGAATATACTATATCTGACTCTCATATACACTATATCTGACTCTCATATACACTAACAACAATGGGCCAAAAAGTGCTATCAGCTTCGTCTCTATGTTTGTGGGTTTTCATGAGCAAAACTATAGTTTATGAGAAAGTACATTTATGAAATATACTCAATTAACTGAGGCTCTCCCATAGCACAATGGAAAAAATGGTTTTCATGAGCTCAGCTTGGTTTGTGTATTGGACTCATGGATTACCAAAGTCCTTTTTTTTTCTAATTTAGTGTGTTGTAAGCACTTGGCATGACATTTTCTTTTTTTATAAATACAATTCTTATTGAGATTTTCTTTACAATGTGGAAGTATTTTGAACAGTTCTCCTTCCACAATAAAATGTAACAAATATTTTCAGATATATAACATTATGTCCTCTTTACCATCTAGGTAGTTATCAAAAATAGCCTCTCAGTTATTTGCTGAAACCAGTGTGTTTATGAAAAATCTTTATCTTAGTCTCACTCGTTATTCATTTTTGGAATTTTAAGTATGCTTGACTTCATATTATTCATCAAAAAGTTTGAGAAATCTTTTAGCCTTTCGCAATCTGATAGAACTATGAAAACATTAATACCAGCAAGAGTTTCTTGTTCAGTATCATTAAAAAAACACAGAATTGTAGAATACGTTTTTGGCTAAACATTGGCTGAACATTATCATCACTTACTTCTTAAACCATTTCAACTGAAAATGGAGCAGCAAGGTATCTTTTAATCCAGGCATTGGAAGTAGAATTGCGTTTTGCCTATTCCTGCTACCTTGGTTTTCATCATTATGTTTTTATTGATTTTTCTTTCTGTCAGCAATTTGGCAATTCTCATAATTCCCTAATATCAGGGTTATCTGATCACCAGATTCCCACGGCTCAGATACCATCAGTTGTTAAAACTTATTTAGTACCTTGCAATTTAAGTCTGGCTAACGAAGTCTGACTGCAAGGGATATGTTATTTATCAAAAACTTTCTGCCCAACAAAATCCCCCACTCTTCCTGAACAGATCACATTTTGCATAGGAATTAACATCTGCCTAATATGATGCAATAAATGTGACTTAGCTGATGCTGATAAATTAGCAATGGACCCATGAACATAGACAGTCTAAACAACACGTTCTATTCAAAATCATAACAGAAGTTGCTTAACTAGGTGCTTATGAACTTAAGACGGTGTAACTCAGGTTTCAGGACATGTTGCTAAACCTTTGTGAACTCACTGCTAACTGCAATGTTGATTTTGCTGATGTTTCTATATTTATTAGAGTATAATGCTAACACAGCACAGCATAGCAAGCCTGTAGTTCTTCGAATATTACTAGAACTTTGGATCCTTGTTGTGATCTATCTCTCTGACCTAAATGGATGGTTGAGAGAGAAAAGAGGACATTCTAGCCTTGAGGTAGGCCTGATTGGGCTAGTGAAGCCCAGGTAGAAGCTCAGGGGTGAAGAAGATTAAAGAAACAGCAGCTGAGCCTAAAGATTGCTACTAACTAAACCAGGGGTCAGCAACCTGCGGCTCTGGAGCCACATGTGGCTCTTTCATCCCTCTGCTGCGGCTCCTTGTTGCTGGTCGGCTTCACAATTGATAGGGCTTTCGGTTAGGACAGGTAGAGGAAAAAGGATGCCGTGCGAGGAGGCGACTCTATGGTGGGGGAACCGACTTCTGGTCAACAGAGGAAAAAGGACGTCATGCTAGGAGGAGACTATGATGTGGGAACTGGACTTCCGGTCGGCTCCAGAATTGAACGGGGGCTTCCGGTTGGGACCTTTGTGGCTCTTTTAAGGTTGCCGACCCCTGAACTAGACAAACAGATTCTATGAAAAATACCCCGGATATATATATATAAAAAGAGAGCCTGACATGGTTCTGATTCTTGTAGGCCTTCTGCTGAAAGGATCATAAATCCTCCTGTCTGGATTACTGTTGAAGAGCATTCAGAAGCTTCAGCTGGTGCAGAATGCAACTGCAAGGTTGGAAATGGTGTTGGTTAATACCACAGCTTCATGAGTTGCATTCATGGCCAGATGCAATTCAAGGTACTGGCAGTCATCTTTAAAGACCTTCCTAGCTTGGGTTCAGTTACCTTCTCCCACTCATTTGTACCCTTTGCAATCCAATCTGGCAGGATGGGCATGTTCCAGGTCCCATCAGCCAAGGAATATCACCTGGTGGGGACTAGGGAGCTGTGCCTTTCCTGCGATAGTGCCTGCTCTCTGGAACATTCTCCTTTTAGACATTTGGATGGCCAAACTCTACAGCAGGGGTGTCAAACTCAATTTCATTGAGGGTTGCATCAGGGTTGTGTTTGACCTTGGGGGTGAGGGTGGCCAGGTTGACGTCACTCGTGTCGGGGTGACGTCACGTCACTATGGTGGCCTGAGTGCTCTGCCAGTGAAACTGGCTCCCGAGTTCCATTTTTGGGTGCGACACCCTCCTGCAACCTTCTGCCAGCAAAAACAGAGCTCGGAAGGGGGGGGGCACACGCAGCCCACACAAGTTCTGTTTTCAGCTGGGATACCCTCCTGCAACCCTCTGCCAGCAAAAACGCGGCACTCCCAACTCCGTTTTTGCTGGCAGAGGCACCCCGGGCCAGTCCTTCGCTGTTTGCAGGGCAGCCCCACGGGCCAGATCTAAGCACATCGTGAGCTACAGGCTTTTTGGAAGGTCTTGAAAAACCTGGTTATGTGCCAGGTCTGGGGTCTCAAGTGAGTGAACCCTGGTTCCTGGTTAACATCTATGAATTATAGTATTTGTTCATACACACATACACACACATATTCTTTTTTATTGTTATTGTAAATTGGTTTTGAATTCATTTTGTGATTGCTTGCTGCCCAGAGTCACTTGTTTGAGATGGGTAGCCATACAAATTAAATGAATGAGTGAATGAATAAATGAATGCAAGTCTGTGGTATTTCATACACATTTCTCTTGTGGCGGAGATGCCTCATTGAGTAGATCGTGAAACCTTTGGGCCAGGCTTTTAAACTGTAGCTTTTAAACTATAGTTGCTAAACACATTTCCTCAATTCACCACCATTATCAAAAATCCTGTCTTCAAAGGTCACATCGATACCTAAAGATCCTTGCGAAATATAAATACACTGTAGATTTACTAATGCAGCAATACTAGTTACAGGCAATAAGGCAGCAATTTTCATAAATGAAAACAAATACCCTCAATCTCTCACTTCATATTGGAACACAAATACACTATTTACATTCAAATAACTTCAAATAATTTTCAAAAATTAACATTCAAAAATTCAAATAATTTTTTTATAAACCTACTAAAAGATTCAACTCACACTGGATTTCATACCCAGAGATTATATGTCTGACTATATATGAAGACCCCAGTATTCCTACTTGAAAGCATGGGAGTGACTGAAATACTCCACTGCTTCATTTCATACAAAGAAAATCTCCTATTTTAAGGCTGCAGCAGAAAAAGGCATGGTGTTTTCCATGTGAAGTCAAAACGAAACTTTTACAAAAGTTGCAATGGAAACTTTTCTAGAGCAAGAGAAATGAGGATACCAGAAGAAAATATTCAGAGGAAAATAGTGTAGAGAAACTACGGGGGGAAAAAATAAAACCACTAGAAATACCATGTGAAGGATACTAGCAAAGTAATTCAATATATGGTCATTAAACTGTCAGGGTGACTCAGAGGTGATTCAGAATATAAGTAATTAGGAATAGATGCAAGAAGCCTCTTTTTATAATGAAATTAAATTTTTGTACTGAAAAAAGCTTAACCAAAACTTTGTTTAAAACTTCCTCTCTGTTCTGGTCAAAATGAACATTTAAATGTACAAATGCAGAAAGCAGAAAGCATTGGTAACTTGGGGATACATTTGTGAACACTTGATCATTTCTCTACATTAGGTAGTCAAATAGAAAAACTTTCATGAAAATTTCATTTCATGAAAGAAATGAAAAGAACATGTAACAAATGAACGTGAGCAACGTTGAGAAATCTGCCTTTCCATTTCTCACATGAATGTTTGCCAGATTAATCATGAGTGAGAGGGTGCATACTTGTATGGTCAGTGAAAAATCATGTCTTATGTGTTTCCTTGTATACTGAACTATGAAGCAGAATCCTTTGCAACATTCAGATCTTCCAGAATGGATGCTTTGGGTGGTCCAGAAATTAAGTGGGTATAGAAGCAATTTCCGGAAGGCAGGAAGTTTGAAAACCGTAATGTTAAATTAAGAGCAAATTAGCAACCATTTGGGATGAATTCAAAGTTAATAAATTCTAGGATTACAACCAAATTCCTAATATAATTGGGTTGCAGTCCAGCTGGAATTCTGCATGCACAGTCTCTTTCACAATCAAGCTAGATTAAGAAAAAGTTCCAGGAAATCTTACAAGACTTGAAAACTAAAGTGAGATACCGCAGATTAACTAATGGTGTTTTAGCTATTGGGGGCAATATGTTGACTCTGTAAACTGCTTAGAAAGGCTGTAAAGTGGTATATAAGTCTAAGTGCTATTGCTATCACAACATTTATCTAGTCCCTTGCACACGCATTATAGATGCAAGAAGGAACAACTAACTGTAGCTTCCTTAGGTTTTTGTGTTTGATGAAAATATGGAGGCAGTCCTCGACGTATGACCACAACTGAGCCCAAAATTTGCTAAGTGAGACAGATGTTGAGTGAGTTTTGCCCGACTTTATGACCTTTCTTGCCATAGTTGTTAAGCGAATCACTGCACTTGTTAAGTTAGTAACCCGGTTAGTAAGTAAATCTGGCTTCTCCATTGACTTTGCTTATCAGAAGGTCGCAAAAGGTGATCGCATGACCCCAGGACACTGCGACTGTCATAAACATGAGTCAGTTGCCAAGTGTTTGAATTTTGATTCCATGATTGCATGCAATGCTGCAACGGTCGTAAGTGTGAAAAACAGACATAAGTCATTTTTTTCAGTGCCATTGTAACTTCAAACTAGGAGTTCACTAAATGAACTATTGTTAAATTGATGACAATCTGTATATAAAATAACTTTCCAGAAGTTGGAAACTACAGGTAGATCTTGCTCAACAAATACTTGATTTGGAACTTAGGAAGGTTCTAGAACAGTGGTCACCAACTGGTGGTCCGTGAGAAAATTCTGGTGGTTCGCGGCGCACCCGGGTGGAGGAGTTGCTCTGGGATGACCAATGGGCAGTCCCGTGACTAGAGCTTTGGAATATAGGATTGGTCAATACAGGCTCATGGTGGGCCTGTAAATCTCCACTGTAAATGGAGGTTCGTGCAACTTGTAACTTTGCAGCACAGCCCTCGCCAGCCAGAATGATGTAAAGGTGCAAGGGGAGGTGGCGGTGCAGGCGGGCCGAAGCAACAGGTGGCGGGAACCCCGGGCTGTTTCTTCCCCCTGCTGTAGCTTCCTGTCGGCTGAACCCACCCCTCGACCCACCCCTCGCCCTCCCTTCCCAGGCACTCCTCGCCTGGCCTGAAAAGGGAAGGGCGGGGGATGGAGATTCGCTCCATATTCTAGAGGGGGAGCGAAGCTTCATCTCTTGCTGGATCTCGCGGCCGTTTCTTCCGCCCCTTGTTGGTGCTCCACGCACCTTGGTCTCTCGGGGAGATGCTTGACTTCTTCTCAGCCCCAAGACACTGGCTGGCCCATGAGATGAGAGGCAGAAAGAGAATGAGAGAGAGAATGAAAGAGAGAGACAGCGAGAGAGAATGAAAGAGAGAGAATGAGAGAGAGAATCAGAATCAGAATGAAAGAGAATGAGAGAGAGAGAAAGAGACAGAGAATGAAAGAGAGAACCAGAAAGAGAAAGAATCAGAATGAGAGAGAGAGAGAGACTGGGGAAAGAGAGATGAGAGAAAGGATTATAGAGTGGGAGAGAGCGAGAAAAAGAGAGGGAGAGAGAGAGAGAGAGAGAGAGAGAAGAATGAGAGAGAAAGAGTGGGAGAGAGGGGGGAAGAGAGAGAGAGAAAGAGAGAGGAGGGAGAGTGCCTAAAGGACCCCATCCTATCACTGGGAGTTCAGGTGCTTCAGCAAGCGGCGTGCTGGATTCGTATTAGTGGTCCGTGGGATTTAAAATTATGAACTTGGTGGTCCCTGAGGTCCAAAAGGTTGGGGACCCCTGCTCTAGAATTCAGTATTGGACCTGTCCACTTCCTGAAGGTCAACAAATAGAGATCCCAAATAACATTGCAAGATTTCATCTCAGCACCTCTGTCCAACTAGGTTCCAGCTCTGACAGAATATCAGTGGTTTTATTCTACAATTAACTTTTCAAATTTCTCTGAAATGATATAGGTTCTCTTGCTTGAGCAGGAGGCTGGACTAGAAGACCTCCAAGGTTCTGTTCTGTTCTGTTGTTCTGTTCTGTTGTGTTCTGTTGTGTTCTAGTCTAGTCTAGTCTAGTCTAGTCTAGTCTAGTCTAGTCTAGTCTAGTCTAGTCTAGTCTAGTCTAGTCTAGTCTAGTCTAGTCTAGTCATCACATCACATCGGCCAACCAATGTTCTTCCAGGATTAGAAACCCATTCCCTATAACGAGGATTAGAAACTTTAAACCACACTGGAGCAGGACGCTATTCAGGAGAAATCTTTTCACATGCTCTTTTTGGTCCTACATTCCAGAATTTGACCAGGTACTCAACCAAACTACTTGCTAGTCCATTGGGAAAATCATAAATGCCCTATGAAAACGAGCTGGTCACATCAGGTACCTGGGGAGGACCAAGTATGAGTCTTTCCTCTCTGCAGTGGTACAGAAAGCTCCAGACACTAGACTGGTCTGACTACAATAGGACAGCTGGCAATATACTCCACTTCCAGGTCACAATTCCCCTGGTTTTAAGATAAAAACCAAATCTATTCCACCCTATGTATAACAGGTCCACGAAGATCTAGAACAAGCCCATGGTTATCATTGTGTCTATGAAATAATTAATTACCTCTGACCAGGGGTAAAATCCAGCAGGTTCTGACAGGTTCTGGAGAACCGATAGTGGAAATTTTGAGCAGTTCGGAGAACCGGCAGTTCGGAGAACTGGCACCCCACTCTGGCTGGCCCCAGAGTGGGATGGGAATGGAGATTTTGCAATAAACTTCCCCCAGGAGTGGGGAGGGAATGGGGATTTTGCATTATCCTTCCCTTGCCACGCCCAAGCCATGCCCATCAAGCCACGCCCATAGAACCAGTAGTAAAAAAATTTGGATTTCACCACTACCTCTAACTCTCTCCTCTTTACAGCAATTTGTGTAACTTCCTGAAGCAATGGTTGTTGAACAGGTGTATAAATGGCTGTCAAAAGTACTACCAAATTCTGTGTTTATACGTACCAACGTGATTTCTCCTAATCCAAGTTGGGCCCGCCCCAGCGTTTGCCATGCTTCCCAAGAATGGGGATCTCTCTGGACAGCCATTTCTGCTGCCTGCACTGCAGGAAACATTTCATGCAGAGACATCAAAACCTAAATAGAAAGAGGGAGTGGGGGGGAGAGAAAGACTTAAACTAGCTTCAGACATTGTTTTTCTTCTTTTATTTATTCACATTTCAAAGCTTCCCAACAATTTTGGATGAGTTATAATTTTTTTAAAAAAATGAAAAAGAAAATGGTCAACCAGAAGAATATATCTTGTATAACACTGGAGAGATTAATAACAGAATGACCTACACTTCTAGGCGAAAACATAGCGAGAAAAATTACAGGGGACCCTGAGAGTATTTTTAAGATTCATAAAATCAAAAACTGTCAATTTAAATCTGAATTTTAAAATCTATGTAATAGCAGTAACACTTAAGACATATATAGTGCTCCATAGTGCTTTACAGCATCTTCAGAACAGTTTAAAATGTCACATATTGCCCCCAACAATCTGGGTCCTCATTTTACCGACCCTGGAAGGATGGAAGGCTGAGTCAACTTTGAGCCAGTCAGGATCAAACTCCAGGCTGTGGGCAGAGTCAGCCTGCAATACTATGTTCTAACCACTGTACACCACGGCTCCTTGATGCTTCATCTTTTTAAAAGTGAGCTCAATTAAGAGTGAAATATCATCATCATTTTAGCCATTGTCTATCGACTGCTGGATGAAGGCCTTTTCTGCATGTTCCCAACCAATACGGTTCTGAGCTTTTTTTTCTTTTTTTTCCAATTGGAGCCGCAATACGCAATCCATCTTGTTTCAGGGACCCTTTTTATCAAGTGGATCCATTCTATGACTGCCTTGGTCCACCTGCCATCAGTACTTCTTGCTATGTGACCAGCCCATTTCCATTACTCTTGATGTTATTGTATACTTTCACTTGTTCTGTTAATTCATGTGCAGGTCTTTCTATCTTGTCTTGTGATGCCAAGCATGTGTGTGTGTGTGTGTGTGTGTGTGTGTGTGTGTGTGTGTGAGAGAGAGAGAGAGAGAGAGAGAGAGAAAGAGAGAGAGAGAGAGAGAGAGGGGGGGGGGAGAGGGAGAGGGAGAGGGAGAGAGAAAAACCAGCAGGGAAGGTCACAAGTCACTCTGATAAATTGCATTCACTCTCAGAGCTTTTTACACATAAACAATGGAATGGAAGGGAAGGGAAGGGAAGGGAAGGGAAGGGAAGGGAAGGGAAGGGAAGGGAAGGGAAGGGAAGGGAAGAGAAGAGAAGAGAAGAGAAGAGAAGAGAAGAGAAGAGAAGAGAAGAGAAGAGAAGAGAAGAGAAGAGAAGAGAAGAGAAGAGAAGAGAAGAGAAGAGAATTCTTTATTAGCCAAGTGTGATTGGACACACAAGGAATTTGTCTTTGGTGCATATCTAAAAATATTTAAAGCACATGTACCTGCAAACCCAGAAGCCACCCCTGCTAGGCTCAAGTTGTGCCATGCATTCACATACCCTCTTCCCACTCTGCAACAGCCACTTTTATCTGCCCATTGATTTGCTTGTGAGCCCTTGTGCTGCCTTCCCCGTGGATTTTGCTTACTGCAAGCTGGCAGGAAGTTGTAAGGAAGTCCTTGCTTAAGTCCCATGATCCTTGCTTAACAATGACAATAGCGAGTGCCAGGATTGCTGTTACTAAGAAATGAAGTCATGTGACATCATACTTTATGACTGCATTGCTTACGATGGAAATTCTGGTCCCGATTGCCGTCATAATCCGAGAACTGCCTGCCCTCTAGTGTCACTACTGACAAACCCATGCAACTAGAAGATGCCTAGGTTGGAAAGTGCAATTCTACTTAACCCTGTCTTAAAATTTATGAAGCAAAACTATAGCAATTCCTTTCTATCTAAATTCTGAATTTGCACATTTTTTCATCAAGAAATGTATCAGTATTGTGCAGTCACTTGTTACAGTATTACAGACAATACAACAATTCTAGAACCGGAAGGTTGTTCTAGGCATTTCATGCCTGGCTCTAGAAACATCATTTTTTGGTTTCATGGAAATAGCCAACAAAGCTAAGCTAAATTATTCCAACTGTCTATCAATTTTGAATTGTATAATATGCTCAGCTTTCAAATTATGAGTGTTAGCACCTGGCTTGATCCATTTCCAACTGGCGCAAAAGTATATCGATCCATCAGAAATCAGCATCTTTTATTTCTATTTTTTAAAAAAGGACCAAAAAAAGAGAGAAAAGAATCAGATGCAAATTCTGTTTGTTCTCATCTCATCCAACAATCAAGTAGAAAAATCTGGACATATGCTTGGAATGCTTGAGGCTTGCAAAGCATGTGCCTTGGCAGATCTAATCTCTCCTGAGTCATTAATGTCTATTAATTCTTCTCATGTGATGTTGGGAAATGGGAACAAATGGGAACAATTACAGGATGCTGCTGGTTGTAAAAATGCGATGTGGGAAGCTCCTTCAGGTCCTTTGTTTGTACATCCTCCAAATCAGAACAATAAATCCGAATTGCCCTCCTGTGCATTGTACCCACGATGGAAATTGTGGACAGCATCTGTAATAATAAACCCTCCTCTGGTCCTTCACCTTTCATTGCAGGTTGTTTGCTCCATGACACAGATGCTACTGTTGACACAGAGCGTTTCGTTTTAATCTTTCACACAACAGCTGGTGGATTTAAGGTTGCCCACTAATGAGAGACAACTTGCTTAGTTCACTATTTGACTTTTAAAGTACTACTATATTAACATTGGAGCCCGCCCTCGGATGAAGAAAAAAGCCATCGCAGAATTCTTCTCAGAGATATGCAAATATATACATGCATTATTAAAAACTCCCTAAGATTATGGACAACTTAAAAGTTTTTCTATGAGTCATTTATAGAGCACTTATCAAAGCAGGGAGAATCCAAGAGCCTTTTTTTTTTTTTTTAATTTTTACAAAAATAACACACGAGTCAGGCATGGTGTGGTTAGAAAGACAGAACAGTCACGTAGAACGTGCGATGTGCCTCTTTGGATTGCAGCCATAAGCATCATAATTTAAACGCAGACTGGCTTTTGATGTTCCAAAGCAACAACGTGGAACAAACACAAATCGCCTTTCTTCTGCTACAGCATTCCGAAGGCTATAAATGGATATATAAATACAGGTAGTCCTTGACTTACAACAGTTCGTTTAGTTGAACAGTTGTTCAAAGTTACAATAGCACTGAAAAATGTGACTTAATGAGAGTTTTTTTTTCCACAGTTACGGCCTTTGCAGCATCCCCATGATCAAAATTCAGATGCCTGCCAACTGGTTCATGTTTATGACCGTTCCTGGGTCCCAAGGTCATGGGATCTCCCCTTTTCCAACCTTCTCACAAGCAAAGTCAATGCGAAAGCCAAGTTCACTTAACAACCAGGTTCACTAACTGCAGTGATTCACTTAACAACTGTGGCAAGAAAGACCCTAAAATGGGGCAAAACTCACTTAACACGTGTCTCGCTTAACAACAGAAATCTGGGACTCAATTGCGGTTGTAAGTCAAGGACTACCTGTATTTCCTTTTTGTTCTCGAAAGTTCTTCTACAAATTGTATGGGTTGCACATCTCTTACAGTTAAGTCCTCAATTTACAAACGCAACTGAACCCAATGTTTCCATTGCTAAGCAGTTCAGTGAGTCACACCCCATTTTACTTTTGTCTTGTGACTTTTTGTCACAACTTTTAAGTGAATCGTGGGCCCTTTAAATAAATCTGGTGTCCCTTATTGTCTTTGCTCATCAAAAGCCAGCTAGGAAGGTTGCAAATTGCATGACCCCCTCCTGGGACAATGCAACTGTCATGAATACATGCCAGCTGGCAAGCACCTGAATTTTGACCATATGACGATGGGGATGCTGCAATGGTTGTATAAGAACTGGTCATAAGTCCTAAATCGAGGACTATCTATATGGCAGAAAAAGAACATTTTCCATTTTCTGAGGTTGAGCTGCAGCAGTGATTCAGTATAGTGCTGGTTTCACCCTCCTACATCTACTCTTTTGAAGGGTCCCATCAAGAACCTTTTCGTGAAGTACAGGGAAGAGATGCCTCAAAGTGTCTATGGAGAATCTCAGTCATCCAGGTCATGGTTGTCCCAAAGGTGCTTTTTCAGGACTTTCTTTTTCCTTGAAGATGTTTCGCTTCTCATCTCATTCTCCAGTTCTTCAGAAGCTTCTTGGATGAGAAGCGAAACGTCTTCAAGGAAACATGAAGAAAGTCCAGTTGTCTCTTGAAAAAGCACCTTTGGAAGATGCCTCAAAGCAAATCATCTTCCCACTGTTTTCCTTTAGAAGCAGTGCACAGCTCATTCATACCTGGATCCAATGCTATGGATAAGAAGAAAAGGCTGAACTGAGCTAAGACCAGATGTTTTGGCAATAGTTTCTCCCAACTTGGTACTGTCAGGTTTCGATGCTATCTCAAAATAAATGAACTTCCAGACTGCCAATCTTTAAGGAAATTTTCTCTTTATTCGAGCACAGCAACCTGATCCTGACTCTTCGCGGTCAATACTGACCTTTGCCTCCCCAATCCCTCCCTTTCCGATCCCCAATTCTCTGCTTCTCATTGGCTATCTTCTAAGTCACTCTCTTTTTCGTCAGTTCACAGGAATGTTTCCCCCCTCCTCATCTCCGAGGAGACCGAATCTTCAAAGGGATTTAGCAGGCAAAAGTTCAGGCTTCATCCTCCCTTTTCTATGTCAGTGCTGAGACGCTGACAGGTACTTTCTATAGGTTATAGGTACTATAGGTACTTTCTATAGGTTCTATAGGTTATACTATGATTCTTTTCTAGGACTTTGCCTTTACTCATTTGAAGCCATGAAGGATACTCATGTTCCCCCTTGTTTTCTTGTTTCTTCATTGGTTGGGAAGCAATTCTTTCCATACTTGGGAGTCTTATGCTAGTTTATACACATGCCTGTAGGGTCTTTGATTAATATTTCAAATAAAATAAATTTAACCTTGTGGCTCTTGCTCTTGGCTCATTTGAATACAAATGGGTGGTGACTTGTTGTAACCTGCTGGTTGGAACTAATAAATGATTATTTGGATCTTCTGCAGTTGGTACTTTCTGGGTGAGTTTCCTACTGTAGCAACAATACTTGAATTTCCCATTCGTTGTGGGCAATTACATGGGCAGATAGCTATATTAGATGAAATTCAATACATTTAAAAGACAGTAGACTGGGATTTAATGATCCAACAGCTAGGCTTTTCCTTACAAAGCTGTAAGATAACACCTTCTAAGTCTGTATCTATATGTTTTGAGTGAACTATCCATAGCTGTAAATAGTTTCAGCTTGCCTTTTAAGCACACAGTTAGCAGAAGATCTAAATTTGTCTCTGCTGAATATCTTTAGGACATTCACTTGGAAGATGGGGGAGAAGAAACACAAGAGTGGAAAGCTTTAGAACAATATAAAATAGTAAGGATATACCATATTTTCCGGCGTATAAGACGACTTTTTAACACATGAAAATCTTCTCAAAAGTCGGGGGTCGTCTTATACGCCGGGTGTAGTTCTCCTGTAACCAGGCAGACCAGCCCGAAAGGCTCTGATGAGCCTTAAATGGCTCTGGCGATCCCAGCTCTGACAATCCCAGCTGAGTTCCCTGCAACTCAGCTGGGATGGCCAGAAACCACGTGAAAGGAAAAAAGTTTTTTCCCTTTTACTCTGTGGATCCCAGCTCTGACGATCCCAGCTGAGTTCCCTGCAACTCAGCTGGGATCGCCAGAAACCACGTAAAAGGGAAAAAGTTTTTTACCTTTTACTCTGAGGATCCCAGCTCTGACGATCCCAGCTGAGTTCCCTGCAACTCAGCTGGGATCGCCAGAAACCACGTAAAAGGGAAAAAGTTTTTTACCTTTTACTCTGAGGATCCCAGCTCTGACGATCCCAGCTGAGTTCCCTGCAACTCAGCTGGGATCGCCAGAAACCACGTAAAAGGGAAAAAGTTTTTTACCTTTTACTCTGAGGATCCCAGCTCTGACGATCCCAGCTGAGTTCCCTGCAACTCAGCTGGGATCGCCAGAAACCACGTAAAAGGGAAAAAGTTTTTTACCTTTTACTCTGAGGATCCCAGCTCTGACGATCCCAGCTGAGTTCCCTGCAACTCAGCTGGGATCGCCAGAAACCACGTAAAAGGGAAAAAGTTTTTTACCTTTTACTCTGAGGATCCCAGCTCTGAGGATCCCAGCTGAGTTCCCTGCAACTCAGCTGGGATGGCCAGAGCCATGTAAAAGGGAAAAAGTTTTCCCCCTCCAGCTTGCTTACCTCAGCTGCTAGTCGCAACGCTTGCCTTGCTTTGCTTGCCTGAATCTATTCAGGCAAGCAAGCAACTCCCTGCCTGCAATCAAGCAAGGAGTTAGTTGTGGACTTCAACTCCCAGAATTCCTCAGCCAGCAAAGCAAAGCTGGCTGAGGAATTCTGGGAGTTGAAGTCTACAAGTCTTAAAGTTGCCAAGGTTGGAGACCCCTGTTCTATTGGGTAAGTTTTTTTCCTCTTTGGGAGCTTTAAAAAAAATAGTCAATTGGGGTTTTTTTAGTTGTTCTTTTTTAGACCTAGCCATTTAAAGTTTAGGAAGTTTTAAATTTAGCTTTCATATAAAAATAAAAATAAAATAAAATAAAATAATATTTGTGCAGCTTTCTGAGATTTAGTGTGTTTCTGTAGTGTTTCACTCCAACTACACAAACACACAAAATCTCACAAAGCTGTATGTGGAATTTTGTGTGTGTAAAGTGTGAAAGTTGGTTTTTTGGACTTTTTGTGGCTGTGTGAGGTTCCTGCTTGTTGCAGGGGCCATTTTGGGTCTAGCACAGCTGCTTTTACATTGTAGGTGAGCCAGTTGATGTTTTTTAATTTTTATTTGGTGTGCATTGGAAGAGGGGCAGTCTTATATGGCGAGTATAGCCCAAACCCTATATTTTAACAGGAAAAGTTGGGAGTCGTCTTATACGCCCAGTCGTCTTATACGCCGGAAAATACGGTATTTTTGTTTCAGACTGGGATTATTACTGATTTTAGGGGAAAAGATAAGTTGCATTCTATTGCAAAGAAACGATCCAAGTATTACCTGTGATTTCATCTCATACAGAGTGGCATCTTCAGGGGTTAACTGAAGTGCTTCGTCCCATTTGTGAAGAGCTTCCTGGTACCTGCAAATTGTTAAGAAGTAATTTATTCTTAATAAATGTATGAATATTTTAAAGGTTGGCACCTTGATCATTGTGCCAAATATGTTTTTAACAGTGATGTATTTGCGGAGATATCTCCTAAAGCAATGCTTCTCAACCTTGGCAATTTTAATATGCCTGGACTTCAATCCCTAGTCAGAGTATTCTGGGAATTGAAGTCCAGATATCTTAAAAGTTACTAACATTGAGGAACACTGTCCTAAACAGTACACATTTGTTGCATAAATTCATTAATAGGTGCTTTTTTTCTGCATTCCCATTCTTATCACAGAAATCTAAACCAACGCTAGTACTGAAATATAATCAGATATTTTTGCAGCATGCTCTGAGGATCTAAAGCCTTAGATGCATACTAGATGTACAGTCTATATCACGTATATGTACAGCCATTATATGAGCTGTACTTTTGCTTATCCCAAAGGTTTAGTTTTTCCTAACTTGGAAAAAAAAATTAACAAAGAAATATTCATTTTTAACATGCAGTTAATCTGAAGCTAAGCATTACATGTTTAGAATTGTAAACGTGCACCTGTATGATATCTGTCATAAAGAGAAGAATCCTGTGAGATAAATAGCTTTACTGTAGACTGTGAATTCTCTACCCAAAAGGTACAAGAACTAGTAGGATCTGCACGTGGGAAAATATGTTGTCCGGGAAAATAGCAATTCAACTAAATTCCCTAGCTTCAAGCCATAACATTAAACAGAAGACTGATGACTTAGCATTCTTCAAAACTTGGCAACAAACTTATGCTTCTGTAATACTGCAATATCTTTAACATTTTGAAAGCATTCCTCACAACTTTCTGCTGCAGTAGTGTAAATCAAATCAATTTATAGTACCATCTTAATATTCTGAGAACATCATTTATTTTAAAAGAAACATCTAACATGAGTAATGACACACTTCAATAATAATCAGTATCTTTTGAAATGGGCTTCCTGGTTTTTTTTAAAGTTTATTTTTAATAAGCAATATAACTTTTTTAGTTTTAACTATCTGCTTATCTTACATGAGCTGTGTTAAATGTCTAAATGTGATCTCAGTAATTTTTTAAAAATACAAATGCATAGGACCCAGGGGAGATACCATACAGTCATTAAGTCTTTTTAAAAAATGTAGATGATGTTTCATGTTTCACTCAAAGTATCTGAGGGACAAAAAAAGAAGTAATAAAAGTATTAAGCCCGATGGCCGAAAAAAAACCAGGACTAAAGTAACAGTTAAGCCTTCTGGAGTTTATACTGTCAGCAAAACAAAGAAAGGAGGACAATCTTCCCTGGAGAGAAAAACATATTTCTCCATGTGCAAAATATGAACTGTTCAATGAATCATTTTTTAAAAAATTATCAGTGGAAAAACATTCGTGCAAGAATTTATTTTGCATGTTGATCTGAGGACAGCACCAACCGACTAGAACAGTGATGGCTAACCTTTTACAGACTGAGTGGCCAAAGCGCAAGCACAGGATCGAATGCATGTGGGCGCTTGAACCCCCAAAATGCAATGCGCGTGTGGCCCCGTCCATATGTCCCGCCCCCCACACATGCATAGCCCCTGCATGTGCCCCACCTATGCATGCACAAGTGGCCCCCCCATGCACCCCTCCCCCCCACACCCACCGCACCCCACGCATGCGCAGCAGAGACCTGACCAGCTGGCCGGTGGGAGGCGTACACCATGTGCTGAACTGGGGCGACGGCTCATGTGCTGCGTGCCACACCTGTGGCATGTGTGCCATAGGTTCGCCATCACGGGACTAGAAACTCATCGGCTTTCCCCAGTTGTCATCCAAAACTGAGTTGGACTTGGAAATTGCCAGAATTCTTATCCAGCATGGGTGCTGCCCTCCCACAAATATGGAGGGTGCCAAACGAAGGTAAACTGATCTAGATCCTTAAAATCCAGAAGCAAAGACCTCAATGCATTGTAAGCCGCCCTGAGTCTCCGGAGAAGGACAGCATATAAATCGAACAAATAAACAAATAAACAAATAAACAAATAAACAAACAAACAAATAAATAAATAAATAAATAAATAAATAAATAAATAAATCAGTGCAAAGAGAAAACTTTATAAAATACTTCCCACTTTTTGCAACCTCTTCAATTTCCTTTCTTGGCTCTCCTTACTGAGCCAGCCCAGCCCAGCCCAGCCCAAGCTGTGAACACACAGACATGGTGTTCAGGCTGCCAGAACATGTAGGAGGAATTCTGGTTCATACTGTATTACTGCATGAAATGCTGACAAATCATAAATTTGTTCTCAGTCCTCCTGTACATTTTTCATCTGGGTATTTTGTATGCGCTCCAGCAAAGCACCAAGATGGGGGGGGGAAGGATCTGTGATGTACATTAAGGTAGGGCATTTCGTTTAAAACAGGTGCTAGGCACTTGGGTTATCTGATGTCATTTGAGGCAAGTGTTAGTCACGATTAATATAAAACAAATAGTCCTCGACTCTATTACTCATCAAGCTGAGCAGCTGGTCCTTTAAATCGAAAGCAACCATTTATGGAACCTGAAGGAAGCAGATTGGAACAAGTCTTCCTACAGAAAGTCTATCTATGTGGTTAGGAGTTGACACTATGATGCTATATAATCATCACCCTTATGGAAATACACTGCTTGTCTTACATATGGACTGGACTGACATTGCCGCTTTGCTGGTAACATCAAGGGAAGCGAGGCTTAAACCCTTGAACCTGTTTTGTAAGAAAGCAGCACGAGCACACAGTTGTGAAATCCAAATTTTTTTTACTACCGGTTCTGTGGACGTGGCAGAGGAAGGATACTGTAAAATCTCCATTCCCACCCCACTCCTGGGGGAAGGGTACTGCAAAATCTCCATTCCCATTCCACTCCTGGGGGAAGGGTACTGCAAAATCTCCATTCCCACCCCACTCCAGGGGAAGGATATTGCAAAAACTCCATTCCCACCCCACTCCTGGGGGAAGGATACTGCAAAATCTTCATTTCCACCCCACTCCAGGGGAAGGTAGTACAGTGGTTTAATGCACCCTGTTATTAACACAGCTGCCTGCAATTTCTGCAGGTTCGAATCTTACCAGGCTCACGGTTGACTCAGCCTTCCATCCTTTCTAAGGTAGGTTAAATGAGGACCCAGTTTGTGGGGGCAATAAGCTGACTTTGTATAAATATACAAAAGTATGAAGGCTATTGCTTAATGCATTGTAAGCCGCCCTGAGTCTCCGGAGAAGGGCGGCATATAAATCAAATTAAAAAAAAAAAAAAAGGATATTGCAAAAACTCCATTCCCACCCCACTCCTGGGGGAAGGATACTGCAAAATCTCCATTCCCACCCCACTCCAGAGGAAGGATACTGCAAAATCCCCATTCCCTCCCAACTCCTGGGGAAAGATTATTGCAAAATCTCCATTCCCACCCCACTCTTGGGCCGGCCAGAAGGCCAGCCAGAGGTGGTATTTGCCGGTTCTCCGAACTGCTCAAAATTTCCGCTACCGGTTCTCCAGAACCTGTCAGAACCTGCTGGATTTCACCCCTGTGAGCACGGTATAGAAAGAATACAAATTGCTCTTTTTCCTTACATTAAAAAGAACAGGAAAACAAGATTTCTTTGTGAATAAGATACAATTATCACTTTTACTAGCAAACAGGTCTAGAAAATTAGATGTCTAAAAAAGGTGGTAATAGCCAGGTTAATTTTTAAACTTTAAATGTGAACAACTTGTTCATTAAAACTTCTGGATGGATAAAGAAGTAGTGGGTGTGAACAAAGGTCAGAATTGCTAGGAAGAGAGTTATGCTACTTCCACCAAAAAGAAAAAGCCTGCTGTTTCCATATTATGTGCTCTTTGACAATTAAGAGTAATGGTTTAATTTGTTCTTGTTGTTCTGGTCTGGTTGTCTTTCATGTTAATGCATCCGTCTGCCTTCTTGCAACCTGTATCTACTGTTAAGATTCATACTGGATATGTGCCCTGTGCTTTGTTCTTGATTTGAGTCTTTCCATGCACACATCCACACCCATATAAAAACTCCAGTTGCACTCACCATTTCAAAGACTGCAAATGGCCATTTTCTAAGCCATGTAATTTTACACAGAAATTGTCCATTTCTACCATATCTAAAAATTTTCTGTAAAATTATATGGCTTAGGAAAATGGCCACTTGCAGTCTTTTAAATTTTACATGTCTACGCAAAATTAATTTTCTACGTAAAATTACATGAAAGTCTAGCTGAGCTGGGTGTTCACATCTTTGCAACTGCCACAATTTAGCTGTTAGGTTGGCGAAGCCACAGAAGATCTCCTTTCTGGCGGTGACAATATCAAACATCTTATAGCAATAACAATAGCACTTAGACTTATATACCGCTTAATAGTGCTTTACAGCCCTCTCTAAGCGGTTGAGTCAGCATATTGTCCCCAGCAATCTGGCTCCTCATTTTACTCACCTCGGAAGGATGGAAGGCTGAGTCAACCTTGAGCCTGGTGAGATTTGAACTGCCAAATTGCAGTCAGCCAGCAGTCAGCAGAAGAAGCCTGCAGTACTGCATTCTAACCACTGTGCCACCTCGGCTCTTATTGTAATCTTCTCCTTCAGCATCTCAGGAGTGTGATTTAATTCTCACCAGTCTTCAATGTCTGGAGGGCCGATGTATTTGAGTTTTGCCATCAAGCCCCACTGGGAGTCTAAGCTGGCTGGTGGTGGTCCTGTGGGAGAACCAACTATCAACCTGCAGCCTAGACAAGACGCTCAGAGGAGCGTAGCCATCTTGTCTTTGTTTGGTCCTGATGTCTGGCAGGGGAAAGCAGTAGCCATCTTACCTTCCTTAAGTCACCATGGAACTTGTGGATTCCAAAACAGCCGCAACAGGCACTTGGATGGCCATCTTGCCCTGGCAGTGGGGTTTTTGATCTGGCTTCCTGACCCTTAAGGCCATTTGCCATGGATTTCCAGACTGCAATCTTCTGTTCAGTTTGGGCTGGAGTTGATTTTAGTTTATGCCAGGGGTTCTCAAACTTTTTAAACAGGGGGCCAATTCATGGGACCTGGACCGGCTGGGTGGGTGTGGCTAGGCTGTCATGTGACTGGCGTGGCGTGGCCAATATAGCAGTCCATTAAACAATACACACAAATTAAACTTTAATTTGTTATGCTCCTGGGGATGGAAAACAGGTTAGTGAAGGGATGTGGCTGCCGTGTGTGTGTATATGTGTGTGTGTGTGGGACTTCTGTTGTTGTGTGTGTTGTGTGTGTGTGTCTTTCTCTCTCTCTCTTCTTCCCTCTCGCTCTATGGAGGCCAGAAAGACCAAACACGTGTCCCATTTTTGGCCTCCCGAGGCCTCCACCAATCCGTTTTTGGCCTCCTCGGCCTCCAGTATAACTCTGCCACCCAAAAACGGGCCAGTTTTTGGCCTCTTCAGCCTCCAGAAGGCAGGTGGGAGCTGGCGGGTAGGTGAAGTGATATGGGCAGGGCAGCCTCGTGGTCCCACGCGAGCCAGATTAATGGCTATGGCGGGCTGTATCCAGCCCGCAGGCCGTAGTTTGAGTACCCCTGGTGGGATTTATAGTTTATAGTTCTTCTTTCCCCACATCCCAGTTGGAAGATGGAAAAGGGAGTGCGGCTGATGCTTATGTGCTGTTTTAGATCTGTCTAACCTGGTGTAAGTGGGGAGACTGTTTGAACCGCTGTAATGCACTCTACATAGGGCTGCCCCTGAAGAGTACAGGTAGTCCTCTACTTACCACAGCTCATTTAGTAACCGTTCAAAGTTACGGCACTGAAAAAAGTGATTTATGATCGTTTTGCACAGTTGCAGCATCCCCATGGTCATGTGATCAACATTCAGACGCTTGGCAACTGGTTCATATTTATGACAATCACAGTGTCCTGGGGTCATCTGGTCCCGTTTTGCAACCTTCTGACCAGCAAAGTCAGTGGGGAAGACAGATTACTAACTAATCAACTGCACTGCTTCACTTAACAGCTGTGGCACGGTGGTAAAATGGGGCAAAGCTCACTTAACAAGTGTCTCACGTAACGACCGAAATATTGGACTCAATTGTGGCCGTAAATCGAGGACTACCTGCATTTCAACAGGTGCAAAATGCAGCTGGACAGGTAGTAAAGGGTGCCACTTATTCAGCCACATGTAACAACACTACTCTGCGAGCTGCATTTATACTTCGGGGCGCAATTCAAGCCGGTTGTCACCTTTAAAGTCCTTCATGGCTTGAGATCAACTATCCAAAGAACTGTTTTTTCCCGGTTATCTGGTTTGGAAGGAAGACATGTTCTATGCCAGGGGTCTTCAAATTTGGCAGCTTTAAGACTTGTGGACTTCAATTCCCAGAATTCTCCAGCCAGCATAGCATAGATGGCTGGAGAATTCTGGGAATTGAAGTCCACAAGTCCACAAGTCTTAAAGCTTCCAAGTTTGAAGACCTCTGGCTCTATGCTATGAAACCTTCTCTATCTGGAGACGAGCTGTAAGGCCCTGAAAACCTGACTGTGTGGCTCAGCCTGGAGCCCAGACTGTGTAAAAGGTGCCACCACCTGGTTGTGCTAGCAAATATTGATTGTGATTATCTTCCTCAGCTGCTGGGTGTCTTCATTTTTAGATTTGTAATGGGAACTATTTTTAATTCAGGTTAAGATTGTCACTGTCCAGACTCGCTTGTTGAGACAGGCAGCGTACAAGTTGAACAAATGAATAAATAGGTCAGATTACCAATTACGTTACTACTGATATTTAAACTTTTCAAAAGTGAAACATTTCCATAACAAATCTTGAAGCAGTCTCTCAGCTGCCATAAATTATCTTCCTGAATTACAAAGAAACTTCCTTGCAGGAAGTTACTTGCAGAAACTTCCATGAAATGTACGATACGGTATATATTTGGGTGTCCTTTTATTACTCCAAGGCAACTGAGGGCTTTTTCCTCCTCAGATAAACAGTTTGCAGAATAGAGAAACCCTATCACAAATGTTTCACATGGTTCTTTCTTCCTTGCAGACAGCTTCATGCCCATCTGACTCAAAAAACGCCGTATTGCCAAGAGATAACGAGTGCAAAAGAACACGGAGGCAACATTTTCCCTTAGGTTAAAAATGTGCATTCTCTATCTTTCTTTTTTACATGTTTGTGTAAATTGAAGGAAAAAAAATGTCTTTGGAGATTGCATTTAGGATTTCAAACACTTTAGAAGAAACCACACAGACACACTATTTCACAAAGCAGCACAGTAAAAATGCCACGAACACAACAAAATAAAAACAGTATGTATATGTATATATGTGTGTGCAAGTCTTGGAGTATTCGGGTCTTTTCCCATGTAAGATTCAGAGTATCTTGGCATTTTACATGGGAATCTTACATGGGAAAAGACCCGAATACGCTAAGACTTGGATACCTCTACCCATGAAAATCTACAAAAACATGTGTGTGTGTGTAAAGAAAGAAGCAGACATACTGCGAACTCAGGAACTTAAAATTTAAAATGTTAAAAGAATTAAAATTTTATTTTACTAAGCTTTCGTCAGCCATCTGCTGACATCGTCAGAGTATTAAACTACCATTATAGAGATCTCTGCCTTTATATGCCATTAATCAATTTGGCCCTTGCACATGTAATAGGCCCTTCCAGCTGTCTTTATATCTATTATCTATCTATCTATCTATCTATCTATCTATCTATCTATCTATCTATCTATCTATCCATCCATCCATCCATCCATCCATCCATCCATCCACCCATCCATGTGAAGCCTTCTAAAAAAAGCTTTCCAAGATACTTATAAAAATAAAACCAGACAGACAACATTTAAATGGCATGCAGGCCACCCCCAACCTCCTGTTTAGTGGCTTCTGAAATCTCCTTCCCTCAAAACTGCACCAGTAATAGACTAGATATTCTAGAAACAACAGGCTGATTCCTTTCTCCATTTTCATTTCCAGGAAAAAAAAAAACACCTACAATTGTTTCCTTTCAGGAAAAGAGCTTTTCATTAAAGCCATTTTAGTGGAAAATGAAAAATAAATAAAACCACTCATGAAATCTCACAATGCATCTAAACCTGTTGAGAATGCACCACCAAATACTCCATATGGCATAGTGATGCTGGTATGAATGGATTAGCAGTCCAACGTATCGGGAGACCCAGGATTTCAGAAACCAACTTCAAAAGATTTCTACTGTGTCCATACATCTCACAGTTGCCAAGTTTGAAAAGATACTGACGTAGAGTTTCAAACCCAGCTGCACTCTGTGGAAATGTCTTTCCTTGGCCCTAATTCCTCCCACACAACGATGGAAGAACAAGGTGGGCCTTGTGGAGACCTGACTGGAATTCCCTCCAGAAAGGCAATTTCTTGAACTCTACTGCACCATGGTGCGGTGGTTAGAGTGCAGTATTGCAGGCTATTCCGGCTGACTGCAGTTCGGCAGTTCGAATCACACTGGCTCAAGGTTGTCTCAGTTTTCTATCCTTCCAAGGTAAAATGAGAACTCAGATTGTTGGGAGCAATAGGCTGATTCTGTAAACCGCTTAGAGAGGGCTGCAAAGTGCTGTATATAAGTCTAAGTGCTATTGCTGTAACTCCCATCATCCCCATCTTGCAGAAATGCTTGCTAGGAATGACTGAAGCTTATCTAGAGGAAATTGATGGGGAAGGTATACTATAGTTCCGTGATGGCGAATCTATGGCACGCGTGCCACAGGTGGCACGCGGAGCCATATTAATGGGCATGCAGCTCAGCTCTGGGGTGCATGCGCGCGCCGGACAGCTGATTTTCAGGCCTTCTGGGCCCACCAGAAGTAGGGAAACAGGCTGTTTCCTGCCTCTGGAAGGCCTGGTGGGGGGTGGGGAAGGCCCGTTTTTCTTTCTTACCTGATTCCAGATCCTCTCTATGGATCTGGGAAGGGCGAAAACAGCCTTTCCCATTCCCTCGGAGGCTGAAAGGGCCCATTTCCCGACTCCCGGTGGGACAGGAAGTGACGTTTTTTCCTGTCCCCAGCCTCCAGAGACTCCTAGAGAGGTTCCTACAGACTCCTAGAGAGGCTCGTAGAGACTCCTAGAGAGGTTCTGGAGGCTGGGGACAGCAAAAAACATCACTTCCTGTCCCACTGAGAGTTGGAAAATGGTCCTTTCAGCCTCCGTAGGGCCTCCAAGGGAGTGGGAAAGGCTGTTTTCACCCTTCCCAGATCCATAGAAAGGATCTGGAATCAGGTAAGAAAGAAAAATGGCCTACCAGGCCATCATGTGCCAGGAGCGGGGGTGGGTGGGGTTGCGTGCGCATGCACGTGGGCACGTGCATGCATGACCCTCCCCCCCGCCCCCCCTCTCCTGGCACGTGATGGCAAAAAGGTTAGCCATCACTGCTATAGTTTGAGCACACAATGTAGCCTGCCAGGGTAGGTGACCATAACAAGTTCAAATAAAATAACCAACCAATAAGGGAAGCCTATAGAAGGCTGAACATCTTTATTTGCAATATTGGCAGACACACCGACAATGAGTTTGTCTGCAGCATAGAAAATCCTCCGGTTGCCGTAAGCATCAACACCCATTTCTTTCAATTTTATCCCAGCCACAAACAAGTTCTTACGCATCTCATTTCCTGCAGGCCGAATCTTTGGGATATCTTTTTGCTAATCAGGTCAATGTGCGGCTACTATGCAATAAGATGTGCTCGTTTTAATTTTGTCTGAAAAGAGAGCTCGGTCCAATTTTCAAGAGCTTTAAAAAGTGCGTAGGGGGATACTTTTCAAAGATAAGTAATACAAAACTGTCATATCCGGCTATGTGCTTTATAAATATTTTATACTTCAATCCTGAAAAGATTTGTCTTCTTACCTCACTATGTACATTTCTCACTATGTAAACCAGTAACTTTGCAAAATAATTCTGTTGCTTCTTTGACACAAGAGTTGCATTTATGCTTTTTTATTATTCTGTGACTGGAGAAATGGTTTGGGGATCTCCCACATGATGAGTTCATTACAACTTCAGTCTTGAACAATTAGAACTGAATCAACCAAGGCCTGTTCACTTACGGCTGATTTACTTAACAATCAAATTTTCAGAGAGATAAATGTTCTTAATTACAAAAACTTTTAGGCAAATTTGGTGTAGTGGTAGAGTAAAAATCTGAAAACCATGAATTCTAGTACGGCCTTATGCATGAAAGCCAGCTCGATGCCTTTAGGCCAGTCACACAGCCCAACCCGTTTCATAAAATTGTTGTGGCTGGGAAAATAGAAGGCAACAGCATGATATTTTTTGTCTTGAGTTGTACAAAATAAAGTCAGGATGTAAATAAACCCCAAAACAATTGGAGCACCACTTGAACACCATCGGAATTGACAAGTTCACCATCAGTCAATTGCAAAAGGCAGCTTTATTTGGAAGAGCTCACATGCTGCGATGATATCTGTAACTCCATCAATCATCCACACCTGTCTATTCCGGGTTTTGGGGAAGGACTCGATAGGCAAACAAAAATGCCAAATCCAGTCTGAATATCTGGCTAACTGTGTGATGAACTGTAATAATAATGATGACTTTTCAATACATGAAATCAAAATCCTGATTTTCCTAAGAAATATATCGCAGCCACTGCCAATCTAATGCCAATGTTTTAACAGAGACTTCCTACTAACGAGTGTATAACTTGCATTATGTGCAAGTTATACAGCAATCTAACAGATGTTATACGTTTCCTGCTTCTGCTTTGTCACATTGCTTTGTTCACTGTCAGAAGTGCAAGATTCAGAAACAGTGTAGATATTACTCTTGCCTTCCAAAGACCGTACGCAGGTAGTCCTCGACCTACGGCTACAACTGAGCCCTTCTGTTGCTAAGTGAGACATTTGTTGAGTGAGTTTTGCCCCATTTTATGACCTTTCCTGCCACTGTTGTTAAGTGAATCCCTGCAGACATTAAGTTAGGGACACGGTTATTAAGTGAATCTGGCTTCCCCACTGACTTTGCTTGACAGAAGGTCACAAAAGGTGATCACATGACCCCGGGACAATGCAACCGTCACAAATGTGAGTCAGTTGCCAAGCATCTGAATTTTGATCGTGTGACCATGGAAATGCTGCAACGGTCCTAAGTGTGAAAAATGGTCGTTAAGTCATTTTTTTTCCCAGTACTGTTGTAACTTTGAAAGCTCACTAAATAAACTGTTGAAAGTCGAGCACTACCTGTAGTAGGTTTCCCTGGGGTTTTCAATCAATCCAAAAGAGAAAGGAGACAGTTAACCATGAGAAAGTGTGGCTAGACACTTCGTTTTTAAATAGCAGTCTGTGTTTCTTGTAAAGTAAAATGTGGCTAGACCAAATGAAGGACTTGATCTGAGTTTGGATTGACCCAGACAAATCTCAGTCTCTGCAATGCCGTCATGAGCAAATATTAATCCTTAAGGATGCATGTCATGTCTTCATTATTTCTGATGTTGATGCACAGCAATATTACATGTTATAAAACAGCTATTTTATGTCCCCTGAGATTAGGCTCATTAAAACAACCACTTCCTCACACTGTATTGATACAGCAAGTGCCAACGTCCTTGACTGATTAAGCAACTTTTAGCAACTTTCTCCTCTGTCAACATTTACCACATTTCAAAGAGAAGAATCCTGGAAACAATACTGTGTTAATCAATGCTATCAAGTTCATTCCGAGATTAAAAATGCATTATATTTTGTTTGTGACATAAAGCTTTAGAGAAGAAAGTGTACTTCGGCATTTGCATAATTTTATGGCCCTAACAGAAAAAAGTGAGATTATTTCCTTTATATTGTCTAGACATCAGTTGATTTAAGCAATCCTGGGAGCTTTCTCTCGCATCATAACTTCCTCTTAAATCTGAAAAGCAGGAAGCAAAGTAATCAATGGCTTTTAAAGCTATCAATATTGTAGAATTCAAACTCTGCTTAAGTGCCAACAAGTGACAAAAATGAGGGGGGGGGGAGAGAGAGATGATTTTTAAAAGAATGAGAGAAAAGAAAGAAAAATACCCAATAAGCAGGCAAAAGTTTTCCTCTTTTATTGCAAAAGGAAAATGTCCAGTGGGCTTATAAAGCTATTTGGCAGTTCGAGTCTCACCAGGCTCAAGGTTGACTCAGCCTTCCATCCTTCCGAGGTCAGAAAAATGAGGACCCAGATTGTTGGGGACAAGATGCTGACTTTGTAAACTACTTAGAGAGGGGCTGTAAAGCACTGTGAAGCAGTATATAAGTCTAAGTGCTATTTATCTAAAGTATATACAGGTAATTCTTGACTTACAACAGTTCATTTAATGACTCTTCGAAGTTAAAAACAGCACTGAAAAAAGTGACTTATGACCATTTTTTCACATGACTGTTGTAGCCTCCCCATGGTGATGTGATTTACATTCAGATACTTGACAACTGACTCATATTTATGACGATTGCAATGTCCCTAGGTCAGTGATGGCTAACCTTTTTGCCGTCGCATGACAAAGGAGAGGGTAGTGCGGTGGGGTCGTGCACATGCGTGCCCCCACCCAGAATTCAATGTGTCCCGCCCCCCGTGCATGCACGCGCGACACTCCCCGTGTTCTCTCCACTTTTGGCACGTGATGGTATGGTGGGCCCTGTAGGCCTGTTTTTTGCCCTCCCTAGGCTCCAGAGCCTTCTAGGAGCCTGGGGAGGGCAAAAATGGCCTCCCCCAGAGGCCGTCCGGAGGCCAGAAATGGCCCGTTTCCTGACTTCCGATGGGCTCAGAAGGCTTGAAAATCAGCTGGTCAGCGCACACATGCGCGCTGGAGCTGAGCTAGGGCAACACACGCTTGCCCACAGATATGGCTCAGCATGCCACCTCTGACACGCATATCATAGGTTCACCATCACGGCCCTAGGTCTTGTGACCATCTTGCAACCTTCTGACAAGCAGTCAATGTGGGAATCCACATTCAGTTAACAACCGTGTTACTAAACTTAACAACCGGAGTGATTCATTTAACAAAAAAATCGTAAAATGGAACAAAACTCACTTAACAAATTTCTCACTTAGCAACATACATTCTGGGCTCAATTGTGGTCATAAATCACGGATTACCTGTATTAACAAAAAACCCTGACTTTACCTTCACTTATACTTTCAAACATCATTTACATTTGCTTTGCTACATGAATGTTGCATGTTTCCTCCAGGATATATCTTATAGTATATAAGATCACTTCATTTTTACCCCACCATACAACACTGACTGAGATGTCATGAAACAAGCCTACAAGAAAAACAGGCAAACTCAGAGAGCACCAAGGCCCCCTCATTTCAACCCTGAGCTCCATATACTCTCAGTTATTTGTACTGACTGAGACATAATGGCTAAGCAAGCTCATCTATTGAGTTTCACGGCAGAATGTGAACTTTAGTTGCTCCACTCCCAACTCAACATTAGCAGGCAATTCATAGGTTCAATTTCATTGCTCTGCCTAAACATAGTTCAAACATTTCATTCACCTTGAACAACTCCGATTTTTGACAATGTTGGCCCATTGCTCAGCAACAGTGAGCCTGCACTTACTAAGATAAGATTCACCCATCCTTTTCTTTTTTCTTCCAGTAAAAGTAACAGAACTAGGTAGAAACTAATGGAAGGGAGGAAAAAAACCCCTCCTGCTATGTCTGAATCCAGATCTTAGCCTATTGTTCTTCTAACAAATCGGACCAAACCAGCTTCAAACTCAGTTCAATTCAATTCATTGCAGTGAAAGACTACTTACTACAGCTTCAAACTCAAATTCAAGCCAAATGATACATTTCGTAAGTATGTTTTCTCATCAATAAGCCAGAAACTCTTCAATGTTGGTTTATTACAGGTAATCCCTGGGTTACAAGCATTTTCTTAGCGAACATTTGAAGTTACACGATAAACGCCCCCCTAGCCCCGAAACTACAAATCTTGCAGCACCATGGCAGTTGTTTGCCCTTATGAACAACTGCAGAGGCTTGAATGTTCATTCGTCTTGAACATTTCCGGCCAAAATGGAGCTTCTGAGGGGCGGATCCACACCGCTGACGCTCCATTCAGGCCTCCAGAGGCCTCGCCTGGCACGTTGCAGGCTGAAATGGAGCTTCTGAGGGGTGGATCCACCCCTCAGAAGTTCCGTTCGGGCCTCATGGTCCCCACAATTGTTTCCCCCCCACAACCTGCCACGCTGGGTCACTTACCTTGTGAAGATCTAGAAAGGAGTCTCTTCTCCAGCCTCTGCAAGTCTGTTCCGGCCTCTGCAGACCTCGCCTGGCAAATTGCCAGCCAAAATGAAGCTTCTGAGGGGCAGATCCGCCCCTCCATTCAGCCCTCCCTCAGCCCGTTGCAGGCAGAATTGGAGCTTCTGGGGAACAGATCTGCCCCTCCGTTCGCCCTCCCCCAGTCCATTGCAGGCCGAGATGGAGCTTCCACGGGATGAATCCAGCCTCTGGAAGCTCCATTTCAGCCTGCAACGGGCCGGGGAAGGCCTGCAGAGGGGCGCAAGCAGATGAGAGGCTGGAGAGGAGACTGCTTGCTAGATCTTCACAAGGTAAGTGACCTGGCACAGCAGGTTGGGTGGGGGAAGATACTTTGGGGAGCATGAGGTATTTCAGTGAGTTGGGGAGGCCTTGGGTGGTCTTAGACAGGTGGCCTGTTCCATCAATAGCCCCCCCCCCCATGGCCTTCCCCATCCTGAAATACCTCATGTGCACTTAACGATCCTCGTATTCGATTAGCGAATGCATGGACAAAAGGAGGGAGTGATCCCGTTCAAGGCATGAGATTCACTCCCTCGAATCCTTGGGTTATGAATGGAATGGGCAGGCTCCATTCCATTCGTAACTCAAGGACAACCTGTTGTATTTTCTACTAAATATGGAGGAGCATTCAAAAATGGTATTCTTCCAGCTACTATATTAGATGGTACAATACATTCAACCCTTTCAAAATTCTATCCCGTAATTCTCACCTCATTTTGCTACAGGGGAAGACAGTCTTATTCTTGAATGTCCAGCTTTCATCCACAACACCACAAAACTGAAATGGAAGTTGCTCTATCTGACAGAGGTTGCATAATCAAACTCCTGCAGGAAACATTTCCAAAGTTTGATAAGATGGGCTTTGAAAAGCTCTCACTTTATTAAAATAAGAACATATTTATACACTGTTATAAAAAGCATTTAACCAAATAGAAAACTACAAAAATCCTACAAAAAAAACCAAACTAGGCTTAGATACCTTCCTAAATGAGGATTGTGTCATCAGAAAATTATGCTTCTAAAGATATACAGATAGAACTGAATACATTTCAAGGGGCAAGCAAAGTATGAAGTGAACTTTAAAAAGTACTGTTTTTTTTTTCTTTTTAGCATTTCACAACCACAGTGATGACTGATCTAAATACAGATAGTCCTCGGCTTACAACAGTTCATTTAGTGACCCTTCAAAGTTACAACAGCACTGAAAAATGTGACTTATGACCGTTTTTCCCAGTTACAACTTTTCCAGCATCCTCATGATCATGTGATCAAAATTGAGATGCTTGGTAACTGGTTCATACTTATGACCATTGCTGTGCCTCAGGGTCATGAGATCCTCTTTTATGTCCTTCTGTCAAGCAAATCTGGGGAAGCCAGATTCACATAACAACCGGGTTACTAACTTATCAACCGCAGAGATTCACTTAACAACTGAGGCAAGAAAGGTTGTAAAATGGGGCAAAATTCACTTAACAAATGTCTCACTTAACAACAGAAATCTTGGGCTCAATTGTGGTCGTAAATCGAGGACTACCGGTATTGGGACAATTCTTGGATGCAGCACAGTTTAGAACTGGAGTGAGAAACCATGGTGCCCTTAGCTGGTTCAAATTACAACTCCCAGAATCTGTGCCCTTGGTCATGATGCTGGGGATAAGAAGGGTTATTGAAACATTTGGAATCCACTAGACCAGGGGTGGACAAATGTGGCTCTTTGACAACCTGTGGACTTCAACTCCCATAATTCCTGAGCCAGCTTCGCTGTCTCAGGAATTCTGGGAGTTGAAGTCCACAGGTTGTCAAAGAGCCACATTTGCCCACCCCTGCACTAGACTGACCCTCCTCTTAGTTAGAGGGCGCCCTTTTAGGAAGCTCCTTCCAATTGGCTCTCCTGATCCAAAACATCCTTTGAAAAGCCAGCAATTAGAATGGTTAATTCAGTTCTTAAGACCTGAGGAGAAGCCAATCACCCTCGACACAGCATAATGGTTTACTTTTTTTGCTAAAAAATGAACTCAGACTCTGATGTAATGTTTGAATCAAGAAGTGCTTAGTCACAAAGCACAGAATAAATAGAATTTCGTGGTAGAGAATGTAGAAGAACCTTTATATCAATCTTCTGAAGGCAGGAGTAATATGACGAATACAAATAGTTTCACACTTAAGATGCTTGCTCCAAATCAAACTGACAGAAGCATGTGTACACATATACACATACATATACACACACACACTTTTATGTCACTTTGATTTGGAGCAAGCATCTTAAGTGTGAAACTATTTGTATTCATCATATTACTCCTGCCTTCAGAAGATCGATATAAAGGATCTTCTACATTTTCTACCACAAAATTCTATTTATTCTGTGCTTTGTGACTAAATATTATATATAATATTTCATTTCTTACTATTAAGGAATGTATGTGCCTACTCAAGCGCTTGACAACTTCACAAAATAAAAAGGAACCTATTTCTTAAAAATACTCCATGAAAGTAGGTGCTACTGCCATCTTGTGGCTAGTTACATTACAATCTTTGGAGGGTTCCAAATTCAAGGATAGTATTCCGTATTTGCACATTACAATTCATCTTGGGTAGGAGACCACCAGGACAACCAAGGGCTGAAGGATAGATTGGAAAATTTAAAAATAAAAAAAAATCCCAGAAAAAGCCAATGGAAAACCATTCCTATTTTGTTGACAAAGAAATTACACAGACATATATAATTATCAGATCAAGTCATACTTAAGAGAATATTTACCTTTTTATTTTATATTAGGCCCACCAAATAAATACACTTACACAGAGATCAGATTTGAACAGTCCATTTTTGATAGAAGGCCATTTAATTTAAATCCTAGGAGATGCTTCCAATGTATATATTTAATATTAATGTATGGAGTATTAAGTGGATCACGAACAGACAATTATTAGAGAAGTTGTGACTCACTGTGGCTCTTTTCAGGTAGAAGGAAAGTCAAATGTGTCTCATGTAGTATGTAAAACGACGTTGACTTTTATTTTTCATATGGTAACTAAACCTGTTCAGTTAATTATGTTTTCATCTATTTGTTTAAATATAACCGGTATAGCAAATCAGAACATAAGTTTATAAAGCCACTGATTATACTAGAAAAAAGGACCATCTATAGCAAGGGTGTCAAACTGGTGGCCCATGGGCCGGATGCATCACATGCAGGCCACGCCCACCCCAGCTCCGCGAAGGGGGAAAATGTGACGAAGTGTCACGAGATGGCAAAGTGACGCCACGAGTTTGACACCTGTGATCTATACGTATGGATGTTCAAAACTTTTTGCTTGCCTGGACAACATTGAGTGAACAGAAATTACTAACTTGAACTGCATATAAATTATATACCATATTTTTCGCACTATAAGACATACTTTTTCCTCCCCAAAAGTGGGTGGAAATGTCTGTGTGTCTTATAGAGCAAATATTGAGTCGGGGGAGAGGGTGTTGGTCCCCCGCTGCCGGGGAATGCTGGAGCCTTCTCTGCCAAGCAGCTGATTGGCGGCTGGATCGGCCTCCTAGAATACTGCCGAACAGCTGTTCTAGGCGGCAGGGATTCCCGCTGCCTATCGCCACCAATCCCTGCTGTCATTCACTGATTGCTGCCTCTGCCAATCGCCGCTGTCAATCGTCGCCGATACCCGCTGCCGAATGACAATTGCTGCTGCCGAATTGCAATTGGCAGCAAATGGCGGCGGCGGCGATCAGTTATTCCTGCCTAGAACAGCTGATCAGCAGTATTCCAGGAGGCTGATCGAATCGCCAATCAGCTGCTAAGCAGCAAAGGTTCCAACGTTTCCCGGCAGTGGCAGCAGCGCAAGCACGCTAGCCAGATGATTACCAGATGGATGCTGGGAGGCAGAGGCAGATTTTTTTTTTCTTGTTTTCCTCCTCTAAAGCTAATGTGCATCTTATAGTCCGGAGCGTCTTATAGTGCGAAAAATACGGTAATAAATCTATACAAACCATGTTAAAATTTTACAAACGTGGTGCCTCATTACTAGCTGTCTAGGGCCACATGCAGGTTGGATACACCTGATTTAGAGTCCTTAACAGGTAGTGAAACAAATTCCAGCACTTGAACAAGGCCAGTGGTGTGTGGCAAGCCAGTAGTAAAGAAACAATATCTGGAATATCTGAGCTTTTCCATTTGTATAACAGGTCGTCATTAAAAGGATACATCAATACAGGTAGTCTGCGACTTACAACAGTTCATTTAGTGACCATTCAAAGTTACAATGGCATTGAAAAAAGGGACTTGCAACCATTGCGACATCCCCATGGTCACTTGACAAAGTTTGGCAACTGGTTCATATTTATGATATTTGCAGTATCCTGGGATCATGTGATCAGCTTTTGTGACCTTCTGACAAGCAAAGTCAGTGGAGAATCCAGTGTCAACTCTGAAGCGAACCTGGCTGAAGCCATTTTATGCTGCCTCATAATTGCCATGAAGCCAGAAAGGGGGAAGGGAAGGGGGAAGTAGATAGCCAGGGTCCAGTCAAAATGCTTTCTTGTGGGAACTAAGGTCATTGAAACAGGTGGCCAATGAAAGTGGAGAAGAGCCTGTCTTCCATCATCAGAGAGCCAAGGTGGCGCAGTGGGTAGAGTGCAGCACTGCAGGCTACTTCAGCTGACTGCTAGCTGCAGTTCGGCAGTTCAAATCTCACCGGCTCAAGGTTGACTCAGCCTTCCATCCTTCCGAGGTCAGTAAAATGAGGACCCAGATTGTTGGGGGCAATAGGCTGACTCTGTAAACCGCTTAGAGAGGGCTGTAAAAGCACTGTGAAGCGGTATATAAGTCTAAGTGCTATTGCTATCATTGGACAATGTGACTGGTGACACTTGGGAGGGGGGAGTTTGATTCTTTTAATTATCCAATAAGATATCGTTTGAGGAATCTACCTGCCTCGGAGTTATGCTTTCAATGGGTGCATTGCTTGGAACACTGACATCCAGATTCACTTAACAACCTTGTTACTACCTTAACAAATGCAAGGATTCACTTAACAACAGTGGCAAGAAAAGTCATAAAATGAGGAAAATTCATTTCACAAATGTGCCACTTAGCAACATAAATTTTGGGCTCAATTGTTGTTGTAACTTGAGGACTACCTGTATAAGCAATATTGATTTCTAATGTTATATGCAGCATTTAAACGCCACAATCTTTTGCAAAGCTACATGAGACCATATAATATGACCCAGGAATCCAATGTGCCACAATTATTTATTTGGCAGAAAAATCAGGGAGGGGAATTTAGCTTAATACTAGTTACTATTGATTGGTTAGTAATCAAAATTTTATTAAAAAGTTACAGATAATTTCCAAAAGTTCTCAGAACTGGAACCTACAACTCAGAATCTACCAATACCATAATTTTGTTTTACAATAAAAGCTCTCATTACCATGTCTTAAAAATCCTTGGAAAGGTGCAGAAGTCATTGGGGTCCAGAATATTTTCCTTTGTTATACAGTTACAATGGACTATTGATTGATTGATTGATTGATTGTATTGCTATGCTGTTATGTTTGTAAAACACCAAAGCTAGGGAGAAGGACAAATCATAAAGTAATGTACAATGCAAAGGAGGAGAATATGGATTTTTTTTCTCTCTGCTAGAACACTAGATATCACCCAAGGAATTTAAGAAGTGTAAAATTTAGAACAAACAGAACGAAAGGTTTCTTCCTACAAAGCATAGTTGAAGAACAGAATTGCGGAAACCAAATGGCCACCTGATATATGTCACAGGTAACTCCCTATCTGGAATCTCACAGAAAGCGTTAGACCTGCCCCCAACTAGTTCTTGACAAACTAGAACCACAGTAAATTACTGCCGACAATTTAGGACTGGAGAAGCCAGGACTATAGTCAACTTATTTCCCCTTTTACTTTCAGAGCTAACTGTGAATCAATCTACTTTTATTCTGACTTGATCACCAATTATATTTAGTAGCATAACCTGGTACAAAATATGGCTAATATTCAGATTTGGTGAAGACATCATACTCACCAAAGTTACTACTGAAACTGCGTAGTGTTAGTAATGGAGAAAGAAGAAAAGAGATGAATGTTTCCTAACTATGGTTAGGTGATTAGAAGAGTAAAGCTATACTTAGGGGTTAGAAAGTTGACACTTCAAAACCCATATGAGATACTCCATAGAAGACATTGACTAACTTCACACTTGCACTAAACGGTAACAGAATTTCTCTTGTTTTGAGTAAGTTGTATGGATCCTGAACTCTATTACAGTGATATATAAACCGTGTTTTATAGTGAAACTATTATATATGAATCCAACCACTATAGATTATTTAATCAATACTTAGATCTTTACAACATCAATATAACATTAATATCAACACTGTTTTAAATAAAACAAAGGGTAACATCTATCTAATATGCAACAAGACATACACATCTAGAAAGAAAAAGTCCATACCTTCCATTTTCAGCTAAAATTGCACCTTCATCCTTCAGATGTTTACTTTGGACTCCACAGTCTTCCAAAAGAAGCCCCTTTTTCCTTTTGGCCTCATGAAGCCAATCAACTTCACTATTATCAACCAGGACCTGCTCATCAGCAGCTTGAGCTTCGAATTGCTGGGATGTTACCTTAGATACCTTCTCACCAATCTTTCTCTTCCATACAAAGGAAGCCATTCCAGAAAACTGAAAAGAATGCACATTTAATTATTGGTATAATTTTCATCTATACGTAAACACATCTATTTCAATTTATCACATCAATTTACATAGGTAATCAATATTATGTAAGCAATCTAGCCTAAGTAACAAATCCATTTGCTCAAAAAAGCCTTAATTTCTGCTAACAAAAACAGCTTACAATTTATCATTTTGCTATCTACAGGTGTTCAAATGAATTAAAAGCAACATCACAGATGCTGGCTGGGGAATTCTAGGAGTTGGGAGTCCCTAGATCTTAAAGTTCCAGAAGTTGGCTTAAATTATAAAATGCTAGCCTTTAAATTCATGGGACGTTTATATTATTATTTTCAAAGTACCTTTCAGCCAAAGACAAAGCTTAGGCGTACAGTAGCGGCCAAAATTGTGGAAACCTTTTGGGAAAAGTGTATTTTTGAGGTTTGATGGCTAATAACACCACTTTTTTGGGGGGAGTTTCAAGATAATCATATTCCACTGCTGGAATGGCCTGGGAATATTGAAAATTGAAAATCTATGGAGCCGACTAAAGAAACTTGTTAGTCAGAAGCAATAAAACCCAGTTAATAGAAGCAATCATTCAATCTTGGTTTCACATTATAACAGCTGCAGAACTAAAAGACTTAGTTCACTCCATGGGAAGACATTGTAAGGCCGTAATTTATGCTAAAGGTTACTCAACTAAGTATTAACTGATGTGATAATTTTTGTATATCTCGTTTTTTCTACGTGTTTCACTTTTCTTCTTTAAACTGCAACTGCTGTTCTAATAGCAAATCCTTCATAAAAGTTATTGCATTACATTCTTGCAATGTTATTGTTATTGCATTAAATTATCTTTCTATTGATATATAATTTTATGGTACTCAAAAAAAAAAAGTGGTGTTATTAGCTAGTTTTACAAAAATACACTTTTCCCAAAAAGTTTCCACAATTTTGGCCACCACTGTATGTCAGCTGCTTATTTATACCCAAGAGGATTCAGTCACTCAAGGCTCAAGGGCCAATTTCAGCATTCCCACCCTTTGGGTTTCCTAAATTTCCAAACATCTGAAGAACTATTAATCTGAAATAATATCTTCCAGTACAGGATTGACAAGAGGCAGAAGCTCTGCCATTGCTGGAACCATGATAGGCATTTTGCCATTCTTGAACTATAAGTCCTAGAAGGTCTCTAGGTGGGACTTAAGGGAGTTATAGTTCCTAAAGCAGAGGTCTTCAAACTTGGCACCATTAAGACTTGTGGACTTCAACTCCCAGAATTCTCCAGCCAGCATAGCTGGCTGGAGAATTCTGGGAGTTGAAGTCCACAAGTCTTAAAGCTGCCAAGTTTGAAGACCTCCATCCTAAAGTCTTGGGAATACAAAGCAGCCATCAAGGGCTAGGGGCTGTTTTTCAAATACCCCAATCCACCTTTTACATTAGGAAAATGCAAAAAGGTTTTTTATTTGAAAATCGTAGGAGAGAAAAGGACAGAATCCAGTGGAAAGAAGGGTAGCATAATTACCTGGAAGCTCCCGTCTCCAGGGGTGTCTTCCTAGCCCCGTCGTTTGTAGGATAAGCACCAACCGGAAGTGGAAAAACCGGAAATAGCGGCGCTCTGCGCAATATCACATACTCTATGCTCAATTTCCGGTTTGTTTGTTTTGTTTTTGTTCTTTTTTTTTAAAAGTCTGCTCTAGCATCCAGGGAGAAAAGGAGCCGGGATTGGGGAGTACCACTAAAGGAAAAATACGTTCTGTGTACCGGCCATTCGTTATGTTTATAAAATGAACAGCAGAGGAACTTCAGAGTTCCACGGCGAGCCGTGTCCTGGGATTGCACCGCAGAGCCTACTGGGTATTTTAGTGTTGTTATGTGATCACGTGACCGGCACGGATTGCTACTATTGGCTAGCATCAGAACTTTAACCGTCCCACTTGCTGCGTAGCACGTGTTGTGATTCCTTTGCAGACTTGGGGAACGACGGTCCCTTTATAACTTGTGGACTTCAACTCCCAGAATTCAATTCCCTTTGGCAATGGTGGCTCAGGAATTCTGGGAGTTGAAGTCCACAAGTCATAAAAGGGCCATCATTCCCTACCCTTGCCTTTACTGGGTTAATATCCTCTCCACACAATCTTCATTCAGGTTGGAAGAGACAATGTGAAATGCAAATAGCCCCTTGGCCAATCCAAACAAATGGTGAATTCTTCTGGCTTTGCTGCCCTCCCTCTTCATGTCACTTGCGGGTGGGGGAAGCGTATCTGTCAAAGGGTTGTAGCAATTCCTCAAACATGGACCTTGAAATTCAGAGGTGAATAGCTTGTTTATATCTTAGTAAGCTATAAACACCTGAACGTCTAAAGAATAGTAAAAAATAAAGTCCCTTTAAAGGTGTGTCCAAACTTGGCAACTTTTAAGACTTGTGGGCTTCAGCTCCCATAATAATGGGAGTTAAAGTCCACAGATCTTAAAATTACCAAGGTTGTACACCCGTCTTAAAACAAGCTTGATTCCAGGTAATTTCACGGTAAATTTGGGTAATTTTCTTGACAGCAGTAAGGAGATTGTTTTTGTCTTCCTCTAGTATGTTGGGTTTTTTTAAACTATCAATCAAAACCATAGTTGTAGGATTTGGGGATGATCTCCCATCCAATAATTAAATCCTACCCTGGATCAGCCAATACAGATCACCACCCCCAAAAAACAACCCAAATGTTGAAACTATTATTTGAGTTGTTTTCCCTCTCATCATTTCTCACAGATCAGAACTGTGGTGGCAACATAAGTTTTGTAGACATCCACTTTGGAGGAGGATACAGTAGATCAGTATACTCCATATAAAAAGAAGCTGGGTTCATACTTAAGTTATGGTTTGTTTTAATAATTTTGCTGACTTAAACCGTATCAGGCTATATTCATGACTTCAGCTTCTCTGTCTACAGAGAACAGCTGTTAATCAGAGAAAATTATCCTGGGCTTGGTCAGGAATAGGCAATCTTGTCTGTCCCTTCCAGTTATCTCACACTACTAGACTCATAAACTACTAGGACTGATGGGAGTAATAGTATACCAGGCTCTAAAGCCTGGACCACAAAGACTGACAATAATATGATACATCCACCCCTGCTTTCACCAGTCTTATACACTACAAAGGTGTTTCATGTGTGCTTATTTATAATTTACTCATCAAATCCCCTAAGCCTTGGCGGCTGATTGACAATCGTAATAATACCATTAATGAATCCTTGACAAATTTCTAGGAAGCCTGGGATTCCTCAGAAAGTATTGTTATCCTCTGCTCTCCCTGGGGTCAGAGATTAGGCTCTTCACTGAGCTACTACTTCCATTAATAACTGGAGGATCAGAAGTTGTTATTAACCCAATGTCGAAATATATTTCTCCCACTGTAGTAAACCTCCATCAATGTTGAGAAAGTCCCCAACAATTAAGAAGGACAGATGAATTAAGAAAGCTAAGAAACTGTACCATGAAATTTACTTGCATACAGTTTAATGTTTGTTAAAAGTAACAGGTCATATACAGCTATCACAAGCAATTTCATTCAATATTGATCCCCCCCAAAAGAGAGAGAGAGAGAGAGAGAGAGAATATGCAATAAAAGTAGGCACATATTGTTTTTGAGAAATGGTGATCATCCATTTCATAAGCAATACAATGGTAAAAATCAATTGGCAAAATTATCTCAAACTTTATACTGATTGAAAAGTTAAAAATGACAAAACATGTGAAAGTCAGCCTTTGGAAAGATTGCACTACGAAAATGGATGGGATTTTTTTTTTTTTTTTTACTTTTTACCAATGTTAAGAATTTACATTGCACAAGGTTTCCACTTCCTACGTCACCCCCCCCCTTTTTTTTTCAGCAATCAATTATGAAGTGTTTGCAATAAAAACAGATCATCTAAGGGCTTTTCCACTGGAATGAGCCCAAAGGAACAATATTTGAATAGGCTGCTTAGTCAAGCTATACACTTCTGTTATTTTTCATTTTTAAAATAGATTTTTTTTTTCTCTTCACAGTTCCCATCATGGTCAGTTCTGCAAAGCAGCTCGTATTTCATGATCAATGGCCCTGACCTTCCTGTATCACTAAGAAGTGCCAGCAAATAAGCTCTATAGGACCAGACAAGACCTGGGTTAAAAGGGGGGAAAGTAATTTCAACATCGATATTTTACTCTAAGTCTAAAAATTGTTACAAAAACATTTGATTCATTTTTTTTTTGCTTGAATACATCCAAGATATTCCTCTGCCCAAGTTAACAAAAAATTAAAAAGGGAGCATTGAAATGGCTTTTAAAGAAAAATTACAAAATTCTGTATTTAAGAATAGGCAACTGTACCTTTTTGCTATGTACTTTGGCCCTCATATTCAAAAGAAGTTAAGGCCTGATAATGTGACACCCCCCCTCCAACACTCAATAAAACTTATATACATTAAAAAAAATTAAAAGTTTTATACATGATAACATTTCTTAGTGTAGACACCGAATATAAAATCAAGCTGATGAGGCTAGCAGATATCGTCCATTCATTTCAGCTGGATTTGAGCAGGAAACATACCAAAGCTACAGTTAAATATGCAGACAGATTTAAAAATATGGAACCCTGAAGTCAACACAATTTTACTTCAGGTTGGATTTACTTTTAGATCCACTGAAACAGAGAAACATGTCACTTATGGTTTACACACACTAATTTTTAGGTATTTTTTTTTCCAAATTTAAGATTGTAGCCTGACAAAAACAATTTTGAGCTATGAAGGGAAAAAAAAGGTCGTTTATGCCATTTGCCAAGTTCAGTATTAACAATTCCAAATTAAGACAGCATCAATAAAAAATAAATCACAATAATTGTAAAGATGCAGCAGAGCAAGATTTAACAAGTAGTTTTATTTTCTTGTTGTAAATTAAGGACTACTACTTGGTCCCCAAGACAACCATCTTTCTTTATATATCACAGCAACACTATTTAGCTACCGACTCCTTTTACACACACATTTACACACCCCGCCGCCCTTTTCTTCCCACACATTTTATCTCTTTTGGAGTACATATTCGTGACTGCGAGTCAAGTTCAGTTATAAAATCACTATTTAAATTCTGGGAAGTAATGAAGTATGAAACTATATCATAAGACCACCTTAAGTGTTCGCCTCTAAAAAGGCCAGCACATGGCAAAAGCCCATGGCTCCTGACCATAGCACAAATTTTGAAGTTCAATGTCTACTTAATTAAATTATTGAAACAGTGCAGCTTCTGAATTCATGCATTTATAGACTGAACCAGGCTTCTTCAGTGCATCTTGAGTTGCTGATTCAAATTACACTAGATACACATTATTGTATTCAAATCCAAGCATCTCTTTATAGGCTGTTCTTAAATTCTTTGCTGGGACAATTCAGTTGGGTACCTCACTTAAGTTGGGTACCTCTGCTATACATTCCCATCAAAGTAAAAGACTTGACTTTACAAGAGGAAGCCAAGCTAATGTCTCCTTGATAATGGCTGGTGTACAGTTTTTATTACCCTGCTTAGCATGGAAATTGGAGGCTGATGATAATTGAAATCATACTGCAAAACATTCCAAAGGCACCACATTAAGAGATCTGTTCTCTGGCATCTGCGCATCTTATAAGAAGGCTCACACACTGCTTTGTCATTGTTTGCTTAACCATGGTTTGTTGAATAAGCCACAATTGTCTGGGCATACGTATCATAACCCATGTCTGCTGAATCACAGTCTGTTAATAAGCTACAACTAGCATAGCTTTACAGTGTAACAGCTGTGGGGGGAGGGGTCACACAACATGCTAAGCCAAGCAGAAGCTGTTATGCCATAGCATGATATATGAACAAAACCCTAAGTCTCATTAATAATCATATATTAATGGATGTTTTTCTTAATCATATGCATATCAAATCACAGTGAAGGATTTGCCTGTGTTCTGAAATTTTCACTTAGTGCATCTGCATTACCCATGAACTAAAGCATTGCATCTGTACCAAGCAAAAATCAATTTCAGCCTCTTTTCTGTTTTTAAGATGAAAACTCCGATTGCTGCCTTATCTTAACTGTGGGCTTGTTGGCAAGGAACAATATCTCAGGATTTCTATTTCTTCCACACCATTAGCACAACTGATAACAAAACTAGGACCAATATAACTAGTACAGTAAGTCACATAGACTGATCTCAAGAATTACTAAAAGATCCTCTACAGTGGGTAAATATAAACAGAATTCTTGTCAACAATAAAAATAAGGGGGGGAAAGTAACATCTTAGTTTGTTATAGCAGTTGTGGAAGCCAAGAGGTACAGAGAGGACACCAAAACAAATTCATAAACACAAGAATCTGGTTTATCATCTCATTTCAATGGGATTTATACATTTGGAATCTTAATTTATATGCCAAGAATAATCAAATTGTGCAAATCGTGGTTAAGTGTTATGTCTTCACTAAACAAGAATTGCTGAAACATGATACAGTATTTAAACACCATTCTATAATTTTAATCAGTTTAAATTAAGCCTCCTTTAATTCTTTAGTGTAATTTTATCCAATAAAAAAAAACCCAAGATTTTTCACAGTAGAGAGGGGGAAGATTTTCTCTAGCAGTTTTTCAATAAGAAAATTTAATTTGTGGCAGCTGACTCATTTCTGACCTAACCAATTAAGTTCTACACATATCAAAACAAAACCAAAGTTACTTCATCTTTCAAAACTTTTAGAAATCTTAATTCGGTATATATAAAAGCAGTATAAAAAAGTGATTATGCAACACAGGCAAAATCCAGATCACTCTTACTAGAAGAGTGATCTGCTAGAGATCTGTATGAAAGCTATATGAAAACAGCAGCCACTGAAATCCCAGGGCAGGGCAGGACGTGATTCCAAGAACTGGATACGCCAGTCTGGGCTATCCTATCAGCCATGGAACCATTGTTTTTATGGATTCAGGCACAGAATCCATATCCTGTTGTGGCTGCAAAAAACTGCTTCCATGCACCCAACATGGGTCAGAAAACCTGCCGAGTTGCAATCTGGGTCAAGCATAGTATTATTCTCACAGATCAGTTGTGCTGTGGTGGGAGGGGGGGAAATACCCCTAACTCATGAATCCTTCCTAAGGTCACCTGCTTAGATCCACGGTCGGAAGTTGTGCATTCGTACTATAAATTCTGATTGCCTTCCAAGGAACAATAAAACACCACTCACCTCACCATTTTACAAAGTGCTTCCGAAACTTGTCACATGTAACAAATATTGGGAGAAAACCCACCCAACGTATTTTCAGACCCTGCCTTTCTCTTCATTGAATTAAACTGAACATTGTTATATTTGGTATTATCATTTTCAGGACAAAGTCCGAATTGGTCAAAGCAGAGTACCATTTTTTATTTTTATTTTTTGTCTTTTTCCACTCAAGTGCACCACTGGCTGTTGAAAACTTAGGGTAAGTGCCAGATGGCTGAAGTGCTGTTTGACAGGGGGACACTTTTGTTGACACAACAGAATACAAGCAAAGACGGTGTCCAAAAGTTGCCTTTTGATCTCATAAATGAGCACATGTACTGTAAAAGGAATAAATTATCAGCATACAAAGGTCAAACTCCATGAAGCCCTAATGATACACAATGTAAAACATACTGTTCTTGTACCTGCACATCATTCCAGTAGACTATTTAATCATAATTTGCTTCGGTACATTAAAGATAGCCTTCCCCGACCTGGAAACCTCCAGATGTGCCCTTCCTAATCTGCAGACAGAATGGCAAACACATCTGGAGGACGTCTGGTTTGGGAAGGATGCAGTATGAGGTGTAGACTGCTTCTAAATGCAAGTTCGATTCCTGTGCAAATTGCAATGTGGCTAGTCTTCTCAGTGCCAAAGTTAACTGTAACTTGATTATAATTGGAAGCATTTGACTATGATTTTTTTTCCTTTTTCGGCATGCTTATTGCTGTAAAAAAAAAAAAAGCCAACCTTATAAATCATTGTGCAAGTATTTTAATAAGATTTGCACACATTTCAAAAAATTCTATCGTGTGGCTCCCTGATCTTGGGGTTAATTCGGTTGTAGAAGAGTCAAGTGAAGAGGTCACTGAAGAGGTAAGAGATGCATCAGATGGTTTTGCTTGAACATCAGGGTCCGAGTCCTTCTGACCAGATCTATAATTAGTCACAGAGCCTGACCTCTGGGGAGTGGTAGTCCCTGATTTTCCTTCTATAATTTCATCTAGGGCAAGCAAAGAGAAAAATTTAAAGGCTGGAACAATTGGAGAAATTAGTAAGGAAGACAAAACGTTAAAAGTCACCGTTCTATGTATCCAGAATGAACATTTTACCATAATTATTGTTTCTAGTTGGTTGCAGAGTGACCCAGGTGTTTCGACTGAATTTGGCTTTTTTATCCACGTAGAGCAGGGGTGTCAAACTGGACTTCTTTGATCAGCACTGTAGTTCTCCTCCGTAGGGTGGGGGTGGGGGGGGGGGCAGATGGGACGGAAACCTCCTGCAGCACCCTGCTGGCCAAAACGGGGCGCGTGAGAGCCACCCTGTTTTCGGCCTGAACGCCTCCTGCAGCACACTGCCTGCCAAAATGGGGCACAGAGGGGCATACACGTTCCCCCCGCACCCTGTTTTGGCTGCCAGAGGCACCACGGGCCGGTCCTTTGCTATTTCCAGCCCAGCCCCGTGGACCAGATTTAAGCATCCTTGAGTTTGACACCCCTAAGTGCTTCCCCAGGTTCTGGGATAGGCAGATGTTGTTGTCTGATGGTGTTAAATATATCATCCAAGGATGGGTGTAATTCCAAGTAAAGGTGCCTTTTGCAACTGACTTATGGGGATTTTGCCAATGACAATGGTGTTCAAGTGGTACTCCAGATCTTTTGAGAATGTGCCTATTGCTATTAATTATTATTAAAATTTATTAGAAAAACTCTCCCCAATTCAATAAAACCTTGACTTTTTTCCACAAGTGGCCAATCAATAATTATAAGACAGGTTTCATTGGTGTTTGCCATTCCATTGATTCTGAATATCTATCATCAAGAAGTATATATGGTACCGGTAATTAAAACTGGGGAAAAAAAGCCTTTGAGACTCCACAAAAAAAGTTTATTATTTATATGTATCAGGGATGAAATATTTTCCCATTTGGTGCCTTATAGCAATTTCTGACAGTCATATCTGCACTGATCACTAAAGCATATATTGTTATTCGTTTGCAGATACTGGGTGAATGGGAGAAGCAATTGGAGATGCCAGCTACTTTCTAGTTTAGTTTAGTTTAGTTTAGTTTAGTTTAGTTTAGTTTAGTTTAGTTTAGTTTAGTTTAGTTTAGTTTAGTTTAGTTTAGTTTAGTTTAGTTTAGCTTAGCTTAGCTTAGCTTAGCTTAGCTTAGCTTAGCTTAGCTTAGTTTAGCTTAGCTTAGCTTAGCTTAATTGCCATTGCACCTTGTACAACAAAATTAAATGCCATCTTCATTTTTATGGATTCCTTTCTATTCTTACGGATTTTAACTTTTGCAATTAATTTTAAATCTGCAATGGCATGATCCAGACTAGCACCACAGAAAGCAAACAGTTAATCTTTCTTTCCCCTCTTATAAATGCCGATATACTCTACATCAGATGCTGCCTGCAAATAACCAGTTTTACATACCATCAATGCTACGGAAGTCCAATAGGTAAGTCCTGCTATCCACCTGGTATAACTGCAGGCTCATTTTGGAATATGTGCCTGTTACTGGATTCTTTCTCCGAACACGCAAGTAGTATGGATTTACAACCTAGGAAAACAAAGTAGAAACTTAACAGAAAACATCGAAAGAATTATTACATTGATTGTCATTATTTGAAAACCATCACTTGCAGGGAGACAATTTAAGCAATCTCACCTTCCATTCATAATCCAACTGCTTGATTGCCCGACACACTTCCGCCATTATATCATTTGGCCGACTCTGACTCCGAATTCCTAAATGCCATTTAGCTCTTCTGACCCCCTGATGTTTGGACTTTTGGGGATTTAGCTCATCAAGGGTATGGCGTGACCTTGGTACTTCAGCAACTAAAAACGGCACTCTTTCAGGGTGAGGTCGGGAAAAATGGTCATCAAGAAAGGAATCTGGTGGGCTTGTAGCCAAGTAGAAGTCTTTCGCTTCATTCATTATTCTTCTATTATCTATAATGAGGTGATAGGCAACCGCTAAAGGATCCTGATGATTGCGATTATATAAGCAGCTGAGCACTTCCTCCTCTGTACATTCAAACTTATCGCAGACTTCTTTTAAGGCTTCATCATCAATCATAGTTGAACTGTAAGAAGGATCTTCAGGAAAGAGGTACTTGGGGAGGTCTTGTTTAAACCATTCATGTTCCCTAGATGCAAAGCAAGAACCATTTTAAAAGCTAGCCGGTTCAACCATTTTGCCATGTTTTACTGACAGAACATGCAAAATACACAGAAAAAAATATGCTAAAATAGGGGGAAAAAACATTTCCATTTTCAATCCACATATGGATTTCGCTGAACTTGAAATTAAAAGTCCGGTTAGATGCTGTGACTGTAGTAATAATCACCAGATTCAAACATAATCTTTTAAGCAATATTCTTCTCTTCTCTTTTATAAATCTGAAGATCTTAGCTTCAGATTTCTCACTGACACAAAATAAGTCACCTTTATAATTAAAACAGGCAGCTGGAATAGGTTACAGTACTGCACTTAGAAAGAAATTTTAAGTTTTTCTTTAACCTCTACAGTGGGACTATTCCATATGAATATTATTTGTAAAAATATTCAAATCATAATTAAACACAATATAAAAGTTAAGTTTTATATTGTGTTAAAACTCAGCAAAGGAGTTTAAATTTGGGGCCTGGAACTGAGTTTCCTGACTTGCTAGTAGGCTGGAAAAGGCCTTCCAGTAGTGTGGTGTCATCACTGTAAAAAAAAAACAGGACGAAAAATCTTCACTCATTTTTTTGAAATGGGAGGGAGAGTTAAAATTTGGAACAGGACTGCTTTGTCTTACAGAAATCTCAAGTGCCTATTCCCACTTAAACTGCTCCTCCAGAAGCTTCCAAACAGAATGAAAATTAGGTTGCCAAATTTTCAAACATTTGTGGGGGCCTTGAAACAAATGAAACGAAGAAGTTTCATTACCAAACTAAGTAACATCATCAGTGCGCCAAAGACTCTGCAGTTCAACCCTGCACTGTTTCAAATATTTTTACCACACCATTTTGGCCATGTGATTCTATGTTCTTCTAGGGAGCTACAAGTGTGATAACATGTGGTTTGAGCAATGACTACTCCTGAATTTGGGGAAATCCACATCTATCTATCTATCTATCTATCTATCTATCTATCTATCTATCTATCTATCTATCATCTATCTATCCATCCATCCATCCATCCATCCATCCATCCATCCATCCATTCATCTAATTCATTCATTAATTCATTAATTCATTCAGTTAGTCAGTCAGTCAGTCAATCAATCATATGCCGCCCATATTCCCTATAAGGTGACTCTTCAGATCTTGGCTTAATTTTCTATATCATAATTTAAATGAAGACCAATTTGGTTCAATTCATATGCAAAGACATCATGCATTTAATTAAAATAAAGAAGTAGATGTTTTCTATTCATATGCAGGGCTAATCGTCAGGTAACCTAAAACAAACATGGCATCAGAGCGTATTGGACTCAAGTTTTGATCCAACTCCCTTTTGATTAAACTCGGCCTAATCACAAAATGGCTTACTATGATACAACAACCAAGCCAATGTGAAGCCAACAATTGAATAAAACTTTTAGAAGATAATTGCCTCCCTAATGGAACCAGATGCTGTAAGATACCTTATATCTTTCACTGTTGCTCTCTTCATAGGATCCACCTGTAGCATGTGTTTCAAGAGACTAATTACTGCTGAATTTAAGTACTGAGGCGTATAAAAGATACCATCACATATCTTCTTAAAAAGTGTTGGCACATGATCATCATCAAAGGGAAGAGTTCCACATAATAAAGCATAGAGAATAACACCACTGCTCCAGATATCTACTTCTGGCCCTGCGTATAACCTGTAAAATGGAGATCATAATATTTTTTTCCAAGTAAAAAACACAACATGAGCAACTGTTACACTGGATTATTAGCCTTTTAGCAATGTTTGTGAACTGCTACATAAGCACTAATATTCATGCAATTAACTCCTGATTTGTTATATAAAATAGAACAAAACTGGTAAAGTGAGCTAAGTTCTATAGTCAGAAAGACAAAGGCCTTCATCTGGTTTGGGCAAATGTAATGGGCTGATATAAATCCAATACTGTAACCTGATTGCCACACAGCTTCTCCCCTTCTCTGAGCAACTTCCTTTCTATCTAATTATGCTTAATCTAGGATTAGTCAGCATGTCTAAAGCAACAGAACCCAGCCCTCAAGTTTCAGAGAGTAGTTAAATGCAAGCTTTGATTACTTTAGCCCTCATTAGCATTATGTAGTGACTAATTTAAGGTAAGAGGAATAGGAAATTTAAGGTAAAGGTAAGATGGAATCATCTCTCTCACATGGAGATGATGCCATGTAAAACTCCTTGTTCACTCCTGACTTTATTAGCGGCAGTTAAAGTATAGATCATATTACACTAAGGAACTGTTGTGAGGTTAAAAACAAAATATGCTCATGAGCTCCTTGAATGAAGAGCAATTTATATTCAGCAATATAACATACAATCACAGAACTGCATTGTGTATAGCCATGATGGCAAATCTATGGCACGCGTGCCACAGGTGGCATGCGGAGCCATATCGGTGGGCACGTGAGCTCCAGCTGATTTTTGGGCTTCTGGGCCCACCGGAAGTAAGGAAACAGGCTGTTTCCAGCCTCCGGAGGGCCTTGGGGGGGGGAGGCCCATTTTTCGCTCTCCCCAGGCTCCTAGAAAGGCTCTGGGGCCTGGGGAGAGCAAAAAACGGGCCTTCCGGTCCCACCAGAAGTTGGCAAATGGGCCATTTCTAGCCTCCGGAGGGTCTCTGGGGAAGGCCATTTTCGCCCTCCCCAGGCTCCTAGAAGTCTCTGGCGCCTGGGGAGGGTGAAAAATGGGCCCACCGTGCCATCACATTCCAAAAGCGGGGGGAGTGCGGGGTGTGTGTCGTAAGCGCATGCGGGGGGGGCGGGGCACATAGAATTATGAGTGTGGACATGCACGTGCGCAACCCCCCCCGCTCCCCCCACTTTTGGCACGTGATGGCAAAAAGGTTAGCCATCACTGGTGTATAGAGTAATCTGGGCGCCCTGAAAGCATTTTCAAAGTACCAATAGTCTTTTATCAAATTGCACCTAAAAATTAAAATGCCAGAAAGAAAACCTAGAAAATGTGTTTCTGACAATATACATCATGCTATAATTATTCTGAGCCAAAAAGAAAACTAGTCTTGGGACCCTGTCAGACCGCAGGTATTTTTGCTACTTCAATCAAAAGACAGGAGTGTTTTGTCTTCTAGGGTCAGGTATTTGTATGTACAAACATTTAAAATTAATATTGGCAAAAACGTATTAGACAAGTCAGAAATTTGTTTGCCAACACAGAAGTACTCTCTTCTGCCTCCTAAGACCCTTTCAAAGATATTGGCGCATTGTGATTTTCCATGACAGAAAGACAATATATATATAATTATATTAATCTTATTAAAACTTATTAACTGCATTCCAACTTTATTATTAAAATTTAAGTATAATTAAATGAAAAGAGCATCTAAAGCAGATTCCAGCCCACCATTCAAAAGTTGCCCAAAATCCTGGGCATCGGTGACTCAACACAATATGCACATGTCACAGCAACCTTTGACTTCTAGGCTCTTTCCCCTCATTGCCTCCTCACTGCTTGAATGATGAGTTTGGAAGCTTTTAATTTGCATTTTTTATAGTTTGCCATATTGTCCAGAGTAAAAAAATCATAGTTAAGAATTATAGTTAATAAATGTCTAAACCCAAATTCAAAAAGTATAATCTGGCTTGTCTGAAGCACAACGTCAAGCTAAAATTAAAACTCCAGAAGTCCTTCCAGTATGCAGGAGGAGAATAAAAATGAGGTACATATGAATTTGTTTTGATAAGTCATGGTTTGATGTGACGTGTGATCACAATCATTGTCTTGTGCACAGACACAGTTAAGATAAAATCAAAAGAAGCCATCAAAGCCAGGAATTTCAAATTTCCAAACCTGGAAGTTTCTCAATCTACCTTGCAGCTTTAACACTGAAGAGCAGGGCTTTGATTTTGAGAATACATATATACATTTATCCAAGAAGAGAAACTACCTTCCTGAAATTACTTCTGGAGCAGCGTAGTTAGGAGAACCACAGCTCGTTCTTAAAAATTCTCCATCTGACATCATATTTGAGAGACCTGAAAATGCACAAGAGTTCAAATGAAGACCCACAAAAAAAGATTAAGAAATATTTAACCTTCTCTCAGGGAGAATGCATCATATCCTATTTAATGACAGCAACACAGGCAGGAATAAAATCAGAATCATATATGTAATATTTTTTTAAAAAAATGGTTCTCTAAATAAAAATGAATACTGAAAAACCTCTATAAAAATGTGACAAGAAAAAGAATTATGAAAGAGACAAAATGCCCGCAAAGGATCAAGTTTTATTCTAATGCCAGGTGAGAAAAAATGCAGAAACAAAATTGCATTACTTTTTTTAAAAAAATCATATTTGTTTTATCAACTTTACTGACAGCTTAAAAATTCCTTCAAATCAAGTATGACTCCTGGGGAATTTGTGATTACACTGTTATTGGCAACAATAAGGAAATGGTTCAATTATGACCTTCTAGAATGTTTGTTCATCTTACAGACCTGTAATTTCCTGGAAATATGACATCTAAGTATAAACCGCTTCTTAGATTTTCAAGATCAATAAAGATTTGCTAGATGCCGCTATCTAACAGTACTTAAATAAGATAAACTAACAAAGGGTTTAAACCTTACATCATGGAATCATGCTTAGTGGAACTTTCATAACAGTAGTGAAATCCAAATTTTTTACTATGGTTCTGTGGGCATGGCTTGGTGGGCATGGCAGGGGAAGGATACTGCAAAATCTCCATTCCCACCCCACTCCAGGGGAAGGATACTGCAAAATCCCCATTACCTCCCCACTCCTGGGGGAAGGATATTGCAAAATCTCTATTCCCACGCCACTCTGAGGCCAGCCAGAGGTGGAATTTGCTGGTGCTCCAAACTACTCAAAATTTCCGCTACCGGTTCTCCAAACTGCTCAAAATTTCTGCTACCGGTTCTCCAGAACCTGTCAGAACCTGCTGGATTTCACCCGTTTCATAATTCAAGAGTTAAGTATAGCCATCTAGAGTCATGCAGTTGAGATAAGTGTGTGTGTGAGGAAGAGAGAGAGAGAGAGAGAAAAAAAAGAGAGAGGGAGAGACAGAGAAGAGAGAGAGACACACAAAAAGAGAGACACAGAGAGGAGAGGAGAGAGAGAGAAAGTGGAGAAAGAATCCTTGCTCAACCTGATGCTTTTCAAATGTGTTGAACTTGAAAGTTTATAATCCCAATACAAAAAAGGATTAGGGTTAGGATTACTGAATGGTTTACCGGTGGATTTTCTATTGAATACATAGTAATATTAACTCAGAAACAGAAAGTTATGACATATATTTTAATCCAATTAAAAATCAAGAATTCAAAGAATATAGAATTTAGTAACAGTTCTGCTTTTCACATCTAATATTTATTTTAATTAGAACATTTATATAGTTGCATTGTTGAATGCATGTTTTTTAATCCAAAAATCACTTTGTATTTAATTTTAAATAAACCTGGACCCAGTGAAGCTGACCCATTAACAGTAAGAAATATATTAGCTTCCTGCAGTCGGGTCTTTTCATCCACAATCAATCCATTTTACCATCTATCAGCGTCCTTTAGTCCTTCATTCTTTCCCTTGGAGAATTCAGCTTGTAGGTTTCTTTCTACAAAGGTTCATGGCCACACAAGACTTTTTTGTTTATTTTCTACATAAAGCATGGAGAAAACTTTTCCCATAAGGCGCATGGAAGTGAGACAAAAGCTATCTCTGCTCAGGAAGACATAATAGAGCAATGGAGCCAGGAGTATTAGCAACTATAGTGACCAATCAAGGATTCGATATTGTCTGCTCCAGGCCAACAAGTTACAATCCTGGTGGCTGTTTTGAGGGGGCAGCTGTGATTTGATCTCTAGGCTAAATACTTGATAAATGACTCCTATTTATTGTGGGAAGTAAAAAGAAAATAATGAATATTTTGTGAAAATTTATTGAGATTTGGGTTTGGTTAAATGAAAGAGAGACTATGTTATCCACTGTGAACAGTCAACTTGCAAGTCAGTTTATCAAGTGTGACAGAAGAAAAAAAAAACAAGGAATTTTTCTGCAAGTCCTTGCTTTTTATTCTGAAGAGTATGAGTGAGAGACAAAGAGGCGGAGGAAGAATAAAACTGATTAAATGTGTTAAAATCATGCAACACAGAAGGATATAAAAAGTTCTCTAAGATCTTTCCTTGCTAAATGATCATAGCAATAGCAGCTTAAGACTTATATACCACTTCACAGTGGTTTACAGCCCTCTCTAAGAGTCAGCATATTGCCCCCAACAATCTGGATCCTCATTTTACTGACTTCAGAAGGATAGAAGGCTGAGTCAACCTTGAGTCTGGTAAGATTTGATCTGCCAAACTGCAGGCAGCTGGCAGGCAGCAGAAGTAGCCTGCAGTATTGCATTCTAACCACTGCGTCACCGCGGCTTATAGCAAATTTTTCTATTTTAAAGGCAGTTCCTTACCCAGATATTTATTTATTTATTTATTTTGCTTTAATTTATATGCCGCCCTTCTCCGGAGATTCAGGGCGGCTTACAATGCGTTAAGCAATAGCCTTCATACTTTTGTATATTTATACAAAGTCAGCTTATTGCCACCACAAATTGGGTCCTCATTTCACCTACCTTTGAAAGGATGGAAGGCTGAGTCAACCTTGAGCCTGGTGAGATTTGAATTTGCAGTAATTGCAAGCAGCAGATGTTAATCTGTTAATATCAGTGCTTTAGTCCACTGTACTACAGGCTCGTATGGTCTGTGGTTTCTGTGGGTGTCAGAGCCTGGTTCTATTTTCTTTATTTCTGGTTAAAAATTATTTTTCCCTGTTATAGCTCCACTGCTTTTGAAATCACTTTAAATCAATCTGGCTAATCAGATCCTTTAGGTCTTTAGGTCTCTGCTTGGAAAACTTCTGTCCATTAAAATTTGAAAATACCAGGAAAAATCGTAAGCAACATAGCTGGAATAAATGTGCAAGGGCACGTTTCTCATCTTATCACTCCTAAATTCAAATTCATTGGGTCTTCACTTTGGCTAGGTTGAACTCTAATGTAGCTTTCCAGGTTGCTTAATTTTGTGCCACCTGTCCTATCTACAACTGAAGATCAGTACAAATATTGCTTTTATCAATATTCGTTTGAATAGATGGTATGTAATTTTATTCTATTTTATATCATTTTAGTATTATTAATAATTATAGGTTAATGGGTTTTTTATTATAGTGTTCTCTGACCTAAAGGCTGTATATAAAGGTGGTAAGTTTTGAGATTTTGTTTGGTTTTGATTAGAAGCAGTATACTCTGATCCAGTCATTCTTAACATTGTTAAGACTGAGTCATTCTTAACACTATTCTGCTGGCCTCCCAAAATCTCATTAAGATTTGGGTACTGATCGCATAAGGAAAGAATGCTCCCCCATTAAGTAAGGATGAGTATTGCCCACTCAACGGAGGGAAAAATCTTTATAATGTGTGAGTTAACAGACTTAAGAAGAGATCATTCACCAGCTCATAAAATAACTCTAAATCCATCTGTCTTTCTCTGCTTGCTTGTGGCATTAGGATGTGCATGCTCCTTTCTGATCTGAACATATGCCCCAGGTGCTATCCTGTCACTAAGTCTCTTTTGGCCTCCTGAATTAGTAGTCAGAAAATAGGGGACAGGAAATAGTGCTACATTCTGCATCATCATCATCATTAAAAAAAAAAAAAAAATCAAATGTGTAGCATGTAACTCTACCAAACCAAAATAAAATATTATTATTAAAACCAACTAAGAGAGATAGGTATAGCTATCACATATGCGATACAAAATCCAAAAATCCATTAGATGGCAACGAAGAAAAGTAGACAAATCTAACTCCTTGGTGCTACCTATCATCATCCATGTAGCATTAACAATAGCATTTAGACTTGCATACCCCTCTCTATGTGGTTTACAGAGTCTACATATTGCCCTCAATAATCTGGGCCCTCATTTTACCGACCTTGGAAGGACGGAAGGCTGAGTCAACCTTGAGCCCGTCAGAATTGAATTCCTGGCAGTGAACAGTGAGTTAGCCTGCAGTACTGCATTCTAACCACTACACCACCACGGCTCTGTATCTGCAGGTTAGATATAATAACCTGATTTACAGAAAAAAAATGCAGTGCTGATGAGTCCTTAGTATTACTGCTAGGAAAAAAGTTATGAAAAAACACAAACATCAGTTTCCTTTGCTACCCTATACAAATATATAGAATACACTGGAGCGTCCAATGACAATTACTAGAATATGTTGGGTGTTTATTTCAAATGCAACTTGACATGGCTTAGGCCCAGGGTATCTACAGAACCATCTTCAACCCATTGCATCAGCCCATTCCAGTCAGGCAAGTAAAGTATGCTGTAGACCCTTTAAAGAATTATTAAAGAATTCTGACCTTCTCTGCTGTTGCTCTGTGGAATATTCTCCCCCTGGAAGTGAAGCAGGTTCCTACTCTCCTTCCAAAAAGGAATTAAAACATGGCTCTGTACCAGTGGTGGGTTGCTCCTGGTTCAGTCCGGTTCTATAGAACCGGTAGTAAAACTGGCGGGAGTCTCCGCCCACCCACCATGACATCATCATGGGTGATCTGCGCATGCGCCCAGCTCCTGTTGCGAACCGGTAGTAAAGGAAAGTGAACCCCACCCCTGCTCTGTACACTGCCTAGAATCCCTGTCTGAGGGAGATGGGCAGTTCAAAGATGCAGAAGATGATAGATAGATAGATAGATAGATAGATAGATAGATAGATAGATAGATAGATAGATATTTATGTAGATATAAGAGCAATTTGTCATAGTAGTACAAATAAAGTAAGCATCTATTCAAGGTAAAAACCTGAATTTAAAAGCAAGAGTAGCAGCTACTTTAAACCACACAGTTCCTAATTCGGCAAAGAAATGTTGAATACTAGAAATAAAAGACTTCTCTGTGGAGTTAAGGACTTCAACACAGGTATTTAAATCTTAACAGCCAACAAGCAAGCAAATTATAAAGATAGGCTTTAAACGGAACCTACCAAAATCAGCAATCTTGGCATTCATGTGTGCATCAAGTAGTACATTTTCAGGCTTCAAATCTCTATGGACCACCATGTGCCTATGACAGTAATCCACACCAGAAAGGATTTGCTGGAACAGGCGTCTACTCTCCTTTTCATCAAGCTAATCATTGGGGGCGGGGGGGGAGGGGGGAGAGAAGGGATGAAACAAAAAGGACATTTTTAGGGGGGAAAACCACATACATCACAAACAATCTCAGCATGAATGTCAAAGGAGAATGTTTTACAGCATAACCAGAATGCCCAATGGGACTTTTAAAAGAAAGTGTATGTGGAAGAAAAGGGTAAGAAAAAAAAGAATAAGTAAAATTGGGCAAAAGAAGGAAAGCAGCTTCTGAGTTTAGCAGTTTTCACAAGGTGAGTAAAAACAGTCAAGATGACAGCCACAGCTATGACTGAACACTGCTCCCTCCTCAAGCTCTGCTCGTATGACACATGTAAAAAATGGGTAGGGTTTCTACCACATACCGTATTTTTCAGACTATAAGACGCATCTGACTATAAGACGCACCTAAATTTAGAAGAGGAAAACAACAACAAAAAAAGTTTTTGGCCTCCGTGCGCCCCATTTTTTACCCTTTTCCCGGCCCTTTTCCAGTCTTTTTTTGGCCCTTTTCAGAAAAAATGGGCCAAAAAAAGCCTCAAAAACGGGCTGAAGAAAGCCTTGAAAATGGGCCAAAAAGCCTCAAAATGGGCCAAAAAAAGCCTCGAACAGGGCCGAAAAAGCCTAAAAAACGGGCTGAAAAAAGCTCCAAAAACAGGGTATGCGGAGGCCAAAGAACAGCCAGCGGGTGGTCAGGGCTTCAGCAATATTCGGTCTATATGACACACAGTCATATACTTTAACTCCTTTTGGGAGACAAAAAAGTGCATCTTATAGTCCGAAAAATACGGTAGTTGTGACCAGTTTTGATTTATTTTTATTTTTTTTACTCATACATAGAGTAAATGATCATCTGTGTTAAAAACTGATACTCCAACAACAAAGTATGCAGGACTGGAGGGTGGTGGGATTAATAAATCACAATCAAGAAAACATGGCGACACTCACTTTGTAGAGAAATGGATATGTAAACTGGTTTAAAAATCAACATTAAAAACTTAATTGAGTAAGAGTCTCTAAGGAAGCTATTCATGTTACAGTAATATGGGTACATATTATTTTCTTATTAAAAATTAATGCAATCTTACAATAATAGAAACATTAATCAATCTATTATTAACAGTGAAGACATTCAGTCATTCTTTTTCCATTCTGGAATCTCGCCATGTGAGAATTTGGCCCACTTCCACCCCCAAATCCCATAAAGTTGTTTTTTTTTTCCTAATTTTGTCTAACCATAGCTAATAATCCCTTAACAACTGTGTTACTAACTTAACAACTGCAGTGATTCACTTAACAACTGCGGCAAGAAATGTCGTAAAATAGGGCAAAAATTGACTTAAATGTCTTAGTTAGCAGCATAAATTTGGAACTCAATTGTGATTGTAAATCGAGGGCTACCTGTATTTTACTGGAAAGCTGGGAGATCTTTCTAAAATCTTGAGAGTACAAGCTGGACTGCAATCTAAACTTAATGCTTCACGATTCAGTTTCTTACTAGGATATAACTTTCCACCCATTTCTACACTATTCTTAATTTGAAGAAAAGCAAAAAGCTGCAGCCTAACCAAATGACTAATCAGCACTAGGAATAAAACATCCACTTTTATATCCGCTTCTAAGGGAATTTAAGGAAATTGAACAACAAATGCCAAGAAATATGTTTACATAAGTTACTGCTGAGATGTAAATGGTTAATGATCAGAACTACTGATTGGAACACTTTCCAGAGACATTAAGATCTAGACCTGGAAGATCCACTGATGTGTGTGTGTGTGTGTGTCCATCTCCATGTGTCTTTAGGTAGTCCTCAGGTTATGCTGCCAATTGGGACAGAAAGTGTCATGCTAAGTTATGCACAATGAGTAGTCCAATCACATACATCACCCCGCTTTATTTATTTTCATTTTATTTATTATTTATTTTATTTATTAAACTTGTTTGCCGCCCAACTTGCTGCTAGTGACCACATCACTTAGCAATGGCAATCCTAGCATTCCCCGTTATTGTCGTTAAGCAAGGACCGGGCAGGTCATTAAGCAAAGATGTCAGCTAATGTGGGACTATGTGGGAAGAGCGCTGAAGCTGCATCTTGGACAAGTGGGCTAGCAGGGAAGAGCTAAGAGGGAGGGGGGCGCTACAGAGTATGCATTGGTAGACAGATGCTGTTGGCAGGGGACTACAGGGCGCGGTCAGGCGCTACATAGCATGGGTGAGCAGGTGCCATGGGCAAGCACTATGGAGTGCAAACAGGTGCTACAGAATGCAGGTGGTACGGTGGGCAGGCACTATGGAGTACAAGGATCCCCATGTTAACCCAATGGCTTCTCTGGAGAAAAAGCAATAGAAGCCAGAATAACCTGTTATCTCCTGCTGGCTTCCCACTGGCTTTCTTGTGGGAAGCTGGCAGGAAAGGTCAAAATCGCAGGACCACAGGATACTGCAAATCATAATAATTGTGAGCCAATTGCCAAGAACCCAAATCGCAATCAAATGACTATAAGGATGTGATAATGGCCACAATATTGAGGACCAGTCGTAAGTCTCCCCCACTTGTTCAGTGCCATTGTAACTCTGAACAGTCATTAAATGAGTGACTGTACCTCAAGGATTAGCTGTATATACATGTGTGTATGTGTGCTTTCCTTTAAATTGTCAACTTTTGATACAAATTTGGAGAAAGTAAACCCAAGTATGCAAAGCTGGTGGGGCTGTGCCATGCATGCCAGTAGGAGCTGGTTTCAGAGGGATAATTTTAAGAAATGACCGTCTAGAAACATTTTAAAGTTTCAGTTCAGCTTTTGTGGGTGTCCAGATTCAAAATAATAGAAAACAGTACTTGCTAATTTATGGCAAATTCAGAAGAGTGTGGCAGTTTATTGGCTAAGTGCTCTGCAAACAAGGAAGCATTTAACTTGTTCACTCCTACAAACTCTGCAATTGGGAATTTGTTCATATTATATATAGAGAAAAAACCAACACCCACATGAACAGGTGATATATCATGAGCACAATTTTTTACAAAGACTCTGGGGGCTTAATTGTACTTACTCTGTGTAAGAGAACAATGCAAGGCTTCAAAATGAAAAGCTGATTTCCTTGGAGAAATTGGACTTCCTTACCTTTCCATTTTTGCAGATATAATCAAACAGTTCTCCTCCTGAAACGTATTCCATCACCATAAAAATGTCAGACGGTGTGCTGATAACTTGGTATCTGAGAGAAGCATTTAATTAAATTGCTAATATATATTCAGTATATGAAATTAAACAAGTCTTGAAAAACTACACACAGATGAGTAGACCAATCACATACATGCTCAGCTAGAAGCAAGACGTGAGTTAAAACAGGATTATTCCCTTTGTATCAGCACTACCAAAAGCATCGTGCAAAAGAAAAAGTGTGGTTTTTTTTTAATTCCTTCAAAATAGCTCCTATTAATTAACGGTCATAGCACATATAGTAACATTTTTACAGCAATTGCCATAGCAGCCTAAGCATTACCAGGACTTAAAGCAATTCAGTAAAAACATCTTAGAAATTCCCATTAGACTCAAACATTCCTCTCCCCATTATTACATTTTAACATAAAGCTGATAACAATAAGACAATTAATTTATGCTGCTTGACATGGAATTTGATCAGTTGACCATATTTAAAAACCCAATTTCACAAGAAAGGGAGAATCTTTACAAGCCCATTTAAGGTCACTGTATAACTGTACTTATTAGGATAACCAGCAAACAGTAACGTGTGGAAGACCATGAGTTCAAGTCCCGCCTTAGCCAAGCTGGGTAACTTTGAGTTAGTCACTCTCTTTCAGTGCAACCCACCTCACAGAGTTGTTATTGTGGAGAAAATTGGAGGAGGATGGTTTGTTGGTCATCACCTTGAGTTATTTGTAAAAAATAATGAAATCGGGATACAAATAAATAAAAAAATACATACAAATAGCTATTAGGTGACCCATCCCAAAATCTGATTCTCTTCTTCCTTGCTTTCTCCACTGATAGTAGATATATGTCTGCTGCCCACTACTAGCTACCCTTCAATTGTTCAACTGCTATTCTAAGGACCAAATAGGTGAGAAAAACAAGATGACTAGGAGAAGCTTCTGCAATAACTCAAACCGCTGCATTGCTAAAGACCTTTGTTCTCTAACCACAAAGGATAACCTTTCCTTTACTCAGATAACAATCACTGCATTTTCTCATCAGGCAAAAAACACAGAGCAACACTGGCTTGAGGCTCCTCAGGCAATTATTGCGTACCATTAAGTCTCTACTGAAAGCAGGGGCAGTTTGTCATCCCACTTTTTGGCAAAAGGAACCCTATCTTTTACTAGGTAAAAATATTTCATGCCTTCCTTGTTGCCACCAAATATATCACTTCTCAGGCACTGAGGAGTCACTATTCATTTTCATTACTGGGTTGGCTACCAATAATCCTTTATTGGACACTGAAGTCATCAGTTTCCCAACTCTAACCAAATTATAAATGGTGGTTGACCATTAGTGATTTATACCACAGTAAGCAAACAGGACTGTACCTGAAAAACAGGCTACATTTGTTTTATCCATTGAACAAGAACGCTCAGTTTCTCGAGAAACACCCCAAATAAGAGAGCTTATTCTGAAAGAAACTTACAGTTTAATTATGTGCGGATGCCGAAAAAGTTTCAGGTTCTGAATCTCTCTACGGATTTTCCCCACAACGTCAAGACTCCGAATTTTCTGTCTATTCAAGATCTTCACTGCAACTTTGTGCCCCGTCAGTTCATGTTTGCCAACTGCAAGAAAGATAAACAAATATTAACAAATGCACACTGCATAAAGTCATTGTTTGCTGAGCCAGGGGTCAGTGAATAAGAGGGGGAAAAAAAAGATTGGCTGAATTCATACAATACACAAGGGCAGAAACTATTATTTATAGACCCTCCATGGTTAGATTGGGACAATAAGCTCAAAGAATCTACATTATGATTTTGTAAGAATGTTTTATGGCACAGCTCAAAATCTTTCTCAGATACTATTTTGTCAAGAAAAATCCAGAGAACTTTATTTGGCAGAGTAAGTGAGCAGATTTAGGATTCTGAAAGAATATTGTGATCAAGGGTGTGCAAAATATACCATTTTAGGGGTAGAGTATTTCACATCCACAAACCAAATCCTGTTCTGGAAATCTGCAGGATCATTCTTTTAATGATCAGACCAGCATAGTCTTTTTTTTTGGGGGGGGGGGAAATGAAAAATTCTGCCCCCAGAACTGTGTATGTTGCACATTCTGAACTTGTAAGCGGTCTTTAAAAATGGCTGCTAGGAGAGAGACATTAGTTCTTTCTAAGCTGAATGTGTAAATGAATTTAAAAAGATGACCTTGATAGAGATACACCATGTCCGTTACCAAAGCGACAAGGGAAAAATACTGTATGGCTTAAGTGCAAAACAAGAAGAAAATATGCGCAAGTGAATTGGGCAGACACCTCCCTAATTCACATTTCACTGGGAGGAGGACACAAGGAACAGAATGGACCAGAGTTAAATTTGCAAGCGTGGTGTCCAATCAATCCCACCAAAGGATTCAAATTACTTTTATTAACATTAGCTTGCAAGTCTGATGTGTTTTATTCAGGGGTGAGCTTCAAAAATGTTAGCAAGAGGTTCTCTGGCCGGTTGCTGAGTGGATGTGGCCATGGTGGGCATGGCCTAGTCAGCCTCCTGCACTGCAAGGGGGGGATCATTTTTGCCCTCCCCGGGCTCCAGAGGTTTTTGTGAAGCCTCCAGGAGGGCGAAAATGGCCTCCCCAGGCTCCGGAGGCCGGAAACGAGCCTGTTTCTGGCCTTTCCGAACTTCTGGTAGGCCCATTTTTCACCCTCCCCGAGCCTCCGTGCGCACCTTGCATTTACCTGCATCCAAAACAGGCTGTGTGGGGACTCCTGGGAGGGATGGGGCGGGGTGGGCAGGACCAGCCAGGAGTGGGATTTGGGGTTCTCCAAACTGCACAGAATCTTAGCTAGAGGTTCTCCCGAACCCTTGCGAACCCCCAGCAGCCCACCCCTGGTTTTATTCCTTGCCTCGTACTTCCCCAATTTTCAAACTTGATTTTTGTCTCAAGGTTGTGTTAAGAGACCTGTCATCTGTCCCTTGTCGGGAATAGATCACTCCTGATACCCTTAAGAGTTCTCTGTGGAAATTTTGGGCCTGTCTATTGAGGGAAGGTTCTTGAAAAGATGTGTGGTTTGCAGCTTTTGAAGAAAATAAATTATCCAGGCACTTCCAAGTCAGGTTTCAGGCTGGGTTACACCATTGAGATGGCATTGCTTGTGCCTGTAGATAAACTATGGCAGATTTGGAATGGGGTTGGTGTACTAGCCCTCTTTGATCAAAATATCCAACTGAACTGAAAAGTAGATTTTCATGGCTCATGGTATCCATCTGGAGGGCTGGGAATAAGGGCCACATTTTTACAATGGTTTCCTCTGTAAGGCTGATTCGGGGGGGGGGGGGGGGGGGCTTTCCCATGGCCTTTCTTTTGCAGGAAACCTCAGGGTTCCCAAATAGTCCCCAAATAGCAATTTAACATCTATATGAAACTGCTACGTGAGGTAATTTATTACAAAGGGCTAAGTACCTTCACTATGCTGATAATACTCAAATGTGTGTCTCTGTTCTGAACTATCAAAGTGATGGGCCAAAGATTTTGTATTGTGGTTGTGAGTTTCTGAACGGGAATAACAACTCTAACAGGACTTGACAGACTGTGATTTAAGGTTCTCCAGATCTAGAACTCTTTCGCTAAACATGGATGAAGTAACACTCACCCAGACAGAGTTGGTGCATAATTTGGAAATCTTTCTAGGCTCACAGCTCCTACTTGAGAAATAGACAGGAGCCACAGGCAGAAAGGCTTTTGCACAAATCCATCTTATGTACTTAATAATGGACTACCAGGCGCTACTTGTGGTAAGTCATACCTTGGTCATTTTTCCATTGGATTCCTGTTCTGCACAGGACACCCCTTAAAAAGCACTGGAAGATGTAGATGTTCAAGAATTCATAGACTGTACACTTTGGAACTTCCATGTAATGCCACTCGTACATAGCTTCATTGGCTCCCAGTAGGTTTCTGGGTTCAATTCAGAATGCTGTTTGTCACCTTTAAAGCTGGTGGCTTATGGGACTGCATGTTGGTATGCTTATGAGCCACGGTGGCACAGTGATTTTTTATTTTTTTTTTAAAATTTGATTTATATGCCGCCCTTCTCTGGAGACTCAGGGCGGCTTACAATGCGTTAAGCAATAGCCTTCATACTTTTGTATATTTATACAAAGTCAGCTTATTGCCCCCACAAACTGGTCCTCATTTCACCTACCTTAGAAAGGATGGAAGGCTGAGTCAACCTTGAGCCTTGGAGAGATTCGAACCAGCAGTAATTGCAGGCAGCTGTGTTAATAACAGGGTGCTTAGACCACTGTACTATCAAGGCTCTTTAAAGTTAAAGTGTGGTACTGCAGGCTACCTCTTCCATCCTTCCAAGGTGGGTAAAATGAGGACCCAAATTGTTGGGAGGCAATAGGCCGACTCTGTAAACCACTTAGAGAGGGCTGTAAAGCACTGTAACATGGTATATAAGACTGTGTGCTATTGCTATGCTCCAAGTCCCTTCTGTGAAACAGTATTATCAATAGAATCCAGGAAGTATGTCTGTCCCTTCCTTGTGGAACGCTCCTCACCTCCCACTTTTGAGATTCTGATGATCCCAATTCCGTTGGCCTGTTTTGTGTTCGGAGATTGTTTTGCAAGTAATGAAATTATTTTAACAAAAAAAAAACTACCTTCTGGCAATGTTAGTCCACTGAAATACTTTACTAGGAGAGGAGAGAGAGCAGCACTGGATTCATTAATTGAAGGTTCTGTCCTCAAAATCCAAAGTAATCAGATTATCCTCAATTTCTCCATCAATTGTGTTAGGAAGCAGAATAGAAAAAAAAAATGTAGCAGATAAACCTTCCTTTAATCATTATTCACCTCACTGTGTCCAACCAACCATCTTAGGAGTTCGGAGTTATTTTTTTGGGAGGGGTGGGTGGGAGAGGGAGCATCTCACCTATCTGATTAGCTTAAGGACTCTATTTTCTTTTATGGAAAAGATGAGTTAATTTTTTTCTATTTCTCCCTGCCCTTTCTCTTTATAGCCGTGATATAGCATGTGTGCCCGAAATGGCACACAGAGCCATGTTGCCTGGCACGCGTGGCATCGCCCGTTCCTCTTCCAGGTTTCTGGCGCACATGCGCACATAATGATCAGCTGGCCTTTGTGCGTGGGGCAGTGCCAGAAACCGGGAGAGCTGGTCTTCCGTTTTCCAGAGTGAGCATGTGTGCCGGCCAGCTGATTGACGCGTGCGCATGCGCGGCAGTAACTGGAAGACTTGCTGGCATGCGCACCGGAAACCGGAAGTACCTTTTCTGGCACGCACAAAGTGTTCCCTTTTCAGCACTAGTTGCTGCAAGTTGCATGCTCCCTTTTTGGCACTCGGTGCCGCTCCCTTTTCGGCACTCAGTGCCAAAAAGGTTTGCCATCACTGCTTTAAAGTCTATTCCACAGGTGTCAAACTCGATCGCGTCATGTGACGTACCGAGAAAAAAGTAACCTATGAACATTTTTCACACTTTTTTTTTTTGCTTTAATTTATATGCCGCCCTTCTCCAGAGACTCAAGGCGGCTTACAATGCGTTAAGCAATAGCCTTCATACTTTTGTATATTTATACAAAGTCAGCTTATTGCCCCCACAATCTGGCTCCTCATTTCACCTACCTTTGAAAGGATGGAAGGCTGGGTCAACCTTGAGCCTGGTGAGATTTGAACTTGCAGTAATTGCAAGCAGCAGATGTTAATAACAGTGCTTTAATCCACTGTACTACAGGCCATCTACACTGATGGCCATTGCAGCATTCCCATGGTCACATGATCAACATTTGGATGTGTGGCAATTGGCATGCCTTTATGATGGTTGGGGTATCCTGGGGTCATCTGATCATCTTCTGACAAGCAAAGTCAATGGGGAAGCCAGATTCACTTTACAAGCATGTTGCAGTGATTCAGTTAACAAGTGTGCCAAGAAGTGTTTGTACAATGGGGCAAAACCCACTTAACAATTGTCTTGCTTGGCAAGAGAAATTTTGGTCTCAATTTGTGATCGTAAGTCGAAGACTACTTGTGTATATTTATAGTATCTATGCATGCAATAAATATTCCAAACTTGATTCGTGTACACTTTGTTAACAATATACTATCAATGAATCTACCAATGGGAAGCTGAAACAAGCAATATAGAAGTTAAGAATCTCACATGCCCACATGACTTGTGATATTCAGATTGCATACAGATATTCGGAATTACAATTTTTATGAACATGGAAAGAGGAATCAAAACTTCACTGAATACACTTTGAACTGCTCAGTTCTCCAGAACTCTAAACTTGCAGTTCCTTGACCTTTAAAAACAAAAAAGAATCCAGTCTCCTATAAGTACAGTAATGCACAAATAGATGTCACTGCCCATGAGCAGTATGTTTCAGGAACTCCTCAAGAATAAAAATGGGGTTGTCTATGAAAAATGGGAGATCTGCCAAAACAATGGAAAACTTGCTGAAACAAAGAAAATAGCAAGCCTGCATAGTTTAGTCTAAGGCTATATATTTCAACCTGGAGACAGATATACCTGTTAGGACAAGAATACCTCAAAGAGAAATGAAGCCTCCTTGTTGTAATCCTGCAAAAAAATCAAACGAAAGCTCAATTTTTACAGTCTTAAAGGTAAAGATAAAGGTTCCTCTGGCACATATGTGCTAGTCATTCCCGACTCTAAGGGGGGGTGCTTATCTCCATTTCAAAGCCGAAGAGCCAGCGCTGTCCGAAGACATCTCCGTGGTCATGTGGGCCGGCATGACTAAACGTCAAAGGCGCACGGAACGCTGTTACCTTCCCACCAAAGGTGGTCCCTTTTTTTCTACTTGCATTTTTTACGTGCTTTTGAACTGCTAGTTTGGCAGAAGCTGGGACAAGTAATGGGAGCTCACCCCGTTATGTGGCACTAGTGATTCGAACCGCCAAACTGCCAACAAGCAGTTCAATGGTTCAAATCGACAAGCTCAGCGTCTTAGCCACTGAGCCACCGCATCCCTGTTTTACAGTGTTACCTTATTCTTATTATTGACCAGACCAAGTCGTATGTACTTAGTTTTTATATCTGACGTCAGAGATGTGATAGAATTTAAAGCTAAAGACCATTTTAAGTTTTCCTTAAAAGGAAGGCTCTTTTCCCAAATAATTCCCTGTTAAAATTCCAGAAAATACACTAAGTTCTTCTGCCTTAATTAAAACAAATATAATATTATTTTCAGCCTCCAAGGCTTGCAGGGCATATGATCAGGACACGACGATGTCACTAGACAAGATAGAGCTGAAATTTCCATCTGTTTTTCTTCCCCTTTTATGGAAACAGATACATCAGGTTTAATATGCCTATTTTCTTTGTGGGTGGTGCATTCTTTTTATTTTTTTATTTTGAGAAAAATAACAGATTGCCCAATTTCCACATTTTTCAACCAAACTTTCAAACAGCATGATCAGGTAGGATTCTACGGCCTGCAAAGACAGAGTTGAGAACTGCATGTTCTACAACCAACAGTGCAAATTATTTCCATTTTAAAATAATACCAAAGGACTGTATACAGTAAGTAGCATAATGGGGCATGATATACATCAATAATGAATAGATAGGTATTGGTGACATTAGTGATTAAAGCTGCAACTTAAATACAAGGAACTTCACAATGGGTGTACGGTAATGAATTTGAAGTGAATATTTTTCTTTCCCAATAAAGAAAGAAAAAAACAAAAATTACCTTTCTCTACTCAGGTTGCTTTTGGTCATTTGCAATGAAATCCTCCTCTTTTTGCCATTGGCAATTGCTTCACAGTTTTTCAAAGACAAAGTCATTAAGCTTTATTGCACCATTTTTCAAAGATTACAAAAAAACAAAACCCAATCAAGTCTATCAGCAGGCTTTAATAACAACAGTTTTTTAAAAAAACTTTCTCTCTTCTCTTCATTTAACAGCAGCAGTGATTTGCTTAACAACCATGGCAAAAAAGGTCATAAAATCATGCATGACTCACTTAACAACTGCAATGCTTAGCAATGGAAATTCTAATCCCAGCTGTGGTTGTACGTCAAGGACTCCCTATGCAAGTGTTGGCTAACCTTTTCAGGACCAAGTGCCCAAAGCACCCGAACCCCCAAAATGCAATGCGCACACAACCCCCCACATGCGCCCCATTCCCTGCACATGTTCTTTCGCCACGAACTGAAGACGTGGCTCTTCTATCAAATAACTTGATCTGCCAGGGGTTGCACAAACTGTAAAAATTTTAAATATGGTTTTTAAGGGGTTTTTAACTTATTTTGTTATTTTGTGATTTGTATTATTGATTGTTGTTGTAAGCCGCCCTGAGTCCTTCGGGAGAATGGCGGCATATAAATCATAAATAAATAAATAAATAAATAAATAAATAAATAAATAAATAAATAAATAAATAAATAAATAAATAAATAAATAAATAAATAAATAAATAAATGTACGTGTGTCTCCCACACATGCCCCACCCCCTGCACGTGACTTTCTGCATGTGCCCCGCCCCCCGCGCATGCACAGCAGACTCGAAGACCAGCCAGCAAGAGGCGCACATGCATGCGCAGCAGAGCTGAACTGGGGCAACGGTTCACGTGCCATCAGAAAGGTTGCTGCGTGCCACCTCTGGCACGTGTGCCATAGGTTCGCCATCACGGCTCTATGCTGTTCTTGAAGGATCATCTTGCCCCAATGAATGAGATTAGAAAATGCTACTTCTCCATAGTTAATGTATCATTCTTTTTCACTTAATAATGTTCATCAATACCCTGTTTCCCCCAAAATAAGACATCCCCTGATAATAAGCTCAATCGGACTTTTGAGCACATGGCAATAAGGCCAAGCGCTTATTTCAGGGTTCAAAAAAATATAAGACAGGCTCTTATTTTCGGGGAAACAAGGTATTTACTGTACTAATAATTCTCCCTCTAGAGCCACCTGAGTAGCATATGTACACTTTAAATAAAAATAAATAATCCAAATACATTCTTAAATTTAGGTAGCTTGCCTTGATCTCAAGTTCATCCAATGGCCATTAGGAATACAATGATAATTTTAAAAAAGGAGCTATCTTTCTGTTCATCAAAAGTTTCCTCTCTGCTGGGTATATCTCTTATCACAGCTGACCAATTGTTTATAAGCATGAATTAGTCCCGTGTTTACAAATGAGCAAACATTACAAGTACAAATGAAGTGGTTCTGAACAAGGTAAATCTCCATTAAGATGTGCTGAGCCCAAATAGATTTTAGATTTTGTAGACAGAATGACCACTGCCTGTCTTCGGCACATATTAATTAATTTTAAATAAGGAAGGAATGTTATATTATCGCACTGGATTCCCATTATCCTTAACTTGTCACGCCCCATAAAACACAACAACGAAGCTGAGAATATGTTTAGCCTGGCATATGTCCTGCATTACAAAGGAATGTTTCAACAAAAGTTTAAAAGCTTTGCAGAAGAGACAAAAGAGAAAACAGCAATGTTAGAGAACAAATATTGTTTTTTACAACGAAGTCTAGGTGGAATCCAAGTTAAGATATACAAAACATGAATTCCAGTCAAGAGTCTTGCTAAAAATAGATCTTGCACTGTTATGAACAGAAAATATAGAGTCAACCTATTTTAAAAATGACACCAAAGGAGCTCTAGCAATCAATCAAATTAGATATTAAAATTAGATATTTTATGAAGAATCTGTGAACTTCCAGAGTTTGCTGAATTTTCCACGTCTTGCATCTTTGGCCATGTTGATTAGAGTCAGGGGTGGATTCTACTTACCTTTACTACCAGTTTGCATTGGGAGCGCGTGCATGCGTGCAGATCACCTATGATGATGTCCGGGTTGATGGACGGAGCCTCCCACTGGTTTTACTACCGGTTCTTGCGAACCAGTCCGAACCCGGGGCAACCCACCATTGGTTAGAGTTCCCGGAAGCTGCTGTCCAGCAAAATTTAGAGAGCATCAAGCCACATTCTTTCAATTAAAATTATTATTGTCTTTCTAAAGGTGTTTAGTCTACTTAATGTAATTCCTTAAGCAGAAATCCGCAAAATGTGCCACGTTTACACATAAGAGCTCCCTGTATGTGGAAGAGAGGCTGCTTAGCAAAATTGCAGGCCCCTGTGCTGCCTTTTTGACTTCCCATTTGAGCCTTCTCTCCAGGGTCAGCATGGCAGAGGTGCCAATACAAAGCTGCAACCTTGACACAAGCGTATGGGAAGAGACATGCAATTTGGAGCTCTGCAGCCACTAGCAGACAGAGTACAGTAGCCAAGTGAAAGAAGTTGTTTTTCCTTCAGGAGTGGGTGGTCCAAACGAGAGGAAAAATAATGGGAGAAAAAAAGGTTCAAGAGATCGACATGCTGTCCATCAACACAAAAAGAAGAAATCTCAGAGACGGGATTTAAGACAGAGCAGGCTTAAGAAAGAAACGATGCATGCTTGTAATAGTATAGAGCAGGGGTGTCCAACTCCAGGCCCGGGGACCGGATCCGGCCCGTGGGGTGCTTAGATCTGGCGCCCGGGGCTGCCCTGGAAACAGTGAAGGACTGGCTTGCAGTGTCTCTGCCAGCGAAAACAGAGCTTGGGAGGACTGCGGGCGGCCCTCCCGAGCTCCATTTTCGCTGGCAGAGGGTTGCAGGAGGCCATTGCAGCTGAAACAGAGCCTGTTTTCGCTAGCAGCCCCTTTTTTGCTGGCAGAGCACTCTGGTCACCACAGAAGCCCCTGACACGAGTGATGTCAAGATGGCCACACCCACCCTGGCCATGCCCACCCAGCCCTCCAAGATCAAACACAACCCTGATGCAGCCCTCAATGAAATTGAGTTTGACACTCCTGGTATAGAGGATAATATATAGATCATTATAATACAGCAATAAAATAATAGTAATTGAATAGTAATAGTATGCTGTAATAATCATAGTATATAGCAATATAGAGGTAGCAATGTAAAAGAATATAGGAAGCATTCACATATCATGTTTATGTTCCTTTTTACAAAATAAAGCTTCTCCCCAACCCCTTATAGGGAGATATTAAAAAAAAAAAATCTGTCCGAGGTTCAGTGCTTTTGTCTCTCTCGAGTCTCGATCAATCTAAAAAAGGACCTATGACACTATAAATCTAGCAGCAAAGACACACAGCATAATTGCCATAGACTGGACAGTATAAAAAGTAATTATCATCTCTCTCAATCTTACTATATATAGTGCAACACAACATTTTCCAAAGCAATTGCATGACACAAACAATGCACTGCCCTGCTTTTTCCTTATATAAATTTCCTTGCCACTTAGAACACAAAATAAAAATTTTAGCGACAAATAAAGGCAATAAAAATAATTAATTTTTCCATCCCAGTAATTTCTAAGCTTATTTCATCATTTCAAATCTTTTAAAACAGGAAAAAAAACACCTCTAAGGGACTGTAGGCTCCGGTTTCCATGTATAACTATAATGGGACTTAGATGCATGGAAATACACATTAAATCAGTGTTTTTCAAATTTGGTTTTATGATGTGTGGACTTTTAACTTCCTCAGCATGGTTGGGGAATTCTGGGAATTGAAGTCCACACATCCTAAATTTGCCAAGCTTAAAAAACACTGTACTCTACTATGCTACATGTGAACATCTCAGAATACATTGGACACATAATCCACTCCCCAGCAAATTACTGCCACACCAGATATAAAACAGAAGTAGATGGCCTTCCATCTAGGAGTCAAGCAATCCAATTTACAGGTATGAAGAATCTTGAAATTTTTTCAAGATTATAGCACATACACTCCCATATGAACTTGTCAATAAATTCATGGAAGAAAAGATTTATTTCAATAGGCATAATAGCTGTGAATTCCCTTGTGTATTGATTATTTTTGTCAGAAGTGAAATTGGGGAAGGGGATGGGATGTTCACCATAGCTGGATTATACAAGGATAAAGATGGGACAAGTATCTTCCAGGTCCTGGATTATCCAGAGGCTTCAAATTAACCGTTTTTGATTGAGGTAATTCACCTGGAAATAAGGGGGGGAAATTCATTTTTAAGCACAAAGATTACATTTCTGTTTTCAGAAATGCTGAACCACAAGCTGAGATGAGAGCAAGATTCCATTTGCTTATAAACAGAAATAAAGTCAGTTCAACACAATATTGAGGCATGGCGTTATATTAGTCAAAATCTGTCAGGTACATGCTTGCCCTATGTTTCTTAAGATCTAGGACAGTAATCATGCGGCAATGAGTGCCAAAAAGGGAGCATTGTGCATGCGCCGGATAAGGTACTTCTGGTTTCCGGCACACATGTGCGCATGCACATGCGCCGATCAGATGGTAGGCGCACATGCTCACACTGGAAAACTGAAGACCAGCTCTTCCGGTTTCCGGTACTGCCGCACGCACAAAGGCTAGCTGATCGCCGCGTGCGCATCAGAAACCTGGAAGAGGAACAGGCAACGCCGCACGTGCCAGGCGACTTGGCTCCACGTGCCACTTCGGGCATGCGTGCCATAGGTTCGCCATCCCAGATCTAGGACCATTTCCAAAGCATTTAAGTATTTATGGAGCTATCTTTAACAAAATCAGGGCTCAACGTGAAATATAAAGGCAACTGAAACTATTTTCATGACAAGCACTCTGGGTAGGAGCTTATATTACAAAATATATTTCAGTCAATGGCAATTCAGTTGTAATTCCTTGAAAAAGATGTGTATGTATGTATGTATGTATGTATGTATGTATGTATGTATAGATAGATAGATAGATAGATAGATAGATAGATAGATAGATAGATAGATAGATAGGGGATATAATCAAATGTCTTTTGTCCAAATCCCTATACTATCATTCAAACTTCAAAGCTGCTAAATCCAAAAATCAAAGTATTCCAGCATGCTGTTAAAAGAAACAAAGTATAAATGTTTTATACCGATTTAAAGGCATTGCACACAGTGACTCCTACATATGAAGCTAAGGAGAACTTGTCCTGACTTAGTTATCAGTTTTCCCCTTTATGCCAATTCGGCTTTGTTAGCATTAGTCATAGATGCTGGAAAAGCATTAGAAGCTGGCACTTTGATCCTGCATCTAGTGATTCATCCAATTCAAAAATCCTGTCTACAACAGCAGTTAAGAATAATAACATATGCCTACAGTATTTCAGAACACTGCCCAGACAGCAACTGGTGGAACAGAATCAATTTCTCAACTGAGATTTTGGTTAATCTGGTAGCATATTCTACTTTAAAAAAAAATATTAGACAGCTATGTTGCAGATGCTTTTGAGCAGGTCTGCCAATTAACTGTCTTATTAATAGTACCACAAAGCAATCCGATCAAGCAAATCTCATACACGTATACTGGGAACACAAATGGATACCTCTGTTTTAGTTCTGGGAGACTTTCTAGTAAAGGAGCACAGAAGAATCAAGCTGTAAGGCTTGACCTTGTTGGCTAAACTAACTAAAGTGTACTATAGCAACTAGCAATCTGACATGCATATAAATCATGTTGAATAAGAAAGAAAAGGAGAAAATGGAGATGAACTCAGATGCTGTACCCATCTTTAGTCTGGTAAACTTAAAAATTACTTTAGAAGATACGCCAGAATACAATCCTTACTTTTCACTACTGGCTGTCATAAACGCTCTAGCATTTATGTATTATGTATTAGCATTACAATTTATTAGAGAACCCTTCAGTCTTAGCATTTGGACCCAAATTAAGCAAAGGCAAGAACTGGCCAATTCTTTTGTCTGGTGCGTTCTAATGAGCAGGTAAGTATCTGATGAATTAGAAAACCAGCCGATCCTCAGTCAAAACCCAATTAAAGAATATGGCCATATGCATGAATTAAGCTGATTAAAGATTAAATATATAATTACCTTTTGAGAAATTCAATGCAATTTAGCAATAGCAAGGAATTTCTGTAGGATTGTGTAAAAATTGGTATTGAACTGAAAGCCCAAGAGTAATTTCAAAAGATCTGTCTTATCACTTTATCTCTTTTTGAAAGAATGACAGCATTTTAATAGGCTGTTATACTGTTTCTGCAAAATCAGACTCTTTTCAAAAGGATTTTTCCCATTAATCTTACCTCTGATAGTGCCTAGATAATCTGCTGTGAAAGAGCAAATATTGTTAAATATTAGCCATCAAATAATTATGGCAATTTTGCAGACAAAGTTTAAAAGAGTATACAACTTAACCAGTTGCATTTAATAACGCTTTCTCATACTATCCCTGAGGACAGGAATTTTCCAGAATTATTGATGTTCCAGTAATTCCAAGATTGCTCCTATAATGTAAACAGCCTTGAGGATCTAATGGTACGGTACTTCGCTTTACATTACAGCCGGACTCCCTGGGGTCAGGCACAAAATGTGTATTATTTTTGTTATGGCTCACCTATACTGCAGCTGAGCAATTCCAGACAGAGCTTATACTTTTAAAGCAACATATTCTCCATATGATGTTTTGGACAAGCACTATACCACACATCACACTTACAACACACAGTGAATTAATTCAACCCAGAGAAGAATACAGCCATTTGAAAATCAAAAGCCGAGTTTCCAAAATATGAAAGGAAGAATATAAATGCTTACAGAATGAAAAGAGAATGAAATTATTACAGTATTCTCCTTCAAAATGTTCCTCTGTCCTTGATTCACAGGTGGAAACATTGCAATTAGACACCTTTGTATGCATATGCTAACATAGGAAGATCTAAGTCATTGATGACTTCTTGGAATTTACCTTGATGCAACAAGTGAGGAATATGCTCCCAAAGAAGACATAACAACCAATTTCAGAATTTAGAAGACGAGTAAATTCTTATTTAGTCCATCACATTTCAAGGATAACATTAAACACCCTGCTATTCTTTCAATGAGTCCCAACTATATCATGAAGTTGGATTATTTACTGTATTATCAATACACATAATTGAAAGAAAGGCAAGATTTTTTGAAAATAAAACATGGCTCATCAAGCATACAAAACCAACGTTCCTTGCTGATCCACAGAAATGCTTTTGGATTTGATTACAAGATTTAAAATCTTTGCATCTTTCAGTGAAGACCGATGACTAACACTTGAGCAAAGTCCCTTTAAGTTTCTGTATCAAGCAATCTGTCCTTTTAGCATGCTTTCAACAGTGATTTCAGATTTATTATTTTGGAAGAAATACCGTCTCTTCCTTCAGCACTTAATGCCATTTACAAATAAAAACCTTGACGAGAATGAAATAGAAATGGCACGCACGCATCTTAATTTCCAGGGAAACCATTCATTTTTTTTTTTGAAGCGAATTTGAACAACTCCTTGAAAGTGTTCCAAAGAGAGGCAACTGATTTCTATCTCAGACACCTTTATTGTTATTTCTACCTCCTCATTTTGACTCATTATTTACAACTGAGGTCTCAGTAGACCGAGTTATGGGGTAGACGAGAGAACAGCAAGAGGATGCAGCACTGAACTGGCTGAAACTAGATGGGGCAATAATACGGAACTCAGCCCAGCAGGAAGAACAAAATTGGGAGGAGGGTATAACAGCAACTGGGAGAGTCTAAAAGCGGACTTGGATCCCGACAGCTACTTTTGCTCCCTCTTTCCTCCTCTAGCCCCGTCCCAAGACGGCCATCTCCCCCCACCCACCCACCCAAGGCTGCAATTGCCTTGCACGACAATCCAGCGCATAAGGGAGCAAACTCTGTGCGGCTCCTTTGCAATAAAAATAAAATATTTTTAAAAAGCAGGCAGGAGGTCATAGAACATAGAAAACACGTTTGCAATGCAGTCCCAAGGCAGCAAAGAAGCCCTTTGAAAGGTCGTGGTTTCCGGTCAGATTGCAGGAACCCCGAGCCGGCCTCGGGGCTGGTTTTTTTTTGGGGGGGGGAGAAGCAAAGCAAAAAACAGGGGGGCTGAAGCCGATGAGGCTCCCCTCGGGCTGCTTCTTCGGCAGCCCATCGGGGGCTCACTTAACGGAGCAGAGTTAAAAGTACCCCAGCCCAAAGTATGGGGGGTGGGGGAGGAGGAAGGGGTGTTCCTGGGCTGATGGATGTGAAACCCCACCAAGATGATAGACAGACAGACAGAGATTAAATAGATAAGATTAAATAGATGGAACTAATCTGGATTGAAGGATGCTCCAGTGCGCTGGAGCCATCAGATCACCCCCTTCCTTTCCACCCTAAGAAAAAGGAGGGGAAGGTTTTTTGCAAAACGGGGGGAAGGGGGTGCAACCCCATGGATAGCCTTCCTTAATGCTAAACGACCCTTCCCCCAGGAGGAAAAAAAAATGAGGGGGCGGGGGAGCTCCCCTCCTCGGGACCCCTCGCGGGTGAGAAAGGACGCAGCAGCCCTCTGCTTCACCTTCACCACCGTCGCCCCTTGAACGGGGCGGGAGGAAGCCGGCCGGCAGTCCGGTCTCCTCGCCACTCCCGCTTCTGCTGCTGCTGCCGCCGCCGTCGCCGCCGCCGCCCTCCCCGCTTCTCGGCTCTCCCTTTCCAGCCGCTCACCCTTGACTTTGCCGAAGGTGCCCACGCCCAGCGTGTCCCCCAGGATGTAATGCCCGATCTTCACCCGCCCGTGCTCATGTTTCTGTTTATCCGCCGCCGCCATCTTGCGCCGAAAACCGAGCCTGCGCACCAGAGCAGGGCCTGGACTGTGTTCCCCCCCTCCCCTCCCGCTCGTATACTGTGAAAGAGGCGGGTGGGCGGGGGAGCTCGAGGAGAAGAGACGCGGTCCCTCAAGCGCCCGCCCGACTCGGAATCGCGGAAGCCCACGCCTAGTCCTAATTATGGGATCGTTGTTTTTTTTTTTTTTTATTAATTTTATTCTGCCTTTGTTGCTGAGCCGGCCGCGTTTGGTTGGCGCTGCCTAGGTTCAGAAAGAAGCGAAAACGCTTGAAGAGGGGAAGCTGTGAGGAAATCCCAGGACTGTAAGGATAAAGTGGAAAATCAAAAAATGGACTTATTGGCCAAGGATCTAGGAAAAAGATTGCAACAGGTTAGGGAGCAAATCAAAGGCTCTTTAGCGGTTCTTCCAGTGGGGAAAAAAACCAAGCCTTTTATTTGCTCCCTTAACCTGTTGCATCTTTTTCCCCAGATCCATGGTCACAGGTCCATTTTTTGATTTTTCCACTTTATCCTATAGTCCTGGGATTTCCTGACAGCTTCCCTCTCTTCAAGTGTTCACCAAATTCATCTCTGCTTTAGCTTCTGAACCTAGGCCAAATGCGACTGGCTCAACATAAGAGTGGCACACAGTGTACACAGTATGTCATTTAGGAATAAGTCTTGGGAAAAAATAGAATGCACCCTCCAGCACCAAAATACAGTCAGGAATGTAGTATAAACACTTCTTTGCATGGAACTGAGTAAAGGCAGTTATGTTTGTCTTAATTGCAGAGCAGCCATTTGATGCCAGCCACACCACAGAGCTGGCATTATATCCATGATCCCTGTATGTGTTGATACACATTTCCATCATAACTGAAATATTTGCTTCCCTTATTAAAGTGGGAAAGAGAAAGTATCAGACTAAGAACACTAAAAACAGGAAGCTGCTGCATCTCCTATTAAAGCATTACCTTATATAGTTTAGTGCAACTTCTCAGCCTAGGAAACAACTTTCAGAGTCCAGAGATAAACTATCTGTAGCCCCAACCCAAGTTTCAGCTTTTAGAAGTCTTGAAAATTATTCTGTTGGACTTCAGGAATAAACTAGAAACTGTAGGACGTGATTTTTCTGCCAGAATTCCAAGGGAATGCAAAGAAAAGTGGGAAGATGTAAAATTTAAATGGGAAGGCTTTAAATCTCAAATGCACAGATCTGCACAGAACTCCTGCCCAGGTCCGCTGCCTTCCTTTGCTCTTTATTATTTTCAAATGCATCTCCAAAAAGATGTTAGATCCTATCTCTTATGATAAGCCAGTGATAGGATTTGCAGCATTCTCTAAAATCTCTATTTGGTACATAGGCAGGCAGCTTGCCCATCTAAGATTAAATGAAGATTTGTTTGAATCACATCAAATTAAAATGAGGATGTGAACTGAACACAGCAAATCAGAGGGCTGAATCTAGGAAGATTCTATTATTTTTTTTGTACTTTGGAGATTCTAACAAAATACAATCACCATTATTAATGTTAGGCCGCATGGTTTAACTTGGTTTCCCTCACACAATATTGCAACTTAAATATATTATTTGGGAAAGATAGTTGATATATTCTAGGAATAAAGCCACTAGAGATTAGTTTGGATCCTAGCCATTTAACATTTTCCTTGGTGGAGATTGTGAACAGAGGCTCAATAGGCTTTGGAAAAGTTAAAAATAGAAGAAGAAAAAAGATGCCTGGGATAAGTAGGGCATTTTCAACACAGAAACCCTTGTTGCAAACTGACCCCAAGTGGTTTGTTTCCTTTTAAGCAGTGGCAAGCATGCCAGAGGTGGGCTTCAAATTTTTTTACTACCGGTTCTGTGGGTGTGGCTTGGTGGGCGTGGTGTGGCTTGGTGGGCGTGGCTTGGTGGGCCTGGCAGGGGAAGGTTACTGCAAAATCACCATTTCCTCCCGATCAGCTGGGACTTGGGAAACAGAGAATAGTTGTGGGCGGGGCCAGTCAGAATTTTTACTACCAGTTCTCCGCTACCGGTTCTCCAGAACTGGTCAGAACCTGCTGAAACCCACCTCTGAAGCATGCTAGTCTTCAGATCTGCTAATATAAGAGCAGGTTTCAAAATGTGTAAGTGTACTGCCCTGAACTGAAAGAATAAAATGAAAAGTTTGCTCTATTCCTCCTAACAATTAAGGGGACTAGTTGTGTGATGACATTATTAGGAATCTACTGTAAAATCTCCCATAAGAGCAATGCTTTAAATTAATAAGATTTTAGAATAATAGCACCAAGCCATAACCTTTAAGTTATTAAAGTTGTTTGCAATTACAGTAGGACCTTTTTTTCAGGCTCCTTCTGATAAGAAACCCCAGTTGCCAAGCTGAAAGAAAGCATGGCTAGTGTGGCAGGCAAGAAAGTAATTTGCATGGCAGGAGATAGAATAGTGGGTTTGTGAGTTGTTTTATTGTATGGGTGTGTTTTAGCATTATAAATGGTAAGCAGTCTAGTGTCATATGAATAGGATGCAGACAAATGTATGTATGTGGGAAAGGGAAGAGGAAGAGGAAGAGGAGAGGCGAGGAGAGGAAAGGGTGGAGAAGGGAGGGAAAGTGGGGGAAAGAGGGGAAAGGAAAGTTAGATATTTTAGAAGTTGCATCTTCCTAAAGTGCCATGCAAAAGCTGGCTGAATGTTTGCCTATTTAAGTAGTTCACTAATCTTATTTGATTGCAATGTTTATTATGGCCAAAATATCCAAATGCCATTGATCTTAAGAGAACCCAGTACATCCATAATTGCTCTGAGGAAGCTTTAAATCTCAAAGTAAACGAGAAAAGCATACAAACTTAGTAAGACCATTTTTTTTTCTGAAAAATGTATTAGGGTTAGAGATGTGAATGGATAAATTGAGATCTCATAATGTGAGAATTGTTAATAGCAATCGGTTGCTGCTAATACTGGATATTTGCTAATTGACCATTTAAGTGCCCAGTCTTTGTTCTCTTTCCAAACATGTATTGCAGCTAGTAAGGCTAATGTTGTTTTGGCCATCATTCAACTTTCTCAGCTCTCAACTTTACTGTAGCTGACCAGCCAGCCAGAAAAAAATCTTAAATGCTGCTCTCTTGTGCTAATGGAACATTACACATCTTTCCTGATGGTCTTGTCAGCATAAATGGGAGTTCAGTTCATCTCTGAGAGATCTGAATATGAACTCAAGGCTGACCATGCACACTCTGGGTCCAACATTATTATTTTTAGATGCTGCATGATTAAGGCTACTTTTGAGTCTCTCCATATAATAATGAGTTCATCTGTGAAGATGCTGGTCTGAAGCATTTCCTGCTTTTAAGAACTAGATGAAAGCAAGGCAATGGATTCATTTACTTGGTGCCAGCCTCTCTCTGTGGCACTGTACCTCACTCTGTCAGCCTGTTTCTGCCTTATATTGTCTGCAGCTCTGATACCATCAAACCTTGGAAGAGGTCCTTCCTGAGAAGAGCTGAGCTTTCCAGACACCTGTGCTATGCTTCCTCCTTCCTTCCAACACCTAGAGATCAGTGATGGGGTTGCACTAGCTCACAGCACTCCAAAAAAAGCAAGAGAAGAAGTAAGTGCTTACTATTAAAAGAGATTTGAATATTTATAAACCATATTACACATTAGATGCCAAGTTGGATTTTTTCTAGTCCTTACTCTGTCTGCCCTAAAAAGACATTATGGAGAAATACATTTTTAATTGCAATAAAACCCTTGAGCCCATCTAGCTGAACCTCAGCGGGTTTACTGCCCTCTAAAAGATCTACAGTACCATCTCTGTTCTTTTCATCTTGTTCTCCAAAAAATAAAACAGCTTCAGGTGTCTGGAAGCCTCCCAATTGTTGCCTGTGGGGAAATATTTTATATCCAGTGGTGGGATTCAAGTAATTTAACAACCAGTTCTCTGCCCTAATGATTTCTTCCAACAACCAGTTCGCCAAACTGCTCAGAAAGTTAACAACCGGTTCTCTCGAAGTGGTGCGAACTGGCTGAATCCCACCACTGTTTATATCGTATCGAACAGTATTCAAATCAGGCCCACTTTGAATCTCAAACCTCCCATGTGAATTGAATCAGAACTAATTTGCACAGATCTATTGTCCACATTATTTTTGGGAACCTCTCTACTTAGTGAGTGTCTTTCCCATCACCCAATTGCCATTTTAATAGTATTGAAAGGAAATCAATCTGAGATTTTTCTACTTTACTGCAAAATGGTATTTTATTGTATGTTTGGCTGGTAAAGTAGAGCAGACAGTGTGCAGCACAGAACAACTGTGTCAGCTTTGGAAGCCATATTAGGCCGGAAGCTTCCATGCTGCCACCTTCTCATATGTGGGAAAATAGGAGGGGGGATTTAGTAGAGGGGTTGTCTAGAGACATAATAGCATTCTTCCTGTCGGTCAAGGTCAGGCCGATCCTGCATTTGGAGAAGGAGTGGTTGGAGTGATGTCTCGAGATGGGACGGATGGTGATTGGAGCATGTGATTGACTGAGGACTGAGGGGATGGTTTTGGAGGTTGATTTACTGAGGGAAAACTCAAATTCGGGATTTCCCAGATGTGTTTACCTATTCCAGTAAATAGAACTTTGAAAAATGCTTGCTTCAGAGTTTTACTTGGAGTTGGGGGGGGGTTTCTGGAACGCTGACAAACTGTCTTAACTATTAAACTATAGGAGCTAATCATATATAGCAGTGATGGCGGACCTATGGCACGCCAGAAGTGGCATGCAGAGCCATCTCTCCAGGCACGCCAGCCATCACCCATTGCTCTTCCGGGTTCCGGCGTGCACATGTGTGCCAGCCAGCTGGTCTTTGCACATGCACAAGTGCCAGAAACTGGAAGAGCAGCTCCCTGGCGCGCATCTGGTCTTTGTGCATGCATGCGCGCCAGAAACTGGAAGACCAGGTGACCGGCACACATGCACACACCGGAAACCCGAAGCTCAGCTTCCTGGCACGTGCATGCGCGCCGGGGAACTGCTCTTCTGGTTTCTGGTGTTCCCACGCGTGCGCACTGGGGAGCTGCTCTTAAGGTTTCTGGTGCTCCCCCCCCCGCATGTATGCTCCCATTTTGGCACTCGGTCCCGAAAATGTTTGCCAACACTGATATATAGTCTCTACTATCCTACCGATTTGTCTTTATTAACATTCTCATAGCATCCACAATGCAGCTTTATCTAGAATGGGGTCAGCAACCCACAGCTCTGGAGCTACATGTGGCTCTTTCATCCCTTTGCTACAGCTCCGTCGCTGGTCGGCTCCACAATTGATAGGGCTTTAGGTTAGGATAGGTAGAGGAAAAAGGACTCCGCGCTAAGAGACTCTATGGTGGGGGAACTGGACTTCCGGTCGGCTCCAGAATTGAATGGGGGGCTTCCGGTTAGGACCTTAGTGGCCCTTTTGAGTGTTTAAGGTTGCCAACCCCTGATCTAGAAGCAGGTTACTGATGTTGAACACTATTCAGATAAAGGTGAATTCTGTGGAGTTCCTGTATTATATATAGGGATTTTTTTCACTTCAGTTCATATTTGAAATCTCATACACCATTTTTTACTTTAATGTCAAAAGACCATCCAGAGCCATTGCACCACATGCATTCCCTGAGTATATTTATTTATTGGTTCGATTTATGTCGCCCTTTTCCGGAGACTCAGGGCGGCTTATAACGTGTTAAACAATAGCCTTCATACTTTTGTATATATACCTGCTTAGTAGGGCTTTCACCCCCCCCCCAAAAGCGGTGTTCTTTTTTATAAAGTCAGCTTATTGCCCCCACAATCCAGGTCATTTTACCTACCTCAGAAGGATGAAAGGCCAAGTCAACCTTGAGCCTGGTGAGATTTGAACTCGCAGTAATTGCAGGCAGCTGGTAGCTAAGTGCTATTTAACAGCGCTTTAGTCCGCTGCTCCACCAAGGCTCTTATAATTAACCTCTGATACTGCTGAACATGTTAAGTCCCAGTTATAATCTGAATAGGTAAATATATGAACCTTTATTAAGGATTATCTGGTGATGAGAATGGCAAAAGACTGTTCTGTGGCCAGCAGTCTTATTCTGAAACTAAATTACTTTTGGCAAGGAGAGGCCAGAGGAAGAATGTAATCGATAATCATTATAAATTTATATTATGCTCGTGCTGAAATTAAGACATCTATATTGTTTAATATACTGTAATGTTTAGAATCCTTTAGGTCTCCAAAGCAATTTTTTCAGTACTTGTTACATATCATGTTATATGCTATGAATATATTACAGATACATGACACACAATGTATAACATATATTACATGAGTATAGTGGGCCTATAGTACAACCATATCTAGCCTTTTCATGACCCCAGTGGGAAACTCAAGTTGCTGGAATGTATTCCTGATAGCGCAAGATCTTGGATGTCTGTATGAGTGAATTATTGCTAATACCAGGTGGAACATTAGTGGGTGCAAGGAATGCAGTGGATTGCATATTTCGATGGAATCGTGGAACAGGGAATAAGAACGTGAAATTCATGATGTCGGAGCAAGATGTACCCTATACATGAGCTCAGAATAAACAAGCTGGATATAAAGAGAAGATTGGAATGAACCTAGAAGCAAGATGACTCTTCTTGGAGCTTCTTGATCACCTGTGTTGAGAGCGTATGAGTGTTGCGTCAGTGTGTAGCCTAGTTGGGCAACAATACTTACAGCAACTTGAATAGCCTTCTTAGGCAGTTTCTTGATAGCCTAGTTGGCATAGCCAATTGTACTAAGCTAACTTTGAAATTAGCCAAGTAACATAACTAATTAAGCTTAATTGCACACTTGCCTTGCTTTTTGTCTGAATAACACAATAAAAGAACTTCCATTTTCCCCAAAATAAGACATCCCCTGATAATAAGCCCAATCAGGCTTTTGAGCGCATGGCAATAAGGCCAAGCGCTTATTTCAGGGTTCAAAAAAATATAAGACAGGGTCTTATTTTCGGGGAAAACACGGTATTGGAAAACTCGAGTGACTTCAACTCAATTTTATGACATACTTATACCAACCACTGTTACCAACTTGTCTTAACCTTTGGGATTGTTCAGCAATTTTGAGAACATGGTACAAGTGCACTGTTTAAATATTAGTTGGAGATCTTTCCAACTCACAAAAAAGTTGTGAACTTAACTAGCTAAAAGCACAAGTCCTCAACTTATGACCATAATTGAATCCAAAATTTCCATTGCTAAGTGAAGACAGTGAGTTTTGCCCCATTTTATGACCTTTCTTGCCACAGTTGTTAAGTGAATCACTACAGTTAATAACATAGTTGTTAAGTGAACCTGACTTCCCCATGACTTTATCAGGTCACAAAAGGTGATCACATGACCTTGGGACACTGCAACCGTCATAAACACATGCCAGATGCCAGGAATCCAAATTATAATCATTAAATGTGAAAAACAGTCACAAGCCATTTTAACTTTAGTCACTAAATTAATGGTTGTTAAGTCAAGGACTACCTGTATTTATAAGAAAGCGATTTCCTATTCATTTCCCCTTCCCCTCTCAAGATGTTACTGTCCTTTAGTCCCACATACAGAATGCTGCAAAATCTTGCTCTGCATTTCCGCAGGCCAGCTTCCCACTTTGCATACCACATAAGAACAGCGTTTGAGGAATTGGGTGTTTCTCAACCTTGGCAACCTGAAGATGTGTGGACATGCTAGCTGGAGAATTTTGGGAAATCAAGTCCAGACATCTTCAAATTGCCACGACTGAGAAACACCGCTCTATTTTAAGATTATACTTACAGAAATTGTAGTTCAATTGCAGATACCGAAACACAGAAATCACAGCACAATGACCAACAGACCTGAGTCTTCCATTGGGAGCAGGTTTGACCAGTTCAAGATTCCAATTGTAGCTCAAATGACCTTATTATGTATATGAATATAGAGACCTAATTATGAACATTCCACTGAATGTTAAAACAAATCTGAATTTTCTATTAGATTTAAGAAATGTGCTTTGTATTATGTGAGGGGAAAAAACTCCATATTTTATAGTCAAATTTCAGATTAATAAGGAACAAAATAAATCACCAAATTTGAATAAACTGCATGAAGATAACATTTTGTAGAGTAGCCATTTATTTTAAATCAACATCTGAGTCCTTAAGATGAGCTGGAAGCCACAACAGCAGCTCTCTTGGGCTTTGGCGCTGTTCCTTCACGGAATCCATTCCTGTATAAGGCAAAGAAGAAACAGGACTTTTTGCATTTAAGCATTTCTATTTATTTGATTTTTTTTTCTTTTTTTTAAAAAAACAGCTTATCTCAGTTACAAAGCGAAATCACTTAGGAAATCAGATGTTCAGACTTTGGTTTTAAGAACATCACAGATAAGCTGCTAAAATCCATATAAGCACCCTCATTCGCACATCAAAGTAAGCTGAAGTTGTGACTCCCAAGTCATTTAAATGAATATTACATTTAAGCACAAGGTTAGCATGCTTTAAAGTGTCTTAAAGAAATCAATTGTTAACCATGACTTGGGAAAACATTCTAAATCAGAAGTCACCAATCATTCGGACCCCCGGGATTTAAAATTCGTAATTTTAAATCCCGGGGACCACTAATATGATGGTCTAATATGCCTAATGACTGGCTGGGTGGGCGTGGCTAGGTGGGCATGTGACTGGGTGGGCATGGCCAACTCGATGTCACTCACGTCAAGGGGCGCCTTGCCAACCACTATTCACCCCTCCGTCCCCGCCTGGGCTTCTTAGGGCCCCAACAGATAGCAGTTGTTGGAGCTAAGCAGCCACCTTGAGAAAGAGTTGGCAAAACAGCTGGCTCAGTTCAAACTGGATCTGACCGAAAAGGAGGCTCAGCAGAACCACCTCACTGAGGACCACGAGCATAGGCTTTCCAAGCAGAGGGAAGACCTGCAGGAGTGCAAGGCCAGCAGGCTGAGATGGTCAGCCAGTTCCAGGCCATGAGGCAGTCCCACTGGAACAAGGCCGTCCGGCTCTTCACCATCAACGGCACTTCCCTCCAGCCTTCGCCCAAAGCCCCAAACCAGGAGGCTGAAGCAGACCTCGAGTCGGAATTTCTGCCCAACCTCCGACCCACACAAAAAGACCCCAAAGGGGGAGACTCTCTGCAGCAACACAAATGTTCATTGCACGTATCCGACCCAGGCGCCATAGTTTGAGGACCCCTGATTTAGTGCAATATAAAAAACGCAACTAATTTTTCTGCGAACCACCAACATTTTCTCACAGACCACCAGTGGCCCATGGACCACCAGTTGGTGACCACTGTTCTAAATTTACTCCAAAGGAATTTGCCTTAACCTTATGTGAAAGGGCAATCCAATCAAAATGGAGCCTTATTAGTACTGTCCTGATAGGAGACCAGCAATACAAAACTACCTCAAATTTTGCTGCCCCCCCCAAAATTACATATGTCTGTGAAACCCTCAGAAATCAAGCTCCTCTCAACAGAAACTTGATTTTATTAAGCTTTTTCAAGGAATAATGACAAAATTTAGATGGTACTTATGGTAATTGCCTGTTTGCTGTTAAAAAAAGCCCTCAGCGTCATTTGTTTATTCATATTTATATGGATACCCACTTCACGGAAAAATGAACCCTGGGTGGCATATAGCATTTGTAGGAATATGCATGAAACAAATATATTGTGATTCAGAAATCTGGCTGCACTGCTCTGACCAAACAACTTGATAGTTCTGAATTTCAGCCAAAATAAATTTTGAGGGATCTTACCTGAATCTTCTGTAGACTTTTTTTAGATGCCTCATACGGCCAGTCCCAGTAGTATTGCGCCTTTTGGCCTTAGCACTCCAGTTATCTAAAGCAAAAAAAATGGTGGCACACAATTTATACTCCATTTTACTCCACAGTTCGCTATACTGCCCCATTTTAGTCCCACAGAAATCCAAGCCTGGGTGTTTCCATCCCTGTACAAGCTTCTATTTCCCACATTCATGTTAACACTTTTTGGGAAGTCTAAGGAGAAAAATGATGACCATATTTTTATTGATATAATTTTAGACTAGTAATAACTGTTGTTGAAAAATTAAACACAGTAAAACTATGATGAAAACCAATTTGGTCTAGTGGTTAAATTTTAGATTAGGAGCAGGGAAGTCTTCAGATCCACTCATTCTTAAATATTAGCAGTATGAAGCATTTTGTCGATACGCTATATTTGGATTAACTTCAATAAATAAAAGCCTGACACAAAAGCATCTTACAGAAATAGCTTCTTGCTAAGAAGCTAGTTGCTATTGCAGTATTGTTTACTGGAGAAGGTGTATTATATAAAATGGGAAGTATGTAACCAACCTTGGCTGGTACACAAATATGTAACTGGTCATGATCCACTAATCATGCATCTGATTAGTACTATGAGGGACAGGCATCAGAAAATCATAGGGAGATAAGCTAGCTTTCTGAAAAAACCAACAGCAGCCCACTTGTCCATCCTTGCCAATACAAATGTACATTTAGTTCCATGCTCTAAATACTAGTTATTCCTCTACTTTGAAAAATGACAATCTTACACTTTCTCTTGCGTTTAGCAGGATATCCACATTTTCCGCAGGTGGACTTCTGGAGATGGTAGGCCTTGGATCCACATCGCCGACACAAAGTATGTGTCTTATTGCGGCGCTTGCCAAAAGATGATGTTCCTTTTGTCTGAAACAGACATGGAAATTACTTTACACAAATGATAACACTACCATAACTCTTACCTGTTGGATTATTACATCTGGGTGATTCTTAAAGACACTTTGATGCAGCAACAGTAGTTAACACGAGAGAAAATGTTTTGCATCAAGTGGGTCCAGCTCAATAGCTAAAAGAACGGTGCCTACAAAATGTTCACACTTTTGTAAGTTCTGTGGAAGATCAAAGTTTCTAGGTGGCAAAACCAAAGCAATTACTCTATCAAAGTTTGTTGAGTTATTTTCTCTCTACATAAAAACCTTTTTGTATGTTTATTTGAAAGGTACAACACAACTCCTTAGAAATCCATGTGTCAACTTTACATCATGGATTAAGGCTTCATCCCTAGGCATTAGGACAGGGAAGTTACAAGAAGCGCCTGTTTTACCAGTCTGTTATATGGTGCCTTGGTTTTCTTTTGTGCTGGATTATTTTTAACTTTTAATTTTTTAAAAAATGTTTTTCTCGTAAACTGCTATGCATTTTAAAATGGGCAGTCATAAATTTTATAAAGTATGTGGTCTTCAAAAGTCTGTAAACAAATTAATGGAGAATTGGTTGTCAATTTGCCACCAATAATTATGGCTATTTATTGTCTTCTATCTCAGGAGCAGAACGTTTTGGAATCTCTTTACCTGGCTAAACTGATAACTACTACTTCCTAAAATACAACTGCAAAAGTAAACTGAAGATTCCCCACCAACCCTAACAGGTTTTGTACTTTTGTTAGGTCGTATTTTAGCTGTTATGGCTGTGTTGATATAAAGGTAACACATTGTTCAGTTAACTGAATTTTAACACTAGAGAGACAATCCTATGTATGCTGATTTAGAAGTCACAGCATGCCCTTATTGCAACCTTACCTGACATATAAAAACATGGTTTACTAACAGCAATACATTATTTCAGCCATCACATAGTTATAAACAAATTAAATTTGACTTAATCACAAAGGTGAAGCAAAACATGGAAATTAAAAGTTATTCTGGAATCAAGTATAAATCACTTTTACACTCAAAATATTCATTAAGATACTATATGCTTTTAACTATTACTTAATTCAATGATAAATCCTAGTAAATTAGTGTATGTGTATTATATGGATGGATGGATGGATGGATGAGATGATGGACAGATAATGGATGGATGGATGATTAATGATGGATGGATGGATGGATGGAGAGAGAAAGATAGATAGATAGACAGATAGGAGGATCCCACTTGATAAAAAGACCTAAACCAGTATGAACCAACCACATCAGCAAGCATTGTGAGCCCAAATAGCAAAGTAAAGCTCAGGACCATATTGCTTGGAAACATGCAAAAGGGACCTTCATCCTGCTGTGGATTAGACAATGGCTAAATTGATGATAGGATCTAGTGGCAGGCTGTTCCCTATTTAGAATTAGAACACTTTGCCATATCCCATGCTGATCAAGTTTGATGGGTAATGTATCCCAAAACATTCAGATCACACATTGGGAGAACTAGCATTTTAAACAGAACTCTGCAGGCTGGAAGAAACTTGCACCTGTGAACAGCCAAGCAGCAGTAGAAATAAAGAAGCCATATAGGATGAGGAAAAGCTGCAAATCTTTTTACCTGCCCTTCGCTTATTACTCCTTTCCTTTGGAACTAAAGGATTCCTGAATTACCCAACTGCAACGTATCTGTACCCCAGAGCTCAAGCAAACGCCTCTGAATAAGAGATGGGTTTAAAGCCTGCATTAACCCACCCGCTGTATCCCGCCTTTTAAACTCTGCCCTGCTTTTAATGGATTGCAGAACCACGTTTCACTGTGGAGCATCTCTAAAGGAAGTTCCAATGTAACTAAGTAGAGAGGAAAAACTTGAACCAACCGCGCAGAAAACCTCGTATGTTGTTTCCCTCCTCTTAAAAGTGAGGACTGCCTGGCCCTCCACCCCATCTCAGCGATGCCCCAGAAGCCTCCGAAAAGGCACCAATCTCATGGCTGGAAAAAAATAGTTAGGCCTGGACTTGGGGCAGAAATCTTCCCTTGTCAACCATTGTGTGAAACCACGGGAAAAATTAGAATTGTTGGAAAAATACTCTTTTCTCCAGGTCCAATAAACTCTAGGCAATTTTCCCCTCCCGTATCCCGGGACCAAAAGTCTCCAAAAGCGCTGGATGGAAACCGATCTTCCATAAGCACAAGCACCGACTCACCATCTTCTTTCAGCCGCCAGAACGAGAAAGAACTAATCCCGCCCCCACTTCCGCAAAGGTCTTCCACACGCTTCCGGTAAAGAGAGAGACAGAATGAGAGAGAGGCCACAACTGAATAAGTCCGCCGAGGCTAAGACGGAAGGAAAAGCGAGGAACGTAAGATGCCAGGCTTTGGGCTGTCTAGGAAATGACGTCCTTCTGCGCAGGGCGGGACTCAGAGGAGTGTCACGTGGTTCGTTTGAACTTCGCTAGCTCCACCCACTTACCCAGTTTCTTGCAGGCAAATGAATTATAAATACTGTTTGGGTGCTTTGTGCCACTGGCTGAAATGTAGTTGCGTGCTTTGTACTTCGGAGCATCGTACAAATACAGCCATACAGCCTCTTGTGATCAGAAGCAACTCCAGGAATTAACGCAACCCGGGATGATGTTGTGTCTCCAAACCATAACGCTAATTTAATTTAATTAATTTAAAATTTAAATTATTAATTAAAATTGATTATCAACTGATTATCAATTGATTATGTTGCCTGACTCCTAATTAAAATATTAAAAATATTTGGGGGGAAAACAAGAACAGAGAAAAGGAAAAAGGACTGCCTATTTACAGCTGGAAATTTTAAAATAATAACTAGTTTATTCCCCTAAATTAGCTTCCTGGTATTGAAAAGGCTGAGGGGTGGGTGTTCAAATTACTTTCAAACATACGTTGTATCGAAGATCATATAAAAATAATTCAGAAAATCTTTAAATGGTTATGAGAAGGTGAAATAACCCAAGGAATTACAGTACGGTATTCAATTTCGACAACATGGTACATTGTTCCTGTTTCATATTTTAGTCACTAGGTTTAATTATTTACCACAATCATTTGTCACTGTCAACTAAAACACAATCTACCAGCCTTTACCTAGTTAACACAGTATTACATTTTCTGTTTTGATGTGAGTTTGGGACAATGAAAACAGGCTGGAATAAGTGACGTATATTTTGTTTTATGAATTAGGAACTATTGTTAATGCTTAACAATAAATACTTATAGTTTTATGAATAACTTAATGCCACAACCACACAGATTGCCACTGGAAGTCAAAAATTCACAAGGAATCTGATAGAACCTTTTCCAACTAATAAATGTATTTTAAAGGCATAGATTTTTATGAACTGGAGCTCACTTTTATCAGTCACACAAAGTGCCTTGACTTATGCAGATTTCATCTTGAATTGGGGAGAGAAGGGAAGAGAAGACAGGATTATTATGCATTAGACATAAATTGCATGGAGATGCATTACAGGTACCTTATCAAACCAGTTCTGAGTAGACTAACAAGATTTTCCTATAATGACCACCAGAGGTCAGTATATTTACATTTTTGTAAATTCATTGGCTCTTTAAATCAGCATCAGCATTTCTGTGATAGCAGAAATCAATGATTTAATTATTGTGATATAAATAAAGGGGTAAGGAAAATGGGGAAAATATGGAATATTTCTTTCATAAGTTGATTTATGTACAGTCTCCTTTGAGTTGAGCTTGATTTCTAGCAATGGGTCATCATTGCTGTTTTGTTGGATTTTCCCCCCAAAATTTCTAACTCTAGTTCAGAGCCTGGGATTTTCCTGGTGGTCTTCCTTCCAAAAACTCAAAACAAAACAAAACCCAAAAACAGGACTGATGTTGTTTAGTTAGGATGACCATAAGTAAATGTTTCTAAGAAAAAGGTTATGTGTTCGTGGATTTTAAATCTTAAAATAATCTGCTTTACTTATTTGTTGATCAATTAAATACATTTAAACAATGTATTACAGTATTAAACTTTTTACTAAATTGCTTGTAGGAAGTTAGCAGCCACCCCTCTCCTAGAAGAATGAAATATTCTAGGAAATATTAAGAAGGCAGAATATTATATTTCCCTGGAGAAACATGTTTTTAAAGACAAAGCAGCTCCCTGCAGCTCCCTGCCCCCCCCACTTCAGCTCCAGGGTGATGGGATTAAGACATGGCCCTCAGGACATGATAGGATTAGCCCTCTACCCATCTAGCAACAGAACTCACCACATGGCACTTGAGGAGATTACATCACCCAGCAAGGTTCAACCAGGCCTGGGACTCAAAAGACAACCTACAAAATTACCCCTACATGGCCCCATGGGAGTCTGGCAACCAATTAGAATACAACCTCAAATTCAAAGCCCAACAGAGTGTATAAATCTCTCTCACACACACACCCATGTGCTTTTTTTTGCCCAGGACCAAAAAAATCCATGTGGTCCTGTCCACCATTAAACCATCTTTCCAAGTAGCCTCCATGTTTCCAGTGTCTTTCTTCCCACTTGGAACTGAATCCAGATGGACATTTCTTCCAACATGCTAAAGGGACATCCACACAGTATTGACAGAAATGTTGGCCAACAGACCTGGAAGATACCAGACTGGGAAAGGTTGCATTTGAAGATTCTAGCAAAATACATTTCCTTTTATTTCTTAGTATAAATATAATGGTTCCTATTTGTAAACCTTTTCTTAAAAAAGAAATAGGTTAGGCAAATGGGAGGCCCCCAATCCACTCCTAGATTGTTCCCCAATTCTTTTTATAGTGGAGAAACAACTGTAGGCTTTTCTTTTTGTCACAGAGAAAAGGCATTCTGTACAGGCATTCTGCCCACAGAATTTTCTTTAGTAAGGGGAAGAAATTTATTATCTCTGCAGTTTATTGTAGTTATCAACATACATTTTTAATAAAACGTACTGTAAAATGTACATGTTTGTTTAATATACACTAATATACACCAATGTGGGACACATTCACTCTATGAAGATTTTCTAACTAGTTTTCATTCCACAGAATAAAATATTATTTATTCTAAGTATTAAAAAGAAGCAGAACAGAATATTTTCCCTGAGGAAGAAGAGGAGAGACATCTTAAAGACAGAAAGCATCCCCAGTCTTTCTGCGATAGGAAAATAACCTCAAGCAGAAACTTGAAGAGGCTCCAGTCCTTAAGAATGGAGATTTTGTATCCATTCAGAAAGAGTGGGCCATTCTATTTATAAGCAAAGAGACTCCAAATAAACAACACAATAGGCAAGGAGTCAAAGCTGACAAGATTAGCTCAAACAAAACACCTAGGATTTGCATTTCCCCTCTTGTCTGTACTGTAGAACCAGACATGACCCCTACATGACCCCATAGGAATCTGGCAATAACCATTAAAATATTAAGGGACATATTCTTACACAGGAACAGGCATCTCAATCACAAAGTCCCAAAGAATGTATAAAAACCCACCTACTCTCAATTCCATTTTGTCAGCCACCTCAAAAATATGCTGCTGTCACTAGTTTCTGGCTACCGAATAAACGGAGACTTCCTTTCCTGCAGCTTGCCTTCATTTTATTTCTGGTGGCTTTCTTCCAGCTTGGAACTGGACCGGATTTTTCTTCCAATTCATTTCACCCACTTTCAGAAACCTCCTACTTCATAATTCAGAAAGCAGATTCAAGTTTGAGATTTATTTAGAACGGGTGTCAAACTCAATTTCATTGAGGGCTGTATCAGGGTTGTGTTTGACCTCGGGGGCTCGGGGTGGACATGGCCAGCTCGACGTCACTCGTGTTGGGATGCCTATGGTGGCACAAGCGCTCTGCCAGTGAAAACGGACTCCCGAGCTCCCTTTTCGGCTGCTATGGCCTCCTGCAACCCTCTGCCAGCAAAATGGAGCTCGGGGTGGGTGGGGGGGGCGCAGGCTCTCCCACCCACCCACCCTAGCGCCATTTGGGTGGCAAAGGTACTGTGGGCCAGTCCTTTGCTGTTTCCAGGGTTACCCAGTGGGCCAGATATAAGTACCCCGCGGGCCTGATCCGGTCCCCGGGCTTTGAGTATGACACCCCTGATTTAGAACATAGAATCATAGGGATGGAAGTACTTCAGAGATCTTCTAGTCCAAGGCCTGTTTTGATAATCAAAACAGAAGCCTTCCAGTCCAATGATTGTCCTATCTATTTTTTAAAAACCTCCAGTGATCGAATATCCACAATTCTAGGCAACAAGCTATCCCATTAATTGTTCTCACTGTCAGAAAATTATTTCTTACTTCTAAGTTCGATCTCTCTCACACTCATTCTTGTCCTGCCCTCTGGTACTTTGGAGAATAAGTCAATCCCCTCTTCTCTCTGAAGCCCCTCAAGCAATGGAACACAGTTATCATGTTCCTCCCCAATCCTTCTCTTCAATAGGCTATCCCAGGGGTCTCCAACCTTGGCAACTTTAAGCCTGGTGGACTTCAACTCCCAAAATTCCCCAGCTAGCACAGCTGGCTGGGGAATTTTGGGAGTTGAAGTCCACCAGGCTTAAAGTTGCCAAGGTTGGAGACCCCTGCGCTAGACATCCCTAGCTCCCTCAATTGTCCATCATATGATTTAGTGTCCAGATGCTTTATCATCTTTGTTATTCTTCTTTGCACACTTTCCAGGGTCTCTCAACATCTTGTTTTTTTTTCACCACCCTTATCCTCTTTCCAGCTTCAAATTCATTTGAAGATACTTTTATTTTATGCATTTGGAAAAACACTGTGTTAAAAAACAACATCAAACAAAATACAGCATTTAACCTCCTACACAAAGGTCTCTATGGATTCCTTGTTTTCCTTGGGTGCCATAAAAAGTTTTTTTTTTCTTGATAAAAAATTGATTCCCTTAGGGGAAGAGAAAGAGAAATCTGGACTACAGAAATAGCAAAAAAAAAACCCTCAAAAAGCCAGTGTCATTTGACATGTTTGTACAAGGCACATTCCCCCAGGTGTGTCCTATTAGTCCCCCAAATGTGATAAATACCCGAAGAGCTTTGAAACTAATTACAGCTAATTAGAAAAAGGCAGATGACATTTGCTTAGAAGAAGCGAGCCCAGAAGCTCTTGCTGAAAACCAATTTAAGAAGCTTAAAATGTAACAAGTCAGCATTTTATCTCTTTCCAGACATAATTTGATCCTTGCCATCTGCAGAAGTAATAAAGGGAAAAGAGTTGGCATTTGGAAACAAAAAGATAATGAAATGAGAGAGAGATTAGAGTATGTTTACAGTCAAAGGCCACCAAGGGATTGGATAGTTCAGCAGCAGCAATCTTCAGATCATAAATAGGAAACATTATAAAATGCATAAGTTAAAATTTATTTTGATGGGTTGCTGTTTTTAGAGCCCAGGAAAAAAAATTGAAATTTAAGAGGAAAGACATATCAAAACAGGTGAAAATTTATAAGGAAACAACAGATTTACGGAGATTCTCAGTCATGGTTGTCCCAAAGGTGCTTTTTCAAGAGGCAACTGGACTTTCTGGTTTTTCTTTGAAGACATTTCACTTCTCATCCAAGAAGCTTCTTCAGCTCTGACTGGATGGTGAGGAATGGAAAGATTTATATTTCTTGCAAACAACTGGTCATTTGCATTCTTTTAGCGAGTTGTTAAGGTCAACTGAGGGAGTTTGCACCACTCATGGCACAGATAAACCTCCAGATGATCTTAACGACCCGCTAAAAGAATGCAAATGACCAGCTGTCCGCAGGGAGTATAAATCCTTCCATTCCCCACCATCCAGTCTGAGCTGAAGAAGATTCTTGGATGAGAAGCGAAACGTTTTCAAAGAAAAACCAGAAAGTCCAGTTGCCTCTTGAAAAAGCACCTTTGGGAAACAACAGATTATTAACAGGAATACACCATTCAGAAGTAAGAAGTTATTGTCAACTTTTAAACAGCGCCTTCTGTTTTATGCCAGTGCTAGATGTCTTACATAAGCAGCAAGAAAACATCTAATTATTAATATACAACTCTTTCTGAAGTATTTTCTTAATGGTATTGTATATTAATGAACCACATCTGAACCATGTTATTATACTGGGCAGATAAATGAAGAATGAAGTGGTCAAGCCATCCTTTTGCCTCATCTCCCTTTGGTCACTCAATTTTATTTTGCTCAATTCTACATGGATCATGGTGGCTCAGGAGCAGGATGGCTTGAGTGGTTGGAACCTTGGGCAGGATGTTAGCAAGCCCACGTTCGAGAGCTGCTGTGGGGAGGGGTTGAGCTCCAGTCCTTCAAACCAGCTCTTGCCAGGGACATGAAAGGAGCCCCCAACTAGATGTCCCCAGGGCAATAGTGATATCACCAGCTAATCCTTTCAAACTTGCAAGTGCCTCGGTACTTCTAACATGAGTGCAAATAATAATAATAATAATAATAATAATAATAATAATAATAATAATAATAATAATAATAATAATAATAATAATAATCTATATTTCCCAGGGCAGAGATCTGAAAATATCATTGCACAAATTCACTTATGGTCCTGATAGATAATTTGTTCTCCATATCATTGCCTCTGGCATACTTGTGGATTTAGAAATAAGAGCATTACCTTTCCCCTAATACTTCCCTCCTGATGGGAGCTACTTCCCCTCTGTACAAAATTCAAGGAGCTGTGACTTATTTTGTATAGTTTGTATCACACTCCAGGTGTTTACCTCGTCTAGCTTTTTTGCTTTATGCCTGGTTTGTAGCCATGGAAAACTGTCTAGACAGGCTTCTTTGAGAAAGGGGGTGATTTCTTTGACTTTGAAGAATGACTTCTCAAGAAGTCACCATTGGCCTCAGCAACAATGTTTGTTCAGTTGCCAAGCTTTTCTCTTGGGGGAAGATTGTTAAGAAGATAATTGGGCATCAACGCCAGAGGTTCCTAGAGGAAAGTGATTATTTAGATCCATTACATTCCAGTTTCAAGCCAGGATACGGTACCAAGATAGCATTGGTTGTGTTTTTTTATTATCTTTGGTTAGAACTAGGATGGGTGATACAGCCTTGTTTTCTCAATGGCTTTAAATTTGGTTGATCATAGTATAATTATGCTATGGGGGTTGGGAGCGAAGAGCACAGTAGTACAGTGTCAGGGGTGAAATCTAGCAGGTTCTAACAGGTTCTGGAGAACTGGTAGCGGAAATTTTGAGCAGTTCAGTGAACCGGTAACAGAAATTTTGAGTAGTTCGGAGAACTGGAAAATACCACCTCTGGCTGGCCCCAGAGTGGGGTGGGAATGGGGATTTTGCGGTATCGTTCCCCTGCCACGCCCACCAAGCCACACCACACCACCAAGCCACGCCCACAGAACCGGTAGTAAAAAAATTTGGATTTCACAGTATGTGGGTTTTTTTTCCATATGTAATTTTTGCACAGTACTATATCCTCTGTTCTTATAAGACGGTCATTTTTTTTTTACTTCTAGAGAAATAGGATATACATTAAATGTGTCACTCCAATGGATGCAATGTAATTACAAAAAAGTCGAACGACTGAAAAATAGAGGATGCCCCAAAATTTAACTCAGCGAATTGAGGTTAATTAACATATCTGAATGAGTGTATTTATTACACTACAATGCAAAGACAGGAACAGATGAAAATCAGACAGTACAAGCTAACAATACTATCTTAAATAGTTGAATGAATCCATATATAAAACTTTTATGAACTTTGAGAAATATGTGAATCTCAGTCCCAAGGGATATTCCAAACCAATCTTGGCAGGCGTCTCTTTTGCTGAAATACTTTTACTTAAGCCATAAATATGTTTAGTTTATCAAGTAGTTGGCTGCTTTAAATATGTGAGTTAGAAATAAATCATAGAGAAATAGATCCAAAATAACCACACAGCCATGTAGTAATAAGGAATATGTTTAAATACTAAGGGACTATCTTAACTTTCTACTTCTTTCATATTGATGCTTGCTATGTGTTTACAGTGCAATTCTAGCCGTGCGTACTTGGAAGCAAATCTCATACAGGGGATTTTCTGTCAGGTAACTGGACAGAGCAATCCCTAATGAGGTCATGTGAGAACATGAGACTGATATATCATTTTGTCCACAGGGCAAAATATGAGTTGCACATTTCCTCAGTAGAATAGAATTGTGTACGTTTCTCTTGTAATTGATACAACAGGAGAAAAGAGGCCTTAACCAGTCCAGGTTCATCAAGTGGAAGGACCATTTTGTGTAGCTCCATAGCAGTTCCAAAGGCATTTTTGATCTTACCTGATGTTAGTAAAACCCAAAATCTAAACCAGTCTTAGCTTTCTGCTTCTTGCCTCTGTATTTAATGTATTTAATATTTTTTTACATTTGTGATTTTAATTGTAAGCCTCCCAGAGTGAGATGGGCAGCATTTTTTTTTTGTCTTTAAATGACCCTGTAATCCCTTGTATCAGGATGGAATCAGGGCAACTGAATGGAGCTGAGTGTTTACTGGCCGGCTGCCCTTCCTGTCACCAATGCAGAGTTCACAGTTGATATTTACTCATTGTGCCCATAGAAAGAAATACCTGCCGCTACCTAGGATCGAACTCACAGCCTCCTGATTGTGAGGCGAGAGCTCCACCTCTAGGCCACTGCACCACTCCAATGAGATGGGCAGCATATAAATTTGATAAATAAATTTTGTCCAGTACCCTCAACCTCACTGAGGCTCCTCCTAATGTTTCTTCTCAGGCAGGTGCAGTAGACACCTCAGTAGGAAGGACCACTAGGGAGGAATTAGCTGGAGCTCTTAACTATATATACTTTCCTGTTCTGTTTTAAAGAGAGGTAAAGGTTTCCTTTGTTTAGTCATGTTCAATTCTAGAGGACGGTGCTCATCTCTATTGCAGCTTCCCAAATCCTTGGATCTCAAAATTGGATAGTAAAATAGTGATTTTCAGATGTACTTTGGCCCTCCCTCCCTCCCTTTTTCATCTTAGACTGAAAACAAAGATTAAAATGCTTGCATTACAAAAATCCACTCACTCCCAGCACACACACACACCACAAATCAGTGGTGAAATTCAATTTTTGTACTACTGGTTCTGTGGGCGTGGCTTGGTGGGTGTGGTGTGGCTTGGTGGGCATGGCAAGGGAAGGATACTGCAAAATCCCCATTCCCACCCCATTCTGTGATGTCTAAGTGCCTGGAGGCGGTACGGGTCTGGATGGGTAGTAACAGACTCAGACTCAACCCCTCCAAGATAGAGTGGCTGTGGATTCCAACGTTCCATGATCTAGCTGCCCCATCACTGTTGATGGGAGGAGAGTGTCTTGCTCCCTCGGATAGGGTCCGTAATCTTGGCGTCCTCCTTGATTCACGTCTGTCTTTAATGGAGCATCTAACAGCTGTGACAAGGGAGGATTTGCACAGATTTGCCTGGTGCACCAGTTACGCCCTTTTCTAGACAGGGACGCCCTCCGTATGGTCACTCAGGCTCTCATTATCTCTCGGTTGGAATACTGCAATGCCCTCTACATGGGGCTGCCCTTGGGGTGTACCCGGAGGCTCCAACTGGTCCAGAATGCGGCTGCGCGAGTAGTTACGGGTGCATCCCGCTACTCCCATATTACACCACTATTGCGCGAGCTGCACTGGCTGCCGGTGGTCCTCCGGATTCGCTTCAAGGTGCTGTTACTCACCTATAGAGCCCTTCATGGCACGGGCATGGGGTATTTGCAGGATCACCTCCTACTGGCCTCCCACCGTCCAGTGCGCTCACACAGGGCTGCCCTCCTCCGGGTCCCCTCAGCTAGACAGTGTCGGCTGGCGGTCCCCAGGATGAGGGCGTTCTCTGTGGCCACACCGACCCTCTGGAATGGGTTGCCCATCGAGCTCCGGACGGCCCCCGACCTCCGCACCTTCCGCGCTGACCTAAAGACATGGCTCTTCCACCAACTTCCCTGATCTGCCGCGGATTTTAATTTGGGTATTTGGGTATTTTTAATTTGGTTTTAATATTATTTAATTTTTACTTATTGTCGGGTTTTTCTATTGTTGTCAGTCTCCCTGAGTCCTATGGGAGAAGGGCGGCATATAAATCTGACAAAATAAAATAAATAAATAAATAAATTCTGGGACCAGCCAAAGGTGGTATTTGCCAGTTCTCTGAACTACTCAAAATTTCCGCTACTGGTTCTCCAAACTAATCAAAATTTCCGCTACCAGTTCTCCAAACTACTCAAAATTTCTGTTACCGGTTCTCCAGAACCTGTCAGAACCTGCTGGATTTCACCCCCGACACAAATATTGCCGGTTCTTTCCATTTTACATCCAATGTGGCCTTTGAAGGTTTTGCCATTATTTTAAAACTGCCATGACTGTAAAGAAAAACTGACGAAGACCATTTTTTATAAGGACAATGGGAAGTTGGAGTCAAGGTCATTTTTTGAAATGGAAAGTAAGCTTGCCTTGTTTTCAGGTTATATAAAATTTTCCTCCTGTTAATTTCATATGATGTGAGTGGGTGACATGTTAACACCAGTGTGGGTTTCAATTTTTTTTACTACTGGTTCTGTGGGTGTGGCTTGGTGGGCGTGGCTTGGTGGGCGTGGCAGGGGAAGGATACTGCAAAATCTCCATTCCTACCCTACTCCAGAGGAAGGATACTATAAAGACTCCATTCCCTCCCCAATCCAGGGGAAGGTTACTGCAAAATCCCCATTTCTTCCTGATCAGCTAGGACTTGGGAAGCAGAGAATAGATGGGGGTGGGGACAGTCAGAATTTTTATTACCGGTTCTCCGAACTACTCAAAATTTCCACTACCGGTTCTCCAGAACTGGTCAGAACCTGCTGAAACCCAGCTCTGGTTAACACGTAATTCAAGTGTTTTTCAACCTCAACAACTTTTAAGCTGTGCGGACTTCAAATCCCAGAATACCCTAGCCAGTATGAATGTATTAATAATATTAATAATTAATAATGGAGCGAAGGAATGTAGACCTGGCCTTAAGGAAGTGGGAAGGAACGAGCAAACCATTATGGAGAAAATATTGCCTGCTTTTGAAAAAGAAGGAAGCATGAAAAACTGTAGATGATTCTCACCAACCCCATCTAGATATTGTTTGGTATGAAATGGGGAAGCAAAATTTCTGGCAGGCCTTCAAGTTTCTGTTATTGTATGCTATAATAATAAAGAAACTTGCCATGACTGTTGACCTGGCCAAACACAGCGGGCTGACACTGATATATTGTAGAGCTCTGTTGCCCCACTATTTGGGTTATTACTGGCAAAGGACCAACAATTCCTTTCCTGCTGGGGAACTGATTAGCTGACTGCGGAAGAAACTTCTCAGCCAGTGACCGTTGCAGACACTTGTGGGCCAAAGACCTCAATGGCCTCTGATTTTGCAGTAAGCATCATTGTTGCAGTTTATATTTTTAGCAATATCTTGTAACCTCTTCATCTTAGTATATCCTCAGTGTCATATAACATTTCAGAGTGGATTGATTCCTCACTGTAATAGGCTATGAGAATAACCTTGGGAGATAGGAAGAAGGGCTGCAGTCAGGGGAACGGTCAGATAAGAGCTATCTCAGCCCACAGACAAAACAGGAGTGGACAAAGTGTGATTCTATCATGCTTGTTTGGTGTAGTGGTTAAGGCATCAAAAAAAACAGAAGACCGTGAGTTCTAGTCCTGCCTTAACATGAAAGTGAGCTGGTTGACCTTGGGCCAGTCACTTTCTCTCAGCTAACTCACCTCACATACTGGTAGTTGCTGTTTTGAGAAAAATAGGAAGAGGATGGTGTGCTGATTACTGTATGCATCTTGAGTTATTTGTAAAAATAATAAAGGCGCGGAATACAAATAAATAAATTTGGAACACACTAGGACTCAGTTATAATAAAGATAGTGCCAAGGAAGAGAATTGCCTTAAGTTGGAGCACCAACTATTTCAACTCATTTTAATAAGCTATTTTTGGTAATCTTAGCATTTGAAAAGGGGCATGTAGCAAAATGTCCTTTAGGTAATCTGAGATTAAATCAATAAGAAATACCACTCTGTAAAGCCTTAGTAAGACCACACCAGAGGTGGGTTTCAGCAGGTTCTGACCAGTTCTGGAGAACTGGTAGTGGAAATTTTGAGTAGTTCGGAGAACCGGTAGTAAAAATTCTGACTGGCCCCGCCCCCATCTATTCTCTGCCTCCCGAGTCCCAGCTGTTTGGGAGGAAATGGGGATTTTGCAGCAACCTTCCCCTGCCATGCCCACCAAGCCATGCCACACCCACCAAGCCATGCCCACAGAACCAATAGTAAAAAAAAATGAAACCCACCACTGGCCCTACCTAGAACACTGCCTCCAGTTTTGGTCACCACACTATAAAAAAGATGTTGAGACTCTAGAAAAAGTTCAGAGAAGAGCAACCAGGATGGTTAGGGGACTGGAGACTAAAGCATATGAAGAACTGGGCATGGCTAGTCTAGTGAAGAGAAGGACCAGGGGAAACATAGCAGTGTTCCAATATTTGAGGGGCTGCCTCAGAGAGGAAGGGGTCAAGCTATTTTCCAAGGCACCCGAAGGCCAGACAAGGAATGATGGATGGAAACTGATCAAGGAGAGATTCAACCTAGAAATAAGGAGAAATTTTCTGACAGCGAGAACAATCAACCAATGGAACAGCTTGCCTCTGGAAGTTGTGGGAGCTTCGACAGGAACTAGTGGCAAAATTAACTTGTTTGCTTAAAGACAAATCAACAACCAGATTTATTAGTTACTGGAAAACCCTTATGGACTTTCTGTGGGGAAAAAATAAATCCATGATTTATAGATTTGATGATTAGAAAAGGTAGATTATGGAAAGAAGGAAATTACTAAATAACCTTAGAGAGGGCAAAATATAAATATAACTTCCTTATTACTTTTTTCTTTATTTTATTTAACATATTTGTATACTATAGATGCCCTTCTCAAATAAAAGTGACTCTTATTTCTTTTTCACTTTCTTATTATATTTCCCTATACTCCTTCTTAAATTCAAAACATGTATTGTTTATATATATATTTAGCATATATATATTAGTGTGTGTGTATATGCATGTATGTACACACACACACACACACACACACACACATTTCAGCAGTAACCTAAGGATTGCATTTCTTCCTGCCTCTTTCTAAATACAGGTTATAATCAGAATGATGGTAGATCATTTTTGATCCAAGCACCATTTTGTCCAGTTCTTTCTACAACATTATTATGATCTATTCTAGAGCTTTTCTACAAAAAGGCTATTGGTCACAAACTCTATTTTAAGATATATTGGCCTGTTTTATGTATTACTATATATCCTAGAAAAGTTTATTTAAAAGTGGCTGGATGACCATGTCTTTTAGATGACTAGATCAACTCCTACTTTTAATTAATCCTCCCTAATTGATATTATTAAAACCACCCAGAAGGATTATTTACATATCAAGAAACAGTTACAAAAAATGTTTTTGGCTAGCATTAGAACATAATTTCTAATATTGGCTAGCATTAGAAACCCTGAAGATTTTCCTCTCCATTTTTCTTATTAAGTACAATAAATTCTGCTGTGACTAAGCTATAGTTGAAATTTGAAAAATGGCTATAGTTTCAGAAAAGTGGAAAATGGTTTTCCCTTGGATGGATTTCCTTCTGAAGGAAGGATTCTGAATTTTCTTTTTCTCAAAAACGAATATAGCCTTTTGAAAAATTAAAATAATAAATTACTTTCCTTTTTATCAAGAATCTTTTGGGAGGGAGAGGGGGGGGAAAGGGGGAAAAATCTGTATTTGAAAACTTTTTCAATAATAAAAAAAAAAGAATCTAAAACTTTAGTGTTTCTTGAGACTGGAGGGAAGAAGTCATAACACCATGCCACAAAAAAGACCAATCCTGCCTATATTTCATAAATAGTGAAGAGACCTGGGGATTTAAAGCAGAAATTACAATTTTACCCATTGGGAAATAAAGATGACAATTGTTTAAATAGGTGGCATTGAATTGTACTTTCAAATTTCAACTGGCCATAATTGAATAAAAATAATTGCTTTTTTTTTTAGAGAGAGCTCAGTTTTCATGCAGTGGTTCCTGAATTGAAATCCTGGCACTTTGAATAGCTTTGGCACTACTGGTTAAAAGGAAGTGGAGCAGGGGTGGATTCCACTTGCCTTTACTACCTGTTTGCAACGGTTCGAACCTTCTGCACATGTGCAGAAGCGTTTTGATGACATCGGGGTCGGTGGGCGGAGCCTCCCACCAGTTTTACTACCGGTTCTATAGAACCGGGGGCAACCCACCACTGAAGTGGAGGCAGAAATATTGCCAGCCAAGCCTTTTAGTGGCTCGTGACCATTCAAAATAAATGGTATAAACTTTGATGAGAGCTAGTTGACTTGGACTTCAAAACTCTGGACCACCACTAGATGGCAGTGATCATCTGGATTTTTGCAGACCAGATCTGTTTGCCTGGCTTTGATAGATTTCACAACAGCTTCCTAAATTGTGGTTTTTGTCTAAAAATATTCTAAATATTTCTCCAGAACTCCGGCATTCCAGGCCATTGCAGGGTATGGTACAAATTTATAAACTAGATTTGAATACTTTCAGAAATTTGAGAACAATTTCTCCCAGGAGATTATGAGTTAGTGTTAGCATTCCATAGTGTTGCTTAGAGTTTATTTTATGAAAGAAAAAGTAAAGCAGTTGGGCACAGAATCAGTTTCCAGATAACTGGACTGACAAGTGACCCGCCTAGTTCTGAAGTGCAGCCTCCTCTCAAAGGAAGGTTTTTCCTATAAAAGAAGGTTTTTGCTGGGTGGAAAGGCAGACTTCCTCTAATTATGAAGGTAAGAAAGGCATTGAGTCAATTTCTATAAATCTATAAAAAGCAGACTTTGTTTTGTAAGCAGAAAGGGATAACATGGGCTCACAACTCCAGAAACACAGAATGAGTTGGGGTGGGAGAGAATGCATAGCAGTAACTGGAATATATACATATATATTCTTTTTTGTTTGTTTGTTTGTTTGTTTGTTTATTAAACTACTATGGCAGTATTGTTACCAAAGCATCTTTCAGCAGAGCTTTCCTTCATTAATGTATTGGGAAATTAGGTTAAAAAGTAGTTAAAAACTACATGCCTTTAGTAATGTCTTCTTCCTCTTCTCTCTTTAGGTTCTAACCATTTTGATTCTGTTAGAAATTACAGGCTGCTTTCCTGTTTTTTCAAGGTAAGTAGAACATGTCTTAAAAATAAATCTGAATGTGTCTTAATAAGCAAAAATGGGATGTGCAATGAACTTCATCATCATATTCTCAAAAATGAGAGATGCTTAGGTTGAAGCTAACCATAGCCTTTTCTAAAAAACATTTCATTTCTCCTGTTTTTTTGTTCTTTCTCCACCTCCCTCGCCCCACCGCAGCGTGTATATAAATTTTCTCATTTTATCTTCGGAACAAAAGTGTGAGCTGGGTTCAGATGAAAGGTGAACCAAAGTTTTCCAGTAAACTTCATAAGGAATTTGGACCCAGAAAATCACAGCCTTACATCGCTGTGGGAACTGCTAAGTCCTGATTGTTGTCTCTTTTTCCATCAGCACCACTTACTGCCTTAATTCCCAGTTTAAAAAGAGAGATTTCCCTACTACCTAAGAACAAGAGAAGCTAGTTTGTTCAGTTTACAGACTGAGGATTTATGAAAACCATTTTTTTCCTCGATTGCCAGTTTATTTTATTTTAACTGAGTGGTGGAGGAAACAACTTTCATGATAAAAGCGTGGGACTTTTTCCAAAGTAGTTACTCTGTCTGTAATTCCTCTGTTAAGATGTTGAATACTGGGAGTGGTTTGTGTGTGTGTGTGTGTGTGTGTGTGTGTGTGTGTGTGTGTGTGTGTAATCTAAAGCATACAAAATGCTTTCACAGCCCTTTCTTAGTTATTTGCGCAATGTTATGAAATTATTAAGATTGCCGTTTCCCATGTGATTTCTAAACAATCCGTTTCAATTTTTAGCACTTTTGAGAAGCCTCTCCACAAATAAAGAAGCATTCAGATGAATTTGGGTTACAGTCTCAGAATTCCCTGTTACAATAGTTTCAGGCATGGTGGTGAGAATTTTGAGTGGCAGTTCCAACATCAGAAGGACACCAAGATGGGGATGACAGCTTCAAGGACCAAGGACCAAATTAGATAAACATGAGCGAGCTGTATTCGGAGAACTGAATGCTTCCACACATTACTTTACTTATTCACTCTCATTCACAAAATTTTATGGAGGTGCAATCATTATCGTATTCTGTTTGTAAGTTTCCTATGTTTTCAGGAATGCAAGATTAGCTTCTGGCTGCAACTCTTTAAAGCAGCTACATTCTTCCTGGGGGGAAATGTGTATGTTTTAAAGAGCTGCAGAAAGGGGTGCCTGCTTCAAGCTGTTCCTTTGGAATTGAATTATTTTTGGTTTCAGTAGTCTTTTAATAACCAAATAACTTGACAAATTGCTTCCACAAAATACAAAATAATATGTGTAAAAACTATAACAAGAGAAGGAAACTAAAAAAGAAAATAAACACATGCATAAGTAAATGTCGACTTATATTAAATAGCTATACAATGCATCTCCATTACATAGTTTATTGTTAGCTTCTTTGTTTGAGTTGGTAGACTTTGTTTTGTTCTTGATTGTTGGTTGAGTGTTAATCTCTGCTTATATGGGTGTTGACTGATGTTTTGATCTTTTGTTTCCTTTTTGACTATTTGATTGTCTCTTTTGAATGTCATTGGTATGTATGGTAGGTATATATAGTTAGAAGTCAAATCCAAAAACATAGAGAAATTCCTGGAAGTCTGCCACTCAGACAAATTGGCCATCAACAGGCACATAGACATGAGCAACATCTACATATCATTCAAAAGAGACATATAAAATATATAAATATAATAAAAATATTATTTTTAAAACTTAACAAATATATATGGTTATGTGTTCTTGGTTGTGTATTTATTACACACATGCAACATTCTTGACTAAGAAATGTTTTCATGTTTGATAGAAACATAGAAAGGTAAAGAAAGGTAAAGGTTTCCCTTGTCCAGTTGTATCCAAATCTAGGGCCGGTGCTCATATCTGTTTCTTAGCCAGCGTTGTCCAAAGAATTTCCGTGGTCATATGGCCAGCATAACTATACACCAAGGAACTCTTGTCTTCCCACCAAAGTGGGACCTATTTATCTACTCGTATTTGCATGCTTTTGATACTGCTAGATGGGCAGTTCAAAATAATATCCAATAATACCCAATCACTCTAAAAATCACCCTAAAAAAGTTTAATCACCCTAGTTTAATCATTATACCATTTATATTGCTAAACAGACTGAAGGAGTATCTTTTGGTGTTTCCAATTCAAAGACTCAAACTGTAGAGCCATAACGATAAGGTTCCCCTCACACATATGTGCTAGTCGTTCCCAACTCTAGAGGGCGGTGCTCATCTCCATTTCAAAGTCGAAGAGCCAGCGCTGTCTGAAGATGTCTCCATGGTCATGTGGCCGGCATGACTAAATGCCAAAGGTGCACGGAACGCTGTTACCTTTCCACCAAATGTGGTCCCTATTTTTCTACTTGCATTTTTTATGTGCTTTCGAACTGCTAGGTTGGCTGAAGCTGGAATGAGTAACGGGAGCTCACCCCATTACGCAGCACTAGGGATTCGAACTGCTGAACTGCCGACCTTTCGATCGACAAGCTCAGCAACTTAGCCACTGAGCCATATTCTGTGTAGAATACAGCAAAAGCTTCTTTTCCCTCTTCCTTTGTCTATGTTACTTTATTTTCAACTTCTTTATTTGCAATGTAGCAGGATAGGATTTTTTTTTTTTTAAAAAAACCAACCACTTCCCAAATCAACTTCTGTGCTTTAGGGACTGAAAGAAATGACATTTTCAAACATTAAATTAGTCCCTGGTGTAGAATCATAGCAAGATGTTAACATAACTAATGATTTTACAGAGCTGAACTAGTACCAGACTAAGTAAGTGCAGTAAGTGGGAGAAAGCCTAAGTGATACACATCTTCTATCTCCAAATTGCATTCTGTCTGTAGTGAGAGAAAAAAAAAATCATCTTTTTTTTTCCATTCATTGTCTCAAACACAGATTCAGCACTGCATTATGGTGAATTTTTAGAAAATGAAGATTGTTCCTATATAAATAACCTTGTAAATAGGACGATTCATCTTAAGGTTTTATTGTTTTTTATTGTTTTATCCCAAATTCTTAGGAATAATTCTATAGCATGGTCACCATCAGAGGTGGGTTGCAGCAGGTTCTGACCAGTTCTGGAGAACCGGTAGTAGAAATTTTGAGGAGTTCGGAGAATCGGTAGTAAAACTTCTGACTGGCTCCACCCCCATCTATTCTCTGTCTCCCAAGTTCCAGCTGATCGGGAGGAAATGGGGATTTTGCAGTAACCTTCCCCTGGATTGGGGACAGAATGGAGATTTTACAGTATTCTTCCCCGCCACGCCCACCAAGCCATGCCACTTCCACCAAGCCACACCCACAAAACCAGTAGTAAAAAAATTTAAAACCCACCACTGGTCACCATATTTATTTGATTGGCCTTTTCAGACTTCCAGATCTTATATAGATAGTTTGGAAATATCTAGAAAATTACAGTCAAACCTCAAGTTAAAGCTAGAAATAGCTAGTACTAAGACCTACTGGCAGTAACTTTGTAGTTTTTCAATCTGGAGGTTTTTCCCAAATCAGAACTGATTCTAGAACTTTTTCAATAAAAAACCTATACCCTGTTATTGTGGTAGATCTCTTCCCTCAATGCTGCAATAACTGGCAATATTTTTCTTTTTCCATACATAATGTCCAATAGAGTTGATCCAGTTCACTGCAGATGGAATCCATATGGTCCTTGGTCAGAGTGTGATGGCTGTACTAAAACTCAGGTATAGTATTATAAATATTTCCTGCATATCTAATTGCTTGGTCCTTTCTCCAAAACCATGAACTGATTTATCTTTCTGGACTCTTAAAAGATTTCATACAGGTAGTCTTCGACTTACGACCACAATTGAGCCCAGAATTTCTGTTGCTAAGTGAGACCTTTGTTGCATTTTGCCCCATTTTACGACCTTTCTTGCCACAGTTGTTAAGTGAATCACTGCAGTTGTTCAGTTAGTCACATTGTTGTTAAGTGAATCTGGTTTCCCCATTGACTTTGCTTGTCGGAAGGTAGCATAAGGGGATTATGTCACCCCAGGACTCAGCAACCATCATAAATGCCAAGCAATAAATGCAATTGAATGCCATCATTCAATTGCCAAGCATCTGAATTTTGATCATGTGATCGTGGGGATGCTGCAATGGCTATAAGTCACTTTTTTGAATCGTCACTAAACAAATTGTTGTAAGTCAAGGACTACCTGTTGTGGCCCGTCAGCGGTCTGTGCAGATTGTAGCTGATTCCGACAACGAGGCTGGTGTGGTGCTGCTCCAGCAGCCTGTGCATCTGGCGCTCGAGTCGGACAGTGAGGAGGCTGGAGAAGATGTGGTGCCAGAGGCAGGGATTCAGCCAGGGCCTCCAGAAGCTCCAGAAGCTCCTTTAAATGAAGAGGAAGAAGAGGAGGAGCCTCTTCTCAATGCACCAGCGCACAGAGCTGCCAAAAGGCAGGAGTGGCTCCTCAGGAGGTGGTCTCCACGAGAGTAAGGCTTGGGGCTAATTGGCCACTCCCTTAGCCTATTTAAGGAGGAACGTCGCTTGCAGCAAGCTGTAGGGAACAACTTTAGTTCAATCTCCTTCGTGTCTGGATTCTCTGCAAAATTGTTTCTGGGCTTTCTGCCAACTCTAGTAAGACTGTGATTACCTTATATTAGAATTCTGGTAGGCTGTTAAGACAGTATTAACAGCCTTTGGTTGATAAAGACTAAGTTATTTGAGAAAAATAAGCTTTGTATAGAGTTTGTGTGTGCTGCGTTCTTTGGGGTCCGTAACTGGGGCAGAACACTATCTGTACTGGAGATGCTAAACCAGGCCTTAATAGTAGGGTATGAAAGATTATTTAGCACTTGCCAGTTAAAGCTAGTGTTAAAGTTATCATATCAGTGTACTATCCAAAAAGTAAAAAAAAATGGTAACTAAGATTGAAATGCTATGCTATATGATAATACGCAATGTTAAAAACTTTATCTGCTGCCCTCCTTGAGCTTACATTTCTTTTTTAGTATTCCCTTTTCACAAACAATAAGTGCTGGTCATAAATTGTCTTTGTTAATTGCAACAATATAAATATAGTACTTCTCCTGAGTATAACCCGAGGTCATACTTTAGAGAGTTGTCCAAGTAGCATCTTTGTGTTGCTCTAAGTCCAACATTATATTCATTATACCATATGAGTAAACCGGGGTGAAATGCTCCCGGTTCGGACTGGATCACCTGATCCGGTAGCGATGGAGGCGGGTGGTTCGGGGAACCGGTAGCAAAAATCCCTTCCCCCCCCCATGCCCAGCTGAGCCGCACAATCATCAGAGGCTTTTTTTTTTTACTTTTAAAAACATTTTTTCTACAACCTCTTCGGCCGAAAAAATGCTTTTAAAAGTAAAAAAAAAAAAGCCTCTGATGATTGCGCGGCTCAGCTGGGATCCTCAAAGGCTTTTAAAAGAAAAAAACCCCCTTTTTTTCTTTTAAATGCCTCTGACAATCCAAGCTGAGTTGCCTGATCAGCAGAGACTTTTTTTCTTTTAAATGCCTCTGACGATCCAAGCTGAGTTGCCTGATCGTCAGAGGCATTTAAAAGAAAAAAAGCCTTTGCCGATCAGGCAACTCAGTTGGGACCGTCAGAGCCTTTGGAAAGCATTTTTTTACAACCTCTTCGCCGAAGAGGTTGTAGAAAAAATGGTTTTAAAAGTAAAAAAAAAAAAAAATTGGCCACGCCCACCCAGTCACATTACCCCCCCCCTCCCCACCAAGCCCGCTCACAGAACCGGTAGTAACAAATTTTAGATTTCACCACTGGAGTAAACCATTTTACTCATATCTGTGAGGCTGCCACAAAGTAGAAGGGGTTAACTTATTTTCCAAAGCCCCAGAAGGCAAGGCAAAAAACAATGGATGGAAACTAATTAAGGAGAGAAGCAACCTGGAATTAAGGAGAAACTTCCTAACTGTGAGAACAATTAACCAGTGGAACCGCTTGCCTTCAGAAGTTTGCAGGTGCTTCATCACTGGAGGTTTTTAAGAAAAGAGTGGACGGTTACCTGCCTGAAATAGTATAGGGTCTCCTGCTTGAGTAGGGGGTTGGACTAGAAGACCTCCAAGGTTCCTTCCAGCTCTCTTCCAATTGATTTATCTTTTCAACTGATTATTGAAACACTACATATACAGTAGACATTTTCCCTGAATTTTCTGGTATGTTGTATTCTTTCAACTTATTTCATTATCCTCTTTTTTTCTTTTTTTTCTCTCTTCTCCCCAGTGTCAGGCTTTTAACTAAGGCTCTCTGGATTTGTACTTACAGGAGCAAACTGGCAATGCAAAAATTATGGTATCTCTCTGCTTGCTGCTTTGAGCATTAATTTACAGACAGAGCTATCATGCAAAATCAGATTCTTTGTCTAAGGGTATTTTTTTTTCCAACCGGGAAGCATGTTGGTTGGGAATTCCATAATTTCAAATCCAATCCATCAGACTGTCAAACTGTGGAAGGCTAGTTTAGTTGTCATTATTGTGACATGAATTCTCAATAAGAGACAGGTCCCTAATTTTGATGGGTATGTAATTTTACGCAGACATATACCACATACAAAACAGAGGCAAGCAAAGTGTTTTCTCTGGATTTGTTTTCTACATTTTTCTTTCTTTCTCACAACAGGACTTATACAAAAATGAGGGAGGGAAGGAAGGAAGGAAGGAAAGAAGGAGGGAGAAAGGAAAGGAAGGAAGGAAGGAAAAATCCAAAATTCTAAAAAGAAAGGGTGGAAGAAAGAAGTAAGGGATAAGCAAACTGCTTATGCCCAGAATGTCTATGTAGATTCTCAGTCATCTAGGTCCTGGTTGTCCCAAAGGTGCTTTTTCAAGAAGCAACTGGACTTTCTGGTTTTTCTTTGAAGACATTTCGCTTCTCATCCAAGAAGCTTCTTCAGCTCTGACTGGATGATGGGAAGTGGAAGGATTTATATTCCTTGCAGACAGCTGGTCATTTGCATTCTTTTAGTGAGTTGTTGAGGCCACCTGGAGGTTTATCTGTGTCCTCAGGTATAAATCCTTCCATTCCTCACCATCCAGTTAGAACTGAAGAAGCTTCTTGGATGAGAAGCAAAACGTCTTCAAAGAAAAACCAGAAAGTCCAGTTGCCTCTTGAAAAAGCACCTTCGGGACTTATGCCCCAAACTCACCAACTGTAAGCATGTATCCTGATGAATTATGCCTAAGAGAATGTTCTCACTGAAAACACTCCTTTTCAATGCTAAATTAATGTGTTTTGGTTTAGATTCGCAGACGGACTGTAGCAGTTTATGCACAGTTTGAGGGAAATCCATGCTCAGGAAATTCATTTGAAATTCGTGCCTGTGTTCCCACAAGAGGTTGCCCAACAGAAGAAGGATGTGGTGACCGTTTCAGATGTTCTTCAGGTATACAGCTTCAAAAGTCTAAGTGACTGGCTGATTGTGTCAAGCACCGGGGAAATCAGGAGATTTGGGCAGTTCAAATGAGTATAAAGATTTATAGCAAGCTTAAGATCTCTACAAAAATCTGAGCTACTAACTGCCAAAGCAAATTGGCCATAGGAATAAGAGTCACGGGAATTCAAGGTGGGCTGGTCTTAGCTCTGTTGCAGGCATGCAGGGACTCATCACTTATGATGCGTTTGACCTCGGGCTCAGCCTGGTCATCTCTTACAGATTGTAGTGACAGCAAATGGAAATAAGTGGGAGACAGTAGAAAGGATTATCTAACAGTATTACTTTTCAGGTTTGTTTGTTAGATTATGGTGAAGGAACCATTGGATAAGACCCAGGGCCAAAATACCAGAGCGAGATATTAAACAACACTGTGTTTTTATGAGTCAGTTATCTACAGCTATACCATGGTGAAATGTACTCATTTATTGTTGGGCTTTCTTTCTCAGTGCTGGCTGTGGATTTGGGAAATTGTAGTCTAAACAGAATTAAATGCTACCATATTAGGAAGAGTTATTTACACTTTGACAAAGAGGTCAATTTGTTCATTGTTTTTGGTTTCCCCTATCAATTTCCCTATCAAAGTATCTTCCCTATCAATATTGTCTATCTTTATGGTAACAGGACAATGCATTCGCAAATCACTGGTGTGCAATGGAGATCAAGATTGCCTGGAAGATGGCTCTGATGAAGATAGATGTGAAGAAGTCAAGAAAATATGTGATCAGAAGCCCCCACTTAGTGCACCTCCTAATGTAGAGCTTACAGGAAAAGGGTAATTTGCTATTATAGTTCTTATGAATGAAAAAAGTTATAATTTTTATTTATCAATCCCTTGTTGAGAAATTCTGTGCTGCACATTTAATAATGTCAGAGTTCGTTGCAGCATACAAGCAGACTATTAAGCAGGAATCAAATGTCTTTATATACATAACAACACATAAGCCCGTCAGCGGCCTATGCAGATTGTAGCTGATTCTGACATCAAGGTGGCTGGTGTGAGTCAGAAAATGAGGAGGCTGGAGAAAATGTGGTGCCAGAGGCAGGGATTCAGCCAGGGCCTTCAGAAACTCCAGAAGCTCCTTTAAGTGAAGAGGATGAAGAGGAGGAGCCTCTTCTTGATGCACGGGTGCACAGAGCTGCCAAAAGGCAGGAGTGGCTCCTCAGGAGGAGGTCTCCTTGAGAGTAAGGCTTGGGGCTAATTGGCCACTCCCTTAGCCTATTTAAGGAGGAATCCCGACTGAAGCAAGTTGTAGGGAACAACTTTAGTTCACTCTACTTCGCGTCTGGATTCTCTGCAAATTGCTTCTGGGCTTTCCGCCAACCTTAGTAAGATTGTGATTACTTTATCTTTGATTTCTTGTAGGCTGTTAAGAAAGTTTATTAACAGCCTTTGTTTTGAAAAAGACTGAGTTACTTTAGTAAATTAAGTTTTGTACAAACTTTGTGTGTGCTGTGTTCTTTGGGATCTGTAGCTGGGGCAGAACACATACAATACCCTTGTAGGTTTTTCCACGTTGTAGAGAAGAGAAACAGCAAGTACAAACACAGCACAAAATGGAAGCACAAAATGGAGAAGGCAAAATGGAGGAGGGAGAAGCTAGTGCCCTCAAGCTTATTTACAGAACAGTTAAGCCACACCCAGGCTCCAAACTGTCTCTTACGGTCCCATAAAACAAATACTATGTTTCAGTTACCAAACAGCCCTCATTGGCTGGCTTATTGCTATGCTATTCCAGTTCATGAATAAACTCTAAGAAATAATTACTGTGTTAATTATTACAATTAATCGTGACCACTTAATTCTGCCAACCAATACTTATTTGGCCTCTCCCTGTGCCTATGTTCCTTGGTTTAGCAAAGAGTTCTTGGAGATGAAGTACTAGAAGAGACATCTGGAGCATCATTGGAGGAAGATTCAGATTAAATTTGATTGGAATGGTTGGAGCCCCTTTTGGTTTTTGACATGTGTTGTTGACCAAATTTGACTTTTATCCCTGTTATATGCTTTTGGGGTGGTAAAATGTTGTGTGTGTTTTTTTAATGTTGTAAGCAATTAGAGTTGCATAAATTGAATAAAATAAATAATACAGTATGTATTTTCCTGGGTTGAGAATGAGCAGCATGCTAAAGGCTGGAGTCAATGCATATCATTTTGCCTAAGCCTGAAGAATCTTTTTGAGATGCAAGTCAAGCCAATTTCCATACTCAAAGCATCAGTTCTTTTTATGTACATCTGCACATCTCCAACCAATACTTACCATTTAGGATTATTTGTAATAATCCACATTATAGCTTCTTTTTTGCCACGTGGCTAAAGAGAAATTCCATTCCATATTTTTTCTTAAGGACAATTACTCTTTTTCCCAAGTTGGAATTTCTGGACAATTGGATCATAATAGCCTCTCAATCACGTAGTTGAGGGACTGAAATCAGGTTTTCATGTTATGTCAGGCTGTCATGTTAAGGATCATTTAACATGTCATTGTGTTTTGATAAAGCATTTTTAGCTGGTTATTCTGATACTTTATTTATAGAAGGAAAGGAGAACATTTTTGTCTGAACTGAGCCACAGTTGCCGATCTGATAACAGGAAAGCTCTAGGCAGGAAAATGAATGCTCAGATATGTAACAGCAGTATGGAAACAGCTCAGTAATTGTTCAGCTCACTTACTGAATTGCATTAACTGAACAGCCAAACCTGCTCATATTTTTGGCATTTTTGGACAGTGATGTTTTTTTTTAAAGGCCAATCTCGTTCAACCTGGATGCCTACGATTTGCGTGATTTTAATTCTCAGAATTCTGTCTAATAGATTTCAGGGAATTAATGGAGAATATTTGGAAGGCATTTAGATTGGGGAAGGCTATTATAGGTCCTATAAGAAGGAAGAGAACCAGTAAAAATGCCATTTGAAATGCTTGGGCCTTTTATTCTGGATTGCTCCTTTGCTGGATTGACACATCATACAGGGTAATAATGGGGTCACTTCAGGGGTGGGTTTAACACTGATCAGCTGTAGGACGGCCCTTTGAAGCCCTGCGGCAAGAGTTTAAACATTTTTTTTCCCTCTAGTCATCAGCTGGGACTCAGGAGGCAGCAATAGATTGGGGGTGGGACCAAATAAAAGGTAAGAATAATGTGGGTGGGTGGGTGGGAGGGCGGGGGGGGGAAGAACCGGTTCGGTGACGTCATATCGTCACCACTACCGGCTCAGCCAAACCGGACCGAACCGGGAGGAACCCACCACTGGGTCACTTGGCTTTGGTTGTTTGGCATGTGGTGTGCACTCAGCTACCGTGATTTGTAAGACGTGATATACAGCATGTTGTATGACCTCAGTTAACTGGGGATTATTCAACAAACCATGGTTAAACATATTTTTGCACAAGTAAAGATATTCATAAATATCTACTGCTTTTCTCCAGTCTCTTGGCTCATTGATCTTGATGGAGTGATTGGTACTTTGGCATAAAGACTAGGATATTATTTCAAAGCCTATAAATTATATGCTTTATGCATTGCTGTGGCCTTGTGGATGGCTTCACTTGAATAAAAAGATGAGAGGAGATTGGCCATTGTTATGTTAATTTGGGATTAAAATGTAATTTATCAGACAGTTGCCATAGAGATTAAAATATTTTAGTATTATAAAATACAGAGAGCAATTCTGTTCCCCTTTATGTAGCATGCTTACAAAACTTCATCATTGCTTTCTTGTTCTGTCCATAATTTATGTGTAGATGTACCAACAATTGGTTCCAAAGCTCACATTTTAGATCCTGCACTTATAATTATGTTATGACTTTATTTGCTTGCAGCTTTGATGCCCTTACTGGTGAAATGAGAAATGTGGTCATTGACACTAAGAGCTATGGTGGCCAATGCCGGAAGGTCTTCAGTGGTGACCGGAGTGAATATTATCGGCTGAGTGAAAATGTCCTTGCTTATACATTTGAGGTGTGATTAGTTTATTTTCTTTATTGGCATTGTTGGAAGAAATATCCATCTGGTTCAGTTCCAATCCTAGAGAAGGGCACCAGAGACAAAATGGAGGCTGGAAGCTGATTGGAAAGAGGGTCCATTTATTGATGAAGCAGAACCACATGGATGGTTCTGGGCAGATGACTACATGGAGTGAAGGGGGGTGTTATACCTTCTCTTGGGCTTTGCCCTTGAGTTTCCTGTTCCTGTGCAAGAACATGTATTCTATTGGCTGTTGACAGACTCCCATGCGGCAATATAGAGGTTATGTAGGGGTCATAGCTGGCTCTATAGGTAGTCTGAGCTCCCAGGTTTGGTTGAAGTTTGGGCTGCTGAAATGATGCAACGAAGAGCCTTGTGTTCTGAAAGGGTGTTGGGCAATTCCTATTATGGCTTAATTGCTTTGTCTTGGTTTGGATCTTGAGTGAGGGCTAATCCTATCACTCTGCCTTTATTCAGACTTTGCTGCAGGGAGCAATGGATTACCAAATCTGTATTTCTAAAAGCTGCCCCAGCTCAGTATCTGCTTGGGGACAGAGAGCTGGGGCTCTGAGTTTCTGTCTCCCTTAAGATTTTTTATTTCTCTTTTAGGGGAAATATTTTATCCTACCTTTTTTAATAGTCCTGAAAATATTTTATTCTTCAAGGGGGGTGGGCTGGCTTCCTACAGCATATTTCTAATCTATCCATGATCAGACATTAAAAAATATCACAGCTGACATTAGAAATGTTGTGTTAGGACTACATAGTGCTGCTACATACAGAATAATAAACAGCTAATCTAATCTCTTTCTACCAAGAGTTACTAACACCATTAGTAAGAATAGGAATTCCCCCCCCCCCATAGCTGTTTCTTGTTTTCATTGGTTACTTTCTTTAACCCAACATCTCACCACTTGTATTATTACTTTTAGACACCGTCTGGGTTGCCCATCTGGCAGCTGTCATAAAAATATATAGGAGGAAATGTGCATTTATGGACTTAATTTGGTGGAGTTAATTTGGTGTTACTCCAATCCAGTAACTTCCAGATGTATTGAATTAATAGCTCCCAATATTTCCAGCAGGATGCTTCTTCGTTATTTGGCAATCTTGCTGGGAATTCTAGGAGCACCTGTAGTAGCATTTATATCAATAGTATTTCATCTTGACGAAAGCTGCATTATGGAGGCAATCTATATTCATTTCAAGAATCAGAATGTAACTGTATTGTTTTTAATAAATCATCAAATGTCTTTTTTTTTTCTTTGTACAGGTGAAAATTGAGAATGAATTCAATACTGAATTTTACGACAGTACTTGGTCCTATATGAAAGAGACAGAGCGTCGTGACACTGGAAATGATTATCATCAATACACAGTAGAAAAACATGCAGAAGGCCATTCAGAGGTACGTAATGCTTTGCTTTCTTCCTTCTCCAAGTGACAGAAAGGTGAAACAGACATATCTTTTAGAACAGGGGCATCAAACTCAAGGCCCGGGGGCCCAGATCCGGCCCACAGGGTGCTTAGATCTGGTCCGTTGGACTGCCCTGGAAACAGCAAAGAACTGGCCCGTGGTGCCTTTGCCAGCAAAAATGGAACTTGAGGCTGCAGGCAGCTCTCCCGAGCTCCATTTTCACTGGCAGAGGGTTGCAGGACACCATCACAGCAAAAAATGGAGCTCGGGAGCCCGTTTTCACTAGCAGAGCGCTCGGGCCACAACAGGCACACCCGACATGAGTGACGTCGAGCTGACCATGCCCACCTTGGCCATACCCACCCTAGCCCTTCAAGGTTAAACACAATCCTGATGCGGCCCTCAATGAAATCAAGTTTGACACCCCTGTTTTAGAGCTTTACAGTATCTTCAAAATTACCCATAACAATCCAAATGTAATATCTGTTGGCTTTTCTATCAAAATACAAGTTCAGCTAATATCTTTAGGCCGAGAACTATTTCCATTTTGCTGGGAGCATGACCCACTGCACACTCAAGAGATGCTTTAGAAAAGAAATAATCAACTTCCCTACGAATCAAGTATAGTACCGGGGTGAAATGCTCCTGGTTTGGACCGGATCGCCCAATCGGGTAGCGATGGAGGTGGGTGGTTTGGAGAACCGGTAGCAAAAATCCCTGCCCCCCCCCATACCCAGCTGAGCCGCACAATCATCAGAGGCTTTTTTTTAACTTTTAAAAGCATTTTTTCTACAATTTCTTTGGCCGAAAAAATGCTTTTAAAAGTAAAAAAAAAAGCCTCTGATGATCGCGTGGCTCAGCTGGGATCCTCAAAGGCTTTTAAAAACATTTTTTCTACAACCTCTTTAGAAAAAATGCTTTTAAAAGCCTCTGAGGATCCCAGCTGAGTTGCCTGATCAGCAGAGGCTTTTTTTCCTTTTAAATGCCACTGATGATCCAAGCTGAGTTGCCTGATCGGCAGAGGCTTTAAAAAAAAAAACCAGGCAACTCAGCTGGGATCATCACTGGCATTTAAAAGAAAAAAAGCCTCTGCTGATCAGGCAACTCAGCTGGGATCGTCAGAGCCTTTTGAAAGCATTTTTTTACAATCTCTTCGCTGGAGAGGTTGTAGAAAAAATGCTTTTAAAAGCCTCTGAGGATCCCAGCTGAGTTGCCTGATCAGCAGAGGCTTTTTTTTTCTTTTAAAAGCCTTTGAATATCCAACTGAGTTGCCTGATCGTCAGAGGCATTTAAAAGAAAAAAAGCCTCTGCCAATCCAGGCAACTCAGTTGGGATTGTCAGAGCCTTTTGAAAGCATCTTTTTACAACCTCTTCGCCGAAGAGGTTGTAGAAAAAATGGTTTTAAAAGTAAAAAAAAAAAATTGGCCACACCCACCCAGTCACATTACCCACCACCACCACCAAGCCACGCCCACAGAACCGGTAGTAACAAATTTTAGATTTCACCACTATATAGTACCTAATGTGAAATTGACTAAACTGCCAGTGAATGCAGTGGGGCATTTTTCTATTTTCTTCATCTTCTAACAAATATCAAAAATATATTCTGGAAATGGAATGATCTGCAACAGATTTTGAGGCTGTTGGACTGTTGGTGGGGAGCTATGGAAAGGAGTGTATCCTCTCCTATTCTATTAACAGAAGCTGCTTCTCCAATGTTTCTAGTAAAACCAGTCATTCTGTAATAGTATGTGAAAGATGGGGTGAAGATATGCTGTAAAAAGAATGGTCAAATAAGAGATGGCATAGCCTGAAGCTGGTAGTAGGCAGAGCAAGAGACTCAGAAGGGACCTACCTAACTTCTCGGACTATAAAAGAAATGGTGGAGGATTTGTACTTTCAGACTCGCAAGATTCTATTTAGGGAGCCTTAAATAAAGTAGAATTAGTGTGATCTATTTGGAGGGCTGACATGATCATCATCATGTTGGCTATTCACATTATATAAATCTAAGAGAATTGCGTAAATGTAAAACTGGAAACAATACCTTAAATACATAGCAATTACATGTTCATTGGATCAAATAATCAACATGGACCTGAATCAAGAAAGCTCGTAGTAAGCTGTACAGCTTGTATAGCTTAGGACATGGATAATAATTACCCATTTGTCCATGAAACACCAGAAGTCCTCTATTATGCCAAACACTTACTCTACTGTATACTCTATCATAAACTATGTTCAGATCAGCAGGAAGACAAGCAATGTTTTCCTTTCACTGTCTCACAAAACTGTAATAGCAGGTCATTAATGACTCTTACATTAAGTACAAGATATGTGTCAAAAAATAAGAACAATATCAGTTGCTGAGGGCATTTTGACCTGGTCTTTGGGTCTTGCTTCTAGAGCAGGGGTGCCCAACTTCCTGTTTGAAACCGGGCTGCAGGGGAAATGGGCAAGCACATACGAGTGAAGCTCCACTTGTATGAGTGGCAGGCAAGCATATGAGTGGAACGCTTCACACGCGAGTGCAAGTGTCTGCCACTCACGTGAGTGGAGCTTCACACATGAGCGCAAGCACCCTCCATTTTCCCACGAAGCTCCATTTGTGCAAGTGGAGGGTGTGCACACACACTGCTCGCAAAAATGGAGCTGTGCACAGGTGCTTGCCAACCACACACCCCTCCCATACTGGGCCAGGTCGGCAAGTTACAAAGATTGGGGACCACTGTTCTAGAGTCCCTTATATTCAATTTCTTCCTTGGTCATCATAGATACCTAGAAGTTTCATAGAAAGCTGAGAAGGATAGCTTCTTATATTGATCAGAGGCAGTTAATTCTCTCTTAGTAGGCTAGACAAGGGACCCGGTGGCTCAGTGGCTAAGATGCTGAGCTTGACGATCGAAAGTTCGGCAGTTCAGCGGTTCGAATCCCTAGTGCCGCGTAACGGGGTGAGCTCCCGTTACTTGTCCCAGCTTCTGCCAACCTAGCAGTTTGAAAGTACGTAAAAAATGCAAGTAGAAAAAATAGGGACCACCTTTGTGGGAAGGTAACAGTGTTCCGTGAGCCTTTGGCATTTAGTCATGCCGGCTACATGACCATGGAGACATCTTTGGACAGTGCTGGCTCTTTGGCTTTGAAACGGAGATGAGCACCACCCCCTAGAGTCAAAGGGCCAGGTTATCTTCAAGACCGCCTTCTACCACATAGCTCCCAGCGACCGGTAAGATCCCACAGAGTTGGTCTCCTCCGGGTCCCGGCTGGCGGGCCCGAGGGGAAGGCCTTCTCTGTGGCTGCCCCAGCTCTCTGGAACCAGTTACCTCATGAGGTCCGGACTATCCCCATCCTATTGGCCTTCCGAAAAGCGGTGAAGACCTGGCTTTTCCAGCAGGCCTGGGGCCATTGATCTCGCTTTGCGATCTGACGACATCCAGCCATGAATGGTGTGAATGGGTTTTAACGTCTTTAATGTTTTTAATTTTTAAGTGTTTTTATAGTGATTTTTTGAAGGTATTGTGAGCCGCCCTGGGTCTTCGGAGAGGGGCGGCATATAAATTGAATAAATAAATTAATTAATTAATTAAAAAACGATTAACACATATGTGCGAGTGGAACCTTTACCTTTAGGCTAGACAATTATTAATTTTCAAGTACAGATTTTTCTCATTTAGCTACTGTCTTGTTTAACACGTGTTTGCAATTATAATGGTGATTAAGGAGTAATTTTATGACCAATGCTCACATTTACGACTTTCACAGATCTGTAAAGCAAAAGAAAGCTGAAGTAAGATTGTAAGCAGAGTCATGGTTTCACTTAGCAATTGCTTGGTTTAATGACTGAGTTGCCGATCCCAATTGCAATTGCTAAATGAGAGCTACCTGCAATATTTGTGGTGTTTGTTTATTGCTGTTTATTGTTGAGAAAGGCAACTCATAAAAAGTTGTAGGGGCACATAAGAACTTCACACCTCAAAATCAGAGATGTCCATAGGAAAATCAAGGCGACTGGTGTGAGCGTGAAACCACGCTCCACCTTTTACTCTGCAGTGCACATATTATAAAAAAAGTGTAATGTCTAAAGTATAAAAGTGTAATCTTCAACTAAGGAATCATAGCCATCATACTGACTTTTTAAGATCTTCCCTACAGGTGCCCTTGCCTGAAAACCTGCAATTTTGAGCTTACTAAACATTAGATTGCTTGAAAAAGAAACATACCAATTACGTATGTTTAATAAAACCTCAACAGAATTTCCCAAGCTGTACTCTTATCATTTCAACAATAAAATACAATATACCAACAACTGACATCAAACCAAGAGTGTGAACTTTTGGTATTAATCACTGAAAGATCAAGTAGAGGGAAAGGAAACCAGATGCCAGGAATGAGAAGGGAAGGAGAGGGGAGGGGAGAGGAGTGGTCCAGGGGTGGGTTCTAAATTTTTTTATTACCGGTTCTGTGGGTGTGGCTTATTTTGTGGGCGTGGCTTGATGGTCATGTGACAATTCTTTAGGATTTAGCAGAGGTACTCGTCTACCAGGCTTTTAACTGCTTGCAGAGCTGTACCGGTCTACTCATTCATTTTTGGAGGCACCGGTCTACTCATTTGTTTTTGGAGGCACTGGTCTACCCATTTATTTTTTCAGGCACCGGTCTACTCATTTGTTTTTGGAGGCACCGGTCTACCACCACACTGCCTTTTAACACTGATCAGCTGTAGGGCGGCCCTTTGAAGCCCCGCAGCAAGAGTTTAAACAGTTCTAGCTGATCAGCTGGGACTAAGGAGACAGCAATAGATTGGGGGTAGGGCCAAATAAAAGGTAAGAATAATGCGGGGGGCAGGGGGCAGAACCGGTTCGGTGACGTCATATCATCACCGCTGCCAGCTCAGTGGAACCGGGCAGAACCGGGAGGAACCCACCACTGGAGTGGTCCATTTTGGGCCACTGATAGGCTGAGGTAAGTATTATATGACTAATCTGAGACAAATGCAGATATTTGCCTGTAAACTTCAAAGTTCTATGTGCAAGATCCTGTTTGTATATTTCTGAATACCACTTGCTGGGTAGGAGATTCCGATAATTGAATTTTGAAGAGTGAAGTTGTAATAACGACCTGAGTATGGTACATGCAATGCAGAGGTGGGATTCACTTACCTTACCTACCAGTTCGCAAATATGTGTGCACGCGCCACCTCTGCGCATGTGCACGTCCTTCGGTGCATGTGCAGTAGTCGTGCATTACATCTGGGTGGGTGGGCGGAGCCTCCCGCAGTTCCCACTACCGGTTTGCACAATTCGAAGAGAACCGGCTGAATCCCACCACTGAATTGCAATGGATACCAGCTCACATATCCAGCTTCTTTTTATGCGTGTGAAAGGAGCTGTCTGATTTATCTCTTATCTTTCCAGAGTAACTATCTTATGGTGATTGAAAATTCAGTGGAAGTTGCACAGTTCCTCAATAATCAACCCACATTTTTAAACCTTGCGGAGCCCTTCTGGCAAGAGCTTTCTAGACTGCCCTCCTTCTATGAATATAATGCATATCATCGACTCATTGAACTTTATGGAACACATTTCCTGCATTCTGGATCTTTGGGAGGATATTACAAAGCCATTTTTCATGTCTCTAAAAATAAAGCTAACTCAAGAGGTAATGTTTAATGTACTCATTTGCCAACACCAAGAATGTGATGAATATGAGTGAAATGTCTTCTGTTTTTGAATGTGGTTCTGGATTCTTATTTTGTTTGGTTCAGGCTTCTTTTACAAGTCAATCACATGATCATTCTAGATCCTGGAATTCACTATTTTATTGGGGTGGGAAGAGCTGTCATAGGTTGTTACCAGGGGTGGGCTTCAAAAATTTTAGCAAGGGGTTATCTGCCCGGTTGCTGGCTGGGCGTGACCATGGTGGGCGTGGCCTAGTTGGCCTCCTGCACCACAGTGGGGGGGAGCGTTTTCGCCCTACCCAGGCTCCAGAGGGTTTTCTCGAGCCTCCGGGAGGGTGAAAACGGCCTTCCCAGGCTCCAGAGGCCAGAAACTGGCCTATTTCTGGCCTTCCTGAACTTCCGGTAGGCCCATTTTTTTGCCCTTCCCAAGCCTCCATGCACGCCCTGCCCTTACCTGCATCCAAAACGGGTCGTGTGGGGACTCCTGGGAGGGACGGGGTGGAGTGAGTGGGGCCAGCCAGGGGTAGAAATTGGGGGTTCTCCAAATTGTACAGAATCTTAGATAGAGGTTCTCCTGAATTCCTCCGAACCCCCAGCAGCCCACTCCTGGTTCTTTCACGTATTAGTATAATTTTAAAACTCTCTTTATGTTCTACTGCACAGCTCTGTGCCACTATCAATATTCCATGTTTTAACAGCAGCTAATGTGTTAGAGCAAAATAGGCAGAGAGAAATGATCAATTATGACGACAACTAAAAGCCACAGCTTGAATGTTTGTTTTTGGTACAATATAGCAAAGTGCAGTTTCTTGGAAGTAAGCAAGTGCCTTGTTACAGAAAAAAAGTTACTAAAAGACATAAGAGGGGCAACAATAATAATCTGAACAGCGCATTAGAGCTGTACCGCATTTCAGTTTTTATTTTAAAAGTTGCTTTGGAGCGTAGGGGGCTGTGAATGTGGCTTCTGCCTGCAAGTCTTTAAAAAGGATGGGTCTTTTCTTAAGTTTCTACAACTGCTTCCTGCAGCTTCCTGGAAAAGTTATGGTTGCTTTAAAGATTTGTCACGAGGTTGCTACATTCATGCCCCATTGTGCTTTAAAACACTTCTGAGAATCAAATCCAAAAAAAGGCACAATTGTGTTTTAACACTGTGCCTAAATCATGCCAAATATTAGATCCATTGTTTCTGCAAAGAGAAAAAAATAATCATTTTTAAAGTATATCTCTGTGAAGGGATTACAGAAATTAACAATTTATTATCCAGTTTGGCCCTGAACCATGTGTCTTAACCAGGGGTGAAATCTAAAATTCGTTACTACCGGTTCTATGGGTGTGGCTTGGTGGTGGTGGTGGTAATGTGCAGGGCCGGATTTAGATGAAAAGAGGCCCTAGGCTATTCCACTTATGAGGCCCTTTCACCTATAGTGAAAGTGTAATTTTAATTTTGCTAACAATTTGAATGTAGGCCCCTCTTGATCTTGAGGCCCCTCTTGATCTTGAGGCCCTAGGCTGAAGCCTAGTTAGCCTATAGGAAAATCCGGCCCTGGTAATGTGACTGGGTGGGTGAGGCCAACTTTTTTTTTTTTACTTTTAAAAGCAATTTTTTCTACAACCTCTTCCGCCAAAGAGGTTGCAGAAAAAAATGCTTTTAAAAGCCTCTGACAATCAGGCAAGTCAGCTGGGATCGCCAGAGGCTTTTAAAGGCATTTTTTTCCCTACAACTTCTTCGGCCGAAGAGGTTGCAGAAAAAAATGTTTTTAAAAGTTTTTTTAAAAAAGCCTCTGATGATCGTGCGGCTCAGCTGGGCATGGGGGGGGGCGGGCGCAGGGTTTTTTGCTACCGGTTCTCCGAACCATCTGCCGCCATCGCTACCGGATCCGGTCCGAACCAGGAGCATTTCACCCCTGGTCTTAACTTGTTTAAAATTGAAATTCCAAATTGTTAAACCTTGTCTTCATAAGACCATCTGTTTCAGCTATATAATATAGCTATATAATATAATATGAATCTCCAGTACGTTATATGGTTGTGAAGGCAGGGCTATTTCTGGAGTGGTCTCCGGTATTATGCATTATGAATATTAAGGCAGTTCTTAAAACCATTTTAGTCCTTACTAAAATTCATAGCACTATTTGGTTTATTAGATTTCCTTTTCCATCCATGGATTGCTTTATGAATTGATGAATTACATAAATTCTATTTGTTATCAAGATAAATATTTAAAAGGGGTGCTTGTGATAAAAGTAGAATCAATAAATATATTTGCTCTGTTTAAATAGCAGGTTTATCTTGGGGCCTATAACTGCAAGAGCTATGGATCAACCTGAAAGACGAATGCATTAATCCACTTTCATGCAATGAAACCTTTCTGATGCTTGTCTGTTTCATTAGGGTACAGACTAACGGATATGGATAAATGCACTACTTCTGGGTTCTATGCAGTGATTGCAAAGAAGAAAAAAGTGGAATGTGAAACTTTCAATGAACTGGTGAAGCAATCTTCAGGTAAGGCACTGCAGGTATATTCCCAGGAAGATATGAGAATGTTCACTGTCAGCATTCCATGTTGATGGACTGAATATTTTGTTAAGGGACTTTGAATAATAGGGTGATTCTAGAAATACTGAACTCATATATTACTGGAAAAGGACATTTCGGCTCACTTGAACACTGTGCATTTCTTTTGAGATAGAAATGCTGTGTTTAAAATAAGGATGCAATTCTTTTAAACTCCACATTTTTATTAAATATAAACTTCTTAAGAGCACTTACGATTTACCATGTTTATTGACCGGGCTCATAAATCTTTTGATTGGGTTTATTGTTGGACAATATAAGTTCTTCAATTTTAAAATGTTCTGTCTGTCCTTCCAGGAGTCCACAACAATCAGATTAAAGCTGACCCATATGTAGAAGGAGGGGATCCCAAAACTGTGGCTGGTTTAAGTTTCATAGACGTTAACAATCCAGTTGCAAATACCCAACGATATTCCAGCTGGGCTCATACGGTGTCTCTTTATCCCAGAGTTATTAAAAAAAAGGTAAGACTTTGATTGCTTTTAGATTAGGCACAATCTTTTGCAATAATCCAAAACTGAGCATTTTCAAACATAAAGATGATTAATGAGATCTTGTTTCTGGTTATTCCATATTGGCATATATTGTAGGCAGAGATGGGTTTCAGCAGGTTCTGACCAGTTCTGGAGAACCGATAGCGGAAATTTTGAGTAGTTCGGAGAACCAGTAGTAAAAATTCTGACTGGCCCTGCCCCCATCTATTCTCTGCCTCCCGAGTCCCAGCTGATCGGGAGGAAATGGGGATTTTGCAGTAACCTTCCCCTGGATTGGGGAGGGAATGGAGTCTTTACAGTATCCTTCCCCTAGAGTGGGGTGGGAATGGAGATTTTACAGTATCCTTTCCCTGCCATGCCCACCAAGCCATGTCATGCCCACCAAGCCACACCCACAGAACCAGTAGTAAAATTTTTTGAAATCCACCACTGATTGTAGGCCAATTCCAAATAAGCCACATTAAGACTTATCCCAATGTGTGATCCTACTATATATATCTATATGCATATTTTTGTTCACATGATTGCTAAATATATAAGGGACCATGGAACTTGCTTAATGTTTTCATTCCTTTCATTAGGCCTACCATATTGGCCTACCATATTGACTCAACTTTCAGTGACCATCCTGATCACTGCAAGATGGCAGCAGAAAACTAGAAGATTTTGTATCTATCTGCTACAATCTAATGGTGATTTAGGTTTTGCAGCCACAATATGTTACCTCTATATTTCACAATGTTTCTGAACCTCAGCAACTTTAAGAGGTATGGACTTTAACTCCTGAGGTTGAGTAATGCTCATAAACCTACACCAGGTGTATTGGGAGTTGGTATGAAGTGCCATCTTGAAGGGCAGGCATCCTTCTCTCAAGAGTTTTATAAAAGACTAGCTGTACCCGGCCACGTGTTGATGTGGCTCAGTCTTGTGGGTATACAATATTTTTTGACCAAGTGCCAATAATTTCCCTCTGTAGCTCAGGTCACGCCTACTTTGCCTCCGTCCCACCAGTCTTTTCACTCGGTCGATTGGATTCAGAACTGAGTTGCCTTTCTCTACGTTTCTTTTTGGACTTTAACGTCGCTTAATCAATTGCTTTCTTGGACTTTTACCTATTTGGTGCTTGTACTGGGAGAGCTGCGCGTTGTGGGAGTGGCGGAGGGCTCCGGCCAGGCTTCGCAGCAGTTGACATTTCCCGCCATTTTGTTTTGGGTTTCGTGGCGGCGGCGCTGAGGGGAAAAGACCTGGCTCGCGCCTGCCATTGTGATGCTGCGACATTAAAGTCCAAAAAGAAACGTAGAGAAAGGCAACTGAGGTCTGAATCCAATCGACCGAGTGAAAAGACTGGTGGGCTCTGCATATAGCGTGTGTTACTTTTACGTCCAACAGCTGTTTTTCAAAAAAGCATGTTTTTACCTGTCACAGGTGTGACATCTATATAATATAGGTATATAAAAACACGCGTGTATTCGAATGCAATGTTGTGCCAAAATTTCAAAGCAATCGATGAAGAACTTTCGGAGATTTAAAATTTTGAACAAACGAACATTTACATTTTTATTTATATAGAAGATTATTTGAATCTTGCAAGATTATCAGCTATTGTTAGATTTCAGGATCTCAGGCCTTAGATGCATACAATCTTACACAAGATTTTAACATTTTTTAAAAAAGAAAAGAAATAATCGTATGGGGGTATGTGATTGCTTTCTATGGGAATTGCTGATGTTCTAAAGCAGTGTTTGTCAACCTTGGCAACTTTATACTGCTGGGACTTCTGGGAGTTGAAGTCTATGCACCTTAAAGTTGCCAAGGCTGAAACACACTGCTCTGAAGCCTCAGGTTGTGAATTCCTGACCCACATCATCTTTTTACATATGGTAGCTATGACCACCTCTTATATGTCGCCCCAGGATTCTGTTTTAAAGCTACCCACTGCTCTAAGTTAATTTCATCTTTTCCTATTTCAAACAAAAATAAAATGTTGCCTTGCTTTCCTGCATTTGTTTTGGTTCCTTAAAATTGCTGTTGACAATAAAAGCAGCTTGCCATTAACTCTGCTAAATAGAAGAATAACCAAATGAAAGCAACACACTTGTGACCATTTTGCATTCGTCAGCAAATTAGTTCAAATGTTTTAATTAGTCTAAACGTTGTTTTTAGCTCCTGGGCCAGGAGAAATTATACAACGTCAGATATTAACTATGCAAAAATGTACATAGATTTGTATGGAGCATAGCTAGGAGGCCTGTTTTAAATGCAGGTCAGTTACAGCAAGCAGTTTCATGGATTACTGATTAATTATAAGTCTCTAAATAACTGTAACCCTTCCCTCCTCTTCCCTCCATCCCCTTCTACAGATTATATTTTTGATGTCAAAATGCTGCTGTTCCCCCCCCCAAGCGTTTGTCTGAATGTTGTTTTACTTTATTTTATGTTATATTATGCAAAGCAGTTCTGTTTTTCATTATTCAGAAATGTTAAACAGATGGTATCTTGGAAGGCAAATGTAATTTCAATTCTTAAAAGGTTTGATTTGCATCAGAATTACTTTAACTATGGCTTTTATTTTTCTACTCTCTCTTTTTTACATTTGATATTATTGGTATGAGTTTTTGTTTTTTGAAATGTACCCTTAAGCCCTGCACTGAAAAAATGGGTACATTTATATAATAGAAATCTAATTTTAAATTTTACTATGTATTTAAAGTACTTCTAAAGGAACCATAGAAGGGACTTGGGCTGCTGTTAAAGTCACAGTTACTGTTTAAAGTTTTGGGGTAGGAAATCAATTTACAATGAGGTAACTGCATAAATTAAGTGTGTATATGGCAATATCTATCTGTCTGTCTGTCTGTCTGTCTGTCTGTCTGTCTGTCTGTCTGAGACTCTGTCCATTTAACAATTTTTCAAGATAGGCTAAAGATACAGAAGAATCTTGACAGACTTGAACATTGGGCGCTATCTAACAAAATGAAATTCAACAGTGAAAAAAGCAAGGTTCTACATTTAGGGAAGAAAAACAAAATGCATAGATACCATATATGTGGTACCTTGCTCAATAGTAGTAACTGTGAGAGGGATCTTGGAGTCCTAGTGGACAATCATTTAAATATGAGCCAGTAGTGTCCAGCAGCTGCCAAAAAAGCCAACACAGTTCTGGGCTGCATAAACAATGGGATAGAATCAAGATCACGTGAAGTGTTAATACCACTTTATAATGCCTTGGTAAGGCCACACTTGGAATATTGCATTCAATTTTGGTCACCACGATGTAAAAAAGATGTGGAGACTCTAGAAAGATTGCAGAAAAGAGCAACAAAGGTTATTAGGGGACTGGAGGCTAAAACATATGAAGAATGGTTGCAGGAACTGGGTATGTCTAGTTTGATGAAGAGAAGGACTAGAGGAGACATGATAGCAGTGTTCCAATATCTCAGGGGTTGCCACAAAAAAGAGGGAGTCAAATTATTCTTCAAAGCACCTGAGGGTAGAACAAGAAGCAATGGGTGGAAACTAATCAAGGAGAGAAGCAACTTAGAACTAAGGAGAAATTTTCTGGCAGTTAGAACAATGAATCAGTGGAACAACTTGCCTCCAGAAGTTGTGAATGCTCCAACACTGGAAGTTTTTAAGAAGATGTTGGATAACCATTTGTCTGAAGTGGCGTAGGTTTTCCTGCCTGAGCAGGGGGTTGGACTAGAAGACCTCCAAAGTCCCTTCCAACTCTGTTATTCTATTCTATTCTACGATAGCAAAATTATACAATAGAAACAAAAAAAGAAAAAAGAAAGAGAAAGGAAATTGATGGGAGTCTGGCAGCATATTAAGTTCATGAATTTAATAATAAAATTATTATTATTGATAATCACACAGGCAGCCAGATGTTCAGACTGGGTTTAGCATTTTTGTCTACCTATTGAATCCTTACCAAGGACCTGGGATAAGCAGATCTGGATGTTTGATGGTGTTAGAAATATTGTCGCAGGTTGGAAGCTGTTCCCAGTAAATCCACCTCCTGCAATTGACTGATGGCGAATTTGTCAATGCCAAGGGTGTTCAAGTGGTGGTCCAGTTGTTTTGGGATTGCACCCAAGGCACCTATTAGTATTGGTACCACCGTTGCTTGCCTTTGCCACAGTTGTTCTATTTCTATTTGTAGGTTTTTGTATTTTGTTGTCTTCTCCAGTTCTTTCTCTTCTCTTCTGCTGTCTCCAGGCACTGCCACTATCCAAACTTTTTTGTCTTTCTTATTGACAATTGTTTACTATTATTATTATTATTATTATTATTATTATTATTATTATTATTATTATTATTATTTATTGGTTAATCTTTAGTGAGATTCACAGCCTTTGAGGCTGGTTAATAGCTCAGCAGCTCGAGTCCTAATCAAGGACCTAGGAACTGTTAAGGTATCGTCGGAGGATGTAAGCTGTTCCGAGTAAGGTGGTTTTTTGTAGAGTCAAAATGTTCAAGTCCGGCAAATTTAGAATTTCTAAATAGCGGGGTAGCCCTTTGGGTATTGGTCCGAGGGCTCCAATTACAATCGGGACAACACACAATTTCTTTTTCCACAGTTGCTCAACTTCAATTTGTAAGTCCCGGTACTTTGTGATTTTTTCTTGCTGCTTATCTTCAATTCGTGCATCACCAGGTATTGCAATGTCAATGAACCATACTTTTTTCTTTTCAACTATTGTTATGTCAGGTGTGTTGTGGACCAAGTGCCTGTCAGTCTGAATCCTAAAGTCCCACAAGATCTTGAGTTTCTCATTCTCTAAAACTTTCTCAACCTGATGTTCCCAATGGTTTTTGCTGTACTCAAATCCAAACTTCTGGCACAATTTCCAGTGAATGATTTTAGCAACACGGTCATGGCGTTGTAGGTAGTCAGTTTGTGAAATTTTGCTGCACCCACTGATCAGGTGGTCAACTGTCTCCTCTTTCTCATTGCAGAGGCGGCATTTGCTGTTGGTGGTAACATGTTGAATTTTTGCCTTCATTCAGTTTGTGGCTAGGGCTTGTTCTTGAGCTGCCAAAATAAAGCTGTTATTATTATTATTATTATTATTATTATTATTATTATTATTATTATTATTATTATTTTAATCTTTAGTGAGATTCACAGCCTATGAGGCTGGTTAATAGCTCAACAGCTCGAGTCCTAACCAAGGACCTAGGAACTGTTAAGGTATCGTCGGAGGATGTAAGCTGTTCTGAGTAAGGTGGTTTTTTGTAGGATTATTATTATTATTATTATTATTATTATTATTATTAAATTTTAAAAAGAGAGGAAACACACAATTATGCCTTTCATCCTTCTTTCTATCAAGCAATTGTCATGTTAATCTGTTCCCCATCCCTGTCATATCTCCATCATCCCCAAATTCCCAAGATCAAGTCAGTCTTGGCAAAAGGAGAAGGGGTTTGGCAGAGGATGAGAAGTTAGATAGGGTCATTGTGGGCATGAGTTTGGGCAAACTCTGGGAGACAGTGGATGACGGGTGGGGCTTCGCATACTGTGGTCCATGGGATTGTGTAGTATTGGACACAATTTAATGACTGAACAACAAAATATTAATATAATATAGCACTCAGAACTCCTACACTGCCCAGAGCCCCTCTCTAAGGGAGATGGCAGTTAAGAAGTAGGAAAAATGAATGAATGAATAAATAAATAAATAATAAATAACTTTTAAGTCCTTTGGATGTTAATGCAAATATGAAGTGTTACAGACAGTGCTCATTATTCTATGTATACTTAGTTTAGAATTCAAGTTAATGTATATCAGACATATCCAGGCAGAAGAGTGGAATTCTTAACAGTCTGCCTTCTATTTAGCTGGCACCGCTGTATGAGTTGGTGAAGGAAGTACCATGTGCTTCGGTCAAAAAACTGTACCTGAAAAAGGCAATTGAAGAATATTTGACTGAGAATGATCCCTGCAAGTGCAAGCCATGTCAGAACGGTGGTGAGCCAGTTGTGGAAGGAACTCAGTGCATGTGCTTTTGCAAACCGTATACCTTTGGAGCAGCTTGTGAACTGGGAACTCTTGTACAAGATCAGCCGGGTAAGTAGTCCTTCCTTCACAGAAGTCAGGGATTTAATATAGACCGGACAATGCGTAACACTCAAATCTTCTCCGCTCTTCCTTTTTGTAATTTGGAATATTTCTACAGAACTGCTACATAAATTAATGTAAAGTGCTTTAAAGTTGATTGTAAGATTTTTTTTTTTAAATGTAAAAGCTGATTGTAAAAAAAAAAAAATTCAATTTTTGCAACGGAGTTGTCAAAAGTCTCAAATATCTTGCCTGATTCAGTGGTCTCAGGTACTAATTTTCACAGTTTTAATTCCAATGTAACCTCTGTGGACCTCATCCCATATTTAAGAGGTTCCTAAGGGGGTGTGCATAAGTGTGCTATTGTCCCTGTCGCCAGTGGTAAGTTTCAAAATTTTTTACTACTGGTTCTGTGGGTGTGGCTTGGGAGTGGCATGGCTTGGTGGGCGTGGCTTGGTGGGCGTGGCAGGGGAAGGATACTGTAAAATCTCCATTCCTACCCCACTCCAGGGGAAGGATACTGTAAAATCACCATTCCCTCCACAATCCAGGGGAAGGTTTACTGCAAAATCCCCATTTCCTCCCGATCAGCTGGGACCTGGGAGGCAGAAAATAAATGGGGGCAGGGCCAGTCAGAATTTTTACTACTGGTTCTCCGAACTATTCAAAATTTCCGCTACCGGTTCTCCAGAACTGGTCAGAACCTGCTGAAACCCACCTCTGCCTGTCGCATTTCCCCCCCATTTTGTTCTTTCAAATTTGCAATTTCTGTTTGACAAACACATAAATAGAAATTGTATGATTACATTAAACATAGGAAAAGAGCTATTCTCTGACTGTAACTAATGTCAGGCAAAGTAGTGATTATGGGAACATACTTACAGCAACTCATGAGGTTTTAGATAAATTGCATTTATAAGAATGAATCTATATACAGACAGTCCTCATGTAGTAACTACCTCATACAATGACTATTTGCAATGATGGTGATGTAAAAGTAACACCCCCCTCCGTTGCTGCATACTTGGGACTCCCACCATTTCCTGCTTAACTACTTGAGCATCATGGGGTTACAACGACAACCCCATGGACTGATGTGGTCATCTGACATTGCACTTTATAATTGCATCCCTTAGTGACAGCAACTCCAATTCCAATTGCTGCTGCTGCTGTAATCTGAGGACTACCGGTAAAGCAAAAGAAGCTGAAGTAAATCATAAACCCAGTTGCAGTTTCACTTAGCAACCACTTTGCTTAAATGACCGAATTGCTGGTCCCAATTTTGGTTGCTAAATGAGGACTGCAAGGTCTGATAGTTAAAGATCAAGATTCCTAATATTAGACAGCAAAGGAACCAATTCATATTTAGGAGCATTTAAGGAGAAATAAATTGAGAGTGAAACCTCTGGTATAAATCCAGTCTTCTCTTTTTTTCCCCCTCAGTTCCTTCTGAGCATCAGAAATCCTTGCACAATATAGGGTAAATCACAAAGAGAGCGATGAGTACGTCCTGTCTCCTAACTTTTTGGTACACACTGGCTGTTCTGTTATACAACATGTTTATTAAATGAACATCCAAAATATTTAATTGATCTGGTTAAGCATGACGGTGTGAACTCTGTTGCTATGTGTAACCTGATGCAAGACTTTTGATTCTGATGGGAAGAAATCTAAAACAGAAACAAGCAAATAAATACTGGAACACTTTCAATGTTGTTTCCAAGATACCAATAGCCAAGCAATAAATGTTCTATGGTTAATTAGCTTCCAGGCTCTTCCCTTCAGTAAGAAAGAGCTAAGGAAGGATTTGGTGTGGAGCAGTGTTTCTCAACTTCAGTCACTTTAAAATGAATGGACTTCAATTCCCAGAATTCCCAGTCAGCAGAGCTAGGGAATTCTGGGAGTTGAAGTCCACTCATCTTAAAGTGGCTAAGGTTGAGAAACACTAGAGTGTGCAACATCCAATCCACCGATCACCAACTGAACATGAGGCAGTTATAACATCACAAGCACAGCTGTTAAAAAGTGTAACACAACCTTTGGTCTGCATTTGTAGAATCATAACATCTAGTATATGGGAAGTAATAACATCACACTGTTCTGCTCTATTATATGGTGCCAAATTCTGCTATTGTATTTATGAAAAGCAAAATGAGCAATCTTGAAACCACATTCTACAAGGAAAAGTTGAAACAAATGTGTATTTACCCAGCAGAAGTTGAAACAAAAGTGTTTCCTGATTGCTACAGAGGATGGATTTAATACCAGTTGATGGACATTTCATTGAGGTTGATTTTGGCTATGTATCGGTTACAGTAAGAATTGTTTGACAGTGATGCTTTGGGACCTGAGGTGTGTGTGTGTGTGTGTGTGTGTGTGTGTGTGTGTGTGTGTGCGTACATACATACAAGTGGTGGGTTGCCCCTGGTTCGCACCGGTTCTATAGAACCGGTAGTAAAACTGGCGGGAGGCTCCGCCCACTGTCATCAAAATGCTTCTGCGCACACTCGGCCCTGTTGCGAACCGGTAGTAAAGGTAAGTAGAAACCATCCCTCATACATACATACATACATACACAAACACACACATATATAAGCATTGGATACAATATTGTTTGTAAACAAGGAAAAACAGACTTTTTCTCTTCTCCCTTAAAGTAGCACAAGATCAAAAAGTAATTTCTTAAGTATTTAGAGGTAATTGAATCCCAATTGCAAAAGGAGGAAGCTTAGCAAAAAACGAAATGAGTGAGTCACCAGTACATTTTCAAAAGAAAACAGGAGGCCCTTCACAGGATTAATGTGCTTCCTCCTTCATTATTAGTTGGAGATGCTACAAAGTACTGACAGATGTTCCAGGTCAAGAAAAGTCCAAATTCAATAAAAGATGAAAACATTTCAAAAGAAGAAGGGGAAAATAGGAGCATTCATTGTAAAAAAAAATCCCTACAATGAAGACTTGAGTTCTGGAGGTATTTAAATGGAAAACTAATGGACTTCCATCAGGGATGCTCTGTCTTATATTTGAATATTGCGGTTCCAGCCCTGATCATGGGGTTAAATTACAACTTTTCTTTCATGTTACAGGAGTCATTAATGGAGGCTGGAGCTGCTGGTCTTCTTGGAGCCCATGTACTAGCGGAAGGAAATCCAGAAGTCGGAGTTGCAATAATCCTATCCCACAGGGTGGTGGAAGATCTTGCGTTGGTGAAAGCTTTCAAAACCCTCAGTGTGAGGATGAAGAGTTGCAACATTTTCGGTAGGAATACTATTGATGGTCAATTTAAGATCAACATATAAAAGTATTTTTGACAATGATGCACACTCACATACACTATTCAGCATCAAACTTATTCAAATTATTATCAATTGCAGAGGATATATATATGTGTGTGTATACACATATAAATATATACACACATACATACAATATATATAATGCCATACAATTTATACTCTGTAGAGAATAATAATGTGAATATGCTCAATGTTGAATAATCTTATGAAATAGTGTCTTCAGTGAGAGTCTACTCTGCCACTGCCCCCACACTCTGGAACATTTTACCTCCAGAGGTAAGGTGGGACCCCACTTTTCTGGCCATCAGAAAGAGAGTTAAGACCTGGTACTCAGAGGTAGGTTTCAGCAGGTTCTGACCAGTTCTGGAGAACCAGTAGCGGAAATTTTGAGTAGTTCGGAGAACCAGTAGTAAAAATTCTGACTGGCCCCATCCCCATCTATTCTCTGCCTCCCGAGTCCCAGCTGATCGGGAGGAAATGGGGATTTTGCAGTATCTTTCCCCTGACACACACACACACCAAGCCATGCCACCCCCACGAAGCCACGCTCACAGAACCGGTAGTAAAAATATTTGAAACCCACCACTGCTGGTTCTGTCAATAGATATGGGAGATCTAAGAGGGATATGCAACCCTGGCGGTGGTTGGTGTGACATGAGTGTGCTCCCTCTGCCTCTGCAACTTTGTAATAGCTACATTTTTAATATTGTTTTTAAGTTTGTTTGAACTCTTTTTGTTTATACTTTTATATTATAGTATGTTTTTTTCATTGTAAACCAATTCAGAGTCACTTAAGTGAGCTGGGCAGTGTAGAAATGTGATAGAGGATAGATAGATAGATAGATAGATAGATAGATAGATAGATAGATAGATAGATAGATAGATAGATAAACAGACAGACAGACAGACAGACAGATAGACAATCAGTCAGTCAGTCAGTCAGTCAGTCAGTCAGTCAGTCAGTGTTGGAAGAAATGTCCATCTGGTTCAGTTCCGAGTGGGGAGAAAGACACTGGAAACATGGAGCCTCCTTGGAAAGATGGTTTAATGGTGAACCGGACCACATCAGTTTGAAGTCTTGGGTAGCTGACCAGATGGAGTGGAGAGTGAGTGATATTTATACCCTCTTTTGGGCTTTGAACTTGAGCTTCCTGTTCCTGTGGCAAGGGCATGTATCCTATAGGTTGCAGTCAGACTCCCATGTGGAGTCACATTTGTCTGAATCAAGTTTGATTGAACCTTGCTGGGTGATCTAATGAAAGGGCTTGGTTGTGCCATGTGGTGAGCTCTGCTGATATATAATCTATTATGTCCTGGAGGGTCATCTCTTAATCCCATTACCCTGGAGCTGAGATCTTTTGTTTTGTAGATAGGCTGGCCCAGTCTTTTGTCTTGCAGATAAGCTGGCACCAAAATATCTGCTGGGGGCAGGGAGCTGGGGCTGAGTTTCTGTCTCCAAGAGCATATTTCTCAATTTCTCATCCAGGGAAATATAATATTCTGCCTTTTTAATATTTCCTAAAACTTTTCATTCTTCTAGGAGAGGGGTGGGTGCTAACTTTCTTCGATAGATAGATAGATAGATAGATAGATAGATAGATAGATAGATAGATAGATAGATGATAGATAGATAGATGATAGACAGACAGACAGATGATTGATGAAGCTTTTTGAAATGAAAGGTGACAAATTTTTTGAAGGGTATATGGTAAAATGTAGTCTATCATGTTTTGCTTTATAGAACAATTGAGCCACATTGCTTTGATACTTCTGGAACTGTCAGAGACTCCTGCCCGTCTCCACCTCCCTTGGAAAATGGATATGTTCAAGTAAGTAAGTCATAGAAGAATATTCCTTGGATTCTGAATTTGTGTGCAGATACAGAGATGTAACTTAAGAGTATTATCTTATATTAACTTATTTAAAAAAAAAACACATGTGGTGTTCTTTGATGCATTGGCATTGCAACACTCTGATTTTCCTGGTAGCATGACTGTAGCAGTTCAACCCCTTTGGAAGGACACTTTGATAAGACAGCTAGAACAGAAGGACCACAATCCTTTGACATACTTCATTACACCCACTGAAGTATTTTCTGTCTTTTTCTCCTCCTCTCCCTCCTTTTGGAAGATAGGCAAGATGTTTTTGACTTCTTAACTATTTTCACCAAAGTTCCAGAGCAGTGGTGGGTTTCAAAAATTTTTACTACCGGTTCTGTGGGTGTGGCTTGGTGGGTGTGGCATGGCTTGTGGGCGTGGCAGGGGAAGGATACTGCAAAATCTCCATTTCCAGCCCACTCCAGGGGAAGGATACTGTAAAATCTCCATTCCCTCCCCAATCCAGGGGAAGGTTACTGCAAAATCCACATTTCCTCCTGATCAGCTGGGACTTGGGAGGCAGAGAATAGATGGAGGGCAGGGCCAGTCAGAATTTTTACTACCGGTTCTCCGAACTACTCAAAATTTCCACTACCGGTTCTCCAGAACTGGTCAGAACCTGCTGAAACCCACCTCTGCTCCAGAGACTGTTCTACTGCTAGAAGGTTTTTTTGTGGTCTTATTATTGCTCTGCAGAAAAAAGTACTCAATTCCAACAGTTACTGATATTTCAAAAATGCATAAGCCAAAGAAAAACCACTGTTGCATCGTTTGATATATTCCCTAAGAATATTCTGCATATAAAGATTTGTTTGTTGTTCTATTCAGTGATTCTCAAGGTTGTTGGTTTTTCCTAGGATGCTGATTCATTCTACCCTGTGGGGAAAAGCATCCATTATGCTTGCAACACTGGATACGTAATTGTAGGAAACCCAGTTGTTACCTGTGCTGAAGGCTTGAAATGGACTATTGGAGCAATCAGCTGCCAGAGTATGTATCAGAATAACAGAGAATTGCTGCTAAAACAGAAAAAGTCTGTTTAGTCCTATATCTATTCCCATAATGGCCAAACAGATAACTTTAGAACGACTGTAAGTGATACAATATCACTACTTTGGTAGTATTCCCTAAAGATTGGTATTGGGAGGAATAAGCCCTATCAGCTGGAAGAAACAATATTTGTTGACATCCATTAGAACAGTGTTTCTCAACATCCACAGCTTCAATTCCCAGAATTTCCCAGACAGAGTTGAAATTCACACAATTTACAAACTATTGCAAGTGAGAAACACTGCATTGGGGTATTGTTTCTTCACTGGATTTTCTCACCAACTAGTCAGTTGTTGATAGGAAAGGAAATTGCCTAGATTAAGGGTGTCAAACTCGATTTCATTGAGGGCCGCATCAGGGTTGTGTTTGACCTCGGGGGGCTGGGGTAGGCGTGGCCAGGGTGGGTGTGGCCAGCTCGACATTACTCCTGTCAGGGGCACCTGTGGTGGCCCAAATGCTCTGCCAGAGAAAACGGGCTCCCAAGCTCTGTTTTTGGCTGCCACGGCCTCCTGCAACCCTCTGCCAATGAAAACGGAGCTCGGGAGGGCCACATAAATGATGATCTGTTCATGCGCAGAAGCGCACGCATGGCCCCATTGCAAAGCAGTAGTAAAGGTAAGTAGAACCCACCCCTGCCCTGTTTCCTCCAAAATAAGACATCCCCTGATAATAAACCCAATCGGGCTTTTGAGTGCATGGCAATAAGGCGAAGTGCTTATTTCAGGGTTCAAAAAAATATAAGACAGGGTCTTCTTTTCGGGAAAACACGGTAGTTGTCTAAACATTGACATTCCCAACAATTGACATTCATAATAATTCTCTCCTTTCTGTTTTCAGTCTTTTTCTTCCCCTTCCTGCCAAAATCATATTAGCATTCTTCTGTTTTCTCTCTGTGGTTGTCCTCAGTAATTCTTTTTTCTTCTTCTCTGTGACAAGTTTCTTCCTACCTCTGTTCTAAAGAAGGGGAAAAGGTGGGTAATACATATTGTTCCTCACGCTTATCATTTTATTTCACTCCACATAAATAATTACATATAATCATAACAATTCTGAAAACAACTGTCACCTTTTTCTTTACGCTTCACCATTTTAAAGATTTCTTATTATAAAACTAAATGTTCCACATACTAAAATATCTATACAAATATATACCATTGTGCATTATTTTATCAAAGGATGTAGCCATAATATTTATCCTTCTGTGTTTTTCTTATGTGCAGATGTAGATGATTTCCCTTTAAATTGCACATTACACAAAAGCTTTGTTTTGTGTTCATCATGCACCATGATCATGCACTAGGATTTTTTTTTCTCCCAATAAATCTTTTTTTATCTCTTTTTAAAAATCTGGTTACTCAAATATTATATAATTCAAACAAAAGAAGAATATTCTGTCCTTATTCTGCCCAATATCCTTACCCCAATGTGGGCACCTTTCAGACACGAGGACTTTATCCTCCAGAATACTTAGCAATCGATGTGTTGGGTGGGGAATTTTGGAAGCTGAAGTCAGCATATCTGGTTGGCGCTAGAATGAAGAAGGAGCACCTAACCTGGGAATCTCTAAATCAGGGGTGGGGAACCATGGTCCTTTTTTGACATGTGGACTTCAACTCCCCGAATTCCTGAGCCAGCCATGGACCATAAAAGGACCACGGTTCCCCACTCCTGCTCTAAATCTATTGGAAAACTGTTATTTTATTATTCACTATTATTGGAAAACTGTTATTTTATTATTCACTATTATTGGAAAACTGTTATTTTATTATTCACTATTCAGAGAATAATGGAAATTGTAGTCCAATGTGCATGAAAGACCATTTGAATCTCTTCACATGTATCTGCATATGCTTGGATAGGATATAGCCATTTTTTAGTTCTGTAGTATTAATCCTCAGTTTATAGGTTTACGGGACCGCCTGCTGCCGCAAACGGCCTCCCACCGGCCGGTACGCTCTCACAGAGAGGGACCTCTCTGGGTGCCGTTGGCCAAACAATGTCGGCTGGCGGCCCCCAGGGGGAGAGCCTTCTCTGTGGGGGCGGCACCTACTATCTGGAACGAGCTCCCCCCGGAGATACGGAGGATCCCGGATCTACGCACCTTCCGCCGCACTCTTAAAACCTTTTTATTTCACCAGGCTGGTCTGGCCTAACCTTTCCCATTCTTTTTTTAATATAAATTTTAATGTAAATTTTATTTTGCTCTTAACCTGGGGTTTTAAATTTGTCTTGGGCTAAATTGATTTAATTCGATTTTACTTTTGTTCTTAATTTTTGTATTTTACGTGTTTTATTCTGTGCCTGTTCACCGCCCTGAGTCCTTCGGGAGTAGGACAGTATAAAAATTAAATAAAATAAAAAATAAAATAAAATAGGTCAGGATCTAACTTGGGTCCTGACATTTTTCATCACCCAAATTATAAAAGAATAAAAGTCACATGGAGCAGCAGAAAATAGGGGGGTAAATTAAAGGGAAAAAAAGCAGGAAAAAGAGATGTACAGTGCACACAATTTAGACAACACATACACATCACTTCGGTTATTTTCTGATTCAGTCTCAAGATGCAGCTGAAAAAGGTAAAGGCTATTGTCTTCAAAGGGAAAATAGAAAAAAGCAATTGAAAATATTTGTGTCTTTACCTCTTTCTTTTTTCTTAGAAACGGCTTGTCTTTTACCAAGGTTTGACGGGGGGCTGAATGGAAATCCACTGAAGCCTTCCTATCAGATTGGAGAGAAAATTCACTTGTCATGCCCAAATGACATGCAGCTAGTAGGATCATCTCTTCTTCTATGTGAACCTAGTCTGAAATGGTCTCCTGACCTTGCTGAAATCCATTGCAGAAAACAAGGTATGTTTCAGTTCTAAATACTTAAAAAATAGCATCAGTTTGGTAGATGCTATCATCATCATCATCTCTGCCTCCTAAGCTAGTTTGCTATCTTCAGAGGTGGTAGAGACACAAAAGTTATTCTTAATCCAGTTGCTGGTCCAACAAACTGTTATACATGAAATGAAGGGAGCTCCCTCATTTTGTCTCTGGTTACAAAACGTCTTAAGCCAGCCCTGATCCAAGCATTGCCTGTCATAAGATAAATTCAGTTTTAACATTTACACTTTATATTCCTGATAATTATGCTTTGAGATCAATGAAGTTTAGATCAATGACTTTTTCTTTAAGGTCACATCAGGGTGAAATGCTACCAGTTCGGACCGGTTCGCCTGAACCGGTAGTAAAAAAATGCTACCAGTTCGGGCGAACCGATGTTTTCAATGATCAGCTGTGCCGCGCGATTTATATTCTCTCGAAATCAGAAATCTTGCTTTCTAGAGACTCTAAATTGCACGGCACAGCTGTTCCTCCTCCCTCGCTGTTCTACTTACCTTGGATAAGGCTTCTTAAGCTTCCTTTTTCAGCACTGTGGAGTAGTGCCTGAGGTGCGCATGCATGCAAAGTGCACATTTGGCATGCACTGTGCATGTGCACGCGCTGTGTGTGTTTGGCATACACTGCGCATGCGTGCACAGCAAACCAGTAGCAGACTTTGGAGCATTTCACCACTGGGTCACATGCATCCACTATTTTTTTGATTGAGCGTAATAATTGTATTCCATTAAATGATTGCTTCTAATGAGCCAATTTGCAACCTAACATTTTGTTTTAATCCCCATTTTCATCCAGTGATAGGAAGCTGGGTTTCAGAAGACTGAACGGGGGGCTATTTTATATGTTATATATATAAAATGATAGCATAGTCTAAAATGCAAACATTAAAATTGGATAGGCATTATGGAAATCGAATTGCAGTGGAAAGTGGAGCATGATTTTTGTTTTAATCATGATTAAAGAGAAATAGTTTAAACCAGGGGTACCCAACTATGGCAACTTTGAGACATATGGACTTTAACTTCCAAAATTCCCCAGCCAGCCTTGGGGAATTCTGGCAATTTAAGTCCACACGTCTTAAAGTTACCCCTGGTTTAAACCTTCCTATTACTGCAGTAGCTATTAAACAATTCTATATAGAGAACATTTAATGAAGTGATCATAAGCACAGTCATTATTTAGTTGAACTGTCAATAGCCATAAACCTGCACCAGTTCTAAAAGGTAAACCCTAATTTTGTCATTAAAGTATCATATCCCTTATTCAAAATTGGTCCATGAATCCCCTCCCAGAGAAACTCCTGAGGCTGTGCTTGGGGAGTTTTCTTTGGCTTCCCATGTTCTTCAAGTGTTGCTAAGCTTCTTCTTTCATTTCAGTTGCCCCTCCAGTTACACATCCAACAGTGATTCAGTGCCAACCCTGGGAGAGAGTTTTCGAGACTCGGTGTGTGTGTAAATTGCCAAACGAATGCGGGTGAGTAGATTTAACAGATTTGCCATTTCTGTTAAATTAAATTTCTAAATTTCTGTGTGAGTCCTGGATGAATTAAAAAGCTTTGGAGAAACAATCCTTGCTTCGTTTACAAAAAAAGGAAGATCTATCTATCTATTTATATGTCAAACATGTATAAGATAACAGATATAAATATAAATATAATTAAGAATTCAGGAAATGGATATGAATAAATGAGGACAGTAGGAAAGAGATGGTAGGCAAGTTGGTGTGCTTATGCACGCCCCTTACAGACCTCTTAGGAATGGGGTGAGGTCAACAGTAGACAGTCTAAAGCTAAAGTTATGGGGGTTTGCGGTTTACTTGAAGTTTGTATCTATTGTGTGCTTGTGTATTATTGTGATTGAAGCTGAAGTAGTCATTGACAGGTAGGATGTTGTAGCAGATAATTTTATGTACTATGCTTAGGTTAGACTGAAGGCGGCATAGTTCTAAGTCTAAGCCCAAAATTTCAAGCCTGGTGGCATAAGGGATTCTGTTGTGAGGAGAGGAGTGGAGGACTCTTCTTGTGAAATACTTCATATTATAATAATATTATGAAGTATTTCACAAGAAGAGTCCTCTAGTTTATTATAAATTATAATAATATATTATATAATATTATATAATTATATAATATAATTATATAATATAATTATATTATATATTTTCATTTCATTTCATTTTATTTGATTTATATACCGCCCTACTCCCGAAGAACTCAGGGCGGTGAACAGGCACAAGATAAAACACATAGAATACAAAAATTTAAGAGCAGAAGTAAAATTGAATTAAATCAATTTAGCCCAAGACAAATTTAAAACCCCAGGTTAAGAACAAATTAAAAATTTACATTAAAATTTACATTAAAAAGAGAATGGGAGAGGTTAGGCCAGACCAGCCTGATGAAATAAAAAGGTCTTGAGAGCGCGGCGGAAGGTGCGTAGATCCGGGATCCTCCGTATCTCTGGGGGGAGCTCGTTCCAGATAGTAGGTGCCCCCACAGAGAAGGCTCTCCCCCTATAATAGTTTATTATAATATTATAATAATATCATAGTTGGATAGAACCGTTTGAGGAGTTGCCTAGAGGTTCAGAGGAGGAGTGGATGGTTTGGAGATGTTTAAAGAGACTACACACTGGTTTGGCTAGAATTAAAGACCCCCATGGTTTTTCCCTGAGGACAAGGATATTTACTGTGAATGTGGCACTATTCAAACAACTATCCATTTTTTACAGGGACCAATATGCACACAGAATGACTTGCTGGCATATCCCTGCCATTAACATAGCCTGGCATTGTGCTAGATTAGAACTATATAAAGTAATGGTTTTTTAAAAAGTTTTTGATATTTTTAAATTTAAATTAATAAATTTCCCCTTCTAGTTCCTGCATTTTTGACACAAGATGAGACAAGCTTGATTTAAGGAAATTATTGCTATTACCCTTCCTCTCCTATCAAAACAATGAATGTGAAGAGCTTAAGGAGAAACGGGGGTTTGGGAAAAGTAGAGCTTCACCCACTGTCATCATCTGGATCCAGTATGTATCCTGGAAGGCAATCCTGTCCTTAGACTGTTGACAGTTTCAGCCCCAGGCTACACTAAGACTTGCCCTTGAATTCCACCACAAGGTTGGAAAATATATGGAGATTGAAGATATCATACTAGTTAATGAATGTATGCAGCTTATTGATATTAGAATAGAATTCTTTATTGGCCAAGAGTGATTGGACACACAAGGAATTTGTCTTTGGTTTATATGCTCTCAGTGTACATAAGGAGAATAAAATACATTCATCAAGAAGAAAACGATACTTAGTGATAGTCAAGGTATCAAATCGTACTAGGAAACAAATAAAAACAATATAAATTGAAAGATTCAAGCAACATGGTTATAGTAATAAGTGGGAAGAGATAGATACTAGTAAGGAAGAGAAGAAGAAGAATAGTAACACAGTCTTAGTAAATTATTTGACAGTATTGTGGGAATTAGTTGTTTAGCAGAGTGATGGCATTTGGCAAAAAGCTGTCCTTGTGTGTAGTTATCCTGGTGTTTAGTGCTCTATAGCGTCATTTTGAGGCTAGAAGTTGAAACAATTTATGTCCAGGATGGGAGGGGTCTGTAGATATTTTCACAGCCCTCTTTTTGACTCGTGCAGTATACAGGTCCTCAATGGAAGGCAGGTTGGTAGCAATTGTTTTTTCTGCAGTTCTAATTATCTGTTGAAGTCTGTGTCTGTCTTGTTTGGTTGCAGAGCCAAACCAGACAGTTATGGAGGTGCAGATGACAGACTCCATAATTCCTCTGTAGAACTGAATCAGCAGCTCTTTGGGCAGTTTGAGCTATTAAACTCGATTTGTATAATACTCTCCTCTTCCGACATATTAAGAATTACAATTTGGCAGCAGAGCTTGGAGATTGCATCCCAAGTTTTCAAGGATGTCATGCAGACCTGGAAGATTCAGACAGTGTGTTCCTGCTGTTAAAAGTCAGAAGAGCATTGTGGGTGATTTTCTGGAGTTAATTTTTTTTTCCTTTCCAGCTCTTCCCTGGATGTGTGCGCTACTGACCCCAAAACTCAGAGGAGCATGTGGCTAACCATTTGCAAGTTGCATGCCCTCGAATGTAGGGGTAGGCAATACCATTTAGCGAGTGAAGAAAACTGCAGAGCACGTACCCTATCTGAGAGAAGTTGTGAATCCTGCCAGTTGTGGGAGAATTGTGATGGTAAGAGATTTTTCCTTACTTCCAAAATTTAAGAGACTATAAATATGGATCTGTCTCTGATAAAGAGTCCAGGGGGTTATTCACACACACACACACACACACACACACACACACACACACACACATCCTAGAGTGATTTTTTTTGTCCCTTCGGATTTTCTCAAAAAAGTTTTCACAGTTCCCATTAAGCCCTCAGAGGGAAAATTAAGGGTTATTATGATGAAACTCAAATACTTTGGCCACCTAATGAGAAGGAAGGACTCGCTGGAGAAGAGCCTAATGCTGCAAAAGATTGAGGGCAAAAGAAGAACGGGATGGCAGAGAACGAGGTGGCTGGATGGAGTCACTGTAGCAGGAGGTGTGAGCTTAAATGGACTCCAGAGGATGGTAGAGGACAGGAAGGCCTGGAGGAATGTTGTCCATTGGGTCGTGACAGGTCGGACACGACTTCGCAACTAACAACAACAACACAAATCAATGTAAAGAGCAGAGGAAGGAATTAGAGTGAAGCAATAGCTTATAAAACCCAGTTTGATCTAGTGATTGAAATACTGGGCTAGAAACCAGGAGTTTTGCCTTAGGCACAAAGCCAGTTGGTGATGTTAAGCCGGTCACACACTCTCTCAGTCCTAAAAAACAGACAATGGCAAACCACTGATAAAATCTCGCCAAGAAAACTGCAGGAATTTGTCCAGGCAGTCACCAAGATTCAACCACAGATATGTACACACAGAGTTTACTGACCTGTTACATCTATTGCTGCTTCTTTTCTATCGTAGAAGCCAGGTATCTGCAGGGTGTCATCAGTATAAACAAACAGATAGCTACAAACAGATCAAACATCTGTTTTTATGTGTGTTGCAGATATATAAATACATAACACACACACAAAAAATTGTTGGAGCTTTAAACACATCATCCTGGCCACCAGCTCAACTTTTTCTGACCATACTCTGTGGTTACCCTTGCACAGGAGAATACTGTAGACCAGGGGTCCCCAGCCTTTCGGACCTCAGGGACCACTAAATTCATAATTTTAAATCCCGCGGACCACTAATATGATCTGCCTAATGACCGGCTGGGTGGATGTGGCTAGGTGGGCATGTGACTGGGTGGGCATGGCCAACTCGATGTCACTCACATCAAGGGGCGCCTTGCCAACCTCTACTCACCCCTCCCTCCCTGCCTGGGCTTCTTAGGGCCCCAACAGATAGCAGTTGTTGGAGCTAAGCAGCCACCTTGAGAAAGAGTTGGCAAAACAGCTGGCTCAGTTCAAAATGGATCTGGCTGAAAAGGAGGCTCAGCAGAACCACCTCACTGAGGACTACGAGCATAGGCTTTCCAAGCAGAGGGAACACCTGCCGGAGTGCAAGGCCAGGTACCGGTGCCTGGAGGCTCAGCGGGCTGAGATGGTCAGCCAGTTCCAGGCCATGATGCAGTCCCACTGGAACAAGGCCCTCCGGCTCTTCACCACCAGCGGCACTTCTCTCCAGCCTTTGCCCAAAGCCCTGCACCAGGAGGCTGAAGCAGACCCCAAGTCAGAATTTCTGCCCCCCTCTGCCCCACACAAAAAGACCCTGAAGGGGGAGACTGTTCTGTCCCCGTCGCACACACGCACGCACACACACAAACAGACAGCCAGGAGTTCATGAATCAAACAGTCAGGAATTCCTTTAAGATAACAGTCTTGGCAGCGAACCATGAACTGCCTGCCAAGAGATTTTACTCACTAAGGGAGTTTTTTTCTCCTCAGTCCAATATACCAAATTAATTCCACAAAGCAAAGAATTGTCAAAGTCCAGTCCGAAGAAATCCAAAAAGAGATTCTAACAGGGTTCTAGAAACACGATATGACTTCTGAGCTTTTCAATTTGTCCGTCACAAGGCCTGAATAGCTGACACACCCCCTTTTATCCCTTGTGGGGTGTGGTCCAGTGACTCAGCTCAATCTCTGGCCCACCCACGCCTCTTTCTCTGCTGCACATGCTTATCCTTCCGACGCTGTCTGGGATCCAGCCAAAACTCATCCTCCTCGCTCTCTATCTGCGGCTGTTCCGAAGTGCCTTGCTCCTGGCATATCTCTTGGCCTTCAGAGGAAACCTGAGGCATTGCCAGAGAGGAGGGTCCTGGAGAGGGAGGCCTTGCCAAATCCTCTCCTTTACCTTCTGAGTCCTCTCCCTCTGTTAGAACAGGCTCAGGGGTCGGAGTCACAACAGAGGCTCTCTGCAGCAACACAAATGTTCATTGCACGTATCCGGTACAGGGGCTGTAGTTTCAGGACCCCTGATTTAGTACAATATAAAAAATGCAAATAATTTTTCTGCGGACCACCAAAATTTTCTCGCAGACCACCAGTGGTCCATGGACCACCAGTTGGTGACCACTGCTCTAGACCATTGGTGAAAACTCCCAATACATCTTTCAAACCATAAACATATTAATTTGGCCCTTTTTAAATAACTCTCACTCTCACTTAATAATTTGTTTAGGTTGGTTTATGTATTTCAGATCTGATTTTCTGTTTTCATTGCGTTAACCTCCTACTTTGCATTTGTTCATTATTTAGAGTCCACCAATACGTGCACATGCAGAAATGATGGACAATGCAGCGAATTTGGAACAAGCATTTGTGTCAATGTGAATGGAAGTCCTGAGACACAGACTATGACTGAATGCGAGGCTGGCATCCTCAGATGCAATGGAGATAATGTCAGAGTAATTAGCATAACACCTTGTTCTACACAACAAATTTCCCAATAATTAATGCCATTGGTAATAGAATTGAGTGGACAATGTAATTAACAACAGAGGCAGAAAAATAGAGACAAGAGTGCTACTGAAATTAGCAAAATACCTCTTTCTGTTAAATAATACATGGAAAAAACAGTTTGCAAACATTATATTGTTTAGAGCAGCCCAGTAGGAAAAAAATACTCAACGTCTTCTAACCAAGAATCTCTTTTGGCCTATCAATGGTAGGCTAACCACACTCCAAAAAATAATAGCTGACAAAAAGACCTCAAAACCAATTTTTATTTTGTTTGCAGATGAAATGCTGTTAATGAAATTACTTTTAGTTATACAGTATATTTGATAATTTCCACTTCTGCAGGCCACGTGCAATGCAGTCCCGGGAATTTAAGTTGAGTACTTCTGCACTAAGAGATGAAGGAAATTTTGACTAGCTAACAACAACTGTAATGATGTTAGTATTTGGCAGGCTAACAGTTCTGTTTAGTGATCTACATTCTGCCTGGCAGATGATTAGTTCTGGACACCTGCCATAATCCACCTCTCTTTCACCTTGTCTTACTAAAATAAAGAGACAGATGTTGGGTTGATAGATTTTTTTTTGTAACAGTCCTGAACTATTACGCTTCTGGACTTTTTGCTTGAAACTAAAATCACTGAAACTTTGATTTTAGGTTTTAATGATTAGCATGATTTTGTGTTATAGAAATGGCTTGACATGTTGAGAAATGTGAGGCAAAAGGTTAAGAGTTGTAATTCTTTATTTTTTGTACTCTACTGCACTGAACAAAGTTAGAAGTTGCTACTATTTTTTTCTTACTTTCTCTTTGCACTTTTCTTTCTCTTAACTTTCTAGCTTTTGTTCCTTTTTGTGGCTTTATCTTACAATAAACTTTAATAAAAAAAAGTTTTTGAACAAGCAAGCAGTCCTGAAATATTCAAAGAAGTTGACTTTTCATACCAATAAATCTCATTTTAAAAATTGCGGCAGTGTGATTTCTTCAGTGTGATTCACAGACCTTACTTTTATTGATCTTTGAACAAGCTCAAAAGAATTTCAGCAAGTTTGAAGTTCAGCAAACATGAAACTCAACAGTGATAGATAAACAACAATTAGTGTACAGCTTATAAGCATGAAATCATCCGTCCATGTGCTGAAAGGAGCATCCAGCCTTTAAAGGAAGCCTCCATCCTGCAACACTTAGAGCTAAATGAACCTAATAATGGAAACAGGGGTGGGCTCCTGGGGGTTTCGCAGGATTCGGGTGATCCTCTAGCCAAGGATCACCGAGGTTCAGCAAATCCCCAAATGCCACCCCGGCTGGCCACGCCCAACCTGCCCCTCCCACCCCTTCCCGCCCCTCCCAGGAGTCCCCACTTCATCATTCCAGGTACGTGCAGGGGCTGTGCAAAAGGTCTGGGAGGGCAAAAAATGGGCCTACTGGAGGTTCCGGAAGTCTGGAAATGGGCCTGTTTCTGGCCTCCAGAGGGCCTCCAGACCCTGGGGGAAGCGGTTTTTGCCCTCCCAGAGGCTCAAGGAAAGTCTCTGGAGCCTGGGGAGGGCAAAAAAGCCCGCCCCCCCACCGCAGGTAGCCAACTAGGCCATGGCCATGCCCGCCCAGCAACAGGGCAGCGAACACATTGCTAAAGGATCTGAAGCCCACCCCTGGATGGAAGCCAATAGACAGGGCTGTCAAACTCCCGGCCCACAGGCCAGATGCATCACATGCTGGCCATGCCCACACCCGGTTTAGCGAAGGAGGAAAAAGTCCTGATGCATCACATGATGCCACCGTGACGATGTGAGTTTGACACCCCTGCAATAGAGGATTGTAATGGCAGACAATGTTCCACCTATGTGCCATATGCTCACTCTCCTCCCTGGTCCTCTCAAAATCAAGATAAAAAGACCTCTCATGACTTGAATGCAAGAGAGATGAAATTTTAAGAGTTGAAAGATGAACCTTATCATCTTGAACCTGAGCAGTGGTGGGATTCAGCCAGTTCGCACCACTTCGGGAGAACCGGTTGTTAACTTTCTGAGCAGTTCGGCAAACTGGTTGTTGGAAGAAATCATTAGGGCAGAGAACCGGTTGTTAAATTACTTGAATCTAACCATTGAACCTGAGGGCCATGAGAGACTTCCAGTGACCCAATGATGTACCAGATGAGATATGACCACTCTATCCAACCTGTTTCTTTTTCTCTGAAAGATAGGGTTAGGGTTCAGAATGGGAGACCTCTTTCTGAGAGGCAAATTACTCCAATTTCTGCTCTTAAATCACTCCCTCCCCCATAGCAGAAACAGCTTTAAATCATTTTGGTGGAAAAAAAAATAACAAACCTTCAACACGTCTCTGAAGCAGAGAATATTCTGGAAGCTCTCTTTTTGTTATAAAAACTTCATCTGTACTCTCAGACAACAGAAACACCTTCCCCTGAAACATGAAAGTTTTGATACTACATAAAGGGTAGGGTTGTCTGGGATGTTTCCTCTTCCTCCCCCATTTATTCCACGATTTCCTTGATTTTTCTGAAAAAGAAGTGGGTAGAACACACCGGCACAAATTAGTTAAGTATGCATTGTCTTGCCCTTTGTGCACTTTCAAAGCGCTCAGGAATTCAGACAAATAATTGAACAAAGGCAGGTCTACCTTAAACTTTGGAAGTACTGTATACATAATAAACCCAATTCTTTAATGACTCAGGGCTCAAAATGCCTGAGTACTGTAGAGTGATCCTACGAAGGTAATCTATTTTAGTGTTGCTTCCAGAGTAATGTATTTTGCTCCTGTTATGTCTGTCCACATTGTCTGTTGGATTATATAAGACGCGCTTGCCAGACCTTCTTCTCTGAACCTAGTTTGATCTGCAGCCACCTTCTGTAACTTTCCATCATGAGTTCTTTTTATTAATATCTCAGCAGGAGACAGAATGCCTAGCTTTACGGCTACACTTCTAAGCATATTCATGTGAAAATCAATCCCATCGCTATTGCTGAGATAACTTGTCAATAAAAAGTAAATCTGTATTATTGAGCTTTCAGGTTAATCCATAACTCAGAGCTTGGTCATTAATCAAGAGGTTTGGCACTTTTCCTTCACTTGGCTCGTTTATCAGCTCAGCCTCCGGGAAAGTTTACTGGGCTTGTGAAATAGGCACAATGATAAATCCAGGGTGCTCACTTTGCACTTTTACCAAGGGAACAAAATTCAAATAATGCTAACAAATGCTACAAAAAAACATAATGGGATCCAGAATATTTAAAATCTTAAAAATAGAATAGAATAACAGAGTTGGAAGGGACCTTGGAGGTCTTCTAGTCCAACTCCCTGCTTAGGCAGGAAACCCTACACCACTTCAGACAAATGGTTATCCAACATCTTCTTAAAAACTTCCAGTGTTGGAGCATTTGCAACTTTTGGAGGCAAGTTGTTCCACTGATTCATTGTTCTAACTGCCAGGAAATTTCTCCTTAGTTCTAAGTTGCTTCTCTCCTTGATTAGTTTCCATCCATTGATTCTTGTCCTGCCTTCAGGTGCTTTGGAGAATAGCTTGACTCCCTCTTCTTTGTGGCAGCCCCTAAGATATTGGAAGACTGCCATCATGTCTCCCCTAGTCCTTCTTTTCATTAAACTAGACATACCCAGTTCCTGCAACCATTCTTCATATGTTTTAGCCTCCAGTCCCCTAATCATCTTTGTTGCTTTTCTCTGCACTCTTTCTAGAGTCTCCAATTTTTTTTACATCGTGGCGCCCAAAACTGAATGCAGTATTCCAAGTGTGGCCTTACCAAGGCATTATAAAGTGATATTAACACTTCACGTGATCATGATTCTATCCCTCTGTTTATGCAGCCTAAAACTGTGTTAGCTTTTTTGGCAGCTGCTGTACACTGCTGGCTCAGATTTAAATGGTTGTCCACTAGGACTCCAATATCCCTTTCACAATTACATTCCATTGAGCAAGGTACCACATATACTGTACCTGTGGATTTTGTTTTTCTTGCCTAAATGTAGAACTGTACTTTTTTCACAATTGAATTTCATTCAAATTAGTATGAAGATTCCAGGATGAATAATGCATCCACCTATTCAATTATTTATTTATTAGAATTATAGCCTACCTTTCCTCTAGATGCTCAAACCATTGTTTATAAGTGTAATGGTATGTGGGAATGACCTTGGGAGACAGGAAGGAGAACCATGGCCTAGACAACCATCATGCAAAAGGTTTCTCAGCTCACAGGGGAAAAAAGGGGATATGGGAAGCATCTCAGAAGGGGTTCTCCCTAATTTTCTGGAAAGACAAAATAAAGAAGAGAAATACATTCAGACTTGCAGGATTCTGTTAATGTAACCTTGCAATAAAGACAGGGTTATTACTTATGGTTTATGTTTTTGGTCTGGACTACCTCAAAGGGCTGACAATTGCACCTCATATGCATTTTCCTTGGAACTAGATGATAAGGAACAGTACAGATAAGTTCCATTCACACTGATATATCACTTCAAAACTCTGAATGGTCTTCCCCGGCAGCTATTCATCTAGAGGTTGAATAGCTCGAGAGAGAAGATGAAATCCTATAGGAAAATAAGAACAGTAGTCATCTCCTTCTGGATGTAAAAGGTATAATTCCTGAAAAGTTGTACAAGAAAGTGCTAAATAATGTCATGGTCAGTGGAATCCAAAGTGTGAGCCATTTGGGGGAAGCAAGGCCAAGAAATAAACACAGCAGAGATTCCAATAAGAAGAAAAGAATGTAACAATGCTTACTGGATATGATCCTTGGCTCATCTAGAACAGCAGTTCTCACAGTGGCCAACCAATTGTACAAAGAAGACCAACATTCCTCTAGCGCAGGTGTCAGCAACCTGCAGCTCTGGAGCCGTATGCAGCTCTTTGGGCCCTCTGCTGTGGCTCCATGTCAAGTGATCCCACCACTGGCTGGCCCCGCCCCGCCCCGCCTCTCTACCTCCCCTCCCAGTCACTCCTTGCCTGGCCTGAGAAGGTAAGGGTGATGGCAGGGGATGGAGAAGCAGCCAGGGCAGAGATAGAGAGATACAGAGAGAGTGGGAGAGAGACAGACATAGAGAGATACAGAGAGAGGGGGGGAGAGAGAGGGAGAGAGGGGGCAGGGAGGGAGGGAAAGAGAGAGAGAGAGATGTCAAAAGGGTTTTGTGATTCCCGGTGTTTTTTAACAACCGGTTCTCTGTCCTAATGACTGGCTGGGTAGGAGTGGCTACAGGGTCATGTGACTGGTGGAAGTGAGTGACGTTGAGTTGGCCACACCCACCCAGGTTTTGTGGCTCCCGGTGTTTTCTTTTCTTTGGGAAATGGATCCAAATGGCTCTTTGAGTGTTTAAGGTTGCTGACCCCTGTTCTAGCATATGGTTTTCGGAGATAGTGTCAGTGACATCAAGGCTAATAGCTATTGATCCCAAAGACTTCCATTAATTGGCCCAATCCTTTTGCCACCTAAACTGGTAGCGGACACCATATATGCTCTTTATTTTTATAGGGCAGAATAGCAGGATCTTAAAAGCCTGCCAAAATTTCTTTCTGCGCTATGTTATATCCAATAGATTCAAGGCAGGGTTATTTTGAGTTTATTTCTCATGCTTTTCTCTTTCTCAGGACTGAGTAATCTTAGCTGAAAGTCTTAACCTTTCACTTATTCACTTAAGGCTAGGTCTACATTCCTTTAGTGGTGGGCTGCTGCATGGTTGTGCGGGTTCAGGTGAACCCTTAGCTGTAATCACTGGCTGGGCCTGTCCACCTGCCCTTGTGATATGCTTTCCATATATAACTAACATTCTGGCTCATTCCCCCCGCCCGCACTGCCCAGCTGAATTCCGCGGCGCTCCTGCTGTACTTACTGGAACTGCCTGAGTTGATTAGCGGCATGTTTGAAGCTCTGTTTCAGTCCCAAAGGGGCGTGCTGGAGCGAAACAAGTGCATGTGTGCACGCACACTCACAACCAGCGAACCTGTTGTGAACGTAAGTGCAGCCCACCTCTGCATTCCTTCACACTAGGTCAGTGATGGCTAACCTTTTTGCTGTTGCGTGCCAAAAGCAGGGGGAGCATGGGGGGGTCGTGTGCGCATGTGCCCATAACCATAATTCAATGTGCCCCCCCCCGCGCATGCACGTGCGACTCCCCCCCCGCCTTTGGTATGTGATGGCACGATGGGTCAGGTAGGCCCACTTTTTGCCTCCCCAGGCTCCAGAGGCTTTCTAGGAGCCTGGGGAGGGCAAAAATGGGCCTTCCCCACCTCCTGGAGGCCCTCCAGAGGGCTGGAAACAGCCCGTTTGCTGATTTCTGGTGGGCCTGGAAGGCCCGAAAATCAGATGCAGGCACCGGAGTTGAGCTAGGGCAACCCTCACATGCCCACCGATATGGCTCCGCATGCCACCTGTGGCACACATGCCATAGGTTTTTTTTTTTTTCATTTTTTCATTTTATTAAATTTGTATACTGCCCTACTCCCGAAGGACTCAGGGCGGTGAACAGGCACAAAATAAAACACATAAATACAAAAGTTAAAACATGATTAAAACCCAATTAAATAATTTTTGCCCGAGACAATTAAAAACTCCCAATAATTTAAAACAAATTAAAATTTAGGTTTAAAAATTTAAAAGAAGGGGAAAAAATTAGGCCAGGCCGGCCTGCTGGAATAGGAGTGTCTTCAAAGCACGGCGGAAAGTGTGCAGATCCGGGATCCTCTGTATCTCCGGGGGGAGCTCGTTCCAGATAGTAGGTGCCCCCACAGAGAAGGCCCTCTCCCTAGGGGCCGCCAGTCGACATTGTTTGGCTGACGGCACCTGGAGGAGCCCCTCTCTATGAGAGCGTACCGGCCGGTGGGAGGCTGTTTGTGGTAGTAGGCGGTCCCGTAAGTAGCCAGGTCCTAAGCCATGGAGCGCTCTAAAGGTTCGCCATCACGGCACTAAGTGATCAAGGTCTGTACTGCCCTACCTCCATTTTCTAGTGCAAGTTGTTCACCAACATGACCTAAGCAATCTCATCTGTGTTCCAACCAAAATGGCTTCTAATATCACCCAGATGATTTGCAGCTGCAAGGCCACCACCTCTTATCTTGCCCAGAAATGAAAGCATTTGAGTCTGGCCTATACTTACATGGATCTTTTAGCATTTTTAGCATCTTTTAGACTGCCCATCTGTATATGGCAATTAAGGAAGTGCACAAAATGCAAAACGTATCCTCAAAATTCCATTACTCGTTTTGAATTGAATTGGCCACAGTTTGATGAAACAAAATTCAATCTGTGGTGTTCCATGTTTTTTATCAGAATAGAATTCAAAACAAATTTCAATTGTTTGGCCAAGTGAGTCCATGGGGAACTTCAAAATTGTCACGCTCCACTATGTAGACCACAAAAGAAAATCAACCATGCAGGAAGGCCAAAATTGTTTCTACTAAGATTGTTATAATAACGGAATCTTGCAAGTCGGATTGTTCTGTGCTTTCTCCTTGTTCCTATACTCCAGTGAATCAAGGCAACATCTGCCTGAGTCACTTATCTTGTCTCTCTAGATTTAAAAAATGCTTCAGCCTCTTTTGCCTAGGTAATGGTTGTTGTTTGCAATAGTGGTGATCGTTGTGTATTTCTGTCAGAGTTGTCTTCCCTATTCTCTACAACAGGGGTGTCAAACTCAAGATCCGCAGTCTGGATCCGGCCCATGGGATGCTTAGATCTGGCCTGTGGGGCCACCCTGGAAACAGTGAATGACCGGCCCGTGGTGCCTCTGCCAGCGAAAATGGAGCTCACGAGGGCAGCCCTTCCGAGCTCCATTTTCACTGGCAGAGGGTTGCAGGAGGCCACTTCAACCAAAAACAGAGCCCGGGAACCCATTTTCGCTGGCAGAGAGCTCAAGCCGCCACAGGCACCCCTGACACAAGTGACATCGAGCTGGACATGCCCACCCTGGCCATGCCCCCACCCCCACCCTTCCTGAGGTCAAACATAACCCTGATGCGATCGCCAATGAAATCGCGTTTGACACCCTTGCTCTATAAAAACAAAAACTTTGCGAACTGCAAAAGTCCAGGCAACCAGTAAGTAGCAGCAAAGAGATAAGGGAAAAATAATTCATTGCTGTCATCTATTGGGCATTTGGAGTTTTGCAGTTCATAACTAGTAACCTTAGCCAAGAAAAAATTCTTTCCCAGCCTGGGTTTATGTTCTTCCCATCTTTTTTCTTTATAGGCTTCCCCTATTCAATTCCTCACCTTTCCCTACCCTATGCAGAAGTACAGCCTTGGGAAAGTCTTGGATAGTTGTTAAGTAAGTACCAAGATAGAAAGGAACTGAGATTCTGTCAATCCAATATCAGATTATGTCTAGCATAGATGCAATGACTTGTTGGACTAAAGATGAAGGCCTTTTAGCAAATGTGAGCCGGTACTGCAATAATCTCATAGGAAATTTTATAGGAGTTGATAAACCAAGACGAGTACCAGGAATCTCTCATTGCCAAAGACTGCAGTCACCACCAATTCTAATACTAATTCCTCTGATATATGGGGTGATGAAAAACTCCCATGGAACTTGTGTGCAGCTGATCAAGAGAAGTAAGTTTCCCTCCTGATAAGGTCAAGGCTCCCCCAGAGACTGCTATTGGTTCAGGGGTGGGTTCTACTTACCTTTATTACCGGTTCACAATGGGGCCGTATGTGCGTGCTTGCTTGCTCTTCTGCGCATGCGCAGAAGCGTTTTGATGATGTCAGGGTCAGTGGGGGGACCCTCCCGCCAGTTTTACTACCGGTTCTATAGAACCGGTGCGAATCGGGGGCAACCCACCATTGTACTGGTTCCTACTTACTTTTCTTGCTGGAAGTTAGCACCCATCCCTCTCCTAGGAAAATGAGATATTTTAGGAAATATTAACAGGGTAGAATATTTCCCCTAAAGGTAGGCAGAAACTCAGTCCCCCCCCCCATCTTTGTTAATGGGCCGTTAAGGCCTGGGCCAGTCTATTCTACATAACAAAGATCTACCCCCTTCAGGCAGAGCCATAGTAGGAACTGCCCAAAGCCCTTTCACTACATCATCACCCAGCAAGGCTCAACCAAGCCTGGGAGATAGACAACCTACAAAGCAGGGGTGGGTTCTACTTACCTTTGCAACAGGGCCACGCGCTCACGCTCGCTTCACTCACGCACACACACACTCTTCTGCACAAGCATTTTGATGACATCGGGGTCGGTGGGCGGAGCCTCCCGCCGGTTTTACTACCGGTTCTATAGAACCGGTGTGAACCGGGGGCAATCCACCACTGCTACAAAGTTACCCCCTGCATGGCCCCATGGGAGTCTGGCAACCAATCAGAATACAAGCTCAAATTCAAAAGCCCAGAGAGGGTATAAAACTCAGGCACTCTCAGTATCTCTTGCCTTTTTTTCCTCACCCAAGATCTTCAAGGCATGTGATCCTGTCCACCAATAAAACCATCTATCCAAGCGGCCACCATGTGTCTTTCTCCCCATTTGGAACTGAACCCAGAAGGATATTTCTTCCAATATTTCTCCTCAAAAAATTCTCCCTGCTTCTACTTGCAGATATTGCTGGATCGTAATATGCTATCCTTCCACTCCCATAACTGCTAAGTTCTGATGTTAGTTCCAAAAAGTCCAAAAAGTCAGGTGAAACCTCACAAAGGGTACATCAATCCAAACCACCCAGGTCAGCAGATAACTTTGTAAACCTGAAAAAATGAAGAGGGAAAGGAACATTAAAGTTAGGTATATGACTTTTTTTTAAAAGGATGCATTTGTAAGGCTGGTACTTGTGTGAAAGAAAACCAAGAACCTTTCTTTAAGAAATAACATGATGGTAGAAAAGTCTGAATTATCTAACTCTGTCTACAGGTAAAGGACTGAGCTTGTGCACTCCATTATAGAGACAGAGTGAGTCAGGAAGAAGTCGGATAGTACAGATCAGGGTCAAAAAAGAAAGCAAATTCAACTGAGGAGAAGGGATAAAAGCTCTACAAATATCAGTCAAACCTACTGCTTCTCAAATTTTCTTGTTAAGTAATCTTTTTTGTTAAAGTTTAAAAATAGTAAGATAAAAAATGAATGCAAATGAAGAAAAAGTTGAAAAATAAAAATACAGAAACAAAAAGGGAGGAGGGAGGGGAAAACATAAAGAAAAAAGAAAAAAGAAAAAAAAAGAAATAAAAGAAATTACTTCCCCCTTCATCATGACAAGTCCAAACAGTTTTAGCAACTTATCACCTCCTCTGATATTTAAATTCTTGAAGGCCACACACTTTAAAGCCGCTAAGGGTGAGAAACACTGGTCTAACCAAAAGTAGGCACCTTATGTACAGATAATTGCCAAGTCTCCCTCATAACCACCTCTATGTCAATTGTTCCAAGTGATCAGTGAGTTTATAGATGTAGAAAACTACAGGGAGTCCTCGGCTTACAACAGTTCACTTACTGACCTTTCAAAGTTACAACGGCACTGAAATAAGTGACTTATGACCATTTTTCACACTTATGACTGTTGCAGCATCCCCATGGTCACGTGAGGTATATTCAGATGCTTAACAACTGACTCACATTTATGACAGTTGCAGTGTCCCGGGGTCATGTGATCAACATTTTGTGACTTTCTGACAAGCCAAGTCAATGTGGAACCCTAAATCACTTAACAACCATGTTAGTAATTTAACAACCGCAGTGATTCACTTAACAAATGAGGCAAGAAAAGTCGTAAAATGGGGCAAAACTCACTTAACTTAAATTTCTCACTTAGCAACATACATTTTGACCTCAGTTGTGGTTGTAAATTGAGGACTACTTGTAGTGTATGCAGACTTAAATTCTACCAACCCTTTCTTCCCTCAGACGAACAGGTGAGATTCTATCCCCGAAGACCCAGCAATAACCTGCCATTGCAAAGCTCTGAGTCTTTTCATTCTATATTCCAACTCACCTGTGGTAGCTTTCCCAGGACTGTTCTTGATAGTCTGATTGCCCTAATCACATTCCCTCTGTTAGAATGCACAGAGGATGAGAGTTAGGATTTTGTGTGTTAAAATCAGGTGACTCTTTGATGTCAATCGGGCAAATAAGGAGAGGGAGTTTATTATTTGGAGGTTGGGTGGGGCTAGGACAGAGGTGGGATTCACTTACCTTCCCTACTAGTTCGCAAATGTGAGTGCAAGCACCACCTCTGCACATGCGCACGGCCTTCTGTGCATGCACAGTAGTCGCGCATTATATCGGGTGGGTGGGCGGAGCCTCCCGCAGTCGCCGCTAGCGGTTCACGCAATCCGGAGAGAACTGGCTGAATCCCACCACTGGGCCAGGAGGAGAATTGGGCTTGGTTAAATATCCCTAAAATAGAATGGAATACTTGGAACACTTGCACCTGAAATCACCACATTTTGGGTTGTATCCAAAACAAAACAACCTTGCTTTGGTTTCTAAATGAACCAAATCAGCCCAACTACTTTTATTTGTGCGGTCTTTGGTGCCCTCTGAGTTTGATTGTTTTCTTGAAGACGTTTCATACTTTTGCTTTGTACATGAAACACTTGGGCTGACTATTCCTTGCTCGAAATGATTCATACCAATACTGTTGCACTTCCTGTACAGTAACAAAAATACAGATCTGCCTGTACTTTTAAATCCCCACTTCTACTTGAATAATGCATACCCTTGATTTTATTTTCTATTCAATTTACTGGATCTATATGACTGTTATATTCCATCAGGGAACTGACTAATTCACACTCAAAACCGCATGATGTTCACTTTCACCAATCCTCACGCAATTTTCCTCCCAAATAATTTTTCTTCTAGCTGTTTTTATCGCAGAATTTTTTTAAAAAAGGCAAATACAGCTTCTCTGTACAATAGAGTCCAATATAAACCCAGGGTGCAATACTATCAATTTTATTTCTGTAATACTGTCACACTCCTCTTACAAGGAAGGGAAATCAAGCCGGGGAAAAGGTTTTGGGTTGGTTTTTTTTTGTTTTTTTTTTAAAGATGTTCAGAAACAGATTGAAAGTGACTAGTAGGGATTAAGATCTGGTGCACTGGAAATTGGTTTGTGAAATTAACTAGAGACAGAATTGCTCCAGAAATACAGACAGGAGAAATAGATTCAAGGGACTGGATGTGGGAAAAAAAAGTTAGCTCTCTTCAAAAGGGACATAAATGTGCAGAACCAAAGGAATGCTAATAAAAATCTGCATACTGTATGTCCACAGAGAGAAAATTGGCCTTAACAAATGCATACAGGTGGTGGAAATTCAATTATTATTATTATTTTATAATATAAAATACAAAAAGTATGAAAACAAATCGTAGGAAAAATAGGGGAGGGATAGGGAAGGGAAGAATGCAGAAAGAAGGGAAAAAGAAAGAAAAGGCACTGACTTCTGATTCCCTTTAGTGCAGTATAAGATACGATAGTAACATCCAACCACAACTTTTTACTTTTACATAGTAGTACTGGTATAAACTAGCCGTTTCTATATCAATAAATCTATCTAATCGGTAAAACCCGAAACCAAAGTTTCATTTTTTCCCCCCACCTCAAGCACAAAGTCCAGAACTGGTTTCCAAGAAGAAACAAAAGTACTTACGTTTTTCTTCTTTGAGCAAAGCAGTCAGTTTAACTATCTCTGCTAACGCCATCACCTTTTGCAGGCATTTGTCCATTGTGGGGATTGAAGTGTCCTTCCATTTTTGTGCATAAAGTAATCTTGCTGCCGTCACCATATATAACATCAGGGAATTCAATTTTTATTTTATTTTTTTATTTACATTTTTATGCCACCCATCTCCCTGGGTGGCTTACGAAGTTATATATATGAAACAAATAAAAATAGTTCAAATATTAAAAAATTAAAAAGATGCAGATTAACATTTTATTAAGAACTGTATTAGAACCACAAGTAAGAGAACTAAGAGATGGATGGGACAGGGATGAGGTCTTCTTACTCTGCCAGCCATCTCCAGCAGTGAATGTACCCCTTGGGGACCCAAACCAACCAGCAAAGCCAGGTTTTAATACCCTTCCAGAAGGCCAAAAGTGAGGGGGTAGTTCTTACAGCGGAAAAGGCTCTTCTCCTTGACCCTTCAATTCCTTAGCAGACGGGATGCGTAACAGACCTTTTCTCCTGGCGTGAGTGGGGTGGGCTTATTGGGCATTTTGAACGTGCACTCAATTGGTCACCAAAATTGTGGTCTTTTATTTCTCCCTTTTTCTCTGGCAGTTAAGAGAAATGCATTGTGTGTACATAATAAGACTAATACATACTTTATTTTTATTTATTTATTTATTTATTTTGTCAAGCATGTATTTTATGACAGATACAAGTGTAAACGTAATTATTAATACATGAAAAGGATATGAATAAAAGAAAACATTAGGACAGGGACGGTAGGCACACTGGTGCGCTTATGCACGCCCCTTACAGACCTTTTATATTGTGTACCTACTCACAGCTAAGAAAACTGTCACCACAGAGCCTTACACAGCCATGCTTCTAGCATAAATTTTCCCTTGGCCTCTATGTTATCTACTCCATATCTTCCTATAGACCAGAGATCTGGCAACTTTAATACTTGTGGACTTCAACTCCCAGAATTCCCCAGCCAGCATGTAATGGCTAGCTGAGGAATTCTGGGACTTGAAGTGCATAAGTCTTAAAGTTGCCAGGTTTGGAGACCCCTGTTATAGCCTTACTTAATCTGCCGCTAATTCTGGATGCCGCTAACTATCTCCAGCCCTCATGGCCAATGATAACACACTGTGGATTTTTATTTACTAGACAATTTCAAATTATCAGTATCATTGAGGAACCTGAATTCAGCATACAAGAAACAGCACGACCCATTACTATTATTAAAAGGAAAAAAAATGGTAACAGTTACTACTGTGTTAATCTCACGACTTTACAATTTTAGGCACATTAGAGATATCCCCTACCTGAAAGCCAGCCAATTTGTCAAATACTTTTCTCTCTGTTTTGCTCCCACCTTCAGTAATGCCAGTATTACACATTTCTAACACATCTGAAACAAGGCATTTCAAGTTATAGGGCTACTATAATTGCAGCATTAGGAAGAGGACATGGCCCTTATTCTTACCTGCTTTTGGAATGAAATACTCAACATTTCATGTACAGCTTATATGGAAATAGCAAATCTCTAGGATACAATTTTTTTTTAAGGAGAGTAGTTTGATTTTGGGATATTTTGTGATGTCCATGCCCATCGTTACACACTATCAGTGCCCAAGTAACCTCTGATGGTAGTTATATTACCGTGATGGCGAACCTATGGCATGTGTGCCACAGGTGGCATGTGGAGCCATATCGGTGGGCACGCAAGCATTGCCCTAGCTCAGCTCCAGTGTGCATACACATGCCAGCCAGCTGATTTTTGGGCCTTCCAGGCTCACTGGAAGTCAGGAAACAGGCTGTTTCTGGCCTCCTGAGGCTTCCAGGGGTGAGGGGAAGGCTGTTTTCGCCCTCTCCAGGCTCCTAGAAAGCTTTTGGAGCCTGTGGAAGGTGAAAAACGGCCCTATCAGGCCTATCCTGCCATTACGTGCCAAAAGCGGGAGGAGTGGGGGGGGTTGCACGCGCATGCGCGGGGTGGGTGGGTGCAATGAATTATGGGTGTGGGCACGGCCGCCCCACATTCCCCCCACTTTTGGCCCGCGACAGCAAAAAGGTTAGCCATCATTGTTATATTATAAATGTGCTAACCACTTGTTCTCAAAACCCCCAAAATGCTGAGATTCATTAATTTCATGTAGATTCAACTGAAACCATTAGTAGGATATAAACAAAAATTCAGTTCTTATATCAACATTTTAATTCAATGAATTTATTTTGAACTGTGATTGAAATGGGATTGAGTACATCAAATATCTGTTTGTCATTTTATGGCACACATTTCCCAGGATGCAACAGAGTTGCCTTCATGTTGGCACATTTCATGGCTCCAAGTACACAGAGGGTTGATGTCCTCCTTTGGTTTCTAGACCCATATTGAATGCAATAGACCTGTTCTTCACCCTTTGGACACTGATTTGGAAGCAGACAGATACAGCGCAACCTTTCTTCTGCAAACAGATAAAAATGTGGGATCAGCTCATCATTTAGTTTTACGGGTAGTCCTCAACTTACAACAGTTCTTCAAGTGACTGTTCAAAGTTACAATGACACTGAAAACAGTGACTTATGACCATTTTTCACACCACTGTTACAGCATTCGCTCGATCATGTAATCAAAATTCAGATGCTTGGCAACTGATTCATATTTATGACGTTTGCAGTATCCAGAATCATGTATTTACCTTTTGCAACTTTCTGACAAGCAAAGTCAATGGAGAAGCCAGACTCACTTAACAACTGTGTTACTCACTTAATGACTACAGTGATTCACTTAACAACTGTGGCTAGAAATGTAGTAAAATGGGGCAAAATTCACTTAACATCTGCCTCATTTAGCAACAAAAATGTTGGGTTCGATTATGGTTGTACATTGAGGATTACCTGTACTTTAGTATTTTGTGTGTATGTGTGAGAGTGTTTTTTTATTTGGTATGCACCAATATCTAAATGCTGTACCAGACCTTTTGCAGTAAGCATCATAAGACTGAAATAAATCTTCTTAACAAGAATTGATTCTTGAGCCATAATAAAACTTCCTAAGTTTTATAAAAACTACCCTTGTAATAGAAGTTGCTGGGGATTTGGGGTTTTTCTGCCTGATTATAAATCAACTCTTGCAATAAGGTTTTGTAGCTGAGATCCACATTCAGTTTTTCAGGAGTGGCAAAAGGGGTTCTCAGCACATGGATGATATAGTAAGGCTATATCGTACAACTTAGATAAGATTGGAATTTTCAGTGTGTATGTGTTTCTGTCCAGAGTGATGAAGATGTGATAGAACTGGGGAGTTTTAATTTTATTTCATCAATAACAACTTCATCTACACCAGGGCTGACAAACTCCGAGCTCGTCAGCCATATACATCACGCGCTGATCATGCCCACACCCAGTTTAGCGAAAGGGGGAAAAGTCCTGATATGTCACGTGATGCTGCCGTGACAATGTGAATTTGACACCCCTGATCTACACCTTCTTACTAGACGTTTTAAGGCTTAAAATTGCAATTTCTTTGTTTCCCTGTCTCAATATAATATGAAATAACCCCACCAACTGTTCTTTAGGAGCAGGTATAAAATAGATTCTGTATTTAAATAGTGAGTTTTAAAGCAAGAGCAAAGGAGGTGGAAATTTTAACTTTAACCAGACAAGGCTTTTCTTTTTTTTTTTTTTTTTAACAAGACAAGCCAAATCTTTTTCTGTAGAAATCTCTGCCAAGGCAATTTACCGGAAAGCGCACAATTACTATCATCCTACTGCACAGTGAAAAACAAGTTGCATAACAAACAGTGATCTGGGCATCATTTTCAGGAATATTTCACAACCACACATTTTTGTAATCTTTTCTAAACAAAGCTAAATAAATAAAGGAGGCATTTTAAGGGATTGTTAGATACTATGCTTTTAAGAAGTTTCAGAGGACAGCAACATATTTCCACCCATTTTTCCTTCTCGTCACTAAAGCTTTTTGGAGTTTAATGTGTGTTAAAAATACAGAGGACTACATTCAATGGTCTTCAGCAAATGTCTTCCGTTGGCTGTCATGTGACCACCAAAATCCTAAATAAATCATCAAAGCACTCCTTTTTCCAGACCTGTATTGTGTTACAGCAATACTCAGGAGTGTAATTTTCAAAAACAGGTATTTCAATTGCATCATTACATAGAAAGATCAAGCTTTCTCTCATTCATCATTTTATCATCTTCAGGACTGCATGAAATAAAAAAATATATGACCCTACTATGATTAATGAATACAAGTCCCCAACAAAGACAACTTAAAAGATACCTTATTCAGAACACTGTTGTAATATTTTGTCAATAAACTAGGAGAAAGGAAGAAACAAGGTACAAGACAAAAGCACACCCCACCGTACATCAAAAACATTTCGGAACCTGTAGAATGCAGCTTCTAACATCTGCAAGTGGGCATCACATACATCTCAGAGGCTACCATATGAGGACAAATTATGCATTGTAAAAGTCGCTTGGAGCCAGGGATGAAATCCAGCAGGTTCTGACAGGTTATGGAGAACCGGTAGTGGAAAGTTTGAGTAGTTCGGAGAACCAGCAAATGCCACCTCTGGCTGGCCCCAGAGTGGGGTCGGAATGGAGATTTTGCAATATCCTTCCCCCAGGAGTGGGGAGAGAATGGGAATTTTGCAGTATTCTTCCTCTGCCACGCCCACTAAGCCACGCCCACAGAACCGGTAATAAAAAAAAATGGATTTCACCACCGCTTGAAGCACATACTGTACACTTGTTCTATATCTATTCTAGACTTTTTCTCCATAGGAAGGCTGGTAGTTGTAAAATTCTCCCTTTCTGTGGAGCTTTTAAATGGCCCTTTATCTGGTTTAGTGCTTGGGAAGTCATACTATAGGATGTCTCTTCCCAGAGTAGACTTGGCGAGAAGAGGAGGAACACAGTAGATAGGGAGGAAGAAGAAGCAGGGGACATCCCATTGTATCACAGAAGCTGACTTACTGTATGTGAACAATGAGTATTTGATTAACTGAAACTTAATTCCACATATTTAAAAAAATAATAACTTGCATTATTTATATATCTCCATAACCAGAATTATGTACACATTTTTATGCATTTACTTTTTAAAAAAAATTAAAATCAACATTACAAATAAAAAATTGAAATGTTCAAGAGACCTACCTGAACATCTTTCCCAGTCATAGCATACATCATATCCACAAGGCTCTTTCTTTCTTGCATTTGCTGAAAGATTTGCTCTCTCAATAGCCCACGTCAACCTGGTGTCATCATTGCAAGGTCCATTATGGATAAAATGGACTTGTTCATCATTCATGCACTTTTCGGCCAGAAAATGACAGCTAGGATTTGTAACAGTTTGTTCAGATTGTACATCCAATACACAAATACCTTCTGAGCCGGTGCTGGAGAGCCAGGAAATATAAATGATATATTTGGAGACAATAAGATGCCATTAGTTTTCCTTACTTCCATATTTCTACAATATAATTCATTGCCTGAATAGTAGGGGTGAAATCCAGCAGGTTCTGACAGGTTCTGGAGAACCGGTAGCGGAAATTTTGAGCAGTTTGGAGAACCAGTAAATACCACTTCTGGCTGTCCCCAGAATGGGGTGGGAATGGAGTTTTTGCAATATCCTTTCCCCAGGAGTGGAGAGGGAATGGGGATTTTGCAGTATCCTTCCCCTGCCATGCCCACCAAGCCACGCCCATCAAGCCACACCACGCCCACCAAGCCATGCCCACAGAACCAGTAGTAAAAAAAATTGGATTTCCCCACTGCTGAATAGTCAATATTCAAATATTTTATTGGCCAATGTATCAATGATCTCCAATATTCAAGAGTTTAGCATATTGTGCAACTAAGCCTGTATAATCACCAAGCTTCTCTCCTCTACAATGTCTCTGATGTTAATTTTGACACCATTAACTGGCTCATTAAAAAGAAATTAACATTTTATCCACTCTATTATCCCAATACGCAAAGCTATAAACTCTATATCAGAGTAGGTAGCCCCTTGGAACAATAGTTAACTTTTATAGGACCATTCATCTCCCTTCACCAGCAACTGCTGTGTTTTAAGCAGGCAAAAAACATAAATTGCCTGAGCTACAATATGTTTTTGAACCTGAGAGTATTCTAATCAAATTAATGTTTTAGTCTGCTCAATTTATAACAGTAATAATGTTCCTGTGAACCAGCTGATTTCATTTCTTTAGAATGTGCTTAAGTACTGTTTATAATTCTTTCCCCCTGAATACCAGCCAGATATTAACAAGGCCTTAACTTATGAGCAATTTTAAAAACCATCTGTACAAAGGCCAGGGACCACAATTACTACCAGGAGAAAACCAAGCCTCCGAACAGTATTTTGAGTTTTATCAAAAAGAGTACTGGTAATCTCTGCTTTGGAAATGCCCCCATCTGGAGTTTTTGTTTTGTTTACTTGTACTGTGTAATACTTTCTAGGTTAAAATATGTCTGTTTTTTAAGTTTTTCCTTTCGAGACTTTGTTCTGAAATTCTGCAAAACATTTAGTAGCTCAGAGATTTGCAGAGTGCAGGTGAGCTGAAAAATTTTGCAAAATAGCTTTCAGCTCTGCCCCTGAACGCCTTGCAAATGCTTCAATATGACAGCTTATCTCTTTTCAACATCCCAGATATATTCACTGGGACATAATGACCTTTAGAACAAGGTGATATCCTGACGTAGCTCCTCCATTTTATTATTGGTCTTCAGGAGGCATTGAATTTCACCTTACCTTAGCAAACCTTTCAGAAATCACTGAGCCAAATTATTTAATTCAGCTGTAACTGATGAAGTTCAGCACAAATGGTAGCCTAATGAGTACAGGGCCACCTGCTATATACACATATGGTCCCCCAGGGACCTAATAAATTTTCTAATTTTGCTCTCCACCTGTACCTACAAAAACAAGGATGCTTACCCTGCTGAAGAAAAATCAGCTGCCAGCAAAAATAAGAAGGCTGCCAAACTATAGGCAGATTAAAAAATCTGAAATCTGGTTGATGTAGAATATTTCGCACCTATACCTACTTGCAGTCCTCTTCTGGGGATATGCAGACGCAATGGGAATCCACCTCTTTTTTCCCAAGACTGCAATTATCTTTGACCTGAAGTGGCTCACCTAAAGGAGGAATAAAGAGAAAGAGGGAAAAAGTCAGATTTCAAATGAGCCGACAAGCAAATTGTGAGTTTTAGCATCCTAGCATAATCTGAACAAGAAGTAAAAGTTAGATATTTCAACCGGGATCATGCTCAGTCAAGAAAGAACTGTTTATGATGCTTTGAACAGAGTATCATACTCAAGACACACAACCCAAGACACACGTTAATTGGACATGGAAGGCTAGAATTGTACACTCCTCAAAAATCTGCTTCAGTCTACTCTTCATCTAGGCCAGACATTTCTGAGACAACCATTATTTATTTGCTAAGAATTGTTCATCAGACTGTGTAGGGGTCCTCACAACTTTGCTTATCAACACTGGAGGACACAGCTTTGTCACTTTTTGGAGCTATTTTCTTTAAAGTAACATGCTCCGGATCAGGGGTCTCCAACCTTGGCAACTTTAAGACTTGTGGACTTCAACTCCCATAATTCCTCTGGGAGTTGAAGTCCACAAGTCTTAAAGTTGCCAAGATTGAAGACCCCTGCTCTGTATCACTTGGAATGAATTGGCATAGGACTTACTATGAGGCAGCCAAGGGATCTCTTCAAATCTTGTTTAACCTTCTAAAATCTTGCTATGCTTACAATAAGATTGTGTTCTCTTTTGCAAAGAGGTATCTCCCCTTCCACTATTTTTAGACTGAATGTCATTCATGGCAATCGCATGGTCATTCCAAAAAGAGTCAGAAAACAAGCTTCTCTACAAAGAGTAGGGTGCTGCTGTAGGCATGTCAGATCTTTTGAAGCTTTAGAAGAATTCTTGAAATCATTTTGTTCATTTTGAGAAAAAAATAAAATACCAACTAAACATTGCTTATGGTTAATGTTCATCTCACCAAGAATGCTTCTGAAGCCACCTGCTCAAATTTATGTAAAAAAGATCATATCTTTAATAGAAATCCTTAATTCCTTACAAATAGTAGAATAGGCGGTTGGATGGCAATCTGCATTCAGGTTACTGTTTCCCAATTTTGGTATCCTTAATTTGGACCAACAGTAGACATATTTTAGATTTCCAGGGTCAACTTATTTTTTTTTTTAGTAGAAGATAAGATCTAGTCTGTGGAATCAGCTGCAAAATAAAGGATTGGGTATACATCTAGCAGCAATAAAGGACAAAGCACTTCTGAGCATATGCTTCAAATCAGGCTTTCAATAGCAAGTCTGAATTCACACTCTCCTTTTGCACAATTTTCCACAGTTACACTGCTTAGATGGACTAAGTAAGATAACATTTCAGATTTACACCACATTATAGGTTTATTAGTAATTCCCAAAGTATATTCTATCTTTCTTGATGTACAAATATTCCCATCAATAAATCTTCAACACAGAATAGCAAGCAAAAAAAGAAAAATAACACTAATGAAAAGTTTACAGCAAACATGAAACATACTTTTCCTGCAATCAAGTGAGTTCAGAATAGCAGGGATCCAGGACATTTGGTCCCCACATATGAAAGCCTCTGGGCCTGGAAGACTGTACCCTCTAGGACAGCTCAGGTGGATCTTGTCCCCAACATCATACTGAATTTTAAATGGGGTCACATGGACAGCATTTGAAACTAATGGTCTGTCACAAGCCAACCCTGGAGTTTAAGAAAAAAAATGTAATGATTTACATATTTTTATAAGTAACAAAACACGATCAGGCAAGATACTCAAATATATAAGTCTATGCAATATAAAAATATAACCTAAGCATACAAATCAAGCATCAGAATAAAACTAGGATTTTAAAAATCTTCTTATATTAGGACCAAAAATCTAAAAAGCACTCAAATATGGTCTAAAACAAAACAAAACAAAATAAAAATATTTAGAGAAATTAAAGAGATTTTTAAACAGTAACTGTCCTTAATAGACACATACTACTTTTTTTCTTCTAAAAATACGGGTCATGTGTCCCCACCCTGAACATGTCAGCTGGACCTGGCTGGGAAATTCTTCCTGGGGAATTCTGGGAGTTGGAGTCCACATATTTTAAAACTGCCAAGGTTGAGAAATGTTGCTTTAGCACCATCTTTCCCTAAGTGTAAAATAGCCAGAAACTTGATTTTACTTTTTCTGGATGCTGAGAGAAAATAGAGGTCTATTTAAATCAATATGACTATACCCAGGGGTGAAATCCAGCAGGTTCTGACAGGTTCTGGAGAACCGGTAGTGGAAATTTTGAGTAGTTCAGAGAAGTGGCAAATACCATCTCTGGCTGGCCCCAGAGTGGGGTGGGAATGGAGATTTTGCAATATCCTTCCCCCAGGAGTGGGGAGGGAATGGGGATTTTGCAGTATCCTTCCCCTGTCATGCCCACCAAGCCACGCCCACCAAGCCACACCATGCCCACCAAGCCACGCCCACAGAACCGGTAGTAAAAAAAATAGAATTTCACCACTGACTATACCCCTTTTCCTGTTGAAATATGAACAGCCACCAGCATATGAAATCTTTCTATTTTTCTTCACCTTACACAAAAGATGAGATTATGGTAATAAAATTATTAATTATATTTAACCCCATCTTTCCTGTAAGGATTACATATTCTTAACTTTCCTTAAGGAGCTCAGACCTGCATACTTTTTCATACAATCTTATATGATTGATTAGAATTAAGTCATTTTAATTCATGAGTAGGAATTTGAACCAAAGTCTTTCTGCTCAAATAAAGATGTCCTGGCCACTGATTAAATTGGCTCATTCTAAGGGTAACACATGTAGCTGTTTCCTAAGCAACAATAGGATTACCAGGAGTAAAACTGGACTGATAGAGGCCATCTTCTCTTTGGAATAAAATACAACTTTTTTCTATCCTTCTATTGGGGCATACCAAGCGTTGATCTTCCTCTCAAAGAAACTGAAGATATCTACTCATTAAAATGCTTAATATTGGACTGGACAAAGCATTTTAGCCTGCACTGCATACTGATAAAGACAACACTATCAAGCCATTTGGATCAGGGCAGTTGAAACTGAGAACCGTATCAATATTTAGTTATGGTTACAGTAAGTTTGTGGGAAAAAGTGGCCCTTTACTCAGAAATCCATCTGACCTCACTGAGTTTAAAGATCCAAACTTATGTTTTCTCATTTCTCCTTTGATGCAATATATTATTAATTATAAGACATTTGATTTACTTCCTTTTTATCCAATGTATTTTGTTTCTTACATTGGCATTCAACATTCTGTTGTTGTGCCCAAGTTTTGTCTGCAAGGCAGCGAAGGAACGGATATCCTGAGCGAAAATAGCCACTGAAGCAAAGCACTTCTGCTTGTTCTCCAACATCATAGCACGGTTTTTCATTCTATGAAGTAAATGTTTAGTGGAATAAGTGGAATATTCATTACATGAATTCAAAGTTTTAGATTTTGAAAGCAGTACTGAAACCTACAATAATCTGAGTTCTCATGGGAGCAACAAAAGTATCAGGAATTAAAAAAATAAATATAACAAGGGACGGTAGGGATAAAGAGAATGGTCTTCAAAAAAAAAAAAGAAAGAAAGGAAACCAGTTTAGAATAATGGCACTAGGTTTTTAAAAATACTCCTGGTATTAAGGAAAAAGGTTAATATGCAGCTGAACATTTGATAGTGCATGTCAAAACGGATAACTTTATGAGTGTGCCAAGAGATGAAGGATGTAATGGGCAGCTTAAGACTAATTAAAAATACTCAATATGTAAGTATGAATCACTAAAACTATAGTAGCTTCTATTTTTAAGACAAATTTTCTTTAAAACCAATGGAGGATGCAAGACTTTGCCTTGTTGAAAAGTCCAATGGGAATGGTGCATTCACATTTGTTCCCAGTGGAGTTTGAGGCAAAATTCTTTTATATCTTTAATAGGAGATATTTTGAAGCGAAATGTCTTCAAAGAAAAAACAAGCAAGTCCAGTTGCCTCCTGAAAAAGCACCTTTGGGATAACCAAGACCTGGATGACTGAGAATCGCTACAGACCTTTAGCCATGCAATTTGGGATGAACACCCTTCAAATGGTGTGGGAGTAGGAACGGATTTCCAGAGAAAAAAATTGCAGACTACAGGAACCATTAGCACTACTCAGGTGACTCTGAGGACACAGATAATCATTCAAGTCCTTCAACGACCCTCCAAAAGGATGCCAATGACCAGCTGTCTGCAGGAATATAAATCCTTCCATTCCCCACCATCCAGTAAGAACTGAAGATGCTTCTTGGATGAGAAGCAAAATATCATCAAACAAAAAACAAGGAAGTCCAGTTGCCTCCTGAAAAAGCACCTTTGGGACAACCATGACCTGGATGACTGAGAATCGCTACAGACTTTGAGATATTTTGAAATAATCTCATTTTAAATTCAATTTTGGATGGCAACCCTAGTTGCTCTCCTTTATATTAATCTTGTGAATCTTTTTCAAGTGGTCTTGTAAGTATATGGCATAAATCAAGATGTCTGTAAATCCATCTATTTACTGGAATTAATTTCTTAGATCTGTCGATCAATTCCTTAATGTCTGTGAATGTTAGAGATTTATCTCTGGAACAGAAGTATCAGGGGTGAAATCCAGCAGGTTCTGACAGGTTCTGGAGAACCGGTAGTGGAAATTTTGAGTAGTTCAGAGAACCAGCAAATACCATCTCTGGCTGGCCCCAGAGTGGGGTGGGAATGGAGATTTTGCAGTATCCTTCCCCTGCCACGCCCACCAAGCCACACCCACAGAACTGATAGTAAAAAAAAATTGAATTTAACCACTGAGAAGTATGAATAGTACATTCATCTTTTCCAATATAGCACACTCCAGAAATTCGACTCCTCAAATTCCTCTCTGAGAATTCTGACATGTAAAGGATGGAATTGTGATAGCATCTCACAAATTCATTTCCAGGAGCACCTCATCTCAAGAGCCTAAAAAGGCACTTTAGCATTAGTGCTATTTGGTGAAAGATTGGGATCCACTTAGAGAAGTGTTGAAGTCTTTTCTAGTCCATTAAATGCTGCTAACCCTGATGAATCCATTTTCTGGTGCTTCTGGAGTGAAACATCCTGTGTCACATTTAGGTTTTATCCGGCCTTCTTCAGTATAGTCATCATCGTTTACACAAGTAGCACCCCTATAATTGAAACAACGTCCAATTAGGAATTTATTAAAAAGATACACATAAAGCAAAAAGTCATAGATAATCAGTGGATTGCAAACAATCTTGAGACGCCAAAGACCAATATCCAATTCTGTTGCATTCATTTTACATTTGGCAATGCCCCAACATCTAGGAGGGATGTTTATAATTTTCTGATTTGCTCTGCCTACTTCTTTCAGATTTAGAGAGTTCTTGGAAAATGGCTTCCTCAATTTCTCAATGCTGATAGCAAAACTCCTTGGGCTGCATCCATATCAGTGGTGGGTTGCCCCCGGTTCGGACCGGTTCGCAAGAATCAGTAGTAAAACTGGCAGAAGGCCCCGCCCACTGCCCTGGATGTCATCATCGCTGATCTGCGCATGCGCAGAAGCGATCCCGTTGCAAACCAGTAGTAAAGGTAAGTAGAACCCACCCCTGATCTATATGAAGGATCTCAAAAGTGACATTTATCTTTCTTTAGCAATCACCTTTTCAGGTGTTAACGGGGTCTATCATACTTTATATCCTTTATGCTCTTTTAAAGATTCACTTTCTATATTTTGCGATCTTGGACTTCCTCATCTCACAAAGACATCTGGAGGGCCACATATTTTTTTCCCCTCTTTTCTTGTATAATACCCAGTTGGGTCCTGAGATCCTTGGCCATGAACATCCAAAAGGGAGAGCAATAGTGGACAAAGGTTAAAACACGCATCAAAATGGGGGAAATTTGCATGCAATATCAAGATGCACATTTTGTTACTTTAACAAAATTGTGGCTTCCTGAGAATACCCCTGGTATTTTATAATAGTACATGTCTTACTGGCTTTTAAACATTGAAATAAAACACCGTTCCTCATCTTCAGCGTCACCTTTACAAGGTTTTCCTCCATTCATGGGTTCAGGATTGTTGCATAGCCGAGTTCTTTGCCTCTTAAAAGATGCATCACAAGCACTCCATGCGGACCAGCAACTCCAGTAGCCGTCTACTGCAACTGGAGTGCAAAACAACACAATCCTTTTGCAGCCTTAGCCATATAGTCTTGATATGAGTAAAAGAGTCCACCCATATTTCAGCTTTCCCCAGTTTCTTGAATCTCAATTGCTACTACCATCTAGCCTGCATCAGTAATTTTTACTGCAATACTTACAATGTGTAATCTGATGGAATTCCAACACAGTAGTAAGTGTGGTGTTAATGTGCATCATTGCAAAGAATTTTTTTTTAATTTTCAAAGGCATTCTATCCTACGTTAACTTAACTACTATTATACTGTGTCTGAGTTGCTGATTGGTTTTTTTAAAAATGTAATTTAAAATTCTGTGCAGCATTGTGTTCTGATTTTATTTCAGTTTACTAAGAAATGAATTTCTTTATTTTTTTAATTTAAATTTGAATTTATTTCCTATGATATTTTTAAAGATTTTCCCCAATTTGAGGAAGAAAAAGGTGGAGAAAGTGTATGTCCTATAACTCATGGCAGTCTTAAGGCATTTTCTATGCAAACAAGTTAGGTAAATTACTAAAGTAAAGACCCCCAGAACCCGACTCTCAATTATTCATGCATGTCCTCATGTTGTTTTCTTTACAACAGTAAAGAAATTGTTTCCAATTTCCTTTTTCTGGAATGTTTTTTTGACTTCCTAGTATAAACTACAGCTATGTTACCTCCAGTGATGAAAGAGAAACGAGAGAGAGAAAGAGAAAGAAACAACAAAAGTCCATAAGGTCAGTTCAGTATTGTTATCAAGCCACTAGAAATCCATTGTATAGTCAGAAGGCTGAATTGAACCTTATCCTTTAAAAATTCTCCACCCTCCCATTACATGTGTCGTGTCTTTTGAGCATGGAAATGAATTTATATGCCTTTTCTCAATGATGTAAAACTGCTATGTAAGATACAATAACATTATATGACACATAATAACATATACCCGTGATGGCGAACCTATGGCACGTGTGTCAGAAGTGGCACACAGAGCCATCTCTCTGGACATGCCAGCTATTGCCCGTTGCTCTTCCCAGTCCTGGCGCACATGTGTGTGCAGGCCAGCTGGTCTTCGCGCATGCGGAAGTGCCAGAAACCAGAAGAGCAGCTCTCTGGTGTGCATGGGCGCGCCAGGAAGCTGAGCTTCTGGTTTCTGGTGTGTGCATGTGCGCCTGTCAGCTGGACTTCATATGCGCATTCGCGCCAGAAACCAGAAGACCAGGTGACTGGTGCGCATGCGCATGCTGGAAACCGGAAGCTGAGCTTCCCGGTGTGCACACGCGTGGCGAGAAAATGCTCTTCCAGTTTGCAGCACTCCCATCCGTGCACGCCAAGGAGCTGCTCTTCTGGTTTCCGGCACTCTCCCATGTGCACATGCTGCCATTTTGGCACTCGGTGCTGAAAAGGTTTGCCAACACTGACATATACCATAATATTTTGCCCATATTTTTACTTGTAGGAGAAGAGTAGGGTAGAGAATGGTTTTGCTCATTTTAGTTTTTGCCCAAAATGAAATTTGACTTTCTAGGTCTTTTAGCTACCTTATTTATACCGTAGCAAAAACTGAAACTTCAATGCAAGGCACCATTATTTTTGTGCAAACCTTGTTATCTTCATGGGCAATTATAAGACAGAGCTGTTGTAAAAATACCTGATTTGTAGTCAGGCGCTCGCAGCTCACAGTTGCTTCCATATGTTCCAGACTTACATACACAGAGGCATCCAGTTTCTGATAAAACTGGTTGAGCATTATTGGGGCATGGGGCACAGTGACAGGGGTCATATTTGCTCATATATTCAGAAAAGGCCTTCCTGAGATTAAAACGTTTTGTTGCAGAGCATGGGAAATTCTTCACCAAATCCACAATGTGGGAAACCTAAGAAAGAATTATATATTCAATTTCTCAAAAGTTGTCCTAGCATATTTCTTAAATAAATAAAAACAGTTTGGGCCTTCTATCTGGGAATGACTGTTACCTTCTGCAGGCTCAAAAGCGTAACATCAGGAGAGGCATACAATTTAGTCATTACCACCTTCACAAATAAAATAAAAGAGGATATCACATGATCTCACAAGATCTCACAAATGAAAAAGGTCTTCTGCAGTGACAACATAAGCCTAAGACTGAAAATGAGGCTTGTCAGATATTACATTTTTTCTATCCTGCTCTATGGAGTAGAGAGTTGGTCTCTAACAGAAAGCCACTTGAAGAGACTAGAAGCATTTGAAATGTGGATTTACAGACGGCTGTTATGTATAAGATGGGTTGACAAAATCACAAATGAGGAGGTGATAAATTGCCTGGGAAAGCCAAGGGAAATCATCAAAACTATTAAAAAGTGAAAGTTAGAATATTTTGGAATGTGATGCGACACTTGGAAAAATATGGCATACTTCACTTAATCCTCCAAGGAAAGATTGAAGGCAAACGAGGTCCAGACAGAAGAAGATGATCATGGCTTCAAAATCTAAAGGTCTGGATTGGACAAAACTCAGCAGCACTTTTTCGTATGGCTGCTGATAAAAATAGGATCACCCCAGGGGTGAAATCCAGCAGGTTCTGACAGGTTTTGGAAAACCAGTAGCAGAAATTTTGAGTAGTTTGGAGAACTGGCAAGTATCACCTCTGGTTGGTCCCAGAGTGGGGTGGGAATGGAGATTTTGCAATAACTTTTCCCCAGGAGTGGGGAGGGAATAGGGATTTTGCAGTATCTTTCCCCTGGAGTGGGGTGAAAATGGAGATTTTGCAGTATCCTTCCCCTACCATGCCTACCAAGCCATGCCCACCAAGTCACACCACGCTCATCAAGCCACACCCACAGAACCGGTAGTAAAAAAATTTGGATTTCATCACTGGATTACCCATATGATTGCCGACATCTGATGATGGATATGGCACAAGAAGAAGAATCACAAGATCTGACCATTTTAAATAGTATAGCATTCATTCAAAATATGCCACATCCTCTTTTTCTTCTTCTTCTGTACATGGGAGCTTTGGCCCTCGCAGTAGGACATTCTGTTTTCCTCTTGTCTTTTGTCACTTACCTCAAAATCAATCACAATTGGATTGTTCTTGGCTGATTCCAGCCACTCATTAAAGATCTCGTGTCCTGGCAAAGAGCCTTTCCGTTCCCAGGCTAGAGCTGCAGCATACCGTGCCTGCCCACCCTTAACCAGGGAAATGGACCGTTCAGATGACTTCAACATGGAACCTAAAATGGATGAGTTACACAGTAGAGTTATATATTTCATTGCATGGAGACGCGGTGGATTTGCTGGCTGAAGGAGAGGGAGGGGCCTCCACGGGGAATAAAGAGACATTCCAGGTTGGAGTTGGTTCGGGGGAGAAACATCTGAGGTTTGTATCTTCCATTTCCCAAGGAGAAGCAGCCTTGCAAGTTTCTTGTAATAGAGGTGGTCAGCAATAAAGGATCTATTTGGGACTATTGACGGAGTGGTTCTGGTTGCTTATACTGAACAATGGATCTTTATTAAGAGCCACTAAAGTCTGGGGAATGAGAAGAGCCTAACATATAGACAATATAATGTTTTGTGTTTGTGTATGTGTATGTGTTTGTCTGTGGGTGCATTGTATGTTTTAAGGGGTAAAAGAAGTGCCTTAAACTTCTGGAACCCATAATAAATTGATTGGTTGGTTGGTTGGTTGGTTGGTTGGTTGGTTGGTTGGTTGGTTGGTTGAAAATATTGTTTACCTTCATGGCGTTCTGTAAGCTTATTTTGTCTGCAATACTCATGATGTTCAGTTGTCTTAACGAAGAAAACATAGTTCTGTGTTTCTGTTCGTACACAATTTTCCATTTGTTCTGTTGTTAAACCTAGGTATAATTCAATAGTAAAAACAGAAAATAAAATTTCTCAAATTATCCAAGTTGTCAAGCTTTATAGTACCCAATCTTTAAAAATGACATTGCCTGGCCAATCTACAATTTTTCCACCTTTACGTTTTATTTATTTATTTATTTATTTTCGTCAAGCATGTATTAGATAACAGATATAAGTATAAACGTAACTATGAACACATGAAATGGATATGAATTAAAGGGAACATTAGGACAGGGACAGTAGGCATGCTGGTGCGCTTATGCACTCCCCCTTTACGGACCTCTTAGGAATGGGGTGAGGTCGGCAGTAGACAGTCTAAGAGTAAAGTTTTGGGGGTTTGGGGAAGAAACCATAGGGCCAGGTACTGCATTCCAGGCATTGACCATTCTGTTACTGAAGTCATATTTTCTGCAATCGAGTTTAGAGCGGTTTACCATAAGTTTGTATCTATTGTGTGCTCGTATAATGTTGTGGTTGAAGCTGAAGGTAGAACATTGTAGCAGATAATTTTATGTACTACACTTAGGTCGGACCGAAGACTAAGAAGTTCTAAGTTGTCTAAGCCCAAAATTTCAAGGCTGGTGGCATAAGGGATTCTGTTGTGAGCAGAGGAGTGGAGGATTCTCTTCGTGAAATATCTCTGGACTCATTTAATTGTATTAATGTCCGATATGCAGTGCGGGTTCCAGGCAGATGAGCTGTATTCAAGAATTGGTCTAGCAAAAATTTTGTATGCCCTAGTTTGCAGTTCAATATTACTGGAGAAGAAGCTACGCAAGATTAGGTTAATAACTTTTAATGCTTTTTTGGCAATGCCGTTACAGTGAGCTCTGGCACTCATCTCGTTTGAGATGAGTACTCCAAGGTCTTTGACAGAGTGAGGATCATCTGCTAGGTCGTATCTCCCCAGCTTGTATTTTGTGTTTTGATTTTTTTTTTTGCCAATGTGTAAGACAGAGCATTTGTTGGTTGAGATTTGGAGTTGCCAATTATTTGACCATTCTGACAAATAGTCTTTTTGTAGGGTAGCAGCATTGTCGGTGGTATTGAATAGTTTTACATCATCAGTGAAGAGGACGCCGTTGCTTATAATATGATCGCAAAGGTCATTCATGTAAAGTATAAAGAGTGTGGGTCCTAAAGTTGCAAGGTATACAGGGGTATCTGAGGAAGGGGAAGGAGTAGTAAAAATTCAATGACTGTGTAATTGAAGTCCTGCCTTATTTTTAATGCCCATTAGAGATAAGACTTTGAGTGCATCATTGTGGCTGCCATCTTGATTTTTTTATTCTATATATAAACCCCTAGAAATATTTTTTTAATTTTTTTTAGTATGTTTAAAGGCTTTTTATTTGTACACTAAAAATCTAAGTGTTTCTTATCCCTATTCTCATCCTCCAATTGCCACATGGACACATTAAATTGAATTTTTTAATTTAGTTTTCTTAATGAGGCTTGGGAAAGGCAACACCTGGGAACCTTTCCCATTAGGAGCTACAATTTTCATTAACAAAGAGAAGAATCCAAATTCAGCATCACGAAATATCCTGAACTAAAACAGAATGCAATAACAATTGCATTCGATTATTCCTTATTTATATGATTTATCCTCAGGATTTTATAATAGCACTAACCATAAGATAACATGTAGATTTCTTTATTCCTATTGCTTTAGGTTTTATTAAATTTCTATACTTCTAAGTATAGATTTCTAAGCTTTGCTTGTTGGATTAATTACAGTCGAGAGACCCATCCTCCCTGCTTAAACTCTTGATTTCTAAGCAAATCAGTAGAAACAAAAGATAAATATTTTATACTGTATTTTTAGCACCAGGGGTGGGCTTCAAAAATGTTAGCAAGGGGTTCTCTGGCCAGTTCCTGGGTGGGCGTGGCCATAGTGGGCGTGACCTAGTCGGCCTCCTGCACCATAGTGGGGGGGGGGCATTTTTGCCCTCCCTGGTCTCCTGAGAATTTCCTTGAGCCTCTGGAAGGGCAAAATGGCCTCTCCAGGCTCTGGAGGCCCTCTGGAGGCCGTTTCCGGCCTTCCTGAAGTTCCGGTAGGCCCGTTTTTGCCCTCCCCAAGCCTCCGCGCACACCCTGCACTTACCTGCATCCAAAATGGGCTGCGTGGGGACTTCTGGGAGGGGCAGGGTGGGGCCAGCCAGGAGTGGGATTTGGGGGTTCTGCGAACTGCACAGAATCTTAGCTAGAGGTTCTCCCAAACCCCTGCGAACCCCCAGCAGCCCACCCCTGATTAGCATCCACATCATATGGACCCACATACCTGAATTTTTTATTTCTTCCTCACTAAACTGGTACAGGAGGTCATATTTGGCTCCCAATAAACCAGATGTGTAATAATGTGTCCCAAAGTCATCGAAAATCCGGCTGTAAAGGGCATAGTTGTACTCCAGAGGCAAATTGTTGAGAGACTTTAAGAATATCTCAGAAAGCTGCAGATCTTGCTCTTTCACCATGAAATTTGAAACTGCAAACACCTTATGGATCCTAATATAATTGGAAGACTTAGGAAACATAACAAAATAGAGATGGAATGTTATTATTTCTTGTGTTTTCTTTTTCTCTATGACCTTTTTAGGTTTTTAAGCCTTGTGTGTAATTCAGAGCAATTTGTATGAGATAGGTGGCCATATGTGTTATATAAATAAATTACATAAATAAATACAGGTAGTCCTCGACTTACAACAGTTCACTTAGTGACCAAAGTTACAATGGCACTGAAAAAAGTGATTTGTGACTGTTTGTAACATCCCCATAATCATGTGCTCAAAATTCAGATGCTTGGCAACTGACTCATACTTATGACAGTTGCTGTGTCCCAAGGTCCCCTTTTGCGACCTTTTGACAAGCAAAATCAATGGAGAAGCCAGATTCACTTAATAACTGTGTTACTAACTTATCAACTGCAGCGATTCACTTAAAAATGGTGGTTAGAAAGTTTGTAAAATGGGGCAAAATGCACAGCAATTGTCTCACTTAACAACAGAAATGTTGGGCTCAATTGTAGTCATAAATCGAGGACTACCTGTGCAATCCGGTTTTTTTTTTTTTTATTTGATTTATATGCCGCCCTTCTCCGGAGACTCAGGGCGGCTTACAATGCATTAAGCAACAGCCTTCATACTTTTGTATATTTATACAAAGTCAGCTTATTGCCTCCACAAACTGGGTCCTCAATTTACCTACCTTAGAAAGGATGGAAGGCTGAGTCAACCTTGAGCCTGGGGAGATTAGAATTTGCAGTAATTGCAGGCAGCTGAATGTTAATAACAGGCTATTAGCCAGCTGCATCACCAGGCCCTTGTAGCAGTTACTAAAGAGATTGGTTCTTCTATGGTCTGGACACCTGTCAAGAGCCTCATCTAAGAAGAGGCCCATTGTTGAACTCTTTCTGTTCATTTCTCTTCCCTCTGCTGGTTCCATTTTAAGTAATGATGCAGATGAAGTCCAAGAGAAAGCAGATAGCAATAGCAATAGCACTTAGACTTGTATAGCACTTTACAGTGATTTACATCCCTCTCTAAGCAGTTTACAGAGTCAGCATATTGTCCCCAACAATCTAGGTCCTCATTTTACCGACCTCGGAAGGATGGAAGGCTGAGTTAACCTTGAGTCGGTGAGATTTGAACTGCCAAACTGCAGCTAGCAGTCAGCTGAAGTAGCCTGCAGTACTGCATTCTAACCACTGCTCCACCTCGGCTCTGGATGGACAGTAGTGCTGCAGGCAAAGAGTTCCCAAAACCTAGAATCAAACCTGCACTCGCCTCCATTTCTCCCCTAACCTCTGTTTTGAGAAACATGTAAACAATGGAACTGGTAGCAGTGGGTAATCTGAGGAAAACTGAGAATGAGGATCAAGAGATGACATTTGCAGATTTATGTTAGCCAGCAGAATTCAAGCTCTTTGTCCACTGTCAACCCTGGAGTGAACCTGGCTGAGGCCCTCTTGGAGGCTTCAGAGTTACCACACAAACAGAGAGAGGGGGAAAATAGTTAGACAGGGTTCTGTAGCCAAAACAATAAAGTTTTCCTGTGGGAACCAAGGATATTCTCACAGGTGGCTGGCCAGAGGAGGAGTGAAGTAACCAAGCAACCAGCCAGAGATTGGATTGGACAGCGTGACCAGTGACTTGGGGAAAGGGGGAAACTTTTACTTTTTAAATAGGTGAAAACTGCGGGAACTTTAGTGTCGACTTTCACCAGTTGTGCCAATATGATGTATCCAATAAACCTGTTCTCTGAGGAACCTGCCTGCCTCAGAGTTCTGATTTCTATGGGTACCTTACTTGGAACGTTGACATCCACACTATAAGGGAAAAGTGAATGAGAAATCTATGGCTCACCAGATGTGGTTGAACCACCACTTCAAAGAAACCAAATAAACATGGCTGATGCTGACAGTTGAGAATAAATACATTGAGAAACTCAAATAATTGGTGATGAACACACCAATGGAAGACTTGAAATACCAAGTTAGGGCTAAATTATAATGGAGAAAATCTATATCTGTGGTCACTAGGAGTCAAAAATGAGTTGATAGCAGGGGTGAAATCCAGCAGGTTCTGGAGAACCGGTAGTGGAAATTTTGAGTAGTTCGGAGAACCGGCAAATACCACCTATGGCTGGCCCCAGAGTGGGGTGGGAATGGAGATTTTGCAATATCCTTCCCCCAGGAGTGGGGAAGGAATGGGGATTTTGTAGTATCCTTCCCTTGGAGTGGGGTGGGAACGGAGATTTTGCAGTATCCTTCCCCTGCCACACCCACCAAGCCACACCACGCCCACCAAGCCACGCCCACAGAACTGGTAGTAAAAAAAATTGGATTTCACCACTGGTTAATAGCATACAATTAATCAGATAAAAGTAATTGGGTATTGGAAATAATTTCACAATAGGAAGGACCAAGTTGTGCACACTGTCATTAAATGGGACCTTAAATTTTAAGCAAAATAATGATGTGTGCACACAAACCAACATCTCTCTTGGAGGAAACTTCCACTGGTGCTGGCTACATTTTTTAAAAAAGAAGAGCAGCTGAATCAGCTGAAACTGCAACAGGATACTAAGTCAACATTAAGAAGTCTTTACTGAAATTTTGAGGATGAAATTGTCAAAAGGTTTGTGCAAAATATTCATTTTAATTCTCTTCCAAGATGAGAGGGCTGAGATTTCAAGTTGGTAGATCAAGCATTGCATTCCTCTTTGTTAATATATTGCAACGCTCTGTCTGCCATATTGTCAATTTTGACTCCACCCACCTACCCAAATACCACTACTTCCAAGTGCTTATAGCAGAACATCATAGTAGCAATAAAGGTCATGCAAAAAAGAAATACAATATTTAATCATCTATATTACCACAGCAGCAAGAATAATCTATGCTCAGAATTGGAAAAATGACAATATACCATCCAAAGAAAATCTGATTAGAAAAGTTTTGGAATGTGCGGAGATGGATAAATTAACAAAGGAGATACAAGAAAAAGAGGAAACAGAATATTATTTAGTGTGGGAGAAATGGAATGAATGGTTGGAGGAGAGAGATAAAAGGAAGGGGAAAATTAAATAATGGTAGAAATAGGAGTTGAAGTATAATTGTTAATATGAGGAAACAAAAATTGTAGAAATGAAAGTGGGTACACAGTATTGTTATGTATATACCGTGTTTTCCTGAAAATAAGACCTTGTCTTATATTTTTTTGAACCCTGAAATAAGTGCTTGGCCTTATTTTCGGGGAGGTCTTATTATTTTGGGGCACATGGAAGAAACCAGAGGAAATGGTGGGGACCGGCTTTGCATGCATTTAAATATTTTCAGGGAGGGCTTATTTTCAGAGGGAGCTTATTTTATTGCAGGTGCTCAAAAGCCCGATTGGGCTTATTATCAGGGGATGTCTTATTTTAGGGGAAACAGGGTATGTAAATTAAGAAAAATTAGGAGTATATGTATAAATGATATAGTAGAAATAAGGGAGGGAAAAAAATGTATAACTATGAAATTTTTGTTGGATGCAAAACTGTTGAAACAGAAAAAGTGTTAAAGCTTTCCTTTTGTTTGTTTTTTTAAAAAAGTTTAATTAAAAAAAAAGACTATACAACAGTGGCCCCCAATCTTTATAGCTTGGCAGCCCGGTGGGTGGGGGAGAGAGGGGAACCAGCCCCCCGCTCACCTAGTCAAGCTACACACATCTGTGCACCAGCCAGCCACTCGCGCAGCCTGGTTCCGAACAGAGCATGGGCTGGTAGTGGGTTGTGACCTAGGAGTTGGGGGTTGGGGGACCCCTGCAATATTAATTGTCTTCAATTAGCAACTGCCTCATTTACCTTCATTCATAGTTACAAAAGTGATGAAAAATGTCCACTCCTCACATTTATAACAGGAACATTTTAAAGGAAAGGAAAGCTGAAATCATACCATAAGTATGATTTACCGTTGTGGTTTCACTTAGCTTTGCTTAACGACCGAGCTGCCAATCCCAATTGCGGTCACTGAGTGAGGACTACCTGTAATATAGAAGGTGCTGACTTCCAAGGATACAGATTCTTACCATTTTTTGGGATGCTTTCATGGCTTGGTTGAACTGATAAGATGAGGCTGATGTTGTGGTTGATATTGAGCCCCAAAAATAGGGGATTCCACTAGTACTCCTATGATCATGCCAAGAAGAGGAGGTTTTATCATGAGAACGAACCAAGGATGTTAAGCTGGTGTAGGAATTTGTTATCACATCATCTTCTTGAACTTCCACCTATCAACAGAGATTTTTATAATTATAGAGGTGTTTTGGGAGGGGAAGCAGCAGAATGAAAAGCCATCAAAAATATTTTTTTAGTTTTTTTAAAAAATAATTGGGAAATATTTTTTTTTTAAATGTGCAAAAATGTATACAATTTCAGGGATGGGCTGCTGGGGTTTGCAGGGGTTCAGGAGAACCTCTAGCTGAAATTCTGTGCAGTTTGGAGAACCCCCAAATCCCACTCCTGGCTGGCCCCTCCCACCCCGCCCCTCCCAGGAGTCCCCATGTGGCCCATTTTGGATACAGGTAAGTGCAGGACGTGTGTGGAGGCTTGGGGAGGGTGAAAAATGAGCCTACTGGAAGTTCAGGAAGGCCAGAAATGGGCCCATTTCTGGCCTTCAGAAGGCCTCCGGAGATTGGGGAGGCCGTTTTCACCCTCCTGGAGGCTCGAGGAAAGCCTCCGGTGCCCCCCGCCCCCGCCATAGTGCAGGAGGCCGACTAGGCAACACCAACCATGGCCACGCCCATGCAGCAACTGGACAGAGAACCCCTTGCTAAAATTTTTGAAGCCCACCAGTGTACAGTTTCATATATGACCACTAGGAGAGACTTAGAGATTGGGCCAAGAGTTCAGTAGTCCATGCATTAAAAAAAATCTCATAGGGATTCCATTTGCTTCAGCAACGAGTACATCTGAAAACCTGGCTTGAGTGTTCAAAGTGAGGACAAGGATAGGAGAACTGCAAACAATAAACCATCTGTTACGGTTGCAATCTCTGTCTCATTTGAACATGTGTCGCAACATTGCAAGTAAGCATGTAGGAGTGAAGGTTGAGTCATGAAGTAGGTGAGGAATGGGGTTTGTGCCATTGGGACAAAATTGTGTTTGGGCTGGCTATTTTTTTCCATGCCTCGGTCTCTTCATCTGCATACTGAGATAGCAATAGCATTTAGGCTTATATACCGCTTCATAGTGCTTTACAGCCCTCTCTAAGCCATTTACTGAGTCAGCCTATTGCCCCCAACAATCTGAGTCCTCATTTTACCCACCTCGGAAGGATGGAAGGCTGAGTCAACCTTGAGCCTGGTGAGATTCGATCTGCCAAACTGCTCAGCAGAAGTAGCCTGCAGTACTGCACTCTAACCACTGTGCCACCGCGGCTCCTACTAGTGATATTCCCACTAAGCACCTGATTGATCTGCTCAATGTTAAATAGGTTCTCTTTTTTTGTTGTTGCTTTAATACAACAAAAATGAACATTCCCACGAGGAGAGGCATGTTCCAGTCTATCAAGGACTGTTATTCAATAGGACCCTTTTGTTCCAAGAACAAAGGAAGAGAGCTTTTGTGACATCATTCCTCCCATGGTTAGACTGGCCTCCATCCTGCTCTTTTGGAAGGCTCTTAATACATCTTCCATTTCTTAGGTGGATAGCTAAATGGAGAGATAAACCTCCATAGGAGAAAAGTTGGTGAGTATAGACTGAAGTTGTTCAGTGGCTAATATAGCGTATACTATATACAGGCTTACTGAAACTTTTTAAATCACCTCAAAAGTTATGTTGTAGAGGTTAGCAGGTAGACGATATCTAGTTCTTTGGTTTTCACTTTTCAGCATAACACAGCTACCGTTATTGAATGAATAATCAAGGACTTCTCCACGGGTTTCTCCAGCCAGGATATGATACCTAGAATCATCATTGTAATAAAAGAAAGACAGTCAGATCAATGATAAACAATTCTGACCTCTCATGTGGGTTACTGCAACGTGCTCTATGTGGAACTGCCCTTGAAGTGATTTCCAAAATGGTTTCAACTGAGGCAGAATGTGGTAGCATGGGTAATCAGTGGTGTAGTTATGAGGTGCACCAAAACTCCATGAGCTGCATTGTTTGTCAGTGTTCTTTTTGGTGCAATTGAAGGTGCTGTTTTTTTTTTTAACCTTTAAATCTCTTCATGCCTTTGGACTAGTTACCTGAGGAACCTTCTTTCCTCAGTTATTTCTACCCATCTGATCCAGCCAGGCAGTCTGGGCATGCTCTGAGTCCCATCAGCCAAAAAATAGTCATTGGCCCAGGGCAGAGGTGGGTTTCAGCAGGTTCTGACCAGTTCTGGAGAACCGGTAGTGGGAATTTTGAGTAGTTCGGAGAACCGGTAGTAAAAATACTGACTGGCCCTTCCCCCATCTATTCTCTGCCTCCCGAGTCCCAGCTGATCGGGAAGAAATGGGGATTTTGCAGTATCCTTCCCCGGCCATGCCCACCAAGCCAAGCCACGCCCACCAAGCCACGCCCACAGAACCAGTAGTTCCGCCCAGGGCCTAGAAGATGTGCCTTTTCTGTTGTAGCATCCCCCTTGTGGAATGTTCTCCCTCCAGAGATCAGAATGATCCTGACTTGATGGCTTTTTGTAAGGCCCTAAAAATGTAGTCCTGTGCCTGGCCCTGGCCCTGGCCCTGAGTGTGTGCAGGGCCACTGCTTCTTGGCTGTATTACTGATATGGGTTTTATTTTGTTCAGCTGCTTTGCACTTTAATTTTTGTAATCTTTATAATTATTTTTTATTTTATTTTAATTCAGTTCACCACCCAGCGTCAATAGTTGAGAGAGGCATCGATATAAATTGGATGGATAAACAAACAAACAAACAAACAAACAAACAAGCCCACATGTGCTCCCAGACAGCTCCCATAGTGGGCACCAGGCTACTTTTCCTATCAAATTTTACAAAGTACATTGTAATTTATTAAAATTAATAGAAAGCAGGTATTCTGAAACACTTCTATTGTTTATTTGGACCTACAAAATTCAGACTGGCATGAAAGAGAACATTCTGGAGGGATTGAGGGAGTCAAGACGATGGCTGCAACCAAGCAACCAGTGCTCCACACTCTTTTGATGTGCATCAGTCATAATCACAGCCACCATCTTGACTAGTGGTACCATAATTTTCTATGGGTTCCCTTGTTGTTACCACTTTACGGATGATATAAGCAAGAATTTGCTTATCCAGGGAATCCATCACTCCATAATATGCCCCTAGCCCTTTAAATAAAGACAGCACCATCTAGCAATATTGTTATATAAGGATGAATGATGGGAGAAGCATGTAAGGGTGGGAGAGTTTTCTGCTAGCTCAAGGACTACTAGATGACATTGTTTCAATAATGGAGAAGAGATCTTCATGTACATTACCCGAGGCCCATGAGTTGCACGCTGGGTATGCTTTCCAATTTTGACTTGCAGACAGCCTTTATTTTCCGACAATTTTGTTCATCTGAATTGTCTCCACAGTCATTTTCTCCATTACATTCTAGCTTCCTGGCAATACAGCGTCCTGTTTTGGAAAAATCAAGGTGGCTTTGTCAGTTTCAGACACAGAATCTAACACTGACTTTATGGCATTGCTCAGAGCAGGCAGGTATGGTGAGTTCCCCACCTTAATCTTAAAGTAGCATTGCCTTAGCTTGGTCAAGAGATGGCAGCAAAGAGACAGAAGATATTGGCTCTTTGGTGCTGTCTAGTGGATGAGACAGGTTTTGGAACTCAGATATGGCAGTCATAACTCATAATCTTATAATCTCTCCAAAACTGGAATACAAAAACTTTAGAAAACAGGTAAAGGGGAGCATGAAAACATTATTAGGAAACACCATTGCCCTGGTTAAATGGGAAAGGAGCCACTTTGCTATAGTGGTTAGGGCACCAGGCTAGAAGATTATGAATAAAAGTTGGCTGGGTAACTTTGGGCCAGTTAGTATCTCCAAGCTCAACTACATGGGGTTGTTATTGTGAGGAAAATAGAAGGAGGAAGGAATATTAGATTTGTTTATTGCCTTAAGTAATAAAGATGAGATAAAAAAAATATAAAATCTAAATCTAAATGAGCACAGAAAGGACGTAAATGAGTCATTCTGATTGCTTGGGGAAAACATGTAACTGCTTTTGATAACACCTAAGTGGAATTTTATATGGACAAGTCATGTGGTTGGTGTCATATTTTATTAGTTTCAAGTTCAGAATTTAAAGAATGATTAACAGGAAACCTTTGTTTTAATGAACCAATATAGGGAAAATGTTGCCCATTTAAGAATTGCCATTAAAAATGAATGGGATGTTATGCATATTTATTTTACTAGCTGGACGCTTGTGCTTCGCTACAAAACTATGTGATTGGGCATGATAAATTGAAACTTAAAACCTGAAATGTAATGTAGAATGTGTAACGCCATAGCATCAGAGCATGTTAATATAAGGCAACTGGCAGTTGGAACAGAGGGGGAGGGTCCCAGCCTGCAGGCCGGATGAGTCACGTGCTGGCCACGCCCATGCCCAGTTTAGCGAAGGAGTAGCATCAGAGCGTGTTAATATAAGGCAACTGGCAGTTGGAACAGAGTCCTTTTCAGGTGGGGAGGGGGAGTAGAACATCTAACTCCTTAGCATCAGAACATGTGAATATAATACTGTATATGAAATACTAATGATCTGATGGTCATTTCGAAAAATCCTTTCTTAGCAAGCACCTAGGAGCCAAGAGGAACATACGTGCCAAATTTCAAGTTTATAGGCTTTACCATTCTGGAGATTTTGTGATAAGTGAGTGGTATTTGACTTATATATATAGAAGATTCGTTTTACATATTTTAGGCTTGTGTGAAATGGGAATGGGATTTTGCATATGTTATGGATAATATTTTATGCAAGATACATATTTTCATATTTGTCTGAGAGCCGTGGTGGCGCAGTAGTTAGAATGCAATACTGCCGGCTACTTCTGTTGACTGTCGGCTGATTGCAATTTGGCAGTTCAAATCTCACCAGGCTCAAGGTTGACTCAGCCTTCCATCCTTCTGAGGTCGGTAAAATGAGGACTCAGATTGTTGGGGGCAATATGCTGATTCTGTAAACCACTTAGAGAGGGCTGTAAAGCACTGTGAAGCAGTATATAAGTCTAAGTGCTATTACTATTGCTATTGTCTTTTTTTTTAAGTTTTTAAAAAAAATTTAGACAAACAAACATTTAATACATCAGTCATTCCTTCCATGTGACACCTTGGTGTTGTCTCCAAAAATTCTTCTTTTTGTTGTTTCTTCTATCTTCTTTCTCGCCCAGTCCATTACAACAGTTCATCACTAACACAATATTCTAATCGTAGCACTTTTTATACATAACTATTAATTTAGTTATTTGTATCTCTTTTCAAACCAATAGTAAAATTGATTCCATATCTTAAAGTATTCTGAATCTTCTCTTTCTTTAATCATCAAAGTCAATTTATTCATTTCTGCACAGTCTAATTTTTTTTAATTACTTCTCCTTCCAAAGGTATTTTCTCTGCTTTCCAATTTTGTGCATAAACAATCCTTGCAGCTGTTATTACATGTATAATCAAATAAATATTTTCTTTACTCATTTTTTCTGGGAGGATACCCAGAAAAATAGCTATTGCTATTGTCTAACGTGCCTTAAATCAACTAACCAAAATCTGTTAAATCCAGAAGAGCCAAGATGGCGGCAGCCACAACAACACAATCCCTCCCACCAGTAAAAGGAGATGGAGTTTCAACTGCATGGTTTAGACCATTATCTTGCTGTTTTTTCTTCTGTTGTTTTTACTTTTTTTACTTTTTACTTCCTCCCCTCAGCCCACCTTGGTTAAATTGAATGTTTATTATTTATAATAATAAAATAATAAAACAGAGATTACCGCTATCACATTGAAACTTATTTCCACAATTCACTTCCTCTATGTTGCATAATTTTTCTGGAAAACATGGCCGGTCATCCACCATTTGCCCACAAGAAGCCTGACCTCCAAACTGAGATGGTTGTAGCAGAGACCTGACACGGAACTAAAAGGCAAAATCCATGTATGGGGAGGAAACAAGAAAACAAATTTTCTTAATGTGGGTTTCACAGTTGCATACCTCATCTAAAATTTCAGCTGCAGAGAGACTTTGTTTTTGCTAGCGGGTCATACAAAGGTAGAACCTGGTACTTGATGCAGGAAATAGAACTAGGATTTGGGAGTTTTGTGTATCTTTTCTTTTTTAAAAAAAAAAAAACTATTGTCCTTCTGCATCCATATTTCAGAACGCCTGAAACAGTTTCTGCATCATGCATGCTGAAAATAGAGCCAACTGTATTGTTTCTCATACATCTCATGCTCAAATTACCTGCTTTTTAACACACGGGTCACAGTCTGACCACTCTTCCCAATCACCGAGTTGGCAGTTGATGGGACATGCTTGCTGGCTACAAGCCCGAAATTCAGCCCATTGGCACAGTTGTTCACAAAAATTCTTATTATAATAATCATCTCGCACTATTGCCCTGCAAGATGAAGATATTGTACATTAATCCCAAATCTTATATCAAGAAAGATGGGGAGATACACCTGTATTCCATAGATACTTTTGTCTATGCTGCAGACATGTACTCCATCTAGTCATCCAAGAAGCAATGGGTGGAAACCAGGGGTGGGTTCTAATTTTTTTTACTACCGGTTCTGTGGGCGTGGCTTATTTTGTGGGTGTGGAGGTCATGTGACTAGGTGGGCGTGGCTAGCTGGTCAGAGTCATTTCTGGAAGGTCCTCGCACTTACGACCCGACTCATTTGTTTGCTTTTAACACTGATCAGCTGTAGGACGGCCCTTTGAAGCCCCGCGGCAAGAGTTTAAACAGTTTTTTTCCCTCTAGTCATCAGCTGGGACTCAGGAGGCAGCAATAGATTGGGGGTGGGACCAAATAAAAGGTAAGAATAACATGGGGGGTGGGAGGGTGGGAGGGTGGGGGGGAGAACCGGTTCGGTGATGTCATATCGTCACCGCTACTGGCTTGGCTGAACCGGACCAGACCGGGAGGAACCCACCACTGGTGGAAACTAATCAAGGAGAGAGCAACTTAGAACTAAGGAGAAATTTCCTGACAGTTAGAAAATTAATCAGTTGAACAACTTGCCTCCAGAAGTTGGGAATGCTCCAACACTGGAAGTTTTTAAGAAGATGTTGGATAACCATTTGTCTGAAGTGGTGTAGGGTTTCCTGCCTAAGTAGGGGGTTGGACTAGAAAACTTCCAAGGTCCCTTCCTACTCTGTTATTCTATTCTATTCTATTCTGTTATTTATGCATTTAACAAGCATCATTCACAAAGGTTAGCTATGGATTTGGCAGGCACGGCAAATAGCCACATATATGTATAAAGCTCATTGTTGTGAGGACAGATCCCAAACCAGAGAGGAATCTTATCACATGAAGAGCTCCATGCTACCTATTCCTACCGCTCTCTCAAAAGGAAGAGAGGCAGAAAAGTGAGTTTGAGAGATCTCAAACCAAGCATTGGCTCAGGTTTTGATTGATATAAGCCTTTCCTTTAACAGAACAGAATATTGGTTGGAAAGGACCTTAGAGGTCTTTCATCTAACACCTGCTCAAACAGAAGACCTTATGCCATCTCAGACAAATGACTGTCCAATCTCTTCTTAAAAACCTCCACTGATGGAGTATCCACAATTTCTAGAGGCAAGCTGTTCTACTGATAAATTTCCTGTTCTGTCAGGATTCTCCCCCCTTTTTTTCTAGGTTGGTTCTCTTCTTGATTAGTTTCCATTCATTGCTTCTTGTCCTCCTCTAGGTGCTTTAGAGAAAAGGTTGACATCCCCGCCCCTGCCCCTTAGATATTGGTATTGGTACTTTTCAATACCTTCCAACATTTCCCCCTACTTCCTCTTCCCTTGGTTATCATGGGAAAACAAGAACATTTATATGTTTGTCTATAATATCCTTAGAATACATGTTTAAATGTCTTCTTAATCAAGTGGAAATTATGGCTCCTATTATTACCGGGAAAAGAAATCTTGTTTTTGTACCAACCTGGTTCGGCTTTGTCTCCCAAAATTGCAAGTTTTTGAACATCTGGACCAAGAACTCCATGGATAATGGTCACAGAAACATCCAAAACCTTTTTCAACTACAAGGCTCAGAAGGATAACACATATGAAGATGTTTCTTTTCATGGCTAAAAAATATAAAGCTACAAAGGATGGCTCCTTAGAAATATATAATATATTACATTATACTAATTTACAACAATATATAAAGATCCCAAACCAGTCACACTTCACATTATGGATTTGGAAGTAATGGTATGCCATAAAAGATCTGGACTTCATTTCTATAATAATAATAATAATAATAATAATAATAATAATAATAATAACAACAACAACAACAACAACAACAACAACAACAACAACAACAACAACAACAATAATATTTTGTATTATTAATTATCATATTTGCATAGCCACCCTCTAAAAAAGAGTCTACTCTGGGCAGCAATTATTACAATTCCCTAATTAAATAGAGCTTTCCCCTTATGTTATTCATTTTCACATCTTAAACTCCCCCAATAATCCAAATAGTTTTGCCCTCCAAATCCTCCAAATCACAACTTAATCATTTCTACTTTCATCACAATATATAATTTAAAATATTTCAATCGTTACAATTTCCCTAATTAAATTTTAAAATGTTCTAGCTGTTATCCAAGCTACAACTTAATCCTTTTTACTTTCACCACCATATACCATTAAAGATATTTAAATTGTTAGTTTATACTTATTCATATTTCTAAAAAAAAACAAAAAAAAAAACTTATTGTCTAGATTTCAAAAATACAAAGACAAGTATTCCAATTATTATTCATTTAATTTTTACAAGCATGATTTCCCAATTATTTCTTACTACTATTCATATTTCAATTCTAATTATATATAACATTTTCTCTTTCATTTCTTTTTCTTTTTCTCCCTTCCCATTTTTATTTTTGCCTTTTTCTTTCTCCTTTTTTTCTTTTGTGTTTAAAATCTTGAACTCTCCTCTTTTGCCCTAAATTTCCCATTGTTTGCACCTACCTTTTTTGGTGAGGAAAAAGAAGAAAAAGAAATCTCCCTCTGCCTCTGCCTAATTTTGGGACATTGCAGCAAACAGCAAACAGCCTGCTTTACTTTCATTTTCTTTTTCAGCATAGTTTGATTAGCACAAGGAAAAAAAAAATCTTCTCCAGCAATTTACCTCTTTGCAGCAAGCAGCAGAGCCTTGTGCAAAACAGCTGAGAGCAAATCAGCTGAGAGTTGGGAGGCCCATCTGATCAAAGGAGGTAACTGCTGTGAGGCACAGGCCAAAGGGTGGGAGTCAATGGGTGGGCGGGGCTACATTCGGTGAATAAGACGCACCTAAATTTTCACCCCCTTTTAGGGGGGAAAAAGATATCTGTGGCAGACTGTATATACATGCAACCCATCTTTTATACTGCTACCATCAGGACACAACTTGGGTGTGAGAACTAGCTCTGAAGCATTCTAAACAGAAACTGGCCCAGCCTTCTCTGGAAAATAACTAGAAAAGACGATTCCACAATATTCCCAAACTCATTCCATTGTAAAATTGCACTGACTGTTCTCCCAAAAATAAACTGAGCTGTTTAGGTAGAACAATCAGATTGGTAGTTTTGATGTATTTGGAAGGAAATTGCGATCTCCAGGACCTTCTTGAGTGCAGCAAAGGACCAGATCTCTATAGATGACCATCCAGGAAATGACTGGTTGTCCTTAAACATCTCTGATAAAGAAGATCCCGCCACTGTCTGAGGCTTCCAAGTTGTTTCCATGTTTTTCCTAATGTTTTGTTGAAATCTGCATCTCTACATATTTTATGCTTTAATTTTGCTTCCTGGCATAGTTAAAAAACAATCCTGTCTTACCTATTGTATGACAGCTTTTCAAATACTGGAACACAACAATCACCTTATCTTTTCATGATTTTATGCCCAGGTTAAATACTATATATCCAAAATGTTTAATCATTTCTTGTAGGGCTTCATTCCAGCTTTCCATTATTCTGCTAGCCCTCCTTTGGACATGTTCCAGTCTGTCAATGTTTGTCTTAAATGATATGCCAGGATGGTAAATGGAGGTAAAATATGTGCTCTTATTGAGAAACACCTCTCTCTCTCTCTCTCTCTCTCTCTCGCTCTCTAGCTATAAATAAAAAGCTTGTGTTTACCCAGCTGCATAAATACTTCAGAAAGCATTCAGTTCTACCAATCCATGAATAACTAGATAAGTTAATTGTACTATATAGAGGAATTATTGAGTCTGTCATCTGCACCTCTATAACGGTCTGGTTTGGTTCTGCAACCCAACAAGACAGACACCGACTTCAGAGGATAATTAGAACTGCGGAAAAAACAATTACTACCAACCTGCCTTCCATTGAGGACCTGTATACTGCATGAGTCAAAAAGAGGGCTGTGAAAATATTTACAGATCCCTCACATCCTGGACATAAACTGTTTCAACTCCTACCCTCAAAACGACGCTATAGAGCACTGCACACCAGAACAACTAGACACAAGGACAGTTTTTTCCTCAATGCCATTACTCTGCTAAACAAATAATTCCCTCAACACTGTCAAAATATTCACATTAGGCTGCATTACTATTGCTATTGGTCTTCTCATCGTTACTGTCACCATTCTCCTCCCACTTGTGACTGCATGACTGTAACTTTGTTGTTTGTATCCTTATGATTTATATTGATATTGTTTCCTAGTATGATTTGATTGCTTATTTGTACCCTATGACTATCATTAAGTGTTGTACCTTATGATTCTTGATGAACGTATCTTTTCTTTTTATATACACTGAAAGCATATGCACCAAAGACAAATTCTCTGTGTGTCCAATCACACTTGGCAATAAAAAATTCTATTCTATTGTACTGTACTAGAACATACACCTTTTATAGAACAATACATTTATAGCTGATGTTCTGTCCTTGTCACTGCTGTTTTTTGTATTTGTCAGCTCCCCTTCTGAGACTTACGGTAGACTGTCTGACTCTTATCACTAAGCTACTGCACATGTCCACATTTTTTCACTTTCTTCTAACTTTCTTTGTTCACCTGTCAAGAAGTAAGGCAGGAACGCTGCCAAGATGTAATCATTAGCTAGCAAGATAGGTTTTTTTACTTCTTTATAATAAAATATGTTTTATTAGAATGCATCTCGGGTTTTATTTTCTTTAAAAGTATACTCCAAGGAAAAGCCACGGTTCATCTCTAATTAGGTGCAATTACCCCAAAGCGGAATGGGATTAATTGCCACCCTGACAGTCCTGACTACACATTACCCTTTGTGTAGCTCGGCATGCAACTAAACCCTCCTATCCTTCAATATGTCAGACCGTAAACATAAATCTGGATACTTTATTACAGAACAGAATGAGATAAAACAGTGATGCTGGGTATGGGATGTAGATTTTGTCTTCAGAAGAATATGTGTCACAGAATAAACTGGCTTCTTCTAGATGTTTCCATTACCTCCGAACATTACAAAATGGAGTTTGGCTTCTCAGAGCGTATGGGTACGCAATAGGATCAAAATGCTACCAAAACCAATGTTCTAAGCAATGAAAAATGTATGCATGACCTCCAAATGAAGCTCAAGACACATTAAAGAACAACAACAGGATTAACAATACACAAATTATATGCTGGAGGCAGCTTAAATTGAAAGTATAGCTCCATTCATGGGAGTTCCAGTCAGAGCCAAAACGGGTAGCTCTTAGCCATTCATAATTTTAAAAGGCATAAAATCTGTAATGAAATATTGCATCCTGATTTTTGAAACAAAAGTACTCCTTCCAACCATTTCATTCACCACCAAATGTTGCTTCTTTCGATGGGAGAAAAAATATGCCGTGTTTCCCCAAAAAAAGATCCTGTTTTATATTTTTTTGAACCCTCAAATAAACGCTTGGCCTTATTGCCATGCACCCAAAAGCCCAATTGGGCTTATTATCAGGGGATATCTTATTTTGGGGAAAACAGGTTATATACATATGCATTACCCACAAACATATATTTGTAAATCTCAGGGTTTTCTTAGGCATGCTAATATTATGTTCTTGTCTTTTCTATTGACACTCCCTACCAGAGTTTACTAGTACAGGTAGTCCTTCCTTAACAACCATTCATTTAGTGACCATTCAGAGTTACAATGCTGCTGAAAAAAGTGACTTACAACCAGTCCTTGCAGTTAGTACCATTGCAATATCCCTGCAATCACATGATCATGATTCAGGCACTTGGGAACTATCTTGCATTTAGGATCCCCCAATCATCTGGTCTCCATTTGCAGCCTTTCCAGCTAGCTCCTGACAAGCAAAATCCATGTTGTTAGTTATGAAATCATGTCCGACCCATCGCAATCCCATGGACAACTTTCCTCCAGGCCTTCCTGTCCTCTACCATCCCCCGGAGACCATTTAAGCTCACATTGATTGCTTCAGTGACTGCTTCAGCCACCTCATTCTCTGCTGTCCCCTTCTTTTGCCCTCAATCTTTCCCAGCATTAGGCTCTTCTCCAGTGAGTCCTTCCTTCTCATTAAGTGGCCGAAGTATTTGAGCTCCATCTTCAGGATCTGGCCTTCTAAACAGCAGGGAGAAGCCAGTAGGAGATTGCAAATCACAGTACGTAATGACTTGCTAAACGACTGGAGGTGATTTTCTAAGCATGGCAATCAAGTAATATTTCGTTTAACAACCACCTCACTTAGTGATGGATTTGCTGGTCTCAGTTAGGGTTGTTAAACAAGGATTACCTGTACAGTAAATGACAGTTAAATAGAATCTCTTTCTTCAAGGGACAGAAATTAAAAATGGTGGGATTAAAAAAAGGAAAAGATTAGGGTTACACCACACTTGGAAACACCCTAGAAATATATCAGAGATCACTGTTAGATTGCTACATACCTAGAGACAAAAGGATGGGCTGATCCAGGAAAGCAATTCTTTTAAAAATGATTTAAAAATACAGTAGTGCTCAAAATAGCCCCATATAATAATAAATCATTGTAAAAAAAATGAGACTTACCCTATTGGATTAAAAACATTCATGGGAAGCCTATCTCATAATATAGCAATGAAAATAGTACTGCGGGCATAGATCACTTTCACTTCCAATAAAACATGCCACTCTTAATAAATATCAATGCTTATTTTAAAGAGATGACTCATAAAAACAAGAAAAGAGATTGGCTGTTTTCAGCAGCCATTTATTTGTATTGGTTAAGTGTTAACAGAATAGAAAGTTGGGAAATTTAAGCCAAGCCAGTTCCAAGGTTACAGTGGATTAATGTTATTAATCCAGTTATTATAGAGCCAATAATTTATTTTTGTTCAGAATAAAGTCTACAGATTGTCCTGTGCATTGTATAGGAGTTAAATAACAACTGTTAATAATCTTTTTTTAAAAAACAGACTTTGATTGCAATTGTGTATGTGCTTAGCAGAGAGTAAGTTTCATTGAGCTCAGTGATTTCAGAGTAGATTTGTGTCTTATTAAAATATTATTTCCCAACATGATATTTAAGGACTTCCCTCAAATTAAACATTAGGATAATTCAAGACAGAGAAAGTTTACAGTTTGCAGGTATATCAGTACTACAACTAATAATAATTCTAGTTAACAACTTAATAGTATTCAATCAAGAAGTATCTTGGTAAGGAAGATAAATTAGCAGCCATGGCATTGGACTACCTAGCTTAATATTATCTGTACTGATATTGGAGTTGGTAAGGAATTCTGGGACTTGCTTTTTCTATACATCTGGAAGACATATAGTTGGGAAATCTATTTTAGATCAGTGGTTGTTGGCTTGTCAAGGGCTTTCCACCTCTGCTTTCAGATTTTTTTAAAATGAAAGTAGATAGAAAGGATTGAATTTGTTGGAAAGTAGATAGAAAGGATTGAATTTGTTGGAATGCAAATGACATCCATATGCCACTGTCGCACTGTAGCTGATCTAAGAGAACTGTTTTTGATCTGTTTGGCTTTCTGGCCACAGAACAGGTGGGCTGACGGCAAAACCAGGAAGAAAGCAGAGAAAAATGCCTGTTGCTTTTTTTTTTTTTTTAATGCATTGGAATTGCTGGCTGGCACAAGAAGTGAGGAGGACTTTTAAAGCAGTGCAAAAATGCTTGTCAGAATGGAGAGAAGCAGCAGCGGCCATGTTGAAGGAACAGCTGCTATTTAGGGTTCATTTTAGAGAGCTCATATTATTGGAATGGACCAGTGTTGGGTTTCAAATTTTTTTACTAACGGTTCTGTGAGTGTGGCTTGGTGGGCGTAGCATGGCTTGGTGGGCATGGCAGGGGAAGGATATTGTAAAATCTCCATTCCCTCCCCAATTCAGGGGAAGGTTACTGCAAAATGCCCATTTTCTTCCAATCAGATGGGACTTGGGAGGCAGAGAATAGATGGGGCGGGGCCAGACAGAATTTTTACTACCAGTTCTCCAAACTACTCAAAATCTCCGCCGCCGGTTCAGAACCTGCGGAAACCCACCTCTGCAATGGACACTGGACACTTATTCCTGACATTTGCGATTCGAAACTGAATTCCATCCCATGAAAGGAGCCAAGAAGGTTGTGACAGTGGAATCAAAGCTCCGCTAACTTTTTGTATGCAGTGCACTTCATCCATGCTCAGTTAGTCAGTTGGAGAAAAGAGGAATTGTCGTGAACTTCAGATGTGTGGTGATGACATGAATAAGAGAGGCTGGAATGAGATGCAATTTCATGTAATTAAAGCAATTTGGGAAGGCCATTGCAAAACAAACAGCCATTCATGCTATTGATGTCCAGGAATGGGAAACTAACATCTTTTAGCTTGGACAGGTCCCTTCCTGTAAAATTACAATGTCCGTATTGGAGCACTTCAATGCTCCCAGCATGCAAAGGTTTGCTGTTATCTTTCTTGTCCTTATTTGGACACAGGAAATGGGCTCCCCACCACGCGGGCATTGATTAGGCAGCAAGCAGACACATTTACCATGTGACTCTATAAGAGAAAAAAAATGGCTTTTAGTTCTAGTCACATGATATTCAGAGATCTATCAAACCATCAGCACAATATTTACATTATTGCAGTGGAGAAATCCAAATTTTTTTACTACCGGTTCTGTGGGTGTGGCTTGGTGGGCAGTGATTCGCTAAGCAACCATGGCAAAAAAAAGGTCATGAAATCAGGATTGATTCACTTAACAACTGCCTTGTTTAGCCACAGAGATTTTGGTTCCAATTGTAAATCGAGGACTACTTGTACATACAGCTAGATGGAAGTGCTTGGAGGCAGTTGTAGCAGTTTGTACAGGATGATTGTTTTGTGGGAAAGAAAGGGGATTTCCAAGGAAGCCTGTTCCAAGGAAGAATTGGGAAAATGATCCCTTTTTGGCTGCAGACCAGCCTGAAAACCTTATGGTCTATTCTGCAGAACATTGTGTCTGCTACTTGGGAATGTTAGAAATGAAAATTGTTCATAGCTTGCTGGGTCATTAGCCTTTCTTCTATCTTGAAAGGACAGTGTACTTGTCAGTATATCCAAAGTCACCAGTTGAACTTTCTTGCAAGAATTCTTATTAATTTGGATTCCCCCCCCCATCTCAATTTGCAGTTTCATTCCATTTCCCTTTTAAGGCTGGGGAAAAATTCTTTGGGGAGAAAAGAATCTAGAATGTTATACACATTTTTTTTCCACAAACATTTCCCTGCCAATGAGGAAAACAAACCACTTGCCTCCAAGCACTTCCATCTCAAAAGGTAAATTGGAATATTTCCAGTTTGCTCTACTTTGTGGCTAAGCCAGAAATCAGTTGGTTCAGCTACCAAATCTAGACAATGATGTAATAATCCATATCCAGGAGTAATAGTGGAGATAATACTTATCTAGACCATAATGGGAGTGGGGAAAGTACCATGATGGAGAGACATAAGGAAAGAGGGGGAAATCATTTCTCCTTTGGGTCTCTTCCAAATTTCTTACCCTTTCAAACCAGCTTTTGTCCCTAACTTGCCACCTTTTTTGGTAAATTTTTGCCTTCTCTTCTCTTAAACTGTAATCCCTTTGTTCAGTATTCTGGTAGGATATTGCATTCTGTTTATTGTGTTTGTTCATTTATCTTGTTAAATTGCAGCTCTAACCTTTGTTGTAACTGGGATACGCTAGAAGAGCAAGAGAAGGAATATTTTGATTTCACCACAGCCAATGGGAGGTCAAAGCTTTGGATTTCTATCAGGATGTGACCAGGGATGGGCTTCAAAAATATTAGCAAGCGGTTCTCTGCCCAGTTGCTAGCTGGGCGTGGCCATGGTGGGCCTGGCCTAGTCGGCCTCCTGCACCACGGTGGGGGATGCGTTTTTGCCCTCCCTGGAGATCGAGCCTCCGGGAGGGTGAAAATGGCCTCCCCAGGTTCCAGAGGCCCCCCAAACTTCCAGTAGGCCCATTTTTCGCTCTCCCCAAGTCTGTGTGCATGCCCTGCACTTACCTGCATCCAAAATGGGCCGTGTGGGGACTCCTGGGAGGGGCGGGGTGGGAAGGGCCAGCCAGGAGTGGAATTAGGGGGTTCTCCAAACTGCACAGAATCTTAGCTAGAGGTTCTCCCAAACCGCTGCAAACTTCCAGCAGCCCACCCCTGGATCTGACCCCAGATTGAATTTGGCCATCTCTAAATCATTGTCAGATCAAATCAGACCACTTCCTGAAATTGTGTTGAGGCCTAAATGGGTGTCTAAACATATCAATTGCCACTAATCTGATTTCATAAACGTGATCCAGGAACAATAACAAGTTAGTGCACCCATGCGTACCTGAGCACTGCTCCCAGTCGTAACATGTATCATAGCCACAAGGTTCTCTCTTTATGCTGTCCGTGGCAATTTTGAGCCTTTCCTTAGCCCAACTAACATCGGTCCCACTCCGGCAGGGGCCAGAATGCAAGAAATGGAAGGAATGCTGATCCAGGCATTTTTCAGCCAAATATGGGCAGCTAGGCTTTGTAAGTGCTCCTTCAGAAGTGGCATCCAGGACACAGACATCTTCAGAATAGTGTCTGCCAAATCACCAAAATGCAAAGCCAAAGTAAGCATAAGATTACGAGAGGGATGAAGCAAACGATTAATAAAGAAGCATTTTTCATTATTGTTTATAACATTTGGAACATCTGTTTGGGAAGTTAGCTGGAGCTGGTTAGCCAAGTTTTGTTTTGTTTTGTTTTGTTTTTTAAATCTGGAGTGATTATCATTATTCATATCAGATGGACATTAACAGAACCTTCCAGATTCTGTTTAGAGAAGAAATTTTTAAAAGGTGGTAAAAAATAGGTTAGCAACAACATATTAGCAACTATTGTAACGCTCTCTACATGGGGCTCCCCTTGGGGTACACCTGGAGGCTCCAACTGGTGCAGAATGCGGCCGCGCGGGGGATTATGGGAGCGACTGGGCGCTCCCATGTGACTCCTCTCCTGCGTGAGCTGCATTGGCTTCCGGTGGACTTCCGGGTGCGCTTCAAGGTGTTGGTGATCACCTTTAAAGCGCTCCATGGCTTAGGGCCAGGGTACTTACAGGACCGCCTTCTGCCACCAATAGCCTCCCACCGGCCAGTTCGCTCCCACAGAGAGGGCCTCCTCAGGGTGCCGTCGGCTAGACAATGCCGGCTGGCGACCCCCAGGAGGAGAGCCTTCTCTGTGGTGGCACCTACCCTTTGGAACAATCTACCCCCAGAGATACGAGTGATCTCCGACCTCCGGACCTTTCGTCGGGCCCTAAAAACTCATCTCTTTCAGTTAGCCAGTCTCTCTTGATTTTATGATTTTATGGTTGGTTTTAAATTTTGATATGGATTTTAAATTGATAAATTTTAAACTATGGGCCAAATTTAATTATTTTAAATCTATTTTTAATCGTACTTATGTATAAATGTTTTTATTTTGGCTGTTCACCGCCCTGAGTCCGAAAGGAGAAGGGCGGTATAGAAATTCGAATAATAAATAAATAAATAAATAAATATTCACAAGTGAACTCTGGTCTCTTTCTCTATTTTACTTAGATACATACACATTCCAATCCTAGCTGTATCACCAAATATCAGAGCGTGTTGACATTTTGCAAGATGTTGGGTAACAATATGCAAGTTCTCAGGAGGTGGGAGGGGATGCGATTATGGCATTTTGTGAGATGAGAGAGCTTGGAGGAGACACAGGAAGCCTGAGAACATACTATATGGGGAAAATGTATCAAAGGGAATACACAAAACATCTGGATTCTGCCCATGTGAATCAAGCGTGGAGTGTGGAGTCTTCCTAAGACACAGACAAGTAGATAATGGGCAGGGTTGGGCTTCAGAATTTAGTGACCGTGGCCTAGCGAACAGATTTCCTGAGGTTTCCATAGCAACTGTGGCTGGCATCTTGAGATGCAAAATGGTCTGATACTGAGCAATATATTATTGACCAATCAGAAATCAGAACACCTGGCTATAAAGACAGGAGCCCAGTGAGTTTCTGAAGATGTCAATCACAGTTGCTGGTGAAATGTCAGGAAATATGTTTTTTAGATCATGGTCACAAAGCCCTAAGCCCAACACGGCTCAAAAGATGCTGGCTGTGAAAGCCTCCACCAGTATGTAAATGGATAATTTTATACAATGTTAAAGTTTTCTCCTAAGAAAGAGCTTCCTCGTAGCTACGATCCATTAAGAAGAAAAATTTGAAGGAAGTATCTTGGAGTTGGATATAGGTTGGAGCAGGCATTTCATTTTTTCTTAAGATAATACAAGTCTTAACATCTGGCATGGGGAAACACTTTTCTCTGTATAATTTACCTGCAGTCTTCTCTAGGGTTCATACACACACATTGGGAGTCAACTTGCTTTTCACCTGGTTTGCAATTGCTTTGAGAATGTAGAGAATCATCTGCAAGAGGATAAGGAATGCAAAAGAATGAAGCATAAACACATAGGAATACTATTAGATATACTGTATAACATAGACATTTTCAGGATTGAGTTAAACTACAATGTACAATTGTTTGGAGCCAAAGCTCATATTTAATTTTGAGTGGCATCCATGGGTGACATCCCCCAGAGTAGGGGTGGCCAGAGCAAAAATGAAGCATGATTTAAAATAGACACCTGAATTCAGATTAAATTTGCTAAAGACAATTGCTCTGGAATTGAAAGTTCTTCTGTATCGACACCTTTATACGGAACCCCAAAATGCTCTAATCACCCCATTTCTGACCAGCAAAGCAGGATATACCAATCAATATAAGCAATTTCTCCTTTCCATCCTTAGCCCTGAAATAATCCACAAGGTAGCCAGGTTTTGCCTAGTGGGCTGTAAAATCAAGATAATTAAGAGCATCTGAGCCTTCCTGAGTATAGATAGCCAGAAATGTCTCAGGCTTATTAAGTGTGCTGGTTATTTTTTTAATTTCTTAAAGGTATTTATGTTTTGGTGTACACATGCCATATCAGATATTATACTATATCTTTTCAGGTTTCACAGGACTTTGTAAGAGAAGTTTATTCCCCTCAAATCTCTTTTGGATAATCGCTTTGTTTTATTTATCAACATTTATTTGTATTTTATAGTATCATTTTAAAATATATAAAACATGGATCGCTAAGTTTATTCTCTTTTGTCATCCATGCACAGCCTGAGCAATCATCCTAACATTCTCTGTTTGTAATATTCCCACATTCTTTGTATGTATTGCTCCTTATTCCCTTGATATTGTCAATTCAAATTTAGATATTTCATATCAATTTTCTTAATGAACACAAAGTGCTTCATTTCATTCACTCTGGACAGTTCCTATATGTTTAATAATGTTCTCCTCTTGTCAAGTAAAATATTGCATACTATTAGCAATTTGGGGAGGAGTTCTGAGGAGCACAGTTATCATTTTTGGAGAGAATGGATTCTACACACAGTTCTGAGAGTTTGGATTTGTTGCTTTTTTGACTATGCAGCAGAGGTGGGTTTCAGCAGATTCTGACCAGTTTTGGAGAACTGGTAGCAGAAATTTTGAATAGTTTGGAGAACTGATAAATACCACCTCTGACTGGCCCCGCCCCCAGTTGATCAGGAGGAAATAGAGATTTTGCAGTAACCTTCCCCTGGAGTGGGGAGGGAATGGAGATTTTATAATATCCTTCCCCTGCCACACCCATCAAGCCATGCCATGCCACGCCTACCAAGCCACACCCACAGAACCAGTAGTAAAAATTTTTGAAACCCATCACAGCAATGCAGGTGTGTGTATGTATCTAAAAGTAAAATTAAATCACAACAGGTGGAATCACTGAAGTGATTTTGGATATCTTGAAAATCAAGTAGGTTTGTAGCTGACTCATATTTTTGTGGTAAATCAACCAGACATGCCAGGGATACAGGCTAGATTTGGAATTTTTTTAAAAAGCCTGGATAAGACAATGTTTTGCACCATTGACAAGAAAACACCTTGAATGTAGTGGTGAAATCCAAATTTTTTTACTACTGGTTCTGTGGGTGTGGCTTGGTGGGCGTGGCGTAGCTTGGTGGGTGTGGTAGGGGAAGGATACTGCAAAATCTCCATTCCCACTCCACTCTGGGGCGAGCCAGACGTGGTATTTGCCGGTTCATCGAACTGCTCAAAATTTCTGCTACCGGTTCTCCAGAACCTGTCAGAACCTGCTGAATTTCAGCCCTGCTTGAATGTATCTCCCTGTTGACCTCTCTGATGTGGAGCATCTTTACTTTTTATGATATAACTATTAACAGTAAAGCCCTCCTAGACTTCGGTGCTTCTTCAATTTGTTTTATTTGAGAGCACCCAGTTTCTTCATTTTTCTTCTCTTCTTGTATTTTAATCTCATTTTTCCTTCAAGGCATTCATATGTAACATCACACGCACCCTTTCATGATATGTTCATTCAACAGTCCTGAAAGGAAGATCACACTGAGTGGCATGCCTGAGTGAGAATTTGAACTCATTGCTCCAAACCCCACACTGAACAGGTCAATCTCTCTGCCACAATGAACGATTCACTTACCTTTCTCACAGGTAAGCAGTCTCACTACAGAAGGACGCCAGGCGGGGCCACTTACACAGGTGTACTCAGAATGGCCAGTTAACCTAAAGGTTGGTGCACAACTTAGGCGGATTGTTTCCCCAATGTCATATTCACTTTTAAAAGGGAAAATAGATACAACATCTGAGACTGCCGGTCTGCGACATGCAGATACTGAGGAAAGAAGGGAGGGAGGGAGGGAGGTAAATGAGATTACCATGATATGACAGAAGAGTTGCAAATTAAATACAGAGTTCAAATACTTTTAATGGCTTTATATCAAAAATGTAAACAATTAACAATTTAAAAATCCAAACTGAAAACTGAAACACTAATTCACTGGTTATATTCACACAGTACATTGTTAATTTAACCACGATTAGCCAGTTAAACCAGGGGTGTCAAACTCAATTTCATTGAGGGCTGCTTCAGAGTTGTGTTTGACCTCAGGGGCCGGGGTGGACGTGACCAGACTGGGCGTGACCAGCTTGACATCATTCATCTCGGGAATGTCTGTGGTGGCTCGAGTGTTCTGCCAGCAAAAATGGGCTCCCGAGCTCCGTTTTCAGCCACAACGGCCTCCTGCCACCCTCTGCCAGAAAAAAAGGAGCTTGGGGAGGCTGCCCCCCGAGATCCATTTTCACTGGCAGAGGGTGGCAGCAGGCTGTCGCAGCCAAAAACGGAGCCTGGGAGGGCCACCCTCCCTAGCTCTGTTTTCGCCGGCAGAGGCATCATGGGCCGGTCCTTTGCTGTTTCTAGAGAGGCCTTGCGGGCCAGATCTAAGCACCCCACAGGCTGGATTTGGCCCCTGAGCCTTGAGTTTGACACTCCTGAGTTAAACCAATGTCCTGGGTTTGAATTGAACCATGAATTAATCACAAGGACTGGCTAGTTTTGGATTAAGATAGTGTTTTAGAACCCTGGCAACCTGAAGAAATGTGGGCTTCAACTCCCAGAATTCCCCAGTCAGCTGGGAAATTTTGGGAATTAAGTCCACATATCTTAAAGTTGCCAAAGTTGAGAAACACTGGACTGAGCCATTGAAATAGCATACCCCTGCTTTCCTTATCAGGAATTAAGGTAATACAAGAAGGCAACCAGACCTTTCCTTACAACAGAAATGTGGAGGCAACCATGTTCTCTCAAAGCTGCTCAGTTCATCGTCATATCCATGTGCTTACAGAGATAACATTTCTGCTAGGATTCCAGGGGAAACAAAGTCACCTATTTGCTTATATGCAGAAATGACCAAGGAAAGCTACCGAAGCCGATGTAACAAGGCTTAAATATCTCAGGGAGAAATGTTGTGTTTCAACAACACATTTAACATAAAACATCCTTTGTATATTTGGCTCTCTTAGGAATATAAGTTCTGTTTATAAAATTAGGAACATAAGAAGCTGTGTACCAAAGTCAATATGTTAGTCCACCTATCCCTAATTATTGACATTGACTGGTGACAGCTCTCATGGAATAAAACTATAATCCTTCTCAGCTTTACCTGGAAATGCCAGGATTAAACTTGGGACTTCCTGCACACAAAGCAGATCTTTGAACTACAGCCCCTTCCAATGGACATACTAAGTCAAATCACTGACCTATCTATGGCAACACTGTTGAAAATTAGTACGAACAATGTGTAAGACTTCAAGGCAACTTTCCCCATCCCTTTCCACAATTCTACTTCAAGTGTGGCCAACTTCTCCAAAATTTGGACTTTCTGTACTCAGCTCAGCTTCAACATTTTACACCTGGCATTATGTGCCTTTCCTCACTCATAACTCATAACACATAAAGTGGGCATGTTGATTTGCTCGCACTGGTTGCCAAAGTAGCCATGATGCAAATGCTCTGAATATATCTCCATAAACTCATGTAGGATAATGGAACCCAAACTGATTATTTTAAAAAGATGCACAACAAAATTAAGGAATTGGAATACCAAAACATATGCATAATTGGAGATTTTAATGCAATTGTAAACATAGAGAAGGACTATAGGAGTTGTAAACATAATAAATCCAGGAAAAAAACACTTCCAGAAACATTTTATGATATAGTAGAAGAATTTCAATTACAAGATGCTTGGAGGGAACTCAATTATGATAAACAACAATACACATTCTATTCAAATCCACATCAATCATGGTCCAGAATTGACATGGCTTGGATGACAGCAGAGCTTATAGCAGACATTAAACAAATAGAAATTACAACAAACACATGGGCTGATCATAGCCCCATTGAAATAACATGGAAGGGACACCAAAAGCATAAAAGATGGATGATGGATAGAGATATTATAAATGACAAACAATATGTGGATATGATCCAAAAAGAATTGAAAATATTTCTACAAATTAATGTGAAAGACCACACCAGTCTACAAAATCTATGGGACACAACCAAGGCATATATCAGAGGCTTAACAATTGCCTATACTGCACAAAAAAATAAAAACAAACAACAAATAAAACAAAATTTACAGACAATATTACATCAATATGAATTAGATCTACAGAAACAGCCATATAATCAAGAAATTAAGGAGAAAATAAATTTAACAAGGCATAAATTAAATTTGATCACAACAACAGAAATAGCAAGAAAAATAAAAATCGCTAAACAAAACCAATTTGAACATGCAAACAAAACTGGACGGTGGTTAGCATATAAATTGAAAATAGAAAAACAGAGGAATATTATAATACAGTTAAAAGATGTAGATGGTTGTTTATACCAGAATATTGAAGACAAAAAACGAATTGCAAAGGAATTTTTCAAAAACTTATACGCAAAGGAAGAGATTAGAGAAGAAAATATCATAGAATATTTAAATAAAATAAAGATTCAAGAATTAGAAGAAGAACATATAGAATTATTGAACAGACCAATCTCAATGTTAGAATTAATAGAAGCGAGAAAGAAACAAAAAAATAACAAGACACCGGGAACAGACGGTATACCGGCAGAGTTTTATAAGACATTCCAACAACCATTAGATGATATATTAATACAAGTTTTCAATGATGCATTAATGGAAGCTGAAATTCCGAAGTCATGGAATGAAACAATAATCACATTAATACCAAAACAAGATTCGGATCCCACGGAAATTAAAAATTATAGACCAATTTCTCTTCTCAATGTAGATTATAAACTATTCACATCAATTATAACACAGAGATTGAAAAACCTAGTCAAATACTATATACATCCTGATCAAAATGGTTTTATTCCTGGAAGACAAATTCATAACAATACAAGAACAATTATTGACACTCTGGAATTCTATGAGCAAAGATCGGAAAACCAGTTAGCTCTAATTTTCCTAGATGCGCAAAAAGCGTTTGATAATCTCAACTGGACATTTCTATTAGCACAATTAGAAAAAATGAAATTTGGAGAAAGATTTATAAAAATGATTAAAAAGATATACAACACCCAAACAGCAAAAATACAAATTAATGGAGATACAACTGAACAATTTGATATAAAGAAAGGAGTGAGACAAGGATGCCCATTATCTCCTATATTGTTTATATTAACATTGGAAATATTACTAGAAGAAATCAGGAAAGATACAGAAATAACTGGACTAAAAATAAAAAATCAAGAATATAAACTGCAAGCCTTTGCAGATGATATAGTATTCATTTTAGATAAACCCATACAATCTGGACCAAAATTAATGATAAAAGTACAACAATATGGAGAAGTAGCGGGATTGAAAATTAATAAACAAAAAACTAAAATTATAACAAAGAATCTTAACAAGTATCAAAAAGAAGAATTGGAAAATATATTAGGGATACAAATAGCAAAGAAAGTTAAATACTTAGGAATATGGATTACAAACAAAATATCAACTTTGAAGGAAGACAATTATATTAAATTGGCTAAACAAATAGAAAAGGATTTGGAAAAATGGGCAAAACTCCAATTGTCTCTTTTAGGCAAAATTGCTACCATTAAAATGAATATTCTGCCAAGAGTGTTATACTTATTTAGAGTAATACCAGTAAACCCAGGAAGAACATATTTTAAAGATTTAGACAGAATGATATTAAAATTTATTTGGCAGGGAAAAAAAGCAAGAATCAAATTAAAACATCTACAAGACAAAAGAGAGAGGGGGGGAATGGGACTCCCTGATTGGCAGAGTTATTACAAAGCCTCAGCGTTAATATGGATAAAAGATTGGATCGAACTCAAAAACATAAGAACATTAATATTGGAAGGTTTTGACTTAACAAGAGGTTGGCATGCATATCTTTGGGGAGAGAAAATTACAAAACAAGAACAATTTCGCAAACATATTGTAAGAGATAATTTGCTTAAAATATGGAATGAAATCAGAAAATATCACTATGATAGGATTCCTAGGTGGACTTCCATAATGGAAGCACATATTTATCCAAATACAATAGATACAAATAAATTAAAAACATATAAGGACATCTTAAATGAAGAAGGAAAACTAAAAACAAGAGAAGAATTGAGAATGCAAAATGTGGAAATAGAGTGGTGGTCATATTTGCAATTAAAATCCAGATATAAATCTGATATGGAAAAAACTGGAATTCAAATGGAACCAAATCAGTTGGATAAAATTTTATTAGGCCCCAATGAGAAATTAATAACCAAAATTTATAATTTTCTATTGGAATATAAACTAGCAGAGGAAGTAGTTAAAGAGAATATGATCACATGGGCGACGAATTTTGGGTATGCAATAGAATTAAATAAGTGGGAAAATTTGTGGAAAAATATTAATAAATTAACATTATCTGTACCATACAAAGAAAATGCTTATAAATTGTTCTATAGGTGGCATCTACCACCGGCGCGAATTTCTAAAATGTTTCCCGGCACATCTCCACTCTGTTGGAAATGTAAAGCACATAAAGGGACATATTATCATATATGGTGGTCATGTTCCAAAGCTAAAAAATTCTGGAACAATATAAAAATGCAACTGGAACAAATAATAACTCAAAAGGTGCCATTAAAGCCAGAAATTTATTTATTAGGAATACCTACAAGCAAATATGAAAAAGAAATAATATATTTAATAACACATATTTTGACTGCAGCAAGAATTATATACGCACAAAATTGGAAACAAGAAGAGGTCCCGACTCAAGAGAAATTAATATCCAAAATTATGGAATGCGCTGAGATGGATAAACTTACCAAGGAGATCCAAGGAAAAGAAGAATCTGAATATTATCTGGTCTGGCAAAAATGGTATAAATGGTTAGAGGGAAGTGAAAAAAGAAGAGAAGAAGAAAGAAAGAAAAATTTAATAAAAGAAAAGATATCAATAGAGTAAAATAAAGTTTTAAATCAAATGAAATTTAAGAAAGAGACACGAGATATCAATAAAATAATATCATTATATAAGGTGAGAGAAATATTGTATATTGAAGAATATAGGATATTGATATTGTAACAATTCAGATATTATAGGTAGATGTTATAAAGATGATGTTTGTTGTAAATTGTTTTACTTGCATTTATAAATGTATTATGTGGTTTCTTAAATTAATAAAAAAAATTTAAAAAAAACAGAAATTGAATCTTGGACTAAGCAAGACTTCCTACACAGAGAATTTCTATTGATGTTTTCATACCCTTTCTCTTATTAATAGCTTAAATCTTTTAATGGTTCTTACATTGGCATTCGACAGGACGTTGCAACCAAGTTTGATCAGGCTGGCAGTGAAAGAACGGATATCCAGTAAGAGTGTATCCACTGAAGCACACAATTTCAGCATTTTCCCCAACGTCATAATGGTTCTTCTCATTCTGAAATTAACCAGAGGAAACTCTTCATGTGCTGAGCAAAACAACTTGTTATGAAATAAAAACAGCTCCTTATATTCAAGTAGAAACACCCAAGTTTTTCATGCAGCTTTGTTTGAGCAGTTAATCCATTCAAAACTATTTAGACAAACTTTATTCTATCCATTAGCAGAAGTTCTCTCAGAATTATAAAAATCTATAGGGTTTTTTTTGCATTGTTTTATGTCCACAACAACTCTCAAATTTAGTAAGACTGAAAGAATGAATAGCTGGACTAAGGTTAGCCCACTGAGCTTTGTGGCTGAATTTGGATTTGAAACAGGGTCTCTCTGATCTTAGTTGCTTAATAAATAATTTCCTAAATTACAATGAATCTTAACATTATCTTGTACTTTTCCTTAAAACAGCAAAAATGACTGTGAAGTGAACCCAATTATAATGTCATAGTTACCAGTGACTTCAGCAAGGCCATTTTATATCAAATGCCTGGCTCTGAAAGATATACTGGCTTAAACACGATGGTTCTAATTAGGGATTAATTTCATTCATTTAACAAATGTATATGAATTTCTATCTAGCCAATGGAACTTTGGGTGGTAAACATAAAATCAAACTTAATACACAATGAAATCAATGAAGAAAAATCATGTCAAGGTCATAAATATTTTGTTGCCAATAACAATAACAAAATGGAACATAACCAGTTTCCATTAATGTATACTGATCCTAATGCTTGGGGTAAAGCTGGATCTTCATAGCCTTCTGGAAAAGCCAACGGTCAGGTCATATAAATGTTCCAGAATGTATGATTTCTAGGACCTACCAGGTGATACTAATTTACCAAGAAGACTTGGAGAACGTTCACCCTGTTAGTTCTGGTGGGATGGATGGAGGCCACCAGAAATAGGCAATCCCATCATTAACCTGGTCTTATGCCATTTAGGGCTTTAAAGCTTGCATTGCATCTTGAATTGCACCATGAAGCCACTGGGAGTCAGTGCAGCTCATGTAGCAGTGTTGTTACATGGCTGTCCTGTGGTGCATCCAGTACTGCATGTGCCACTGCACTGTGGACCAGTTGAAGCTTCCAAATGGTCTTGAAAGGCAGCCCATATACAGTGTATTGCAATAGTTCTTTTGGGAAATTACTAATGCATCAGTGGTGGGTTCCTCCCGGTTCGGTCCGGTTTGGCCGAACCGGTGGCGGTGATGATATGATGTCACTGAACCGATGTCACTGTTCGGGAGCTGGGTCCCTCCCCCGCATTATTCTTACCTTTTATTTGGTCCCACCCCCAATCTATTCGCTGCCTCCCAAGTCCCAGCTGATTGCTAGAAGGAAAAAACCTGTTTAAACTCTTGCCGCGGGGCTTCAAAGGGCCACCCTACAGCTGATCAGTGTTAAAAGGTAGTGTGGTGGTAGACCAGAGCACTCGAAAAACAAATGGGTAGACCGATGCACTCCAAAAACAAATGGGTAGACCAGAACGCTCCAAGACCAAATGGGTAGACTGATACACCTCTGCAAGCAGTTAAAAGCCTGGTAGACCAGTACCTCTGCTAAATCCTAAAGAACTGTCACATGACCATCAAACCACGCCCACAAAATAAGCCACGCCCACAGAACCGGTAGTAAAAAATTTTAGAACCCACCCCTGTAATGCATACATGACTATGAACAGTGCCTCCTGATCTAGGAACAGTGCAGGATGTATTTGTGCAAAGGTCCTCCTTGATATCACAACAAAATACTTTGTCATGACCTTGAAATGATTCTTTTCATGAGTCTAGGAAGATCCCCAGGTTGCATAAAAGCTCTTCCAGGGGATGTGTCTAAGACCTAATCCCTTGCTAGCACATTTGCTTAATCCTTTGCTTTTTAATAAGTATCTACAGTATATCCAAGAAGCATAAGAAGTATTTATGTCCAAGAAACGTAAGAAAACAAAAACTGAGAACAGGGATGTTCAAGGGAGAACGTTAAAATCAGCAAGATGGTGGATGGAGAATCATGTTGCACAATATACCCTTTCTGTAGGTGTATTGACATTGTATGTATGCTCAAAAGGGATGAGTTTCCATCACAATGCTCCATCTGCCATCTTGCTAATTTTAACACATTCGCCTTTCACAGATGTTGCTGCAGGGGTGAAATCCAGCAGGTTCTGACAGGTTCTGGAGAACCGGTAGCAGAAATTTTGAGCAGTTCGGAGAAGCCCCAGAGTTGGGTGGCCCCAGAGTGGGGTGGGAATGGAGATTTTCCAATATCCTTCCCCCTGGAGTGGGGTGGGAATGGAGATTTTGCAGTATCCTTCCCCTGCCACGCCCACCAAGCCACACCACGTCCAACAAGCCATGCCCAACAAGCCACACCACGCCCAACAAACCACGCCCACAGAACCGGTAGTAAACCGGGTGAGATTCAAGGTGCTGGTGATGACCTATAAAGCCCTACATGGCTTAGGTCCAGGATATTTGTCGGACCATCTGCAACCAGCAACAGCTCCCCATCGCCCAGTGCGTTCTCACAGGGAGGGCCTACTCAGGGTGCCATTGGCTAGACAGTGTCGACTGGCAACCCCTAGAGGCAGAGCTTTCTCTGTGAGTGCCCCCACCCTCTGGAACCAACTTCCTCTGGGACTCCGGTTGGCCCCTGACCTCCGCACCTTCCGCCGCGACTTAAAGACATGATTGTTCAGCCTGGATTGGGGGGGTTAACATGTATTTTAACACGTTTTCATTCAGATATTTTATTGTTGTGAGCCGCCCTGAGTCCTGCGGAGATAGGGCAGCATATAAATCAAATCAAATCAAATCAAATCAATCAATCAATCAATCAATCAATCAATAATTGGATTTCACCACAGTGTTGTTGGCTGAGAAGTTCTAAAATGCCTACCCTGATAAATCCATGTTCTGGTGGATTTGGTTTGAGACATCCGGATTCAGGTCTCTCAACTGCAATGTCACCCTCCCTTGTTGCTTCATCATCATTTACACATATAGCTCCCCTAAAAGGGAAAACAACAGTGGAATCAGAAATCACTAGACAGCCATTTTTTCAGATTCTGAAGGAGAGAGAGAAAAAACATATTTTATGGTAGGAGCATGCAAAGACCCAAGTTTAGTTATTAGATTTCTACTAGGGTACTGGGCAACTGGTGATATGCAAACTCTTAAGACCAGTACCATAGGTAACCATACCAGGTGTTTCCTGAAGCCAGAAACAGGATGGCCTCCATTCTATACCCAGTTTGGCTTCAGCACTGGCTGTTGGACACAGTACTGTGCCACATTTTAAGGCAGAGGGATGGTTTAGGGAGCATTGAGTTGTCAGTATTGAGGGGCAAATGGCATGGGTTTTTGTTATTTGTTAACTAACATAGTTACCATGTATTTTAATTTGATTTATTTTCTCTCTTTTAAAAAGATGTTCAGATTTATTAGCTTTTAACATTCCTAAACTGATAAACAAGCTGGAGACTAGCTCCAGTTAAGAAAAGTTTGTTAGTACAACCTGAGGTCTGGTTTATCTCTTTGACTCCTTCTGATGTCAGACCTCATTTTAATGAATATGTGTGATATTATGGGATACAAATATGTAACAAGTTTGACTATATGTAACTGATTTCGATGCAAAGGGGAGGTTACTTTTATTCTGTCCGATCAACTTTCTTCTTGCATTTTCTTTATTTGTTAACTATAAAAAGGAGGGAAACACGGGGTTTGAGGTTCGCTCTCCCTTTTACATAGAGACCTCACTTTATCAGTAAAGTGCTTTTAAATGATCTTCTGACTCAGTTGCTTATTGGGAAGGTAAACTGAGGCAGAAGCTAGAGCCAGATTGGCTTTCAGTATGGCATGCATAGCTCGGTCTCCAGTGTAGGAAGAATCCCCTGATTCTGCCTGGAATGCTGAGTAGTTCTGTGCCAATTAAAACCAAAGGTATATCTTAACTTGGTGTTGTGGGAAGTGGAATTAAAGGCCAACCTAAACCAGTGGGTGGAGGAAATACTTAGCCCCACCATGCAGGCATCACTTCACCATGAACTGCTGATTCAGTGCAAACTATAATGCTAAATGACAATGAGAAAGGGGTGGAGAAATTAGAGAAAGGAGTGGACAAAAGGCTCAGAAAGCAGCCCACTGAGTCTTTTGTGCTTCCACAATATAGCCTCCACATACTTGTCCCAGAACTCCTGACCAGAAAAAAAAAGAAAAAAAGGCAACCCTTGTAGACTGCTGTGAATCATTGCTCTTAAATTAGCGCTCTCGGTACTTATGTGGGGTCTTTCAAAATCAGCCACAGGATCTCTTGAACAATTTAACTTTATTTTGAACTGCATGACACTTTAACCAAAGTAGCAGTGAATTCTTGCTGGGAGAATATTCCGGGATCTAAGATGGTTATCAAGAAATCCTGCATATCACAGGATCCTTGCAGCGAACAGTCTCTTTATATAATTATCCTCAGGGGTGGGCTTAAAAATTTTAACAAGGGGTTCTCTGCCCGGTTGCTGGATGGATGTGGCCATGGTGGGCGTGGCCTAGTCAGCCTCCTGCACCATGGTGGGGGGAGATGTTTTTGCCCTCCTCGAGCTCTGGAGGCTTTCCGCAAGCTTCCGGGAGGGCGAAAACAGCCTCCCCAGGCTCCAGAGGCCATCTGGAGGCCGGAAATGGGTTTCTGAATTTCTGGTAGGCCTGTTTTTCACCCTCCCTGAGCCTCCATGCGTGCCCTGCACTTACCTGCATCCAAAATGGACTGCATGCGGACTTCTGGGAGGGGAGGGGAGGGGCCATCCAGAAGTGGGATTTGGGGGTTCTCTGAACTGCACAGAATCTTAGCTAAAAGGTCTCCTGAACCCCTGTGAACCCCCAGCAGCCCACCCATGATTATCCTGGATGTTCTGTCTCAGAAGACAGTCTCCCTTTTACATAGAAGGAAAGAACAAATAAATCAATAAAAGGAACAAAGAGTGGTCAAAACTCTCAATCCACCATACAATTGATACATGCCAAGGCATTTTGGTATCTTCCTCAAAAGGGCTCAAAGTAGGCGGAAGCAACACATACTTTCCATATGAACTGCATTCCCCTAACCAGCATGGCTATAATGAAAAATGTTGGATTCCTGTGATCAGTGGAAGGTAACAGGTTGACTAGTCTGGCTTGGAAGTTCATCAAAGATTTCTGGAGTTGCTACAAGGCTTTTTGCTTTGAGCTTGTAATGAGAATGGGAATTGAATTCATAGATAGCTTTTGATAGCTGTTCTTTTTAGCTTCCTTTAATTGTTTTCCCCGGTGAAGCAAAAGAATTGACTGGCAGTGACTAAGTACAGGTCTTTTCTCAGATTTATCTGAAATGGCAAAGGATTGAATCCAAAATGTTGCAAAGAGCTATTCTTCTGAGCTACAGCCCTTTTCTTAAACCCTGGGACTATTATAGTCTTACCTGTCAACAAATATGGAAAAATAGCATGCTTCTTCTTCCGCTTGTTCACCTTCACATGGCTTCCCTCCATTTTCAGGGAAAGGATTGTTACAGGTGCGGCTTCTCTGTCTCTTATGGGAACCATCACAGGGACTCCATGAACCCCAGCAATTCCAATTACCATCAACCGCAACTGGAATACATGAAAAGGATTCACAAAACATCTGGATTAAGAGTCTTCTCCAGTGGTGGGATGTTGCCAGTTTAACAACTGGTTCGGTGATCGCTCGCTTCGTGCGTGGACGCACAGTTTGCACGCACACATGCCTACATGCACAGTTTTAAAAATACTAACTTTCTGTGTTACCACTTGGGAGTAACATAGCTGAGGTGCGGCAGATTGCCGCGCCAATCAGCTGAGAAGATAAAGGTAAGTAAAGTGTAGAGGCGGATGGGCAGGCCAACCTGATTGTCGGAGTGAACTGGTTTGCTCCCAGCTGATCATCAGATCTACCGGTTCGCCCAAACTGGTCTGAACTGGTAGAATCCCAGTTCAGATTCTACCAGTTCAAAATCCTGGTCTTTTCATAATACCTAGGGAATTGGTGGTCCCAAAGCAAGATTAGGTTTCAAAATCTCCCATTAAACACAGCCCTAGAGCAGTGATGGCTAACCTTTTTGCCATCGTGTGCCAGGAGCGGGGGGAGGGGGTGTCGCATGCGCGTGTGCCCACACCCAAAATTCTATGCGCCCTGCCCCCGCGCATGCGCACACGACCTTCCCAAGTTGGCAAACGGGTGTTTTCGGCCTCCAAGGGGGTGGGGAAGGCCGTTTTCATCCTCCCCACACTCCTAGGAAGCCTCTGGAGGCTGGGGAGAGCAAAAAAATGGGCCCTCCCCATCTCCCCCGAGGCCCTCTGGAGGCAGGAAACCATCTGTTTCCCTACTTCTGGTGGGCCCAGAAGGCCCAAAAATCAGCTGGTGCATGCCAGAGCTGAGCTTGCATGCCCACCGATATGGCTATGCGTGCCACCTGTGGCACGCATGCCATAGGTTCGCCTTCATGGCCCTAAAGTAACAGGGCAGATGGTTTTCTGCAAAATGAGGTAGAGAAATAGAGCAAGAGACAGTGTGCTTTAGATGAAGTAGTCCATTAACCTAACAAAATGATCTGGCAAAAGCCTCATTCACCCCATAGCTAATTCTGACTTTCAATGATGTAACTTTAAAGTCAGAGGTTAATGTATAATTGTGCGTATAACTGCTATGAAGAATATCAGAAATTCCTGCTTTATAATGTTTTTTATTCTTTTTGAATTTTTCTTGCACTTTTCGGTTCTCTCTTTGCTTGCTTGCTTTTTCTCTTCTCCACTTTATAATATAAAAAAAACAATATAATTTATATTATTTTGTGTTCGTTTTTATCATTTTAAAAGTTCTGATAAAAAGGACATTATTAAAAATACAGCTTTAGAAAATGACTTGTCAGATGAATGAATTTGCTGGATGACATGGAATCATATCTGAGATGGGCCTGACCCTCTGAAAATCCACTCAGCCCTATCTAACTGTTGGCTAACATGGATTAGCCAGTGGGCCTTGAAAACTCCATTGGTACAAGCTAAAAAGGTAAATGTAAAGGTTCCCCTCGTACATATGTGCTAGTCATTCCCGATTCTAGGGGGCAGTGCTCATCTCCGTTTCAAAGCCAAAGAGCCAGTGCTGTCCGAAGATGTCTCCGTGGTCATGTGGCTGGCATGACTAAACACCAAAGGCACATGGAATTCTGTTACCTTCTCATCAAAGTGGTCCCAAATTTTTCTACTTGCAATTTTTACATGCTTTCGAACTGCTAGGTTGGCAGAAGCTGGGACAAATAATAGTTGTTACCCATTACGCAGCACTAGGGATTCAAACTGCTGAACTGCCAACCTTTTCGATCGACAAAAAAGAGTTTGTTAGACTGTGGGTAGGTGTGCCAATCTGAAAACTCTGTTGGTCCAAGGCAAACACAAATCCTTTCATGTGGATGGACTGATGGAAACAGACAGTCACAAATCTTCATCCTTAGATCATTCACCCATAGCCCACTTCTACCTGCTGCTTTGTTCAGTTACATTGGCTTAACGTCCCTTGCATTTCCCAGCATGTTGGACGTCTTGTTATCTGTGCTCTGTTTTCCAATACTCTTGCTTGTCTCAATGTTAGCCACAGCTCTTGTCTTTGCATTTGCCCAGGGGCTAAAATGAGCAAGTTGTGATGTTTCAAGCAAAGCACTTTGAAGGGGCTTCAAGAGCAATGTTGCTCCCAGCTTCTAAGGAACAAAGTAAAGCATCTCCCCTACACAGAGCCGAAGACACCACTGAGAGAGACGCAAAGCATTTTGATAAACCAAATCATATCATCACTGCACTGAAGCCACCAACTGGGCTACCTCAGATAAGGCAAAATATAAATATGTTGCTAAAATCTGCTCTCTGGATTCATGAAAGTTTTCTTCTCTGCAAAAGAGGTTTCTCTTTTTCTATTTCATTTTTATACAGGTTTAGAATTCTTCTCCATGTCCTGTTTTTTGTGCCCTTTTCTGAGAGGTAAAGGAGGATGCTATCTTTCCTACCGTGTTTCCCCGAAAATAAGACCTGGCTTATTTTTGGTGGGATGTCTTCCCCCCCCCCATGTATAGGAGGTCCACTTCTGTTTGCTCACGGACGGAATGGAGCAGGAGGTCAAGAGACATGCCAGTGCCACAGCCACAAGGTGAGGTGGGAGGCAGAATTGCCCCATACGGCCCAGGCCAGCTTACCTCAGAGTCCCTGCAGCCAGGCCATCCATGCCCTGACACCTGCCTCACCTCACAGCCACGACACCAGCATACCACTTAGCCTCCTGCTCCGTTGTACCTGCGAGCAAACAGAAGAAGTGGGCTGGCAACCTCTTGGGCTCCTGCTGCTCATGGCTGTTGGTGCTGCCGCCATGAGGCAGGTGTTGGGGGCAAGGATGGCCTGGCTGTGGGGGCCCTGAGGTAAGGCGGTACATGGGATAGCTCCACCCCCCTGCTTCACCTCGTGGCCAAGGCACTGTGAGCAACCAGATGGAATGGGCGGCCGGGCAGTCAGGTTCTTAAGTAGGACTTATTTTGGGGGTAGGGCCTATATTAGGTGCACACATAAAAACATGGTAGGACTTATTTTCGGGATAGGTCTTATTTGCGGGAAAACAGGGGATATTGATATTTCTGTGTGTGTGTGTAGAGCAGGAGCATCCACTGGAGTTTTTAACTGGAGTTTTAACTGGAGTTTTTTTTAATCTGGAAAGGTTAAAAAAATGAGATCAAAGCCTAAGCCGCCATCTTGATTCTTTTAGCAATGCTCTTACTATATTTTCCCCCATACTTCCTGATTTGGAAAACAAAGCCTTTTATTTAAAAGGTTTTCTCATGAGATCTTTCTTGGAGCTTTGGTTGACGTGGAAAACCAGAGAGATAGAAGACCATGAAGGGAAGATTATATAGTGAAAATAGAGCATGTTTACTATATGGCTTTCCCAATCCTCTTTGTTAATTAAGAAAGGAATAAACATCCTGCCCCTTACTCTAACTGCTTTTCATGATACACAGCTGCCCACATCCATGGGGAGGGAATCACAAAAAGGCTTGATGGTGTTCACACCATTGAAATCCTGTCCTTTTTCTAAACTTGTTGACATTGTACATGTACAATGGGGTAAGGCTTCAGTGGCACTGCTGCAATCACCAACTTTTCTTTTTAAACTTTCCCTGAAGATACTAACATAATACATTGGTGAGAAGAGGCAGATGGAGAAGGAAGATCCTTCTGCCCCAAAGTTGTTCTTTTGGCTCAGGAATGTGTGTAATTTTTCTTTGATGCTTTTCTGGCCTTTTGATGGTTAAAATGAAGAAGTAGAAGAAAGGTTGCTATACCATCCCCAGATCAAGGGGAAATCTGTAGTACTTGTTTATTATTTAATTCGTTCTCATTACCAGCTATTCCTCTTCCTCTTCTTTAGCTCCTTTCTTATAAATGATAGTTGCTCTCAAGCTGCATTTACTCTCTGATCCCAATTTTCCCTGGCCTGTTTATTTCCAACCAGAAATAGGAGAATATTTGAATATTTTGTCGTGAACCAGAACAACTGGTTCTGGAGAACCGGTAGAGGAAATTTTGAGTAGTTTGGAGAACCGGTAGTAAAAATTCTGACTGGCCCCACCCCCATCTATTCTCTGCCTCCCAAGTCCCAGCTGATCAGGAGGAAATGGGGATTTTGCAGTAACCTTCCCCTGGATTGGGGAGGGAATGAAGATTTTACAGTATCCTTCCCTGCCATGCCCACCAAGCCACACCCACAGAACCGGTATTAAAAAATTTGAAACCCACCACTGCTCCATATAGCATCATCCAACTTAGTGCTGCAATTAGATATTGCTCAGTAATATGCTTTCTACTCCATATAAGATACAGTCCTGGTTTTGATGTGAGATGAACCTCTTCTCAGTCAAATGAAATCATGGTCAAGGGATTGTTTTTACCAGGGACGAAATGCTACTAGTTCACACCGGTTCAGGCGAACCGGTAGTTTAAAAAAGCTACTAATTCATCCAAACCGACGATCAGCTGTGCTGTGCAATTTAGATCCGCTAGAAAGCGGAAGGAAGGAAATGCTGCTTTCTAGCGAATCTAAATCGTGCGGCACAGGTGTTTCCCCCCCCCGTTCTACTTATCTTCTTAAGCCTCCTTTTTCTGCACGCAGCGTGTATTTGGCGCAAACTGCGCATGCGCAGGCAGCCAACCAGTGGCAAACCGTGGAGGATTTCACCACTGTTTTTTTATCCATCTTGATATATTACTGTTACTATAATTTCTGTGGATGGGAGATTCCATTTTAAGGCAGTTCTCCTAACCCACAATTAAAAGAGGAAGGAAGGAAGGAAGGAAGGAAGGAAGGAAGGAAGGAAGGAAGGAAGGAAGGAAGGAAGGGAGGGAGGGAGGGAGGGAGGGAGGGAGGGAGGAAGGAAGGAAGGAAGGAAGGAAGGAAGGAAGGAAGGAAGGAAGGAAGGAAGGAAGGAAGGAAAAAAAGAAAGAAATATGATAAATAGTTGAGGAAAAGGGGATTTAATTACTTAATGCAAGGGAGGAAAATGCATACTCTGAAGCAGCTTAATGCTTTGCCAAACTCTTCATTCCCTGAAGAAAAGGGGGGCTTGTTCTCTTTAGCTCGCTTGAAAGAAAATAGTTCCAGCCTATTAATTCCTAATTATCTCCACTCGGTTTCATCCTTGCTAACTTTACCTGGGGCTAATATATGAGCAGGAAGAATTATAAGGAAGGGGGAGAGGGGGGAACAGATTTGCCAAAAAGTTGAAACAGCCTGGAGACACATTTCAATCCAAAATCTAGAAGATTAGGAAAGCTCTATGTAATGAAATATTTGCATTTTTATTCTGTTAACTCACATACCTGAATGATAATCTGGTGCCCGTATTTCACAGTTATCACCGTAAGTCCCAGCCCGGCACACACATAAACACTCTGTTCCAGACAGCACTGCCTTGCCATTGTTGGGGCATGGAGCACATTGGCACGGGTCAAACTGTGCTGCATACTCAGAAAGAGCTTTCCTAAGATTGCTACGCTTGGTTGCTGCACAGGGGATGTTCTTCACCAGCTCCAGAATGGAAATCAGCTAATAAACAGAAGAGGTGGACATCAATAGAGCCATGAACATTCCACTCTACCACAGTTTTACTCTGCAAGCATCTGTTAACAGGCAAAGTCTGAACAATTCAAGGAGATTTGCAAGAAGGGAAGGGACTCTTGCATGATGACGTCATACTTCAATTCTGTGACATATACTTGAGTCAGACCTCATCATGCAAATACCTAAATGGGACATGTGTGCCATGACTTCCCTTTCACTTTAATCAATCCTATGCAGTTGATACCTTTTCCTTATTCTGGATTTGCAATTCCAGCCGTAAGAATTTGTTTTACTTCCTTTATACTTAATATCAAAATGAGTCTCAGAGTTCAATGCTCTTTAGACCAGTGTTTCTCAATCTTGGCAACTTGAAGATGTGTGGACTTCAACTCCTAGAATTGCCCAGTCAATGATTTATTCTTCTTGTAGCCTGGACCTTGAAACACAATCCAGTTGATGGTGAAGACAGATAACTGGCATTCCTCTTGCCAAGGCCAAATATTTTGTTGACCCTTTGGTAAAAAGGAAACAACCATATTTGACTATAATTGACACATGACATAGTTGAGCATGCTGGGTGGATATTCTGAGAGTTTTAGTCGAACATATCTATAACACATGTCAAATTGTTGCCAGCTGGGATAAGCCACAAATCAGCTTTGCACAATTGGCCTTTGTGCAGGAAATAGGAGTGCCTCAGAGGTGGGTTTCAGCAGTTCTGGCCAGTTCTGGAGAACCGGTAGTGGAAATTTTGAGTAGTTCGGAGAACCGGTAGTAAAAATTCTGACTGGCCCCGCCCCCATCTATTCTCTGCCTCCCAAGTCCCAGCTGATTGGGAGGAAATGGAGATTTTACAGTATCCTTCCCCTGGAGTGGGGTGGGAATGGAGATTTTACAGTATCCTTCCCCTGGAGTGGGGAGGGAATGGAGATTTTACAGTATCCTTCCCCTGCCACGCCCACCAAGTCACACCCACCAAGTCAAGCCAGACTCACCAAGCCACACCCACAGAACCCGCAGTAAAAAAAATTGAAACCCACCACTGAAGTGCCAGTGTCTGAAAATAAGCCTGCTACTACTTGAAATGAAAGAAAAAGTAGAATTGAACCATTTGTTGGAGCCACAAATTCCATTTTTATTTTATTTTATTTTATTTTTAAAAAAACCTTACCATCCTACGGATAATCAGAAATGCATAAGATGTAGCACTTGGCATACCCTCCAACAGTATTATATCCAGCAGCACATAAATTACAAGATACATTACTTCCAAACCTATTGTGGCGGCATTAGATACTCAAATTAAAAGATTTGTCCGAAATAACTTCCTGGTTCAATGTCTAATGCTAACATTTCCTGCCAATACATTTGCATGTCCAGTTTTCTGAGATTATATCATATCACAGAAGTTGGCAAGCCGTTTAAGTGTTGGGCATTCCCCACCTTGCAATCACCTGGAATGTTGGCTAATTATTTAACCTCATGAGGCCAGGGTTGTCTTGATTTCTAAAGCATGGTATTTGTGTCTTTATTTAAATGGTGAATGAAGTTAATGGGGAGGGGAACAATAAATGCCTTTAGCTGTTGATCCACGTCATAGCAGTAAAACATATAGCAATCAAAGGTTGTAATATGATGAATCTATTTATGTTTTCCCTGCTCTATGTTTCTCTTTGTTTCCCCAACAGCAATTGCAGCAATGGTGGGTTTCAAATTTGTTTACTACCGGTTCTGTGGGTGTGGCTTGGTGGGCATGGCTTGGTGAGTGTGGCAGGGGAAGGATACTGCAAAATCTCCATTCCCACCCCACTCCAGGGGAAGGTTACTTAAAAATTCCCATTTCCTCCCAATCAGCTGGGAATTGGGAGGCAGAGAATAGATGGGGGCAGGGCTAGTCCGAATTTTTACTACCAGTTCTCTGAACTACTCAAAATTTCCGCTACCGGTTCTCCATAACTGGTCAGAACCTACTGAAACCCACCTCTGAATTGCAGTCAAAGAAATATAATTCTATATCTACTGACAGTGGGAAAGGCTAGAAACTTTAAATGTCTCATTGGTTCTGTTTTATAAAACTTTATGAAAAATTAATGCCTGAAATTCCTTGTTCTCCTATTTATTTTCTATCCTCTTTTTCTATTATGTCTATTAAAGAGCACGCCTGTGACCAGGGAACTCCATTTTTTGCCCAAACTTTTTAAAGTAACTGGAAATCTATAGTCATTTTCCTAGACGTTTTATCTTCAGAGGTAGGAGCATCCATTATGATCTCAGACAGAAGCGTCAAGAAATGTGGGGGAAAACCACAACTGCTGGAAATGCAGAAATGTGTAAGAGAAAAAACTGTGAGGTCTCCAAAAGAGTCCAAATAATGTTGAGCATGCTCAAGGACTATATAATCTGCTTGACTGCTCTGGTACAGCAGGGGTGTCACTCAAGGCCCGCGTGCCAGATCTGGCCACAGAGTGCTTAGACCTAGCCCGTGGAGCCACCCTGGAAACAGCGAAGGACTGGCCCATGGTGACTCTGCTAGCGAAAACGGAGCTCCATTTTAGTTGGCAGAGTGTGGCCCTCTCGACCTCCATTTTAGCTGGCAGAGTGCTCAGGCCACCACAGCAGAGGTGGGTTTCGGCAGGTTCTGACCAGTTCTGGAGAACTGGTAGCGGAAATTTTGAGTAATTCGGAGAACCGGTAAATACCACCTCTGACTGGCCCCGCCCCCATCTATTCTCTGCCTCCCGAGTCCCAGCTGATCGGGAGGGAATGGGGATTTTGTAGTAACCTTCCCCTGGAGTGGGGTGGGAATGGAGATTTTACAGTATCCTTCCCGTGCTATGCCTACCAAGCCATGCCATGCCACACCCACCAAGCCACGCCCACAGAACCAGTAGTAAAAAAATTTGAAACCCACCACTGCACCACAGGCAGCCCCAACACGAGTGATGTTGAGCTGGCCATGCCCACCCTGGACACACTCACCCGCCTCCACCCCGAAGTGAAACACAATCCTGATGCAACCCTCAATGAAATCGAGTTTGACACCCCTGTGTTAGAGGGACCAAAAAGGCTGGGTGCAGAAATGCAATGGGAGATCTTGAATAGCAAAACTGTACCAGGCTATTCATTGCAGGTAGTCCTTGAGTTACAACCGGTCTCTTAGAACCCATTTCAAATTACAACCAATCCAAAAAAGGGGACTTATGATTCAGTTCTGAGGTTGCAATAGCCAGGCCCTTCCAAAATCATATGACTGAACTTTGGGCACTCAGAAACACTGCAGCATTTATGGCCATTTGCAATGTCCCAGAATCACGTGACTGTGTTTTATAACAATTTTGCAGAAAATCAGCACTTCCGGTTTTCGGCAAAACTGCCCATTGCAAACCATTGGTTAGCTTAATGATAGTGGTGCTCACTTAATGACTGCTGCAAAAAAGCAGGTTTATTTTCAGACACTGCCAATCCCATTTCCTGCACAAAGACCAATGGAACAAACCTGGTTTGTGGCTGACCCTTTTATTACCATCAAGGTCATAATGGGCAGGCTCCATTCTGGTCATATGTCAATAGCAATGGCAATAGCACTTAGACTTATATACCGCTTCGCAGTGCTTTACAGCCCTCTCTAAGCGGTTTACAGAGTCAGCCTTTTGCCCCCAACAATCTGGGTCCTCATTTTACCCACCTCGGAAGGATGGAAGGCTGAGTCAACCTTGAGCCTGGTGAGATTCGATCTGCCAAATTGCAAGCAATTGGCAGTCAGCAGAAATAGCCTGCAGTACTGCACTCTAACCACTGCACCACCGCAGCTCCTACTAGAACTACCTACACGAGACAAATGTCTAGTTTTAGACTAGAATTATATACATTATTATAGATAAATATGTATGTGAATTGTATAGATAGGTATATGTAGGTATAGATGAGCCTTGGTGGCACAGCAGACTAAAGCACTGTTAAGTAATACCAGCTGCCTGCAATTACTGCAAGTTCAAATCTCAGCAGGCTCAAGGTTGACTCAGCCTTCCATCCTTTCGAGGTAGGTAAAATGAGGACCTGGTTTATGGGGGCAATAAGCTGACTTTGTATAAAAAAGAACACCACTTAGGGGTGGGGCCAAAAGCCCTACTAAGCAGCTTTATACAAAAGTATGAAGGCTATTGCTTAACGCATTATAAGCCACCCTGAGTCTCTGGAAAAGGGCGGCATATAAATCGAACCAATAAATAAATAAATAAATAATTGTATAGGAATAAGGTATAAAATTACTATTATTATACTATGTTTAAATAACGTATAAGGTGTAAGGAATATATTATTATATTATCATTAGTATATTATGTATTAGTTTAAAGTGTTGGAAGATGCTTGGGACCAGTGATGTCATATCTATGTCCAATGTTTTTAATTTTGAACTACTAATAAAAAACTTTTTTTAAAAAAAAAAGAAAAGAACTACCTGAACTGTTATGGCAGTCTGATTAGTGATATCTTGCTTTGTATTCCTGATATTCACAGGGGGCTGACAAATGCTTCTCATGTTGCCACTTTTCTTAGAAGATTCAAGGTTTCCATTCAGAAACAAATGGAAGGCCACCCTGAGAGACAGCAGTGGTTATAATGCTGGCTAACTCACTGCTCACTGCCAGGAGTTCGATTCGGACCGGATCAAGGTTGACTCAGCCTTCCATCCTTCTGAGGTCGGTAAAATCTGAGGACCCAGATTGTTGGGGGCAATAGGCTGACTCTGTAAACAGCTTAGAGAGGGCTGCAAAGCACTGTGAAGCGGTATATAAGTCTAAGTGCTATTGCTACCTAGTTTGGGTAATGAAACATCTGCAGGAAAACATCTGCAGGAGAGCAGCAAGGACCCCTCATTTCAACCCTGAGCTACACATATTCTCCTTTATCGCTACCTCAAAGTCGATCACAGTTGGATTGTCCTTCATCGATTCCAGCCAATTGGTAAAGACGGTGTGCTCAGGAAAAGCTCCTTTCCTTTCCCAGGCAAGAGCTGCAGCAAACTGGGATCTTCCACCTTTGATGAAGGATACGGACTTCTCAGAGGATTGCAGAAATGAACCTGGAAGACAGATTTAAGGCCTGTGATTGGAGCAGCAACATAAGCAGGTAAAGTTCGTAGCAACCATCAGAAGTCGAAACAGAAAATATTTTGTCAAAGCCACTCTTGGAAACCAGGAAGAATTAAAGTAAAGCATCTTCGCCTAACAATATCCTTTGCTGCATTTTTTTAAAGTGGATTTATCTATTGGTGCACCAAAAAAGGGAGGATGTATTACGCCATCAAGCTTCTTCAACAGCCATACAGAAAACAGAAAAGGCCTTTCTCACCCCCCCCCCCCAGAGGTCCTCCAGAGGCCAGAAACAGTCTGTTTCCTGACTTCCAGTGGGCCCAGAAGGCCCAAAAATCAGCTGGCCAGCGCGTGCATGTACGTCGGAGCTGAGCTTGCGTGCCCACCGATATGGCTCCGTGTGCCACCTGTGGCACGCATGCCATAGGTTCGCCATCATAGGCTTAGAGCAAGGGTGTCAAACTCAAGGCCCAGGGGCCAGATCCGGCCCATAGAGTGCTTAGATCTGGCCCGCACCGCCACCCTAGAAGCAGTGAAGGACCAGCCCAGGGTGCCTCTGCCAGTGAAAATGTGGCCCTCCCGAGCTCCACTTTTGCTAGCAGAGCGTTCAGGCCACCAGAAGTGCCCCGACATGAGTGACATCGAGCTGGCCACACCCACCCTGGCGAAGCTTACCCTGGCCCCATGAGGTCAAACACAACCCTGATGCAGCCCTCAATGAAATAGAGTTTGACACCCCTGGTTTATAGAGTGCTATAAAGCACTCTGAAGCAATATATAAATGCTATTGCTAGTTACAGTTATCTGTCCCTGAAGGATCACAGGAAATTAAAGGAGGCACATGAGTGTTTGAGTAAATCCTAGTGGTATTAACATTCTTATAATTTGTCATTGGAAGCTCTTGGACTGAAATTGGAACCCTATGTTCCCAAAAGGTCACATTTTCCTTGATAATCACCTTCATGACGAGCAGACATTCTGTTGCTTGTACAGCTTGTTCTCACTTTCCTCCTTTTAAAACCAAAGATACGCCTGGTCGTTTCTGTCCGGATGCACTCTTGCGATTCTGCCTGTGTTAAACCTTAAGAGATGAAAGTTATTTCTAGAATATTTTAGCATTAAAAAAAAATGAGCATTCCTGCTTTCTTCCCCCTCTTCCTCCTCCTCTCCCCCTTCATCTAAATTATATGCACTTGACATATAAGGAAGCGAGACTGAAAAATTAAAATGGCCATTCAATTTACAATAGGAAGAGCTGTAGACCGAAAGGGTATATTCTTATTAATTATATCTGTACATGTAGCTTTTCTTAATTTGAGACTGCTTTACTTTTCTGTTTTGGTTGGATATTATTGTTCCAGTTTCCCATTTCTTACATAAGTCATCTAAGCAACTTTTAATAGAATTATTATTTTGGGTTTAATTAGTTGCTTGTAAATTGCTGCAAATGGTGCACATTCATTTTAATAAATTTTACTCTTACATAGTGTATATTTTTAATGATGAAAAAGTAGGATGCATTATTTTATTCTTAGTGGTACATTAATAAGAAGCTTCTTGTGCCATTTGCTTTTCATCTGGATGCAGTGATTATTTTAATATAGTAAATGACAATAAAATAAACCAAGAAATGGAGATATTTCTTTATGTTTATTTCTGCTCATCACAGGGGTGAAATCCAGCAGGTTCTGACAGGTTCTGGAGAACCGGTAGTGGAAATTTTGAGTAGTTTGGAGAACCAGCAAATGCCATCTCTGGCTGGCCCCAGAGTGGGGTGGGAATGGAGATTTTGCAGTATCCTTCCCCTGCCACGCCCACCAAGCCACACCACACCCACCAAGCCACACCATGCCCATCAAGCCACGCCCCCAGAACCGATAGTAAAAAAAATTGGATTTCACCACTGGCTCATCAGTTGGGTTTGGGGTCCTCATGTTCTCTAAGACTGGAGCATTTTTCTATCACAGTAGGATCACTCTGTGAGGCAGTCATGTAAACCTGACTTTTCAAGTGGTCTTTCTCACAGAGAAAGCTTCCAACAACACAGATATTCTCAATAAAGGAGAATATTTGTAGCTCAGGGTTGAAATGACAGATCCTTGGTGCTCTGTGACCTTGGTTGTTTTCTTGCAGATGTTTTATTATCCTACTAGCACTGATGATGCTACCTAATCCATGTAATGAAATGTCTGCAAGAAAACAGGCAAGCTCAGAGACGACCAAGGACCCACTCACAGATGTTATCATTTCACATGCCTTCCATTTTTCTAAGCCTTGCATTCTCCCAAGCTGGATATGTTTTTTAGTCTTTGGTGTAAATGTACATTTGGTTCTCTTCTCTTTTAATCCTCTCAGAATAACAGAGTTGGAAGGGACCTTAGAGGTCTTCTAATCCAACCCCCTGCTCACTAAAAAGACACACGGAAAGGAAACGATGGATTACAGTGCTGCACAGTGAAAGGATAAGGCAACTTTTCCATTCCCAATATAGTTACTAGCCCAGTAATGGGTCCCCATTTTCTTTTGCTAAGGACCATATACCTGAATTTCTCAGCTCTTCAGCGCTGTACTGATAAAGGAGGTCATATATGCCTCCCAGTGACCCAGAGGAATAGTAATGTGTGCCGAAATCATCAAATATCTGGCTGTAAAGGGGATAGTTGTACTCCAGGGGCAAGCTATTAAGCGCCTCTAAGAACACCTTCGACGGCTGCAAGTCTGATTCCTTCATTGTGAAGTTGGATACCGCTATCACTTTATGGATCCTAATAAAGTTGGACTCCTACAAATGAAGAAGAGAAAATGTGACTGTGATAATTAAATAATGATAATTATTTATTTATATAATTATTTAATGATAATTAAAATGTCTTTTCCTAGATCCATGATATCCAATGATCGGTTAATGATGATGGTTTTATCGAACCAAAATTAGAATCTCTTTATCACCTATTACAGCCAACCAAATAAATAGCCTCGCCCCTGTTTTTTAAGACGAGTTTGTTAATGAGAAACTTGAAGTCAGCAATTTGTATCTAGGTAGCACATAGTCCTGGATCCATTTCTGTGGCCCCTAAATGCATGCTCACATGCACACATGCATACAAACCAGTGGTGGGTTGCCCCTGGTTCGCACTGGTTCTGTAGAACCAGTAGTAAAACCGGTGGGAGGCTCCGCCCACCAACCCCGATGTCATCAGAACGCTTCTGCGCATGCGCAGAAGAGCACATGCGAGCAAAGCAAGCACGTGTGTGGCCCTGTTGCAAACTAGTAGTAAAGGTAAGTAGAACCCACCCCTGATACAAACATATGTCCACGTTATGTCTGGGGAAATACAATATATTTCTTTTATTTGATCAATTAAGTTCTAAAACAGATATATCAGGATGGCATCATGGGCTATCATGTTTTAAGCTATCCAGAAAATCCCCAGAAACGAAAAAAAGATGTGTACATATTAGCTGTGCTTCTACCTGTGACATCATTGCTATACTACTTGAAGTCTTTCAACATGAAATAAAATAAATAAATAAAATGGCACTCCAAGCTAGAGACAAATTACCAGCTCCCTTTTAAATTCTCTGCTTCATTTAATGGTAGATTTTAATCTTTTTTAATCTTAAAGTTTTAAATAATATTTGTGCATGGACATTCAGTCCTCTCATATAACATGTAGTTTTTTTTTTTTATTAACACTTATTCAATTTGCAATTCTTGGCCACTCTCCTGCATGAAATATGGATGCTGTTATTATTGTTAATAATCTCTGCAGTAATAAAAGCAGTTCTTAAAACTGAAAACAGTATTAGAAATCATGCTCGTATTTGCCTTCCTTGGAAAAAGGAATATAGACTTTGAATGGAACAAATGCCATTAAGCATATTTGTTGAAAATAAACATTCTGGAAAGTAGTATGCATATGCTTTTAGCCACTGAGGAGTCATATCGTATTTGCACATATATAAATATTAAGACAAATAAATGCAGCATGCTGTAGCATGTCCAGCATAGATAGACTTTACTGGAAGAAAAGTGAAAATTTTAATCAAAGGACTCTATCAAGTCCCTTAATTTCAAATGAGGCATCTATATACACATTGTCCTCGACTTACAACCACAATTGAGCCCAAACTTTCTGTTGTTAAGCAAGACAGTTGTTAAGTTGATTTTGCCCCATTTTACGACGTTTCTTGCCATAGTTATTAAGTGAACCCCCCTGAGATAATAATACAGATAGACCTCAACATACAACTACAATTGAGTCCAAAATTTCTGTTGCTAAGCAAGACAGTTGATATGTGAGTTTTGTTCTATTTTACGACCTTTTTTGCCTTAGGTGTTAAGTGAATCACTGCAGTTGTCAAGTTAATGACATGGTTACTAAGTGAATCTGGCTTCCCCCTTGACTTTGCTTGTTAGAAGGTCGCAAAAGGTGATCACATGACTCCGGAACACTGCAACCGTCATAAATATGAATCAGTTGCCAAGCATTCATCTTTCAATCACATGACCATGGGGATGCTGCGACTGTCGTACCTGTGAAGCCAGATTCACTTAACTGTGTTACTAACTTAAGAACTGCAGTGATTAACTTAACAACTGTGTGTTCTGCCCCAGCTATGGACCCAAAGAACACAGCCCACACAAAGTCTGTACAAACCTTAGTTTACTAAATTAAATCAGTCTTTTTCAAATAAAGGCTGTTAATTTACTTTCTTAACAGCCTACAAGAATCCAAAAAATAAATAATCATAATCTTACTAGGATTGGCAGAAAGCCCAGAAGCAATTTGCAGGACACTGATAAAAGAACTAAGATCCAGACACAAAGGAGAATGAACTAAGTTGTTCCCTGCAAATTGCCTCAGTCGTCATCTGTCCATAAATAGGCTAAGGGAGTGGCCAATTAGCCCCAAGCCTTACTCACGAGGAGACCTCCTCCTGAGGAGCCACTCCTGCCTTTTGGCAGCTCTGCGTGCCCATGCATCGAGAAGAGGCTCCTCCTCTTCGTTCTTTTCACTTAAGGGAGCTTCTGGAGGTTCTGAAGGCCCTGGCTGAATCCCCGCCTCTGGCACCACATCTTCTCCAGCCTCATCATTGTCCGACTTGAGTGCCAGCTGCACAATCTGCTGGTGCAGCACCACACCAGCCTCCTTGCTGTCGGAATCAGCTACTAGCTGCATAGGCCGCTGATGGGCCATAACACTGTGGCAGGAAAGGTCGTAAAATGGAACAAAATTCACTTAATAATGGTCTCGCTTAGCAACAGAAATTTTGGGTTCAATTGCGATTGTAGGTTGAGGACTATCACTGTAAAGGTGCCTCATTTGAAAGTCGTAAGTCGAGGATTATCTGTATCTTGCTTCACCAAAGGCACTACTCCTGATCTGGATACATTTTTCTTAGATAATGTTTTTACTGCACTTTTCCAGCAAATACATGGGGCAGTCACTTCTGGCCCCACATCTACCTACTCATATCCCGATTGCAGGGCAGTGGGGCTATCAGAAAGTATGCATCTTTAAATTTTACAAGTGCTGGATTTTTCCACTGAAATGTCTGCCAAGGGTGTCAAACAGGCGGCCCGTGGGCCAGATGTGTCACACGCAGGCCACACCCCACGCCAGTTCCGTGAATGCAAAAACATCACAATACGTCACGTGACATCAACGTGACACAGCGACTTTGACACCCATGCTCTAAGATGATCAGTCTCTAGTGGGCATTGGTAATCGCTATACAAAAGGAGATCTGTCTTATTTGGCTACAAATCCAAAGACATCCTGCATTTGAGAAGCCAGATGTCACCAACCAGAACAGTTTTGTCTTTTTGCCATCGTGTGCCAGGAAGTAGGGGGGGGGTCGTGCGCATGTGTACCCACACCCATAATTCACACCCATAATTCAAACAGGCCATTTCTGGCCTCCAAAGGGCCTCCCGGAGGGGGGGAGGCCATTTTCGCCCTCCCCAAGGTCCTAGAAAGGCTCTAGAGCCTGGGGGAAGAGAAAAATGGGCCTTCCCCACCACCACCAGAGGCCCTCCGGAGGCAGGAAACAGCCTGTTTCCCCATTTCCAGTGGGCCCGGAAGGACTGAAAATCAGCTGACCGGCACGCGCATGTGCGACGGAGCTGAGCTTGCATGCCCACCAATATGGCTACGCCTGCCATCTGTGGCACGCGTGCCATAGGTTTGCCATCACGGAACTAGAAAAGAGAAATGTTTCTCATTTTGAAATAGTTTAAATTCCTTTTTAAAACAGAAATGAATAACATGGATAAGAAAAATATTGGTTCTTTTCCCTCACCTTGTCAAGCGAGCTGAACAGCCTTTTCTTGCAATTTAAAAACAATCAGCATCGACATTTCGGGCATGCAATAACATTTGCCACTCCCGCCCAATGCAGAAAGCAATTCAATACAGAAATCTTTTCTGTGAGAGCAGGCTAATGAACAAGTGACTTTTCATGGGGTCTCACATATTGGCTCCTGCAGATGGAATTAAAAGCTAGAATAAAAACAGCCATACCTTTCTCTTTGAAGCTTTTATTGCTTCCTTGAAGGAGGAAGAGGATGTGATGTGAACTTTTGTCTTCTTGGAGAACAGGAATGGGATTCCAGATCGGCTTCGGCCAGAGCCAGAGAAAGAACTACTCTGAGAAGTATGGCTTTCAAAGGGAATTAAATCATTGTAATATTCTGAAGCCACCTCATCTTCTTCATTCACTACCTATGGAGAGATATAATTACAGAAACCTGGTTTGACATAGGACTGAATCAGTGGTGGGTTGCTACTGGTTCACCCCGGATCGGGAGAACTGGTAGCGGCGGCGGGAGGCTCCGCCCACCTGCCCGGACATCTCTGCACATGCACAAAAGTGTTGCGTGCGTGCATGAGCATGCACGCACCCATGAGCAAACCACTAGCAATGGGATTTGAATCCCACTACTGGACTGAATCTTATTTCTTAAAGGGCATTGACAGGAATGGATACTAGTCCCCATAGCTGGAATTTCTAATTCCCACAACTGCATTTTTTAAAGTGTCTTTTGTGGAGAAATTTAGCTTTGGTCTTAAGGAAGAGGTGAGAAATGTGGAATGGTTAGAACATAGATTAACAGAGTTGGAAGGGACCTTGGAGGTCATCTAGTCCAACCCCCTGCTCAAGCAGGAGACCCTATACCATTTCAGACAAATGGCTGTCCAGCTTCTTCTTGAAAGCCTCCAGCGATGGGGCACCCACCCACAGTATCTGAAGGGAAGCCATTCAGATGTTGAAGGTTGCCCAATTCTGAGAAATTATGACATGTGAGGAGACACAGAACAGTTCCATCTTGACCTTGTTGTCCTTGAAAAGAGCAGTGATGGTTTTTGACAGACCACCACAACAATTCAGCAGTAAATATAAATCTCAGTTTCTTGATCTGGCCTACTTCAAAGAGCTGACACTTTTCATTACCTGCTTGCCTGGCATGGCTATAACCTCCTTTCTCTAGTTCCATTTTCTCTCCCTCCTTATAGACAACCCATTCCGTTTTTCCATTCTGTTTCCCAGAGGCTGCCAGTACAAGGGAGGATCTCTCATGTTGAATGCCCCTCACCCATGATTTTTGAAAGACACAGCAGAGCGACACAAAGTAAGATGGAGAGCTACCATTCTAAGGTTTGGAAGTTGCCTGTAGCTGTTTGGATGCACACAGAAGAGCAAGACAGAGAGAAGACTTTGACTTCTTGGGCAAGAATTTGCTGTTCTTAATTTAGTAACAGATAAAAGATATCTGAAAACGCTATCTGAGTTTGCTAAATTTATGTGCTCGATGCAAATTAAAAACAAGCAGAGTTTCCATTGCATTGTCACAGCTACTCTTTTGACCAGGTCCTACAGACGCTCCTGGACTCTTTTAACCAGATTCTGCAGACGCTCCTAGCACTCATATTGTAAAGCATTTGTGTATATATAAATATAACTTGTTGATGGGTAAAACCAGTGGTGAAATCCAAATTATTTGACTACCGGTTCTGTGGGTGTGGCTTGGTGGGCACGGTGTGGCTTGATGGGCGTGGCTTGGTGGACATGGCAGGGGAAGGATACTGCAAAATTGCCATTCCCTCCCCACTCCAGGGAAAGGATACTGTAAAATCTCCATTCCCACTCCACTCCAGGGGAAGGATATTGCAAAGTCTCCATTCCCACCCCACTCTGGGGCGAGCCAAAGGTGGTATTTGCCGGTTCTCTGAACTACTCAAAATTTCCGCTGCCGGTTCTCCAGAACCTGCTGGATTTCACCCCATGCTTACAGCCAACACGCTTAATATCTTTTGATAGTTACCTGGAAGAAAACAGACTCTAAGTTTGCAGGAAGCCGATATGTTTTCCTCAAGTCGCTGGTCTTCACAAGTCTGCAGGTGCCTCCATTAAAAGAATTATGGAGAACTTCGCCTTGATGCATTCCTGCCAGAATATGATATCTAAGGGAAAACGATAGGAATTTTGCATCCAGTCATGGAAAACACCCTGGATCAGTTCCTTAATTATTCATAGTAGGGGAGGGGTTTCTGCTCAAGCTGGTGTTTTGCTGAAGGATAAATAAAACCACATCCTTATATGGTAACAGAGCAAACAGGCCAAAAGCTGGTTCATTAAATTCATCAATAACTTAAATGATTCCTGGTGACCTCCAGCAACTTGGATTACAATGCCTATCATACCTGACCATACTTGCCCCATTGTCCAAGGCTGATGGGAGCTGTAATCCAAAATACTGGGAAGGCATCAAGTTTGATAAAGCTAGGCTAGATCCTCCTTTTTTCCATGTTCTTATCTGTCTACGTTCTTTTCTAAATGTCTGTCTGTAATCTCTCTTCTTCCCTTCTCAGATAACTGGTTCTAAATGAAATTGAGCATCTTAATGTATAACTATGGAACAAAACAAATGGTAACATTTGCAGCCATGTAGGGATATGGAGAAACCCCAGATGATTTGCAAGGTCAAAAAAGCATGGAGCAGTATAATGAATGGCCTTTATTTAAATTAGAGTTAGTTGTGTTTCCTTTTCTTTTTCATAGTTTACGCCTTTAATTCCTTTGAATTATTGCTTCTTATTCCTTTTTCCCTTGAGTACTTTAAACATGACTTACCCGTGGCCCATTAGGCCCACACCAGGAATGCTCTCATGTTTTCTAGCACACACGGGTCGCACACGTGGACAGTTCCTTTCATCTGAATTATCCTCACAATCATTTTCTCCATTGCACTTTAACTTCTGGCTAATGCAGCGACCTTTTGCCAACAAAAGGAGGAGGAGGAGGAGGAGGAGGAGGAGGAGGAGGTGGAGGAGGAGGAGGAGGAGGAGGAGGAGGAGGAGGAGGAGGAGGAAGAAGAAGAAGAAGAAGAAGAAGAAGAAGAAGAAGAAGAAGAAGAAGAAGAAGAAGAAGAAGAAGAAGAAGAAGAAGAAGAAGAGGAAGAAGAAGAAGAAGAAGAAGAATGATGTTAGAAGCCATCGTTTTTTAAAGAAAAGCAGACCAACAATTCTGTAAGGAATGAATGCTTCCATGAAGGCTTGCATTATTATGCAGGAAAGAAATATTCTACATTTGCAGCCATTTTGCTATTATTGGTTAGATCCAGAAAGCCAGTAAAATTGGGATAACTCCACAACTATCACTGAAAATATATAGAACGTTTGTGGGAGGGGGAGGGAACCAGTGGTGATATTCAGCCAGTTCTATCTGGTTCAGGCAAACCGGTAGCAGTGGCTGTGGGAGGCTCCGCCCACCCGCCTGGACGTAATCACATCCCATTTATCCACATTTTTGATGCTCTGCGTATGCGCGGAAGGCCCTGCACGCACGCTCACATTTGCGAACCCGTAGCAAAGGTAAGTGAATACCACCTCTGGAGGGAACCACAAAAACACATCATACTTCAAAGGAGGAGACCACAAATTGACAAGAGTGTCAAAGAATAAGAGAATTGCCCTCAGCTATGGCCAATAGAAGTTCCTTCTCTAGTGGAAGCTTCTCCACATCTAGAGGGCTTCCAGCTACTTCCAGACCCCAGCCCTAGGTATATATGCCCAAGGACTCTCTGGCTTAGCAGCATACATAGGATACCGTGTCTTCCATGCCACCGTGTAGGAGCCTGTAGTCTGCTATGTGTAGGACTGTTTCCTTATCTTGGATGGCAAACCTCAGATAAGGAAGGTTACTCACATGTAGGCACCAGGAAATGGCATTAAGACCCTAACTCTATAAACAAGAGGAACAGGAGGAAAGGAAGTGGGATGTGTGTTAACCCTAGATAACATTATAAGTCCTTAAGCAAAGCATTAATGGTTAATCAAAGACTCTAGTTACCTGGAAGATTCTGTAGCTAATGAGATGCTGCCAAGTACACTGTAACTTGAAAGTAACAAACTATATAATGTCACTATGTAAGACAATAAAGTTACCCCCACATACATCCTCAACCTTTGTGTGTGTGTGGTCACTACACCACCGAAGTTGATACATGATGTTAATGTACTAAGCAACATTTTTAAATTGCAGAGATGGTTTCTGATAGATGATTATCCAATGGTGTTATTATTACTATTAATTATTATTGTTGTTGTTACTATTTACACTTAATCTATAACAGGGGTCCTCAAACTTTTTAAACGGGGCCAATTCACAGTCCCTCAGACTGTTGGCTGGGTGTGCGTGGCTAGGTGGTCATGTGACTGGGTGGGCATGGCCAATTTAGCAGTCCAGTAAACAATAAACACAAATTAAACTTTAATTTTTTATGCTCCTGGGGATAGAAATCAGGTTAGTGAAGGGATATGGCTGACTTGGGATGTGTGTGGGAGGGACTTCTGTTTGTGTGTGTGTGTGTTAGATTGGCGCAGGGAAAAGAATACGCGAGCAGCGAGTTGTCCGTTCAGCATTTTATTTAGAGGGAAACAGAACAGCCGGCTGTGCTGCCAGGCTCGCCTTATAAAGAGAATCGGCAGGCAAGCCGGCCAATGACAGATCTTCAAATCTCCCACCTGTGGACTAGCCAATCTGGCGGGGACGCCCATATAAGGACATAACAGTGTGTGTGTGTGTTTTTCTGTCTCTCCCTCCTTTTCTCTCTCCCTCTCCCTCTCCCTCTCTCTGGAGCTGGGGAAGCCAAAAATGGGGCCGTTTTTGACCTCACCGGTCTCCAAAACCACTCTGCCACCCAAAAATGGGGCCGTTTTTGCCCTCCTGAGGCTTCTGTGTGTCCCATTTTTTGCCTCCTTGGCCTCCAGGAGGCAGGTAGGTGGGGCAATATGGGCGGGGCAGCCTTGTGGTCCCATGCGGGCTGGATTAATGGCTTCAGCGGGCCGTATCTGGCCATGGGCCATAGTTTGAGGACCCCTGGTCTATAAGATACTTCTGACTGGATCTGATAGTTTTAAGATATTACCATATGTGCACTGATTCAAATAATGAGACTTTTTGTAATTGATGAGTTTAGATTTTCTCCATTTCTATGGAATTGTGCCTTAAATACATTTCAGATCTATTGATACACCCCCAACTGTACCAATTGGTACATTATTACTTTCATTTTCATCATTCACTCCAGATATATTTGAAGATCTTTACACTTATCTATTTTTTCTAGTTCTTTCCAATGAACCTTCTGCCTCCAGCAACTGCTGTTTATAAGTTATAATTCTTAGTAACAGTCCAATGAACCAATATGGTTAGTAGTTCCAAATACTCTGAATAATCTTATTATAGCCACATACCAAATGTTCTCCTGTTCTTTGTATAACCAGCATTTACTTTCTTGTCGGGTTTTCTGTTTCAGTTTTCATTACATTTGTTCATCACAATTGTTGTTGAACTGCTAAAATAAGGTCTTTCATTTTCTTGAATGTGTCTTTTAAAATAAACTACACTTTTATTATCTTTTTAAAAAGCGTATTATTTGTATTTATATTACCGTATTTTTCGGAATATAAAGCGCACCTTTTTCCCCCAAAAAGAGGGTGAAAATCTGAGTGTGTCTTATACTCCAAATGTAGCCCCGCCCAGTTTCTCAAACGGAGGTTTCAGAGGCTGAAAAAAGCATCAGAAACGAAGCTTCAGAAAAAAAGCCCCTAAACAGAGCTTCGGGAAAAAAGCCCCCAAACAGAGCTTCAGAGGCTTTTTTTCTAAAGCTGTTTCAGAGGCTTTTTCAGAGGCAGAAAACAAAGTATTTTCTGAAACGGAGTTTCAGAAGTTTCAGAGGCAGAAACAAAAAGCAAAAAAAAAAGCAAGGCACAGAGCTCACAACCAAGGAACCTGTTGCTAAAATTCACCTCTGGGAACAGCTGACTGGGGGTATTCCGGGAGGCTGATCCACCTGCCAATCAGCTTTTTTCTTATTTTCCTCCCCAAAAACTAAGGTGCATCATATACTCCGAAAAATATGGTATTTGTATTTTCAAGGCATCAAAATCATAAAAGGAATAGACTATTGAGTTACCATTTTCGCAATGGAATTTGTTGCCACAGTTAGTTTCCTCCATGTTGCAAAGTTTTGTGGGAAAACATGGTCGTGACTCCACCAAAGGTTCATTACATGGCTGACCTTTAAACTGAGCTAGTTGGGTAAAGGATCTGGTACGAAACTGAAAAACAGAAGGATAATAATTAAGTGAGGCAGAGAGTGTTTCCTCCAGGTACTTTTACAGAAGGAAATGAAGCAGTTGATAGCACCATACCCGCCTTGGCTGACCTCAAAATAAATAAATAAATCATAACAGGATTGGGCTTGATTAGTACTTGGATAAAAGGTCATGGGGGCAGCAAACTTTACTTGGTTAAGGAGCTTATAGTCACGAATTGCCCTGACCATTCCATCTCTCCTGGAGACCAAAACGTTAGTCCAGATGATGGTGATTTGGAAAGGTGAATGAACATCTGAGATGGTTACTTCTCAAGTAGGAGATTGCAAAATCTCCATTCCCTCCACACTCTGGGGCCAGCCAGAGGTGGTATTTGCCGGTTTTCCAAACTACTCAAAATTTCTACTAGCGGTTCCTGAACTGCTCAAAATTTCCACAACCGGTTCTCCAGAACCTGTCAGAACCTGCTGGATTTCACCCCTGCTGCAACCACTTAATTCCTAAGACAATGGGTACTTGCAAGACTGAACTGGATCAATAAAATACAACAATGGCTCTACTAGCAGCATCTGTTCATTGGATCTACCACTGTTAGCTTTGGAGAGTCCAGTGGTTCAGCTTAATATTCATACCATGTTCTTATCTATGAAATTAGTAGTCACCTTCAAGTAAATATTGTTACCTGAATCTAAATAAAGAGTAATGGGGACAATACTCCTTTGAGATTTCTTTAATTGTCTGAGGAGGGCCCTTCAGAGTCTTGGGAGCTTTTGGGAAATGGATCTAAAAAACATTCCAGACAATGTGGTCTTGAAATGAGTTGGGCATTTGCTTGCCAAGTGGCCTATAGATCCAAAGGCCGACTCCTGATCAACAAAGGCTGAAACTATCTTTATTGAAATTGAATATAATGACAGAATCTTCCAAATATGACTGTGCTATATTTCCTTCTCCTCCTACTTTTTATACTCCACTAAATTAGGTAGGCATCTGCTGAGCTGCTTTCAGATGTTATCTTGCTCTTCTGAACTTAAACAAATACTGAGTTCCTTTTTGCCTAAGCAATGATTCCTGCATATCTCCCTCAAGATCATCCTCCTTACTCTCTACATCTATCTATATCTTTTCCAACTTAGACTTTACTTACTTGTTTTTTAACACATGGATCACATTCTGACCAGGTACCAAAGTCTCCAAGCCGGCAGTTGATTGGACACGTCTGCTGGTTACAGGCTCTGGATTCCTGGGTGGTGCAAATTTGTGCACAGAAGTTTTTTTGGTAATAATCATCCACTTCAATTTGCCTAGAATTAAAAAAAAAGAAAAGAAAAGCTTTGTGTTGACCAGAAGGATGTGTTAAGCCAAGGAAATTAAGATTCATGGATTCTACATGCTGAAAAGGACAAAGCATGACTATAGTTCAGGGTGCAGTTAGATGATCCAGAACATCAAGACACTGAAAAGCATTCAATCTTTAATATTTACCACGTGCAGATAGTAAAGTGCTTCAGTTCAACAAGGTTTTTTTGTTTTGTTTTTTTTAATTTGATTTATATGCCGCCCTTCTCCGGAGACTCAGGGCGGCTTACAATGCATTAAGCAATAGCCTTCATACTTTTGTATATTTATACAAAGTCAGCTTATTGCCCCCACAAACTGGGTCCTCAATTTACCCACCTTAGAAAGGATGGAAGGCTGAGTCGACCTTGAGCCTGGTAAGAATTGAACTCACAGTAATTGCAGGCAGCTGGATGTTAAATGCTGCCTTAGGAGGCATTAGCCTCCTACGCCACTCAGGCTCCAACCAGGTTCAGGTTCTGGTTATAGATGTGGAACAATAAATAATTGAGCTTCAAAGAATCACCACCTATGTTTTGGGTTTGGGGACCTGACAACAGGCTTCTCCTTGGATGTGTTGTATTGCAATACCCATCTTTCCCAACTGAGATAAGTAGCTTTGATCCAACTTTTGAAGGCAATCAAGTAGGGAAGAGTCAAAGTTATATCCTTTTAAGATGATTGAATGATAATAATGTATCAGTTCGGCGATCACCATGATATTTCCCACTTACCTATATCTATTCTGAGTCCCATAATTACAGGTTTTTGTACAGCCAGACCAGGCAGTCCAGGGATAATGGTTGCAGTAGCATCCTTCGTTATTCTCAATTGCAGCCAGCAGTAAGATGAGGAACAGCCAATTATATGCTTTGTTCATGACTACCAGCCTGAAGAAGTCAATGAAGCCTACAAGTGCAGACAAATAAAGAACAGTTTGATATCTGTTTTAATACTGCGGCAGCTGAAGAACTAATGTACTGCAACATGCATTGCAAGGAGCAGTCTAAAGCTGCATCCAGCTGTGATAACTGTGGAATGAAATCATAGTAAAACTGCTGACTCATTGAGCACAAGCATCAGGACGATTCCAAGGCACTAAAAGCATTTTTAGCCACAAAGGAGTTATCAAAGCACTCCAAATTTCTGAGAGGAAACCATCAGAGGGGGACTTTAGTATTCCAGGTTCTCAGTTTAAATTCAACCAGTCAACCTGTACCCCATTTCAGAGATATTTCCTTACATAATCAGAGAAACAGAAACAGAAACAGATGGGCATAAACACAGTGGGAATGGGAATGACTTCTAAATTCCTGCTAGCTTTTCCATTGAGTTTCCTTGCGGGAAGCTAAAAGGAAGCATTAGAAATTTTCCTTCCCTCCTTCCTTCCTTCCTTCCTTCCTTCCTTCCTTCCTTCCTTCCTTCCCCATTTAGTTTGCTCGTTGGAAGTTTGCAGGGAGCAAGTCAATGGGGAAGCCAGCAGGAGACTGCAAGTACAAGGCGATCAGGCAGTTAAGTGGCAGCTATTGGGGAGGGGAGGGAGCAAGGGGTTGCATTGTCAGGAATATTATATGGGGTGCATGAGATTGCCATGTGGATTGGGAAGGGTCTATGAGTGTATTCTAGGAATGCCACGTGGGTTGGGGAGACCATGCAGGTGGTGGCAAAGCTCAAGAAGGTGCACAAAGAGTATTGTGTGGTATGGGTAGAGTATGCAGGGGGACCATGTGGGTCAAGAAGGGTGAGTGAGGGTCACAGGTGTGTGTAACAGATGCTGTATTGGTCAAATAGGCTGCTTTCTTATACTGACTTCTTTTAGCAGCCCTTCAGAAGCCAGACACAGTTCCTAGGCCAGGGGTCAGCAACCCGCAGCTCTGGAGTCGCATGTGGCTCTTTCATCCTTCTGCTGTGGCTCCCTGTCACTCAAAATATGAGTCACAACCGCCAATGTGTGACACCCACTGGCATGCAATTTATTGAGCTTTTCAACACCGGTAGGCCAACCATGGAGAAATCCAAAGAAAGAAAAGTTTCAGAAGAAAACAGAACGTTTAATTCCACTACGTATGCCAGTTTTGTGGCTGCTCAGCAAATAGTCAGGCATGAGAAGGGTTTTGTGGCTCCTGGTGTTTTCTTTTCTGTGGGAAACAGGTCCAAATGGCTCTTTGAGTGTTTAAGATTGCCGACCCCTGTCCTAGGCATTCAGAGCATTGAAGGGAAAACTTGTTTCTGCAAATCCCAACAATAAGTGGCAGGAAAAATCAATTTATCATTGATTAGCTGACCAAGGCACGTTTCCAAATTGAGCAGTCCAAAGCCAAGCCAAAGATTTACGATGCCAGATCAAGGGAGAGATGAGGTTGTTGTTAGTCAGCAAACAGGTTGTAAATAACTAGATTCCAAGTGTCACAATGGAGAAGCCAGATTCCACAATTGCTTCTACCAAGAGGCCAATTGTTCCTGTGGGAACGTAAATGCACTCTTTGCTAAGGATTCACAGCTGTGGTGAAACCTTGCTAGTGAGTTCAGCATCTTGCTGCTTGATCATGCATCACACACTGGTGAGGTGCAGAGATCCCAGGAGGAATTTCTGGGGGCGGGGGCAAGTAAGTACCTGGAGCAGAGTCAGACCCTGAGAGCATAATAGGCCCATGGGGTGTGTTCTGACCTAGGCTTCCCAAAAAGCACGAAGCAGAATCCTGGTCCCAACAAAACCCCTTTTATTAAACAAACAGTAAATTTCTCTCATTCACCTTCAGCAAAGTCTTTCAAGGGAGAATATACAGTCACAGACCTTATCTGGCTTGGAGACTGCCAGGCCGATATCTTCAAAACTTGGCAAAGAGTATCAGAGAATCACAAACCAATTAGGTGAACTAATTGTCTCCTGCAAATTCCACTCCCCTTTCGCTCCTCTTTTATTCCCTCTGGGAGGGGCCATTCATCATCCACCTGTGGCCTTACTCCCAAGTTGACCCTTGTTCTTTAGCTGTTCCCTTCGTCTGGCAACTCTGTGCATGTGCACACTGGGAATAGGCTCCATCTGTTCGTCTGCCTCACTGATGTCTGACTCTGGCATCCGGCTCTGGCCCCCTCTCTATCTCTGACACAGAGCCCTCATCAGAGGCTTCCCCAGATTCCAGGACTGGCCCATGTTCCTCCCCAACCTCATCACTGTCCGAATCTGCTGCCAGCTACACTGGTTGCTGGTGGGCCACAACAGGATGGGGAGGAGATAACAGCATGGGTTAAGAAGAATGCCTGAAGGTTGCATGGGAGTATGGGAGGTGTGGAAGAGTGGGTTGGGTTGGGAAGAGTGTCTGAGGGTGCACAGGAGCACACGAGGTGTCACACTGGTCAGGGAAGGCATGCAGGAGAGTAGCAGAGGCCAGAAGAGTACACAGGAGTTCCTTCCTCTCTGTTTTTCCCTCCCAGCCTTCCTTTGTTTCTTTATTCTTTCTTTCTTTCTCCCTTCCCTTCTCTTTCCAGTAGGCAGGTGAGTGAGTGCTGCTAGGTGAGTGGGGGAAGGAGTGAAGGATTGAGACTGGCTGGGAAATTTCACAGAATATTGAAGATGATAATCACATGAACAGCACACAGCAATACAGCAGCAGCCAGTAGCACTGAAGTCACAACATTCCCAAATTTTATTCCCTTGGGAATAAAATGGGTCCTGGATTTTGGACAAATTCTATTTGAAGTACCTTGGTTAAAAAATTGTTGCCGTTTCACACAGTTAAAGGACATGACAATGAGAGTTTTAGTGTTCTTTTGCCACATCAGTGTTGTCTATTTTTTTTTTTACATATCCATGTATTATATTCACTTTTGCCTAGTAGACCCATTTTCTTACAAGCAAATTTGCCCAGTATAAAGCATGTTTGCAAGTTGTATCTGTATATATAAAAGTGAAAACCACTCACGCATTAATCACAAAATCTCCAGAACCGTAAAGCCTACATATTTGAAATTTGCCACATATGTTCCTCTTGGCTTCTAGGTGCTCACTATGAAAGGATTTTTTCAAAATGACCATCAGAGCATTAGTATTTCCTATATTAACACACTCTGATGCTAAGGAGCTCTACTACTCCTCCCCACCTCAAAAGAAATCCGTTCCAAGTGCAAAACACAAGCAGAGGAGAGGACTTTCAGTTTCAGTTTTACTTTCACAGCAACAAGCAGCTTTACTACAGAACACTTGAGCTAAGCCATGCCCAGCCTCCTTCCTGTCTCCTTCTTGCTCACACAGCAAATACTGTTTGAGTTTCCAAACACCCCTCAACTCTCTCACAAACCAGATGAATACCGATGGATGCTGATGAATAGCCAGATGAATACCGATGGATGCTGCAGGCTGGGACATTCTACTCCCCCTCCCCCTCTGTTCCAACTGCCAGTTGCATTATATTAACACACTCTGATGCTATGGAGTTACACATTCTACATTAAGTTTCAGGCTGTAAATGTTGACTTCTGGTTGACACCGCGGTGAGACAGTCGGGGAAATAGCGGGCTCTGATGAGCCCTGTGAAAGCCCCGGCTGCTGAACCGCTGCCGATGAGTCTGCGGTCCTGTAGGGATGGGGGAAGAAGAGGGATGCCTCGGAAGACCGAGAGGAACAGGCAAGTTCCTCGGAGGTCAGAGGGAACCCTCTGTGAGTCGGCGGCGGGGGGCGGCAGCCATGGAGACTGCCACGAAGCTGGGACACCTGGGTAAGAAAAGTGCTGGAGGAAAGCAAAGTAAAACGGAGTCTTTTGAAGCTGGGTGAGTGACAACAGCCCAGGCTTGTAACAACGTTTGGAGCTATATTAGTACCTAGAAGACTCCTAGCCTAAAACAGCAGCTAAGTAATAAAGGGACTTTATTAAACTGTAACTTTAAAGAATAAAGATCCAAGAAACAACTAATTTTGGAACAAGAACTAAGAGACTTAATTTAGAGATATGGTAAAAGGACTAAATACTTTAAAAATTTGAATTGGACTAAGGAAAAAAAAGATTTGATATTTTTTTAACTAAAAGAAGAAAATGAAGTGGATGGTTATATAAGAAGAAATAAAATGGAGTCTTGCATGACTAATGGGAAATGTGGACTATAGAGAGACACCATCTGGTGTAAAGAGGAACGTTGTAAACCCCCTTTGTTATGAGAACTTTGAGTTCTACAGAAAAAAAATGCTGAACTGTGGAGGAGGATTTTTCTTTCCTGACTGCAAGCAGCTGGACTTTGGTGAAAAGAAAAGGATTCTACAATGGAACTCCTATAGTTGAACAAATAATAATTTGAATGTTGGCGCAGGAATAGAAGAAGGATTAAGCGCAGCCTCAAAAGAAAGAGATTTGATACATTATATCCGGAATAAAAATATGAAAAGAGATCTAATTGGATTTACAGAGAATAAAATTAAAAACTTGGAAAATGGAAGGAAATTTATGTTTGCAGATGAGGAAATTAAGATAATGTGATTAAAAATTAAAATAAAGTAAAGATGATTGCAATAAATTAAAAGGAGGTTTTTATAGAAATTAAGAATGTTAAATGAAATTAATTAATACATATAAAAATATGTTTAATGCAAGAACTATGTTTTAATGGTAACATGTTAAGGTAAAGAACAAGGGTGAATATGATTAATTGAAAATGTTAAAAGGAATTTAAAAATATACTTAAAAATATGTTTTAAGCAAGAACCATGTCTCAAGGTTAAAATGTTATGAATGCTATGAAAAAGGATAAAGAAAAATATGATTAAATGAAAAGCAGTGCATAGATGGAGGGAAACAACAAAGAAAGGTTTAAGTAGAGATCGTTAAACCAACTATGAACATGCTGTATTTAACAGCCAAAAAGCTATAATATGCTGTATTGAACAGCCAAACAAATGGTCATGCTGGGTATCAACCAAAACGAAACTTAATATGCCATGTAACGGCCAAATAACAAAAATAGAGATCCTGTGTTCAACAGCCAAACAAACTTGAAGATGCTGTGTAACGCCCAAAAAACAAAATTAATATGCTGGGTAATGGCCAAAAAATAAAAATATGCTATATTCAACAGCCAAAACAAAGGGTTATGCTGTGATTAACAGTCAAGAAATAGAAATGATTGGTTTAACATCAAAGATAATAAAAAGAGGTGAGATAATTAAAATGAAGAGGTGTATGTTGAGAGTTATAGTTAAGATAAAATGCATAAGATAGGTTTAATAATAATTAAATAATTAATGAATGTTTAATCTGTTTAATATAATTGTTTGATTTATATTGTTAAAATATCCATCTAAGCAAATGAAAGAGAAAAATGAATTGATAATTGGTTAGGATTTAAGATTTAAGTAACGGGTTTTTGGGGATAATGGCATAGTTATATAGATAGATTTGAGGGATAAAATTTGTTTAAAATATTGAGTTGTGTTAATTGAGTTGTGTCACTTGAAAATAAGATTTGTTAATGATTTGTTTTAATTTGTGACCGGAGCAAAAGCTTCGTTTTGAAAAGATGTGTTCTATGATTTTTTTTTGTTTTGTTTTTTTTTAAAAAAAAAAAATCTAATAAAAAAAAGTTTCAGGCTGTAAGTGTCAATTTATCAAGCCCGAGCACATATTTTCGTAGCGAAGCATGGGCACCCAGCTAGCTTATTAATATAACCATGCTTGTGTGCATTTTATGGTACTATGTGCAATTTCCCACTTCTCTTTTTACTGGAGAATGGCATTAGCACAGTTGAAGGAGTACGGTCTTTGAAAAATGATGTTTCTGGTGGCACAAATTGGATCTGAAGAGCTGAACGAGTAGCTGCTCAATAGATACTTAAGGCTCTTCCTGTTCCACATCTTCTTAGCCATTGAGAGGGTGAATATTGGAAACACTTTCATGAACTGGAATAGATGGGAAAGTAAATGCAAAGGGCAGGAGGGACAATGAGTCATATATCACAAGGCAGAACTGATTGACAGGTGGCTCAGAACTGATCAGAAGTGGGTTTCAGCAGGTTCTGACCAGTTCTGGAGAACTGGTAGTGGAAATTTTGAGTAGTTCAGAGAACCGGTAGTAAAAATTCTGACTGGCCCTGCCCCCATCTATTCTCTGCCTCCCAAGTCCCAGCCGATCGGGAAGAAATGGGGGTTTTGCAGTAACCTTCCCCTGGAGTGGGGTGGGAATGGAGATTTCACAGTATCCTTCCCCTGCCACGCCCACCAAGCCATGCCACGTCCACCAAGCCACACCTACAGAACCGGTAGTAAAAAATTTTGAAACCCACCACTGCTATAGTTCAGATCCATAGCTTTACTATAATAATTTATTATATAAAAAATTGATATCCATCTGCAAACCTAATGACTTCTTTTTCCTTTTTAGTAATCAGGATATCTGGATAGACAGGATGCTGACAAAAACTTCTCCCTTTGTCCATTTTTTTTATATCAGAGAAGACCAGAAGGGGGGGAAGAAGGAAGCGGGGAAAGGGAGGGGAGAGATTCGTGGCTGATAGCTCTCAGTTACAAACTCAAGGATTAACTTTATTGGAATGCATTAATCAAATAATTTTTGACTGTGTAATGCAGAAGAGTGATTGTGATTGCTGTATTGCTGGAATTTTCCAGCTTCTATTTGCTTTGTTAGAAGCAAAAAGAACATTGATCAAGCTTGTGGGAGCTGAGGACATGGTGAAGGATGAGGTATTTGCTTCAGAAGAAAGTTCAGCGATCAAGGTTTTCTGCTTTTGCTAATGTGTGTTTTGCTTCCATCATGAACCACTGTTTAGTGCTGTTCTTGTGACTGGCACCGATTGCGAAGACAACAATAACAACAAAAATTACACAAAGTACAAACTATTTTTCCCTTGACATACATTCATATGACTGGATTCCTGCCTGGGGTTATATCTGCAACTTATGCCATTTTCATACAAAATGCAGAAAGAAAAGAAAAACAAGTGTGGGGAAGCAACATGCTTTTACCATTTCAGAATTTCTAGACAGGCCCAGCATGTGAATTTTCTTAAAAATTTTCAGATATAGGTCAACTTGTGTAAAGTATGTTATTATTGTGTAACAATGTGTAAAATATGTTATTATTTTTAATTCTCTTCCCCAAAATATTAGGGAATATGAACCTCCTATTGAAAAGTTGCAAGCCTTTTATTTGTGATAAATACACCTAACTCATATTTTTGATCTCTAAACATGAAACAGAGAATAAATATCAGATAATTTATTTAACAAAATGAAACAAAGATTCATTTAAGAATAATTATTTGCAGACTTGGAATAATGTAATGATAGATATCCTAAAATGGAAAAAAAAATTAAATTGTTTGGGTTAGGAAGAACTGCAAAGGTAATAATTAACATTTTCCAAAGCTTAATTTCTTATTTCAAATTATTCCAATAATTATTGAACAGAAGATACTAAATGAGTAGCAGACACAAATAAACAACTTTAGATGACCTTTAAGAGGAAGCCAAGAATTAAGATTAAAATTTTACAAGACTTGAAAGTACATGATTAGCAGGCTGTTGTTGTTATTGGCTGCTGGCTATTCAACAGGTTATTGTTTCACTTATTATTCATTGGATTCCACAATAGATGGTGTCACTTTATGGACAGATTGCTTGCATAAATACTTTTGGTATTTATGCAAGGAAAAAAATCCCCTAAAACTGGTCAGACTTCCTTCCTTTTTAAGAAACCGTCATTCCTTCACATACATCCATTAAAAAGAAGAAAACTTTATTATTATGTATTGCCGTCCAGTATCTTCAATGGGGAGCAAAATCAGATTTGAAGCATCATAGTAGCTAAACAATTTCCAGAGGCCAAATGTGCCATACTTCTAAGTATGTGCATGTCTATTTGCGAGATATGTACATGAGAGACAGAGAGAGAGAGACAGAGACAGAGAGAGACAGAGAGAGAGAGAGAGAGACAGAGACAGAGACAGAGAAACAAGGGGGACGCAGAGGGAAAGGAAGAGGGAGTTATAGTACTAGTTACATGATTATTACAACTTTTCTCAATTCTTTCTCAGCTTTGAAATTAGTATGCCACATCTATCAAAGTCTAATCTTTCTTATCAAACACGTTCTTGGTGTTTAGGTGATCCGCTCTTTTAGAAGAAACATAATAAATGCCACAGATGTCTTTAATCATCATAGTTGTATAGATGAATGTATTAAAACTTACCTTTTTTATTTGGGTTGAAGTACAGTCTGAATACAGTAATTCACCCAATGCAGCTACTTGAAAAAGACTCGGTGCCAGCTAAAGCTGTGTTGATCTCAAACCATCAGAGGAAATTCAAAGGTTTTGTTTACAATCAATTAAACTGTAACTAAGCATGTAATCCGGTAGTAGAATTATGTCCAATTGAAATCAATTTTCAGGAATTTGGAAGGAAGTGCTTCGTTTTTAAGCATTTTGGCCGCCCATTTTTGAAAAAAATAAAAAAAAGTAATAATAATAGCTATTTACAAAGCTTCTTATGGTTGCTACAGTGAAACCATAGAATCATCACATTGCCTCCTATTTAACTACTAACCATTTAAGCATAGGGACCCTCAGGATAAAATAATTTTAACATTATAACTTTGCTAGAGCAGGAAAATGTCAACTGTACCCCATTAGTTACAATCAGATAAATGTACAATCAATGAAATAAGTTTCTCGGTACAACTTTTTCCCAGGCACTTGTATTTCAGGGGTGGGATTCAAATTATTTAACTACTGGTTCTGTGGGCGCGGCTTGGCGGGCATGACATGGCTTGGCGGGCGTGGCAGGGGAAGGATACTGTAAAATCTCCATTCCCTCCCCACTCCAAGGGAAGGTTACTGCAAAATCCCCATTTCCTCCCGATCAGCTGGGATTCAGGAGGCAGAGAATAGATGGGGGCGGGGGCGGGGCCAGTCAGAGGTGGTATTTACCGGTTCTCCGAACTACTCAAAATTTTCACTACCGGTTCTCCAGAACTGGTCAGAATACGACCTCTATTGTATTTGTATTTTTATGCTGAGGATTATAAGAGATGAGATATCATAAGCATCATGATCTCATTTATTCAGTGAGGTAATGATGCAAAGGACATCATTGTCACTTCAACCAAAGCTGGGATTCAAACAGTGAAACAGTTGGACAGTTTGCATCCTGGAGTCTTGAGTGCTCCATCATTGGAAATTTTCAAGCAAAAGTTGGAGACCCATTTATCTGGAATGGTACAAAGATTTCTGCACTGGGCAGGGAACTATGCTAGAAGATTGCCTATGAATCTATGATAATGGCACCAAGAGTGATTTTTTTAAAAACACCTCTTTTTGCTGGCTCCTGACAGATTATTGTAGACAAAAAAGCATGCAATGAAAGGAAGCCTAATTTCAAGCACCAGGGAAATCAGAAGATCCAGGCAGTTCAAGTGGACATAAAGGTTTATTGCAAGGTTAAGTTCTCTACAAGAATCTGATCTACTAACTGCCAAAGCAAATTGGCCACAGGAATAAGAATCATGGGAATTCAAAATGGGCTGGATTTAGATCTCCAGGCACGAAGGGACTCATGACTTATGACACATTTGACCCCTCCTCAAACTCAGTCTGATCATCTCCTACAACTAATTTACTAATAGCAGTCTATTTGATGATCTTTGTTTATTGGTGCTTATGAATAGATGTTCTGGGATTACATACATATATGTTATTACTTCATACATAAAAAATATGAAATGTTAATGTTCTCTGTAATGAAGAGTGTGAAAAAAATTACATGGACTTAATCATAATTCCATCATTTGTTCTTCATTATGCCTTCTCAGTACATAAAATGTGAGTGTTTCTAAAGCTGAGCAACTTGTATTATGGAATTCTGTTCCTTGGTTTCTACTTCAGCTCTATTTCTTGAAAAGCTGTTACACCTTTCAGCATTATTTCAAAACCTTGACATCTCTATAAGCAGTGCCATGAAAAATTATTTTTCTAGATTCATGGGCATATTCAAGATTAGTTAAGTGGAAGTTCTGAGTTACTTTCATTGCTTTTATGTAAATGTTAAAAAGATATTCTATTCTTATAGACTGATTTGTAAAATGAAATGTCTGAATAAAGCATTAATAAAAATAAGAAAATTGGAGTCTCCATTGGAAAAACAATCTTGTTACTACTGATATCTAAATACTCACTGCTCTGCAGTTAATAAATGTTCTCAGTATGACTTTAATTGCATTTCAACAGTAGGAACAAATTCATTCCAGACACAACTTAGACATTTTAATGATTTTTAAATATCACAGACATTTAGAGAGTTATTAGCTTTAGTCATCAGCATTCCCAGTTCATTTAAGGAGGAGGGGGAAAATTCCAAGTGCTTTTCTAAGAATTCAATATCCTCACTTAGGATCTAATTGAAGAGGGAGCGGGAATAATTCTAAATTAATTATTCCTATAGATTATGGGTAGTTTCATAGAATCATACAATCATGGTACTTGAACAGACTATTTATGTATTTCAGATACAACTTTCTGTTTCATGGAGGAATTTAAATCAGGGATCCTTATTTATTTATTTTTATTTTTATTTTATTTATTTATTTATTTACATGTTGTCAAACATGTATAAGTATAAACATACAAGTATAAAATCTTTGGTGTTCTCTGAGCTACGGTTGTTTTCTTACAAATATTCTCCTTTACTGGAATCTAAATTAATCAACAGCTGTCCATCCACTGTTTAAAACATCCGGTAAAGGTGAGATCATCACCTGCGAATAGAATAGAATAGAATAGAATAGAATAGAATAGAATAGAATAGAATAGAATAGAATAGAATAGAATAGAATTCTTTATTGGCCAAGTGTGATTGGACACACAAGGAATTTGTCTTGGTGCATACGCTCTCGGTATACATAAAAGAAAAGATACATTCGTCAAGAATCATAAGGTACAACACTTAATGATAGTCATAGGGAAACAGTCAATATAAATCTTAAGGATACCAGCAACAAGGTTACAGTCATACAGTCATAAGTGGGAAGAGATGGGTGATGGGAACGATGAGAAGATTAATAGTAATAGTAATGCAGACTTAGTAAATAGTTTGACAGTGTTGAGGGAATTATTTGTTTAGCAGAGTGATGACGTTCAGGAAAAAACAGCCCTTGTGTCTACTTGTTCTGGTGTGCAGTGCTCTATAGCGTCGTTTTGAGGGTAGGAGTTGAAACAGTTTATGTCCAGGATGTGAGGGGTACGTAAATATTTTCACAGCCCTCTTTTTGACTCGTGCAGTACACAGGTCCTCAATGGAAGGCAGGTTAGTAGCAATTGTTTTTGCTGCAGTTCTAATTATCCTCTGAAGTCTGTGTCTGTCTTGTTGGGTTGTAGAATCAAACCAGACAGTTATAGAGGTGTAGATGACAGACTCAATAATTCCTTTGTAGAACTGGATCAGCAGCTCCTTGGGCAGTTTGAGCTTTGAGCTTTATGTAATTGGTTCTTCTGTCAAACTTTTTCCTGATGGAGCAAGTTTTCCTAATGTTTGGGGGTGGGTGAGAATCTTCCTTTTTGCAACTCATGACTATTATTATGTGTCCTACATTCTGGGACAATGGGCTTTTTGATTCCTACATTCTTTCTGATGTTTGAAAAGTGCTATTACTTCCCGGTTCCTCATTGTTTCCTTTCAAGATTGAACCTATACAATTCCTTGGTCTCTTCACACAAGATTTACTTTCCACATCCTTGATGTGATCTCTTCGTTTACATGCTTCATAAAAACTGAGTTTTCACAACCTGCTAGATAAATATGAGATTGGCATGTTTCTGGCTCAGTGTGTTGAATTCGGTCCCCAGGCTTTGAGTTTGACATCCCTGTGTTAAAAAATAATGACCATGTTTGATGACAAGGGTAGCCCAGTCACCTGCTTTCCTATATAAACACTTCCTTACACTGGCAGCATTCACAGATACCTTAGTACAGGGCAACCTCCCTTAATCCATTAATCCATTACAATTAATATTGTATAAACAGGGCCAATGAGTGAACTTTTTCATGCTAGGTAGGGGATCTAAAACTGAGCTAGAATTCACCTACTCTTTTAAAAGTACTTTTTCAAGGATATATGTGCTGGATTCACATTGAACCTTCCTACAGTCTTTAACCAGTGGGTCATAGACTTCTAATCAACTGGATTTATGAAGTATAACAATGTTTGGCAATGTTATGGCCAAACAAATGGACTATATTATCATTTAATATGGCATCTCATTCCCACAAGATCCTTTGACAATAGTTATACAGTCTTCATTAAACGACTAACCTGTTTAACAACTTTTTAAAGTTGTTACAGTGGCATTGAAAAAGTAAATTTACAAGCAGTCCTTACACTCATTGAGGCAATCCCAAGATTACATGATTGAGATTCAGGTATCTCACACCAGCAATTATTTATCACCATTACAGCATGCCATGCTCATGTGACTGCCACTTCCACACTTCACAGTCACTGTTTAACAAGTAAAGTGAATGGAGGTACTGGCAGTAAAATCACAAGTTGTGGTCACATGATGCCTTGCTTAATAACTGCTTTGCTTAACAACTATGGTTGTAAGTCAATTGCAGTCACATTTGAGCAATGCTACGCCATTATCAACCACAGTCTTTGCCCTCTACAGGCAGGGCAGGAATGCATAGTGCCACCTCAAGGCACGACAAAGCTGTGTTATTGAAGAATGTCAGAGGTGGGTTTCAGCAGGTTCTGACCAGTTCTGGAGAACTGGTAGCTGAAATTTTGAGTAGTTTGGAGAACCGGTAAATACCAGCTCTGACTGGCTCCGCCCCCATCTATTCTCTGCCTCCCAAGTCTCAGCTGAGAGGAAATGGGGATTTTACAGTATCCTTCCCCTGCCATGGCCACCAAGCCACGGCCACCAAGCCACGGCCACAGAACCGGTAGTAAAAAAATTTGAAACCCATCACTGAAGAATGTATAACTTGGACCTTTGAAACACATTGGGGAATAGTATCCTCAGAATTGTGTTACCTTAATTGTATAATCTTTACCTTTTTAGACTGCTTTCCACCTCTTCCCAACCTTCACCCCCTCTGCCCTATTCCTAATAAATAGTTTAATGGGTTTTAATAATGGCTGTTACTGTGGCAACCTGCTATAGCAACTAAGCAAAAGCCAAGATTTTAAATTCAGAGGGGAAAAAACAATCTTTGCTTATGTGATTTCAGGGTTATTTGAGCAGTTTAGTATTTTTCTGTGCTTTTTCTTGACATCAATTTAATGCAATGGAGGAGAAGGAGAAGGAGAAGGAGAAGGAGAAGGAGAAGGAGAAGGAGAAGGAGAAGGAGAAGGAGAAGGAGAAGAAATATCATTTTGCCAACCTATGATCTCTAAAGATTGTTCTGAAGATCTGTTGGACTAGGGAAGATCATATATGTTGCATGGAGTTCCTTGACAGAATTTGACTAAAATAAAATATAGTAGGGCTATTAACATTGAGGTGAACTCATTTGTTTTTAAAGACAAAATCTCAATCCACAGAAAACCATACTATCAGGGAATGACAATATGTCATTAATGATAAATAGCTATTAATGATGTTGTAATTCAACAACATCTGGAGATCCATAACTGTGTATCTATAGTTCAGACAAATCTTACCTTTAAAGTTCTTTTCCTAAAGCTATTTATAGACATCTTCTTCAGCCTTGGATCGTCCATATGTCATAAAATTTCCATTTAGCTTGTTTGGTGTATGGCAAGATAGCTATTTCTCTGAATATCTTTAGAGGCATCTAATTCCATTCAAAAATTCAAACTGACTTTCTAGTTCGAAAACCAATTCAATTTAGAGATGCAATCATATTCTTCTAACTGAATATGTACCAAATACGTATTAGATATCTATATTATGTATTATTTCATTTGTAGCAGAGGTGGGCAGTCTGCAATCTTGGATTTTTATCACCATTTCATTTAGCATTTTATTTCAATTTCACGCTCCCTGTTTAGACAACACTGGCTCTATTAATAAGTCTGAGGCAACTCTACCCAGTCTGCATTTTGTCCTCTCCACTGAATAAAGACACCTGTTCACTTGTCCCTGACTGAGGCATTGCAATGCCTGGATGCTAGAAATGCCAATCAAAGTATGGTGATGAAGGGTATATCCAGTGGTGGGATTCAGCCAGTTCACACCACTTCAGGAGAACCGGTTGTTAACTTTCTGAGCAGTTTGGCAAATTGGTTGTTGGGGGAAGAAATCATTAGGACAGAGAACCGGTTGTTAAATTACTTGAATCCCACCACCGGGTACGTCTTCTCTATTTTACGAAAGGCTACAGGAACTGAGGAGAGATTTGGGAGGTGTATGTAGAAGGAAGGGTCAAAGAAAAATTTGGAGTCCACCTGTAAGAAAATAGGTTTAGTGCCAGGGAAGAAAAGTACCCTATTTTTCAGAGTGTAAAACGCTCCGGATTATAAAACACACCTACCTTTTTTGGTGAGGAAAACAAGAAAAAGAAATCTGCTTCTACCTCCCAGCAATTTTGCCTCATTGCAGCAAACAGCAAACAGCCTGCTTTACTTTCATTTTCATTTTCAGCATAGCTTGATTAGCACAAGAAAAAAAATCTGCTCCCAACAATTTACCTCCTTGCAGCAAGCAGCAGAAGCCCACGCAAAAGAGCTGAGAGTTGGAAGGCCAATCCAAGGGACAATCAATTTATGCTAATTAGGCTGTGCTGAAGCTGAAACGAGCTGTTTCTTCTTGCTGCTTGCTGCAAAGAGATAAACTGCTGGGAGGCAGAGGCCAAAGGTGGGGGCCAGTGGGTGGGCGGGGCTACATTCGGTGTATAAAACGCACTTAAATTTTCACCCCCTTTTAGGGGGGAAAAGGTGCGTCTTATACTCTGAAAAATACGGTAATTCTCATTTAAACATTTCAAAAGTGACTCTGTTTCCCCATGTTCCACAGATTCGGGTTACTTCAGATGTACACTTAAAAATGAAATAGAAAAAATAATCCTATCAGGAAGGGAGCAAAACAATAAATCCTTTAAAGACATCTTTGAGTAGATGGGATTTGCTTCAATTTTGAAGGAAGTCCATTTCTATTTTATTATCTTAAAATTATTTTTTTTAAAAATGATAAAAGACAAAATTTCTTCAGTTTTTAAGAATATTCTTTTCTATTTTACTATTGTAAAATTAATTTTAAAAAACTGATAAAAGATAAAGTAAAAAGTTGTCCATATTGTTGTGACTTGTTGAGTGAAATGTTCTTTCAGAGAAAGATACTTTAAATAATGATTATCTCTACTAGTCTAGAAACAACAAGAAAAATGTCTCCAGGAAAGGGTTCCTAAACTTGACCCCGTTGTCACAATTTACCAAATTCATTTTTATTAATTCTACATCTGTAGCACTGTAAAGAAGATTAGTAGGGCTATTAGATCTGTCTTGCAAAAATACAAGTAACAGCACAGACATATAAAACATTACCGCTGATGGCTGTGTATAGGTTATCCAATTTTTTGCAGTGCTAATCTGATACAGATAGTCATTGATAAATGACCATAACTGGAACTGGGATTTCAGTTGTTAAGCAATGTGGTTGTTAATCAAGCCATCATATGACTTACCCAATTTTACAACCATTTTATTGTGGTTGCTAACAAATCACCTGGTCGTTATGCGAATCACACAGTGGTTAAGCAAATGTGACCTCCCCAATTGACTTTGTTTGTTGGAAGCTGTTGGGAAGATTGAAAATGGTGATCACATGACCACAAGATCTGCAACCATAAGAGCCAGTTGCCAAGTGTCATAATTGTGATTTCATGATTACATGATCATGGGGATTTATTTATTTATTTATTTATTTATTTATTTATTTATTTATTTATTTATTTATTTATTTATTAGTTTGTCAAACATGTACAAGATAGCAAGAATGAATATGAACATGGACATGAACAAAGGAAATTGACACAAATAAATGGGGACAGTAGGACAGGGACGGTAGGCACGCTGGTGCGCTTATGCACGCCCCCTTTACGGACCTCTTAGGGATGGGGTGAGGTCCATGGTAGACAGTTTAACATTGAAGATGTGAGGGTTTGAGGATGTAAAAACGGAGTCGGGTAGAGCATTCCAGGCGTTGACCACTCTGTTGCTGAAGTCGTATTTTCTGCAATCGAGTTTGGAGCGGTTTACCTTGAGGATGATGAGACAGTTGTAACTGAGAAGACCAGGTTGTAAGTCACTTTTTCCGAGGCCATTCCAACTTCTAACCATTGTTAAACAAACAGTTGTAAGCAGTGGTGGGTTGCCCCTGGTTTGCACCGGTTCTATAGAACCGGTAGTAAAACCGGTAGGAGGCTCCGCCCACTGACCCTGATGTCATCAAAACGCAGCCCCGCTGTGAACCGGTAGTAAAGGTAAGTAGAACCGACCCCTGGTGGTAAGTCAAGAACTATCTGTATGTCTATAGATTAATCTTTCATATTGCTTATCCCCAGAAATGTCTGTAACATAAGTTAAAAGATCAAAGACGGTAAATAACCTGACAGCCAGTACCTGATGTCTTTTGAGGCTTATGCTGTATTTAAAATTCAGAAATGTTTAAATATATAAAAATTATCACTTACAGAGAAAACTATCTATTACTATAATATATCTGGATCGATGTTGTTTGTGTCCAAAATTCATTTTCGTTATTTAAAGAAAGCTTTGCCACTAGGGAGCGCCAGCTTACTAATTATTCAGAAAGCCATTTTTTCCTGCCAAAGAAAAAGGAGGAAAAAGTTGAGCGGTTTCTAATGTACCTTTAGATTCAGGATGGCACAGGCAAGTATCTCAATTATCTTTCAATTAGATTACCTTATTATTGATTTTACTATAAATACTTAGTGAAATATTTGATTAAATAATAAATAATTTAGCAGAATGGGGTTTTGCATTAATTTTAATTGTATTGATTGAATGATTGTGTTTTCATTGTGTTAATTAATTTTTGCATGACATTTAATGGAAAAACCAGTATGACGTATATTTCTGAATCCTGAGCCAGTCAGTTGCAAGCAATGTGCAAAGCAAAGCATTTTCCCTGTTCTCTATTTCTCCAATATTGACTCAAGCTCGCTCGTTTACAGGTAGTCCTCGATTTACAACAGTTCAAAGTTACAACAGCACTGAAAAAAGTGACTTACGACCGTTTTTCACTCTTATGACCGTTGCAGTATCTCCATGGCCACATGATCAGTGTCCCGGGGTCATGTGACCTTCTGACAAGCAGAGTCAATGGGGACACCAGATTCACTTAGCAACCATGTTGCTAATTTAACAATTGCAATGATTCACTTAACAACTGTGGCAAGAAAGGTTGTAAAGTGGGAAAAAAATCACTTCACAAATCACATAGCAACATCAATGTAAGGCTCAATTGTGATTGTAAGTCGAGGACTATCTGTATGCTTGATAAAGCCAATACAGTTTCTTTCCCAAGTACCACATTCCTGGTGCAGCCAAGTTTCCACTCTACCTACTACTACTATTACTACTACTAATAATAACAATAACAGAGTTGGAAGGAACCATGGAGGTTATCTAGTCCAACCCCCTGCTCATGCAGGAGACCTATACTAGGGATTTGAACCGCTGGACTGCCGACCTTTCTGATCGACAAGCTCAGTGTCTTAGCCACTGAGCCACCTTCGTTGGGACTTTTGTAGAAGTTATTACTGTTTTATTATGATAAAAACATTAATATTTGGTCTTATTTGGGGGAGTTAAGCATCCCCTGCAAGGCGATCAAACAGGTCAGTTCTAGAGGAGATCAACCCTGACTGATCTTTAGAAGGCCAGATCCTGAAGATGAAACTGAAATGCTTTGGCCACCTAATGAGAAGGAAGGACTCACTGGAGAAGAGCCTAATGCTGGGTAAAATTGCGGGCAAAAGAAGAAGGGGACGTCAGAGAACGAGGTGGCTGGATGGAGTCACTGAAGCAGTAGGCATGAGCTTAAATGGACTCCAGAGGATGGTAGAGGACAGGAAGGCCTGGAGGAACATTGTCCATGGGTTTCCGATGGCATTAGACATAACTTCGCAACTAACAACAACAGCAAAGCATCCACGGTGCTTTCGTTTCCCCCCCAAAAGATGAATGAGGTGAGATAGATTGGCCTGACAGAGAATCACAAACTAAAGAGTTCTCGTGTTGAAAGGGGTTCCAGTCCTAGCCCAGTTACTTTACTACTCCACTATGAGGATTTACTAGAACAGTTCTTGAAATTAAGCAGGGGCAGATGCTAGACATGGAAATCCATCATGTGCCAGCACAACAGCCCAGAAAAACAGCCCCTTAGTTTTGCCTCTTGAGAAGAACGTAAAAACCAGGAGTCTCCAATCTTAGCAACTTTAAGATCTGTGACTTCAAATCCCAGAAATCCCTAGCCAGCCGTGGCTGGGGAATTCTGGGAGCTGAAGTCCACAGGTCTTAGAGTTGTAAAGTTGGGATACCCCTGGTATAAATGTATCTCTGTGGTTTCTGATAGACACTCCAAGAAACCCTCACTTCTGTAGCACCAACATTTAAAGGATAATTATTCCAGTGGGAGAAAATTAGAAACCCATTGTGGCCCCTGCCTTTGTTGATGGCTCTCTTTGCCTTTTCTGACCTGTAGAACATTTGCAGTGGTGGGATTCAGCCAGTTTGCACCCATTCGGGAAAACCGGTTGTTAACTTTCTAAGCAGTTCGGAGAACCGGTTGTTGGAAGAAATCTTATTTTGGTTTTTTTCCACTTTACAGGGCTAATCCTGTAGGGAAGGCAGTAAGGAAACGTTCTGGTGTTGTTTCTAGCCTAATCTTTATTGCCTTGCTTACAGAAACTGCCTCTCTGGTTAACTCTTATTACATTGTAACAGTGAGTGACATTGAGTTGGCCACGCCAACACAGTCACATGACCAACGAGCCACGCCTACCCAGCTGGTCATTAGGGCAGAGAACCGGTTGTTAAATTATTTGAATCCAACCACTGAACATTTGGTACCCACTGTAGAAGTGGGAGAAAAGGACTTGGAAAATTACAGGCAATTTGAGTTCCTTCTAGCCTTCTCTCTTTCTCTCTGAAAAAGGAGAGGCTTCCCATTTGCCATTTACAAAATCTCTTTTGACTTTATGGCACATTAAAAATGCAGTAAAATTGACTGTAAAATTTGTCCGGATAGAAAGGTTTGGACAGCCCTGCATGGCAGCAAAGACACAAAGGACATTCTTAATGCCTTGCTGCCATCTCTTTGAATGGATTTCTAGAGCTCAGGTCTGACAGAGCTAAGAAGCAAAAGCTGAAACAAATGATGGGAATGATTTGATGCATCTTTTTAGGATTGCAATACATGAAACAGGCCTGTTTATTTGTATATTTTCTGGACAGAAAGGAAGGAAGGGTGGGGAGAAATCAGCTCTTGTGGTGCCTTTGTCTGGAGATGGGCAACTGGAAATAAAGCAGGTGTTATCTGTGCCTAGCATGGAACAGAGCTGGAGATAAAAATCATCAATGACAACATTTCTGTGCCAGGCTTCCGTTAAAGACACAAGAACGGAACCAGAGAACAAAACAACACCAAAAATGCTTCTCTGAGGAAACGTTGGTGGGAATTTTTTTTTTTTTAAAAAAAAAACTTGTAATAACTTTGTAGAGCTTTTCAAAATGGTACAAACAGGTCAGAGAAGGGATTGTAGCTCAATGGTAGAACATAAGGCATGCTGAAGTCACAGGATCATCATTATTATTATTATTTTACATTTATAGTCCAGCCAATATGCAGTTGGTTGGACATTATGGCCTTCTAACTAATTTCCAACTTTTTTATGACACTGCTTGCTTTTTAAAATGGTATCTTGAACAAATTCAGGGATTATGCTAACATATCAAGCTAAAATATGTCAACATGGCTGGTTTTCGCCTGGTATAATGTGTGACTCTGCCCATAAGGTTCCAACCAATGTTTTAGGGATTATTGTGATTATCAGTTTGGGCATCATGGACTAAAAAAACTGTGGCCAATCATTGAATCCAGCTAGTGGTTCAATGCAGCAAGTTAATAGAAGAGGTCTTCACCTCAGACTGAGGAAAAAATACCAGGATGAGATAGCTCAATTTCCCCGATTCAATCACCTCCAAATGGTTGACTACTACTCCCATAGTCCCAAAACACTGCAAATAGTATCTTGAAATACTATATTTGAAGTCCATTATATTTGGAGGATCTAGATAAGGAAAGAATGAGCTAGCTAGATAAATAAAGAATTTAGCCTGGCATTTTAATCACATTGTGAATGGGTGCTCTCTGATAAGGTTGGAGATGGCCTAGCTAGAACTTGAGATGCAGGATCCAGCATGTGAAAATGTCATGGCATGAGGACAAGTCATAACCACCTTCTTAAGCATGCAAATACTCCAAGGGAAATAACAATAGTGCTTAGCAACAAAATAGAAGACATTTTAAAGCAGTATCATTCCAAAACATGAGAAATGTCAGGAAAAAAATGCTGTTCCCAGAGCAAAGGTTATTTCAAATGTACAGGGACATTTCTGAGGCTGTAGCAACTGTTCTTACTGTATATGTTATTTCTCTTCTTGAAAGAATTCAGAGGGTGATCATAACTAAATTCCCATTCAGGTGTGAATTACCAGGAGTGTCTGCAAGTGGAATGGGTGGGGGTAAAATGCCAAGATGGCAGACATGACCTTATGATAGTAGCTTCTCCCATTGAATGTACATGTAGAGTTGAAGCATATACAAAGAGTTGGGCTTTGCTCACGCAGTTGTACCTCCCCCCCCCGCCCATGTGGCTTTTTGATCAGCCTTTCCCAATGCCCCTGTGAATGGTATTAATTGAATACAGGTAGACATTATCTCCTTGGCTGACATTGTACTCTCTTATGAACTTTTTTTTTAATTAATGTATTTTTGCATCATCCTTCCAAAGATAGAATCTGTATAGTGTCAAATTGCTGGATCAAGTACTGGACTGAGGCCAGGAAGATTCACGTTCTGCCACAAAAATTCAATGGATGACTTCAGCTAATTGCTTTCTTTCAGTCCAAGTTACCTCACAGTGAGAAAAAAAGGGAGCAGGGAGTACTGGACACCGTGCCTCAATCTCCTGATACCTATGAAAAATGGGATATAAATTGAAGTGATAAATTAAAAAAAAAAAAGCCCCTCATCCCAGCCTGTTCAGGTTTTAAATATATTAAACAGAAAATCCCAATTTGCTAAGAAACAGCCACATCTTACTGGAAAAAGTAATGGTTCTTTGAATAGAATGCTTTCACTTTGTTTTATTTTGTTTTATTTGGCTTTGGCTTAATTTAGCATGACTGCTTAGTCATTTGTAAGTTGCAGTTTGTATTTCAATGGTCTATATGAACCCAGCCAATTGTTGTTTATAGAACAAACCCTCAAAGGCTCTGTTTCTTATGCCAAAAAAATTGACTGCCCAGTCAGTTTCATCCACACTTTTGAAGTTCAGATATTCAACAGCCTTCTAACCTTTTCCTTCAAGAAAGAGAAAGGATTACTGTGTCTAAGGTGTTCCAAGCAACAATGGGGGTGTGTAAAGGGGCTCCCTCTCTTTGATAATCTGAACAGGCCTTTCAGAGCTGCATAAAAGAAACAGTATGCCGTTAACAGGATCAGGAAGCATCAAGCCACGACAGCATCTGGAGCACTGGAGGCAACATTGCCCCATGTAATTACGTTAATTGCATATAATTGCTTTCAAAGACCCACACATGCTGCTTTGAAGGTAGGCATTATCAAAGGGGGTTTAGGAAGTAACTTCATCAAGCACATAAACCTCCTTATAATACGATAGCCTTACTTAATGGGTCCAGGAAATATTAGGAGCTGTTGATGCTGCATTTTTTAACCATTGAGGGGTTTTTTTTAATTGCAGCTATATAGAAGTTTAATAAATCCCTTAAAAAATAAAATTAGAGGGACCAGAATTGATAGGGGCTATGAAGGAGTCTGGACGTCCCAAAGGTGCTTTTTCAGGAGGCAACTGGACTTCCTTGGTTTTCTTTTTTGAAGACGTTTCGCTTCTCATCCAAGAAGCTTCTTCAGCTCTGAACCTCTGAAGCTCAATTTTTCTCTGGAAATCCATTCCTATTCCTACTCCTACAAAGGGTGTTCATCCCTTTGAAGGAGTTTGGAGTTCTGAAAGACACAATCCATAATTTAAGGTAGGACTAGAACGCACAGTTTCCCAGTTCTTTGCCTGGTGCTTTAACCACTGCACCAGACTGGCTCTTACATGTACTGCATATGTAAAGATAAAGTCCCATCATTTTTGGATAATGATATAGATGTCAGCTTTGGAAGCCATCTTAGGCCGGAAGCTTCCATGCTGCCATCTTCTCATGTGTGGGAAAGTAGGAGGGGGGATTTAGTAGAGGGGTTGTCTTTAGACATAATAGCATTCTTCCTGTCAGTCAAGGTCAGAGCGATCCTGCATCTGGAGGAGGAGTGGTTGGAGTGATGTCTCGAGATGGGAGGGCTGTTGATTGGAGCATGTGATCAACTGAGGAGTGAGGAGATGGTTTGGGGGGTTTTGATTTACTGAGGGAAAACCTAGACCTCAGGTTTTCCCAGATGTGCCAGTTTACCTATTCTGGTAAATAGAACTTTGAAAAATGCTTGCTTCAGAATCTTTACTTGGAGTTGGCTTTTTTTCTGGAATGCTGACAATAGATCAGTAATTGCAAACCTATGACATGCACAAAGATGACATGCACGATGTTTTGGATGACATGCCAGCATTCACCAACACCCAACAAAAGCTATTCTCAAAAACACACCCCATTCTCACACAGTTTTAGAGCCCAACAGGTTCTCCATCACTGCTATAGAGGTTTGCCATTTCAGCCATTGAGAATTTCTGAGCCTCCCACACATCTGAGTCTTGATTGGGTCAGACTCTCTTAGCTTTTGAACTGAGTGAGATATAGCGTCATCTGCAGAGGGAGTCTAGGGGGAATAAACAATGAAAGCAGCATCATGTCATTGCAATGCAAACCCCACCCTTTTGTACAATAATAAAAAAGAGGTGATGCTGTGTCATATTGCTTTCCTCATTTTGATGAAAGTGGGCACCTCTGATGAGATGTTATTACCAGCTGGGTATATGTGTCAACACCAAAACCTCCACATTTTTTTTCCCCTTCTGCTTCAGAAATGAGGATGAGGCTGTAACAGGGGTGAAATCCAGCAGGTTCTGACAGGTTCTGGAGAACCAGTAGCAGAAATTTTGAGTAGTTCGGAAAACCAGCAGCAGAAATTTTGAGTAGTTCAGAGAACCAGCAAATACCACCTCTGGCTAGCCCCATAGTGGGGTGGGAATGGAGCTTTTGCAGTATCCTTCTCCTGGAGTGGGGTGGGAATCAGTGGTGGGTTGCCCCCAGTTCGGACTGGTTCGCAAGAACCGGTAGTAAAACCAGCGGGAGTCCCTGCCCACCACCCTGGATGTCGTCATTAGCGATCTGTGCATGCGCAGAAGCAAGGTGCAATCCCATTGCGAACCAGTAGTAAAGGTAAGTAGAACCCACCCCTAATGGGAATGGAGATTTTGCAGTATCCTTCCCCTGCCATGCCCACCAAGCCACACCCACCAAGCCACACCATGCCCACCAAGCCATGCCACAGAACCGATAGCAAAAAAAAATTGAATTTCACCACTGGGCTGTAATCATACCATTCTCAGCGTAAAATACCTTTTGTAGTGATTAAAAAGGGCAAACACATATTTAACGGCCAAATTATAAGATATTTCTAATATGTAGCTCCACGTCTTATTTTGTTTACTTCAAAAGGGAAAGATGAAGACCTCTCTACTTTGAAGAGAAAGAAGGTTAATTCTTCTTCCAGTCTTTGTTTATTAAAATCCTCATTCTCTTTCTACACACGCACTAACACGTAACCAGAGGCTTTTTCTAAAAAAATCTGCTGGTGCCAATGGAGTTCTTTAAATGAAAACACAAATCCTGTGTGGAAGATTAGTTTTTCAAAGAGGCTATGAGGGAAAAAAATCAGTTTTTTCTTTATATTTTGTGTAGGGCAGTCAATCTGGATTGCGCCTCGGCACATTCACGCTAAAGTAAATAAAACAAGTCAGCTATTTTGCATCTCAATAATTGGCTGTAATACTTGAAAAAAGGATATAGTTTTGATAAGTAAAGGAATTTGGAAGGGTTGAATATAGGAAATGCTCCTGTAGAGTAATTTAATCCGTTTCCATAACATCAGCGTTTCCCTGGTAACACCACATTCCCAACTGAAATTCTTTGGGACACCAAATATTTCTTAGGCATTTTTTTTTTCATTAATACATTCCCCTCTAAAAAAGATGCCATGCTACATTTATACTAAAGAATCCTTTTAAATTCCAATTAAGGGCTGATTCTGGAAGTAAGGCTTAAACCTTGAGGGATAACACTGTTCGTGCTTAGCCTTAAGGCACAGAATGGTAAAGTCATGAAGACTCTAATTAGGCCATGTTTGATATAAAACTTAGCTGCCTGGCCAACTACATGTGAGTTCATAGTGGAATAAGGCATAGCTCAATCCCACAGCAGACGTTATGAATGCAAGAAATCCAAAGCAGATGGAGTTTGAAAAGATGCAAGTCTCAAATCCTATAATCCCAGGCATTTTTGCATCCTATTATGATGGTATCAGACAAATAACATTAATTATTTCATCTATATCAGTCGCATCATGCAAATACCATCTCTGGCTGGCCCCAGAGTGGGGAGGGAATGGAGATTTTGCAATAACCTTCCCCCAGGAGTGGGGAGGCAATGGGGATTTTGCAGTATCCTTCCCCTGCCACGCCCACCAAGCCACACCATGCCCACCAAGCCACACCCACAGAACTGGTAATAAAAAATTTTGGATTTCACCACTGATACAATGATATTTCCCCCAGATAATTTGTGAGTCTTTATTTTGAATTTAATTGTTCATAATTGCCCGGTGTAAAATTTGATCCAACAAAATAACAACATTTTCATAATTAAAAAGCAAAATGTATTTAAGGTTTATTATAACTTTAGGATTGCATGAGTAAGCAATCTTTGGCATCTTTGCTCAAGCCCCAGTCTTGTTTAGTTTCCAAAACTGTGAAGTACAGAGTATACAGTGTGCCGTAAGCATCTGTTTTCATGGCATATTTTTGCAATATGTATGTGCAAAAATTCAAAGATGTTTTGGAAAAAAATAGAATGCAGTATAGTATTTCAGCTTTTCTCATAATTTTAGTCTGAAGCAATGCCCAATTTCTGAATATCAGATGGCCATAATTCTGGAAGGAAATCGCCAGTATTTAGATCCAGCTTGGGGTTCAGGGGATTCCAATATTCCAATCATGTTGTGATTAGGATCCTATTGCATTCAGAGGACACCATAATAAAATACTCTGGTGTAGAAGGTACTAAGCTACATGGAACGATGTTATGATTCCATATAAAGCCTCGGCTTTATAAATCTAGCTTGGTGCTTGTTGTTCTGTCACAGACCCAGAATTGGTAAAATGAGATTTAGAAATTATAGACTGTTAAATTAAGGTCTGGCCATGATACGTCACAATCTCTCCTGCCACCACTTTTTACCATGGTTTTTTAAAATTCCACTTCAGAGGCTTATAGAAGGAAAGCTTCAATTGCTGAACTGGGGGAACAGTACAACTCTGGCCATATTGGAACATTAGCAAAAGAAGGTGGAAGAAATTCAGGCTACCAAGCAGAATGAATTTGAAGTCCTGTCTATATGCTGTCTATATGCTCCATTATTTATTTATTTATTTATTTTTATTTTATTGAATTTCTATACCGCCCTACTCCCGAAGGACTCAGGGCGGTACACAGCCATGAAATAAAACACATAGATATACAAAATTTAAAATTGAATAAAATGAATTAAATAAATTTGGCTGAATTAATACCCATAATTTAAGATACCCATATTTTAAAATACATTAAAAATTTAAAATTTACACTTAAAAGGGAGAAGATTTAGGCAAGGCCAGCTTGATGAAATAAAAGCGTCTTCAACTCGTGGCGGAAGGTGCGCAGATCCGGAATCCTCTGTATCTCTCGGGGGAGCTCATTCCAGATCGTCGGTGCCCCCACAGAGAAGGCTCTCCCCCTAGGGGCCGACAGCCGACATTGTTTGGCCGACGGCACCTGGAGGAGCCCCTCTCTGTGGGAGCGTACTGGTCGGTGGGAGGCTGTTGATGGTAGTAGGCGGTCCCGTAAGTAACCAGGTCCTAAGCCATGGAGCGCTTTAAAGGTGGTAACCAGAACCTTGAAGCGCACCCGGAAGACCACCGGGAGCCAGTGCAGCTCGCGCAGGAGAGGTGTTACATGGGAGCTCCATGTTGCTCCCATAACCACCCATGCGGCCGCACTCTGCGCCAGTTGGAGCCTCCGGGTGCACCTCAAGGGGAGCCCCATGTAGAGAGCATTACAATAGTCCAGACGAGAGGTGACGAGGGCATGAGTGACTGTGCGTAACGAGTCCCGATCTAGAAAGGGACGCAACTGGCGAATCAGGCGAACCTGATGAAAAATCCTCCCGGTCACGGCCGTCAAGTGCTCTTCTAAAGACAGTTGTGAGTCCAGGAGGACGCCCAAGTTACGAGCCCTTTCCGTGGGGGCCAATGATTCGCCCCCAATAGCCAGCGATGGCGCCAGCTGACTATATCGGGACGTCGGAAACCACAGCCACTCGGTCTTGGATGGGTTGAGCCTGAGCCCGTTTCTCCCCATCCAGATCCGTACGGCCTCCAGGCACTGGGACATCACTTCAAGGGCATCGTTGGGGTGGTCCGGGGTGGAGATGTACAGCTGGGTGTCGTCAGCGTACAGATGGTACTTCACCCCGAAACCACGGATGATCTCGCCCAGCGGCTTTACATAAATGTTGAACAGAAGGGGCGAGAGAACCGATCCCTGCGGCACCCCACATATAAGGGGCCTCGGGGTCGATCTCTGCCCCCCCTGTCAACACAGACTGCGACCGGTCAGAGAGAAAGGAGGAGAACCACCGTAAAACGGTGCCTCCCACCCCCAACCCTTCCATCCGGTGCAGCATGATACCATGGTCGATGGTATCAAAAGCCACTGAGAGGTCTAACAGGACCAGGACAGAGGAACAACCCCTGTCCCGAGCCCTCCAGAGATCATCAACCAACGCGACCAATGCCGTTTCCGTGCTGTACCCAGGCCTGAAGCCCGACTGGAACGGATCTAGATACGACGCTTCATCCAGGTACTGGGGTAGCTGTCGCACAACCACACTCTCAACAACCTTCGCAACGAAGCAAAGGTTGGAGACTGGACGATAATTAGCCAATACTGCTGGGTCCAGGGAAGGCTTCTTGAGGAGAGGCCTTACCACCGCCTCTTTCAAGGCGGCGGGAAAGACGCCCTCACCCAACGAAGCATTTATAATCCCCTGGAGCCAGCCTCGCGTCACCTCCCGGGAAGCCAGCATTAACCAGGAGGGACACGGGTCCAACAAACATGTGGTCGCGTTCAATCTACCCAGAATCCTGTCCACGTCATCTGGGGTCACAGGATCAAACTCACCCAGATAACAGTCTCAAGACCTGTCTCCGTTACCCTCGCTGGATCTATCCCGTCAGAGTCCAGACCTGCCCGAATCTGAGTGATTTTGTCATACAGATACTGAACAAAATCCTCGGCTCTTCCCTCCAAGGGGTCCTCCCGCGCTTCCTGGTGGAGCAGGGAGCGGGTCACCCTAAACAGGGTGGCCGGGCGATTATCTGATGACGCAATAAGAGCAGTAAAATGAGTACATTTTGCTGCTTTTATCGCCACTAGGTAACTCCTAATATGAGATCTTACCAGTGTTCAGTCAGATTCAGAAAGACTAGCCCTCCAACAGCTCTCTAGGCGTCTTTTCCGGCGCTTCATCTCCCTCAGCTCCTCGGTGAACCAAGGAGCCAGGCGAGATCGGCGCCGGGTCAGAGGCCGCAAAGGCACGACTCGATCCAGGGCTCCAGCAGCTGCCCTATCCCAGGCGGCCACTAGGTCCCCAGATGAGGCGTGAGCCAGAACCTCCGGGATTGGCCCAAGCTCCATCTGGAACCTATCAGGTTCCATCAGGCGCCTGGGGCGGTACCATCTTACCGGTTCTGCCTCCCTGCAGCGGGGTGCCGCGGTTCGAAGGTCAAGGCGAAGGAGCGAGTGATCTGACCATGACAAGGGCTCGATGACTATATCCCCTATCTCGAGATCACTCAACCACTGTCAAGAGACAAAAACCAAGTCCAGTGTGCGTAGGGCCATGAATTAGTTGGGTCAGGTCCATGGCCATCATGGAAGCCATGAACTCCCGAGCCACCTCAGACACCTCACCCATGGATGGCAGGTTGAAATCCCCCATGACCATAAGTCTGGGGGTATCAACCGCCACCGCGGCAATAACGTTGAGTAGCTCGGGCAGGGCTGCCGCCATGTGGCAGGGAGCCAGGTACGTGATCAGCAAACCCATCTGAACCCCGTGGCCCCACTTCACAAGGAGGGACTCACAACCAGCTGTCTGAGGTACAGTGGTCTCCCTCGGCCTAAGGCCTTCTCTAATAATAACCGCTACTCCCCCGCCCCTCCCCTGTGACCTTGGCTGATGGAATGCGTGGAAACCTGATGGGCACATTTCTACCAGAGGGACTCCTCCCTCTGGGCCCAACCAGGTCTCCGTAATACCCGCCAGGTCCGCTCCCCCCTCGTAAACAAGATCACAGATGAGGGGGGCTTTATTTACTACAGACCTGGCGTTGCACAACATCAGGCGAAGGCCCAGGCCCTGAAGGTCTGTACTACCTGGAGAATGGGTGGAGCCTTGGGGGCCGGAGCACTCTACCGCTTGAAGACAGCGGGTGCGTGCTCCCTTAACATGATATGGCCCCCTGCTCCCGCCATATCTACCCCTCCCACACACAGTACCGATGGTAAAAACATAGTCTGGACCAGCTCGACCCCCTCCGGATCCCCCACCACCCCCGCCGAACGTCCTGGCCAAGCCCGACTCTCCCCCTAGTGGGTTATCCCCCAAACCCACAATCCTAATTCCAATCCCACCCCCTCCCCCCTCCCAGAACCCCTTAAAAGTTTAAACAAGGACAATTTTAAAAAAACCCGCAGCCCCCTCTTTGCGGCATGCCACCTCTCGGGACTCCAGAGCCCGTCATCGAGGTAGGCCCTCGATAGAATGGAGGGCCAAGCCTGCGAGAGGGGGGAGTCTCACAGACCAAGAAGCTCCGCTGCTGAAGGCCTTAAACCTTTAGAGCAGTGGTTCTCAACCTGTGGGTCGCAACTCTTTTGGGGGTCGAACGACCCTTTCACAGGGGTCGCCTAAGACCATCGGAAAACACATATTTTCAATGGTTTTAAGAATAATTTTATGGTTGGGGGTCACCACAACATGAGGAACTGTATTAAAGGGTCACGACATTAGGAAGGTTGAGAACCACTGCTTTAGAGGAACCTTTTTCTTCCTCTATCATCGCTGAGGGTTCTTGTTCCTTATTAAAATCCCCCACGTAGAAAAACGCTCAGGCTATTATGGCTGACAGTTGTTTCAAGGCTGCCTTGGTTATTTACCAATCACATCACTGAGAATTGTTGGCATTTCTTGCTTCTCTCCTGTGACACTTTGCTTAGTTACGATGGCAAAATAATATATAGTCTTTTATATGATCAGTTTTATAGTGAGAAGCAAGGCATGGAAAATGATAATGCTTCAGTACATGGGACATAAAAAAGTATTTTAATTTCATATGTATGTATGTATGTATGTATGTATGTATGTATGTATGTATATATATATATATTATAGATCAATGTTTGCGAACCTTTTCAGCAACGAGTGCCGAAATGGGAGCGCATGCGCACACGCAGGGGAACGGTGGAAACTAGAAGAACAGTTCCCCGGCGCGCATGCATGTGCGGGGAAGCTGAGCTTTTGGTTTCCAGTATGCACATACAAACCGATCACCTGGTCTTCCAATTTCTGGCATGCATGCATGCACGAAGACTAGCTAGTCGGTGTGCATGTGCACACTGGAAACCAGAAGCTCAGCTTCCCGGTGTGCACATGCGTGCCAGGGAACTGCTCTTCCGTTTTCCAGCGCTCCTGCACATGCAAAGACCAGCTGGCCAGTGCGCATTTGCGTGGCAGAACCCTGAAGAGCAATGGGTGGTGTGCCCGGAGAGATGGCTCTGTGTGCCACTTCTAACACATGTGCCATAGGTTCGCCATCACTGTTATAGATGCTTTTTATTTTCTGGGCTGCTTAAAACAAATGCCTTCACAAGTTGCCAGCATACTTGAAGCTGTTTTAAGCAAGAAGCTGATTAGAGCGTGCAGTTTCTTCCCCAAGGTGATGTGCTAGGTGCACATTTAGCTGCAACTACTTCATTAAACTAGCTTTACAATCTCTCCCTCTCTCTCTCTCTCTCTCTCTCTCTCTCTCTCTCTCTCTCTCTCTCTCTCTCTCTCTCTCTCTCTCTCTCCCTCTCTCCCTAGTTGGGATTCAGCCATTTCGGACTGATTTGGGTGAACTGGTAGTTACAGCCAGCGGCTGGGCCAGCCCATCTGCCCCGGCGCTATCCCGTCTTATACAATCACCGTGTTTTTGATGCAGTGCACATGTGTGCAAGGCATGCGTGTGAGCAAAGCTATCCCATCCTATACAACCACCATGATTTTGACGCAGCATTCATGTGCGCAAGATGCACGCTCACATTTTTGATTCTGGGCAAACCAGTTATTAAATTATAGCTCACCTCTGTCTCCCTCCCCCCCTCCTCTCTCTTTCTAACAAATCTTGCCAATTTCATTCCCTGTTGCTTTTGATAAAGCATGGGTATGTGACATACATGGGTAGAAATAATAAGGAATGGAAACAAGCTTTGCAAAGGATAAGATTCAAGTGATTCCTTTGCTTCATTTTTGTTCTTGTGAGATCACCAACTAGGGAATGTCATGTCACTAGGTTAGGAATGAAGCAAGACCATGAACAAGGTTCAGAATACCTCAGCTTATTCTTTGAATTTTTATTTTTATTTTTAAAGTTTTTTATTAATAATATAAATTTAAAAACATTGGACATAGTTTGACTTTTCTTGTTTAGACATTTTCATCAATTTTTGCCTTGCAACAAATACAATTCCTTATCGGTATACATATTTATATTGTTTATCACATTTCAAACACTTAAATTCTTTCATCTGTGAATGTTACATCAATACCCAGTTCATTCCTATCTATCACAGACGACTAACATAAACGTTTCTAGACATTCACCTCATCAATAGTCTTTTATCCCATGATTTTTATTTTTTGAGGCCTTACTTGACCACAAAAAGGATTGGACTAATTGTCCTGTTGAGAATTAACCTGTTAGTGAAAGATAAAGTTTCCATCTAGTTAAGATCATTCCTGGTGTTGAGGGACATGTTGAGGTTTTCTGGTCAAAAGAAGGAAAGTGATTTGCTGTTGCTTTCTTCCAGGATCTTTTTAAAAATGTCTAATTAAGCAGATTCAACCATTTCTGGCTTCTCAAGATCAGCTAATGTCAGGTTTCTGATTCTACTTGAACTACCAGTTTGGAACATTTTCCTATGTGCACCAGAGGTGGGTTTCAGCAAGTTCTGACCAGTTCTGGAGAACTGGAAGCGGAAATTTTGAGTAGTAAAAATTCTGACTGGCCCTGCCACCATCTATTCTCTGCCTCCCAAATCCCATCTGATCAGGAGGAAATGGGGATTTTGCAGTAACCTTCCCTTGCCATGCCCAGCAAGCCATGTCCACCAAGCCATGCCACGCCCACTAAGCCGCACCCACAGAACCGCTAGTAAAAAAAATTGAAACCCATCACTGATGTGCACTCTTAACAACAATATCTTTCTTGCGTAATCTAGATTTATTTGTGCCACTGTACATTTAAAACTAAAAAAAAATCTTTCCAGCATGTCTTTCCAGCATGGAGCAATCTGTGATTCTAGTATACTTTGAACCAGCATTGAAATGTACAGAACCAAAATAATCACACAGCTATGTCTGGCTGGTCAGCTGAACAACTCATGATTGCTAGTAAATTTAGGGCAGAAAGAAGAAATTAAGGACCAATTTTTAACTCTGCTATGGTAAGAAGATTGGAACCTTTCGCAACAGAGTGTTTGTGTTTGTGAAATAAAGTTATATAATTATTGCTAAAAATCTCAATTGCTTTCTTATGGGTGAATCAGGGGTGAAATCCAGCAGGTTCTGACAGGTTCTGGAGAACCGGTAGCGGAAATTTTGAGCAGTTCGGAGAACTGGTAGCGGAAATTTTGAGTAGTTCAGAGAACTGGCAAATACCACCTCTGGCTGGCGCCAGAGTGGGGTGGGAATGGAGATTTTGCAATATCCTTCCCTCAGGAGTGGGGAGGGAATGGGGATTTTGCAGTATCCTTCTGCTGCCACGCCCACCAAGCCACGCCCACCAAGCCACACCATGCCCACTAAGCCACGCCCACAGAACCAGTAGTAAAAAAAATTGGATTTCACCACTGGGGTGATCATCATTGATTCTGCTGGGTGTAAACTGACATTTAGTTCATTCCTTTGTTGGTCAATACATGGCCTAAAATTCACTTTATGTAGCGAATTGTCTTAGTGGAAAATAGATTTTGATCTCTTCAAATTGAAATAGTACAAGCATCACACTATTTAATTTGCAAAAGAAAAGAATACTAACAGCTGCAATACAAAAACATTGCACTATAGGTTGCTCCTGTATGTAAAGCTAGAGAAACCATCATACCCTTAAAGCATTCCTCCTATATCTGGATGATTGTTTAAATTGTTCATTTGGTTGACAGAACTTGAGTTTTCCTGAAGCCTGTAGATCCTCATCTCTTACATCTGTGTGTGATTCCTTCTGCATGTAGGGTGCTATTCCCAAAGCAGAAGAAAGTAGATTCCAAAATTGGTCCCATTCTTTGTGTGTGCCTATTTTTCATCCTGTAAAATGCTACACAACTTTTCTGACTTTTGGCAAGTCCTAACAAAGAGCGAGACTGTTTTACTGGAGATAATTCTATCCCTTTTTTGCTCTTTTTCTATTGCAAAATAGAAGCTGAGATTAATGGGATTAAAGATCAAAGTTTTTAAAAGTAAACAGAAGGTTTATAAAGTGAACTTGTTCAATCAGGATTAAAATATATATGTTGTGGTTTCTGATAGCTATTAATCGGATTTCTTTTTGACTGAAAGACGAGGATTCAAGGACCTGTTCATAAGTGTTTGCTTTATTTCTTAGAGAAAATGATAAATCGGATTGCAAAATGGACTTTTTAATATTAAGATACATTTGTTACTATTTCTGGTAGCTCTTAATAGACTTCTGCTGATTAGGAGTGAATGATGAATTTGATTCACAATTTGATTACTGATAAGGGATAAGATATTGGGAAGTTTTTTTAAGTGAAATACTAGAGAAATTATTAAGGTACTGACATTGTTTACACTTGTCTGCAGGGAGGGAGAAGATATCTTTTTTATATATCTGCTTTTTCTTTTTTCTATTTATTTGCACTTTTTTATTTTGTATTAATCTTTTAATATTGTTACGTATAAACTGGATTAACAAAATCACAAATGAGGAGGTGATAAACCTCTTGGGAAAGCAAAGGGAAATCATCAAAGCCATTAAAAAGCGAAAGTTAGAATATTTGGGACATGTGATGCGACATCCAGAAAAATATGGCATCCTTCACTTAATCCTCCAGGGAAAGATTGAAGGCAAATGAGATCCAGGCAGAAGAAGAACACCATGGCTTCAAAACCTAAAGGACTGGCTTGGAAAAAGACTCAGCAGCACTTTTTCATGCGGCTGTTGACAAAAATAGGATTGCCAACATGATCGCCAACATCTGATGACGGATATGGCACAACAAGAAGAAGAAGATTAATCTTTTAGCTTTATATTTATAAACTTTAATAAAATTAATAGCAGACAAACAATCAAGCAAAAAACAATATCTTAAGCAACGAACTACAAAGGATGAAACCACACCTCTACCAACACTGGTAGGGCAAGGTGCTGTATATAAACAGGGGATAAATTCCAACTAAGCTCGGAGAGCACCAAGGACTCCAACCTACAAAATAGGTTATATACCCATTTTAATCAGTCTTGGAAACCTTCTCAGCTTCTTTATCAAACAGCCAGAGTTCAGTGGCAGAGGCCTTGCTCTATGTTCTTTCCCAGCAGTAATTCCCAGCAGTAGATAGAATGAAAGGGAAAATGTGTTATCTGTTCTAGGAGACTATAGTATAGTGTACTCAGAATGGTGTTTTGACTTTGGATGAGGCAGCTTCCTGTCTGACATCTGAATTTGCCTTTTCTATTTACTCCAGATATAAATAGCAGAACACCGGTGCTGAGAATTAAATATTATTTCAAGTCTCCGCAGAGCTGGGCATGGATGAAATGTGACAATGATCAATTTCTGCCCTAATCCCCAGAGCTAGAAAACCAGATTTTAATTAATTTAGTCACAGCTGAATATTGTTTCAGAGGGCACATTGATATGCAGCAACCATCAACTTTCCCATGATAAGGGAAGAGGAGGTAGCTGTGCCATTTTATTCCGTTGCCATCACCTCTTGTCACCCCAGCTAATTTGCATTCAGATTGCTTGAATCAATGCCATAATGAAATTGTCACATTTTGTAACTTATAGAGGAGCCATATATTTATTTTTTTTTGAAGCATAGCCTAAAATGATAAATTCAGGAAGGCAAGCAAGAGAGTAAGACCCATGCCTTTGACAAAAGCAAATAATGGAAACAATTCAATTACATTTTCCACAATGACCTATAAAGTTCAGCAGGCATCTATGTGCGTTTCAGAAGGTGGGAAATGTATGTGTAAAAAAGCATTCTCAAATTGGTTGGAGGGAGTTTTTTCTCTCTCTCTTGCTTCCAAACATTTTTGTTCAATGATTTGCAGAGTTTTCTACATGGTTGAATTTCAGTCTTTCAGTTCCACCCGTAAGGTTAGGTGAATTCTATGGTGCCTGCCATTAATTTGTGCACATATATAGGCGTACAAGGTTTGGTGTATATGTAGGGATGATTCATCCGTGACATTTGTACTGTACTGCCCCGTGACATCTATGAACAAAAAGAATATGGATTATGAACTACTTCTATAATTATTACATTTCTTAAGGAGGAGGACAGCAAGATTGACATTGAAACATGAACATCATGATGTGTGCCTATAAATGAACACAAAAGTCCTGTGTACTCTGAGAATAAGGAAGAAATTCAAGATGAATTTCATCAACTCCATTTATGGTCTTGAACCACCTATTTTTTAAATGCCCTTTGTAGCTTTAGTGTTTTTGATGATGAAGCATCTCTAATGCCTTGACAAAAAGCAGCAGAGTAATGCAGTCAATACATAAATAATGAAATAATAATTTTAAAAATCCTTCTGGTCAGTTTTCCTCATCCAGCACCTTTTAAATATGTTGAGTCTATAACTCTCAGAATTTCCATCCTTTACGATATCTATCTATCTATCTATCTATCTATCTATCTATCTATCTATCTATCTATCTATCTATCTATCATCTATCTATCGGGTGCCAGGTTGAGAAAGATTGTCTTATTGACAATCTATTATATTTTCTAATAAGGGCTAATTACAAATAACGTTAGCAGAACCCAGACTTTATTTTTGACAATCATGTTTCATAAGTCTGTCCTTAGACATTGCAGGGAGCAAATTTCATTTTTATATATGCTCCAAATTACTATTTTCAATATTTAATATTTATTTAAAGCACTCTTTGTTGCTATCAGAGAATGAGCTTCATTGTCTGCTAATATTTTATATTTTCTAACATCTTCAATCTATTGCACTAGGAGACCCCTCTTTTATGGATTACTGTGGAGTCATGTACTCTTCATGTAGCAACAGATAATGCAAATTGTCGTCTTCATTATAATATTCCCAAATTCAGCGAGGCAGGTCATGGTTATTTACAAGGAAGGCTATTTCATAAAATCATTACAACTATCTTTGTCTCAAATCTGCAAAATTTTCAATGCCGTGTACTAAATAATAATGAAAAATGAAATAAATAATGAAAAAGGTGACTGAGATTGATGGCAAGCGAAGTCTGCCAATAATATCAAGGCTGCTCCCCTTAATAGTTATCTCCATTGGCCATTGTTTCTTGATTCAAAGGAGCCACAATTACAGAGACAGGCCAAGATTATGGGGAATCCTTGCTGAACAATCATTCAGAATTACAGCACTGCTAAACAAAGGGACTTACGACCTTGAGCCTGAAATTATGACCTTTGCAGTTTTCCATGGTCATTTGATAAAAATTCAGGTGCTTGGCAGTTTTCCCATACTTACAACTGCCGGGGTGCTGAATTTCCACAACTTGGCTATCTCTCCCCCTATTTCAGCCATCCGCCCAGCCTACCTGTGTCCCATACCTTGGGAGTCTTCAGCTGGTTAAAAGGTCCACCAGTGCTCACAAAGCTCCCCACTTACTTTTACAGCTTTTCCACAGTTGATGTGACGCAGGGCCACCCCGTGCCATTCTGCAAAATGTTTGTGAAAAAGAAGCCATCTTTTGTGGACTTTTGGAAGCCTCATTCTCCAAATTGTACAGTTGGAAGAATCCTAGGCCAGAGAATGCTGGGATTGCGGCTGTTGAGTGACTCGCTTTATGGCCACTTTGCTTGAGATTCTGATCCCAATTGTGGTTGCTGGATGAGGACTACCTGTATGAGAATTTTTGCCTGCACAATTGCAATAACAGAGGAAAGCACTAGATATTTGTCCAATATGCATTCACCGTAGGGATCTGTCAGATGATTGAGGAGATGCATCTGTTGAATGTCTACTATGTGTCTATCCTTCCTCAGATGAAAATTGACCTGAAAAAGCAGGGTAACTGTGGCTGCCTGCACATCAACGTGGAGCCATATGAGATTGAGCAAAAACCTCACAATTTGTGTGTCACAGAATATAGGAATAGAACATATATTATTTTCTTGAAGTGTAACTGGAACCTGAAAATATTTTTACACCCTTATATTAAATTGATATAAAATTGAATGGGGCTCAGTTGGATAATCCTCTGTTTCAAGGGCTGCCTAGATCAGATAAGAAGCCATTGGAAGAGATCTTAGCAAGATCTCTTCAAGGGAAGAAGCTATTGTAAGTGTAGCTCAGAAGATCTGAACTGGTTTCTGCTTGAAGAACTGGAAACAATGCTGAGAGAGCAAAGCAGAGCAGAGCAGAGCAGAGCAGAGCAGAGCAGAGCAGAGCAGAGCAGAGCAGAGCAGAGCAAACCAAACCAAACCAAACCAAACCAAACCAAACCAAACCAAAGCAAGGATGAAATGCTACCGGTTCAGACTCGTTAGCCCGAACCGGTAGTAATAAAACCGGTTTGGACGAACGGCTAGTAAAAAAATGCTACCGGTTCGGACAAACAGGTATTTCCAATGATCAGTTGTGCCACGTGATTTATAGAAAGCAGGAAGTCTTGCTTTCTAGCGAATCTAAACAGCACAGCTGTTTCCCCCCCCTCGCTGTTCTACTTACCTTAGAAAAGTCTTCTTAAGCATCCTTTTTCAGTGCTGCGTGGTAGTGCCTGTGGTGCGCATGCGCACCATGCATGCACGTGCACAGTGAACCGGTAGCAAAGCGAACCGGTAGCAGACCTCAGAGCAGAACCAAACCAAGCCAAGCCAAGCCAAGCCAAGCCAAGCCAAGCCAAGCCAAGCCAAGCCAAGCCAAGCCAAGCCAAGCCAAACCAATATAGCCAGTTGGCTCTTAGAAGGAAGAGGCTTCCTTGCTCTGAGCGGTACTGTGTGTGCTGAAATATTCATCACAGCAAAGCATCTCCAGGAAGCTTTGCATAGTGTTAATTACCTTGCAGGCACATCACCTGTCCTCTGATCACAGCCATCCCCTGCCTGGTGAAGCAGCAGAATACATTTTTATTTGAGTTAGAGTAATTGCTTGTACATTTGCATCTCTTAAAACAGCCGATGAGTTGAGTTGAGTTTCACTCAAGTTTCATTTGAGTGAAACTGATAGCCTAATGTACTTTCAGTCAAAAGCCTTACCAGCTTTTCATTTGTTTACTCATGGTCTTCCAACTACCTATTCCATTGAAGCAAAGGCCATTAAAAACTTAAAATAAAAAAATAAAACATTTTATTTTAGAATCACGTTGTATCAACACATTAACCAAATAATCAAACCAAAAATATGGTTACCAGGGCTTTATTTGACATTTCACTGAATACAAAGAAACATTTGGTCTTTTTTTTTTTTTTTACATTACATACATATTTTTGTAATAAAAATTCACATTTGCTATACAGAACTGTAGGCGGTTTGTTTATATTCTTTATGCAATATTTATTAAAATACCTACATTTGAAAAGAAAAAAAAAGTGCAGCCTAGTAAACCTTTGGTACACATTGCAATTTTAGCCAAGTTAACATATTCACAATTTCCATCCAAATAAAATTAAGTCACTGTAATACATTAGCGGAAAGAGGGAGTTGTTAGAGAAAATTTTCCATTTTTCTGAAGAAGCAAGAAGGACATCAAAACTCACAACTGGTAGCTAGAGCAATGTAAGAATGAATCTTGGCCTGCAAAACAATCCATCACTTTTGTGATTTTCTAATCTTAGAAAAGAAATACAACTTTACTCCAGCTCCAATTAACTGGGGGATTAAGTCCCACTGAAAGCACCACAAGACATTCAACTTCTGTGTTCCATTCATTTTAATGGAACACATCTCCTGATAACATGTGTTCATTACAGAGACCAAGTCTTGATGGAACTTACTTACAAAGTGCTTGTACCCAGAATGGGAAATATTCTGGTTTAAGCAATGGGGAAAGTGATGGCAGATTGAGAGAAAGGTACATTAAGCCACACCACAAATATAGTACTGCAGCTCCTTTCAGAGAAGTGACTGGCAACCTTTGAGAAGCCCAAGGCCATGCTTGACATTTCTTGGATGGATAATTATTGCAGTGGGCAGACCTAAGATACAGAATGGTAAGCATATTTTCTTATATTTTCCTGGAGCTTGTTTAACCATAGCAAATCTAACACAGGCCAATATTTTGTCAGGCCAATGCAAGACATACTTGTGACAATTGGGAAGAAGATGACTACTTATCTAACGTGCTACCTTATTTAGATTGCAGGTAGTCCTCAACTAACGACCACAATTGAGCCCAACATTACTGTTGCTAAGCAAGATAGTTGTTAAGTGATTTTTGCCCCATTTTACCACCTTTCTTGCCGCCACCGTTAAACAAATCCCTTGCAGTGGTTAAATTAATAAACATGGCTGTTAAGTGAATCTGGCTTCCCCATTGACTTTGGGGGAAATCACATGACCCCGGAATACTGCAACAGTCATAAACACGAGCCAAGGGTCTGAATTTTGATCATGAGGATGCTGCAATGGTCATAGGTGCAAAAAATCGGTCATAAGTCATTTTTTCAGTGCTGTTGTAACTTCGAACGGTCACTAAAGGAATTCTTGACTACCTATTCACCACTGGATGACCAGTGAATAGCAGCAAAGAAGAAACTTTTTATGAATCTTTCTGGCCCTGTCTGGGGGTCTAGCATAAGCTAGCAGATTTGCTAGCTTATGCAACGCACAGGGCACCTCACTGCGTACTGCATAACATGTCCATCTGCTGCTCCCAAACTCTGGAACAGAATTCTTTTCAGTTAGGTTCAGCACACAGTGTCTTTCTGCCTTTGCCTTTACAATGATGTAATAATTTTCACTCTTTCCCCCCAGAATTCGCCTTTAAATAATTACCTCCTTGAGTCCTTTGGGAGCCGAAAGATTGGATTTTTAAAAAGGCATACAATTAATGATTAATCCAAGAAAATTTTACATTTCTAGGTGTCAGTTTTAGGCTTTTGCTTGACAATATATCCGGGCTTATACTTATATACCTAATTGTTTTTTGTTTTTTTTTAAGGGCTGGAGAATTCTTTGTATGTGAATATGGTTTTAGGGCGTGATCCAATGGAAGCTTATTTTAGCCCCACACAGGGTACAATCTGTGATTCAGTTCCAAATAGCAAAGTGAAGGATTGCAACCTTAATCTGTCAGTAAAATACTGGAATTTGCTGAAAAGGCATCAGTAAGTACTGAATGCAGGAGAAATCAGTTTTATGTAATGCTTCAGTTGTTTATAGCTAAAGGTATGGAAAATGAGTGGAGTGGCATATTAATTTAATAAATAAATAATAAAATAAATAAAATAACAGTGTTCCTAAATCAGCTTACCCCATTCTGAATGTGTTTTCAGTCACCCAAGACAGAAGCTATGGACAAATTTCTATTCCTATTTGTGAAGAGTGGCTGATCAGTATGAAAATCAATGTATTAAAGCTGTATGTAGCCATTCATGAATATGTTAATTTTCATTGGTTTAGTGCAATCAGTTCTGAACATTCAAGAAAATCACTCAAACCACAAAACAAAGAACGTTTTGTTTTGGGTTTTCTTTTTTTTAAAAAAACTTTTACAATTGATATCCCACTTTTCCTTATAAATATAAAATTCAGATTGGGAGAGTAATAAGGCTAAGATTTACTGGTGGTTATATTAATAGACTTGAGTTTTAAACATTACAGAATTTATCCATCTTCCTTCTGGGGCCTGAACTCAGTCTTCATGCTGGAACACAGACAGATGAATTTCCAAACTGCATGACAAACATGTAATTTAATTTCCCAAGAAACTTATAAATCAATTCTTTCCCCATTTTCGGATGTGAGATTCATGGTTATTATTCAGTATTTATTTTCTTTCAAAACACCACAAGTCATTTTAATGTTTATGATTTTTTAAAATGCATACTAAGGACAACAATCCTTATTTATTATAGGAGCTCACTATAGGAGATCTTGGTCCATATATATTAATCCTCAACCATACATGAAGCTTCAAGATTTCACAAACTCTTAAACAGACGCAGCTTTTAAGAAACACAACCAGCTTTTTCATTTAGAATTAAGTTGCTAATTCTCATAAATTGTATAATGCACACAACCCACACCCCTGCACACATACACGCAAACGTACACAGGGAAACTTACAGGAACACTGGCACAGTTTCAGAATTATGGAGAGGGGAATCACCAAAGTTTCAACAAGTATGTCATTAATACATTTTACACTGCATACAGCATTTTTCTTAAAAGAATCTTGTGATTAAGTAAACAGATACGGTTCAAAACAGTGTAAACATAGAGGCTACTGAAGAATTATACCACACAGATTGTATAATACACTATTAACTTTTGCTTCACTGGAAAGAAAGAAACATCTAAGAAAGTTTTATCATTACAATTACACAAAGCACACTTTTTAGATGGCTGTGCTTGTGTCTCCAGGTGCTCTCTTTGAAATTAAACACCCTGTGAAGAACAAGTCACCTTCAGAAACATTCGGTCTAAAGCTTCCCAACCTGAAAGCTTCTTTTTTATTTTTATTTTTTTATTTTTTGCTTTTTTTACATTCCAGTAAGGGAGACGGTGCTTTGAACTAGTTAAAATCACACTGGATTGAAATAAATGTAGAAACAAAAACACAAAGGCAAACATAGAAAAATATTCATCCTGAACCATGGATTAACAAAGTTGGAAGGCCATCAAACTCAATCGTTCTGATCAGTGCAGGTCTAAAAATGAAAGTGAAGGAGGTCCCAACCACTTCTCTTAGCAGCTTGTTCCACTGTGAGCATCTTTGCCCCTTAATTTTAAATTCCGTGTTATGCACTCTAGGGTGACAGCAGGGGTGAAATGCTCCGAAGTCTGCTATTGGTTTGCTTCGCTACTGGTTCCCTGCACATGCGCATACACGGGGTTTGTCAAATATGTGCTTTGCGCACCCACGTGCAGTGTGCACCAAATGTACACTTCACGTGCAGGCGCACCGCAGGTGCTACCACACAGCACTGAAAAAGGAGAATTAAGAAGCCTTTTTTAAGGTAAGTAGAACAGCGAGGGCGAGGGAAAACAGCTGTGCCGCGTGATTTAGATTCGCTAGAAAGCAGGATTCCCTGCTTTCTAGCGAATATAAATCACGCGGCACAGCTGATTGTCGGAAATACCGGTTGGTCCGAACTAGTAGCAATTTTTTTTGCTACTGGTTCAGGCGAACCAGTAGCTTTTATTACTTCTGGTTCGGGCAAACCGGTCCAAACAGGTAGCATTTCACCCCTGGGTGACAGAGAACAGTTCTTGGCTTTATGTGATAGCCTCAGAAACTGAAGAATGTGATCATATCTCTCTTTAAGCTTCTCTTCTCAAGGCTACCCATTCTAAGTTCTTTCATCTCACAGGAATAAGATTGTAGAGCTCTTATCGTCCTTATTGTCCTTCTTTGAAGTTGTTCTGCTTTGCCTTCCTACGGTGCAGTATGCAGATTTCATTGCAGTACTTAAGGTGCAGTCTAATTAATAAAGTCAATGGTTACTCATGCCATTGATAAGCTATACTACTCTGAGTAAATAATGTTTAATGTGCCCCAAGGGAGACAGGTTTAATCCATGGATCAAGTGTGCCCATTTTGGTTTACATTTTATTAAGATCACCTTTAGCTTTTATTTTAGGCCTAATTTATTTATTAGGCTTTATTTTATTTTAGGCCTATTTTAGGTCTAATTTGTAAAATGCAGCCCCCATCCCTTGGAAAAACTGTGCATAAAGTTTTTCCATTTGTATGAGTATACATTGTATGAGTGTCCTGCTGTGGAAAGACTCAAATGCCAAATCACTTGAATTGGAACTGCAGAATTTTAAAACTGTTATTGCAAAAGTTCCCCATTAAAACTGTGTAGCCTTGCTTTATCCCACTGTGTTCACTTGATGTTTTGTCTCTCACTGATTACTTCCACCAAAGGACAAAATGGGTCTTAACTCTTTTTAATGAAGGCCAATATATCCATCTGTTGTCATTTCCATGCTAGTTTAGATCTCTCTAATAGGAAAGTAATTATTAGTTACACGTAAATATATATTAATTAATGTTTCTATTTTTTTTTCTACCTGTAGTTCAGTAACATCAATAAAACAAGGAAAGATATTTGGTTATATCTGCAGGAGCCATTCTTTGTTTTTAGAGCTTGAATCAAAACTACAAGGGATGCTAATCTGACATCTGAATTATTCCAGTAAATCTAAGATATATTGTACTATAGCTATGCGCACACACAATACATTCTTCTTTTATGACTATTCAACATTAACTCCTTGCAGTGACCTTGACTGTAGGCTGTATACTGGAGTTCTAAGTATCCATCTGTGAAAGAATGTGTGAAGGTACTAGAGCAGGGGTGGGTTCTACTTACCTTTACTACTGGTTCGCATCGTGCCCACACGCACTCTTCTGCGCATGCGCAGAAGCTTCTGCACATGCGCAGAAGCATCTGTGCATGTGCAGATCACTTATGATGACGTCCGGGTCAGTGGGCGGAGCCTCCCACCAGTTTTACTACCTTGCGAACTGGTCCGAAAAGGGGGCGACCCACCACTGTACTAGAGTCATGTCAACTGCCATATTGACAATTTGAGCAGCCCTTCCCCCAAATCTACCTCATATTCAGAAGAGAACAGTGGAGAAGGAACGTTGTGTAAATTTTGACACTGGCATCTAATATTTCATAAGGTTAGGTAGATGGAATATCAGGCGACACCGTGTTACTGAGACTCTTCAGATGAAGGTAGTTAAATGTCATTCTGTGGTTTCAAAGTCTCTACTAGGAATTGGACTCATAGACTTTTGCCCTTTAGATGACTATACATGGCATTAGCTTTAATGTCAGAAGGAATAATATTGTAAGATTCCTCAAATTAGCATCCTTTAGTTGTGAACTCCCATCTTCCCTTGTCATGGATTCTCTAAAGGTAACCCAAACGAATGGCATGGCCTCACCAAGGGCATTCAAATGTTATTCTTCAAAGGAAAGTTTTGAATGTGAATTCAAAGGAACTGGTTGTGATTTGCTCCCAACTGCATGTACATACACACTTGCAAAAGTTGTGCTGCTAGATTGGGTCAAAGGTCCAGGTTGTCTAATGCATCTTTCCAAACAAACTAGTCAGATATTCCTGGAGAAATTATGTTTTGAAGATCTTTTCTCCCTCAATCTTATTTGGTCCTTTGCTCCTTAAAATAATTCTAATAAGGACTTTTAAAAGGAAATTGACAAATCAAGAAAAAAAATCCCTCTGAATTAGGCATTGCAAACTTCTTACATTACCCATTTCAAGCTATGATTAATGTCAAAATTAAGGTCCTTGGTTCTGCCTAAGTACATAAAATACGTTGGGTATAGAGACTAAATGATATACTGTATTTGAGCCACCAGATGATTACAAGTATTTATTGGGATGAGTATTTCCTACATTCATAAATATTTTATCTCACTAATGGTAGCTATTCTGGGAACAGATGAAAACTGACTTCATAGAATTCTTAACCTATGTTAAGATTTAAATCAAAATAAAGAGGAAGGAAAGGGAAATATCCATTCCCTCGGCAAAAGGGGTTAACAGGACACAGAACAACTACTATTAGCAAGTTAATCAAAGTTGTCATTATCAGCAACTTCACCACCATAATTCATGCTGGGTGGGAATCATAGCCCCAGATTAAGGAAAGTTGCTGTAAATAGAATGAGGAATTGCATGAGGAGAAATAGAAGGGGAAAAATCAAAAGCTGAAATGACTTGGAAATGTTCAGATCGTAATATCCTGGAGAGTGGGAAGTTATAACAGGGAAAGGAATGTGGATCTGGATATTAGATGGTAGGGCTTGATATTGGGGATTTGACACAGCGGTTGCCATAAAGAAGAGGGAGTCAACCTATTCCCCAAAGCACCTGAAGGTAGGACAAGAACCAATGGATGGAAACTAATCAAGGAGAGAACCTAGAACTAAGGAGAAATTTCCTGACAGTTAGAACAATTAAACGGTGGAATGACTTGCCTGCAGAAGCTGTGAATGCTCCAACACTGGAAGTTTTTAAGAAGAGATTGGACAACCATTTGTCTGAAATGGTGTAGGGTCTACTGTCTGAGCAGGGGGTTGGGCTAGAAGAGCTCCAAGGTCCCTTCCAATTATGTTATTCTGTTCTGTTAAGACTTCAGCTCCCAGAATTCCTCAGCCAACATGGGCAGTTGAAGTCTACACACTTGAAAGATTACTTGGTGGAATCAACTAATCCACATGGTGGAACCTTCTCCAGTCATAGCAACTGAGTTTGTGCTCAGGAACTATTATTTGTATAAAAGATAAAGGGGCTACAGGTTATTCACTCCTAATTAACATATTTCACTATTTCATCTCTTAGTATTTGGATATTCCCTTATGCAGCAAGTGAGTGGGAGACTTTTCTATTATAATGTACTACAGGTTGTTTTTGTGATTTTAGTGTTCTTTCACTCAGACAATGAAAAATTAGCTTCGTATTATTAATGTTCACTGAACTATTCTGCTTATCCTCTTGAGATATACTTCTCTATTTTTTGCTTCGAACAAACTGGGAAAGTATTTTTCTCTGGATGTTAAAAAGAAATGCATGCTGCTTTTATGTGTTATCAAAATTCATATTTGGAGGTATTAATACTGAGTTCTACAAAAAAAATAGTGGAGTAGATGTGTACCTAGTCAGGCTGAGAGATGATCCAGTGAAATCAATGTGACATATCAGTTCATGATTTCAATGAATCTCTAAGCATGGCTAAATATAGATCTAACCTTATATTATTCTCTATATCCTGGCAGTCTCCAAATACAAAAGAATATATGCAGCTTAAGGTAGAACTGTTGGGTCCTTGGTGCTTTATGAGGTTGGTTTTTTGCTTGCAAACCTTTCATTTACCAAACCAGGTAACAGCACCAATGTGAGTGAATGTGGGATTTGTTCCCTGTTTATATACAGAGCTTATTCTGCCAGTGTTAATGGAGGGGGGGGGTGTCTCCTTGATAGTTCCTGATTAGGTTATTGTTTTCTGTTTGATTATTTGTTTAATGATAATCCTTGCTTATCTGGATATTGATTGCTGGAGAAGTGTCTGGGCTTTGTTTTTTTTCCGTAGCTTTTTTATTATCTCTTTTGAATGCTGTGTAAATATGATTTATCTCTATGTGACTATTGGTGGTCACTGATCCATAAGTAATCATGATTTAGTTTAATAATTCAACTCCTAAAATATTAAAATATATTTAAATATAATTCAAAATATGCATATAATTAAATATGCAGTAAAAGATAAAAATAGGCCACTCTCTAATAATGGTAATGCCATTCTATAGTCTCACTTTAATGCCACTATTCAATGTTTTCTATTCCTTTTTACCCAATAATCAATGGCAGATTGTCCGCCGGTTGCAAGAAGACAAAGTTAGATTTACAATGTAATGTTCCTTTTTTTTAAAAAAAAAATGAAAAAAAAATATTCAAAGTGTTCTGAATTTCCAGAAAATGTACACATAGTAGACAGTGGAGCTAAAACAACTTGGGATTAGTGTTTAATATTGATGGCCTATCCCTTCCACTTGAGCAGAATCAAGCTCATGCCATCAATTAATTCAGCATTAATTAATGGAGTACACTGGCAGATGCTACACCTTGATATGATAATGCACAGTTCTCATCCATTAGCAAAATTCCTAACAGCAATGGGAATTTATTGCATAAAGGACAGTAAATGGCTGCCAGTTATGAATTAAGCTTAGCAGTGATCATACGTATGGCCAAAAGCACATTGGTTGCTGGCAGAATATTTATTAATGGCTTTCTGAATTATGATAACTTAAATAATGAATCCTGACTGGGTTTCAAGAAATACAGTTGCATCAACGTCAGGAAATTATTACACCTTGTAAAAATGTTCCCCTTTTTGCCTATTCTGTTTTGCAATTCCTCGACACTTTCAAAAGAAAATGATAATGTTCAGCATGTGCTTGCAAAATCTGTGGTTACAAGATTACAACCTAACCTAACACAACTGGAAAAAAAGTTCAACTGTGGCGCATGTTGGAGACATTACAGTACTATCAGGTTGTATCAGCTTCACCTTCATCCAAGCTGTAGTTGAGTTTTATGATTGTGCTGATAAACTCGCCGAGTTCTACAAAGTCTGCGGTGACAATGTTGATACCACTTTCACCTGGTGTCTGAGCCTGGACCCACTGCATCATGGCAGGAAGAGCTCTGGAAAGAAAACACGTAATCATTATTATCAAACAAAGCAAAGTCCTGCACGCTATAACAAAAAAAATCAAAAACATTAGCTGCTATCCATTTACATCTCTTCTATTCTCATCTTTTAATTCTGCTAAATTGGATGTGTCTAGTGAAGAAAGGGACACAGTGGCTCAGTGGCTAAGATGCTGAGCTTGTCAATCGAAAGGTCGGCAGTTCAGTGGTTCGAATCCCTAGTGCCGCGTAACGGGGTGAGCTCCGGTTACTTGTCCCAGCTTCTGCCAACCTAGCAGTTCGAAAGCACGTAAAAAATGCAAGTAGAAAAATAGGGACCACCTTTGGTGGGAAGTTAACAGCGTTACGTGCGCCTTTGGCATTTAGTCATGCTGGCCACATGACCACGGAGACGTCTTCGGACAGAGCTGGTTCTTCGGCTTTGAAACAGAGATAAGCACCGCCCCCTAGAGTTGAGAACGACTAGCACATGCGTGCAAGAGGAACCTTTAGCTTTACCTTTTAGTCTAGTGAAAAGGAAGACTAGGGTTGACATGATAGCAGTGTTCCAACATTTGAGGGGCTGCCACAAAGAAGAGGGGGTCAACTTATTTTCCAAAGCATCAGAAGGCAAGACAAAAAACAATGGATGGAACATAATCAATGAGAGAAACAACCCAGAACTAAGGAAAAATGTCCTATCAGTGAGAACAACTAACCAGTGGAATGGCTTGCCTTCAAATGTTGTGGGTGCTCCATCACTGTAGGCTTTAAAAAGAGACTAGACAGTCACTTGTCTGGAATGGTGTAGAGCCTCCTGTTTGAGCAGGGGGTTGGACTAGAACAGGGATCACCAACCTTTCAGACCTCAGGGACCACTAAATTCATAATTTTAAATCCTGCGGACCACTGATATGATCTGCCTAATGACCAGCTGGGTGGGCGTGGCTAGATGGTAATGTGACTGGGTGGGCGTGGTGAACTCGATATCACTCACGTGGAGGGGCTCCTTGCCAGCCTCTACTCGCCCCTCCTCTCCCCTCCCAGCCACTCCTCACCTCCCCAGGCTCCTTAGGGCTCCAACAGGAAGCAGTTGTTGGAGCTAACGAGAAAGAGTTGGCAAAACAGCTGGCTCAGTTCAAATTGGATCTGACCAAGAAGGAGGCTCAGCAGAAGCACCTCACTGACGATTACGAGCATAGGCTTTCCAAGCAGAGGGAAGACCTGTGGGAGTGCAAGGCCAGGTACAAGCACCTGGAGGCTCAGCGGGCTGAGATGATCAGCCAGTTCCAGGCCATGATGCAGTCCCACTGGAACAAGGCCCTCTGCTCTTTGCCACAGCGGCACTTCCTTCTAGCCTTTCCCCAAAGCCCTGCACCAGGAGGCTGAAGCAGACCCCAAGTCGGAATTTCTGTCCCCCTCCAACCCACACAAAAAGACCCAAAAGGGGGAAACTCTCTTCATCAACACAACCATTCATTGCACGTATCCGGTCAAGGGGCCGTAGTTTGAGGCCCCCTAATTTAGTGCAATATAAAAACTGCAACTAATTTTTCTGCAGACCACAAAAATTTTCTTGCAGACCATTAGTGGTCCACAGACCACCAGTTGGTGACCTCTGGACTAGAAGACCTCCAACTTTCCAACTCTGTTATTCTGGTATAAAGCTAACATCAATTTTAAGTGGAATGAAATTAATTTTCAGCACAAATGCAGTTACTTTCAAACATATCTATACTGGGCAACATTGAATACAAAGCACATTCACAGAAATGAATTTTTATAGAGTTGCATTTAAAAATAACTGCAATTTTATGTTGACGTAAATTAAGAAATATGAGGAAATGAGTTTTGTTTAATCTTAAAGGCAAAGAAAACAAGGATGAATGAAGTATCGTATGTATTGGCTTGTTGTCCACTAATCATGAATTAAATGAATCATCCTTTGGGCTGGATTACTTAGAAAGCTGCAGGAAATCTAAAACAGAGCCAAAAAAATTGCAATCTTTGGTTGTGCTGGAGGATGATGGAGACAAAACCACACTGGAGTTTCCAAGTATACTTTTCAGAGAACTCTAGGGTATGGCACAAATATGCAAACCACTATATTTCCTTCTCACACCCAACACGCCTTTTGTTTACTACTTTATATACAAAATTCTCAAAATTGGCCCCAAATAAAATAATAATGATAATAGCAATCGAGTCAAGAGATATAGTAGAAAAGTTAAAGCAGAAAATCCATCTTTCGCTGCATAAAAGTGAATTATGTTGCATGCCTAATATCTTCTTCATTTAACATTGCCCTCAAGAGAAAGTTCACAGGAAAGAATATAATGTAAATAAAACATCAGGCTAAAAGCAAGAAGAGCCTGTAGTACAGTGGACTAAAGCACTGTTATTAACATCTGCTGCTTGCAATTACTGCAAATTCAAATCTCACCAGGCTCAAGGTTGACTCAGCCTTCCATCCTTTCAAAGGTAGGTGAAATGAGGACCCAGATTGTGGGGGCAATAAGCTGATTTTGTATAAATATATACAAAAGTATGAAGGCTATTGCTTAACGCATTGTAAGCCGCCCTGAGTCTCCGGAGAAGGGCAGCATATAAATTAAAGCCAAAAAAAAAAAGAGTCCATAAATTCTGGTCTCCCCTTAGCCACCTGGTGATCTTGGGCCAATCACTCTTTCTCTGTCCAACCCACCAGTGGTGGGTTGCTACCGGTTTGTCCCAAATCGGGTGAACTGGTACCAGCGGCGGCGGGAGGCTCCACCCATCTGCCCAGATATCTCTGCGCATGCGCAGAAGCATCACGCACATGTGTGAGTGCGTGCACACCCATGAACAAACCAGTAGTGACGGGATTTGAATCCCACTACTGCAACCCACCTCACAGGATTGTTGTTGTAGGGAAGATAGAAGGAAGAAGGTATATGTTGGATATGTTCCCCATCTTAAAGGCAGGATGCAAACAAACAATAAATATCTTTCTTGAATAACAGCTCATAAGGAAATACTCCCTTTAATGATCTCAGTGATTCAGATATAGTCCTTTCCCTCTGGGGGAAAGTGCCTTTTTGGTGGCAAAAGAACAGTTGTTTATCCTTCCTTATAATTTCCAGTCTCTGCATGCCTCAGTCCTCGTAATGGCCCTCATTAAGTATTTCAGTCAGGAAAACAGAGACCACGCTGTGTAGCAACTACCCACGTGGTTGAATGCTTTCAGAAAGTTAGAACAGCTATATTCTAAACCCTAAAATTCACAAACATCTTCTGGTTTCCAGATATAAATTAAATAAAGAGGGTGTGAGATGTCATTGATATGCTAATGGCTAACCATGTTTTTCTGAGCAAAGAGACCAATCCAAAAAGGTTAGATACTTAGTATTACAGGTTGTCCTTGACTTACAACAGTTCATTTAGTGACCTTTCAAAGTTACAACGGCACTGAAAAAAGGGACTTGTGACCTGTTTTTCACATTTACAACCATTGCAACATCCCCATGGTCACGTGATCAAAATTTCAGATGCCTGTCAACTAGCCAGTGGTGGGTTGCCCCCGGTTCACACCGGTTCTATAGAACCGGTAGTAAAACTGGCAGGAGGCCCCGCCCACTGACCCCGATGTCATCAAAACTCTTCTGCGCATGTGTAGAAGAGCGTGTGCACGCGCGAGCGAAGCAAGCGCGTGCACACGGCCCCGCTGCGAACCAGTAGTAAAGGTAAGTAGAACCCATCTCTGCAACTGACCCATATTTATGACGGTTGCAGGGTCCCAAAATCATGTGAGCCCCTTTGGCGAACTTCCAACAAGCAAAGTTAATGGGGAATTCAGATTCACTTACTAAGTGTTACTAACTTAATAACTGCAGTGGTTCACTTAAAATAGGGCAAAATTCACTTAACAACTGTTTCACTTAGCAACAGAAATGTTGGGCTCAATTGTGGTCGTAAGTTGAGTTGACTACCTGTATTACTCCAAAAGTAGAAAGAGTTGTGAAAAAAAAAAAGAGTGGGGATAAAATCCAAGAGGTTGAACTTGATTTCGAATTGCTCTTAATAATCTGACTGGATCATAGGGAGTTAAGAGGACGTATAAACATTTGAAAACAGTTAAGAGCGGAAAGAGTTTCTATATCTGATTATGGTATAAATCCTAACTCCTAATTCCTAGTCAGCTTCTCTGTGCTCAATCCTATAGTGGGCTTCCCATTTTAGTTATAATTAAAACATTTATTCCCTCTCAAAAAATTAAACTGCACCATCTGATTGAACGTGCTTCCAAATTTTATCCAGCAATTGCAAAGTGTTGAATTATAGATAAGCCCTTCTGAACCATAAATCTCCCAGTTGCAGGATGCTAATCTGGGGAAATTGGATTTGCCAACAAGCCCATCCATTTGTTTGCTTCTAATTATGTATGTTGTTCCTTTAAAAAAGTTCTTCATGCTGCCAATGCAAAAACAGGATTTTGTGACCAAGAAGCTACAGCTCCCTAATTGCAACTGATAGATTGGGCTAGCAGTAGGCCTAGTGCAGGAAGACAAAATCTGCAAAATGGCAAGTGTGGCACTGCGAGTGAAGTCCTGCCCTTTTTATGCAGACAGCACACATATGTATAAAAGGGGTGGGCTTGTTATTATGACCCAGCACTTGACGTGTTGTAGGATTTATTTTTACCTCTTCCCCCTCTGCAGACACTTCTGCAGATTATGGTAAAGTGAAAAGAGAAGGAAAACCATTCTAACTGCTCTAATATCAGGATAGCTTCTCATTAAACAGTTTCCATTCCAGTTGGAACTGGTGAGAACTCCATCCCGTCCCATCCCATTTATGGCCAAAAGGTCCCAATGTCTAGGGCAGGGTTGGCAAACTTAAACACTCAAAGAGCCACAAAGGTCCTAACCAGAAGACACCCTCCCCCCAGTTCAATTCTGGAGCTGACCGGAAGTCTGGTTCCCCCACCATAGAGTCTCCTCCTAGCTCAGTGTTCTTTTTCCTCCACCAATCCTAACCGAAAGCCCTATCAATTGTAGAGCTGACCGGAAAACCCACATGCCCTGCTTTCCCCCCACAACCGGAAGCTCCTCTCAAAATTGCGGTGCCACCTGGCGACAGGGACCGCAGCAGAGGGATGAAAGAGCCACATGCGGCTCCAGAGCCACAGGTTGCTGACCCCTGGTCTAGAGTAAATTATTATTCAACTTGAAAAATTAGTGCCTAAAACAGCCTTTCCCTTCCCTCTTCATCCCTTTTCTTCATGTCTGATATCTTTAAATTGGAAGCTAGCAGTCAGGGACTGCCTCTATTTTAATGATTATATTCTGGAACATCTCTAGATTGAGAAGCGGAGTGAGGTCTGTTCCCTCAATACAATCTAATGCCCAGAAGGCTTGTGGACATTAGCCTTTCTGGCAACAGAAATGATTCATCACAGCTGTCTTCTGGGATGTCTTTATTACTTCCCCATCGAGCATATAAACCCATTTTCCAGACTCGGTGGTCTCCCATCTTAAAAACATGTAAACATCCCAGAGAGATATAGTAAAGAAGATGTGTATTTAACTATACATATAATAACAGCAGCAAGAATTGTATTTGCACAAAATTGGAAGACAGAAAAAATTCCATCAGAAGGTGAAGTAATAAAAAAGATTTTAGACTCTGCGGAAATGAATAGCTTAACTTTAAGAATAAGAGATAAAGAGGAATCAGTGTATTTCGAGACATGGAGAAGATTTTATATATGGTTAGAAAAGAAATATGAAGATAAGAGGATAGATAAATGATTTAGATAATAGAAAGTTAAATGAGGGAGAGGATAAAAAAGAAATAGAAACCCAGATGACACCAGAGTAAATGAAAAAGGGGGATGGGAGGGGGGGAAAGAAAGAAGACAATTTTTGAGATAAATGTTGCCATGTAGTTAAACAAAAGACTGATATAAAAATGGTTCTTTGGGGAAAGTATTTATTGGATTTATATCATGTTTTTTCTTCTCAAGCTTAAAACAGCTTATATGGGGAGCTCAGTTTGGTTTGGTAATAATAGCATAATAATAGCACAGAGAATAGACTGGGCCAGGCACTCTTTCTTTGACCAAAGTCATCACATAACTTTCCTAGGTCATTTTGTGGGGCCTATAAAGCATGTGTTTTCTGTTGTAGCATCTGCCCTCTGAACACCATGGCCCCTGAGATTTATGTGATTCTGAACTGCCCTCTGCAATACCATCCCCCTGAGATCCATCCAGTGCTGATTTTGCTTTCTCAGAAAGCTTTAAAAACACACTTGTTTTCCTGGGGTGGGGAGGTTAATGGGCCCCCTGAGATGGAGATTATGTGTAATAATTGTTTTCCTTGACTGAATGTGTGTATCAAGTTTTAATTTTCTGTTAGCTACTCAGAGTTGCTGTTGTGAGATGAGTAGTCCTATAAACCAGAGTTTCTGAACCTCAGCAACTGGAAAACCTGTGAACTTCCAACTTCCAGAATTTCACAGAACAGAACAGAATTGGGAGGGACCTCGGCGTTCAGAAATGCTGAGAGAAATTGATAGAAAGAAATTATTATACCTCGCTGCCTCTCTGAATTTTATATTACCTTTCTGCAGTGGTGGGATTCAAAAATTTTTACTACCAGTTCTGTGGGTGTGGCTTGGTGGATGTGGCATGGCTTGGTGGGCATGGCAGGGAAGGATACTGTAAAATCTCCATTCCCACCCCACTCCAGCAGAAGGACACTGTAAAATCTCTATTCCGTCCCCAATCCAGGGGAAGGTTACTGCAAAATCCCCATTTCCTCCTGATCAGCTGGGACTTGGGAGGCAGAGAATAGATGGGGGCGAGGCCAGTCAGAATTTTTACTACCGGTTCTCCGAACTACTCAAAATTTCCACTACCAGTTCTCTAGAACTGGTCAGAACCTGCTGAAACCCGCCTCTGCTCTTCTGTGTACAGCTAAGTAAACATCTAGCAAAATTAAACATATGATCTTCCTCCTTCCTCAAAAGATTTGCATTGCGTGGCTTTTAATGATAACACAGGACAAGATTTATAAAAAGTATGTGTTTTAAATTTCCTTTTCTATTTATAAGTCACTGAGTCTTTATTATAACATCTTCTCTTGCAAGATTCAAGCCCATAAAATGGAATTTAATCAAAAGTTTACAGTTGTCTTCCGTACAATGTTATAGCTGCCGTGCCCTATTTTTACACTATGTCATCATAGAGACATGCAGAAATATATGGAATGTGGATTTTGGTCCTTTCTTATGTCTGTTTGCATTTGTTTTGCCACTATCTCTCTTTCTCTGTCATTTTTTTTAAAAAATAGAACATTTTTTGCCTTTAAAGCAACTTGTTTTGTAGAAATTAATTTCTCTTCCTTTACTTCTGAAGCAAGCCTCCCCACATGCTTTTATTTCAGTCCTCCAGAGAGAGACGTGAAAATTATATTCACTGTCAGATCATTTTTGACTTTTCTTTTAAAAAGCTTGTAGGAAGCTGCCTTGTACTGTTCAGACAACTGCTACATCTTGCTCAATACAAGCCACAACAACTGTCAGGAGATCTTTAGAAATTTCAAAGCATTTATTTAAAGCAGAAATTAATCCAAGGAACCTCTGCAAAGGTTCTCTACCACTGAAGCACTGTAATTGATAGATCGATTTATTCCAGATGTACAACATTTACACACCTTTATTTATTTATTCACAGGTGTGCCTGCGGAGATTGCTTGCTGAGTGTCCCTCCTCCAGGTGAAGTGCTATGAAAAGAGATTCAAAGGCAAGCATTTTCTGTAGGAGATCCCATCCTGCGCAATGCCTTTCAACCAGATCTACGTTCTACACCCTCGGCCCAAGTACAGGTAGTTCTCAATTAACATGGCAACTAGGACTGGAATTAGCACTGCTAAGCAACACAATCATAAAGCACAAAATCCAGTGGTGGGATTCGACATTTTTTACTACCGGTTCTGTGGGTGTGGCTTGGTGGGCATGGCTTGGCTTGGTGGGCGTGGCTTGGCTTGGCTTGGCTTGGTGGGCGTGGCAGGAGAAAGATTCTGTAAAACCTCCATTCCCACCCCACTCCAGGGAAAGGTTACTGCAAAATCCCCATTTCCTCCCAATCAGCTGGGACTCAGGAGGCAGAGAATAGATGGGGGTGGGGCCAGTCAGAGGTGGTATTTACCAGTTCTCTGAACTACTCAAAATTTCCGCTACCAGTTCTCCAGAAGGAGGACCTGACACGACCCCAACTTCTGACTTCCTGCCAGCTTCCCCACTGACTTTGCTTTCACATTGGAAATTGTGATCAGGTGACCACGGGGACAGGGCAACTACTGGAATTCTAAAGACTGATGGTAGCTACTATTTGTTCAGCACCATCATAAGTCTGAAAGTGATTGCCGAACAAGTGATTATGAACCTGATTTCAGGATCCTTTTAAAAACATGCATTTGGAGCCTGGGAGTAAGAATGGGAGATGTGCTTGAATTCAGATGACTGACTGCTGAATTTCTCTCCCAGCGTGACTAAGGTCCTTTAATAGCTGGGTGGGAGAATCTGTCTTTAAGGACAACTGTTGTTTCCCAGAAACATTGATGGTGGAAGCTTTTTCACTTCTTTTACAATGTACAGATGTATAGTATTTACAGGAATTAATAGCGAAAAACCCAGGGGTGAAATCTAACATTTTCCCCTACTGGTTCTGTGGGCGTGGCTTGGTGGGTGTAGCAAGGAAAGAATACTGCAAAATCCCCATTCCCACCCCACTCCAGCGGAAGGATACTGCAAAATTTCCATTCCCACCCCACTCTGGGGCCAGCCAGAGGTAGTATTTGCCAGTTCTCTGAACTACTCAAAATTTCCACTACTGGTTCTCCAAAACCTGTCAGAACCTGCTGGATTTCACCCCTGGAAAAACCCAAACTGTTTAGCTTTAGCAGTGTTTCCAAACTTTCCAATTTCTAACTTTTTCTACTTTTCTCCTCAGGTTATTTAATAGGCACTACTTGTTCCATTGCTTAGTCACCAAGTTCCCTCCCCTCCCCCATTTTCCCCTTCAGTGTTTCACTAGGAGAGAAGGCTATGAAGGGAATTGGCTGGGCTACTCTGAAGTCTGCTTAAAGCTTTTCATCCTAGGATTTTGGACTTTCTCAGCTATGCCTTTATATTGACGTTCCAGGGATCTGAATCTTCTTCCTGGTCTTCCAGTCTGGGGCTTCTCTGAGAATTTCAGGCGTTGTTCTGCAAGCAGCTACCTCCCTCTGTCCCCATCAGACTTTGGTTTTGGGTGAAGCACATCCTGTGACTGAGTCTTCACTTGTCTTCTTATAGATAAGTCTCCAATGGATATCTTCATACTTTTCTCTCTCTGGGGCCAGGAAATGGTAACTGTCCAGTCCAGTGATCAGATGCCTCTATCCAGACACCAATTTCCCATGCAGTCTCTTCAAAAGCTCACCACCTCTTTTTGATACCTCAAGCAACATAGATGTAGGAAATGATCAGGCTGAGCCTGAGGGAGGGGTCAAATCAGTGGTGAAATTCAAATATTTTTACTACCGGTTCTCTGGGCATGGCTTGGTGGGTGTGGTGTGGCTTGGTGGGCATGGCAGGGGAAGGATACTGCAAACTCTCCATTTCCACCCACTCCAGAGGAAGGATATTGCAAAATTCCCATTCCTGGGGTAAGGATATTGCAAAATCTCCATTCCTACCCCACTCTGGGGCCAGCCAGAGGTGGTATTTGGTGGTTCTCTGAACTACTCAAAATTCTAACCCTGTCAGAACCTGCTGGATTTCACCCCGGGTCAAATGCATCATCAGTCTCCCTTCATGCCCACGAGAGATCTAAGTCCAGTCCAATTTGTATTCCATTGACTCTTATCTTCTGCCACTTTGCTTTGACCATTAGTAATTCATACTCTTGTAGAGAGCATTAGCATACAATAAACCTATATTCATTTGCACTGCCTGCCTTCAACTTCTGCTTTCCTGCACTTGGTTCAAACATGGCAATGTGTTATCCCCCAATACACTGTTAGACCTGCCAGCACTTAAACCTCTAAATAGAAATTCTTCTTGGTTCCATTTGTTGAGAAGTCAAGTGTATTTCAGTAATGCATACCCAGAACTGACAATTGTGTGCCAAAATCTCTTAAATTCAACTTTTCTGTCAGATGTAAATGCCTTATTCTCTAATGTGTAAATAATATATGAACGGGGTATCAGGGGTTAACTTATTCTTCACTTCTTAATGTATTCATAATTCACCACTCCCACTTATAGCTCCACCCATTGTATATATAAGGAGCCACCTACACCCTTTTCCTTGCTTCTATCTGTGAATATTCAGTGAATATAGAATGCCTATTGTAAATAAAAGGAAATATATTTAAACCTTTAACTCTCACTAATATTATTGAGTCTGATCCTGAAAATATTGCAACAAGCTGGTAGCAGAGGATGGTTAATTGACTCAATAAAAAAACTTAAAAATGTCTAAGAAAGATAGGCCCAACACCAGGGCCTACAGCAAAGAAATGGAAACAGAACAAGAAATAATCAACGAATCCACAAACGCAATTTCGAGAGAATCCGAAGAATACACCACTGAAGACGAAGAAATAATAGATGAAATTGATGACCAGAAGGAAATCGAAATAGAGAATAACGAACTCAGGTCAGAGATATTAAAACTATTAAAGAGCCAGAAGAATGATGAAAGCCTCATCGTGAAACTCCAAGATATGCTGAAGAACAGCGGAGCAGCGAGAGAGAAAAACATCACTAATGAAAAGTCTAAAGACCCAAAAATAGTGAGTGATATGACTGCAGAGAAAGTCATTACGAAGAAGAAAAACGGTGATCCCGCGTGAAATTTTGAATGGCAGCCATCTTGGTTCCAACAGGCCTCCAGGGTGAGCGAAGCAGAGCCAATCAAAATGCTCAATTCAAAATTTCTGGCGCGAAAAACGTTATCAAACAACGAAAATGAAAAAGAAGATTCAAACTCCTCAGAAGAATCAGAATCAGAAAGTGAAGATGATTCAACAAACTCCCAAATAAAATCAGCAATGAAAACGCTTTTTGCTGCATTTGGGCCAAAACTAAAAATTAACAAACAGCTACTGAAGAAGCGAGTGAGCAAGCCGATGCCTCAAGACCTGCCCGCTCCCATCCTGACTACGAGAACGCCGACGCCCGAACCCAGAGAGCCCTGCCGGTACCGCCCTACGCCACAGACCGAAGCAAGCACCAAAGCCCTCAGGGGAAGAGGAAGAGCAGCCGCCGTCATCAAGACTCCCAAAATCGAACCAGAGACCGATTCATCTGAAGAGGAGCAGAACGAGCGAGCCACAATGGAGAGAACCTTCCACGACGACTCCAAAGAAGAAATGGACAACGCGCATGCGCAAAACTACACAGACGGTCCGGGAAGACATGAACTGGCGAGGAGACCATGCAGACTCGTTGCGAGCATCCCCATGCCGTTTTGCAATTTTCTACACTTGCGAGACCACGGACTACCTCAGGTTGTAAGTAATGGACACAATAATGTCGGAAATTTACCCAGTGACTTCCCAAAGCTAAGGGTTGATGGCGTTAATTTGCAAGAATGGTATCAACAGCTCCAGGTTGTCTTTATGAAGGAAAACTTATTATTTTTTATCACTAGTCCCCCAAAAAGACCTTGGACTCTAAAAATAGATTGTTTACACCATAGAGCATTTTTCTTAATAATATCTAGTGTGTCTCCTGCAATGTATCATAGCATTAAGCCAAATCTGACTGTTTCAGAAATCATTCAATGCATGTTTAATTTGTTTCACAGTGACAGTGTAGCTACCACCACAAGGATGTCTAAAGATTTCTTTTCATCTAGGGTAAAACCAGGGGTTTCCATAAGTGAGCATTTAATATATTTAAACAAAATAAGAGCTGAGCTGCATTTGAGGGGGGAGGTGATTTCAGACCAAACAATGAAAAGTGTTATTATCAACTCACTTGATTCATCATGGGACAATTTTATGTCACATTTAGACACTATCAATCTAGGATATTTATCCATAGAAAGTCTATCCAATAAAATGATAGGAGAAGACAATTCAAGAAGGAATCGTTCTAGCAATCACACAGAACACAAACCATATAGGAAAGTAGCTTTCCAAGAAAAATATAATGAAACATTTAAATGCCACAATTGTGGATCCAGGGAACACAATAGAAGAGACTGTCCCAAAATTTCAAGAGAAAGGCATAGGTCAGAATATAGAAACAAATACAATTATAGACAGTCTTCCATAGATAGACATAGATATAGGAGCCCACCAAATTACAAAGAGAATAGAGGGGGCAGAGATAATTCAAAGGATAGAAAATCTGGCTCACTGAACGGGCTAAATAAACAAGACAACACTAACATACAGCAAAATGAGAACAATAATTGGCTTATTGATTCTGGAGCAACTAATCACACCACTAATAACAAAAATATATTGTCTTCATTTGCAGAAGATAAATTTGTAATAAAGGTAGCTAACCAAGAAAAGGTGCAAGTATTAGGTAGAGGGAATGTAACCTTGCCTGGTCTAGGAAAAATAGAGGGGGTATTGCTAATACCTGAGATACCTCATAACATACTAAGTGCTATAAAACTAAGTAGAGATTCTGACATTAACATTGTTTTTTCAAAAGGAAAAGCGATTTTGGAGAAGAATAAAATAAATATAGGCACAGTGATGATTAAAGGAGGCCTACCTTATCTGATAACTAAAGAAAAATGGTTGCATAACATTGACTCAAATATGGAAGATTGTATTGAAGTAGATGATGAAAATATTAGCAATAGTGACAATGATGAGTGTAAAACATCTCATGATCACAAAGATGCACACAATGAAAAAAAACCAAAAATAGGTAAGCCAATTCATGATGAGTGTGCTCACATCTTACATAGGAAGTTAGGACATGCCAGTTTTCCTGTAGTACAAAAAATGACTGAACACGCAGAAGGTGTTAAAATAAAAAATTGTGAAAACTATTTGGAATGCTCAGTATGTAAATCTACAAAACTAAAAACTAGCCCCAGGCCAAGAAAATCTACTAGATCAACTAACAAAATTTTTGATTTAGTACACATGGACTTAGTTGGTCCATTAACTCCATCAATCACTTATAGAAAACGTTACTTCCTGACAATAGTGGACGATTATAGCCGCTATGGGTTTGTTTATACATTAAAACACAAAGATGAAACATTTCAAAAATTTAAAGAATTTTACAAACGCATAGAAACACAACACAACATCAAAATAAAACAAATTATGACAGATAGGGGATGCGAATTCATGTCTAAAGAATTCTCCCAATGGTTAAAAGACAAAGGAATGTTACATTACACATCTAGTCCATTTTCTGCGTTCCAGAACGGGATTGCAGAGAGGAAGAATTCCACATTACAAACCATGATTAGATGCACATTGGAAGATGCTGGCTTAAGCAAACAATTCTGGTCAGAAGCCTTACATTATTCAAATTACACACAAAATAGAACATGGTCCAGCATTGTAAATAAGACACCATATGAAGTGATGTATAATAGAAAACCAAAATTAGCACACATGCATATATTTGGAGTCACTGCAGACGTACACATACCTAAACAATTAAGAAGAAAGGGAGAAAACGTATCCAGAAGACTCAGATTTATGGGATATGAAACCGGTACTAAAGGGTACAGATTCATTGATAACAATAACAAATTTATAGTCTCCAGAACAGCTGTGTTCCATGAACAGGCTAACTGGTCTAAATTACATCTTAATGAAATATTTCCAAATAAATATAAAGGTACAAAATCTCATGAAGAAGGGATCATAGAAAAGCAAAATATCAACAAAAATAAGAACAAAACCAAAATTTGGACAAATAGCCAACACAAAATTAAGACAGACACATTAACAAAAAAGGAAGCAAGATATTTGCATGATAACGATAGTAAACCTGAAAAAACCATTAGAAACACCAGAAATCAAATGCCAAATAAATACAAGGATTACATAATGCATATGGATGGTGAGCCAACAACACCCAATACATATGAGGAAGTGTTAAAACTCCCTCGTGAAGAAAAGGAAAAATGGGAATTAGCGATGAAAAAAGAGATGGAAAGTTTACAAGGATTAAATGTATTTACACCTGCAATTGCACCTAAGGATAAAACAATTATTGGTACCAGGTGGATATATAAAATTAAGAACTTAGAGGGAGGCAATACTCTATACAAAGCTAGACTAGTTGCACAAGGTTATGCACAGAAATATCCGGAGGACTATACTGACACGTATTCCCCCACAGTAAGAACAGAGAGTGTCAAAACAGCTCTAGTGGTAGCATCAGCACTCAACCTTGATGTATTTCAATACGACATACAGACTGCGTATCTACACGCTAAACTAGATAAGGAAATATACGTAAGAGCACCTCACAGTCAATACACAAACAAAAATGAAATTTGGTTGTTAAACAAGAGTTTATACGGGTTAAAACAATCTGGTAAACGATGGTATGATTGTTTAGTGAAAGTACTTAGAACCATGGACTTCAACGCTACTACTGCTGATAACTGCTTTTTTGTCAAAAAGGATGATGATTACATTGAATTTGTATTGATTTATGTGGATGACATTTTATACATAGGAAAACATAAAGAGAGAAGAGAAACCTTTGTAACCAAACTAAATGAACATTTCTCGTTAAAATCTCTAGGTAAAGTAAACAAATATCTTGGTGTCCAAATTAATAAGACTAGAAGGGGATTCAAACTTACTCAGAGAGATAAGATTGTAGAACTTTTAAATAAATGCAATTTAAACAATGCCAAACCTTGTGATACTCCTATGCAAACTGATTTTCTAAGAAATACTGATGAATCTTCCCCCGAATTCAAGGATAACACATTTTATAGATCAATCATAGGTTCACTTCTTTATATATCTAATTGGACTAGACCAGATATCGCCTTACCACTCAACCTATTATCCAGACATGTCAGCAAACCAACAATGTATCACTGGGAAGCTGTTAAAAGAATTTTAAGATATCTGAAAAGTACACTAGACTTTTGCTTAATATTAGAACCTAAAGACAATAAAGAACCAAAGCTTATATGTTATGCAGATGCAGACTGGGCTGGAGACACCTCATGTAGAAAAAGTACATCTGGTTATATATTTCTCTTAAATGACTGTCCAGTTTACTGGTACACTGGTAAACAAGAACTAGTGGCCACTTCAACGACAGAAGCGGAATATGTTTGTTTATCCAAAGCTGCAAATAACCTTGTATGGTTTAATGATTTAATTTCAGATGTTTGGAAAAAACCTGTTTTGCCTTTTGTTATGCATGAAGATAATAAAGCAGCCATTGAAATATCTAGATCTGATGCCATTGGACAAAGGTCCAGACATATAGATATAAAATTTAAACATGTGAGACAATTATCTCAGGATGGATTTATTAAAGCAGTGCATTGTGATACCTCAGAACAATTAGCTGACATATTGACAAAGCCTTTACCTTCTAAGCAACACAAATATTTAACTTCTAAGTTGTATGTATTGTATTGTCCTGAATCTGAGTGTAATTGGTGTTGTATAACGAATCGGCATTTAGAGGGGGATTTGTCAGATGTAAATGCCTTATTCTCTAATGTGTAAATAATATATGAACGGGGTATCAGGGGTTAACTTATTCTTCACTTCTTAATGTATTCATAATTCACCACTCCCACTTATAGCTCCACCCATTGTATATATAAAGAGCCACCTACACCCTTTTCCTTGCTTCTATCTGTGAATATTCAGTGAATATAGAATGCCTATTGTAAATAAAAGGAAATATATTTAAACCTTTAACTCTCACTAATATTATTGAGTCTGATCCTGAAAATATTGCAACATTTTCCCTCCCTTAATTGCCTCCCATCACCAACTCCCCCCACTCATGACCAATCAGGTTCAAGCAAAATGTCTTTAGAATGGACACTTCAAACTTAGGCTGGTATGATGCAGCTGTCTTTTTCTCCCAGTTGTGCGACCTTGAAACAGCATCTTGGGGAGATACAGAAATTACTTTCGCTTTCCCCCAAGCATTTTCCTCACCATCCGCCCTCCTCAGAGTTCATGACAGACTGTCACCACATGGCAGCGAAGCACACAAACAAGCATAAGGTAGTGGCATTTGTCCCTCTCTCTCATTCTCCCCACCCACTCCTCTCTCTCCCACAGTCTTGCCTCCAGAGGCTCCCCCTCCTCAGGCTCAAGATCTCCAAACCTATATAGTAGGTTGGCCAATGAGAATATTGCCTCCATCTGCTCCACAAGAGACATGGCTAGCAGCCAGGGCAGCTCATCTGCCACCAAGACAATAGAAGTTGCATCTCAACACCATACTTGAGCTTCCCCTCCCCATTTTTTTCCTCACCTTCTCCCGACATACCCCAGTACAACAGCCAGCCTGGCAATAAAATGCATACACCACAAGATATCATAAGTTATTACGAGTTCTAATATTATGGTTATGTTAAAATTAAGATGATTGCATTAATAATTAATACTGGCTTTGCGATCTTTTTGCTCATTTTGCTCATTGGAATTATTTTAAAGTAAAATCAATCTATGTGTTTGCTGGGAGTCGACAATGACTTGATGGTGCACAATCTTCAATCAATGATTTTTTTTTTGCACACTTCCTCAAGTTGCACCACCTAACTGACACAGAAACATTTGTCATAAAATTAAAATACTCAGAAAGTTCAGGTCTTCTTTGAAAGAAAAGTCTGCGTAGGAGGAAAAATCATTGAATTGCATCCTTTTTTAAAATTACATTTTCTCAGAGAAATGTATTTTGTCTTTTGAGCACCTTTGTGTGTTCTTGGTTTGCTTGGTTTAATGGGACCGATAATTTTCCCTCCGTGTCCTCCACAACCGAGCTCCAATGAGCTAGAATACAAATGTGCTAGAATACAAATCAGTATAATGCCTAACATTCAAGCCAACAAACTCTGCTGCTTGGTGATGATGGGAACTGGAGCTTAGCGCCCTATTGAGGAAAGCTATTCTGCACTTTTGGTATTGGCTTTCTGCCTCTCCTGGAAGATGTGATGATGAATAGCTGAAGGTGCTTGCTTTTGACATTGCCGTGATTAATATTCTGTCACTCTATCAGACCAGGATGACTCAAACACAAAATCTGCTGTTGCTTCAATGATATTCAATATCCCTTCAATAAAAGGAATGTTCCACGTTTGCTTTGCTTTGGGTTCTTTTTAAAAAATGTTAATGAGGTTAGTATTCCCATTACTCTAATCCCAAGAACCGAATGGCATTAGATTCTCTTGAGTCTTTGAACTTGAAATTACTCAGTTATTATTTCAAAAAGATTCCCCAGGGATACTGAGACATAGCGTATTGTCAGAATTTTGAAAGGTTGCAGCATAACACTTGGCCTTTAACAGTGCTAACACAGTTTTGATCCTTGACATTTTCTTATCTGTGTCTAACTCACACACGAACTCCTAATTTAAAATACCCCATTTTACCATTTAGTTGGTTAGTGGGCTGGGCATCCAACTTTCTACAAAAGCAAGAAAGCTTTCCAACTGTGGCATCTTTAAGAGCTGAGCCAATAGCCCCATAACTGTCTTCTGAGCTTCAATGCATCTTTTCTAGCTTTTTTTTCCCAGAAGAACTTAAGCATGGGGAGATTTTCACGTTCACATCTGGATTTGGCTCCATCTCTAATCCCCCGTAGGTAACCTTAGATGATTGTGAATTGGTAATGTGCAAAGATGCATGGAGGTGATATAAAAAAAACCCAACTTCCTGATATCTGAGGAAGGAAATATTCCATAACTTATCCAATGAACAAATATGTCAATGATGGGTGGTAGACGAATTGCTTCCTATGCCAACAATTTGGAAAAGAACTCTTTTTTTATGAATGACAGTGGAAATCATAGTAACAGAATGCTTTTCTAAACAAAGGAAAAATTATAAAGGAAAATTTCACTTTCAAAGGTGCTTTTTTAAGAGGCAACTGGACTTTCTGGTTTTTCTGTGAAGATGTTTTGCTTCTTATCGAAGAAGCTTCTTCAGCTCTGTCTACCCAAGAGCTGAAGAAGCTTCTTCGATAAGAAGCGAAATGTCTTTGGGACAACCATGACCTGGATGACTAAGAATTTCCATAGAAATTTCACTTTCAAATTTAATGTTAAACTGTATGAGAATTTAATTCTAGTCAATCCAAATCTAATACAAGAATGAGTGTTCTCCTGTTTATTTCTTTTTTCAAATCATTAAAAAAAACCACCTTGGAATTCACTGTCCACAGAACTGGGGAAAACAGTGGATTTATTTCTTCCCAACAAACAGGTTGCCAGTCACCTACATTATTTCTCTGTTAAGTAAAAAAAGGTAGAAGGATACTGGAATGGATGAAAGATAAATATTCTGAAAAGAAAACTGCTTGAGGGAATTTAAGTTGTAGATCTTCCCCTTCAGGTTACAGATCTTGCAATCTGTGTTACGCAATAGCACATTCCTTTCTGCATAAGCCCAAAATATATCAATGGTTAAATGAGATATGAAAGCTGCCTAGTCACCAAGAGCTGTTGTATTTCTTGGACATTTGGCAACAAAGGCCTTCCTTATGTGCTGTCAGGCAGCCTCAAAGGACATCAAGTAAGGGTGAGCTTATGAAATCTTTTCCTCTCTTTGAGATTCATAACCTTCTTAACTGACAAGAAAAATCCCCTGGTCCACTTTTAAGGACAGAGAAGTGAAGCACAAAAGCACTCGAAGGAAGATTCTGAATTTGCATTTGTTGTTGTTGTTAGTTGCGATGTCATGTCCAACCCATCGCGACCCTATGGACAACGTTCCTCCAGGCCTTCCTGTCCTCTACCATCCTCTGGAATCCATTTAAGCTCATGCCGACTGCTTCAGTGACTCCATTCAGCCACCTCGTTCTCTGTCGTCCCCTTCTTCTTTTGCCCTCAATCTTACCCACCATTAGGCTCTTCTTCAGTGAGTCCTTCCTTCTCATTAGGTGGCCAAAGTATTGGAGTTTCATCTTCAGGATCTGGCCTTCTAAAGAGCAGTCAGGGCTGATCTCCTCTAGGACTGACTGGTTTGATCGCCTTGCAGTTCAAGGGACTCACAGGAGTCTTCTCCAGCACCATAGTTTAAACTTTAAATTAAGGCCTCAATTCTTTGGCGCTCAGCCTTTCTTATGGTCCAACTTTCACAGCCATACATTGCAACTGGGAAAACCATAGCCTTGACTATATGCACTTTTGTTGTCAGGGTGATGTGTTTGCTTTTTAGTATGCTGTCTAGATTTGCCATAGCTTTCCTCCCCAGGAGCAAGTATCTTTTAATTTCTTGGCTGCAGTCCCCATCAGGGTGATCTTGGAGCCCAGGAAAATAAAATCTGTCACTACCTCCATTTCTTTCCCATCTATTTGTCAGGAATAGAGAGGGCCAGATGCCATGATCTTAGTTTTCTTAATGTTGAGTTTCAAGCCAACTTTTGCACTCTCATCAAGAGGCTCTTTAGTTCCTCTTCATTTTCTGCCATTAGAGTGCTATCATCTGTATATCTCAGGTTATTGATATTTCTCCCGGCAATCATAATTCCAACTTTTGATTCATCTAGCCCCGCCTTTCTCATGATGTACTCTGCATGCCAAGTGTGAAAAAACCTACAGCTCCTATCAGTGCCAGGACCATTAAGTAATCCCCTTATCAGTGAGAAGTTCACAGTATGGTGGGTCTTAGCACTTGCTCTACTTGGCTTGTTTGAATGAATCAGTCTCTGCTCCAGTAGAAATGCCATAAGCCTCTTTGCTGGCTGTTTGTATTTAACATCATAAGTGGTGAAAATAAGGACCAACTGGGATCACTTGCTGCTAGAGCTCATCAGGATTGGAAGATGATTTGGAGATGCCTTTTGGATCTTACCCAAGACACAACATGACCGCCATTTTTGAAAACAGGTGCAGTTGCTTTAAGGAGCTAAGTTATTAAAGTTATTGCAACTGTTAAAATTGCTGCTCTTTTTTTCTTTCAGGCTTGAGCAGAAGTTTGAAAAAAGATTGGCTGCTTTAATAAACAGCAGGGAAAGCAGGTTGTACTTAATTTAGACATGAGCCTTGTTTTATTTTTCAAATTATTTTTGAACTCTGCAAAGCCTTACTGGTTCTTTGCATGAGACACAGTAATGAGAGGCAAGGATTCTGTTTCTTGTACTTATTTGGGCCAAGAAAGGTATGATAGATGGAAATCATCTTATTGGTATGATGTTGATGATTATCATTATTCTGGTGCTTTGCATGTACAGTGAGAGCTTCCACGTTGGAGACAATGTGTCTAATCACACTTGACCAAATAAAGAATTCAGTTCAATCAGATCCTTGGAACAAGGCTGTGTTTGCAATGGCATATTGATTTGGTATCATCTGATCTGTGTTGGGTTCTCTACAGTTGCCTATGGAGACAACTATGGTTACATTAGCAATATTACAAGCTTGATTTGCAATCCTAAGCAATTATAGTTGTAGAACATATGCTGTGAGAACTGTCATTATCTCAGGGTATTCTTTAGGCTCCACATGAAGTGTGGCCACCCATTCCATTTCTGTCACTTCCTTTGTCTTTGTTCTCTTTTTAACATCATCTTCCCTCTCTCCAAACCTGTTCTGGGAGGGAGGGAAGGAGGAAGGAAGGAGGGAGGGAGGGAGGGAGGGAAGAAAGGAAGGAAGGGAGGGAGGGAGGGAAGGGGGGAGGGAGGGAGGAGGGAGGAGGGAGGAGGGAGTGGAGTGGAGTGGAGGGGAGGGATGGGGAGGAAGGAAGAGAGGGAGGGGGAGGGAGGGAGGAGGGAGGAGGGAGGGAGGAGGGAGGAAGGAAGGGAGGGGTGGGGAGGAAGGAAGGAAGGAAGGAGGGAGGGAGAGGTGGGTGGGTGGGAGGGAGAAAAGGAAGGAAGGAAGGAAGGAAGGAAGGAAGGTAGGAAGGAAGGAAGGAAGGAAGGAAGGAAGGAAGGAAGGAAGGAAGGAAGGAAGGAAGGAAGGAAGGATTACTGAACTTGAGCAGGTGACTTGGAAAAGACTTTTAAATTGGATGGTGATTGCAAATGTCTCAGTTTCAGGATGGACAAAATGGCATAATACAAAATAACAGTCAATTAATCAGTGTTGTCCAGGAAATTTTCTTACACTTTTTTCTACTGGTTCATTTCTTTTTTTAATTTGTTGAATTAAATTATTTCAAAGACAAAGAGAATTTGGGACCCCGATGTTGTAGATTCTCGCTGTGCTAGTTCAGTGGCAAGCTAACCGAGAAACATGTGTGTCTGATTTATCCTTCATTGGCCAACTCCCTAATTTCCTCCGCTTCCATTAAATAAATTAAAAAAAAATAGTAGATTCTATAAGGCAAGATCTTCCATTAGGTTCTTGAGTCTAAATTCCCATCATTAAATCCTATCATAGTTGTACAACAAAACATAGGCTAGACTCAAATAATTTTAAATTAAGATTTTAGCCAAGGTCATGGCTGGAGGTAATTTAGCTCCAACTACCTTTCTGTATATAGCATTTGTTTTACATATGCTTTACTTACACAAAGCCATAACACAAGCAGAGCACTTTATCTACTCGAGAACTAGTAACACATTGAAATATCCCTGGGTGGTTGGATGCAATCCACTTGACAGACTATTTAATGAATAACTGAACCTAGGAGACAAAGTAATAGAGTTAACCATGCGGCAGTGAAACGAAATGCTGCTGTGGAAGTCCAGGAAACCAAAATTCGATAGCTCAGGGACCAATGCAACCTGTGTCACTGAGCAATGGGAAGATTCATAAAGGAGCAATGGAGGAGAAATGAGGAGCCATATTTTGCACAATTACATTAGCCTCAGATGGAGATTTTATTCCATCACCCCTGCAATAACCGATTCTTAACTATACTGGAATCTCTCTCTCTCTCTCTTTCCCTCTCCCTCTCCTTTCCTCTCCCTTTCTCTCCCGTCTATATGGGATTATGATTACTGATGTCCAGCGTACTTCTATGAAGAAAAACTAATCCACTCCTTGTTATACAGCTACCCATGGACAGTCCACTGTTTCAACCATATTAATTGGGCAAGCAAAAAATAATTCAACCAAATTCTTATAAACAGTATAAGATCATGGATGCCTTTAGTTTCACTGGCCTGGCTGAATTTCAGGAAGACCTACAGTACAGGGTCTGTACTGCCTTGCAGTATATTTTTTAAAATCTATGTCGCAATTCAGATTTTACTGTGACTCATGATTTCTCTTGATTATGTTCAGTGTCCTGTGTCACTGCACTTTCATGAAAATTGCCTTTAGAGAGACCCTCCATTCATAGCATTCGTCATTTAACATGTTCTCATTCTAAGTTTTTTTTAAAAAAAAAATTAAATATGAGTAATCTCTCATATGATATCACATGTGCTCTTTATTCATGTACAGTAGTTAGGGAAAGAGGTACATTAGCATGACATGCTTCGGACGCCATGCAACTAAGTCACATCAAATTAGAAAATTAATTTAATTAATTAATTTAATTAATTAATTAATTAATTCTGAACATTCCAAGCTAATGCCCAACCAAAGAGGGGGTGGGTCTCAAGCAGTGGTGGAATTCACTTTTTTTTACTACCGGTTCTGTGGGCGTGGCTTGGTGGGCGTGGCAGGGGAAGGATATTGCAAAATCTCCATTCCCACCCCACTCTGGGGCCAGCCAGAGGTGGTATTTGCCGGTTCTCCGAACTACTCAAAATTTCCGCTACCAGTTCTCCAAAACCTGTCAGAACCTGCTGAATAGCACCCCTAGTCTCAAGCTTGATAAAACCATCCTCTGATTTCAATTGCTTCTTGCAAACCAAACGCTTTTGGATTCTGGTGTGCATGCAAGATCACAATCAGTGAACTCCCCTGCTATCTATGTCAAAGGTGTTTCCTTTGCCACACAATGCAAAATGTTCTCTCAGTAACCAGCGTTGATTATTGAATAGTCGACTAGTGAAAATAATTACAACTCCCACCACTACCTCCACAGGAAATCCCATACAAATAGACCTCAATTTATGATCACAATTGAGCACAACATCTGTGTTGTTAAGAGAGAGATTTGTTAAGTGACTTTTGCCCCATTCTATTGTCTTTCTTGCTGCAGTTGTTAAGTGAATCTGGCTTCCCCATTGACTGCTTGTCAAAAGGTTGCCAAAACTGATCACATGACTTTGGCACACTGCAAGTGTCATAAATATGGATCAGTTGCCAAGCATCTGAATTTTGATCACATGCTCATGGGGATGCCACAAGGGTCATAACTGAAAAATGATCATAAGTCACTTTTTCCGCTGCTGTTGTAAATTTGAATGGTCACTAAATGAACTCTTGTAAATCAAGGACGATCTGTATCAAGGGTCCACTGCAAGGGTGAAATCTACTTACCTTCCTTACCAGTTCAGAAGTGCACACGCCGCGTGCACTTCACATGTGCATGCAGACCTTCTGCGCATGCACAAAACCGTCTGCAGAGGCACAGAAGGTAAAAAACACATTACTTCCTGGTTAAAACCAGGAAGTAATGACACCCAGGCAGTTGGGTGGAGCTTCGCTCTGCCATCGCTCCCGGATCGCCGAACCACCAGCCAAGATCGCTATCGAATCGGGCAATCTGGTCCAATCCGGGAGCATTTCACCCCTGGTTCACTGTGAACTCACGTTGGTGGTTTCCAGCTTACGCTGTTTTGGATAGTTAAAGCTTTACACTATACATTACTGTAATTGTTTTACAAGGATGGAAGGCAAGGCCTCTGTCTTGGATTAAGCTCTAAGGCTTGTAAACAAAAGAATTGACCTGGCAGATCTCCAAGGCTCTAAATTGCTCTTCCCAATCAGTTTTGCTTCACTCCTTAAAGCCACTTTATCAAGCAGCAATATATTCTACATGACAGTTGCTTAGCTACCAGAACTCTTGTTTCGACAACTCTACAATTTTTAAATCTCACCAAGGGTCAAAGTCTATTGAATGATCCTTCGATCATTGTAAACTCCCCCATTGGCATACATCTTCATTATTCTATCAGGTCATTCAAGAAGATTGGAGAAGAGCATGTTCCAATAACGGTGCTATAGATTTCAACCCAAGCATCAAGATATCTGTCTATACTGGCAAGATTATCACTGTCATTGTTTTGTCCAATACAATAAAGACAATAACATATAGATAGCCCTCAACTTACAACAGTTTGCTTAGTGACTGTTCAAAGTTATAATGACACAGAAAAAAAAAAAGCCAACATAGTCCGAGGCTGCATAAACAGAGGGATAGAATCAAGATCCCGTTAAGTGTTAATACCACTTTATAATGCCTTGGTAAGGCCACACTTGGAATATTGCATTCAGTTTTGGTCGTCACGATGTAAAAAAGATGTGGAGACTCTAGAAAGAGTGCAGAGAAGAACAACAAAGATGATTAGGGGACTGGAGGCTAAAACAGATGAAGAACGGTTGCAGGAACTGAGTATGTCTAGTTTAATGAAAAGAAGGCCCAGGGGAGACATGACAGCAGTGTTCCAATATCTTAGGGGTTGCCACAAAGAAAGGGGAATCAAACTATTCTCCAAAGCACCTGAGGGCAGGACAAGAAGCAATGGGTGGAAACTAATTAAGGAGAGAAGCAACCTAGAACTAAGAAGAAATTTCCTGACAGTTAGAACAATTACCGTAATCAGTAGAACAATTTGCCTCCAGAAGTTGTGAATGCTCCAACACTGGAAGTTTTTAAGAAGATGTTGGATAACCATTTGTCTGAAGTGGTGTAGGGTTTCCTGCCTAAGCAGGGGGTTGGACTAGAAAGACCTTCAAGGTCCCTTCCAACTCGGTTATTTTAAATTCTAAACTTAGGACCATTGTTCCCACTTATGACTGTTGCAACAGCCCCATAGTCACTTAATCAAAATTCAGACAATTGGCAAATAACATATATTTATGATGGTTGCAGTGACCCAGGATCTTGTGATTAGCATTTGCATCCTTCTGACAATTCAAAGTCAATGGGGAAGCCAGGTTCACTTGACAAACATGTTACTAACTTATCAGCTGCAGTGATTCACTTAACAACTGTGGCAAGAAAGGTCACAAAATGGGGTAAAACTCACTTCACAACTTTCTCACTTTGCAACAGAATGTTTGAGCTCAATTGTGGGTTGTAAGTCTGGGACTAACTGTCACAAAACTAACAGCTCTTAAAGACACAACAAAAACCAATCAGAACAATAAGGAAGTTATTGGATTTCATGCTGCTGCTTGAAATAAAACAGTTTACAGTTTCTTTCCATGGGGAGAAAAAAATTAAACAGTGCTTTGGTTTCATTTGAATGGGTTTAGCCTCTGAAAACTTCAATGAGCCCTTATATTATTTGTTTTTCATTGGGAGAAAAAAATGAGACCAGAAAAAGCCAGCTCTGGAGATATCGTATCAGCAACTCTGTATGTGAGACACGAATGCAATGAAGCAAAGTTGGAAGATTATTTTAATAACATGCCTGCTGACATTACGGCTGACATGACAATGGGAGGGATTATGATGGCCTGTGTATATTTGTGGTTGATATTCTATCTGTAATAGTATTGAATTGTGTGTGTGTGTGTGTGTGTGTGTGTGTTTAATGGAAAGTCTGCATGGATAAGATACTTATGACAAATCGATGCCCACTATGCTAGCTTTCTAGCTTTATACAAATTGCCATTAATTGGCTTGCCCATCCTTTGCTATTATTAAAACTGTACGCAACACTAAAATGCCCTAAATATATGCAAGTAGTTTCTTGACTATGATATAATTTTAGCCAAGCAATTTACGAAATATCTTTAAATTAGCCAATTTCTGGCCTTGACAAGAAGCCTTGTTCAAACTTGAAGTCTACAGATTCTTAAGCAGGCAATGAGTTACAACAGCACCTGGCTACCTATCACAATATTCTTTTGAATTCCATTCTTCTGCTTACAATTCTCATGGAAATGTGGATTTTTTCATGGCTTCCTTATACAGTAATGTACAGTGCCACAGATTCTCCATTTCTGTGATAAACACTGTATATAATCCAGCAAGACAATGATGAGATTCACATACTAAGCTAAGCCAAAATATTCTTTTTGTACATAGTTGTATACTCTTAAACCATTCATTACAGTTTGTAGAATCATAGAATCGTAGGTCTGGAAGGGACCTTGGAGATCCTCTTGTCCAACCCTCTGCCCAAGGCAGGAGTCCTTATACCAGCCTGGACAAATAGATGTCCAATCTTTTCTTGGAAACCTCCACAACTCCGGGAGGCAAGCTGTTCCACTGACGTTCTTACTATCAGGAAATTCCTCCTTATTTCCAATTTGAATCTCCCTCTGATCAACTTCCACCCATTGGTTCTTGTCCTGCTTCAGGTTCTTTGTAGAATAAATCAATGCCCTTTTTCCTGTGACAGCCCTTCAAGTATTGAAAGATTGCTATGAATTCAGCCAACTGCATTTTATGCAACAAATTATGGAATTTGCTAATTAAGCAATAGCACTTAGACTTATATACCGCTTCATAGTGCTTTGTAGCCCTCTCTAAGCTGTTTACAGAGTCAGCATATGGCCCTCGACAATCTGGGTCCTCATTTTACCAACCTTGGAAGGATGGAAGGCTGAGTCAACTTTGAGTCGGTCAGGCAAGCCATGGTTTACTGCATTGTAACTGTAACAGCATTGCCAAAAAGGCTTTAAGAATTGTTAACCTTGTTTTGCGAAGCTTCTTCTCCGGTAACATTGAATTGTTAACTAGGGCATACAAAACCTTTGCCAGACCAATTCTCTAATACAGCTCGTCTGCCTGGAATCCACACCATATATCAGACATTATCACGATTGAACGGGTACAGAGATATTTCACGAGAAGAGTACTCCACTCCTCTACCCACAATAGACTCCCTTATGCCATCAGGCTTGAAATTTTGGGCCTGGAAAATTTGGAACTGCACCGCCTGCAGTCTGATCTAAGCATAGTACACAAGATTGTCTGCTACAATGTCTTACCTGTCAACGACTTCTTCAGCTTCAACCTCAATAATACACGGACAAACAATCGATACAAACTCAAGGTAAACCACTCCAAACTCAATTGCAGAAAATACGATTTCAGCATCAGAGTGGTCAACGCCTGGAATGCTCTACCCGACTCCGTAGTTACATCTTCAAACCTCCACAGCTTCAACCTTAAACTGTCTACCGTGGACCTCACCCAGTGGTGGGATTCAAATAATTTAACAACCGGTTCTCTGCCCTAATGATTTCTTCCAACAACCAGTTCATCAAACTGCTCAGAAAGTTAACAACCAGTTCTCCCGAAGTGGTGCGAACTGGCTGAATCCCACCACTGACCTCACCCCATTCCTAAGTGGTTCATAAAGAGGGCGTGCATAAGCGCACCAGCGTGCCTACCATCCCTGTCTTGCTCTCCTCATTTATCTGTATTTAGTAGAATTGCCAGGTGTCCACTATTTGAGCGGACAGTCTGCTTTTTTCACATTATGTTCACTATTTTTTTTCACAAAATAGTGGACATTTTTTTTATTCAAAAGCTTTATGATTAAATGGTACGTAATCTAAAGCTGTACAGTCTAAGAGAATAAGGATAGGAGAATTGTGTTTTGTCTTTTTTTCATAAGTTAGAATGAGACCAAGATCAAATATCCATTGAACTCGATTCTCCGAAAAAATTAATGATGAGATTAAAATAAAAATATATCATAAAATTATGTACAGTTCACATTTTTAAAATGTATTGTAGCTTGTGTCGACTGACCTAAAATGGTGTCGAGTGATGAGAGTGACAGCGGCGAGATTTCAAATTCTTTAAAACGAAAGAGAGGAGTGTGCAAATACACCAAAGACTGGGAAGCTACTTTTGCATGGATTACCAACAATGAAACCGACAGAACAAATATGACGGCCTACTGTAAATTGTTTGTAAGAAAATATATAATTTAATTGTAATTTTTGTTTTATTTTTTTACTACTTAACCCCCCCCCCCCCGCTTGTCCGCTATTTTTTGGAATCAGACCTGGCAACCCTAGTATTTACTTCCTTTTTTTCATGCTTATGTTCGTACTTATACTTACTACCTTGTACATGTTTGACAAATAAATAAATAAATAAATTGTTTCAATACAGTAATTTCTAACACTTTAGATTAAGATTTTTACATAGGCAATTCTCAAGTATTCCATCTTTAGGTAAGATCATCGACAATGCCCTTGTCTTAAGACTCCAGTTTCACTTGAATGAAGTTGACTAACCAATTTAAAGTATAGGGATCATAGGAGGCCTCTGAAACATTTGTACTGGCTAATAGGGTTGCCAGGTCTGCTTCCAAAAAATAGCGGACAAGCGGGGGGGGAGGGTTAAGTAGTAAAAAAATAAAAAAAATTACAATTAAATTATATATTTTCTTACAAACATTTTAACACGTATTAAAATAATCACTTCGAAACTTTACTTAAAATTCAAAACATCAAATATATTATAATAATATGTAAAATATTAAATTACATTTTAATTCCATCATAAAACTTTTGAACAAAAAAATGTCCACTATTTTGTGAAAAAAAATAGTGAACATAATGTGAAAAAAGTGGACTGTCCGCTCAAATAGTGGACACCTGGCAACATTACTGGCTAACTACTTACCAGACACAACTCAAAATGTTAGTGTCGTTTTGGCCTGACTATGTAAGATAATGTGTCTCCCATTGTGAACTTCTTTGATGATGCAGATCAGTAGGAGAGGCATTTAGAAGCCAGACGCTTGGCTATTTGGTATATGGGAAAGTGTCTTCTTCTGGGTGGCTTTCAAGCCATGAAATGCTTTGCCCAGAAAATCATCTTTGGCTACCATTCTCCAATCATTACAAAAATGGCAAAAGAAAAAAAAAAGAACCTTCGTTCCTTTCCCGTTTGCCAACTTTTAACTGTTGAATGATTTGAAGTTCTTCTTTTTCTTCTTGTGCCATATCTGTCATCGGATGTTGGCGATCATGTTGGCGATCCTATTTTTATCAGCAGCCACACGAAAAAGTGCTGCTGAGTTTTGTCCAAACCAGTCCCTTAGATTTTGAAGCCATGATGTTCTTCTTCTGCCTGGACCTCGTTTGCCTTCAGTCTTTCCTTGGAGGATTAAGCATGCTGTATTTTTCTAGGTGTCGCATTTGAAGTACACTTTACTTTAATTCTGATTTACTTTGCATTCATTTTACTGTTATGTTTTATGTTATGCATTAATTTTTATAGGTCACCTTGATGGCTTCGTAAGCTGAAAGGCAGAGTACACATTAATGAAATTTAATTCATTTCAAACAATTAGCAGAAGCCTTTCTTAGGCCTTTGCTTATTTCAAATAATTAGTAGAAGCCTTTCTTATTATTTTTTTGCCCTACTCCATAAATAATACATTATTTCTTGAACTAATTCTGAGCTTTTATATAACACTATACAATTCATAATTAGCTCAAGAATTGAAAATCTGCCATGTATCAGATCCTTCCAACCAATCATTGTAAAAATGAGCTTTTTGCCTGAAATATTTATGTTTTTGCTAATTTTTCCAAAGATATTGGACAAGAACACTGAGGTCTTATGAAATTCTATATGTTTGTGAGATTTGGCCTGTTTTTTTAAAATGGTATTCTTATTTTTGAATCCTGGGTTCACTGTTTGGAGAGATAGGTTTCAAGGGTGGCAAAGCCCCTTAAAGTACTGCATTACCAAATCAGTGGTGAAATCCAATTATTTTTACTACTGATTCTATGGGCATGGCTTTGTGGGCATGTTGTGGCTTTGTGGGCGTGGTTTTGTGGGCATGGCAGGGAAGGATATTGCAAAATCTCCATTCCCACCCCACTCGGGGGCCAGCCAGAGGTAGTATTTGCCAGTTCTCCGTACTGCTCAAAATTTCTGCTACCAGTTCTCAAGAACCTGTCAGAACCTGCTGGATTTCAACCCTGATTAAAACTGTGATTTCTCCATATTTGTTATGGAAATTAAGAAAGGGAAGGAAAAGTTCAGGTATCTGTCTCAAATCCCAAGTCATTTTTTGTCAATTGTGAGGTATACAATACAGGTAGTCCTCAACTTATAACCATTCATTTAGTAACCATTCAAAATTGCATAACCAGTTCACACATTTACGACTGTTGCAACATTCCTATGTCACATGATCAAAATTCAGGCACTTGGCATGTATTTATGATGGTTGCACTGACCCAGGGGTCATGTGGTCACTTTCTGTGGCCTTCTCAGTTGCTTTCTGACAAGCAAAGTCAATGGGGGGGGAGGCCAAATTCGCTTAACAACCACATGATTCACTTAACAACTGCAGTGATTCGCTTAACAACCATGGCAAAAAAGATCATAAATCGGGTGTGACTCACTTAACAACTGCCTTGCTTTTAAAAGTCTTTTAAAAGTCATATATTAAGAAATGCTTTACTGCGTGTCTGGAAAAAGTATCAGTATAAATTAAACGTTAAGTTACCAATGTGGGCAATACCCAGACACGCGATAGAGAATATAAGTGTAGAGCAAAAACAAGATGTGATTACTTATAAAGAGCTTCTTAATAAGGAAGGAGGTATACTACAACTAAAATCTTTGAACCAATTAAGAGAAGAAAGGATAATTCAAACATGGTTTCAGTATGGACAGCTGCAAGCTAGATGGAGAGAAGATCAGAATCTTGGTATCTCGCAAAATGAGGAGAATTTGGTAAAACAAATTAGAGACCAAAGTCAAATGCATATAAAAAGGTTGTATAATGCATTGGTAGAAATAGATTCAGAAACAGAGCTAGTTAAGGATTGTATGATAAAATGGGCACAAAATATTGAAGAACCTGGTGGCGCAGCAGACTAATAACCTGTTATTATCATTCAGCTGCCTGCAATTACTGCTAGTTCGAATCTCCCCAGGCTCAAGGTTGACTCAGCCTTCCATCCTTTCTAAGGTAGGTAAATTGAAGACCCAGTTTGTGGGGGCAATAAGCTGACTTTGTATAAATATACAAAAGTATGAAGGCTATTGCTTAACACATTGTAAGCCGCCCTGAGTCTCCAGAGAAGGGCGGCATATAAATCAAATTAAAAAAAAAAAAAGAACCAATAATGATGGAAACGTGGGAAAAAATATGGGTTAGAAATGTAAAGTTTACGCAAGCCCAAAACTTAAGAGAGAACTTTTTATAAAATGTTTTATAGGTGGCATCTAGATCCTAAAAAGCTAGCCTGTATGTATCCAAGTTTGCAACCTAAGTGTTGGAGATATGAATGTGATGATGCCACGTATTATCATATATGGTAGACATGTAAAAAAATTAAGGCATTTTGGATAAAAATATGGTGGGTTATTCAAAACATTCTCAAAAAGAAGATAAAATTTTCTCCACAGTTCTTTTTGTTAGGTATAATCACAGATTGTACGGTCATAGAGACTAAATTGATTTTAAATTTAATAACAGCAGCCAGACTTTTGGTGGCGCAGTATTGGAAGAAGGAAGACTTACCTACTATTGAAGAATGGACATTAAAAGTAGTGAATTTAGCAGAGATGGCAAAAATTTCGGCATACCTGAAGGACCATTCAAATGAAAGATATATATCAGAATGGAGAAGTTGGATTGACTATATTCAAAACAAATATCGGACTAAAAAGTTTCAAATAGCCTATGAATGAAATCAACTTTTTCTTTTTGAATTATGTTTTGTTAGTTGAAAGGGGAGTTAAAGAGCAAGAGGGAGTTTGGAGCCTACAGAAAGGTAGCATATTTTAGTTTATGTTTGTTAAATGTTATACCCTGTATTTGCTCTGGGAAGTCCGGGGTGGGGGGTGGGGGGAGGGGGGTTGGAGGGAGAGGGGGGAGGAGGGGAGGGGAGGAGGAGGGATGGGAAAAATTGCTGTAATACTGGATAAAACTTTTTAATAAAAAAAACTGCCTTGCTTAGGGACAGAAAAGTTGGCCTCAGTTGTGGTCATAAGTCGAGGACTACCTCTGTTAAATCAGGTTACCTTTGGGGATTTGGAATTTTGTGCATGACAACTGACATTTTGATATCACTCTTCCATCAAATTAGGAGATCCTTGAGAGTGGTACAGTGGTGGGTTCCTCCTGGTTCGGCCCGGTTCGGCCGAGCCAGTAGCAGTGACGATATGATGTCACTGAACCGGTTCTCTTTGTTTGGGAGCTGCACACCACCATGTTATTCTTACCTTTTATTTGACCCCGCCCCCACTCTATTCACTGCCTCCTGAGCCCCAGCTGATCAGCTAGAAGGAAAAAAACTGTTTAAACTCTTGCCATGGGGCTTCAAAGGGCCGCCCTACAGCTGATCAGTGTTAAAAGGCAGTTTGGTGGTAGACCAGTGCCTCCAAAAACAAATGAGTAGACTGGTGCCTCCAAAAACCAAATGAGTAAACTGGTGCCTCCAAAAACAAATGAGTAGACCAGTGCCTGGTAGACCGGTGCCTCCAAAAAACAAATGAGTAGACTGGTGCCTTCAAAAACAAATGGGTAGACCGGTACAGTTCTTCAAGCAGTTAAAAGCCTGGTAGACCAGTACCTCTGCTAAATCCTAAAGAATTGTCACATGACCATCAAACCACGCCCACAAAATAAGCCACGCCCACAGAACCGGTAGTAAAAAAAAATAGAACCCACCCTTGGAGTGGTACCAATAACAGAAACCTGAAGTGAACATTACTGGCCCGGGAGAGATACAGTGTATTGGCCATTGAGCTGTATTATAGAGGAGGACGCTGAAAATTCACTTCATTTTATCTTGATTACAGTGAGGTTCCTGCATTGTACTTTTGCCATGGTACTCAAAGGGGTGAAGTGGGGGAAGAGCACATCCATTTTTCTTCCAGCGAGAAAAAGTGAACTGTACCCTCCTAATTCCATCTGCATTAGAGAAACAGAGTTCTGGCAGGTGGGATTGTGCTTGTGCGTCAACACACAACATCATCACACAAGGCTTTGTTACGGGCTTACGCTGCCTGATTCTGGAAAAAGCTATCTGTAAAGATGTTAAGGCTGGCTGCCTGTATTTCTGCCCTCCAGAAGAACAGAAGAATTATTACCTAATTCAAATTAATGCAATATTAATGCATTTATGGACAATGAAAACGACTCAAGACAAATACAGTCCCTATTAGAACAATTGCCCACTTAAAGAAATGGGTGTATTTTTAATATGTCTGAGGTAATTAATGATTTCCTGCATTAAGGCTGTCCTCCTGTGCCTATTTATTTATTTATTTATTTATTTATTTATTTATTTATTTATTTATTTATTTATTTATTTATTTTATTTTATTTTATTTTATTTTATTTTATTTATTTATTTTAATCAAATTTATATGCCACCCTTCTCCCGAAGGACTCGGGGCAGCTCACAAAAATAAAAAGCATCGCACAATAAAATAATAAATTAATTTTAGTTAATTAAAATACTCCAATTAAAACCCTTAGAAAAACTAAAAACTAAAAAACTCCCAGCAGATCAGGCGATTTGTTTAAAGAGCCACATCTTCAGGTCCCTACGGAAGGAGCGGAGATCGGAGGCTGTGCGGAGCCCAGTGGGTAAACCATTCCAGAGGGTCGGCGCGCCCACAGAGAACGCCCTCATCCTGGGCGCCATCAGCCGACATTTACCTGCAAGTATCTCCAGTTATTGTATTTATTTATTTATTTACTTACTTACTTAACTGTATGGCTATTCCTAGTAATTGCGTGTGTGTGTACATAAAAACGTATCAACAACGTGAAAATAAAAACAGTAACTTGTCTCTATCCAAAAAAAGCACAAAATTGAATAGACGTAAGCAATGGAATATGAGAGGTACGAAGCAATACAATGCAATCTTAATGCAATTGTTAAATCTGCATAGATTTGCACATAGAGTTTGAAGGGACTTTGGAGGTCATCTAGTCCAACCCCTTGCTCACGCAGGAGACCTGTACTAGGATTCGAACCGCCGAACTGCCGACCTTTCTGATTGACAAGTCTTAGCCACTGAGCCACCTAATAAGAGTGTCCTTTTAAAATGGGGAGGACATACCACTTACATGCGGTATATTACATTTTACAACATTTGTAAGTATGGCAGCAGCTGTCACATCAGAAAAGGTGTGTTTTTCAATAAGCTGAAGCACTAAACAAAAACAGCAAGGAAAGAAAGAGAGGCAGTTTGGTCTAGTGGTTAAGGTGCTGGCCTCGAAACCGGGAGACTGGGAATTCTAGACCCATTTTAAGGCATGAAATCCAGCCAGTCACTCTTTCTCAGCCCAATTCATCTCGCAGGGCTATTGTTATGGGTTAGGAAAATAGGAGGAACATTATGTATGTCCGCTGTTATGTATTACGTATAAATAAGATACTTATATTTATATTTATTATTTATATGTAAATGAGTTACATGTAAATAATAAAGGTGGAATAAAATTTTTATAAATAAATATGCATAAAAAGTAAATGCTCTAAAATAGTGACTTTCTTCCTCCATCCTATTATTATTATTATTATTATTATTATTATTATTATTATTATTATTATTATTATTTCATATCTGAAGGCTTAAGAGGAAGAAGCTAGAAAGTAGCGACCAGAATCAGGTCCAAATCAGTCTAAAATTGCACTGAATCTTGTCCCGCAGAACTATCCAATTCTAAATTTCATTCAAAAGAAGGTTTCTAGGGAAGTCCTCTATTAATCAGATGGAGATTTCATATTTCAAGATTGCCTGGGGGGTGGGGTGGGGGGCAAACTTTTTTCCCCTAGTTTTAGAAACAATTTTAATTTATGAGATGTAGTAGATATACAGGCAAGAGCCTGTTAGGTGTAATGGTTATTTAAGGCATTTGGCTGGAACCAGGAGACCTAGTCCTGTCTTAGGCACAAAGCCATCTGGATGACCTTCAGCTAGTCGTCTTCTCTCAGCAGTTAGGAAGGAAGCAATGGAAAATCACTTCAGAAGAACTTGCCAAGAAAACTGCAGGGACTTGTCCAGGCAATCTCTGAGAATTGAGGACACAGTTGAACAGAAGGAATTTAAAAAAAGATACACAAGCAATCTGCCTTCCTTCACTTGCATAATGGCAACTTCAGTAGACTATTATTTAATCAAAGAAAATGGTTCACTATTGGACAGTTGATCAGTTTGTTTTATTACTAAGATTTCCAGCGAACTTTAGTTTCCAGGTAAATTTTTCTGTCAGTGAGGAATATTAGGCAAGATTTCCACATCCTCCCAAAGAACAGACCCATTGAAGTCTATGTGACTTTAAGCACAGCGGCTGTGCTTTAAGAATGAGAATGTGTTAGTTTACCTGTGAATATAATGTTAAATATAATTCTAAGCCACATATAATTAAAGATTGTGAACTCTTATATTAACTCCTATATTAACTCTTATAATCTGACCCAGTGGTGAGATTCAGCCAGTTTGGGCTGATTTGAGCGAACCGGTAGTTAAAATTCTGGTTGGCCCCTCTCCTCCCCTCCCCTCCCCGCCCCTTACAGGAGTCCCCACGCGCCCCATTTTGGCTCCCAGGTAAGTGCAGGAAGGCCTACTAGGCTCAAAATGGGGTGGGGGTGGCGCATCCCCCCGTGGCTCATTTTTGCTCCCAGGGAGGTGCAGGAAGCCAAATGCTGCCTGTCACACCCCCTGGCCATGCCCACCATGGCCACGCCCACCCAGCCGGTCATTAGGGAAGAGAACCAGTTGTTAAATTATTTGAATCCCACCACTGATCTGACCATTATGGCTTGATTGACAAAGCATGAATAAAAAAATCCTGGTTTAGTATTATGTGCTAGGTTGAGCAATAGTTATGAAGTTCACAGTTCCTCATACAGCTCTGCTGTCACACACCATTTGTTGTGGCCCACCAGCGGCCTGCGCAGATCGTGGCTGATTCCGACGACGAAGAGGCTGGTATGGTGTTGCGCCAGCAGCCGGCACAGCCGGCGCTCGCATCGGACAGCGAGGAGGCTGAAGAGGATTTGGTGCCAGAAGCAGAGACTCAGCCAGGGCCTTCAGAACCTCCAGAGGCTCCTTCAAGTGGAGAGAGCGAAGTGGAGGAGCCTCTTCTCAATGCTGGAGCACGCAGGGCTGCCAAAAGGCAGGAGTGGCTGCTCAGAAGGAGAAGGTCTCCTCGAGAGTAAGGCTTGAGGATAATTGGCCACTCCCTTAGCCTATTTAAGTCACACGCTGTTAGTAAGTTTCTTGCTGGAAACAATTTGTAATTATCATCAGAGCATTTTTGGAAAAGTCTTATCGTATCTTGTTTTCTGGCTGGTTGCCAACCTTTGCCGGACTTTGGTTTATTCTTGCTACTTAATAAATTTGATAAGGACCGTTGGTGTGTGTCAATATCCTCAGGAATCCGGAGCTGGGGCAGAACACCATTCCTCTTAATGAACTGGTCTAAATTCCACAAAAACCTAGTGTCATTTCAAAAAATAAGTGTAAAAACTAGAGTACCTATGGTAATAAGGACTGAGCAATATTATTAATTGTTTTTGGTAAACACACATGTACTAAGAAGGCAGATACTTGATATCACTGAAGGGACATACAGTTACAACTGAACAGATCAAAGGTTCTCTGATGATTCATGTACAACCATTGTTCACATCTTCCATATGCAGAATGACTGAGGAAAGACATCCTATCTTGCATCACAAAATGCCAGAGCCATCCTGTCTATATTAAAACAGGGGTCCCCAATCCCCAAGCCATGAACTAGGGGTTTTACTTACCTTTACTACCTGTTCACATCGGGAGCGTGCGTGTGCTCTTGCTTTGCTCACGCACGTGCTTCTGTGCATGCGCAGATCACCTATGATGACATCCAGGTTGGTGGGCGGAGCCTCCCGCCAGTTTTACTACCAGTTCTTGCGAACCGGTCCGAACCAGGGGCAACCCACCACTGCCTTGAACCACTACCGGGCTGTGGCCTCTTCACAAGTGGGACATGCAAGTGGTGGGCCAGTGCACATGTGCGCACAGCTCAACTTGCGTAAGTTGAGCTATGTGTGCATACACATGTGTGCTGGCCTGCCACTCATGCAAGTTGAGCTGCACATGCGTGTCAGCCCACCAGTCTGCCATGCATGCAGCCTGGTTCCCCTCTCCCCTCCTGCCAGCCCACCAAGCTGTATTAAAATGAGCATAAGTACCATTGTTCTCAAGGAATTTTGAAAGCTATATTTCTCTCTTATGGACCAGCACGCTAACAGAAATCTTAATATCTTCACTATTCTAAAGTATGCAAAGTTTTCTCCATTTTTCCTCATGTACAAAGAATCCATGGCTGAGACAATATGATCTCTGCTTCTATCGCAATTGGCCCACCTAATACTCCTCCATAAAGTGGAGTCTTCGTAAGTGTCTGAGAAACAAATTTTCGACCCAGTTACTTCCAATACAACACTAATCACAACTTTGAACACCCTCTTCATATTTATATTTTACTCAGTTTATTAAAACTTGATATTGTCTAACTATACAGATGACAGAAAATTTAAATGCAATGGTCCATACTTAATATTCTGGCAGGTTGCAATGGCAAACATATATAATATTCATACACATTCAGTGTGGTCTGGGAATACGCAAACATGGATGTTGTTAATTATGCAATATCCAATTCAGAACAGAACAGAACAACAGAGTTGGAAGGGGATATTGGAGGTCTTCTAGTCCAACCCCCTGCTCAGGCAGGAAACCCTGAATCATTTCAGACCATGGTTGCCCAATCTCTTCCTTTCTCTTATTTACACTGAAGGATTATGGAACTTGGCTAAAGATAGAGCATCCTTCTCTCATCTTTCCTTTCCAAAATTTATTTTTCTGGCAAGGAAAAAGAAGGGAGAGCCAACTATTTAGTGGAACCATTAAAGGCATCCTTAGAACAAATTTAGAGAATAGGAAAGAAGGAGGAAATTAAGGGAGACAGAAGGTGAGAATTCTCACCAATGGAAACCAATTCTCCACACATTTCCAGATGAAATGTGCAAAGTCTCTTTGCAAAGTTTCCTTTGGAACCTACGTTGAGCCATTAATTAGCTGGTTCAACTCCCCCCCCCCCAATAGCATCATACTCATGTGAGGCCAACTTTCGGTTGGTGGCAGCTTACATAGTCAATGGTGGGATTCAAATATTTTTACTACCGGTTCTGTGGGCGTGGCTTGGTGGGCGTGGCAGGGGAAGGATACTGTAAAATCTCCATTCCCTCCCTACTCCAGGGGAAGGTTACTGCAAAATCCCCATTTCCTCCCGATCAGCTGGGACTCGGGAGGCAGAGAATAGATGGGGATGGGGCCAGTCAGAGGTGGTATTTGCCGGTTCTCTGAAATACTCAAAATTTCCACTACCGGTTCTCCAGAATACCACCTCTGGCATTGTCACAATACTTCCTTTGAGATATAACATGGAAATGAGAGAAACTTGGCAAAGTGTTTCTTCTTCTACCCATTGTTAAAGGATTCAGAGTTGGAAGGCACTTGAGTATGGTTCTTTTGTTAAGATGAGTGCAGGATTTCTGTGTGAATATTTTTAGCATTTATTAATAATAGTTGTCATGCCTTTACTAATAGAAGTTTACAGAAGTAAAGAGACAAATTGCCATCAATCTGAGAATATATCAGTATTTGGGCAGGTACTTACCTTTCCGTGATTGTTTCTCTAAGACCACTGGTGACCCCCTTGACTACCGTGCTAGCCTTTGGAGTCAGGACCACCTGAGATATAAAAAAAGAGCCCTTCTTCCTGCGCTCAGTGATTGATGCCTGGAGAAACTGGATCAATTTTTCTGGATCGGTGGTGTTTGCCCCCGGAGCTGGCATCATCTGTCCTGGCCATAGAAATGGGACCTCTAAAGCCACTGGACTGTGATAAAACACCAAAACTTGATAATCCTTCTCCCACAGGTATTGGAGAGAGACTTCATGGGCAAAGATGGCTGGGCACATTTTACTCCCAAATGTGTCTTTGAGCATTTGAACCAGTTTTTCATGGTGGCATTTCTGCATTCCGTAGAAGTGGTTGAAGTCCAACAAGACCACTTCTTTATGATGGTCAATGAGAAAGGCACTGATCTCCTCCAGGCCCTCATTGACTTTGGCACTGAATAAACCATGAGCGAAGTAGAGTTCATTATCAGGGTCTCTGGGCTTTGTGGAGATCCGAAGGTCGAAATACCGTATCCCTGCTCCAAGTTGGCTTGTAAAATTCATTGTCTGTGTTGCAAGCCATTTCCTCATCAGCTTTTTAGCCACAGTTCCAAACACAGAGACAAAATTCTGGACAGTTTCTGGCTGCTCAGGTCCCACTGGAGAGGCCTCATCAATATAGAAGCTAAATGAATCATGAGACCCTAAAGATAATACAAAAGAATAATTTGAAACAAAATCAGCAAGATTTGAACACCCGTAAGTGATATCATGTACTCATCAAGATTGCCTAACTATTCCATGAAAATGTGCTGAAATTCAAATAACAGTATAATTTACTTAACTGTTTCATATTCAGGCAGATTGGTGGGAAAGTCTATAATTCATACAGTTAATGAAAGAAATAAAACCAGCATTTGTGTTTAAAAGAAGATAAATATGAATATTTTAAAAGACAGTTGTAATATATGTAACAATATTTTCTTTGATTATATCAGACATGATGGATGTGTAATATACATATAAGATGATAGTAGTATCTCTTTCTCTCTCTCTCTCGCTCTCTCACTCTCCCCCTCCCTCCCTCCCTCTCTCTCTGTGTCTCACTCTCTCTCTCTGTCTCACTCTCTCTTTCACTAGATTGGGAGCCCTTTTTTACACAGAAATGCTCCCTTGGAAGGTACCTGATTGTCAGCCCTTTGAGGTAGACCAGCTAAGGAAACACTTCCAAGAATGACTGGAACTCTCCTGGACTCGAATATAGGCTGTAGTAACAATCTTGAAAGGCTGTTTTGCCTTCCCCTCCTCTTATACCTCTGGGAATTTGGGTGACGCCAGTTTGAGTTTTTAATTTTAAAGGGTTGTTGTGAAAATAAGATTGGAAAAGGTAATACTTCTATACCATCTTGAACTTTTAGACATGCATGCAATGAAGTAAGGAATAAACAAACCAATGAGGAAAATTACTTGGCACCGTATGAAAAATTTGCAGAACGAAGAATGATATTAACAGAGAAGATTGACTAGATGGAAAAAAATGTCTGAACTGATTTCTTAGCTATTACTTCATGTTCTCAAATCAAATCTATGCAGAAACTCTCCTGGGTTCTGGCACAGACTATGACTCAGCACTGACAATTGTTTGGCTTTCATCCATAAACCCTAGCTGAGATTGACTAGCTTTTGTTTGATCCATTAGTTATACAGGAAGTATATGGGACTGATATCCCTCAGTGTGAATGAGGGAAACAAAGGATACACAAAAGTGCATAACCCCAGTACTTGTTTAAAAGGAATTAATTATAAATGTCTGAGGCAACAAGTAGTTGCTCGCTACAACATCTGAGCAACAGATGGCTTTGCTGAGATCCTAGATTAGTGCTGCAGGTGAACAGAAGGAATATACTGCTGCTACCTGAGTCTCACAGAACGAGATCTATGAATAGTGTATAACATTGGTACTATCTGCAATTTATTGTCCATTCTTTTACTCTGTTATTCAGGATGAAGTAAGTGCCTGATAAATCTATCAAATCTGGACCATGCACAACATCTTAAGAGTACACAATGACTATAAAGTTGGAGAGGGGCATTAACCACCAAGTATGCGGAGCTGGAAATGTTTAGAATTAGAGCTCAACACATTTAAATGTTAGCAGCTTGGTGAAGGCAACCTTACAACTATCATATATGTAAACATACGCCCACAGTGCATTAGCAGTAGATATACTAGCATGTTATCTGAATATGGAAAAAAGAAAATATCTCAATATCTTGGCTAAATTAGGTCCTCTCCTGTTTTGGAAGGAGAGTATGCCAAAGAATGAGGGAGATGTAGAATTATATACCTACTCTCTGAATAGGGTAAGAATGCTTTCTTTCCTGGGGACATCATCATGATCTCCTCCTGTTCCTTTTTCTTCTTTTCCTTCTCTTTGGTAATACAAAAGAGCATTTGTTTGCTAGTACACCACAAACCGGAGGAAATACAAGCATGAGCAGTTTTGGGGGACTCCCTGTTATTTAACAGGGAGAGCATAAGTTAAAGGTAAAGGTTCCCCCGTACATGTGTGCTAGTCGTTTCCAGCTCTAGGGGGCGGTGCTCATCTCCGTTTCAAAATCAAAGAGCCAGCACTGTCTGAAGACGTCTCTGTGGTCGTGTGGCCGGCATGACTAAATGCCGAAGGCACATGGAGCACTGTTACTTTCCCATCAAAGGTGGTCCTTAGAACCTTCTTTCTCCATGAAAGCAACCTTCCTTGGCAGTGGTGAAATCCAAATTTTTTTACTACTGGTTCTGTGGGCGTGGCTTGGTGGGCATGGTGTGGCTTGGTGGGTGTGACAGGGGAAGGATACTGCAAAATCCCCATTCCCACCCGACTCTGGGGCCAGCCAGAGGTGGTATTTGCCAGTTCTCCAAATTATTCAAAATTTCCGCTACCGGTTTTCCAGAACCTGTCAGAACCTGCTGGATTTCACCCCTGTTCCTTGGTAGAAAGGTCTAAAAACCTTTCCTCTGGTGAGGAGATTTAGCAGCAAATACAACTCTTGGACTGAAGAAAAGATTGAATGCCATTCTCTTAGAACTGAGCAAGGCCCTATCTGGGATTTTGAACACTCATGCATACAAACATTGATTTCCACATCAAAAGCATATTGTCTGATCCACGGTAGTCTGAAAGCCACTTGAAATAATTTATGTTACGCAATTACTTTCAACAAGTAACAACAAAAGAAAATAGAACAGAGAACGGGTTATCTCTTTCCAATTGTAATTCCACTTCATTTTATATTATTATTTCTATTTTACCCCACAAAGAGCAAGCGTTCCAAATATTGGGTATTGGAAATATTTAGAGGCAATATCAATTATAAGGGTCTTTGGGGTAGAACAGCAAAGCAAACTGTAAATTGGAAAGACAATAGAAAAGAATTAAAACCCTATAATCGTAGATGATGCGGTGGCTAAGGCACTAAGCTTGTCGATCAAAAGGTCGACAGTTCAGCAGTTCAAATCCCTAGTGCCGCATAATGGGGTGAGCTCCCATTACTTGTCCCAGCTTCTGACAACCTAGCAGTTCGAAAGCACATAAAAAATACAAGTAGAAAAATAGGGACCACCTTTGGTGGGAAGCATTCCGTGCACCTTTGGCATTTAGTCATGCCAGCCACATGACCACAGAATTGTCATCAGACAGCGCTAGCTCTTCAGCTTTGAAACAGAGATGAGCACCATCCCCTAGAGTCGGGAATGACTAGCACATATGGTATGAGGGGAACCTTTACCTTTACCTTTACCTTTTAATCATAGGTGACCAAATCAAGCAGAGGCTGAAAGTATACTGGAATAATTGTGCTTTAACCTTGTGAAGGACAACCATGGAATGGAAGCCACCATTGAGAAGTCTAGTTGCCTCATCTACTTCCCATGAACCACATAAAATGGGCTACCCAGCAGGCTTTTGTTAGATGACTGGACGAGCAGATTCAATACTGGCAATTCCTAATTCCTAAACAACTTGGATTTAGGTAGGATTTCTCTAAATCAGTGTCTTTCAAATTTGACAACTTTAAGATGTATGGACTTCAATTTCCAGAATTCCCCAGCTTAAAAAACACTGCTCTAAATTAATGCTTTGTTGATTCTTCCAAGCATAAACTAAGGGTAAAAGGATAAAAAGGAAGACACAACCATGGTCTGTAATCGTGTTTCTATGAACAGTAATGATCTTATTCTACAAATCCAAGTATTCCAGGCTCTCTTGAAGAAAAGTGATAAATATGGAATCCTGTCATGTAGAACTACTTGATCACATTGATCCAGAAGATTTCACCTTCATGTAGGACCAAATATATCTTTGCAATAAATCCAGTAATGAAACAGGGAGGGCTGTTGTAAATGGGGACCAAACCCATTTACTGCAACTTATTTTTATTCCTTTCAGTTGCTTTGTCCTCTTTTAAGTGATTCATAAGGATATATTCAAGACAAGACTTTTTACGGTGCAAATGGCATTTAAATTGAATCAGCTATCAGTCAAATGGAAGCATTTATTTCAATGTGTCTATTTGCTCAGCATAAAATGTTTTGCACTGCATCATCAAAACAAAAATAAATCAATGGTTAAAAGCTCATTATTTCTCCCAAATCACATATAAGAAAGAGCAGTGATCTACAGCTAAGCAGTTAATCTGTTTGGAGCTGCCAGTGTTGAACTGTGGGGGTTTTAAAAACTCATTTTTCAAGTAAAGAATGGAAAATCTTCTTGAAAAAAATACCTTTGATGGAAGTCATCCTTCCAGGACACATTAATTTGAAACTTCTAGGTAACAATAAATTTATAACCCAAAATTTAGCACAAAAGTAGGCTGGTTCCCAAACTCCTTAAACATAATTTCAAGTTTTGTGAGCTGGGGGAAAAAATCAAGTACTGTACTGACTCTTTAATCCCTTTAACCTATTCTCCTATGTGTTGGAAAGAAAATTAAACCAGAATTTCATTTCACTTTGGCAACATTTGTTGATCCATTGTTCTCACTGGAATCCTGGATGTCTCCAATAGTTAAGAGTGGCTATTCCAACTTATTTTCCAGCAATCTTATTATTTATATCTTGCATCTAAAATTGGCCAAAGTGTTTTCTGGAATGTCATAGTAAACATGCTGGCTAGACTCAATTATGCTAAATCTGGATTAGCAAAACATTGTTATTTTCCTTTGGATAAAACCATGGCGGGATTCCCACAACATGCTGAAACTCAGAGTAGCCAGCCCTGTTTAGACAAGGTTGATGTTTTGTACAGACACAGGTTTCTCATCTAGTCCTTTCCTAGAGTTGGTATGTAAGTATAAACCAGGAGTGAAATCCACATTTTTTTCCTACCGGTTCTGTGGGCGTGGCTTGGTGGGCGTGGCAGGGAAGGATATTGCAAAATCTCCATTCCCACCCCACTCCAGGGGAAGGATACTGCAAAAGAGCCTCGGTAGCACAGTGGACTAAAGCACTGTTATTAACATCTGCTGCTTGCAATTACTGCAAGTTCAAATCTCACCAGGCTCAAGGTTGACTCAGCCTTCCATCCTTTCAAAGGTAGGTAAAATGAGGACCCAGATTGTGGGGGCAATAAGCTGACTTTGTATAAATATATACAAAAGTATGAAGGCTATTGCTTAACGCATTGTAAGCCGCCCTGAGTCTCCGGAGAAAGGCGGCATATAAATTAAAGCAAAAAAAAAAATCCATTCCCTCCCCTCCTGGGGGAAGGATATTGCAAAATCTCCATTCCCACCCCACTCTGGGGCCAGCCAGAGGTGATATTTGTTGGTTCTCCAAACTACTCAAAATTTCCACTGCCGGTTCTCCAGAACCTGTTAGAACCTGCTGGATTTCACCCCTGGTATAAAGTATAATTAAGTTTAGAAAAGAATTTCCAAATCCAGACCTCCAAAGAGATTTGTAACCTTTCTGTGGAACTTGTTTCATTAGACTTTGAAAATTTTTATAGGTGTTCCAGTACAAGAAATTATATGTAGTTTAAATTTGAGCCATTAGGTTCTTGGTGCCTGATTATTTTCTTGCAGACGCTTCAATAAAATGTTACCTAGTCTGGTAATGAAATGTTTACAAGAAACAACCAAGCTCAGACAGCATCAAGAGCCCAGCTGTAAATGTTATTAAGGAATGGATTTAGGAATGAATTTCTAAAACATTAGGCATCTGGCCTTCAGAACAACTTTTCCATGACCATTAATTAACATTATAATACTGAAGCCTCACAAACTTTTATATCAGCTCAGTTCAGTGCTTTGCCTTCTGGTACTGTTATCATATAGATATCAAAATGTTCCTGACTCATATGTATTTGTTCAACCGTGACCATCTCCATTGCCCCTTTTATAGGAATTGTTATGCTTTCCCTGTAGTACCCATTCTACAAGTTAATTCAAGGAGAAAGACTGAAATGTATGCATTGTATCTTCTATTGCATCAAGATTTGAGCACTTCCAGCACTGTAGCTAACTTCTGCTTCATACTTTGATTGCTGATGGAAGATTATATGAAACATGGCTAAATATATTAGTCCTTAATACAAAAATGTGACTATGTATGCATAGACATATACATTTGGGTATATATATCCCAATGACAGTTCCATCCACCCCCACCATCCAGTCAGAACTGAAGAAGCTTGTCAAGCAAACCCAATATGACAGTCAGGGTTTTGGGAACCCTGACAAAGCTTCTTGGATGAGAAGCGAAACACCTTCCTCAAGGAAAAAACATCGTCCAGTTGCCTTTTGAAAAAGCACCTTTGAGATTACACCCAAGATTTGGGAATAGACAAGTTGTGCACAAAGCTGTACAAAGATATTACTTTAGATAATCCATAATTCATATACTCTCAAGACCAAACCAAGATATGACACTGCAAAATCCAATCAGATTGAATCCTTCACTTGCTTACACCTAATGGACAGAATCTTATCCATTCTTGTCCTTCCTACTAGATATACGTTGAAAGAAGCTAGGATATGGCTACTCTGAACCTTTACCCCCTGCCCCCATTCTGCTTGAGATTGTACAATCTCTTAATCCAGACTTCTCTTTGGGAAAGCACCATGTTTGGGAAAAAAGCTCCATGTCATTTGCTAGACCAATTCTCAAATACAGCTCATCTGTCTGGAACCCACACTACATATCGGATATTAATATAATTGAGAGAGTCCAGAGATATTTCACGAGAAGAGTCCTCCACTCCTCTGCTCGCAACAGAATGCCTTATGCCACCAGGCTTGAAATTTTGGGTTTAGACAACTTAGAACTATGCTGACTTTGGTCTGACCTAAGCATAGTACATAAAATTATCTGCCAATGTCCTACCTATCAATGACTACTTCAGCTTCAACCACAACAATACACGAGCATACAATAGATACAAACTTAAGGTAAACCGCTTGATTGCAGGAAATACGACTTCAGCAACAGAGTGGTCAATGCCTGGAATGCATTACCTGACTCTGTGGTTTCTTCCCCAAACCCCCATAACTTTAACCTTAGACTGTCTACTGTTGACCTCACCCCATTCCTAAGAGGCCTGTAAGGGGCGTGCATAAGCCCCTTACAGGTCTCTCCTACTGTCCCCTTTGTATCCATTCCATGTATTAATAACCATGTCTATATCTATGTCTGTTATCTAATATGTGCTTGACAAAATAAAATAAAATAAAATAAATAAATAAATAAAATTTTGCCAAAAGCCCCCACCACCACTCTGCTCCTTCAGGTGCACCTTTCCTCATATTTTAAAACTTTTTAACACCCACCCTAAAGATACTACTGGGCCTAGAGACATTAACAGAACTTGGGTGACCTGCAACTTGCTGTTCACAACTGTTTTTTTTTCTTTTTGCAATAATATTGAGCCTTTTGTTGACAAAGTAGCCTCTTTGACCAAAAAAGGAGAGAAAATCCGATATCGTTCTACCAGTCTGAATAGCATTTCATTCAGTTATTATTATTATTTTATTATTATTTATTGAATTTATATATCACCCTACTCCCGAAGGACTCAGGGCGGTGAACAGCCAAAAGATAAAATACATATAATACAAATGTTAAAAAACCATTAAAATACAATTAAATAAATTAGCCCAGAGAACAAAATTTAAGACATCCCACATTTACAAGACAAATTAAATATTTTAAAAATTTAAAAACAGTTTAAAAGAGAGGTTAGGCCAGGCCGGCCTGCTGGAATAGGAATGTTTTGAGGGCACGGCGGAAAGCGCGCAGATCTGGGATCCTCCATATCTCCAGGGGGAGCTCGTTCCAGATGGCAGAGCCCAGGGGGAGAGCCTTCCACAGAGAAGGCTCTCCCCCTGGGGGCCGCCAGTCGACACTGTTTGACCGACGGCACCCTAAGAAGCCTCTCTCTATGGGAGCATACTGGTCGGTGAGAGGCTACTGGTCCATGAAGGTGGTCTCGTAGATACCCCGGTCCTAAGCCATGGAGCACTCTAAAGGTGGTAACCAAAACCTTGAAGCGCACCCAGAAGACCACTGGGAGCCAGTGTAGCTCGCGCAGGAGGGGAGTCACATGGGAGCGCCACGTCACTCCCATAACCACCCGCGCGGCCGCAAATGTTAATAAATGTAACATTTTCTAATTAAAAAGCAATAAATGTATGAGGTATCACTTGCTTTTCTGTAAATATAATTATATTGAATAGATTTTGGCAGTGGTGGTAGAAGAAGAAAAATCTTTGCAGAGCAGTGCTCATGGTTACACAACTAATTTTTAAAAATGGTCTTCACGATAATTACTGGAGCTCATCCCCAAAGGAGGCCTTCTGGTTCTCTGGCTTCTTTCTTTTTCCTTTTCCTATTTTCTTCAGTACAATCTGTACTGTTCTTCCAAGGCAGATTTGGATGTATATTTTTAGACTGTCTGCAGAATTTAGACTGTCTGCAGAATTTGTATGTCACTTTTTTCTTATTTTTATGTGACAGGTTGTATTAAAATTGGAAAACATTCCATAGCCAGTGTGGATGTTCTAAATTGAGAAGAACCTGAACCCCTTTTCTGAGGTATTTTGTCAAAAGTATGCCAACAGTTCCACAAGTATGAAAAGAGGTTGGCATTTGTTTTGTTATAACAGTGTCTCAAGAAGTTATTGCCAGATTTGGTCTTTCTTCTGGCATTCCTGGGCCAGGAAGCAAAACTGCCTTGCAAATGTAGAAGGAGGGGAGCTTTATGGAGATTAAAGAAGATGTGCTTGATGGAAATATGTAGGAACCATTACCTAGGTCAGGGGTGTCAAACTGAAGGCCCGCAGGCCGGATCTGGCTCATGGTGTGCTTAAATCTAGCCTGCAGGGTCGACCTGAAAATATCAAAGGACCGGTCTGCGATGCCTCTGCCAGCCAAAATGGGCCATGAGGGCAGTGGTGGGATTCAAGTAATTTAACAACCGGTTCTCTGCCCTAATGATTTCTTCCAACAACCAGTTTGCCAAACTGCTCAAAAACTTAACAACCAGTTCTCCCGAAGTGGTGAGAACTGTCTGAATCCCACCACTGCATGAGGGACCACATGCAGCCCCTGTACAGCCCTTTTTCGGCCTCCCTGGCCTCCAGCAGCATTTTGCTGGCCAAAAACAGGCCACACAGAGGCTCCACAAGGCCCCCACATGGCCCATTTTCACCACCACCCCCGTTCAGGCCGAAAACAGAGCAGAGAGGCCCCGGGTGGCACCCCAAGCACCCCAGCAGCTGGCAGGGTGCCGCAGGAGGGGTCTATCCCATCTCCCCCATCTCCCCGGCCCCCTGCCAGCCTGTGGAGGAGAACTACAATGCTGATCCGGTCTTCGAAGAAATCTAGTTTGACACCCCTGACCTAGGTGAAAGTAGGTAGCAATGAGCTGTGAGGAGGAGGAGGAGGAGGAGGAGGAGGAAGAGGAGGAGTTACAGCGGTCAAGATTTATTTCATTCCCACTAGGTAGACCAGACCAGGAAATCAATTCCTCAGAAAGACTAAAACTACATTTTTTGAGAATGGCTATTAATAACAGAATTTGATTGTGTTGTAACTTCTCCCTCTTAGAGTTCAGTGAGTTAGGGAAGTATCTGCCTAAACTGCTTTCAAACATAATCTTGTTTTGTTTCAGGCCTTTTGCTAGGCAGCAATTTCTCTAACTTTCTGTCAAGGGTGTGGGCATTCATATTCCAGAAATGGGTTATATGAGGTACTCAATTTTATGCAAATTTTTCCTGGCTTCATCTCAATCTTCCCCAAGAAAATAGGCATCACATGTTTTGTAATGCTGATTGGTAATGTTTTGTTCCAATATGAACCTGGGACAATAGGGAAAGTAAGCATCCTATAAGGATTTAGGGACGCTTTTTACTTTCTTTAAATTCTAAGCAGTTTTTTTTTTCATTATGGAAATAAATCAGGACTTGAAACAAACAATAAGAAATACAGACTGTCCAGCATGATCATTTGTAGAGCACCAGGTTAGCCAAAGCTGCCAGATATCTTCCATAACTTCACTCTTCCTATTATAAATGACAAAGCAAAGGTACCACATGGCTGAGAATAGGTTTGAGAAATTACTAACCCTAATCATTTACATTCCAGAGTTTACTTTCCTGATATTTTACCTATTCTTACTTGGATAAATGGGCAATGAAAACCTTGCTTCAATAAATTGGAAAGTCATCCTTGATGCCCACACAACATACAATTTTTGAAGCAATTAAAATGGTGATAACAAAGATCAGTGGCCCATTCCCAATTGCCAAAGACTCCACCAAATGCTGCACTAATCTATGCCCCACCACCTAATGCAAAAATAAACTTCTTCTTCTTCCTCTTCCTCCTCCTCCTCTCCTTCCCCTTCCCCTTCCCCTTTCCCTTCCCCTTCCCCTCCTCCTCCTCCTCCTCCTCCTCCTCCTCCTCCTCCTCCTCCTCCTCCTTCTCCTTCTCCTTCTCCTTCTCCTTCTCCTGACATCTTTGAAAAATATAAATGCCTAATAGACCTGATGAGCTTGTTGATTGAAAGGTCGGCAGTTCAGCGGTTTGAATCCCTAGTGCTGCGTAACAGGGTAAGCTTCCATTATTTGTCCCAGCTTCTGCCAACCTAGCAGTTCGAAAGCATGTAAAAAATGCAAGTAGAAAAATAGAGACCACCTTTGGTGGGAAGGTAACAGCATTCGGTGTGCCTTTGGCGTTTAGTCATACTGGCCACATGACCACAGAGACGTCTTTGGACAGCGCTGGCTCTTTGGCTTTGTAATGGAGATGAGCACCACCCCCTAGAGTTGGGAACAACTAACACATATGTGCAAGGGGAACCTTTACCTTTTTATAGCTACAATAGATCAACTATTCAGTGGTGTCCTATAGGACGCCTTTACATTCATGCACAGGCATTTATAATATCCACCGTTACTAGAGAGACAAGATGCATTAATGTCCTGCTCTGAGATTTATATTCCAACCCAAAGCCTACCAGACAAGATAAATGCTGAAGAAGAATGACAATTGCCCAGGGTATCTCACAGCAAAATGTATCCCTCCAAAATCATGAAGACAAGACCCACTAGGGATACAAGGACACTAATAAATGTTGATAATAGCTTCAGCATTTAGAGCTAGAATGGAGAACTTTTGTTCAAATACTATATTCGGCTAAAATATTTGAGATGGTTTGCCGTAGGAGTAAGAATACTCTTTTTCCCTTCAATCTCTAATCAAACTCTATCATATTCCTTAAATATTTCCCCTTCCTTTCCCTCTTCTTAGCACTCTTTCTGAGAATTGATGAGGGTGTGAACTTTCAACAGTTCCAAAAAGGTTCCACACCCATTTGCACTATTCAAGTGACCCTGAGGGCACAGGTAAACCTCCAAGTGACCTCAATGATTCTCAGAAAGAGTGCTAATGACCAGATGACTGCAAGGAATATAAATCCTTCCATTCCCCACCATTCAGCCAGAACTGAAGAAGCTTCTCAGATGAGAAGTGAAAGGCCTTCAAAGAACAAATAAAGAAAGTCCAATTGCCTCTTGAAAAAGTTCCTTTGGATCAACCATGACCTGGATGACTGAGAATCTCCATAGATGATACTAAACTTGTTCAAGTACAGATAAAATACCACCATACTACCAGTGAAGTCTTGCTGCACCACTAGGAAAAATTAGTTCCTTTCTTCATCTGTTCATCTCTTCATGGTGCCTGGCAAGACTGTATCTGTTCAGGAATTACATCCTAAAAGTTAAATTGATGGTTTTGGTTGTTTACCTTCAAACTATCCACTCTGGTACATTAGCAGTTTCTCCACTCTTCCATGTACATATGATGATGAAAATCATACATTCCTGTCACAACAAGTGCATCAGAGTTTTGCTCAGCAGTTATTCTAAAGTAGTGTGAATTAGGGGTAATTAAAGCATGCCAGTAACACAATGTACAAAATGGCTCCTTGCCAAGAGAAGAAGAAAAAGACTTTGTACAGATTTTAATTTCGTATCGCTGCACTGGGATTCTTCCCATCCCACCCTCTCTCATCAAATCTCATTTTACAGTTGAAAGATAATGAGGAAAACACAAACTGCTTTGTTTTTTTGTTGTTGTTTATATCCTTTTATGTTCATTTGGAATGAAAGCTTTTGAAGCTTCAAAGAAGGAAAGTTGAATATTTATTTTTCAATATTTCCAACTAAATACACATGCTTTGTCCTAAAATGGATAGAATATTGCACACCCGTTGTATCTGTTGGAGTAAACCAATTTCATAGAACAACTGTGTTTAGATCTAAAGAGTGGCCTAGAAGTGGAGCTCTTGCCTCACAATCAGGAGGCTGTGAGTTCGATCCTAGGTAGCGGCAGATATTTGTCTCTCTGGGCACAATGAGTAAATATCATCTGCGAACTCTGCATTGGTGACAGGAATGGTATCCGGCCAGTAAACATTCAGCTCCATTCAGTTGCCCCAGTTGCATCCCAATGCAAGGGATTATGGGGTCATTAAAAGACCAAAAAAAAACCCCTGTGTTTAGATCTGAGGCTCTCAAGTTGCCACAATGAGCCCGCTGAGGAACTTCTATGCACAAAAACTCACACAAGCAATTATTTGAGATGCCACTGAATACCCAAAATCCTATATACATATTTTAAAAAATGAAAAAAGCAAGCATTGAAGCTTTTCCCAGACTCTAGGCTGTAGATATTATGGCAACTCTGTGTTTGAATGTTCTTTCTGTGTGAATGTACATACAGTATCTGCACACAGACTGTATTCCTGAACACAGAAGAAAACCAAGCAAAATACTTGGGTGAACCCCTTATCCTAATATCTTAACTTTCTACATTCCTAGAAATTTACTTTCTAATCAGAAGATGAGAGGGGGTGGATAATATCCCCCAATCTGTAAGACAGGGCTGTCAAACTCCCGGCCCATGGGCCAGATATATCATGTGCTGGCCATGCCCTTGCCCCGTTTAGTGAAGGGGGTGGGGGAATCCAGATACATCACATGATGCCGCAGTGATGACGTGAGTTTGACACCCCTAAACAGACAAAATTCAGGAAATTTTGCTTTAAACAGACAAAATTCAGGAACTTTGGAAACATTTGATTGCGCTGATTCTATAAAGGCAAAGAGCAAGAAGTTTTATTCTACTGTATTCAATGTAATCGTCAGCAAAGACCTGGAGAAGTCAAATAGATCATCAGGCTTCCATGTAAAAGGAATTCAGAGGTAAGTATGACAATAATAATTACTATTTTCTCTGAAAGTATATTCATTGTCTGGAGTAGCGTCATTCACTTGGCGTGCAGAATTTCATTTGCTGATAAATAATCATAATTTTGTTATGCTGTGACTGACTTCCATAGTCACTGAGATTACTGTGCTATAATTATCTAACTGCAGTGTTCTATCCAACTCAGTTTGCATATGCTCTTTACATTTATTAGGAAAGATGGATGAATATTTGCATAATGCAGTCTGCTTTTGTGCTATGTGAAATATGTTTATATGCCATAAATCCTTTATTTCCAGGTTCCCAACAATGAGTCCTATGTCCTCTCCCAGGCATTTTTCAGTATTTGAAGACAATGTTAATCATAAACATACCATTAAAATTGGCTTACAAATTATCAAACAAAAGAAGGAAACAAACAATAAGTAAAGGAACCAAAAGGTTAGACATTCTAAAGATTTCTAAAAATTAAAGTCTCTTCTAGTTGCATCACTAGATCACAGCTTTCTGTTATTCTAAAACAGGAGTATCAAACTCGATTTCATTGAGGGCCACTTCAGGGTTGTGTTTGACCTCAGGGGGCCAGGGTGAGCGTGGCCAGCTCAACATTATTCATGTCAGGGGTACCTGTGGCAGCCCAAGCACTCTGCCAGAGAAAATGGGCTTCCAGTCCTTCACTGTTTCCAGGTTAGTCCTGCAGGCCAGCTTTAAGCATTCCGGGGGGCGGATGTGGCCCACGGGCCTTGAGTTTGACACCCCTGTTCCAGTGGTAGGTTCCTCCCAGTTTGGCCCGGTTTTCCCGAGCCGGTAGTGGTGACAATATGACATCACCGAACCGGTTCCTCCGCACCCCGTGCCTCCCCCCCACACACACCGTGTTATTCTTACCTTTTATTTGGCCCCACCCCCAATCTATTGCTGCCTCCTGAGTCCCAGCTGATGGCTAGAGGGAAAAAAACTGTTTAAACTCTTGCCGCAGAGCTTCAAAGGGCCACCCTACAGCTGATCAGTGTTAAAAGAAAACAAATGAGTATACCAGTGCCTGCAAAAATACAGGAGTAGATCAGTGCCTGCAAAAATACAGGAGTAGACCAGTGCCTGCAAAAATACATGAGTAGATCAGTGCCTGCAAAAATACATGAGTAGATCAGTGCCTGCAAAAAATAAATGCGTAAATCGGTACAGCTCTGCAAGCAGTTAAAAGCCTGGTAGACTAGTACCTCTGCTAAATCCTAAATAATTGTCACATGGCCATCAAGCCATGCCCACAAAATAAGCCACGCCCACAGAATCGATAGTAAAAAAAATTAGAACCCACCCCTGCCCTGTTCTAAAAGAAGTCTTCCTAACTCAGAAGACAAATGTATTAACAGGTTGGAAGAACCCTACAGCTTGCAAAAGCAAAACATGAAAGAAAAAAAAGCAAAGAGGTAAATAGCATCTCAGGTTGGGCTAGTAATAGTATAAATTCAGAAGGCATGAAATATCATCTTTTGCTCCACTTTCAAACAGAAGAACAGACACCATGTTACTCAGTCAAATCTGCTAGTACTGAGTAGTAAGAGAAATGGATTGTGAACAGCTTCAGTCCATATTGTAACATTTGCAGGTTCTACGTGCCTTAGTATGAGCATGTATATCCTCTGCCACATGTCTAAGCTCTTTTTCTAGGAGAAAAAAAAAGAGAAAAGGCCAAGATTCTGCACTGTAAGAACAAAATGTGGACTCTTCCTGTATCGTACAGTACAGCTTTAACTTCTATCCATCTCAGAACTGTGGCTGTACTCAACGCAATATTTAAATTGCTTTGCTGTTTACCATAAAAATGACCATCACAACATTGATTGTACATGCTGCTAGACTGAACGCTGCACCAAGAACATGACACATGAATTGATGTGTCGGCTAGAAGATGTTGTTAATTTAGCAATCTCTGCCTACTGAATCAAAGTACTAGCAGATTTGGCTGGGTAACATGTGTCTGTCCTTCTGTTTGAAAGTGGAGCAAAAGATATAAGGATTCTTGCAGAACGTGGCCTATTAGTATAAAATAGAACATAAGTCAGGTATTCAAATTCACTGTTTTGAAAGTAAAGAGAGTTGTTGTTACATAATCAAAAAGCCAGAAAAATGTGCTGTTTTCATGATCTACCCAAGCCTGGATATTTCATGCACAAGGATGTACAACTGGTTGAAAAATGTGCACTACAATTGTTATTCACAGTAGGCTTTACTGCACAGTAGTTAGTCCCGTTCTCAAGAATTTTTGATTTGGCATAAAAATGTACAGTGTGTTAGCCATCCTTTGACTAATTTCAAGAGCATTTCAAGGATATCTCTTCCTTATAACTACCAGCCTTAAGTGCTGATAGAGATACCCATTATTAGCATCAGGATATGTGCCCTAGTAATCCCAACCACATATCCACACCATACCATTATTTATTTCAGAACTTGAAGCTCCTCCTCTGTAACTCTGGCCCGTTCATCTATCCAATCTGGATTTCTAAGGAAGCTCTACCATTATCCCCTCATTCCAAAGTGAAGCAGAATTTAACCTTTCATAGAAGCCAAATACATGTATGGAAATTTAACAGGTCTTCCAAAATGAGATTCCAACAAGACTATAGAACCGTAGAACTATAGAATTCTTTATTAGCCAAGTATGATTGGATAACACAAGGAATTTGTCTTTGGTGCATATGCTCTCAGTGTATATAAAAAGACAAGATATATTTGTCAAGAATCATAAGGTACGACACTTAATGACAGTCACAGGGTACAAATAAGCAATCAAATCATATTAAGAAAAAGTCAATATAAATCATAAGGATACCAGCAACAAGATTACAGTCATACAGTCATAAGTGGGAGGAGATGGGTGATAGGAATGATGAGAAGATTAATAGTAGTGCAGACTTAGTAAATAGTTTTTACTAAAAGTCAACACAGAAACTCACAGCCAAAATAGGTAGAAACCATTCCACCAGAACATGATGAAATGTATGGGAAGTGGATGTTATATACCCTTCCCCTCTAAAGTACCCTGTTTCCCCAAAAATAAGACATCCCCTGATAATAAGCCCAATCGGGCTTTTGAACGCATGGCAATAAGGCCAAGCACTTATTTCAGGGTTCAAAAAAATATAAGACGGGGTCTTATTTTCAGGGAAACATGGTAGATTCACCCAGATTCCCTTCTTCTGAGGGATCTGAATCTTTGAACTGTGAGTATGCAGCCCGGATGAGTTAGGATGAATGGGGGAAAAAAATAATCATATTTGCCTTGCAGATGAAGAATGGAAGCAAGAACCACTTGTAAATTAGTTGATAGCTGAGCTTGGCCAGGCAGAATAGAGGAAAACAATGCTCTAATCAAATCACTCACCTAGCCATGTAAAATGCTGGGATGCTAAACCTAGGCAAAGAAACAGCCAGTTTCCCCACTAACTGTTTGAAAACAGATAAAGCAGCGTCCCATTTTTTAATCATCTTTCCTCAATGCCCTTTGCCCAGCAAGAGCTTTCAACCTGCAATGATTTGTAGCCTGTTCCTCCTGTGGGTCTCAAAAGTGCCAGGACATCAGCCCTGAGCATAAATTTGCCCTTTATGATCCTGGTGATTGTCTAGTGGCAGATGCCATTTCCCTCCTGTTGTTTTTCATGATTGCAGGACAAATTCTTAGGAGGTTCTTTTGCTTTTCCAGTCTCAGTACATTTAGCACTTTGTTCTTAATTCTTTCCACATTTCAATTGAGTTCACACTTAGCACTAAACCATGGTCTGCTGACCCAACAGCTAAAGAAAAAGACTAGAAGAATCGGCCTTAATTTTACTGACCAACCAACCCTACGAACTCTGATTTGTAGGGTTGGTTCTACTCTACAAACTTTACAAACCCTACAATAAAATAGTAACAGAAAGCATTAATAATACTCTCTCAAAATTTAGCCCAGATAAACCTGCATCTTTTAAATAAAGGAAAAGATACCTATATATTCTAGGTATGGAAGGTAGTTGATCTGGCACAGGGGTGTCAAACTTGCGGTCCACGAGCAGATGCATCACGTACTGGCCATTCCTACTTCCATTTTAGTGAAGGGGGAAAAGTTGTGATACATCACGTAATGATGCCATGACGACACGAATTTGACACCCCTGATCCGATATATTCAGGGTAGCTTCCTCTGCTGAGAGGAAAATCTTATCACATACGCTGTTCTGCCCTCTGCAAAGCAAAAGAGTTCTCAAGGAAAAACCAGGAAGGCTGGGTTTTGTAGTCCTATTGCAGTATCTGACATCTGAAGAATTGCCTAACCATATTTCATGAGAGGGCTGCTGGCCCTGAAGATTTTGCAAAAGGCCAGGGATGGCTGTCACATCTTGAGACTAAGATCTTAAACCATCCTGTTTTTACCTTGCAAAAATTCTCCCTCTAACTATTTTTGTAACTGGCGCATAGATTTAGGGGGGAAGAGGACTGAGTAACATTTTGAAATCCCAGGGGATGATACAATTTCAAATGATAGAATCATGGATCTCCATGCAGGTTTAAGATTAGAAGAGAATGAAGCAAATTTGTGAATAGTATAGTTGCATTACAGGTCAGAAGTTTCATTTTCAATTGCATTCAAAACAATTCCCAATATTTCGCTGACATGATTCTCTTTCCTCCTCCCTTCCGTACAATATACTCATTCTGAAATATGCAATTTAATGAGAACTCTATGATAGCTACTTCTACCCATTTCTCTCCCAGACCTGTAATTCTCAGAGCTTCCTTAGAATAACTATTAAAACAATTTATATCCACAGTAGAGGTGCACCTGAAGTCCTATCTACCCTTCCAAGAGAGTAAATCCTTCAGAATTCCAGAGGGTAGACTTCTGCATGGACACACACAGGGATGCATTATAATTCCATGTTTTGTGCATCCCTTCTGAATACAGCTCACCTCTCTGCTTCTGCTGCTAAAAATGACTTCCTATTGCGAAGTTCAAAGAAAGCCCATTAAAACTCATGCCTTTGGCAGGCTGGGGGGAAGGGTGTTGCATAACACAGCATATATTTTGTGTGTGTGTGTGACAGAATCTATTTTCAAACACATCAGTGTATTTATATCCATTCCAAAAGTTTGCCTCATTAAAGCAGCTTAGCAATTGTACTAAAATTTATGCTTCTTGGCCTCGAGCCCCAATTTAGAATAAGCAGCTCGTTTTAAAAGACTGCAGGCACAAAATCAACTACCTTGGACAGAATGAGTTCCAGAGTGGTTGCCCTTCTCTTTTCCAGGAGAAACTGTAGATTCATTTCACGCAGCTGCCTGTTTTGCTCTCCTCACCCTAATCAAATTTGCATTCCTCTGTGATGCCAGCATGTGAAGCATCCTTCCTTGAACTGACCCAGGCTCCCTCCAGGCACCCATTACTGCAAGAGAAACAAAACTGGAGGCAACTTCAGTTTAGAATAACAGAGTTGGAAGGGACCTTGGAGATCTTCTAGTCCAATCCCCTGCTTAGGCAGGAAACCCTACACCACTGCAGACAAATGGTTATCCAACATCTTCTTAAAAACTTCCAGCGTTGGGGCATTCACAACTTCTGGAGGCAAGTTGTTCCACTGACTCATTGTTCTAACTGTCAGGAAATTTCTCCATAGTTCTAAGTTGCTTCTCTCCTTGATTAGTTTCCACCCATTGCTTCTTGTCCTGCCCTCCCCCTGCTTTGGAGAATAGCTTGACTCCCTCTTCTTTGTGGCAACCCCTGAGATATTGGAACACTGCTATCATGTCTCCCCTGGTCCTTCTTTTAATTAAACTAGGCATACCCAGTTCCTGCAACCGTTCTCTATATATTTTAGCCTCCAGTCCCCTAATCATCTTTGTTGCTCTTCTCTGCACTCTTTCTAGAGTCTCCACATCTTTTTTATATTGTGGCAACCAAAACTGAATGCAGTATTCCAAGTGTAGCCTCACCAAGGCATTATAAAGTGGTATTAACACTTCACGTGATCTTGATTCTATCCCTCTGTTTATGCAGCCTAGAACTGTGTTGGCTTTTTTTTTGGCAGCTGATGCACACAAATATGCTGGCTCATATTTAAATGGTTGTCCACTAGGACTCCAAGATCCCTTTGTCCCACTCTACCTTGCCATCTTAAGCTTTCACAGCCAGCCAGGGGGAAAAGGGCAAGTCACCCAGAGAAAAGAAAACATCTTTGTGGCAGGGAAGGAGGGAAGGTAAGGAAGTAAGCCAAGGTGCCAACATACCTGAACAACTGGAGGAAAAGAGAATTACAGAATTGGGATGACATTGATGGAAAGTTCCTTTGGCATCAACAAAACAAATACTGCAATAAGGCCTCCCTTTCTTCTGAAGCAGAAGACAAGCTGATTGAAAAATTATGGCTGTGTGGAGTGTTTATCATGTACTGTGCTAAGAAGAGTTGGAAGTCAATGTCCCCTTTTCTTTCTTTTTCTCTTTCCCCTTGTAACTCACACCCCCTTTTTCCCCACTCCCTTTCTCTCTCTTAATTTCTGATTTTTCTTTTCTTCTTTGTATTTTATATAATAAAAATAAAAAAAAACGATAAATGATGAAATATTGCGGCAACCAGAATTTATTGACAGTCAAGCCTATACAATGGTTGAGAGTTCTCAAACTTTGCAGTATTGCAACCTCCTAAAATAAGAAATCTCCTCTTGTGAATAAGACGAATGGTTGTGCAGGTAATCCTCAACTTACAAAAGGTTATTTAGTGACCCCTTGAAGTTACAAAGGCACTAAAAAAGTGTCTTAGGTCCATTTTTCACACTTACAGCCTTTGCCGCATCCCCATGATCATGTGATCAAAATGCATACACTTGGCAACTGGATCATATTTATGACAGTTGCATTGTCCCAGGGTCATATGACCCTCTTTTGTGACCTTGTGACCTTGTGACAAGCAAAGTCAATGGGGAAGCAAGGTTCGCTTTTATGTTACTAACTTTAACAACTTCCGTGATTCACTTAACATTTGTATTAAAAATGATTGTAAAATGGGGTAAAACTCATTTAACAACTGTCTTGCTCAGTGGTGAAATCCAATTTTTTTTATTACCGGTTCTGTGGGCATGGCTTGGTGGGCATGGTGTGGCTTGGTGGGAGTGGCAGGGGAATGATACTGCAAATCTCCATTCCCACCCCACTCCAGGGGAAGGATACTGCAAAATCTTCATTCCCATCCCACTCTGGGGCCAGCCAAAGGTGGCATTTGCTGGTTATCCGAACTACTCAAAATTTCCGCTACCGGTTCTCCAGAACCTGTCAGAACCTGCTGGATTTCACCCCTGGTCTTGCTTCGCAACAGGAATTTGGAGCTCAATTCTGGTCATATGTTGAGGGCTACCTATATTGGGTAATTCTTCAAGAAATACATAAACTACAAATGAAGGCAAATATACCTGTTCCAGGATAATGTTGCAGGATCCAATCTGGATCAGTCACCAGGACCAGAGATTTAGTCTTCCAAGCTTTTGGACTCATGCTGGAGTCCATGCTCGGGAAACTTTTCTCTACCAGAATGTGTACTTTGGGCTCTTCTATGCATAGTTGGTTGAGTGTGGCTTTTTATTTGTTGACTGGGATGTTGCTGACTGGCTATTAAGTCATTAGCTGTATTTTCCTTGTGCTGCCAAGTCCTCAGTTCCTAAGTACCACTCATGTTGACTGACAAGGAGGCGGTTTCCCAGGCTTCAATCATTTCCCTGGATATCTTTGTACCTGCTCAGCCAACAATCTTAGTAGCTGCAAAATTGAATATAGGTCCTTGTTCATTGCAATTGCAGATAATAAACATCTGGTCCTAGTGATCAACCCAGTTTGAATCCTGCAATACATATACCATTTATTGTTTATAATCCCAATTTGAATACAATGAACCTAACTTAAATTTTGCCAGGCATTTAAAAAAAAATAGGCATGAGATGATCCTCATGTTATTATTTGCCATTCTCTAGTTCACACTCACCTGAACACATCACTACTATCATGCTACCTCAAGTAATCAGTAAAATAAATTATTGCCTATCTAAGCTCATGATCCACAAAATCCTCCTCAATGAATGAATAAACCTGTCCTCCTTTAAATATACCTTGTTATTTTTCCCCACACTAAATCCATTGTAGTTCTGTTAAGACAAGGGTAACAACTTCCCTGGGCTTGAGGAAATTCCTATTTTAAGAGGTAGAGTATTGACGTAAGCCATCTCTAAATTCAGTCCTTTAAACCTTTCCGATTACCCCAAGCCACACAATCCATTCCCTATTCCAAGGGCTACAAAAATGGTGTGGGCAGGTTGTGTGTTGTCATGGACTCTTCTTCTTCTTCTTTCTCTACTAAGAACTTTAGAATTACTTTCAGAATATTTAAGTCTGTTTGCTCTCCAAATCTACGGATTCATTAATTCTCAGACACGCCATTTGATGACATCTATTCCATATTCCAAGATTACCCAAGAGCATCAGTATTCTAATGCAAAGTCAATGAAGTTTGACTTACGAGCAGACTGTGAAATAAACAAATTAGTTTGTGGTTTATGAATTACTAAGCGTCTTTTATCTTTGAATCATTGCACAGTATGAAGAGTTTTCCTTGCCTGGAACTTCACTGAATCAGCACAAAATACAGGGAAAGGATGTGTGAAGAGAACTATCTCGCTAAAGTGTCACATAAGACAAGGCTTAGGATGTGGCACCTCTCTACGGAAAAACAAAAATAATCAAGTTTGCAGAAATGCATAGCGGAATCAGAATGACTCTAATTGCTCCACTTATTGGCTTCCCATTTAAAACAAAAAACAAATTAGCATACCAGTTATAAGCAAATACAGATTTTTGGCAGTTACTTGCAATGTGTTCCATTTCTGTCTTCCCTAAAAAAAGGACAAAGAACTAAAACTTTGGGGATGGATGAGGGTCAGGAAAGAAACACTTAACTAATTAAAATAGGGAAACAAAACTCATTTTCCACGCCTGCTGTGCTCTGAATAAATTAAAAGGCAAAACTGCTGCTGGATGTGCAATCAAAAGAGAAGTAAACTACTTTTACTTTGGAATAAATGTCTTCTGTTTGCAATAGGAACAAGAACTACTTGTTTTTACCATTATATGCAAGAAGATTTTTAAGCTTTTTACCCTGTAGACCGGAACTTCACAGCTAGTTAATAACGATGTCTGATCGAAGAATCCACCCAAATGTTCTTATAATGAAAACTTCTCATATATTTTTCTTTGATGTAAATCCCTCTGTGCACTATATGCATAAAATAGGAAATACGGTATCTGCAGTAAGCCAGAGTTCTCAATTAGATTCCTATTAAATCCATTTTAGGTTTGATGGTGCAATTTATTCTTCAGTGCAATGTCTCTAGGTGATAGGATGAAAATGCAACAATTAGCACCTTCTTGTCTTCACTGGTGCATCATCACCGTCAAAATGGGACTAGATCCATGAACAAAGTTTTCATGAAACAACACATTCATTTCCCATGAGTGCATGGGAAGAATGGATTTTCAGGGATTCTTTACCTACTGCCTCTCTCTGGACCCCAATGTTGAAAAAGAAGGAAAAGAAAAGTGGCAGAAAAATCACAGAATTCTTGGACTTTGCAGGCCTTCCCAAAAATTCTTCAAAGAAGGGAGTTTATCTTCCATGATAAAAGGGGGCTTTTTATAACGGATACGTGACTATTATTTGTATTACTTTTTAATCTGTTCAAGAGCAGATTTCTGCTGAGATTATTAGAAAAGGAACAAACGCCACCAAATCTAATGGTTTTCTTTTTCAATGCAATAAACTTCAGTAATTAGCACAGGAAACATAATGTAAAAATAGCTGCTCCGCAAAGATGTTAAAAGTTCTCTCTGTTCGAAGAAGAGGACAACTTCCTTTGACATTGGAGACATAACACTTCGGAGCATTTAAAATATTGTGGTTTGGAAATGCCCCAGTACATTGGTCATGCGGCATTTTTTAATTTCTTCCAGTGTGTTTCTACCTGCTCCCAATACTCATGGGACAAACTTTTAAGTTAACATATGCACAGCCAGCCAGATTGGAATGGAAATTAAAAACAGCACAGGACAATTTAGTCTTTAATTGTCAAAAAATTAAACACTCTTTGAGTGTTTCACTCTACTTTATGGATCTCTTATGAAGCTGTGAAGATTATTCAGAGTGCCAGATAACAGAAACGAGAAATCCTTGCACACATAAAATGTCAAGTTCCCACTGAAATGCATAATGTGTTTTAAATTAGCAAAGAATTGAGAATAGTAGGGATGATACATCAAGGTAGGCAACCTGATGAAAGAAACAGGTATGGAATTAGTGACTGAAATGGATCTTTTTCATTCCCCACAAAAGCTGAAATTACCATATGGAACTGCTAAAAGCAGAGGGATGAGGTAAAAATCACCCGATAAAATAATGACTCCCTATTGCACGATAGCAAATAATAGATACAAACTCATGGTAAACCGTTCCAAACTCAATTGCAGAAAATACGACTTCAGTAACAGAGTGGTCAATGCCTGGAATGCACTACCTGACTCTGTAGTTTCTTCCCCAAACCCCCAAAACTTTAACCTTAAACTGTCTACTGTTGACCTCACCCCATTCCTAAGAGGTCTGTAAGGGGCGTGCATAAGTGCCTAGCATGCCTACTGTCCCTGTCCTAATATTCCTTTTTACTTACTCTTTTCATATATTCAAATTATCTTTATACTTTTACCTGTTATCTTATATATGCTTGACAAAATAAACTTATGATTGTGATTATGATTATTACAAGAATCTTCGAAACCAGGTTTAAAAACAAAAAGAAAGCCTTCAGCAATGAAGAAATTATCTCATTAATTGCTATTTAAGTGAGAGCAGCACCCCACCCAACCTCTGTTTTCTACATTAAAGCACAATGCATTTGTGTTGTCACTCTCAGTTAAACAATGGTCTCTAACTAAAAAGAAAATTACCCATGAAGAACTCTTGCTTTGGAAGGATTTTGAAGGGGAAAAAAAAAACCTCCAGTCCCTGAAGAACAGCTTCTTTAAAGATTGTCTCCCTGCCCCCACTTCCTCCTTCCCCCGGAATTTCATTCAGCACTAGCAGAATTGTCAGCTGCAACACAGGGTCTGGTTTTTTCAGAACTGCCTTGCCTGAGATCAGACAATGGATAGAACTGAAGCTCAATAATCGTACATGCTTTACATGCAGAAGAGGCTGGACTCCGTCTGATGTCCTCTCTTGAAATTGTCTGTCACAGGAAACTCAAGGGCTTGACTAGATATAACTAGGGAGGTGGAATGGGGAAAAAATAGTTACAGTTCTCTCAGCCTCCCCAATCTCTCTCTCTCTTTCTCTCTCCCTCCCTCCCTCCCTCCCTCTCTCTCTCTGTAGTATTTGTTTTTTTCTGTTCCTGACTGCTGAACTTGTGACCACAATAAAGCTTTGATTTAATAGCAAAGACAGAAAATGTCAGTTTTTTAGTAGCTCAGGCAAAAAGTCAATTCTGCTCCAGATTATCCTACGTGAACACAAGAATGGACTGTCTCCTTCCTATGCAGTTCCTATGCAGTTCCGGTGGGATTGAAAAATTTTTATTACCAGTTCTGTGGGCGTGGCTTTGTGGGCATGGCATGGATTGGTGGGCGTGCCTTGGTGGGCGTGGCAGGGGAAGGATACTGTAAAATCTCTGTTCCCATCCACTCCAGGGGAAGAATACAGTGGTGGGTTGCCCCCAGTTTGGACCGGTTCTATAGAACCGGTAGTAAAACCGGCAGGAGGCTCTGCCCACTGACCCTGACATCATGAGAAACGATCTGCGCATGCAAGCAATCCCATTGCAAACCGATAGTAAAGTAAGTAGAACCCACTCCTGGAAGGATACTGTAAAATCTCCATTCCCTCCCCACTCCAGGGGAAAGTTACTGCAAAATCCCCATTTCCTCCCGATCAGCTGGGACTCGGAAGGCAAAGAATAGATGGGGGTGGGGCCAGTCAGAGGTGGTATCTACCGGTTCTCCGGTAGATACCACTCAAAATTTCCGCTACCGGTTTTCCAGAACTGGTCAGAACCTGCTGAATACCACCTCTGAGTCCACTAACACATTTTTGCCACATTGTTTTGAACAAAAACATTCAAAATACTAACAAGAAGGACAAAACAACTTCATGGATGCCTACTCTTTACAATGCTTCTCCCACAGAAGGGGAAAAAATGATTATCTAAATGAACTGAATACACTTTCATTAACTTTTTATTAAGGGGGCTTTAAGAATTCCAGATGTCATCTTGATGTTAAAAACATAGTGCATACAATACACATCTCCCATATTATTTCTTTCTAGCTTCATCCATTTTGTAGCCTGAATGGTTATTATGGTTTGTTGCACAGTCAGCCAGATGTTTAGTCTGGTTTTTAGCATTTTTAATTATTATTCTTACTTCAAATGAAAGTTATGGGTGCTTTTTAATTAAATGGGCAAATCTGTTCTTACGCTGATGTTACTCTTTTGTCTGTTCGTTGTTTGATAGTTGCAGCTGCTTGAAATGCTAGCATTGGTTTATGCAGGATAAACGATGTTCCATATAAGTATATTGATGTTAGAGACCCAATTGTGATCATTCGTTTTAGTTTTCTTCCAGCAACAACTACTTGAATGTGTAACTAATTCAAGAGCTGCTTCTGCTGCAGTCCTTAAGAAATGGACAACCTTCATCCATTCCAGTTTGCAAAAAAAAAATTAGTTTTATTATTTATTGATTTTGATTTTGATTTTATTTTTTTTTGGTCAGCCATTTCAGATTACAGTTGTCCAGCAGAAAGAAAGAATAACAGAATAACAGATTAGAAAGTCTTTTATTCCAAACCCCTGCTGAAGCAGAAACTCTATACTAATTTTGAGCCCTGGTGGCCCAGCAGACTAAAGTGCTGTTAAGTAGCACCAGCTGCCTGCAATTACTGCAAGTTCAAATCTCACCAGGCTCAAGGTTGACCAGCCTTCCATCCTTTCAAGCGGGTAAAATGAGGGCCCAGATTGTGGGGGCAATAAGCTGACTTTGTATAAAAAAGAACACCGCTTAGGGGGGCCCGAAAGCCCTACTAAGCAGGTATATACAAAAGTATGAAGGCTATTGCTTAAGACACCCTGAGTCTCCGGAGAAGGGCGACATATAAATTGAACCAATAAATAAATAAATAAACAAACAATAAATAAATAAATTAATAGTCATGGCTAACCTTTTCCAGACTGAGTGCCCAAAGTGTGTGCTTGTGCGAATGCGTGTGCACATGTGCCCAATCCAGTGGTGGGATTCAAATAATTTAACAACTGGTTCTCTGCCCTAAAGACCAGCTGGGTAGGCATGGCTCGATGGTCATGTGACCGTGTGGGCATGATCAACTCAACATCACTCACGTCGACGGGCGCTTCGCCTTAGCTGTTACAATGTAATAAGGATTAACAGAGAGGCAGTTTCTATAAACAGGGCAATAAAGATTAGGCTAGAAACAACACCAGAATGTTTCCTTCCTGCCTTCCTTACAGGATTAGCCCTGTAAAGTAGAAAAAAACAAAATAAGATTTCTTCCAACAACTGGTTCTCCGAACTGCTTAGAAAGTTAACAACCGGTTCTCCCGAATAGGTGCAAACTGGCTGAATCCCACCACTGGCCCACCCCCAAAATGCAATGTGCGCACCCCCCATGCATGCGCCCCACCCCTATGCATGTACGAGCAGCTCCCTGCATGCACCACCCCGCACATGTGCCAGCACTGCTGCATATGGCCTGCCCCCCCCTCATGCACAACCGCCTGCCACACGTGGCCCGCCTCCCACACATGCGCAGCAGACACCAGCTGGCCGGTGGGAGGCACATGTGCATGCATAGCAGAACTGAACTGGGGCGACGGCTTGCGTGCTATCAGAGAAGGCACTGTGTGCCACTTCTGGCACACATGATATAGGTTCGCCATCATGGCCCTATACTATTACAGACAAATGGTTGCCCAATCTCTTCTTAAAAACCTCCATTGATGGAGCACCCACAACTTCTGGAGGCAAATTGTTCCATTGATTAACTGTTCTCTATCAGGAAATTTCTCCTTAGTTCTAGGTTGCTTCTCTCTTTGATTAGTTTCATCCATTGCTTCTTTGTCCTGCCTTCAGGTGCTTTGGAGCCAGCAAAAATGGCTGAGGAATTCTGGGTGTCCACAAGTCTTAAAGTTGCCAAGGTTGGAGATCCCTGCTTTGGAGAACAGATTGACCTCTTCTTCTTTGTGGCAGTCCTTAAATATTGGAACACTGCTATTATGTCACCCATAGTCCCTCTTTTCATTAAACTGGACATACCCAAATCCTGCAACCTTTCTTCATATGTTTTAACTTCCAATCCCCTAATCATCTTTGTTGCTCTTGTCTGCACTCTTTCTAGAATTTTCACAGGTGGACAAAATCTCCCATAGTTGAATTTTATTCTTTTTATTTAGCTTCATGAAGAAATATTTAATTGATTGTCTTAAACATGGAATGAAAATACAATAACATTTTTTTTCCACAGAGGATATGTTTTGTGCTAATTTCCTCCCCAATATTCATTACTTTGGCAAACAATTTTCTTTTACGTAAGCAATCTGTTATACTTTTTTTTTCTAATTTATGCAATTTGCTATAATGTGCACCTTTTATTCATTAGCAGATCCGTCACAAATTGGAATAAGAAGAAAATCCAAAAGAGCTCTGAGATTTGGCTTGTATATGGATGTCAATTTGGAGCATTTTTATTTTTAAAACAGAATTTTTTTATTTCTCACAACAGCAATCACTTGAGAAAATCAGGTGTTCAAATCTTAAAAATAAATTCCTTCTGCACTTTTGATATATCTTTGGGGGAGCATCAAAGCCTTTGATACATTTGAACAACTCCACAATGGCTAGCCATGCACCAGAGAATAATATTTTCTGCTTAATAGTGGGCTAATAGAATGCACACTAATTTACCAATTCTATTATTGCAGTGGCCTATACTAAAGGATACTGAACTAGAATCTCTATTATTAGGATGATAGTAAATAATTATAATAATTAAGCTCGACTCTCATAATTTGTTATTATAATGGTTGGGTTTAGAAGACACTAGGCTCATTCTCATATATGTGTTTCGCTTTTAACTACTTTGTGTATTATGGGATAATATATGGATCACATCAAAGCTTGTTTACCTATTTTGACTTAGACATGGCAGTGCTTTATTAAAAACTAACACATTGAAAGAAAGATTTATTTAAAAGCATGTCCACCCTTCAGCATGTGGCAAACAATCCCTTATTTTCTTCCCATAACTGACTTTTCTTCCTGTCTGTTTCAGCAATAATATTGATTGAGAAATGTCAGAAGCATAACATCACCAAGTATAATTTTAATATTGTTTTATTTATGCACTAAATTGGTGGGCAATTTACTAACTGTCTTAACTTTTGGCAGAAAAATATTACAGGTAGTCATCAACTTACCGTTTGAAGTTACAACAGCAATGAAAAAAGTGACATGACCATTTTTCACACTTATGACTGCTGCAGCATTCCCCAGGGTCACGTGATCAAAATTCAGATGCTTGACAACTGACTCATATTTATGATGGTTGCAATGTCCCGGGGTCCTGAGATCACCATTTGTGACTTCTGACAAGCAAAGTCAATGGAAAAGCCTGGTTCACTTAACAACTGTGGCAAGAAAGGTTGTAAAATGGGGCAAAACTCATTTAACAACTGTCTTGCTTAGCAACAGAAATTTTGGGCTCAACTGTGGTCGTAAGTCGAAGACTACCTGTACTTCAGGCAATAAAGTAGCTCTTTGCATGGTAGCTTATGTCTTCCATCAATCTATCTTCCAGCGAGTACCACTCATTAATTTAACAAATTAACAGGATTGGAAAGGACCTTATAAGTCATCTAGTCCAATCCCCGGCTCAAGCAGGAGACCCTACACCAATTGACAAATGGCAGTCCAATCTTTTCTTGAAAGTCTCAAGTGATGAAGCTCCCACAACTTCTGAAGGCAACTTCTATTCCATTGATTGATTGTTCTCACTGTCAGGAAGTCCCTCCTCATTTCTAGGTTGAATCTCTCCTTGGTCTGTTTCCATCCATTATTCCTTGTCTGGCCTTCAGGTGCTTTGGAGAACAGCTTGACCCCCTCCTCTCTGTGGCAGCCCCTCAAATACTGGACATTGCTATCATGTCTCCTCTGGTCTTTCTCTTCACTAGACTAGCCATGCCCAGTTCCTGCAACTGTTCTTTGTATGTTTTAGCCTCCAGTCCCCTAATCATCCTGATTGCTCTCCTCTTTTTTCTAGAGTCTCAACATCTTTTTTATAGTGTGGTGACCAAAACTGGATGCAGTACTCTAGGTGTGGTCTTACTAAGCCTTTATAGAGTGGTATTAGTACCTCACTTGATCTTGATTATATCCTTCTGTTAATGCAATTTAGGATTGCATTGGCTATTTTAGCTGCCGCTGCACACTGCTGGCTCATATTTAGCTGGTTGTCCACTAAGACTCCAAGATCCCTCTCACAGTCACTGCTATTAAGCCTGGTTTCCCCCAGTTTGTATGTGTGCTTTTGGTTTTTCTTACCTAAGTGCAGGACTTTACTTTTCTCTACATTGAATTTCATTTTGTTAGATAGGGCCCAGTGTTCAAGTCTGTCAAGATCCATTTAAATCTTGAGCCTATCTTCTAGGATGTTAGCTATTCCTGCCAGCTTAGTATCATCTGCAAATTTGGTAAGTTCCCCTTCTATTCCCTCATCTAAGTCATTTATGAAGTTATTGAAGAGTACTGGGCCTAAGATGGAACCTTGTGGCACCCCACTGCTTACTTCTCTCCATGTAGACTTAGACCTATTAAGGACTACTCGTTGAGTACGGTTTGTCAGCCAGTTGCAAATCCATCTGGTGGTGAACCTATCTATCCCACTTTTTTCTAGCTTATGAAGAAGTAGGTTATGGTCTACTTTGTCGAATGCCTTGCTGAAGTCCAAGTATATTATGTCCACAGTATTTCGCTGGTCTACTAATTTAGTCACTATGTTGAAGAATGAAATAAGATTGGTTTGGCATGATCTGTTTTTAACAAACCCGTGCTGACTGCTAGTTATTACTTTACTTGTTTCTAGGTGTTGGCAGATCTGTTTTTTTATTATCTTTTCAGGTATCTTCCCGGATATTGATGTTAGACTGATGGGTCTGGGTTTTTTTCCTTTTTTGAAGATGGGAACCACATCAGCTCTTTTCCGGTCCTCTGGTAGTTCCCTGGTGTTCCAGGATTTTTGAAAGATGTGATGCAATGGTTCTGAGATGACATCTGCCAGCTCCTTTAGAACTCTGGGATGTAATCCATCAGGTCCTGGTGATTTGTATTCATCAAGATCAGACAGGTGTTACTATACTCTTACTATTTTTTTGCTTATTTTAACTTTTATTTCCAGTCTGTTTTTTACAGTTATGTTTCTGGTAGGTTGGGCTATAGTTTCTTTGAAGACTGATGCAAAGAATGAATTAAGCAGCTCTGCTTTCTCTTGGTTGACTGTTACTTCCTTGCCATCTTCTCTCTTTAGTGAACCGACTGTTTCCTTGATTTTTTTCTTGTTATTTATATGTTGGAAGAAACTTCTTTTGTTATCTTTGACTTTTGTTGCAGGTCTTTGTTCATTCTGAGCCTTTGCGTTCCTGACTTCATAGTTGCAGATTCTGGCTGTCTGCTGATATCCTGCCTTAGTTATGTGTCCCTCTTTCCAATTTTTGTACTTGTCCTTTTTGTCTTTCAATTTGTCAGAGAGATCTTTGTGCAGCCTTGCTGGTTTCTTCTTGGATTTGTTGTTTTTCTTTCTCAGCGGTATTGCGCTGGTCTGGGCTTTTATGATTGTATTTTTCAGGGTTTCCCAAAATTCTTAAGTTGTTTTCCCCTTTAGGATTTTCATCCAAGGAATCTTTCCCAAGTTCTCTCTGAGTTTATTAAAATCAGCTCTTTTAGAATCTAAGACTCTGGTATCATTTTGTTCTACTGCTTGTGTTTGTGTTATGTTGAATTCTAGTATGAATTGGTCACTCTCACCTAAGGTTCCTGCAATTTCAACTCCCTCTATCACTTCTTCTCTGTTTTAAGTATTAAGTCCAGTATGGCTGTCCCTCTAGTTCCCTCCTCTACCTTTTGGACAACAAAGTTGTCAGCTAGGTTAGTTAGGAACCTATTTGTTTTTTCACTTGGTGCAGAATTAGTTTTCCAATTGATATCAGGGTAATTGAAGTCCCCCATTACTATTGTAGTGTGTTTCCTACATATGTTTGTTACATATGGTTGGCAAAAAGGATATCTATTTTTTCTGCTTGATTGGGTGTAGTATAGTATACACCTATGGTATACACCTATAGTATACGCCTATGGCCATGTCATTTTTTTATGTTGACCCATATGCATTCTAGGAGGTTTTCGTCTTTGGTTTCATACAATTCTATAGCAATATAGTGGTCCTTTACATACAGTGCAACTTCACCTCCTCTTTTATGGTGTCTGGTTTTTTTTTGAAGAGTTTGTATTCTTCTATCACTATGTTCCAGTCGTGGGTTTCATCCCACCAAGTTTCTGTTATTCCTACTATGTCATATCTATCTTTGTGCATTAATAGTTCAAGTTAACCCTGTTTGTTCCCCAAACTTTGTGCATTTGTATATAGGCACTTGAGGTCTTTATGCCTGACTCTGGGTATGCTTCCTATTTGGTATTTGAGTTTCCCATCCCTCCTTACTTCGTTATTTGCCTTGCTTTCTAGGGGTTTTTGCTTGGAATTAGGTCCTGGAGATCCTAAAGACTGGTCACCCTCCCATCTCAATTTTAGTTTAAGGCACTGCTGATAAATTGTGCCAAAAGCATTCTTCCCAGTCTTTGTGAGGTGCAACCCATCCCTTGCCAAAAGCCCATCTTGGAGGTAGTACAGACCATGGTCCAGGAATCCAAAGTTTTTTGGGCGACACCAACCCTTTAGCCAGTGGTTCACTTCTAGAATTCTTTGTTCTCTTGCCAGATGTTGTTTTTTCATTGGCAGTACAAATGAAAAAACTACTTGTGCACCTAAAATGAGCCTTGGTAGTACAGTGATCTAAAGCACCCTGTTATTAACATCAGCTGCCTGCAATTACTGCAGGTTCGAATCTTGCCAGGCTCAAGGTTGACTCAGCCTTCCATCCTTTCTAAGGTAGGTAAATTGAGGACCCAGTTGTGGGGCAATAAGATGACTTTGTATAAATATACAAAAGTATGAAGGCTATTGCTTAGCGCATTGTAAGCCGCCCTGAATCTCCAGAGAAGGGCGGCATATAAATCAAATAAAAAAAAAATCCTTGACTTTCTTGCCTAGCTGCTCATAATCATTCAATATTATTTTCACGTCCTTTTTTGTGTCAATTTGTTTTACTGCCCTTGGCCTTAAAGGATACGTTGCTGCATTTGCATTTTAAAATGTAGCATCATTAAATACTTCAAATCTCTTGTTCGTTTTTTAAGAAACAAGCACTGGATTTATATATATTGCCCAAGGCACACACTAAAAATCAGCCCTTGATTTTCATCAAGATGCCAAGAGCAGTTAATGGCAACCCAGTAATTCTCAATCGTGATGTCCCGTTTCTTATTCTAGCTCTACGTTGTTTCAGAAAATCATATTACATGAATTATTCCATTGGCAGAATAGTTCCACTTCCTCGCTATCTCATTTTTTAAGAGCAGATTTTGTAATCCAATCAACCTCTTCAAAGCCTCTGCCTCCTTAGCAACAGCAGTCTGTGTCATACATCTCGGCTAATCTACAGAGGAACTGGCTCAAAACTGTCAGATATTTGGGACATCTTAGGCTGAAATAGACATAGTGGAAAGCATTTTATTCTTTCCTAAGTGCCCAATGTTAGGAAGGGGGGGAAGTTAGGTTAGATAAAACAGTCTTATAAAATGGACAATTTTGAAAAATGTATAGCAGAGTAGCGATCTTGAAAATATTTAAAGGATGAGTTTCCTGAAGTTAAGTCAATGTGATGCCAGGTCTTGCATGGATGGGAAGCAGTAATTATCTACAGACTCATGTGCCAACCTTTGACTTCAGCGAACTGAAAGAAACCATTCATTTTATCACTTAACAATTTATGTGAAAATTTAGGACACTTCTGGGTTTCTTTGCAGCATAAAGGAAAGACACTGGACACACTTTTAAAAACTTGATCTCCAGCCCATTATGAAAGCCTTTAAAAAAATCCATATTTGAATTGAAAGACCAATTAATCTTCAAATCTTAGATCCTTTCTGGCAGCGAACAATGTTGTGTATTAAGAAAAAATTTGCAAAAAATAGCTTGTCTGTCAGAAATATATATTAAATTGGGGGCAAATGGAATAGAAAGAAATGACCATTTCAGATGGGAAAAAACTTTTACTTTACAGCAAACCTTTCAGTCATGGTGACATTTTATTATTTTATCCTGGCAAGGAAAAAAACAAGGAAGGAAAAAAACATGTTTCTTTTTGGGACTGTTTTTGCTTTCCCTCCCAGCTCAAACCCCCCCACCCCCCAAAAATAAAATCCTAATTTCTAATTATTCTAGCACTTCAGTATTAAATGTATTTCCTGTATCCCTGTGTTTTAAGCTTCTCTGAATTGGGGACGGTGTTGCAACATTTGAAGGAGTATGAGATCAGATGGATAATTATCTAGCCTTGAATTCCTCAAGCATCTCTATGGAAAAGTTAGGCATGCATACATGTAAAATGAACTTATCTAATGATTTTTTTTTAAAATAGCAGAGCAGAACAGGATGGCCATACCACTAACATCTTGTTCATACAAAATAATATGGATTTACAGCACCATCAAGGAATTCCAATAAGGTTGCCAGCTATCAACTGGGAGGAAAGGCTATAAATAAAGTTTATACAGCCGACCAGCTGAGGTGTTGGCAGGCTGCATTGTTAATGTGAGAAGAATCATTATCACTCCAAGGTTAAGTTGCCAAGGTTAAAATGACAAAAATCAAGCTGCCTTTGCAGTTGATATCTGCTTGCTTGGAAGCAGAAAGATATTGTGAACAAGACAACAGCTTTTAAGAGAGTGTGACACTTTCTTTGACACTAGTATGCCAGGGACAACAAAACCCAAGATCTAAGCAGGAGCATCTTGAGGCCAAAAACTCAGTTGACCTTTGAATGGCATGCTGACAAAGTTGTATTTTCTTTAGTTTAATTTTCATTTGCATTTATTTAGAATCAAAACGAATTAACTAAATGCAGCAAACGGTAATATTTTCTTTGCTCAGTGAATCACCCGACACCCAATTTTAGAACCTGCAAAGTCCTGAGACAATAGATTGAAGACAATACAGTGTACCAAATACTCATACAGTAGCCATACATTTTATCAGATAACAGCAGAGCTGAAGTAACTATCGACTGCCTCCATTAAACATAGGAAAGCAACTCCTGATGGAAGATCCACTTGGAATTGGGCTGTAAGAGTAATATTGGTGGATTTATTTCCTAATAGTTGTACACTGTCCCAATCCAACTCACTGATTACAAGTTACCAAAAAGATTTATTGCATTGTTGATAGCCAATGATTCTATCATTTGTCAGAGTGTTTCTATGGTTTGTTCCCTGTTGATGCCTTCTTATGAGGCAATTTGTTGGGGGAAGGAAAGGGGTTGAAGAAAAGAAATGCTGGAAAAATGTCTTGACAAACCTATTTTTTTCTGAATGGTCAGGAAAGGAATATTAGCATAGAAATTATAACTAAAACTTATCCAACACTGATAGCCAAATATGTTGAGATTAAGTATTAAGTGGCCTTGACTATCCCTTCTTCTTTTATCAGATCCCAGCATACCATATGCCTTTTTTTTTTTTAATGGAGAAACAATCTCATATTACTTGGTTAGAATAAGGGCCAGTGAACAAAGCTGTGATCCTTAAGGTTCCAAATTGATTTCAAGGGCTTCCCTCCATTCACTGGAAATTCTCAGAAAGCTTCTGGATCCAACTGAAGCAATTGCTAGCCAAGAAAAATGCCACCACTATGTTTCCAAAATTCTGGACAATCCTAGCCTCAATCTAGCCAACTGTCGTTTACTGTGCCCAATTTTCTAACTTCCTGCACCTGCCTTGATTGATGTAATTCTAGTGAATTGTTGCTACACCTTCAAGCTACAAAGGACCACAATAGCTCACTTTTCTGGAATATCAGGGCTTATTTTGGGAAATGCAGAAAAATGTATACAGAAGTTCTACCTAAGGGTATTTTTTCACCTAGATTTTCACCTCACTGTTCTTCTTTTATAGCTGAATATAAGAAGAGACAAATCGGCTCAGACCAAGCTCTATTTAATTTGACATTTTGTTCATCAGAGGGAGACCAAATGTTTTAGAAAGGCCATGGTAAAAAAAGATCAAGCAGTACCTTCATATATTTCAAATTCTGGATATTATTTTCATTTTTAATAATGACTTTTTATGGAGGCCTCTCTGAGCTTGAATGCTTTTCTGCAAACATTTCATTAACCAACCTCAGGACTTATTCAACCAAGCTGGTTAATGAAATGTTTGCAAGAAGACAACCAAGCTCAGAGAGCACCAAGGATTCTATCTTTTAACCTTGTTCTACAAATAGTCTCTTCTATTAATGACTTTTTAATAATGATTGTATATGTGTTTGTTGTTTTCTGTGGTTTTTGTACACTGCCCGATTAAACTAATAAAATATGTGATTCCTAGCAACTGACATTTAGAGTTGGATAGTGGAGATAATATACAAAGAACAAGGAAGCAGAGATCAAGAAATACATTTTTCTTCTATGGATTTGCACAAAACCTTTTAAAGTTGTCCAAATCCATCATGGGAAATGGAAATTTGCCAATGTTTTTGTGATGAAATGAAATGGAGGGGGTACGTTCCAGAGAAGTAAAAAGCAATGTATCTCAGATATGTATGAGAAAAAGAGGGTGACAACAACCCCTCTCTAATAGTTCACAGAGTATGTTGCAGCTGTGTATAGTAGACTCTTTAGTCCGGCAAGATTCTGTCTATAGGTGTGAAACAAAGAATTCAGCTTGGAGGAACTGCCACATTCCATTCTTCGTTTTGGGACTGACAGCTGTATTGTCAAATCTGTGCATTTTCTAGTCTATGAAAATGCACATATTTTATTCATCCCAGATCTCTTACAGCATGACTGTGGGCTCTAATATTATGAGCAAAAAAGAAAATGTTTGCCTCAATCTTTATATTAACTCCAGTTACTTCCTCAGGACATTTCTAGTATTAATGCAAAAGATGGCTTCCAGTTAGCTGAGGAAAAAAAATAGCATGACCTTACATAAAAAGTTCACAACTTATTTTTTTTTAACCTAGGAAGTATATTTCTCTGAGGAAATCAGATATCATGAATATACTGTAAGATACATAGTATTTCCTTGAGCCAAGTTTTCTAGGAAAGGAAGACCACTTTCTTTATTTGTTGAATTTCTCAGCTGGCCAACTCTAAAACAATTCTGGACATTTAAAATAACACTCATTGTCTGAGAGAAAACAGAACTTCCAAATGTATCACTCTCAACTCAAAGGAGGTCTATTCAGCCATTTTAATCCAATCTTCGGAAGTACAAGTTTTTAAAGTTTATTTAAAGGTAAACAAGCAACTCATGCAAATTTCTGGGGCTTGCTATTGTATAGGCCAGGGATCTGCAACCTTAAACACTCAAAGAGCCATTTGGACCCGTTTCCCACAGAAAAAAAACACCGGGAGCCACAAAACTCTTCCCGTGCCTGACTATTTCTTGAGCGGCCACAAAACTAGCACATGTAGTTGAATTAAACATTCTGTTTTCTTCTGAAACTTTTCTTTTCTTAGATTTATCTATGGTTGGCCTACCAGGTGTTGAAAAGCTCAATAAATCACATGCCGGTGGATGTCACACATTGGCAGTTGTGACGCATATTTTGAGTGACAGGGAGCTGCAGCAGAGTGGTTAAAGAGTCACATGCGGCTCCAGAGCCACAGGTTGCTGACCCCTGGTATAGGCCAATGCTGTGACAGAAAAGAATCATTATGTCACATTTAGGCTCTGTGGTATAAAGCCCGTCGGTTCCTGAGGACTGATCCTGAAATGCAATGAAAGCAAAGTTCTTATGAAGCTTGATAGACTAAGGCAGTGTTGGTGAAGCTTTTCGGCACAGAATGCCGAAGAGCAGCTGCCCAGTGTGCATGCGCCCACTGGGAAGATGATCTTCTGGTTTCTGCCACGTGCATGCACACCGACCACCTGGTCTTCTGGTTTCTGGCATGCATGCATGCGCGAAGACCAACTGCCCGGGGTGCATGCATGCGCCGGAAACCGGAATATCATCTTCCTGGCACATGCATGCACACTGGGTGGCTGCTCTTCCAGTTTCCGGCATTCCTGCATGCATGAAGACCAGCTCCGGCATGCCCAGAGAGATGGCTCTATGTGCCACTTCTGGCATGCATGCCATAGGTTCGCCATCACGGGACTAAGGTATGGGACCTGCGAAACATGATATGTGGAGGGTGGAAAGTACCAGAAAAAATGTTGATGCCTATAAACAAAGATTAGACCAACTAGGATCTTACGAGCATGATTGTACACTTATTCAATGCAGTCTGTACTGTTACGTAGTCTTTTTGTCATTTTCAGGATTAAGATAAAGTGGCCAGGACCAATGCCATGCCCAATGTTTTAAAGGTATTCTTGTTTAACTTAACAGAAAACATAGTGTTTGATTTTATTTTTCCAAAAGGGGTAATAGTTTGCATGAAATGTCCTTTGGCTTTCTCGTAGCTGTGAGGTTGGAGAGTGCCTTGCCTTTCATTATCTCATTGTCTCGCCAGTGATCTGCAGCCTTCATGGCTTCTCTCACTTCGGTTGAATTATGATTCCATGATAAGACATCATGAAAATATTCTTCCCTCAGGACAGCCAGGAGAACTGCAGACTGATGGAAAGACGTGCAGGGGGGGGGGAAACAGCAATCGTACAAGAAAAATTTAGAAGTATCACTGAAAGAAATGTGAAAGAAATAGCAATAGCACTTAGACTTATACTGCTTTACAGTGCTTTTATAGCCCTCTCTAAGCGGTTTTTACAGAGTCAGCATATTGCCCCCAACAATCTGGATCCTCATTTTACCCACCTTGGAAGGATGGAAGGCTGAGTCAGCCTTGAGCCTGATGAGATCTGCCAAATTGCAGTCAGCCGGCAGTCAGCAGAAGTAGCCTGCAGTACTGTACTCTAACCACTGCGCCACCACGGCAATGGTGGGATTCAGCCAGTTCGCACCTCTTCGGGAGAACCGGTTGTTAACTTTCTGAACAGTTTGATGAACTGGTTGTTGGAAGAAACCATTAGGGCAGAGAACCGGTTGTTAACATTATTTGAATCCACCACTGCACCACGGTTCTTGAAAAGCTAAAGCACACTAAGAAAGAAGTGTAAAAAACAGAGGCCCCTTTCCAGACTTTCTGGAAATTAAAAACAGATTCAAGCATGTTGTTTATCGGAGTCAGAAAAACAGTACTGTCCAATCAGATTAAAATCAACTGAACCATACAGTATGTATGCTGTTATAAGATAAATTCTCCATTACCCATAATATTCCTTGGAATATAATCTGGAAAAGGGGGAAAATTGGCCCATACTGTATACTTCTATATTTTTACTAGATTCATACCATGGGTACCATTTTATTTTCTGATAGGTTATCCTAGCTTGACAGAGATAGATAAAAGTTTGTTTCGACTATAATAATAAATTGTGCATTTTTTTTTAAATTTGATTTATATGCCGCCCTTCTCCAGAGACTCAGGGCGGCTTACAATGCGTTAAGCAATAGCCTTCATACTTTTGTATATTTATACAAAGTCAGCTTATTGCCCCCACAACTGGGTCCTCATTTCACCAACCTTAGAAAGGATGGAAGGCTGAGTCAACCTTGAGCCTTGGAGAGATTCAAACTAGCAGTAAATTGCAGGCAGCTGTGTTAATAACAGGGTGCGTAGACCACTGTACTATCAAGGCTCTTGATAGCATTCACATTATGCACAAAACCACAGAAATGCATGCATCCTATTTCCTTTTTGCTGTGCCAAGGAGGCTGAAAGTTTGGAAGAACTGAAAGTTTGGAAGAACTAGAAAAAAAACTGAAGTTTTTTTCCAGTTTTCAGCTAACCCCCGTTTAGACAAACTGTGTTGATAGCATTAGCTATAGTTTACCCAGGCAAACCATGTTTGTGGAACTGACTTTGTTTCAAAAAGCCACTGTTAAGAATAATCAGAATAAAGTTATTTTCAAATATTCCTAACCATCATTAAGAATAATCTGTTGCAAGATGCCTAGAGGTGCCTCTAGGTGAGATGGGTGGCAAAGAAGCAAACAAATAAAATCAAAATGTTTAATTTAATTTAATTTATCGCATTTCTATGCCGCCCAACTCCCAAGAAACTCTGGGCAGTTTACAGCAAAAATAATGCGAACAATGAACATAGAAAAATTATTTAAAACATTATAAAAACATTTTAAAAACATTAAAAGCCCATGCACACCATTCATGGCCGGATCTCACAAGATTGCAACAGCGAGATTAACGGCCCCAGGCCAGCCGGAAAAGCCAGGTCTTCACCGCTTTCCGGAAGGCCAAAAGGGTGGGGATGGTCTGGACCTCAGGAGGTAACTGGTTCCAGAGAGCTGGGGCAGCCACAGAGAAGGCCCTCCCCCGTGGGCCCGCCAGCTGGCATTGTTTAGCTGATGGGACCCGGAGGAAACCAATTCTGTGGGATCTTACCGGTCGCTGGGAGCTATGTGGTAGAAGGCGGTCTCGAAGATAGCCTGGCCCTGAGCCATGTAGGGCTTTAAAGGTAATAACCAACACCATTAAGAGAATGGTTAAATGCCTAACTGTGGTTTGTTGGATGACTGCACTAAAGAACTCTGGGAGAATACATAAACCTAAGCATCATTAAAGTAACAGTAAAGCATTTATTACAATCACTTCCAAAGCAAGCAATATTGACTTGACCAACATCACACAAACATCATATCTGCTTAGGAATTTCAGCCCAGATCTTCTCAATCCAACATTGGTTCATTTTAACTATAGCAACTACAGAAAAGACAATGGAAGAATCTATGTTTAGGATGAGCTAAAAAAAACAAACCCTAGAATCCTAGACGAAAATCTATGTGCAAATCAGTTTTGAAATTTTCAGTTATTGAAAATGAACATTTTTTCGTCCGTGTCCATGCTAAAATAGGAACCAATATTTAAGCAGTGAAATAATATAATTTCTACATGCTCCACTGGCCCCTGAATAGTTAAGCAGATGTTCTTGAAATTTCCCCAGAAAAAAAAAATTATCTTGGCCAAATATAAGGTTATAAAATAATCAGCCTAAGAAGTAATCTACAACAGAAGAAGTAATGTACAACAGAAATTTGAAGATGTCAAAAGAGTTAGAATTAAAATGTAATTAAAAAGAGAGAAAACAAGCAAGAACACTCCCAGTGTGATTTATAAGAAGAAAAAAAGAATCCATTGTAAATTAATTCCATAAAAGGATGAAACAATCAATAAAAGAAGTCAAAATATAGTACATGTACAGCAGGGGTGTCAAACTTGATTGACACCCCTGAGGGCCACATCAGGGTTGTTTTTGACCTCAGAGGGCCGGGGTGGGCATGGCCAGCTCAACATCACTCATGTCAAAGGCATAGGTGGTGGCCTGAGCATTCTCCCAGCAAAAATGGGCTCCCAAGCTCCATTTTGACGCCACATGCAACCCTTTGCCAGCAAAAACTGAGCTCGTGAATCATGCATGCTTCGTCAAGCGAATCCAGGTTCATCCAGTGACTTTGCTTGTTGGAAGCCAGCTGGATAGGTTGCAAATGGTGATCATGTGGACCCAGGATGCTGCAACCATCGTAAATGCATAGGAGCCATGATGGCACAGTGATTAGAATGCAGTATTGCAGGTTAATTCTGCTGACTGCCAGGGGTTCAATCCTCATTGGCTCAAGGCTGACTCCATCCTTCTGAGGTGGATAAAATGAGGATCCAGATTGTTGGGGGGCAATATGCTGACTCTGTAAACTGCTTAGAGAGGGCTGTAAAGCACTATGAAGCGGTATATAAATCTAAGTGCCATTGCCAAGTATCTGAATTTTGGTCACGTGATCATGCTGCAAAGATTGTAAGTGCGAAGGGCAGGTAGTAAGTCACTTTTTTAGTACTGTTGTAATTTCAAATGGTCACTGAACAGTTGCAACTTGAGAACTACCTGTATTCAAATGTAAGCTGGAGAGTCCATTGTTCAGAATGTTTCAGACTGACTAATAGAATGGATTATAAGAGCCGTGGTGACGCAGTGGTTCGAATGCACGTACTGCAGGCTACTTCTGCTGACTGCTGGCTACCTGTAATTTGGCAGATCGCATCTCACCAGGCTCAAGGTTGACTCAGCCTTCCATCCACAGGTGGTATTCAGTTACCTTCACTACCGGTTTGCAAATGTGAGCGTGCGCATACGCAGAGCCTTCAAAAATGGGATGTGATGACATCCGGGCGGTTGGGCAGAGCATCCCACAGCCGCCGCTACCAGTTTTCCCAAACCGGATAGAACTGGCTGAATACCACCACTGCTTCCATCCTTACAAGGTGGTTAAATGAGAACCTAGATTGTTGGGGGCAATAGGTTGAGTCTGTAAACCACTTAGAGAGTGCTCTAAGCACTGTGAAGCAGTATATAAGTCTAAGTGCTATTGCTATTAGACTCAATGGCTTAAATTATGGTTGCAGTCAGGAACTATGGTTGTGCACGTAAGGCTTTGTGAAGTTGTAGAGGTTGATTTGGAGAAGAAAGGAAAAGATATTGCCACCATGATGTAATAGGAGCAAGCTTCAGGCTGAAAAAAAGCTTGGAATTGTTTCAGAATAAATAATTCCTCTTTGTTTAACATTCCTAGCAATATAAGTTTCAAATATCATTCCCACTTATGACACACATGGGAAGTTGGTCTGAATATTTAAAAGTCCATCTGAAACTTGATCTGGGAATTACAATAGAAATTAACATAAGGAAGATGTTCCAAGAAGTTATTAATATTGCATAAATAATACTAGCAATTTGTACTAAATGCCGAACGTGAATCATGTTCCTGAAATTTTTTTCACACAAAATCTGGACTACTGTTTTGGAGATGAAAAGTGAATTCGTGGAATATTTTCTTTTATTTATTGGCATGGTGAGATGTATTTCAATAATCAGTTTCCCCTGATGTGTAATGCATTTTATACTATTCTATCTTTTGCAATAACGCTCCAAAATGTAATTCCGTGCTCATTTTTCTTTGGCAAATAAATATCTAATGTATAAAATAGGATTGTTGAAAATGTGGTATGTTCTATAACAGTGGTCACCAACTGGTGGCCCATGGTGGTCCGCGAGGAAATTTTGGTGGTCCACAGAAAAATCTTATTTTTGCATTTTTTATATTCACTAAATCAGAGATCCTCAAACTATGGTACCTGGGCCAGATATGGCCTTCCAGAGCAATTAATCTCACTCGCTGATGGGATGGGGTCTTTCAGGCATTTAGCTTGGCTGCCTGTTTAGTAGCTCCAGCCCCTCCTTCCTTCCTTGGGAGTCCAGATGCTTCAGTGAGCAGTGCATGAAACTTCAGCTGGGCTCCTCGAGAGACAGTGTTTGCAAGGGTGTGTGAGTGATCTAGCGCCTGGGCTGGCTACAAGACAAACATTCATTCTTGGTTGTGTTTGAGATGGACAGCAAAGCTAGGGTTGACCCTGGACACTTCTTTTTGCTAACAGGTGGCCAAGCTAAGTGCCTAAAGGACCCCGTCCCATCACTAATTCATATTAGTGGTCCGCGGGATTTAAAATTAGTGGTCCCTGAGGTCCAAAAGGTTGGTGACCCCTGTTCTATAATGAGTAATCAGTTCATCGCATTAATTTAAACTTTATTTTTCCTGATTAACCCATTTTTGAGTATGCATGCACTAGCTTAAACTATGTAGTTGTTCCTATTGAAAAGAAGGCACTATGTCTTAATCAAAGTTTTATCCTCTATTTTAATTCTTCCACTTACATTACTCTCTTACAGGTGAGAGTAATCCACATAGATCAGTACACAACCATTTATAAATCTCAAAAGATCTATATGTTAGTGGTGGGTGAGACTTTGACATATAACATTGGAGCTATAGTTAAAAAGCAGGCAAGGACCACCCATTCTGTCTTCCTGGTATTCTCCCATTTTATCTCTTTCTCACATAATTTCCTTTTTTCTCACTCTCCATTGGATTCGTACATTCTGTTGCACCATATCATTGTTTAACCGTGGTTTATCGAATAAGCCACATCTGGAAAAAGTGGGCACACTTTCCTGGATCAAGAGCTACCTTAGAGTTTCCAGTGAAATCTTGAGGGCCCCTATTGAAAAAAATAGTGGGGAAAGTCAGGATAAAAATTAATTTCATTTACATTTTATTAAAATTAAGTAGAAGTAAGTATAAGTATAATTTTTAAGGAATTGCTCTGCAACCATGTATTTTAAAATGTTTTCTTCCTGCCATATTAAAAATTCCAATTTAATAATGACTCTTAGCGCAGAAACAGAAGTTAAAATGGCAGCCTCAACTCTACCATTCAACCTCAACCGCTTTGGTATTTGTGCATAGTCATGGCCACCATTTTGACTTGTGAACACCTCTGCTTTTGTTATCTCTGGGTGACCTGTGAGAGAGACCGTGGGATCCCAGGTGGTACAACTCTGAAAATCATAACTGCCAAAATATACCTGATTTTGTGCATTGTGCTAAGCTCAAAAGAAACAAACCGAGCTACACCTAAGTACAAGGTGAGAAGCCATGGCCTGCATGAAATTAGTCTAATTAGAAATTTAGCCTACTGAAATTACTGGAAATTGCTCTCGTGGTTGCTCAACCTTCTACAAAGGTTTTTCTTTCTTACTGAGCAACAGGTAGCAACTGCTTCATTTACCTGCCTCTCTCCTCTGTACTGTGTTGACTTTTTCACATCCTGCCACCTGTCTCTCTCTTTGTCATTTTTCTTTATCCAGCTTCTTGCAGACTGCAGAATGGAAAGCTGAGCTCTGACCTTGGGGACAACTGGTCCTTGTATTGTGTTAACTTTCAGTGAGGATGTTATAATCACTGATCTTATTAGTTCCAGATGAAAGAAAGTTATTATTCAAAGGTCTGGGGCCAGGCTGATGTTGGGTTTATTAATTTTAATACCGAAATCTCTAGCAGATGATTAACAAGGGCCAACCACATAATTGTTCCCACAAAAACTCCCTAATAGCAACAAAACTACTCTGTTCTTGCTAAGTCCTTGAAATGTGCATCAGTGGAGCAGATAATTAAGAGACTGGACATCATTGAAATGAATCAATTAGCAAACAATGGAAGCAGAAGGAAAATATGTGTTGGGGGTCATCAATTGTCTTTGATGAGAAATGGATGCATTTTATTTCTTATTGGGCACACCAAGATAACCTCCACAAATGTCTTTTTATGAAGGTTGAACTCAAAATCAGTATGGCATTTATAATTCTATAAGACTTGTGCCAGCTTACCCACATTGCAGAGCTCTGGATGTGTGAAAGTTGAACTCAAAATCAGTGTGGTATTTATAATAGTTTTGTGCCATCTTACCCATGTTGGAGACCTCTGGCTGTATTAAGTTATAGCCATATAATTTCAAGCCATAATTCCTAGAAAACAGCCTGTTAGATTAAAGGGGTATTTGTCCCCTTCAACCATATTGCTCACTCCAGTCATATTCTCTTCCCTGTTCTACTTCACAAAATAATTGTGATGACTGATTAGAGCTAGAGCTTTCACTAATTTTTGCTTCCCGAAGGAAAGCAGGAATAAAAACGAGCTCATACATAGGGTTTGCACAGCCTGCAACAAAATCTTACCCTGAAGTCTTATGGAAAATTGTATGTGTAATTCCTTGGCAGTCATTCTTCATCTTCTTAGTATTTCATCTCCCCGAATTCAAACCCATATCTGATGTGGAAGGAAGCCTATACAAAATGACTTGGAAAAAAATGTGTAAACATTTCATTCCAAACACATATGTATGGGTTTATTAGTTCAGTTATAAATTGGGTTAAGTGAATTTATTTATTTTATTTTATTTATTTTACCAAAAATTTATATGCCGCCCTTCTCCCTAAGGACTCAGGGCGGCGAACACAAGTTAAAAACATACAATAATAAAAGATCAAAAAGATTAAAACCCAGTTTATTTATTTATTTATTTATTTATTTATTTATTTATTTATTTATTTATTGAATTTCTATACTGCTCTTCTCCCGAAGGACTCAGGGCGGTGAACAGATTAAGATTTCATATACATATAATTTTTTTTTTTTTATAAACAGTAAATAATAAATTGAGTCAACTTGGTGTATCTGCTAAGACCTTGGCATAGAATTTAGATGTTTATGCTAGCCCTGCTTGTTGAAACAGAAAGGTCTTCAGGGCACGTCAGAAAGTGTGAAGATCTGGGATTATTCGTATTCCAGGGGGTATTTTGTTCCAAAGAGTGGGTGCCCCCACAGAGAAGGCTCTCTCCCTTGGAACTACTAGACGACATTGTTTTAATGATGGTACTATGAGTAGGCCTACTCTATGAGAGCGTATTGGTTGGTGGGAGGTTATTGGTTGCAGTAGGTGGTCTCGTAAGTACTCAGGTCCTAAGCCATGGAGCACTTTAAAGGTAAGAACCAACACCTTGAAGCACACTTGGAAGGCCACCGGAAGCCAGTGCAGCTCGCGTAGAAGAGGTGTTACATTTAAAACAACGACCATCAAAATAAGAAAAACCCAAGGATCAAAGTCAACCCATTTGTTGAAACAGCCAGGTCTTTAAGTCCCGACAGAAGGAGCGGAGATCAGGCGCTGTCCGAAGCTCGGTGGGTAACTCGTTCCAGAGGAAAGGAGTGCCCACGGAGAATGCTCTACCCTGGATGTCACCAGCTGACATTGTCTGGCCGATGGTACCCTGAGGAGGGCAGCCCTGTGAGTTCGAACAGGACGGTGGGAGGCGGGTAGGAGATGGTCCTGCAAATACCCCGGACCTAAGCCATTCCTAAATAAGTGAGCACAATGTTTCAATCAAGAAACGCAAAGCTTGTTTGTGTGGATATAAATTCTGACTTACATATCGAACTATACGAGGCAGTAATGGGGTGGCAATGTTCTAAGGAGGCAGGCTGGACTCGATGTTTTCATATTATGAAAATGGATCATATTTCTCAAGGCTTTTAAAAGACTTTGCAATTAGATCATCAGAGGTCTTCAAACTTGGCAGTTTTAAGACTTGTGGACTTCAACTCCCAGAATTCTCCAGCCAGCATAGCTGGTTTTTCAATTCTGGGAGTTGAAGTCCACAAGTCTTAAAGCTGCCAAATTTGAAGACCTCTGAATTAGATACTAAGGACAGCAGAGAGTCAGCTGGAAAAAAACCTTTCTTTTGAATGGTAACAGCCCCAATTACACATATCTAGAAATAGGTACCCCTGAACCTATTTATCTCCCTTGTAAAGAAGGACTGTTGTTGGATTGCTGAGCATTAGACAGAACTGCAGCTAGTACTCTGAACTAATCTTGTTAATACTTTGCATTGATGTGATTCATAAGCCCAACTGTGGATACCAGTTAGAAAAGTTTGCTATATTTCAAGTTTCTGAAACATGTTAAACTTTAACCAACCCACATTAAACTGCAGGACTGATGAGTGTAGCATGTTCAGAGTGGTATTTCTTTCCTAGTCATCTCCATCCATTCGAAGAAGAGATACCGATGGCAGCAGATCTTTTTATTTATATATTTCATTTGTAGCCTGCTTTTCCTCTGGAGTTCACGGACTGGGTTTTCTTTCATTTCATCTCCACAGAAACAACCCTTTGAGGTAAATAGGACTGAGCGAGAGGAACTAATACAATTCTATGGGCCCTGCAATTCAGTCAAGACTTGAATCTTGGTCTTACTATTGTAGTCTGATACTTAAATCCTCTATGCTGCCCTGAATGGTCAACTGGACATCCTGCAAACAATCCCCTACTCTCACCTCATATTCTTTGAATGTACAAAGTTGTAAAGAATACTAACTTTGCAAGATCCTACATCTTTCTTTTTGGTGACCGTCTTGCCTGTTTTGATCAGCAATGTGGAAAGATTTAGAGAGAGCAATTTCTGAACATCTAGAACTGTGGTGGGTTTCAATTTTTTTTTACTACCGGTTCTGTGGGCGTGGCTTGGTGGGTGTGGCATGGCTTGGAGGTCTTGGCTTGATGGGCATGGCGGGGGAAGGATACTATAAAATGTCTATTCCCTCCCCAATCCAGGGGAAGGTTACTGCAAAATCCCCATTTCCTCCTGATCAGCTGGGACTCGGGAGACAGAGATTAGAAGGGGGTGGGGACAGTCAGAATTTTTACTACCGGTTCTCCGAACTACTCAAAATTTCCGCTACCGGTTCTCCAGAACTGGTCAGAACCTGCTGAAACCCACCTCTGATCTAGAAGAGAAGTTATATTACTGGGACAAGGTTGATTTTTGTCTTGTTTTGTTTATTTATTGACATTAAGTTTACATCTTTATATTAAGGGTGAGCATCAGAGCAGAAGAAGGATTCCTAATCATATTTTCATTCTTAACCTCACCACTCAACATGCCAAAAAATGCCCCCCCACCTCAAATCACTACTCCACTACATTGGGGATGAACGGTGAAGTGCTTTCTTCTCAGAAGCTACCACTCCCATTCTTCAGGGTGATGCCTGCTAACAATGGGATGCCATCACCTCCTGTAGGAGAAGCCCAATTTTGGTTACTTAGTCAACATGTGTCACTCATACAGGCACAGAGGTCCACCCCTGAATTTTATGTAAGACAAGCAAGCCAGTTCTAATGACAAGTTGTCTGCTCCCAATGTGTAAAATTTGATTCCCAGAAATTTCCAGACATAACAGCCATGCTGAAAATTCTTTAGGTCAAAATTCTCTTATCTGGAAGTTTGAAATAAATGGTCACTTATTTGACAGCAAAACAAGCAATACAAGTAGTCCTAGACTTACGACCACAATTGATACCAAACTTTCTGTTGCCAAGCAAGATAGTTGTGAGGTGAGTTTTGCCCCATTTTATGACTTTTCTTGCCACAATTGTTTAAGTGAATCACTGCTGTTGTTTAGTTAGTAACACAGTTGTTAAGTGAATTTAGCTTTCCCATTGATTTTGCTTGTCAGAAGGCTGCCACCCAGTGATCCTGGGACACTGCATCTCTTATAAATATGAAACAGTTGCCAAGGGTCCAAATTTTGATCATGTGACCATGCGGATGCTGCAATGGTCGTAAATATTAAAAACAGTCATAGGTCATTTTTTTCGGTGCCGTTGTAACTTCAAATCATCACAAAATTAATGGTTGTAAATCAAGGACAATCTGTATCGGGGTGAAATCTACTTATCTTCCCTACTGGTTCAGAAGTGCACAGACGGCCCGTGCACATGTGCACACTCTCTGTGCATGCGCATACCCTTCTTCGCACGCACAGAGGGTAAAAAGTTACTTCCTGGTTAAAACCAGGAAGTAACGACGACCGGCGGGTGGGAGGAGCCTCCACTGCTGTCACTACCAGTTCTCCGAACCACCTACTGCCATTGCTACCGGTTTGGCTGAACCGGGCTGAACCAATAGCATTTCACCCCTGATCTGTATTCAAAAACCAAATTTCAGTCTTCCAGGATTTTAAAGTGGCTACTCTTAGATCAAGCTGTCAAATGTTTCAGCTCTTTCTCTTGGGACTTGATCAAAAACTGGATTTTTTTCATGTAATATTTGTGTTCATCAGCTTCTGTAGTGCAGGAATACTAACATCATAGACAACAACTGTTTGCATATGTGCATTATCAGTAGATAATAACCATTGTCCATGTCCTCAGCATTTCATCTCCCTCTGTAATTTTGCCAACCCATTATTCAATCCGGACATCATCTCAAAATATCCCTTTGTATATTCAGCAAAGCAGTTACATTTTAGTTGCAGTAAATTTGATGATTTTACAGGGAAGGGAGGATGGTGCAAAATAAAGAAAAAACTCACTTATGAGTTTTATATCTTATTCTTTAACGATAAATCTATTACAATTTTGAGACATCCAGACTACCCCTTGCTAGGTGCAATCTACCTTTAGAGTGTGGATTGGATAAATATAAGCTTTGGTGCACTGCTAATCACTGCTGCTAAAAGCCATGTCCTCATTTTAATTCCAAGGCCAAAGAACAAGCAGTATTCATAACTGCAGTGAATTATCAGGAACCAACTGTATTTTATTTCCCTGAAACATCTTAAATATTGAATCAGTCAAGAGAAATCCATTAGTGCCGTAGAGATAACTTGTCCTATGCACATTATTCTTCTTGTAACAACAGAGGCAGATAATATCCAAAACTAGAATTCAATTCTTGCTATGTAAGTCTTGAGAGCAACATCGTTCCCAATGTAACAACAAATTTAACATCTGCCACAGGAATATATTGATTTCGGTGAAGATGAATAAGAACAAGCTATAAAAGAATTTATCCACGATTGGGGTGAATTGGTCTGGCAGATCTGGATTGCCATATTAATCTATTAATGCTAGGTTTATCATCAGAGTTATTATCCTGGAGCAGTATACAATGCTGCTAAACTGCTAATAGCTATAGCACTTAGACTTATATACACCTTCACAGTGCTTTACAGCCCTCTCTAAGCAGTTTACAGGGTAGGCCTATTGCTCCCAACAATCTGGGTCCACATTTTACCCACCTCAGAAGGATGGAAGGCTGAGTCAATCTTGAGCCTGGTGAGAATCGAACTTCCAAATTGCAGGCAGCCGGCAGTCAGAAGTAGCCTGCAGTGCTGCATTCTAACCACTGCACTACCGCAGCTCTTAATAACCAGTACTGAGTAAAATAAAAATGGAGTATGTGTGTGAAGTTTCCAAAAGATGCCCTAATTAATTCATGAGCCACAAGCAGCCATATGTTAACAAAGAGAAGACTATCTAAAAATACTTAATTTTGTTGAGTTTCAACTATGACTAGACTATAATTGCACCCTTTGTAAATATAGTCTGATGGGTCTTGGTCTGATTTCATCTCTAAGATGTAGATCAGACCAAGAAATCCATCTCATTTTAAGATTAAAGCTACTTTTATTGAGATTGACTTTAGTAATCGAATTTTCAATCCTGATTATGTTTCACCTCTTCCCTCTCTTATACTCAGGTGAATTAGGGAGTGGGGAGAGTGTCTCTCTGAGATGTTTACACATACCTTCATTGTTTGAGCTTAAGCGATGTTTTCCTCCTCATTGCTATGGCAACAGATCTCCCCTCTCTCCCTCAAGGCCATCCTCTTTGCTCTCTATACTCTATGAATGATCACTATATTAAATGTGTTAAAAGAAAAAAAAGTATAACGAGAAAGCATTAATAAGATTAGATAGCACACTGGATCACAAGATTATCCAATTTCCTCACAATATGAGCAGACTATACAATTCCTACCATCCCCAGTCAAGGTGGATCGCTCAACCCATGTATTTGAGACTGCTGTATTGGCCATGTTAAACAGGTATGATCAGAAATCTAAAGCAATACACATGGAAGTTCCTAAACTGGCAGAGATCTTTCTGTATTCTGTGTAACTTGCACAGATACACTTAAGTGCAGTTGTTATCTACTTCAATAAAAATATAAAATTTTAAAATGAACAAAATAAAATCAAGGTAGGGGTGAAATCCAGCAGGTTCTGACAGGTTCTGGAGAACCGGCAGCGGAAATTTTGAGTAGTTCAGAGAACCGGCAAATACCATCTCTGGCTGGTCCCAGAGTGGGGTGGGAATGGGGATTTTGCAGTATCCTTCCCTGGAGTGGGGTGGGAATGGAGATTTTGCAGTATCCTTCCCCTGCAATGCCCACCAAGCCATGCCCACCAAGCCACGGCAACAGAACCGGTAGTAAAATAATTTAGAGTTCACCACTAAACCAATCAAGGCATAGCTCTCACAGTAACCCCATGAAGTATGTTGTGCAGAAAGAAACTAAGATGAGGAATAGGGTACATTTCTCAGGTTGCACGCTGATTTACAAGGATCTATCAAATGGAGAGAGAATGTCACATTGGGATATTGGTTAAGACTCTGGGCTAGAAAGCAGGAGACTAATTTCTAGTCCATTTTAGGCTTAAGGCCAGCTGATGATCTTGGGCCAGTCCCTTTCTCTCAGCCCTAGAAAGCAGGCAAGGGCAGAAAATCTGAAAATCTTGTCAGTGCTTGTCTCAAAGGTGCTTTTTCAAAAGACAACTGGACTGTTTTTTTTTCCCTGAGGAAAAAGGAGATGTTTTGCTTCTCATCCAAGAAGCTGGATCATCCAAGAAGACATTTCACTTCTCCTCCAAGATGAGAAGCAAACTGTCATCTTCTTCTTCCTCAGGAAAAAACAATCCAATTGCCTTTTGAAAAAGCATCTTTAAGATAAACTATGACCTGGATGACTGAGAATCTCTACAGGCATGCAGGAACTTGTCCAAGCAGTGTTCAGAAATCAATAACAACTCAAACGTACACACACACACACACAAATAATAATCAAACAATATGTCAGACTTTATGTCTGTATAGGTAGATGTGTACTCTTGGTCTGCAACAAGAAGTAAACCACTAAGCAATTTTCCAGTCTTATAGAACATACCTACCTTCCCTAACTCAACACTTTCTAAATGTTATGGGACATTAAATCCAAGAATTTCCAGCATAGCCAAAGACTGGGAATTTTAGAAGTTAGAGGGCAACACTTGCAGGGGTGGGGGGAAACAGACAGAAAGGCTGATTTGCACACTACCGAATTTGCACAAAAAATTATTATTTTCATTAGAAGACTTATCTTAAAGGACAGAGTAACTAATCATCAAGATACGATAGGGGGCTAAAACTATGCTTAATATTAGACTCAGCATTATATGAACACACACTCTCTCTCTCCCTCTCTCTCTCTCTCTCTGTTTGTGTGTGTATGTGTGTGTGTATGGATTCATTGAATCTCCTCAAAAATTGTTCATGAAAGCAAAACTGGGAATAAGTAGCCAACTTCAGCATCATTTTAATATGCTTTCTTGAAGGGAATATTCTCTCTAAATTTACAGCTAAAAGTGATCAGTATATTAATTGATCAATTGAAATATATGCAGGGGAAAGTTAGAAAGATATTTAATGAAAACAATCTACACACACACACACACACACACACACACACACACATGAACATCACAATTTAAGTAGAGGTCATCCTAAACTTACAACTGTAATTGAGCCTAGCAATTATGGTCATAAGTCGTAATGGAAATAAAAAGGGTAAACCATGGGAACTGACCTGATTTTACAACTTTTGCGGTGACTGTTAAGTGAATGCGGTAGTCATTAAGCAAACCCATGACCATTTTTGCCAGAAACCAGACATAAATGTTGATTTTCAGCAAAAATGTCATAAATTGCATGTGACAGCAGGATGTTGCAAAAGGCCATAAATGTGGGCCAGTTGCCGAGCGCTCAAAATGCGATCATGTGACTGTGGGAACTGGCCATCAGAACTGGGTCAGAATTGGATCATAAATACCTTTAGGGAGGTTCAATCATAAGTTTGGTCAGTCAATAAGCAACCGGTCACAAGTCGAGGACTGTGTACTGGTTACATACTGGAGTCAGAATGGTTGAGATCCAGACTCTCAAAAATATGGAAGTTCTCTTGGTGACTTTGGGCCAATCAGCTGAACCTCTTTCATAGGGTTGTTGTTGCTGACAAAAGTACGGTAGGTAAGAGTTTTACAAAGCAGTTGGAAAAACCCTGGGATCTACTTTAATAATCAAACATAAATATCAATAACACAACTTTTTAAAAGATGCCCTCTGGGTGCTCTTCAAATACGTTGGGACTATAATTTCCCAAATTCATAGATAGAATAAAGTTTTAAATAATTAACTATGCAATTGTTGGGTCCAGTTTAGTTATCATGTTTAAATTCAGAAGATTTAAGATTTAAATCAACCCAAAATTGTGTACGTTTGTCATGGTCTGGCAGAAGATTCTTTCAGTATAGTTCCATAAATGTTTAGTAGAAGTAATCCACTCACAATCATAGGAACTTACTCCAAGTACGTACCTGAACTTACAGGTACAATGCACTCTACCTGTACCTGTAAGTATAGGAAGAGTGCATTGATACATCAAGCTCTTTTTCTCAGGTCTCCTCCTGCTTTTAATAACCTCAGTTTGACACACACACCCTGGGGACCTCAGAATGCTTGCAACTGCCATAAGAAAAAGGGAATTATCTTTTGCTACTCTCAATGAAAGAGAACCAAAGGTGTTATCGATATTGCCAAGGTCAATTCAAATTAGTGTTTAGGAATGAAATCCCAAGGGTGACTTTGGAACAAAGTCACTTTTCTCAACTCTGCTTTCAGATCACTTACACCAGAGGTCTTAAAACTTGGCAGCTTTAAGACTTGTGGACTTCAACTCCCAGAGTTGAAGTCCACAAGTCATAAAGCTGCCAAGTTTTAAGATCTCTGACTCACATGGTCCAAGAGCCTCTCTGATAAGAGGTGTACTATGGTGCAACATGTTTAGAGGATGAAGTCAGAAAAAACTGAAGGAAAGAAGGAAGTGCATGCAACCAGTTCCAGACAATGGCACAATTGGCCTTTGATTTGGGGGGGGGAGGATTTTCAAACTAACACTTCTTGTCTTGCACAGAGAACCCCCCCAAAAGGCAGCAGAGTTATAAAAATATTCACTAGTATAGCCAATGTCTTCCAGTTACGATACTTCCCATGAGCATACATACACCTTATAATTAGGAGGTCAGAGCCTAGTAGAACCATCAAAGGAAACAACATGAGTCTTTCTCAGATTCAAGCTATATTTTGCAGTTATCATTAAAAATTAAGAGTATTCTCATGTATTATTTCCACCTGTTTCTTGTCCAGAGCAATCTACTCTGAAAGGACTCGCAATGGGCTCCCAATTTCAATATCAAGCCTAGCTCCTCAGCATGGGCTAAGCTGTCGATTTCTTCAGCTACAGCTTTTCCCAGCAATACCTAGAGACATCAAGGAACAAAACTGAGATATTTAGCATGCAAAGCAGGTGCATTACAACTGAGCTATGACATGTCTGGAGTGTGTTCAACAGCAAGATTAAATGCCAACCACCCACAGATGGTCTCATCGTCTATTGTTAAATGCCATTCATGCTGTACCACAAACTTACTCCTCACTGTAGTCCTGGCACCTGAATTACTCAGTAATCAAGAAAGGTTATCTAACTATAGTGCTTAAGATGATTTTTAAAAAAAACAAAAAAAAACTTATTGTGATGGGAGGGGGGCATAAAAGAGAGACAAATAATTGTGTTTTGTTTTTAAATTTAACTAGCCAAATAAACACATCACCAATCAGTAAGCTATCCACTTTCTATGTCAGAGCAATTAACCTATTTGCATGCACTAGATTTCAATTAGCATATATTAGATTTCAATTAGCAATTAACAGAAAATTCCTTTGTACTACAGAATATAAAAGGTTTCTCTCTCACCCTCCCCCTTTTGTCAAAATGCTTTTTGCAAACAAATTCCTTTTCAAATCAGGTATTCATTAAGAGAACATATTAGAATATATCCATCCCCCAGAAACCCTCTAATTTTACCTCTGTTTTGTCTTCTTTTTGCCTTTACTAAGTACAAGTAGCAAAAATGCATGGAAATATTTGAAGTATCATCTGTTTTCATAATTAGGTACAACTTCCTTCTAGCTGGTCTATATTGTTTTATTGATTACACCAAATAAGTAAGCATTGTTTTTAGCCTAAAGTCTACTAAAATTTAAAAATACATCCTTTTTCCAGATCATATAGAACACAAGGCTGAAACTTACTTAACCCCCCCCCCTCACACATATGCATTCTTTAAATTCCTTTTTCATCCTCCGGTATTATTACAAATGTTGTACACTGGGCATTTGGATCTAATATGCACCTAACACGTAGAGATTTTCATAAAGGCAGCTTAAAAGGTATACCACAATGATTTATTATTTATGCAGATATAAAGCTGAAGTGGTTGGGATCCAGACCTGTATACAGTATACTAGATATTCATAGAAAAAACTCAAGGTGATATAAACCAGGAGATTTTAGAAGGTATTGATGAGCAAGAAAGAACAATGAAACAAACTCAACAACAACAAAGTCTCAATTATTCAGATGAATAACCACATCCTTTTCTTCATGTCTGTGTGTGTTAAGAAAATTTACTATTTTTGGAAGCTGACTTTTTTTTGTGAAGAAAAATGCTCACAGCACAATCATGTCAATAATTGCATTCTCCAAGAACATAACAAAATTTATAATAATCTACCTCCACAACAATCTTGCCAGGTAAGATAACAATTAGACAAACTTCCCTCAAGACCTTCAAAGGAGAAATAAGATTTTGCTATTCAAAGCTCCCTGTCCCACCATGGTTATTTCTTACAGGTTTTGTGGAGGTAGGTAATTTTGAAATGACAGCAGTGCCTATTTTGAATACTAGCAGATTTTTCATGTTTTATGGTACGTCAGCAGTAGCAATCTCAAAAGCTTTTGCCAACCAGTTATATTTCAGCACCGAATTGAACTGCTTGTCTCCCTACATGAATATACCTTTTTAACATGCACATCCATTACTCAGTCACTGCAGCAGCAAGCAAATGTGTGAACCCGCCAACTTCATAGCAGAATGGTTAGATTTTCATCTTAACTTCACGTGTCAGGGGCATAGTATTAACTGTCTGCTGGTTCAAATACACAACTTCCCCAGTGTGGTAAACAGAGTGATGGGGTAGGATGTGGTGTGTGCATACTGATGTGTCCGGTTCAGGGCAAAAAAAAAACAAAAAACCCAAATCTTATCTGAATTACAGTTGCTATCTTACAGAATAGTAGGGAAGTGTATTAATGAATCAAAAAGAAAACATACAATGTGTGGACAAACCAAAGTGATTTCACCACGCACATCACTTTGTGGGACCCTTCCAGGGTGTTATAGAGATATCGATCTATCTATGCAGTCTAAAAGTCCGGAAAAGACGGCTAAAAATATATGGTTCCATGAGCCGTAACTTTCTTCTCTTGTTCTCTGAATACAAGCTGGGTCTCGGAGAGCGGGGAATATTTCAGCACCATGGATAGCGATACGACTCCTATTTAGATCTCGTGGCCATCTACCTAAGCTGAAGCCGAAGCTCGGGATGTCTCGTACAGACAGATCGTCGTTACAAAACGGGGAGGTATGTCATGATCCCCAGTCCGCCATCACGTTCATTTATCAATCCCCATCAGATAGCAGGCGCTGCACGGAGACGGCGTCCAATGTCACCTTTCCGAGAAGGCAGAGGAGCTATTCCCGGCGCGTTCAAGACTCAACCGTCTCGCAGCTTCCCACCAATGAAACCAAGCAAAACATCCAACAAAAAAAAAAAATAAAAAAAAAAATCAATGCCCCCCTCCCTGTCTTTCCCCAACGACTCCGGTTCTTACCTGGGATGGCCAGGTTTGCCAGCGGCACGCTGTGGATGCTTTCGGGCAAACTTGCCATCCAGTCGGCGAATTTCAACTCAGCCTTGCCTTGCGACGAAGCCATACTCGGTGCCTGCCAAGGAAACCGCTCGCTTGCTTGCTCGCTCGCTCGCTCGCTTGGCTCAGCCGGTTAAGCAGCAGCCCCTCCTCCTTCTGCCGGCTCCTGGAAGCCCAGCCGCTTTGCTCGTCTCCAGCCCTCGCTTTGCTAGAGAGAGTTTTTACGCGCCACGCTGCGCCACGCCCACGGGTGGATGGCGCAGGCACGTGCGGAGACGACTTATTATGCCAAATCCTCTCGGCGGCCGCTGAAGGGGCTCGGCTGGAAAAGCGCCAGTCCGGGGAAGCGCAGCTTGCCTCCCCGCCGTCTCCCTTTGCCACTTCCGAGCGCGTCTTCCGTCTACCTAAAACTCCGCCGAAGGCTGAACGCGCGCCTAGGGCGCAACGGGGGCCTGGAGACGAACCCTAACTCTGGATCTCCTCCTGGGGAGGGTCAGGCCAACCGAGAATCAACAGCAGGCTCTTCTCCCTTCTGGTGCCACCGGGGGTGGGGGGGACGGGGGGACATACGAGAAGGAGGCATTTTTTTCCCTCGGGGAATGAAAACGTGCGCGATCTAGAGAAAGCGACAGCCTCCTTTATCTTGCCGCCATCATTTTAGCGCCTTGGCTAGGAGGATCGTTATGCTTAGAGGCAAAAAAAAAAAAAAAAAAAAAGGAGCGTTGCCATCCTATTCGCAATTTATCCCCCTTTCAAGCCTGCCCTATTGTTCAAGTGGTTTATTGGGATTGGGTTTATGCTGCCTGAAAGCAGCCCTCAAGATTCAACCACACCATGATTGGGGGTGCCATCTTGTCATACCCTGCCTGGGAGAAAATCCATGATAACTCTTGTTCAGCAGTTGAAATCTCACCAGGCTCAAGGTTGACTCAGCCTTCCATCTTTCCGAGGTGGGTAAAATGAGGACCCAGATTGCTGGGGGCAATAGGCTGAGTCTGTAAACCGCTTAGAGAAGGCTGTAAAAGCACTGTGAAGTGGTGTATAAGTCTAAGTGCTATTGCTATTGTAATGCAAACTGCCCCTTAGGCACTTGCCTGCAACAGGTACAAAAGGTATGAAGTTGCATTGTGGCATCACAATATACATTTTGTTATTATAGTTAGCTGGCCACGTTCTTTCTTTCACAGAAATAACTTAGCTACGGTCCTCTAAGCTCCAGTTTTGACAACAGCCATGTGTCCTATGGAGATTTGCTTTGAAGACAACTGGGAAATTGCTGGTAATACTCAACGTGGCTGCAAATTTTATGCAGAGCACCCTTTAAAGAGCACTTGTCACTGTTCCTCTACAACTGTATGGGCTACCTAAAGCTTAACAGGTAAATGTGAAAGATCTAGTAATGATGTTTAAATAGCATTAATATATATATACAGGGCATTGTGAAGATGCATCTCTGCATATATGGAGAATTGAGGGTCTTCTCTGTTGTGATACTCATTCTTTGGTCTTCTTTTACTTCTGAGACTTCACACTCATATTTTAAGGGATATCTAATATTTCTTCTTCATTACTATGAAGTTTACTAGTTATTATTATTGTTGTTGTTGTTGTTGTTGACAGTATACACAGCAAATGAGATAACCATGCTGGATTTCGTATCCCAAATCACTAGTCGAACACTTCCCAAGCGTTTAGGACTGTGTGATGTATCGGCGGATTATGCGACCAGATCCCAGTAAGGTGGCCTTCTGCAGCTGACCAATGGTGATCTTGTCAGCGCCAATTGTTTTTAAGTGCTTGCCTAGGTCTTTAGGCACAGCCCCCAGTGTGCCGAGTACCACTAGGACCACCTGCATTGGTTTATGCCAGAGTCTCTGCAGTTCGATTCTCAAGTCCTGGTATCTGGTGACTTCTTCAAGTTGTTTCTCGTTGATTCTGCTGTCACCAGGTATGGCAATGTCAATGATCCACACCTTTTTCTTCTCCACAATCGTGATTGTGTTCCAAAACTTTGTCAATCTGTATTCGGAAGTCCCACAGTAGTTTTGCATGCTCATTTTCGACCACTTTTTCAGGCTTATGATCCCACCAGTTCTTTGCTACAAGCAGGTGGTAGTTTTTTTTTTTTTTTAAATTTGATTTATATGCCGCCCTTCTCCGAAGACTCAGGGCGGCTTACAATGTGCTCAGCAATAGCCTTCATCCTTTTTGTATATTTATACAAAGTCAGCTTATTGCCCCCACAACTGGGTCCTCATTTCACCTACCTTAGAAAGGATGGAAGGCTGAGTCAACCTTGAGCCTTGGAGAGATTCGAACCCTGCAGTAATTGCAGGCAGCTGGTCTTAATAACCAGCTTAATAACAGGGTGCCTTAAACCCCTGTACTACCAAGGCTCTTGCTAGTTGTGACACAAGTTCCAGTGGACCATCTGAGTGACTGTGTTATGACGTTGTTTGTAATCAGTCTCAGCTATTGTCTTGCAACCGCTCAGTTTATGATCAATGATTTCATCTGCTTCTTTGCAGAGTCTGCATTTGGGGTTAGGTGGTTATTATTATTATTATTATTATTATTATTATTATCATTATCATTATCATTATCATTATCATTATTATCATTATTATTTACTATTAATATGCCAGTTTGGTGTAGTGGTTAAAGCATCAGGCTAGAAACTGGGAGACTGTGAGTTCTAGTCCCACTTTAGGCATGTAAACCGGCTGGGTGACTTTGAGCCAGTCACTCTTTCAGTCCAACTCACCTCAGAGGGTTGTTGTGGGGAAAATAGGAGGAGAAAGGGGTATTAAGTATGTTAGCTGCCTTGAATTATCAAAATAATAAAGGTAGAAATATAAATAAAATATGTTTTACAGTACCTTTCTGACAAATATATTAATTATTTTACTTGGTTTTATTATTGTGCTTGTGGATTGTAACCTTCTCCAAATAAATACACTCACAACAAAAATCTGTTTTATGGTCACAACTGCTATTAATGCTGATAGGAGAGAGGGCTAGAGAAGACAAATAGCTTGCACAAAAGACTAAAAGAATAGAGGGTGAGGTTTTGTTCTGAGATATACCATACTATTGGCCTATCAACAAAGGCAGTTGTGCTGTGTTCCATGAATCAATAGTTAAAATATGTGAGTTTTGCAGTTTGCAAATCAATACAATTTGCCTCACTGATTTATATAATGCTGCAATTGATCCCAAATATTCTTTCCACCATACCAATCATTGACCAAAGGTGAGCAAACAAGCAAAAAGGGTGGCTCTGTTTTGCTAATACATCTAGATAGCTCAGCTTCATTTTTTTCATTGCATCACCCAAGAAACAGAACATGCAAAGAAGTAAAGCAAAAATCCTCCACCTTTGTGGGCTGGTAGGAAGATTTGGAATCTTGAAAGTATGGCGTAAGCAAAGAGTGTCTGCCATCTTTATCCACGCTAAGTCATAAAAAGCCTATAGTATTCAGATCCAAAGCAGGAAAGCTGATTCAGATGTTGTATGAGCATGCCAACTGTTTTTATTGTTGTTGTTGTTTGGTTTATTTGTTTTTGGCACCTTCAGGTCAGTCTTGACTCTTGGCAACTGTCTAGACTTGGTCTTGAAGTTTTCTTGGCAAGATTTTATAAGTGGTTTGCCCTGGCCTCCTTCCTAGGGCTGGGAGAGACTGATTGACCCAAGATGGCTTTGTGCCTGAGGCAGGTCTGGAAAATTATGGTTTCCTGAATTCTAGCCGAATCTCTTAACCACTAGCCCAAACTGACTGTATCTGTGAATTACTCCTTAAAGATAAGTACAGTGGTGTCTCTATGCTGGACTGGATCACAATTTTGCACTACTCTAGAAGGCAAAAGTTTTTTTTTTTTTCAAAAAGTTTTTATTTTTATTTCTCATAAACATATTTACATGTACAGTCATTTATCCACCATTTTTCATTCATCTTATCTTTTAACTTTCATTTTTAATTTTTACTTATTTGGGGCTGCTCTTTTATTTATTTATTTATTTTATTTAAATTTTTATACTGCCCTTCTCCTGGTGGACTCAGGGCGGTGCACAGCCAAGTAAAAAACATCCAATACAAAATTTAAAAATTTAAAAGAATTATACCCTTTGGCCAAAAATTAAGAACCTTACGACTAAAACCCATTAAACAATTAAAAATCTAATATCTCAAAAACGGGGGGGGGGTTTTGACGCCAGCCCTGCTTGATGGAAGAGAAAAGTTTTTAGGGCGCGGCGAAAAGCCCGGAGATCTGATATCCTCCGTATCTCCGGGGGCAAATCGTTCCAGAGGGCAGGTGCTGCCACAGAGAAGGCCCTCCCACTGGGGGTCACCATCTGACACAGCCTAGCTGACGGCACCCTGAGGAATCCCTCTCTGTGGGAGCGTACTGGCCGGTGGGAGGCTATTGGCGGCAGAAGGCGGTCCCGCAAATACCCAGGTCCGATGCCATGGAGGCTTTAAAGGTGGTAACCAGTACCTTGAAGCGCTCTTTTACCATTTACCCTTTTTTATTTTGCCACAACCTTTCTTCTTCTCCTCCCCTTCTCTTCCTTCCTCTATCTCCTCCTACTTTCTTCGTTCTTCCTCTCCTTCTCTTTCCTACTTCCCCTTCCCTTCCCCCACTCCTCTCTTCTTCCCCCTTCTAACCTTCTCTCCTGCTCCTCTTTCCCCTCTCTTTTCTTCCTCTCCTTTTCCCTTTCTTCTTTCTCTCCCTCTCCTCTCTTCTCCCTTCTTCTCTCTCTACTCCTTCCCCTCTCTCTTGTTGTTTCCCTTTTCAGTTCAATCTGTAATGGTAGTCGAGCTGCCCCGATTTTCTATTTATCTCTATTCTCATTTCAATTTGTTATTTGATTAACATTTATATCTATTTCATAATTTGTGTACATTTTTATAATAATCTCACTTTTTCCCTTTTACCTCCCCCCTCCCCTTTCTCCTTTTACCTAGGCATCATCTGGGTTTCTATTTTTCTGATTATTTTCTCCCATCTTTTCCCTATCTATTTTATCTCTGTACTGGCAAAGGGATCCTTACCTTCCCTTACTTCCTTAACATCATCACAAAAAAGTGACATCATGACATCCGCGTGAGTGGGCGGAGCCTTCCCCAGCCGCCGCTACCTGTTCGCCTGAGCCGGATAGAACCGGCTGAATTTCACCCCTGGATCCTTATCATCTTTAGTTTCCCAGATTGCTGTTTACCTGTTCCACTTCCTTTTGTCTTTTTTGTAGACAAGTGGGATCCCTTCCAAAGAAAGCACTTTCTTGGAATCTTGTGCCATTTCATTTTCCAAGAATTCTCTGGAAATTGGGATGTATTTGGGACCCAGAAGTATCCTTGGAATGCAGATTATGTTGCAGGCTGGTGCTTTGATTTGCAGCCGGCTGATCTCCCATTTTTGTTCCTTTCCTTTTGTTTTCTAATTCAAAACATTATTTAAAAATGAAATTTGGAGCTGGAGTCTTACAAGTTCTGAGATAAGTGTCTGTGAACATATGGATGCCATGCTGGAAATGAAGCAGCAGATGAGCAGAGGAAATGACAAGCCTTATTTGCCTGCAGAGAAGATTGGCGCCAATGACTCCGTCTCCTTTTCTCTTTTTGAAGACAACGATGCAAATGAAAAAGAACTGATCTTCCAAATTCTGTTTCTTGTTCATCTTTCCTAGGCATTATGGCCAAGTGGAGGGTGCTCGGAAGAGAAAGAACCATTTGCTTGCCAGCCTTTTCTGCAGCATTTCAGCTGAGCATGGAAGAAATAGACTTCTAACTTTCTTACCCATCAACTGACTCTGCTTAGAGGAACATTTCTTCCATGCTATAATAGTACAGTAAAAGAAAAGAACAATGGGCTCTATCCTATGCAACAACATGAAATTTAATGTGGAGAAAAACAAGGTTTTACACCTAAGAAGAAAAAACCAAAGGTACAAGTACAGATTACTGTATTTTTCGGAGTATAAGACACACCTTTTCCCCCCCCAAAAAAGAGGGTGAAAATCTGGGTGCATCTTATACTCCGAATGTAGCCCCGCCCAGCCTTGCAAACGGAGATTTCAGAGGCTTAAAGAAGCCTCTGAAAGAAGCTTCAGAAAAAAAGCCTCTGAAAGGCTTTTATCTAAAATAATATGGCAAGCAACAAAAGAAGAATCAGTAAAGGTTCTAAGCAAACTATGCTAACAAATCTGGAGAATGACACAATAACCAACAGATCGGAAGAGGTTAATCTACATATCAATACCAAAGAAAGGAGATTGAACAGAGTACAGATAGTCCTTCAGAATAAAAGCCTCTGAAAGAAGCTTCAGAAAAAAAGCCTCTGAAAGAAGCTTCAGGAAAACAAGCCTTTTTTCTGAAGCTCTGTTTCGGAGGCTTTCAGAGGCAGAAAAAAAAGTTTTTTTCTGAAACAGAGTTTCAGAAGTTTCAGAGGCAGAAAAAAAACAAGGTACAGAGCTCACAACCAATGAATCTGTTGCTAAAATTCACCTTGAAACAGCTGGTTGGGGGTATTCCGGGAAGCCGATCCACCCACCAATCAGCTTTTTTCTTATTTTCCTCCTCAAAACTAAGGTGTGTCTTATATACTAAGGTGCGTCTTATACTCCGAAAAATACGGTAGGTAAAACCTGGCTCAAAAACAGTGACTGTGAGAGGGACCTTGGAATCTTAGTGTACAATTATTAAACATGAGCCAGCAGTGTGCGGCCACAGCCAAAAAAATCTAATGCAATCCTTGGTTGCATAAACAAAGGCATAGAATCAAAATCATGTGAAGTATTAGTACCAATTTATAAATCCTTAGTAAGACCACACCTGGAATACGACATTCAGTTTTGGTCACCACATTACAAAAAAGATGTTGAGACTTTGGAAAAAGTGCAAAGAAGGGCAACTAATATGATTAAGGGTCTGGAGACAAAAACATATGATGAAAAGTTGCAGGAACTGGGTATGGCCAGTCTAGAGAAAAGAAGGTCTAGGGGGGACATGATAGCAGTATTCCAATATTTGAGGGGTTGCCACAAAGAAGAGGGAGTCAACTTATTTTCCAAAGCACCAGAGGGCAGGACAAGAAACAACGGATGGAAACTAGTCAAGGAGAGAAGCAACCTGGAATTAAGGAAAAACTTCTTAATTAATCAGTGGAACAGCTTGCCTCTGGAAGTTGTGGGTGCTTCATCACTGGAGGTTTTTAGGAAGAGACTGGATAGCCACCTGTCTAAAATAATATAGAGTCTCCTTCCTGAGCAGGGGGTTGGACTAGAAGACCTCCAAGGTCCTTCCAGCTTTATTCTGATTGATAGAGAAATCTTTATGCAGTGGTTCCCCAGACAGCAAGGTGAGAAACTGATGCTGCTGTCCTTGACATAATGCTTAATGACCAAAGTCACAATGGACTCAAAAAAGAGTTACTTTCAACCCATCCTTGAAGCTGCATCATTCTCATGGCCACATGATCATATTTCAAGCACTTGACAATTTATGTGATCACATTTTGTGACTTTTGTGCTGTTTTCCAGTAAAAAAACACCCATTGCATTCAGACTTGCAAACGTGATTTTATTAACAACTGCGATGACTATTGTTAATGACTTAACAACCAAAATTCCAGGCTCAATTAAGTCAAGGACTACCCGTAACTTTTTTTTTACAGCCTGGAATCTTCCAGTTGGATACCAAGACTGCAACTGGGCATTGTAGCTCCAATCCATTTGGAAGGCTGTTCTAGTAGGTTGCACATTTCTCCCTCTCTACAATTCAAAGAGACAGAAACTTAACAAGAGCATGTAGCAAGAAAAACCGACTGACAGGAAGCAGCGTCCTGCTTCTTCGCCTTCTACAAGAACATGATTCACATTTTTTATCTCCCTTCCTTGGCTAAAACGTTTATTTTCCAGGTCTCTCTATAACATACCTCTTATTAGTTTGATGATATTCTTATGGTTGTCAGCATATTCTTCCCCTCTCATCTTAATTCTCTCTTATTTTCCCTTTTCTTTTTTTTTCTTTTTCTTTCTTTTCTTTCTTTTCTCTTTTTTTCCCCTTTCTGTCTCTGACCTTATTCTATTCAAACACTACAGACTCTTAGCTGTAAATACGGTTAAGTAATTCAGATTTTCTTATTACTTTTGCATCTTAAGCAAAGCTTAACTTTCTTTCATGCAAACATCAATCTCAAGAATATTTTCTCCTAGAAACTACACTCCTAACTTCAGTACTTCTCTCTAAACACATTCTTGTTTGAGCAAAAGCATGTACAATACTAATAGTATCATTAGTGACAACGAGATGATGACACAAGTGTAATAGCAATAGCACTTAGACTTATATATCACTTCTCAATGCTTTACAGCCCTCTCTAAGCAGTTTATAGAGTCAGCATATTGCCCCAACAATCTGGGCCCTCATTTTACCAACCTCGGAAGGATGTCATCATACATGCGGTCATTTCTCCAATCCCACTGCTGACACCACTGCACCACCTCAGATTAAAGCATCCTTGGATACAAACTCTGGTGAAGAACCAAATCTAGTTAATAAATGGTAGCCTATCAAACGTGTCAACAACACAACTCAAGGTTCCCTGTTGATTTGTTTAGTGGTTAATTAGATATTAGATATAATGTTTAGTGGTTAATTAGATATTATTTTAATAATAATAATAATAATAATAATAATAATAATAATAATAATAATAATAATTTTATTTCTGTACCGCCCTTCTCCCGAAGGACTCAGGGTGGTGTACAGCCTATTTAAAAACACAGACAAAACAACAATATAAAATTTAAAATAATTAAATAAGTGGCTCAGATTTAAAACCCCAATAAATTTAAATACCCCAATTTAAAAGTATTGTGTTGATAGTCCGGCCTGGCGGAACAACAGGGTCTTCAATGCGCAGCGAAACACCCGGAGGTCGGAGATCTTACGAATTTCCGGGGGCAGTTCGTTCCACAGGGCTGGGGCTCCCAAAGAGAAGGCCCTCCCCCTGGGCGTCGCCAGCCGACATAAAATGATACCTTTTTAAAAAATCATTTTAAAAATGATACCTAGTTTTTGGTTAACAATAAGCAAGGAATCTTCTCAAATGGGGCTAAATGCTGGTTTTGCTTCTCCCAATTGTTCAGAAAGAGGACAGGAACTGGGAATTGCATGAAATCCAGGCTCCACGTATGCTACTTTCTGATACTAATAATACAAAGTCTTTCATTTACTCATTGGATTCATATCTTTTTTTCAGGAGTTTATGACAACATAATACTCTCCTCCAATTGTATCCATACAGCAACATACAATAGTGACAGAGGCTAAGAAATTCTGTCTGAATTGAAGCATACTACTAGGTCAGGATTTTTTACCCATAGTATGTTAGAAAAGCCATATTGGCTGTTTCACGCTAATTTATAATGAGCAATTTTACCTTTTACTAAGTCAAAAGCAAAATTGCCACAGTGTGACATAGCATTATGTGTTAAACTGACAGGTACCCATGAGATTCCATGGCTGAACATGAATTTGAATTTCTGTTTCCCTGTTCCAGCAAGTCCAACTACATTATCCTGCTTCATCGAAGTTTAGTATTATAATGGATGTTATTTTACATGGAGTAACAATGGAACACACATATAACAATTTGAGTATTGATCCTGATGAAACAGTCACACATCAGTAGTGCACTTCTGATTCATGAATAGACTCAATGAAACCAGACTGTCTTAAGTGGAGAAAATGAAAATGATATTCAGTGAAGGGCCGAGCCTCAAAATTCCAGGAGCTATTTTTCCTCTTATTGTATACAAAATCAGGGACACAAATTTTGTTCTCTGTTATTCACATTACATAGATAAACTCTCTCACTGCAACAGCACAATCAGAAAGCTATAAAACCCAGCAGTATACATTGCACTTCACAGTTAATAAACAATAGCATATTGGTAAAGTTGCTACTGGCTATTGCATAAAATAAGCATAGACTATAATGCACCATGCTGGTGGAAACAATCTTGTGACAGAGAGCATTGCAATTGTTCAATATTTTACAACAATCCTAGAAGTCATTGTTGACTTTTCTCTTAATGTTTAGGTTTCTGCAATACTTAAATAAATGTGGCATCACTGAATCATTTTGCAAAGGAAAGTAAAAAGGGCTGTGGAAGAAATGTGCCCAATAAATTCAATTTCTCCTATGCAGCACAGACAAAATGCTTTTACAAAGGGATGCACATCATAGCTTTCCCCCCCCAAAAAAAATCTCAACTATGTTTTGGTCACAAGATGTTGGTGAGATGAGGATTGAATTTCCCAAATGTGTTGATTTAAGGAGGAAGTACTGAAGTACTTAACCTAATCTTGTGTAGCTTCTTCTCTGGTAATATTATACTACTAACTAGAGGATACAAAACATTTGCTAGATCAATTATTAAATACAGCTCATCTGTCTGGAACCCGCACTGCATATCGGACATAAATACAATTGAGAGAGTCCAGAGATATTTTATGAGAAGAGCCCTCCATTCCTCTACCCGCAATAAAATACCTTATGCCACCAGACTTCAAATTTTGGGCTTAGACAACTTAGAACTACGCCGACTTCAGTCTGACCTAAGCATAGTACATAAAATTATCTGCTACAATGTTCTACCTGTCAATGACTACTTCAGCTTCAACCACAACAATACACGAGCACACAATAGATACAAACTCAAGGTAAACTGCTCCAAACTCGATTGCAGAAAATATGACTTCAGTAACAGAGTGGTCAATGGCTGGAATGCACTACCCGACTCTGTGGTTTCTTCCCCAAACACCCATAACTTTAACCTTAAACTGTCTACTGTTGACCTCACCCCATTCCTAAGAGGTCTGTAAGGGGCATGCATAAGTGCACCAGCGTGCCTAGTGTCCCTGTCCTAATATTCCTTTTTACTCTTACTCTTTTCATGTATTCAAATTATGTTTATACTTTTACCTGTTATCATATATATGCTTGACAAATAAATAAATAATAAATAAATTAAAAAATAAAAAGTTTGCCAGTGGTCATAGAGACCATTGGCAAAAGACAGCCTACCTATTCTCCACTGACCAGATATGGCCATTGGAAAGGAGTGACTGTGTTTCTTAGGATATGAATTCTCTTGGCTCATACTCTGAACCAGTCACTTACTAAGGGAAGCAAATCATTCTGGGACAAGAACCTGACTCACATCTAAAAGAGGGAGACTCTACCATTCGGTCCCTGAACAACTCCAGCATGAAGCTTATATTGGAGGATAGTTCATGTCACTCAATGTCTGGCTTTTTTTTTTTTTTTTTTTAGTTCCCTGAGCAATACCATGGACTGAGACTCACAGTGGAAGAGACTCCATTTAGATTTATCTAATTCTTACATCATTTGAATTAGAACAGAATACCATTCTTCCCATGGCTTTTCTCCATCGCCGCTATAACCTTCCTATGTTCAGGCATGAATGTGATGTTAAAGCTGGGCACAAACCCTGATCAACCTGGGTCATAAAAAGGATGCAATGCCTCCAAGATAACATGCAGACATAGCGCCAACATGTGAAGCGTGGAAATGATGTTCCCCAAACATCATGACATTGCCTGATTGTTTAGAAGGTAATCTTTATATAAAATTCCCAGCTAGACATGTGGATTGGCTGTGTTTTTACATGGGCATCCAGTAATATGCTCAAATTCTGACATCAGTGCTGTACAAGCAAAGTACTGGAATATATTGGTTTGGTTGGTCTATCGCTTAGAATCAATGTGTGCATTGTTTGGGTGCACATAGTACATCTTTTTGGTCCCTCTTGATGTTGAAATTGAGGATTCCTTTATATAAGCAGCAAGTATTTTCATCTTCAAAGGCACTTTGACAGTTCCACAATCAATAGGTAAAAAAAAAACCCATGCTTTAAATGCATGTTACACTTAAACTTAGCAAACTGTCATCAATGTAGTTGATCTTTTCAACTGTTATGTTATTTTTTTCTGAAAGTTGTGTGATAATTGCTTCCTTTGTTTCAGACTATTTCAGAATTTTTGACATAGGCATCCATTCATCGTTTGGCTCCAGGCAATGCATTTACTTGTGCTTTTTGATGTATGGAGACTTCAAAATATATTTCAATTGTATATTTTAAAAAAATCTATACAAGTTCTCTCTCCCTCCCTCCCTCTCTCTCCTCTCTCTCCTCTCTCTCTCTGTCAAAGAGACAGAGTTTTCTATATCTCTTTACCATCACCTAATGACTGTCCACATATTTGCAACCCAAGTAGTTTCTTCTGAACCCCACTGTTTCCTCTAGTCGAAATACCTAAATACCTTTTAAATTTTCCTTCTGCCAAATCACAGCTTTTCTTAACCATTTCGGCAAAATTTGCAAATCACAAGGTCTCCATTTGGTATATTGTATGTCTCTATGTTTTAATAACACAAATGCAGGAAAGAAGAAAAACATTGAAAGAAATTTTACCCTATGCATGAAAGTCATTTCATATGCACTTTTCCCAATCCATTTTGCATCCTCTTTATTTAGACCAGGGCTGTCAAACTCAAGGCCCGTGGGCCATATCCGGCCCGCAAGATGCTTAGATCTGGCCCGTGGGACCTCCCTGGAAACAGCAAAGGACCGGCCTGTGGTGCCTTTGCCAGCGAAAATGCAGCTCAAGAAGGCCACATGCGGCTCTCCCAGGCTCTCTTTGTGGCCATGACAGCCTCCTGCAGCCCTCTGCCAGCAAAAACGGAGCTCAAAGGGGGGGGCGCTGGCAGAGGGCTAGCATTTGTGCTGGCAGAGGGCTAGCAAAACAAACTAAAAGCAAAAGCTGCCACGCCAGTGGTGGGTTCCTCCTGGTTCAGCCCGGTTCTCCCGAGCCGGTAGCAGTGACGATATGACGTCACTGAACCGGTTCTGCCCACCTACCCCCCACCCACCCACCTCCCGTGTTATTCTTACCTTTTATTTGGCCCCACCCCCAATCTATTGCTGCCTCCTGAGTCCCAGCTGATGGGTAGAGGGAAAAAAACTGTTTAAACTCTTGCCGCGGGGCTTCAAAGGGCTGCCCTACAGCTGATCAGTGTTAAAAGAAAACAAATGAGTAGACCGGTGCCTGCAAAAATAAATGGGTAGACTGGTGCCTGCAAAAATACATGAGTAGATCAGTAGCTGCAAAAATACATGAGTAGATCAGTGCCTGCAAAAATAAATGGGTAAATCAGTGCCTGCAAAAAATAAATGGGTAGATCGGTACAGCTCTGCATGCAGTTAAAAGCCTGGTAGACCAGTACCTCTGCTAAATCCTAAATAATTGTCACATGATCATCAAGCCACACCCACAAAATAAGCCATGTCCACAGAACCGGTAGTAAAAAAATTTAGAACCCCCCCTGTGCCACACACACCCCCGGCCATTCCTCTCCTGCCCCCCCCCCCCAGGTCAAACACAACCCTCATGCAGCCCTCAATGAAATGGAGTTTGACACCCCTGATTTAGACTGACATTTAGTTCATGGCCAACACTTCTGCATTTCATCAATAGAGGGCAACTTATATCCACCCTGTTTTGTTCACATTGGTCTTCCTCTGAGACTAAACCAGGCCTCTTATGCCAGAAAGAACCAGCTTCTGATAGATGTCCTGCATCCCCATAATTATGAGTAACACTTAGCGATGTTTTGGAAAAAAAACGTTGATACAATAGAATAATTGGGGGAGGGAGCAGACCCAGAAACATGAGTTGAAAGTTACCTAAATTAAGTTCTCAACAGGTAGCAGCCCAGAATCTAAACAAGGTTAGGCCTAGTTCCTGTGTGAATAGAAATCTTTATTAGCCAAGTGTGATTGGACACACAAGGAATTTGTCTTGGTGCATACGCTCTCGGAGTACATAAAAGAAAAGATACATTCGTCAAGAATCATAAGGTACAACACTTAATGATAGTCATAGGGAAACAGTCAATATAAATCTTAAGGATACCAGCAACAAAGTTACAGTCATACAGTCATAAGTGGGAGGAGATGGGTGATAGGAATGATGAGAAGATTAATAGTAATGCAGACTTAGTGAATAGTTTGACAGTGTTGAGGGAATTATTTGTTTAGCAGAGTGATGGCATTCGGGAAAAAACTGTTCTTGTGTCTAGTTGTTCTGATGTGCAGTGCTCTATAGCATCGTTTTGAGGGTAGGAGTTGAAACAGTTTATGTCCAGGATGCGAGGGGTCTGTGATTATTTTCACAGACCTCTTTTTGACTCGCGTAGTATAGAGGTCCTCAATGGAAGGCAGGTTGGTAGTAATTGTTTTTTCTGCAGTTCTAATTATCCTCTGAAGTCTGTGTCTGTCTTGTTGGGTTGCAGAACCAAACCAGACAGTTATAGAGGTGCAGATGACAGACTCAATAATTCCTTAATAGAACTGTATCAGCAGCTCCTTGGGCAGTTTGAGCTTTCTGAATTGGCACAGAAATGGGAAACCATTTGAAAACACCAGGGTTATAAACTGGACTGTGAAATGGGGGGGGGGGTTGTCACAAAAGAAGGCAATGCCAATCTTTCTCTATTATAGGGTGTTTTTGCCAAGACACCTACAAGGATATGGGCAAAATAGTTGCATCCCCATCATTATGAGTAACACATCTTTCAAGAAAGTTTGGTTGCTCTTAGTGATGTTTTGAAAAAAGATGCAATAGAATATTTGGGGGAGCTGAGACTCAACTTGTATTGGGTGTTTGCTAAAATTTTAGAGAGAGAACATATTGGGAAAAGTATGGGAAGATGAAAAAGTCATCTAAGGTATCCTTGCAAGTCATATATTTAGGCCTTTAGCAAAACCGATCTGCTGTGTTCCTTCCTAGCAGTTGGCATTGAGCAGTGCCAGAGAGGGGTAATGGCTCAAATCAGAAGCAAATGGAGCATTAGAATGCAAGCCTTCAGAACATGAATGCAACTTTTACGCACAGAGAAATGGAGCAGTATTTGCTTCACAATGTTCTGCCTGCCATCTTGCCAATTTTGAAACACACACACATCTCATGGATGCCGCTACAACCTGCTATGTAAGATGAAAAGAGTATAGGAGAAATTTTAAAACAGGAAACAGTGTATACACTCACTTTTCATACTGGCTCTGTACATCATTTATACAAGATGCTACTGTGCTTATGTCATGTAAAGGAGTCCCTGCGGATTTTACTCCGCTAGTCGTTGCTGACTCTAGAGGGTGGTGCTCATCTCCGTTTCAAGGCCATTGAGCCAGGGCTGTCCAAAGACATTTCCATGGTCATATGGCCAGCACAATGTCATGGAGCGCTATTACCTTCCTGCCAAAGTGGTACCTATTTATCTACTTGCATTTGCATGCTTTCGAACTGTTAGGTTGGCAGGAGCTGGAGTGAGGATGGGAGTTCATCCCATCGTATGGCACTCAGGTCTTGAACCCGTGCTGCCAGCTTTCCAGCTGACAAGCCCAGCATCTTAACTGCTGAGCCACCACACTGCCCCTCCTTATGTCATGTAACACTCATAAAAAATCCAGGGCTACAACTCAGGGGTGAAATCTAAAATTTGTTACTACCTGTTCTGTGGGCGTGGCTTGTTGGGGGGAGGGTAATGTGACTGGGTGGGTGTGGCCAACTTTTTTTTTTTTTTTACTTTTTAAAGCATTTTTTCTACAACCTCTTGAGCCGAAGAGGTTGCAGGAAAAAAATGCTTTTAGAAGCCTCTGACGATCAGGCAACTCAGCTGGGATTGTCAGAGGCTTTTAAAGGCATTTTTGTTTCTACAACCTCTTCGGCTGAAGACGTTGCAGAAAAAAATGCTTTTAGAAGTCTCTGACGATCCCAGCTGAGCCGTGCGATCATCAGGCTTTTTTTTTTTTTTTATTACTTTTAAAAGCATTTTTTCAGCCGAAGAGGTTGTAGAAAAAGTTGTAGAAGGGCCTGGTGACTCAGCAGACTGATAGCATTGTGATTAACACCAGCTGTCTGCAATTACTGCAAGTTCGAATCTCACCAGGCTCAAGGTTGACTCAGCCTTCATCCTTTCTAAGGTAGGTAAATTGAGGACCCAGTTTGTGGGGGCAATAAGCTGACTTTGTATAAATATACAAAAGTATGAAGGCTATTGCTTAACGCATTGTAAGCCGCCCTGAGTCTCCGGAGAAGGGTGGCATATAAATCAATTTTTTTAAAAAAAATGCTTTTAAAAGTAAAAAAAAAAAACTCTGATGATCTCGCAGCACAGCTGAAGGGGGCACAGGGATTTTTGCTACCGGTTCTCCGAACCACCCACCGCCATTGCTACTGGATTGGGCGATCCGGACCGAACTGGGAGCATTTCACCCCTGTTACAACTGCATACTACTTTCTTCCTCACAATGCCCTTGTCTGTAACAGAATATTCCAGTGGAAATTCAACTCTTGTGAGAAAAAAAAGTCTAAATTGCTATATTTTCAACAATATTAATGATAGAATTAATCCAAAAGAAATATTATGAAATATTCACAAAATCCCTTTATTAAAAAAAAAATTGTTAAAAATATACAATGGATGTAAATTGTTTAGACTTTGTACTTTCTTAGAGTTTCTTGGGAAGCCAAAGGAATTATCTGAAAAACACAGAGGTTTCCACCCAATAAGAACAAATATACAATGTTTTGAGACAAGACATCTTCCCATTATTGGGGTTTTTTTTCCTCCCACTCTTTTTTATTTCTATAATATCTATAAATCAGCAACAGAAAAACTGTAGTTCACCCCATACTACTAATTACATTGTAGACATCTGTTACCATCAACCATGCTTGCTGAATTGAGTAGGAGTCATAATGAGTAGTTCTTCATATTATAGGCATTTATTTGTTTGTTTGTTTGTTTGTTTATTTATTTATTTATTTATTTATTTATTTTGTCTCATTTCTATGCCACCCAACTCCCAAGGGACTCTGGGAGGCTTACAATAAAGAATAAAACAATGCAAACAATCCCATAAAAAATGTTAAAAAGAAAAACATTAAAAACTTTAAAAACGTTAAAACACATGCACTCCTATTCATGGCCGGGTCTCGCAAGATCATTATAACGAGATCAACAGCCCCAGGCCTGCCAGAAGAGTCAGGTCTTCACCGCTTTGCAAAGGCCAATAGGGTGGGGGCGCTCCGGACCTCAGGAGGTAATTGGTTCCAGAGAGCTGGGGCAGCCACAGAGAAGGCCCTCCCCCGCGGGCCCGCCAGCCAACATTGTTTAGCTGACAGGACCTGGAGGAGATCAACTCTGTGGGATCTTACTGGTCGCTGGGAGCTATGTGGTAGAAGGCGGTCTTGAAGATAGCCTGGCCCTGAGCCATATAGGGTTTTAAAGGTAATGACCAACACCTTGAATTGCACCCAGAGACCAATAGAGAGCCAATGCAGCTTGTGGAGAATTGGTGTAATGTGGGTGTATCTAGGCGCACCCACTATAACTCATGCGGCGAGTTATATTTTTATTTATTTATTCATTTACTATACTTAGAGACTGTCATCTCTAAATGTTCATGTCCACCCTTGTCCATCAGTGAAGAAGATCTAACTCCATTCAGGTGTTAATGAGTCAGCAGGTGAGAGTTCCAGGTAGAACACCTATCAACAATATTCTAATGCACGGATGTCAAACTCACAGTGTCACGTTGCCATCACGTGATGTTTCACGACGTTTTCCCCATTTATGGAGCTGGAGTCGGCGTGGCCTGCATGTGACGCATCCAGCCCGCAGGCCACCAGTTTGACACCCCTGTTCTAATGGATTCTACCACAGACTTTGTGCATATAGCAATCTTGCAGGTGACTTTCTCTGTCCAAGATACCAACAGGCTTTAACTCTAACTAGAGTATAGTTTAGTTTGGACAATTCAATAGAATAGAATATCAGAGTTGAAAGGGACCTTTGAGGTCTTCTAGTCTAACCCCCTGCCCAGGCAGGAAACCCTACACCACTTCAGACAAATGGTTATCCAACATCTTCTTAAAAACTTCCAGCGTTGGGGCATTCACAACTTCTGGAGGCAAGTTGTTCAACTGATTAATTGTTCTAACTGTCAGGAAATTTCTCCTTAGTTCTAAGTTGCTTCTCTCCTTGATTAGTTTCCACCCATTGCTTCTTGTTCTACCCTCAGGTGCTTTGGAGATTTGTATAAACAGGGTTTAAATACTCTTGCTACAATTTAATCTGGAAAAGCCACTGTTTTTCCTTGTGATTTGGGCAAGTAAATTCTTCCTTTGAGATTAATAAGGAATGGGATGGATTCTTTCTCTCAGCACCACTATTTTAGCCCTGCTAATAATGTATTTTTAACTCTGAATTGTCCTCTAGAACATGAAGGTGATGTATACACAAACAATGGGTGTAATGGGATGGAACACATTGGGTTTTTCCCCTGTGTTTCATATTGAATTGTGATACCAATAAAGCTGTAAAGAAAGAAGTGGGTGGCAACCAAAGCAATTTTTTTAAACAGTTCACTTGCTTAGAGTAAAGTTCAAGATGTTTCAGCTTCGTGTAAATATGGAGAATTAGACAAAACAAGACATGGCATCATTTTGGTGAAACAAAAAAAGGCAGAGAAAATTGAGATCACAGACCATATGGAAGTGAAGGTCACCTTTTCTCATCAATGAAAAACATTCTCTTCTCAAGCTGTCTTGAATTAAAAAAGAAATCTGGCAGTATCTTTAAAAGCAGCAAAGTATCCAGAACTGGCAATAATGAATATATTCTATTTTTAAAAAAAAAAAAAAAACATTAAATTAAATTATGGTAACACGATTACACAATTTCTCTACATTAATTTTGGCCATGATCTTAAGCATGCTTTTTTTAAATAAATACCACCCATTTGCTAGTAGTATATTTCAATAATATATAGTTTACAGCATTCCTCTGTGATTGCGTGCATGAAATTTTCTTGGCAATATTACAGACATCGTTTGCAAATGCCTTCTTCCTGGATACTTTTTCAATTTCTCAATCACAGGGGTGTCAAACGTGAAGCTCGTGGGCCGGATCCATTGGCCACGGCTATGCCCTGTTCAGCGAATAGGGAAAAAAATTCCGATACATCACGTGGTGCCGCCATGATGATGTGAGTTTGACACCCCTGATCTATTGAATATCCCTGAAATTCCCTTGAAGTCTCTCACCTAAATATTAACCAAGGTCACACCTGCTTAGCTTCTGAGAGCAGCCAGATGTTGCCATTTCCTGAGGCTTCTCATTGGAAATGTTATACAAAGAGTAAAAATTGACTGTACTTGTAACTATAATTTTCTAGAGTCACCTGAAGCCCTTGAGCCAATGTCAAAGCTGTACACAAAACATCATTCAGACCTCTATGGAGAGCTCAAGGTCCCTCTGTGCAGCTGGTCACTTGGAAAAGAGAGGATATATTTAGAGAGAAGAAGGAAAATAGAAGCACATGAAGGGGAGAGAAAAAGCTACCTCTGAGAAAGAATTACAAGACTGCCTGCTGCTACCAATAGCCTCCCACCGGCCAGTACGCTCCCACGGAGAGGGACTCCTCCGGGTGCCGTCGGTCAAACAATGTTGACTGGCAACCCCCAGGGGAGAGCCTTCTCTGTAGGGGCACCTGCCCTCTGGAACAAATTGCCCCCCGGGATATGGAGGATTCCCAACTTGCGCACCTTTCACCGTGCCCTCAAAACGTTTTTATTTCAACAAGCCGGGCTGACCTAATTTTTTAACTTTTTTAATTTTTTAAAATTCTAATACGGATGTTTTATTTGAATAGCTGGGCCAAATTATTTAATATGGTTTTAAATCGTTTTTAAATTTTATATTCGTGTGCTTTTACTTTTGGCTGTACACCGCCCTGAGTCCCTCGGGAGAAGGGCGGTATATAAATTGGAATAATAAATAAATAAATAAATAAATAAATAAATAAATAAATAAATAAATAAATAAATAAATAAATTGAAACTCCCACTTCCCAATCAGTGCCTTCTCACTACAATAAACATTTTCTTTTTTCAATGCACTACACAACAAAGAGACGGCCCCACCAAAATTATCATGAAATGAAATTACATTTTCATTGGAAACTGATTAGAGCCTACCCAGTTAGCTTCAATGAGACAGACATCTATATCCTTCCATTAGGTTCATGAATTGTCAGAGTTGTGTTGGAAGAAAAATCCACCTGGTTCAGTTCCAAGCTGGGAGAAAGACGCTGGAAACAAAATGGAGGCTGGAGGCTAATTGGAAAGATGGTCCATTTATTGGTGAACAGAACCACCAGGGTTTGTGGTTCAGGGCAGCTGACAAAATGGAGTTTCGAGTGGGTGGATTTTTTATACCTTCTGGATTCCTATGGGGTCATGTAAGGGTCATGGCTGACTCTATAGGCAAAAGGGGAAATGCAAATCCTAGATGTTTGTCTGAGCTAATTTTATCAACCTTTTGTTTGTTGCTTATCTGAGTTTCTGTCTTGACCCAGTCTTTCTGAATGGATTACCAAATCTGCATTTCTAAAAGCTGGCCTCCTCAGTTTCTGCTTGGGGCAGGGAAACTGGAGCTGGTTTCTGCCTCCCTTAAGGTTTTTTCATTTCTCCTTTAGGAGAAAAATTTTATCCTGCCTTTTTTTAATATTTCCCAAAATGTTTCATTCTTCTGGGGGAGGGTGGGCTTCCCACAATTGGACACCACTTTTACTAAGCCAATACAATATATGCAGGCTCCCAATTTTTCTCTGTATTACACTCTTACAGTTCTAAAGTATATTTTAATAAAAACTTTCAAAAATGATCTTATGAAAATTAGTTCCACTGTAGTTAATATATGATCCTTCCCCCCCACACACAAATATTTCTCCTTGGCTGAAGTACATCAATACTTTGCAATATATAGCAGAGCTCACACAAATGTTGGATGGTTTCCTTTGCTTCATCAATGGTTCAAGGAAAGTTCTCCTTTGAAGCAACTCATTGAAGCACCATTGGACCCAGCTTCCTGCCAGCAGAGTGGCTACAGTGCTTCCTTTACTTAGCTGACAATTAGAGCAATTAATCAGTGGAACAACTTGCCTCCAGAAATTGTGGGTGCTCCAACCCTGGAGGTTTTTCAGAAAAGATTGGACAATGGCTAACCTTTTTGCCATTGCGTGCTAAAAGCTGGGGGAGTGCGGGGTGGTTGCGCGCGTGCGTGCCCACACCCATAATTCTATGCACCCTGCCCCCCCATGCATGTGTGCACGACCCCCCCATGCTCCCCCTGCTTTTGGCATGTGATGGCCCGGTGGGCCCAGTAGGCCCATTTTTTGCCCTCCCCAGGCTCCAGAGGCTTTCTAGGAGCCTGGAGAGGGCAAAAACAGCCTTCCCCACCTCCCCAGAGGCCCTCCAGAGGCTGGAAACAGCCCATTTGCCGACTGACATTGGGCCCAGAAGGCCCAAAAATCAGCTGGCCAGCGGGTGCATGCATGCTGGAGCTGAGCTAGGGCAACACTCGTGTGCCCACCAATATGGATCCGCATGCCACCTGTGGCACGCGTGCCATAGGTTCGCCATCACGGGTATAGGATTTCCTGCTTGAGCAGGGGGTTGGACTAAAAGGCCTCCAAGTCCCACCCAATTCTGTTATTCTGTTGTTATTATTATTAAGCTAACATGATTTTTGTTCAGCACATGTGGGGAAACATTCATTTCAAATGAAACTGGATTAGAACAGTTCTAGAAGGTTGTTTCCTCAAGACTGACAGTTCATGCTTCCTCCCATCTGGGCAGAAATACATGTCTCAGCCACCCAAAGCATCACACCAGGATGGCTTCATTGCAGTCTGTACAAGCCTACAGCTAGTCCTCGGCTTATGACCATTTGAAGTTATGATGGTATTGACTGAATTCCAGCTGCCTCAGCACCCCCATATGCACTTACCTGCTGCTTACCTAGCACTCTGTGAACAGGTGATCACCATTTGCAACTTTGTCTGCCAGCTTCCCCATAAAATCAATGGGAAAGCCTACAGGGTAGATTGCAAGTTGTTGGTAAATCTTTCCTATGCATTCACATTCTCCCCAATTGGCGTGGTGCCTCTCGCACACCCCCATGCTCCAGCTCCCACCCAGCAGCTTGAGACTTGCAACTTCATTCTGGTTTTTTTTCCCCATTGACTGTGGTTGTGGGAAGCCAGCAGGAAGTTGCCTTGACTAATGACCAAGGGATTTGCTTAAAAATAGCAATCGGGATTGCAGGTATTGCTGTCACTAAGTAATGTGGTCATGATTTATTATTACATTGCTTAGCAACAGAAATTCCTGTCCCAGTTGCCTTTTTAAGTTGAAGGCTACCTACATGCTGCAAGAGATTCCCATTGCTTAGCATTCAGTATGAAATATTCCTGCTGATTGGAGTTGTGGGATTGGAGATCGTATTTCAGTTTATAGGCAAATGTGACCGGTTTTCAACAGACTGTGAGATTCAAAGGGAAAAAGATTTGATCGAGATCAATTGATCAATTGATCATACAGAATTTATCTCTGGAGTCTGTTTGTTTGCTTGTAAGCATTTCATTACCTGACTGAGTAATATTATCAATGCTAATGAGTGTGGAGTTTGTTCCCTGTTTACCTACAGTAACTTGCCCTGCCAGTTTAGGCCAGAGTATGGTTTTTCTCAGGCGTGAAATCCAGCAGGTTCTAACAGGTTCTGGAGAACCGGTAGCAGAAATTTTAAGTAGTTCGGAGGACCAACAAATACCACCTCTGGCTGGCCCCAGAGTGGGGTGGGAATGGAGATTTTGCAGTTTCCTTCCCCTGCCATGTCCACCAAGCCACGCCCACCAAGCCACACCATGCCCACCAAGCCACGCCCACAGAACCGGTAGTAAAAAAATTTGGATTTCACCACTGGTTTTTCTCCTTGATAGTTCCTTGATTAGGGTATTGGTTTCAGCTTGATTAGGGGAGACACCTATAAAATTAGCAGGAGGAAATATAATAGGCAAAAGACAGCACATAAAAGACAATTGAAAATGGCTTAAAAGGCTGGAGGGAAAAGGAAAGATAATGTTTGATGTGAATGTAATGCCACAGAACATCAATGGGGAAGCTATGGGCCTCTAGAGTCACTTGTTCCCTTTATAGCCAAAGTTCATAATTTTTAATGCACAGAAGAGGAGAATGATTGATAATTGGATTAATCATGTCAATGACATTTAATTAAATGTAAAAGCAACAACCCCCTTGTTTAATTCTTGTTTAGTTTTTGTAATGTAGGGTTTTCTGGCATGCCACTCAAAAGCCTGATGTTCCACTTTGCCCCATGTAAAGGATGCTCAATTCAGAGAGATTCTTCTCATAATCTTGCAGTGCGTGCAGGATTTTCATCTTTGATTAAATAGTTTCTACATTCAAATTGGAACTGTCACGTCTTGAGCTACAGATGTTGTTTTAAACTGTTGGAATAGATGTTGAGGATGGGCCGGGTTGTCTTATACTGCAGAATAACCTCTGTGGATCATCTGCAGGGTTAGTGAAGCTCCGGGCAGGAATTGAATGAAGTTCAATGAGAGCAATATATAGCAATAACAATAGCACTTAGTCTTATATCCCGCTTTATAGTGTTTTACAGCCCTCTCTAAGCGGTTTACAGAGTCAGCCTATTGCCCCCAGCAATCTGGGTCTTCATTTTACTCACCTTGGAAGGATGGAAGGCTGAGTCAACCTTGAGCCTGGTGAGATTTGAACCGCCAAATTGCAGGCAGCCAGCAGCCGGCAGTCGGCAGAAGTAGCCTGCAATACTGCACTCTAACCACTGCACCACCAAGGCTCATATAGCTGCCCAGTTGTTGTTATTGGTTCTAGCTTCTACCAAATTTAGCCAGAATGGTCTATGACCTGTGGTGAAGGATGATGAAAGTAGTAATCCAACTATAAATGGAGATTATACCCTTCAGAAGAGAGTATGTGCACTGATAACGTTATCTACTTTGGCAATGAGATGTTTGCAAGAAAACAATTCAGCTCAGAGACCACCAAGGACCCCACATATACCCTTCAATCAGAGCATTAAAACAACCTCTGCCATTATGTCTAGGTATTAAACAGGGGTGAAATCCAGCAGGTTCTGACAGGTTCTGGAGAACCGGTAGCGGAAATTTTGAGTAGTTCGGAGAACCGGCAAATACCACCTCTGGCTGGCCCCAGAGTGGGGTGGGAATGGAGATTTTGCAATATCCTTCCCCCAGGAGTGGGGAGGGAATGGAGATTTTGCAGTATCCTTCCCCTGCCATGCCCACAGAACCAGTAGTAAAAAAAATTTGCATTTCACCACTGGTATTAAGCTTTCCACATAGTGAAATATGAATTTGGGTAAACTCTGGGAGACAGTGGAGGACAAGGGATTTGGCATGCCATGGTCCATGGGATCTTGAAGAGTCAGGCATGACTTAGCGACTGAATAACAACAACAACAACAACAATTAAACTTTCCAGAATAAGTTCTTTAAATGTGCCTTTAGTATCTAAGCTCTTTTTGGCACATTCTACCCCTTTGAGAGTTCAATTGGCCCATCATTCACTCAGCATTTAGAAAACTTCTTTTTAAAAAAGGTAAAAAATCTTTTACCAGATTTTTAATTGCTAATTAACTTTTAGCCTTAACTTTAGCTAATTTATATTAAAATCACTTTACTATATTTTAACTCTATGTATCCTGTATATTCTGGGTGTTTTTATATATATATATATATATAAGCTGCTTTGAGTATACAACAGATGGAAGACATGGCATCGATTGAACGAATGCATGATTAAACAACTCTTTGGGGGAAAGGCTTTTTTATTAACAGATAAATTTCATACTTTTTTCCCCTTCTCACGAATCTAAGTTACCCTACAAAATAATATATTCTTCATTTTTTCTAGGACAAGTTCATATATTAAAATAACAGTGAACTTTCCTAGAAGATATGCACTGCCATTCTTTGTAATTAACCTTAATTACAATTGAATACCATTCAAGCTGCAATTATTTATGCATTTCTGGTTTCTGAACTGTGGGATCATTAGAACCGTGATCTCAAGTCTCCAAAGAGATCCTTCTTTTATTATCCTGTGAAATTGGATGGGCGGTTTAACAAGATGGAATTTAATTCTGCTTTAATTCTGCTAATAAAGGACTCCTGACATGGGATTCACATCTACATCTACATACTAAATTAAGCAGGCTTAAAGACTACTTAATTAAAAACAAAATGGATTATTGCTTCTGTTTGGTCTTTGGAGGAAAGACTTCGGAGGAAAGATTCAAAGTCCATTTATAAAAAAAGCTACTGCTGTACCAACAGTTGCTAAAAATAAATTCTATGTAGTAAACCTATAGAGGCAACTGCTAGGCATCCTGAATTATAACTGGTAAGGTTTAGATGCCATTAGCAATTGAACTGGAGAAGCTGGGAGTGAATATGATTTATTTACTTATAGATGAAAATAGATCAAAACCAGCCAGTTTTATAGGATGAATTTCTGGTGCTTGGAAGAACTCCTTCAGTTGCTACCTAGTCGATTTTAGAAAGTGCAAGCATATTCTACTCAGTATCAAAGATGCAGCTGTAGAGGTAATAAGTATTGGGGATAGAGGTGGTCAACGGTATTAAGTATCCTTCTGTCCTAGCCAATTTTTACAGAGGCACAATTGAGAACATTTTAACAAACTGCATCCCATTTTGGTTTGGTGGCAGCAGTGCCTCAGATAGAAAGTCCATACAGAAAGTGGTAAGAACAATCAAGAAGATTATAGGAAGCTTGCTTCCTGTTATTCAGGATACTGCTTATAAGCGCTATGTGCTTAGAGCTCGAAGCATTGTTAGAGACCCCACACACCCACTTTACAGTCTATTTCTATTGCTCCCCTCTGAGAGGAGATTTCGAAGTATTTCTAGCAGGACTACAAAATTCTGTAACAGTGTGCTGATTTGAGCTCATACTACCTGTTATTTTCCTTTTTTTTTTTTTTTGTACTTTTCTATTTAATATCTATTTCAATAAAGGAAAGAATGTTATAAACAGACATCGGTTTTTAGTATTCCCTCCTCTGGAGGGAATCAAACTCGCCTTTGGACATTCTTACCCACATGTGTGTAGCTTTATAAATCTGCATATTCTGAGGATCATCAAACCACAAACAAGTTTTTTTTTTAAAGAGTTTGGGGAATTCAAAAGGTAACACTGTAGAAATGTTAAAGAGTAATATTGAGATTTACAAGGTAGCACAATAAAACTTCCTCGAGTTCTCTAAGGCTTTGCTCATAGCCAATGAGCTCCTGTTGTTTGGATGTTGAAAGGATTCATCCTCTTTTAAATAGCAATATAGCAGTTTCCAAAGGTGTGAGGAGCCATGAAAGAAACTAATGACTTTCTGTAAATATCACACAATCGTTATGCTGGATTTGATCCAAAGACTTGGGAAGGTTTTACTATTTTCTTCGTAAACACTCTGCAGTCACAAAGGCCTCATTGAGTTATTTCCATATGATTATGATTTTCTGCACATCCCCAGGATTTTACTGTGTTTGTCCTGTACATTTATTTATTTAGAAAATGTTACATGTTACCCATGAGTGGCATGGTGGCCTAGAGGGGAAGATGCTTGCCTCCCACTTGGAAACTTGAGAGTTCAATCCTAGGCAGCGACAGATGTTTCTCTCTCAGAAACATATATGTTGTCCACCTTAAATAAATAACTCTGGGTGGCCAACAAATACTACACACAGAGCATTTTACAAGGCAATATAAAAGAAAACAAAATACAATTAAAAAGATAATAATGAAGGATGGAAAGCAGGAGACCATGAGTTCTAGTCCCTCCTTAGCCATGGAAGCCAGTCACTCTCTTTCAGCCCAAACAACCTCACAGGGTTGTTGCTATGGGGAAAATAGGAGGAAGTTTTGTTGGATATGTTTGCTGTCTTGAGTTATTTGTAAAAATAATAAAGGCAGGATACAAATAAAGTATTTTATATTAATTATATTAAATTATATTAAATTATATTAAATAAAGGGGACGTGCTGGCTCAGTGGCTAAGATGCTGAGCTTGTCAATCGAAAGGTTGGCAGTTCAGCAGTTCGAATCCCTTGTACCGCGTAATGGGGTGAGCTCCCGTTACTGGTACCAGCTTCTGCCAACCTAGCAGTTCGAAAGCAAGTAAAAAATGCAAGTAGAAAAATAGGGACCACCTTTGGTGGGAAAGTAACAGCGTTCTGTGCACCTTTGGCATTTAGTCATGCCGGCCACATGACCACGGAGACGTCTTCGGACAGCGCTGGCTCTTCAGCTTTGAAACAGAGATGAGCACTGCCCCCTAGAGTTGGAAACGACTAGCACATATGTGAGAGGGGAACCTTTACCTTACAAATAAAGAAGTTAACCAAAGGATCTCATGATCAACTCACAAACATGCATATTTGGCTCTACTAATAACCTGGCCCTAATGCCTGGCAGAAGAACCAGATCTTCATGGCCTTCCACAAAGCCAACAGTGACATCCAGCTCTTAGGGAGGAGAAGGGGTGGAAGTTGTTGCCTAGTTCAGCAGTCACCAACTGGTGGTCTGTAGACCACTGGTGGTCCACAAGAAAATTTTGGTGGTCCGCAGAAAAATTAGTTGCATTTTTTATATTGCACTAAATCAGGAGTCCTCAAACTATGGCCCCTGGGCTGGATACGTGCAATGAATGCTTGTGTTACTGCAGAGAGTCTCCTCTTCAGGGTCTTTTTGTGTGGGTTGGAGGGGGGCAGAAATTCCAACTTGGGGTCTGTTTCAACCTCCTGGTGCGGGGCTTTGGGCGAAGGCTGGAGGGAAGCACCGCTGGTGGCGAAGAGCCGGAGGGCCTTGTTCCAGGACTGTATCATGGCTTGGAACTGGTTGACCATCTCAGCCCGCTGAGCCTCCAGGCGCCAGTACTTGGCCTTGCACTCCCGCAGGTCTTCCCTCTGCTTGAAAAGCCTATGCTTGTAGTCCTCAGTGAGGTGCTTCTGCTGAGCCTCCTTCTTGGTCAGATCCAATTTGAATTGAGCCAGCTGTTTTGCTAACTCTTTCTCATGGCGGCTGCTTAGTTCCAACAACTGCTTCCTGTTGGAGTTCTAAGGAGCCCAGGCAGACAGGCAAGGAGAGGCTGGGAGGGGAGGGAGAGGCAAGTAGAGGTTGGCAAGGCGCCCCTTGACATGAGTGACATCAAGTTGGCCATACCCCCTCCTGCAGTCACATGCCTACCTATTCACGTCCACCCGGCCGGTCCTTAAGCAGATCATATTAGTGGTCCATGGGATTTAAAATTATGAATTTAGTGATCCCTGAAGTCCAAAAGGTTGGTGACCCCTGGCCTAGTTGTTTCATAGTCGTATCACAACCTAGAAGGTGGATTCAGTACTGGTTAGCATTCTCTCTCACACAATTATTGTTCACTGGAGTTATTCAATAGAATTATATTCCATCATCAAGAAGACTTACATTTATTTATATGGCATATTTATATGGCCACCCATTTCATATATATGGTGGCTAACTATTAAAAACTGGATAAAAACAGGATAAAGCTACCCACATTTTAAAAAGACAATACCCATACATAGAATAATTGCAAAGAACATTCAACATCTCACATTCAAATTGACCCAAAAAATAGGCTCAGCCATTTTGAGCCAGGGTCAATGCCAAAATCCACATTTTTAATGTCTTATAAAAGACCATCAGGAGTAGGACAAGTCTAACCTTAAAGGAAATGATATTCCAGAGGGCAGGCACCACAGAAGAACAGTTCTGTTCTTAGGTCCCACCAGCTGGAAATCTCTAGCAGATGGAAACAAGAGCAATTTTTCCATCAGAATCTCAAAGCAACATACTTAGAACGTCTGTACAGATCTTCAGATTTGAAAGGAAGCAGGTTTAAAGAGTGCAAGAATCCAAATGGAGCATCTAAGTGCATGCTGAGCTCCTCAAATCAGCTGGGCCTTTTCCAGGATCAGGCATCTGCTCGCCAAGCTGCCATTTCTAAATCTCCTTTTCAAAGATTTTTTTTTTAAAAAAAAAAACAATTTAAAAAAATTCTAAATGAAATTTAAGAAGTTGCAGATAGGCTGACTACTTATTTCCATATGCTCTGAAGCGCCTTTTTGTCTTCAAAACCAAAATGCCACACAGCTCTAATGCATGTTTTCCATCCTCTATAGAGAGATAGGGATGGACCATGTTGCCAAATGAATTTCCTTAGCTAAAGATAATGTGTTTGCCTGGTTCAAATCCAGTATCTTTATAACAATATTTGGTAGCTATATAATAGGATAGTTCATGGAGCCTTGATTAGCCCTTGGCCAATTTTCAGCTGACATTTCTGATAAAATTTTGATTCTAGAAAGAGCAACCAAGGATTAAAAGAACCGGAAAACAGAATCCTGCAGAGCATTGTAGCCAATCAGGTTACAACAATCTGTACTGAGCTCTCCATGGTCCTGATAGTGTTTAATTCTATGAAGGTTTAAACCAATATTTTCTATTTGCAACGGCGGCCACAGACCTTTTGGGTACCAGGGATCGGTTCCATGAAGAGAGATTTTCTATGGACCAGAGGGAGCATGGTTTTGTGTGCTGCCTGCATCCTGCGAATGGGGCTTCACTTTTTTGTGTGGACTGGTTTCTGGTATGCCGTGAACTGGTGCCAATTCACAGACCGGAGGTTGGGGAACCCTGATTTACAGGTAGCCCTCAACCTATTACCACAAAGAATTTCCATTGCTAAGCAAGTCAGCCAGGCCTAATTTTACAAACTTTTTTACCATTTGTTATGTGAATCATGCAGTCATTAAGCAAATCCGGCCTTGTCGGAAATCAGCTGGCAAGGTTGCAAATAGCAGTCATGTGATCCTGGGAGACTTAAGCCATTGTAAATACATCTCATTTGGTTGTGAATGTTGTAAGTTGAGGACTATGTTTTTGTATATATTTAGCCTTTGCTAGGTTCGTTGAGAGCCTTAGTAAGTTGTAACTCTGCAAGAAGCCTTACCTTTCCACCATACTTTCTGCAGCTGATCTATAGAATTTGCTTAATGACTTCCGCAATAAGCACAGGACTTTGGTTATCAGTTTGCATAACTAGAGACATCTGCAGTGTGTGTGCCTGTCTAAGAGCTGTTGTGGCGCAGTGGTCAGAATGCAATATTGCAGGCTAATTCTGCCATCTGCCAGCAGTTCGATTCTCACAGGCTCAAGGTTGACTCAGCCTTCCACCTTTACAAGATTGATAAAATGTGGACCCAGATTGTTGGGGGAAATATGATGACTCTGTAAACCACTTAGTGAGGTTATATAAGTTTAAGTGCCATGTGTTTCTGTTTATCAAAAATTGCCAAATGTCATGTTGCAAACCTAACCCATTTAGAGGGTTTGTATTTAATTTCTGACTGTGGCAAATTTAGTATATCTAAATTTATGATAGCAGTGTGCAGCAGCAGCCAAAAAATCCAATGCAATCCTATAATGGACTAAAGTGCTGTTAAAGTAGCACTTAGCTGCCTGCAATTACTGCGAGTTCGAATCTCACCAGGCTCAAGGTTGACTCAGCCTTCCATCCTTCCGAGGTAGGTAAAATGAGGACCCAGATTGTGGGGACAATAAACTGACTTTGTATAAAAAAGAACACCGCTTAGGGGGTGCCAAAAGGCCTATTAAGCAGGTATATACAAAAGTATGAAGGCTATTGCTTAACACATTGTAAGCCGCCCTGAGTCTCCGGAGAAGGGCAGCATATAAATCGAACCAATAAATAAATAAAATGCATTAACAGAGGGATACAATCAAGTTCAAGAGAGGTTTTAATAGCATTCTATAAAGCCTTAGTAAGAACACACCTAGAATACTGCATCCAGTTTTGGTCACCACACTATAAAAAAGATGTTGAGACTCTAGAAAAAGTGTAGAGAAGAGCAACCAAGATGATTAAGGGACTGGAGACTAAAACATATGAAGAATGGTTACAGGAACTGGGCATGGCTAGTCTAGTGAAGAGAAGGACCAGGGGAGACATGATAGCAGTGTTCCAATATTTGAGGGGCTGCCACAGAGAGGAGGGGATCAAGCTATTTTCCTGAAGGCCAGACAAGGAATAATGGATGGAAACTGATCAAAAAGAGATTCAACCTAGAAATAAGGAGAAATTTTCTGACAGTGAGAACAATCAACCAATCTTGCCTTCAGCTTGCCTTCAGAAGTTGTGGGAGCTTCATCACTGGAGACTTTCCAGAAGAGATTGGACTTCCATTTGTCAGAAATGGTGTAGGGTCTCCTGCTTGGGTGGGGGGTTGGACTAGATGACCTACAAAGTCCCTTCCAACTCTGTTAATCTGTAGGATATCTGGACTTCAGAATTACTTGGCTGGTATGCTAATAAACTATGCCTACATCTTACAAGTATTTCAGTAAAGAAATATAAGAAGCTGGTTTTCTAATTGGATCAGGAGCAGCATTTTGTATATACACACAAAACCTGCAGACATTTTAATGCCTTTCATCTCCAACCTTAATCCAAGGAAGGAATGTAGAAATAAATAAAGGAACAAAGGAAATCAGGCATCTTAGTTTTTGGGTGGGAGAGCATCCTGGAAGAGTTTGTATAAGTGAAAACAGAAATTAAGGCTACATGGAAATTAATTTCCATGACTGGAAAATACATCGTTTATAGATAAACAAAATGTATTTTGAACTCACTGCAAGTATGAATTGAATCAATCAGTTAAATGGATGGTCTGCTGAACGGTTGTAGCTGCCTCTAACTTTTATGACACACACCCACGCATACCTGCATTCAAGGAAGATTCTTACTTATCAGAAAAACTGGAAAGGAAGACTGGGATGGAGAAAGTGAAATGACTAGCAGCAAAAATTGATCTAGATGAAGTTACACTGCTGAAGTTTTGCTTTGTTCCTGGAAGACATCTGAAGGGCACAGTCAGAAGTCTGTACTGAAGACAAAGACAGAAAGGATATGTCATGAGAGTTTTTCTCTTTAACCCAGATAAGTAAAATTAGGCAGGATGAATCCCTCTTCCCTCTCATGATGCATGATAAAAAGGGACAGAACTCACATTGGCCCATTTGTACCCACCACTTGAAGCTTGAATCTATTTTTGTAAATGCCTTTTCTCTAAGGGACTGAAGATGACTGAAGACAGCCAAGAGACTGAACACCTGTGCCAGGATGCCAACCAGTATATATGTAGTCCTTTTTTGCCCCTAAAGAAGAATAAAATTAGGGTAATTAAAACTAACCACGTGTGCATACATGTTAGATTAACACCACACTTTGCAAACACGTGCATTCACCAAAAACCAAAAAGTCACTGCGATGCTATCTCAAAATTAAATGAATTTCCAAACTGCCAATCTTTAAAGAAATCTTTCTTTAATTGAGCACAGCCACCGGATCATGACTCCGCGCGGACAAGACTGACCTTTTGCCTCCCAATCCCTCCCTTTCTGATCCCCAAATCTCTGCTTCTCATTGGCTGTCTTCCAAGTCATTTTTCAGACTCCTTTTCTCATCATTTCCCAGGAATGTGCCCCCTCCCCTCATTTCCACGACAACCCGATTTCAAAGGGATTTAGCAGGCAAAAGTTTCAGAGTTTATCTCTCGGTCTCCTCTGCTCTCTATGCCAGCGTTGAAACACTGACACCTAGGCTGTAATCTTGAATGCAGAAGAAAAAAAAAAAATATCTGCAAGGCAGTTTCAAAAGCCAGCTGGCCTTTTTTATCAAGCAACAGGGAGAATGAGGTGGGCAAGCCTTGAAATGCAATTAGTTGGTTGTAATTGTTGTTTGTTTTACTGCGCTTCCTAATAAATGAAAAAACAAAAAAACCCAGAAAAATTGTTGTTGTGCTGTGTCTTTCACCAAATTCTAAATTCTGTTTTTGTGCCTTATATTAGCTGATTACTACAACTGGTTTTTCACATCACACTAAGCCGAAATGTTTATTTTCATGTAAACCCAGACATTGTGATTTCAAAACTATATGTTCAATAAATTGCAGATCATGATTTTGCAAGTAGTGAAAAACCAGCCAGTGAGTTGGTTTCTCATCTAGCTTCCTTCTATCATAAGAAGGAATTGCTTATTTTACAACAGAATTAAGGAGCCACTTTTCTGTCAAAATCCAATATTATCTTAATTGATACCTGTCAGCAATGTAATTTGAATCCAAAGTGGATGAGCCCAGAATGAGCAGAATGAAGGACTGGACTTTTTCCTGTATTCACTATAAATCCAAACTGCATCTGTTGACTATCATATTATGTTCATCTGGATTTCTGCACCCAAATATGGTAACTGTGATAGAGTAAATCAGTGATGGTAGCATCTTCTCTGAACTGAAGAGGTTTTCCTCCATCAACTTCCTAGTAGCCAGACAGGGCAATCGAATGCATGATAATAACCCGGATTAAGTCCAAAGAAGGTACATCATCAGGAAAAAATGACACTGGTTCACAAAATACTCCAGAAACATGGATTGAGAAAGGAGAAAGGCTTCATTTGACTGGTGGGCCAAAAGTCCTAGCCTTTTACAGCAACAACTCTGCTTATTGAACTTATTTGCCCATTGTTACCCAGTGGTAGTAATTGTTTTAGGAGCAAAGGTTTCAACATAAAGTGTTAGCCTATGAAAGATCAGAGAGTTTCCACTTATCATTTCCCTGGCCGCTCATCATTTTCCCTACTAAAGCATTATGAATCTCCCTTTGTCCTATAACCCTATCTATGCAATTAACAGGCATCTTTAATGCAATAAATTGGGCAACCTATCTTTCATATATTAAAAGGTAGAGAGTTGTGTGCAGCTGTTTCTCATTTGCTTAGAGTCAATAAAACTGACTTTTACCAAGTTGATATTATGCCTTCTTAGTTAAATGCATCCTTATTTAGCAGATCAAATCAATAGATGTCTGTAACTGATTAATGTCATTGCTGCATTTGGAGTCTTCCCCTTTGAGACATTTTTAATGACAACCGACTGCATAATAAAACATCTTGTTTTATTAAGGATAAAATTGAAAACCAGTTCCATTTGTTCACAGATGCTGTTCGATCTATATCCATAAGGGTTTTTTGTGTGTGTGTCTTGCTCTTTGGTTACTGAATAGCAGCATGGATCTATGCTTAATTTGCTGGAATTGAAACACACAGTATTCTCACTCTTTTTTTAAAAAAAAAACCAGTGAGTCATTATAAGCAAATTGTTTTCTCTTGGCCTTATCTTGAAACAGGGCAGCACAATCTACTTGCAGAATTGATGCATTATGAATTTCTTGTGGAAAATCACAAATGTGCTAGCTTTCTGTTCCCAGGTGGTTTGGTGGCTTCTTTCAAAGTATGTACAGGATGCGGTTTGGAGAAAAACAAAGTTTCTCAAGCTTTAAGATGTGTGGATTTTACCTTCCAGAAGTCCTTAGAAAACATACTGGCTGGGGAATTCTGGTAGTTTGAAAGCCGCACATCTAAAAGTTGCCAAGGTTGAGAAATCCTGGCCTAAGGGGACACTGATAGCTGAACATTAATGCTATTCTAAAGAAATAAAAAGGATTAGGTTGAACCTCATACCGTTAAGACACCTGCACAGGCTTAAAATATTATTCAAACTAGGTGCTTACAAAAGTACAACACTTCTTAAAAGCAGCCATATCTGTATTTTCAGACTCATACAGAATCTTGAAAAAAATGTACACAAATGCTTTGAAGAGGTGCTGGATTTGTACTGCCACCGGTTCCAAAATTCCTCTTCTGAATTGCTACGAAAATGCATAATTAATATTTCTTACACAGAAAGATCTTTTAAAAGGCTTGTCTGTTTGGCAGAGGGAACTACAACCCTATCCACATAAATATTCACACAATCTTGGATTCTGTTTGTAATTTTATCATGAATATAGGAATGAGTGAATCAAAGGTGGTATTCAGCCGGTTCGCACTGGTTCGTGCGAACTGTTGGTGAAATTTGGCCAAGGTTGCCGAACTGGAAGCAATGGACATGCCCCCGAACCAGTCCCCCTTGCAAGTCCAATAGGATATGCATGCGCGAAGAACATGGCAGTGATGGCAGCAGCTTTTTCCATGACCTCTAGTACTTTTCAGTGACCTGCGGGAGGCTTCTTTGCCAGCTGCTTTCCAGCAGTGGCAGCTGGCTGGGGGCTGCTGAAAACTCCAGTCAGCTTGCCTTCCAGACTCTGGACCAGCCACCGCGGAAGGTAAGCAGCCCAAACAAAGAGGTGGGGGGGAGGAAGAGGGGCTACGGCCAGGGCTGCTAAAGGAGGGGAAATGGGGATGACTGATGAAGGGAGGACAGGGGTAGATAGGTAAAAATTCCAAAAAGTTTCCTACCTTTTTCTGTGGGTGTGGCTAGGTGGGGGGGGGAATCATGTGACTGCGTGGGCGTGAGTGATGTGAAGTTGACCACACCCACTTGGTCACATGCCCCCACCTAGCCACACCCACCAAATTGGTAGCAAAAAAATTTGAAACCCACCACTGGAGTGAATGAATAAGCAGAAGTGAGGTCTTCTATAGATAAACATTTTGGCTTACACCCATCTCCCTTTATAAGATGACTCTGGGTGACTTATAATAAAGGAATCCTTTGAATTTATTACTGTAGCTTGTTTGCCTCTTGCCGTTCTCTCAAGCTTTGGGTTTAAAATGAAATAATCATAGTAAGCTTGTCCTTTGCTGTTTGAAAGAGGTTGGGGAGGAGGGAATCAGGTATTTCCCATTCTTTTGAGTCATTTCAGAATTTCTCTCCAAACAAGTCTCTGTATCTTGATGACAGTGATAAATAACCGGAGGCTATCCATTTTAGTCAAATGTTTCACAGAGCGTTTTGCAGTAAGAAAGGAATAGAGGGCTCTTTTCAAAAGACATGATCTTTTATATTTCTTATAATGTGATAGGAGAGAAATATCACCCAGTTGGCTGAAGAGACCTGCAGAATTGTGGAGGAGTGAAGAGGAAAAGGGAAAAAAGAAACCAGACAATTTAAAGTTGTAAATGTGACTGGCCCAAATCCAGTCCCCAATCCTGAATTTGTAGGCAGACAAGAACTTGGAAGACTGAATGCTCGAACCAAAATCATGATTTCTATATTCAATAAGATGGTTGGTTCTGAATGTGGTTTCCAGTTATCTTTAACACCATCTGGGCCCTTTTATGCACTGGGTGTTCAAAGCCCTTCTGGATACAGTTGGTGCTAATTAACACTTGGCTGGTTTTCATTTACACTCAAGGAACCTGGCTTTGCCCCTTTCTATTTGATGACCCTGTCTGTTGCACTGTCATAGGGCTGTTGATGGTTTCACTAGGGATGCTTTTGAAATTCACACAACCACTTCTGTATTGTCATAGTTTCCAGGACTCCTATTTGTCTGCTTTCTATTCCCTAGTTTCTTTCCCAACTTTCAAATTTTGCATGTCAAAAGATGAATGGTAGTATTTTTGCAAAATAATGAGCAAAACATCTTATAACTGAGCTAGGAATAATATTAAAGAATTTCATCTTTTTAGTTTATTTATTTATTTAGTTTGTCAAACATATACAAGATAACAGGAATAAGTATAAACATGGATATGAATACAGGAAATGGGCATGAATAAATGGGGATACTAGGACACGGACGGAAGGCACGATGGTGCACTTATGCATGCCCCCTTTACTGACCTCTTAGGAATGGGGTGAGGTCAACAGTAGACAGGTTAAGACAGGTTAAAAGTTATGGGGGTTTGAGGATGTAACAACAGAGTCAGGTAATGCATTCCAGGCATTGACCACTCTGTTGCTGAAATTGTATTTTCTTCCATCGAGTTTGGGGTGGTTTACCTTGAGTTTGTATCTATTGTGTGCTCATGTATTAAAGCGGTTGAAACTGAAGTAGTTTTTAAGTACTGTTAGACCAAACTATTACCCAAAGTATTTTTTTTAAAAAAAACAACTTTTTTTATATCAGCCTTTGGCTTTTATTTCATTTGCATACAAGTGTCTTAGACTTTGTTGATTCATTCACTTTCTGTGCTTCTAGGTTTGCTAATGCCAGAAGTCAAGTAATAATTTTCTATTGTCTTGCAATTTCAGTGCTAGATTTACAACACTTTACTCAATTGTGTAAATTATTGTGATGAATAGGAATATGTAGATCCCTCTGGCATACTCAGCTTAGTCTTGATTTCACTTATCTGACAATAGAGTAATTACTTTAACAGATGATTAATCTATTCTTCCCCAAGCTATCTATTGAGGGAATCTGTTGAGACAGCAACTTTGGTAACTTGCAAATTCCCTATTAACAATTCCAACACATCTGGTGAACTTCAAGTTAGAGAATCTGGTATTAATCTATAATGGTATATATGAGAATGACCTTGGGAGACAGGAGGAAGAGCTGCAGACTAAAGTATATGGAAGCAAAGAGGGCATGGGAAGCATTTAGGAAAGTACCTCCTACTTTTCAGGAGAGTAAAAGAAAAGGAGGGGATTACAGATTGGCAAAATTCTGCTGATGTAATCTTACAATAAGCATAGAACCAGTGATGGGATTCAGCCAGTTCAGGTTGATTTAGGCGAACCGGTTGTTAAATTGCTGGCTAGCCCTGCCCCGCCCCATCCTTTCAAGGAGTCCCCATGTGCCCCATTTTGGCTCCCAGGTAAGTGCAGGGGGGCCTACTAGGTCCAAAACGGGGCGTGGAGGTGTGTGGTGTGTCCCGCCACCCCCCCCCCCGCTGTCCATTTTTGCTCCCAGCAGGCTGCAAGGAGGCCTACTAGGCCCAAAATGGGGTGCAGGGGGGTATGGTGCCCTCCCATGGCCCATTTTTGCTCCCAGGAGTCTGCAGGGAGGCCTACTAGGCCCAAAATGGGGTATGGGGGGTGGCGTAGCCCCCTGCATGGCCTGTTTTTGCTTCCAGAAGGCTGGAGGGAGGCCTATTAGGCCCAAAACGGGGCGTGGGAGGGTGGTGGGTGGTGGCCCCTGTGGCCCATTTTTGCTCCCAGGGTTTGCAGGAGGCCAAGTGCTGCCTGTCATCCCCTGGCCATGCCCACCATGGCCATGCCCACCCAGCCGGTCATTAGGGTAGAGAACCGGTTGTTAAATTATTTGAATCTCACCACTGGATAGAGCCAATATTCATTGTTGTGCTTCTTGTCTGGATTACCTCAAAGGGCTATCATAATCCATTAAAGACCAATATTTCTCTGCAGATTCTTTAGTTTAAGCTAAATGAGAGCGGTGGACTAAAATCAGGAAGGCTTCAGTTCAAGTTTACCCGAGTGACTCTGGGGCACTCTTTCAATCTAGACTACTTCATAGTCTAGCCTTCTAGGGGATACCACATTGAGTTCCTAAAGGAAATCTGGGACATAAATCTAACAAATATATCAACATATGCTGTTGCTTGCAGTGTTTCTATTTGTGAGTCAGTAAACGTTTTGCAAGACTCAGCCAATGAAATGCCCAATTTAATCCAGTCTGTGAATTTAAGCATTTGGTTTATTTGGCTTCTATTCAGCTGATGCACAGTAATGCCATTTCCTTCTCATTAAATTATTTATATATGCTATTCTTTCCTATTTATATTACCTTCATACAATAAATGAATGCCAAAGAACCCTACATCTGATTTTCTCAGAGGGAACAGGAATAAGTTAATTCCTCAGCAATCTAAACATCATACCCAAAAACACACACAAAAACTGCACCCTTTTCTTCTTTGTTTGTTTATATGAAATAGCAGGAAGTTTGCAAAATAGGCACCAAAATCCCTAAATGGACATTTTGTGTTAAGTGACTTCCAGAAGAAATAGCATGAAAAGTATTAGAATTTAGAATAGGTTCTAAAACTACCGTTTCATGACTTATGTCAGGGTTCCAAGTAACACCCCTAAAACCTGCATTCCTGCTAAAAAAGATAAGTTACGTGCTTAAAAAAACCTCTTCAATTCACAAGTTCATAGTTTGACCTTTCCCAAAATAAAGCCCATTGATAATCAAGGAGCAGGTTCAGCTCTGGAAGAGGAAAATTTTATTGGGAAAGTTTGAAAGTGGGAAAAAGTTTTTTTTTTTCTTTTTAGATAATGCCATTCTTTTGGAGGGGGGTTGTTATTTCTAGAAAAATGTGCTCCGTATCTTTTCTCTTCCAAAGAGAAGCTAGTCAAAGTAGTTTACATAATATGATCAACAACAATCCATTGTTAAAACACAATTGCCTTATAAAACACAATCAGAAGGTTTCAAATGCAATACCCTGCTGTTAGAGCACCAGCGGTTATTTCTACTTATTTCCATGTGCCATAGTGTCATATAGACATGTCTCCAATAAATAGTCAAATGCACATTAGCAGCATAGGTAGCTCTCAACTTACAACAGTTCATTTAGTGACCATTCAAAGTTAGAACAGCACTGAAAAAAGTGACTTATAACCAGGGGTGAAATGCTCCTGGTTCAGACCTGATCGCCTGATCCGGTAGCGATGGAAGCGGGTGGTTCGGAGAACCAGTAGCAAAATCCCTGCCCCCCGCCCATGCCCAGCTGAGCCGCAAAATCATCAGAGGCTCTTTTTTTACTTTAAAGAGCATTTTTTCTACAACCTCTTCGGCCGAAAAAATGCTTTTAAAAAGTAAAAAAAAAAAAAAAGCCTCTGATGATTGTGCAGCTCAGCTGGGATCATCAGAGGCATTTAAAAGAAAAAAACCCTTTTCTTCTTTTAAATGCCTCTGACGATTCAAGCTGAGTTGCCTGATCGTCAGAGGCATTTAAAAGAAAAAAAGTCTCTACCAATCAGGCAACTCAGCTGGGATCGTCAGAGCCTTTTGAAAGCATTTTTTTACAACCTCTTCACCGAAGAGGTTGTAGAAAAAATGGTTTTAAAAGTAAAAAAAAAAATGGCCACGCCCACCCAGTCACATTACCCTCCTACACCAAGCCATGCCCGCAGAACCGGTAGTAACAAATTTTAGATTTCACCACTGCTTATAACCATTTTTCACACTTATGCCTGTTGCAGCATCCTCATGGTCATATGATCAAACTTTAGATATTTGGCAACTGGTTCATATTTATTGCAGTGTAAGGGGGTCATGTAATCAGTTTTTTCAACCTTTTTCAAACAAAATTAATGGGAAAGAAAGATTCACTTAACAACTGTGTTATTAGCAATTGAAATAATTCACTTAACAACAGTGTTAAAAAGTTGTAAAATGGGGCAAAACTCACATAACAAAAGTTTCACTTAGCAACATAAATTCTGGACTCAGTCATGGTCATAAATCAGGGATTACCTGTAGTAGCTGAAGACTCTGCTGCTAAATTGGAAAGTAACGTGACTCTCTTTATAAGAGGAACAATCGCATGTTTCTTTAAGGTGGCACTTTTATACTTGCCAAATCCAAAATCCAGAGAGGCACAATTTCTAAGAGGGAAACCTCTCCTTCTTCACCCAACCAGGATGCACAAACAACACATATCAATTCTGCTCTCTCATCCAAGATTGAATCATCTTGGTTGAATCATCTTGGATGAATGATTTATCCAAGAGTGAGTCAGATTTATTATAGGCAGACTTGGCATTCATCAACAAAAGTCAGAAACAAAGGATTTCATACACCTGATGACCTAGTTCCTGTGGTGACAGCGGATACCAGAAGTGGAATTTATCTCAAATAACCAATCCCCTTTTCCCAAGAGTGGCCCTCCTCTTGCCTCCCACCATATTTTCATTACCACCTTGTTCTGTATCTTTTCTGCATCTCAGGTTTCAGTATCTGCAACCTCTGTTCCTGCCTATAGTAGGTATCATCTATCTTATATTCATGTCCTTATTTCCTCTATCCTCAGTCATCCTCACAACCTCCAGGACTTCCCACTGCTCACCTCTGGGTATACTTGTTAGGGCCACTAGTTGTCCCTAGTCCCATTAAAAAGGAATGGGTAAGTTAAGGTTTTAGATACCTAAATCCCATGTTTTCAGTAGTTTTAGATCTAAGCCAAAAGCTCACAATTGTTCCACTCCGTACAGATATGGCAGCCAAATTGCCCCTGCCAAATTGAAAAGAAAGACCGGAGCACAATCTTATTAAGTCTTAACTATAGCATGCTTACATGATTCCAGCAGAAGACTGTCTATCTCTCATCCATCCATCCATCCATCTATCTATCTATCTATCTATCTATCTATCTATCTATCTATCTATCTATCTATCTATCTATCTATCTTCTATCTTCCATCATCTATCAATCTGTGAAGTTCTTGGTGTTCTTTGAGCCTGCAGTTGTTTGCCTGCAGAAATTTCATTATCCACCTAGGGAACATTGCAAGTGCTGGTGAGTGTAAAATTTGCACTGTCATCCCTAACACTGATGATGTTACCTAGGTGGATAATGAAATGTCTGCAAGCTTGGACTCCAAAGTTTACATGAAATGAAGCAAATTGACTAAAGAACTGTGATGGATCTGGATTCTAAATCCTCTTGTTGGAGGGTCTATAAAACACCAAAATCCATAGACTAGGTCAAGGTTGTCTTTTGAGGAATTAGGTGGCTCTGAGGAAAAGAGTATTTTAAAAATCCCAAAATCTAGAATATATGCTGAAAAGGAAGTCACTTGTATTGCATATTTTATTTATTTATATTTCATATTTCTTAACAGCCCATCTACCTGAGAGAGGGGCTCTCGGCGGTGTATGTTTGCATCTTACTTTTTTTCCCCAGGAATTAAAAGATCTCTATTGCATGCATTCCTTCTCCTTTCTCAGACCACCCACCCCCCACCCAATTTTCCAGTCTCTACCTGTTCCTTTTTCTCACTCTTAAATTCTCCTTACTGTTTACTTGCACTCTTAAGTGTGAAGAGGAGAGAATAAAACTTGGATTATAAATACAAATCTTGTTATTTCTCCAAATTGAGAAAATAGGGGTGGGGGGAAAAAAGTAAAGTGGTAACAAAATAAGCACTTTTCTCATCTTGGAGATGGGATGACACATCCAGTAAACAAAATGACTAATATTTTTTTTTCTTTTGTAGCAAGGGGACTTTCACTTTGTATAGGAGCAACCTTTAAAAAAGGGGGTTATGTGTGTGTGATATACAAGGCAGGGGGAGATAGCTATGAGAATAGTGATTTTTAAAGCACATTAGCAGTCATCCCCTTGAAGTAGGGCAAGTAAGAAACAGACATGGCAGGAATTTCAGGAATACTTTTTATTGTATAAGGTAAAAGTATACCCATCCAAATTTCTCTGGGTCCCATCTTACACTCAATAAAAGCAACCTCCCTCCCTATGGATATTAGACTGGGCTCCATTCTGACACTCTTTCGGAAGGCCCTAGAGACGTCGTACTGCCAGCAGGCCTGGAGAACTCAGAATGGGATAGAGCCCATTAAATAGTTAGGTGTGGGTGGGTGTTGTCGGAGTAGAGGGATGCGGAGTTATTATATTATTTTATTATTTTTATTTTCTTTTATACTGTGTTTTTGAGCCGAGGTGGCGCAGTGGTTAGCGTGCAGTACTGCAGGCTACTTCAGCTGATTGCTAGCTGCAGTTCGGCAGTTCAAATCTCAATGGCTCAAGGTTGACTCAGCCTTCCATCCTTCCGAAGTGGGTAAAATGAGGACCCAGATTGTTGGGGGCAATATGCTGACTCTGTAAACTGCTTAGAGAGGGCTGTAAAAGCACTGTGAAGCGGTATATAAGTCTAAGTGCTATTGCTATTGCTATTTTATTTCCTGTAAGCCGTCTTGAGTCGCCATGAGCTAGTAGACAGCAATATAAATTTTCATGAATGAATGAATGAATGAATGAATGAATGATAGATAGATAGATAGATAGATAGATAGATAGATAGATAGATAGATAGATAGATAGATAGATAGATGCTGTTGATAGGAAAGGTTTGGTTTGGTGATCTTGATCTGTTGATCCTAGATCAATGGCTGGCTTGAAATGGGTGGCCCCTAGCATTTGTTAAAAAATTCTTTCATTAAAGCATAGAGAAGTTGACTAGGAGGGCTTTAACATAAATTCTGTTGGGGTAGTGGTGGAAATGAAGCCCCTGTAGTAAGCACTTTGGATCAAGAGTTGTGCACTGTGTGTGGCTTGGTGGGCGTGTCTTGGTGGGCGTGGCAGGGGAAGGATACAGCAAAATCCCCATTCCCTCCCCACTTCTGGGGAAAGGATATTGCAAAATCTCCATTCCACCCCACTCTGGGGCCAGCCAGAGGTGGTGTTTGCCGGTTCTCCGAACTACTCAAAATTTCTGTTACCGGTTCTCCAGAACCAGTCAGAACCTGTTGAATAGCACCCCTGCCATAAGTGATAGGATTCAAATAATTTAACAACCGGGTCTCTGCCCTAATGATTTCTTCCAACAGCCAATTCACCAAACTGCTCAGAAAGTTAACAACCGGTTCTCCCGAAGTGGTGCGAACTGGCTGAATCCCACCACTGCCTGCCGTTCTTCAAGTCTATGAAACTGTTATGTTTCTAATAAATAAAATAAGATCTAGCTGCAAAGAGGTAAAAGAGAGAGAGTAGAAGTAGCAGTATAGAGGAAAAATTACAGAGCAGGATAAAGGCCAACATCTAAATTCAGAATCCTGATCATCCTCCACATCATGGGCAATTTGCCCCTTGAAGGTTTTAAATGCTGATCTAATACTGTTCCATTCTCTTGTTCCACGGAGGAGAATCCATTAACGATAATAGGACCCTTTTAAGCCAGTAGATCTATTGCAGAAGTTGCGCAATGAGAAACCCTGCATATTTAATCTGTACTCCCCCTCCCAAAATCTATACCAGAGTTAAATAATCCAGAGTGCCTTCATTTTGCTGAACAATCTAAGTATTCCCTAAGGCAGCTGGATTTCAGTCCATTAAGAACCAAGAGGACAGAGATCATGCCAAGGTTATTTTTAGGCTTGTCAGTAGACATCCTAGACTGAAACTGGTTAAAAAAGCCTCTCTATCCCTCCTCTCTCTTGTAGGAAAAGGATTTGAGGCTGAATCACAGTCCTATTAAGCAGTGATAGCAGATTGGTTGATTTTCAGAAATGCATTTTCCTTTCAAAGAAGTGCGGACAAAACCTCTCTCTCTCTCTCTCTCTGAGGTTTGGTACATAATGCATTGTTTGCAAATAAAATGTCCCAGTGGCTTTATCAAATTATTGTTGTTATTTCAAATAAGAGAGTTCAGAAAAGTTTGTATACTCAAGCTTGAATAGTCTCATACGTTGACAAGGTCTTGACTGCTTAAGGCAAAAGGATAAACCCTCCTTATTCAGCTTCCACGCCCAATTCAAGCTGCGCCTTGTCCACAATTATCCAAATTATTTTAGCATTTTATGTGCTAAAAATCCCCCTGATCTCTTCCTTTGAAATAAATTTTTAATATTGTTGGAAGAAATGTCCATCTGGGTTCAGTTCCAAGTGGGGTGAAAGACACTGGAAACATGGAGGCTGTTTGGAAAGATGGTTTAATGGTGGACAGGACCAAATGGTTTGAGATCCTGGGCAACTGAGCACATGGAAGAGACAGAGAGAGAGAGAGATTTATACCCTCTATCGAGCCCCGCCTTGGAGCTTCCTGTTCCTGTATAAGGGCAGGTATCCCATTGGTTGCTGTAGGAGTTCTGTGCAAATCCTAGGAGTTTGTCTGATATAAGTCTCGTTGAACTGTGGGCTGATGGGCAATGCAGTGAGCCCTGTTGTTAGATGGGTAGAGGGCTAATCCTATCATGTCCTGAGGGCCATGTCTTAATCACATCACCCTGGAGCTGAAGTGGGGTGCAAGGAGCTTCAGGGAACAGCTTTCTCTTTAAAAACATGTTTTGTCTTTTCTTATCCAGGGAAATATAATATTCCGCCTTTTTAATATTTCCTAGAATATTTCATTCTTCTAAGAGGGGTGGGTGTTAACTTTCTTCAATACCAATACATGAAAAAGTATGTTTCTCTATCCCTTTATAATAGTCAAGAGGCACCCATCTTACTCTGCCAGTTAGTAACTGCATTTTGGTTGAAACCTATTTTGGTTGGCAACTTCTTTATGTTCTCGTGCATCACTGTGTGGTTTTGTGTGATGGTTTAGGGCCCTTCCCTCCCTGTCTCATGGAAAGTCTCTGCAAGAGCACCAAGCAAAGTCACAGAAATTCATAGAAAATCTCATGAGGTATTAGATAAGAAATTTAGTTATCTGGCAAGATTTCCTTGCCGGATACTGGATTTCTCAAAACTCATGAGAGTTTGAGGGGTTGTTTTCTTTCAAGAACTCCTATAAAATGGTAGATTGGATAATATTGGGGGAGGGGGAGAGGCCCTTTTCCAAGCATTCCTCCTGTCTATTATTGATAATATGAAGGACATTCAAGCCAGTGGTGGGTTTCAAATTTTTTTACTACCGGTTCTGTGGGTGTGGCTTGGTGGGCATGGCATGGCTTGGTGGGCGTGGCTTGGTGGGTGTGGCAGGGGAAGGATACTGTAAAATCTCCATTCCCACCCCACTCCGGGGGGAAGGATACTGCAAAATCCCCATTTCCTCCCGATCAGCTGGGACTCAGGAGGCAGAGAATAGATGGGGGCAGGGCCAGTCAGAATTTTTAATACCTGTCCTCCGTACTACTCAAAATTTCTGTTATCAGTTCTCCAGAATTGGTCAGAACCTGCTGAAACCCACCTCTGATTCAAACCTGTCAGAAGCAAAGGCAGATTTCCCTCACTTCATGAGAGTTCACTTCCTGCTGATTAACTATTATTTTTTGTCCAAGAATTTGCTTCAGGCAACTCAAACAAACAAACAAACACAACCCACTGTTATGCAATTTGTGCCAGTATAGTCAGTTTGTGCCAAAAGTCTGGATACACATGCCAGGATGTCTTCCAACCCAAACCACGTGAACATTTTCCCACCAAGATCCCTTTCTGCCCACACATGCATCATTTATCGTTTACCACTTATTATTTATTTAGTTCTTGTTTTTTGTTTAACTTTTATCTAGCCGCCCATCTTTCAACCTATTCTGGAAGGCTCCCAATCAAACATTAAAAGAACATATAAAATTCAGAGGTGGGTTTCAGCAGGTTCTGACCAGTTCTGGAGAACCAGTAGTGGAAATTTTGAGTAGTTCGGAGAACCGGTCGTAAAAATGCTGACTGGCCCATCTATTCTCTGCCTCCCAAGTCCCAGCTGATCAGGGGGAAAAGGAGATTTTACATTATCCTTCCCCTGCCACCAAACCATGCCCACCAAGCCACGCCCACACAACCGGTAATAAAAAATTAGAAACCCACCACTGATAAAATTGTTTTGTGTGATTGTGCTAATAGTGTGTTGCCCATTTACTTCTACAGGTGTAATACCTAATCCTTTTACTATAAGGTCAAAACCCTCACCAACATTTTGTCCAAATGCCTTACCCAAAAGGAGATGATCTACTCCAACACTGGAAGCAAAGTAGACATATTAAGTCAGGCTGGTGATGGCTCTTCAGCTCTAGGTTCAGCTTTTAACCTAGGAAATCTACTGTGCATAATATAATAAATAATGCTTGAAAAAATAATACATCTGTGAAACTTTCTGCTTTTTGTCCACCATCTACATTAGAAATCCAATCGTAGAAGACATGGAAAAATGTTTTCACTGTACATTGAAATGAGGCAAGGAAGAACGCCTATTTAAATAATGTAGTGCTTGTGAATAAGATTTTAAAAATCTAGGTTACTGCTTGTTACAGAATTTGACACCACACCCTGCAACTCACTTTTTCCCACTGGCCCAGTGTCTTATTTTATGAGAACTTGCTTTGTGTGAGCTTTTGGGAGAATATAATCTTAGCATAAAGAATTGCTATATTTTCCCATTAGTTCTCATTCCATCTGATAACAACAATACAAGGAGCATTTATTTAGAGTAATACTTGAAGGTGGAGCATAAGGCTCTTGCATTTATTTAGGGGGCTGGGTGCCCTATCATTCAAAGGCATTATAGAGGAAGAAGTGTTACTGTTACCACTAAGGAGAGTCCTGATTAATTGATTGATTGATTGATCAGTTGATTACATGCGTGGTCACTGACTTGATGGCACATAAATTTTCTCTATGACAATCTGTCCTTAACCTGGTCTTCAAATCTTGCAATGGTGCATCCATCGCTGCTGTAACTGAGTTCATCTACCTTTCAGCCAGTTGGCTTCTTCCTCTTTCCTTCCATCTTTCCCAGAATTAGAGTGTCTTCTAGACCAGCAGTCTCCAACCTTTCTGGCTCAGTGGACTGGCGGGGGAATGGTTTCATGTGTGCATTGTTTTCACAAATGCAGCTTTATGCACATGGCCACTTCCGTGGCCTGGTTCCAAATGGGCTGTGGCCTAGCACCAGGTCACATACAGAGGGCTGGGGACACCTGTTCTAGACAGTTCTGTGTCAAAAGTAGAATAATTTGAGCCTAGTCATTTGTGACATCCATAAATGAGAACTCTGGGTTGATTTGTTCAATGGTCCATGTATGTTTTTTTGGCTGTCCACAATATTTCTCAAGTGTCATCTCCAACACCATCGTTCAAAAGCATCAATACTCTTCCTATCCTTCTTTAAGGTCCAACTGTTGCTTCCATCAAATAATATGGTTTGCATTATTCTGATCTTTGTAGCAGTGGTGGGTTGCTACCGGTTCTCCCTGGTTCTTGCAAACCGGTAGTGGAAATTTCAGAAAGTTCAGAGAACCGGTAAATACCACCTCTACCTGGCCCCGCCCCCAATCTATTCGCTGCCTCCCGAGTCCCAGCTGACATGCTAGAAGGAAAAAATCAGGGCTCACTTTTTATTTTATTTTTATTTTATATCAAATTTATATACTGCCCTTCTCCTTGAGAACTCAGGGCGGTGTACAGCCAAAGTAAAAACATAAACTACAAACATTAAAATACAATTAAAAAGATATATATATATTTGGCCCCATAATTAAAAGCAATGACAAAACAATTAAAAACATTTTTTAAAAAGTGTTAGGCCAGCCCGGTTTGCTGAAAAAAGAAAGTTTTAAGGGCACGGCGGAAGGCACCGCTGTGCCCTTGACAAAGAAGAGGAAAAAAAACACCTTAGCTTTAAATTGAGAAGCCAAGAAGCCTCCCAACTGATCGGCTAGAACCGATCCGCTCCTTATAAACTGCTCGGTGGTGGTAGATTGGCAATTGAAGCCAAGCTGCCTGAAAGAGGTTTCTGATGCTCTCGGTGGTGGCAGAGCGGCAAAAAACTGTTTAAACTCTTGCCGTGTGGACTAGCCATTACGGTTAGCTATGAGCAAATAATTGGAGTGGTACGTCTCCCTCCCCAACTTCATTTCAATTTTTATGCCATATAATCTAACTATGATTTCCTCCTTAACATTTTCAGCTTTGGCATTCCAGTCTCCAGTTTCATCTATCCAGCAAATTCTATCAATTTCAAATTAAACTTGATTATAAAACTTAGTAACCGACTCTTATTCTGCATCATTGGTTGGAGCATTGACTTGGATGATCATCATATTAAAGAATTGCCCATGAGGTCTAATTTATATTATTTGGTCACTGAAAGCATTACAGTCAAGTACTGTTCTTGCAATACTCATCTCAAACTATCAAAGCAATGCTTTCTTGCTTTGTATTTTATGCCTTGAGTAATAAACAAGATGATCTTCTGACTGGAAATGTCCAATCCCAGTCCAACCCATTTCACCCATGACTAAGAAGTCGATTTGTAGTGGTTCCATTTCATCTTTCACTGGGCCAGGCTTTCCTATGTTCCTGCTTCTTACAATTCACGTTTCTAGTATAATTCTATTTTTGCAGCTTCAGATTTTACTTTTTTTGATGGCAACAACAGCAAGCATACATCATGAAGGCTTTAATCTAGCCATAACATAAACAGCATTAGTACTCCAAAAGATTCTCAGCATTTATTTATTTATTTATTTATTTATTTATTTATTATTAATTAATTAATTTGTCAACAAGTACAAGGAAACAAGTAACAGTATAGACATAGACATGGACACATGAAAAAAAATTGGCACAAATAAAAGGAAATAAATAAACAAAACATAGCCATAAACACATAAAATGAGTACATATAAATGGGAATAGTAGGACAGGGACGGTAGGCACACTGTTGCGCTTATGCACGCCCCCTTAGGGACCTCTTAAGAATCATGAAAGGTCCACGGTAGACAGTTTAAGGTAAAAGGTATGGGGGTTAGAGAGACTAACAACAGGATCAGGTAGATTGTTCCAGACATTTACTACTCTATTGCAGAAGTCATATTTCCTACAATCAAGATTAGAGAGATTTACATTGAGTTTGAATCTATTGATAGCCCTTGTGTTATTGCGGTTGAAATTAAAGTATTCATTTACAGGTAGGACGTTTTGGTAAATAATCTTATGAACTAAGCTTAGGTCGGAACGTAGACGGTGTAGTTCGAGACTATTGAGGCCTAAAATTTCAAGCCTGGTGGGATAGGGAATTTTATTTCGAGCAACGGATTTGAGTACTCTTTTAGTAAAATATCTCTGGGCCCTCTCTAATGTATTGATGTCTGAAATACATTTAGCTCAGCTTTGTGCCATCTGACCCGAAATCATCCAGCACTGTAGTCAGCTATTTTATATTTTTCATCCATGTGGTTTTCGTGGTAAGAAAAGAAGAGTGGCTTACCATTATCTTCTCCTGTGTAGTATGAATTGATGCCATTGTCATTGTCATTAAACTGATAATTTGCCTCCAGCATCTTCCTACATGGCTGTTCCCCAGCACAGGCAACTGGTTGCTTCAGCTGGGCACCTGAGATGATCTTAACACCTTGACTGATCATGGCGGGAACATATACTCTTGGTGTGCACTCCTGGTATTCTTCACTCATCCCTCCCTGGTACAACCCAGGGGTGGGCTGCTGGGGGTTCGCAGGGGTTTGGGAGAACCTCTAGCTAAGATTCTGTGCAGTTTGGAGAACCCCCAAATCCCACTCCTTGCTGGCCCCGCCCACTGCACCCCTCCCAAGAGGTGCCGTCGGCCAGACAATGTCGGCTGGCGACCCCCAGGGGGAGAGCCCTCTCTGTGGTGGCACCTGCCCTCTGGAACGACCTGCCCCCAGAGATACGCACGATACCAGACCTCCAGACTTTTCGTCGGGCCCTGAAAACACATCTTTTTCACCTAGCCGGGCTGGCTTGATCCCATCCCTTCGATTTTAATTTGTAATTGGTTTTAACCCAGGTTGTTTTAATTGGATAGCCAAATTATTTAATGTTTTTAAATTGCTTTTAAATTTTATATGTTATGTTTTACCATGGCTGTTCACCGCCCTGAGTCCTGTTGGAGAAGGGCGGTATACAAATTAAATAAATAAATAAATAAATAAATAAATAAATAAATAAATAAATAAATAAATAAGAGTCCCCACGCGGCCCATTTTGGATGCAGGACACGCGCAGAGGCTCGGGGAGGGTGAAAAACGGGCCTATCGGAAGCTCGGGAAGGCCAGAAATAGGCCCAGAGCCTGGGGAGGCCGTTTTCGCCCCCCGGAGGCTTGCCCCCCTCCCCGCCATGATGCATGAGGCCGACTAGGCCATGCCGACCATGGCCACACCCACCCAACAACCAGGCAGAGAACCCCTTGCTAAAAATTTTGAACCCCATCCCTGGAACACCCCACTCCCCAACCACAATGAGGCAGCACAGCAAAAGCTGTGGAGGAAGGACAGTCCTTCCCTTTAAAAAGTTGTTGAAGAATTTTTTTCCTCACTGAAGAAATTTCTCCACCAATTTCTGCACCCATGAATTTGATGCAGAATTTCAAAAAGTTCCTTTACGTCCAACTCTGATCATAACTAATTTAACTCCTGGGTGTTCTTAAAGGGAAAGTTAAAATTAATCCTTTATTTTTCCTGGCACAGTGGAAGCTTTACCTTACAGAGAAAAAGACCATCTTTTCTGATTTTAATAAGCGGGATACTGAGCAGCTCTCCTGAACTGTTCCGAGACAGGAGCAATATGCTGATGAGTATCAAATGATGACACATCCCAAATTCTGCTCTTCCTGGGCTCACTTTGTGGCTGTCAGCCAAGAACCTGCTTCTTAATGTCTGATGGAGCTGGCATTTCACAAAGGTTTCTCAAGCAGCCAGGCAGTCTTAGTTTCAAATTGCTGTTGCAAATTTGTTGAGCTTAATGATTTTGATTTAACTCTATGAAAAGGAGTAATGACCTCAGCATCCCAGCTGTCAATGAAGGAAGAAGCACAATGTTAATGGACCAGAATACTGAAAGCAGCACTCCTGGTCTTGGCCATTCTCTTTCCACCCCACCCCATCCTGGTCCTATATGTGATGCTACTTTGGCATACTTCCACTTAAGTCTTTCTTTCCGTCTGCATATCTTTAACTGAGCAGAGTGAGTGGTGAATGCCGGGACAACAAGAGAACCAAGTCAGCTTTTTCCAAAAGAATCCCACTCTGATACCTCTCCAAAATAAAAGTTGAAAAAAAGTATTCCTTAAGCAGTTCTTTCTGTCCTGTGCCAAACACTCTCCTTCAACTCCCCTCAAATTTCAAAACCTTTGCCAGACCAATTCTCGAATACAGCTCAGCTGCCTGGAATCCACACTGTATATCTGACATTAATACAATTGAGTGGGTCCAGAGCAGTGGTGAAATGTAAAATTTGTTACTAACAGTTCTGTGGGCGTGGCTTGGTGGGGGTACTGTGACTGAGTGGGCATGGCCAACTTTTTTTTTTTTAACCATTTTTTCTACAACCTTTTCGGCTGAAGAGGTTGTTAAAAATGCTTTTAAAAGCCTCTGGCAATCAGGCAACTCAGCTGGGATCATCAGAGGCTTTTTTTTTAACTTTTAAAAGCATTTTTTTGGCTGAAGAGGTTGTAGAAAAAATGCTTTTAATATTTTTTTTTTAAAAGCCTCTGATGATTGCGCAGCTCAGCTGGGCATGGAGTGGGGAGGTAGGGATTTTTGCTTCCGGTTCTCCGAACCACCCACCGTCCTTGCTACCGGATCGGGTGATCCGGTCCAAACCCGGAGCATTTCACCCCTGGTCCAGAGGTATTTCACGAGAAGAGTACTCCACTCCTCTGCTCACAATAGAATCGCTTACCCCCCCAGGCTCGATATTTTGGGCTTGGACAACCTAGAACTACGCCGCTTATGGTCTGACCTAAGCGTGATACACAAAATTCTCTGTTACAATGTCCTATCTGTCAATGACTACTTCAGCTTCAATCTCAACAATACACGGGCAAACAATAGATACAAACTCAAAGTAAACTGCTCAAAACTCAATTGCAGAAAATACGACTTCAGCAACAGAGTGGTCAATGCCTGGAATGTTCTACCTGACTCCATTGTTACATCCTCAAACCTCCACAGCTTCAACCTTAAACTGTCTACTGTGGACCTCACCCCATTCTTAAGAGGTCCATAAAGGGAGCATGCATAAGAGCACCAGCATAAGAGTACCATCCTTGTCCTACTGTCCCCGTTTACTTGTACTCATTCCTAGTTCATGTCTATGTTTATACTGTACTTATACCTGTCATCTAGTATATGATCGACAAACTAAAGAAATAAAATAAATACATTTTCTTCTCCCTCAAATGTAGCTTCTGGTTTTGTACTTCAGACTCTGGATGCTTTAGAGTTTCATTTGAATTTCTTTTTGTAGTGTTTTGGAGTTAAGAGACGATTTCAAGGTGACCAAGGGTGGAATCACTACAGGATTGTTGTTGTTGTTTTGTCTATTTGTGAGTTACACATCTTCCTGTCACCCTCCAGCCTTCAGATTTAGTAGAAACATGGAAAGTCTGGGAGACGGCAAATCACAGAATAATTATCACACAAACTGCTTAGTCTCTCTTTACTAAGACATCTTACTCATCTTATGGCAGCTCCTAGTTGTCTTTAGCAGATCTCAAAAAATTCAGCAGGACACACCAGGGAATGCCAGGCCATAATACAGTTGGCAAATTATCTCACTTTCTCTTGGAACAAGGCAATATATTGTTGCCAAAAAAAATTACATGACAATCTCCATGTAGTCCCCAAGAGCTAAGCTTATTAAGCAAGACATGTTCTCAAAGGAGTACATAGTCTGCTCTGGAACTACCTAGGGTATATTTTAGAAAACCCCTATTTGGATAATGCACAAAATATTAATTACTTTTCTTCCACATTATTTTCCCATATTTTAAACATATTAAAAGGAACAGTTTCCATTCATTACATAACTTAGTAGTTCTGTCTAGTTTGTTCTTTATAATATACTTTGCTGGTGTTTTGGTTTATCCTTCAAATGATGCAATTTCAAAGCACTGCTTATGAAAGTGTCATTTAATAGCTTTCAACTGTTCAACTGTTACAGAAAGGCTAGGATTTCAGAACATGCTAGATCAGTGATGTCCCCCAGTGATGGGGGGGAGCGCGGGAGGTCGTGCGCGCGCATGCCCACACCCATAATTATATGCACCCCGGCCCCCGTGCATGCATGTGTGACACACACACCCGTGCCCCCCCCCACTTTTGGCACGTGTGGCACAGTGGGCCATTTTTTGCTCTCCCCAGGCTCCAGAGCATCTCTAGGAGCGTGGGGAGGGCGAAAACAGTCTTCCCCCACCCCCAGAGGCCCTCCGGAGGCCAGAAACAGCTGGTTTGCCAAATTCCAGTCCCTCCTAGAGAGGCTCTGGAGCCTGGGGAGAGCAAAAAATGGGCCTTCCCCACCCCCCACCCTCAGGCCCTCCAGAGACAGGAAACAGACTGTTTCCCTACTTCTGGTGGGCCCAAAAGGCCCGAAAATCAGTTGGCCGGCACACACATGCACGCCAGAGCTGAGCTCACGTGCCCACCAATATGGCTCCCCATGCCACCGGTGGCACACATGCCACAGGTTCGCCATCACGGTGCTAGATGAAGCTGAAGTTGTGTTGGTTAATTGGTGGTTCAGGGTGCTGTCAGCCCCTACCTGGTAGGGTTGGCAGTAAGAGACATGAGGCTGGCCTTGAAGATTACCCTGAGCCTACAGCTGATACAGAAGTCAGTGAATGCATTTATTTAATGGGCAACCTCCTTACTGACATGTAAAACTACTTCTGTAGAAGCTGCATGTTTCTGAAAGCAGATCAAGACACTGGTACAGGTAGTCCTTGACTTACAGCCATTCATTTAGCAACTGTTCAAGATTACAACAGCACTGAAAAAAGTGACGGATGACCAACCTTCACATTTATGACTTGTTACCACTTATACCCATAGACACATGATCAACATTCAGGTGCTTGGCAATTTGCCTATACTTATGATGGATGCAGCATCCTCTGGTCATGGGATCACCATTTGTGACCTTCCCAGCCAGCAAAGTCAACTGGATTTGCTTAAACCTCATGATTCATTTAACAACTACAGTGCTTCACTTAACAATTGTGGCAATAAAGAAATGGGTATGACTCAGTTAACAACTGCCTTGCTTAGCCATGAAAATTCTAGTCCCACTTGTAGTGTAATCACCTATAATGTCCCATATGGCTCCCGGCCATATGTCTAGGAGACCGCATATCCCACCAAAATGTTGTGGAGTCAAAAGAAGGCAATCTCTCTGTCAAGGGAGAAACATCTCCTCTGATTCGGAACAGCTTGCCCCCAGAGCAAAGATGGCTTCCACTTTCAGAGCCTTCTGGAACTTTGTAAAATGCTGACTCTTCTAAAAGGCCTTTGCAGGCTTCATGCTGTAGAATAGTTGACATCAGGAATGATTATTAGAATGCTTTGCATCAGGTGTTAATGTTTTGTGAGAATGCAGCTGAGGAGTGGACAGCACTTTCTCATTATATGAACTGCTTTCAGCTATTAGTGTCCTAATAGCTGAACTGGGAGTTCAAGGACAAAATGCAAGGTGGAGGAAAGAGAGGCATAATTTGGCATTTGGCATGCTCCACTATGTGCAGCACATTGAATTTAAACAACTTTCTCTCAAGAGAGTATTTTTTAAAAGAAAGGCCTGATATATTAATAGCAATAGCACTTAGACTTATATACTGCTTCACAATGCTTTGCAGCCCTCTCTAAGCAGTTTACAGAGTCAGCATCTTGCCCCCAACAATCTGGGTCCTCCTTTTACCGACCTCAGAGAGATGGAAAGCTGAATCAAGCTCAAGCCTTGAGCCCATGAGACCCAAACTGCCAAACTGCTGGCAGTCGGTAGTCAGCAGAAGTAGCCTGCAGTACTGCATACTAACCACTGTGCCACCATGGCTTAACCTTAGTTTCTGTACTGTATCTCCTTACAAAACCACAGGCCTTTCCTATCTTTTTAAATGGCTCATTGTTATTATACCCAACAGGGATGATGTAACAGTTGGTTCCAGACTGGTAAACACTGAGGAGACTGCAAAGTCCTCTGGATTTTTAATGATTTCTATAGTTGTTTCAATTTTATTCTTTATGTTGACTGTTGTAAAATTACTTTTCGTAGAAGAGGGGCTATAAACAGGGGCATCTGTAGAACCCATTACTTTAATCAAAATGACAAAAGTAATGTGACACCGGGGTTCAAGATCTGTAAATCTATGTGACATCCCAACATACATGAAAAAGGGTTAGAATTTGCGTTTTGTCAGGACAGTGTTGTTGGCCATCATTTGATCCCCTTGGTCCCCTCCTGCAGATGGCTCTGACTGTAAATTAAAGAAATGAAGATCATGTCATCTGACTGACAATGGCCTGAAGAGACAGCATCTTGATCCCAGCACTCAAAAATAAACAGCAAAAGATGAATAATCTATGTACATTGAACTTCAAAGAATTCAAGAAGCTTCTTGGATGAGAAGCACAATGTCTTCAAAGAAAAAACAAGAAAGTCCAGTTGCCTCCTGGAAAAGCATTTTTGGGACAACCATGACCTGGATGACTGAGAATCTCTACAGATTTTTAGCTATGCAATTTGGGGTGAACACCCTTCAAATGGTGTGGGAATCTGAAAGGATTTCCAGAAAAATTGCAGACTACAGGAACCATTAGCAATACTCAGGTGACCCTCAGGACACAGAAAAAGTTCCAAGTCCTTCAATGACCTTCTAAAAGGATGCAAATGACCAGCGTTCTGCAAGGAATATAAATCCTTCCATTCCCCATCATCCAGTCAGAGCTGAAGAAGCTTCTCGGATGATCTTCAAAGAAACAACAAGAAAGTCCAGTTGCCGTCTAAAAAAGGACCTTTGGGACAAACATGACCTGGATGACTAAGAATCTCTACAGACTTCAAAGAATTCAGTTCTCATGAATTCTGCACAAGGTAGTACAGTAAGTAGTCTTAAAAATGGAAGTGATAACAAATCACAACTGTGGTTTTGAAACTGATATAAAATTGGTTTCTGGGTTCATTTTAATCTACCTCAGTTTTTTCCAATCTGGTACCCAACAGAAATGCTGAACGTTAGAACTCCCTGAATTTTAATCCTGGAAATTGCTAGTCTAAGATAGTAGAGGACATCTAATTACACAGCAGTTATCTGTTAAGACAGTTTCAAGTACTGCTTTCTGATCTCAGTAATTCCTTAACTTAAAGTGTCTTTAAAAAAATTTCTCTTGGTGGTGACTCTCTTTTCTAAATACTGCACAAACTTATTGCCATTTAAAAAAACAGGTGCTGTGTGCATTTACTTACGTGCTTGTCAGCAAACGTGCTGTGAAGCAGGAAGATTATTTGACACGTTATTACTAAATTTATTTTGCACTGACACATAATGACAAACTCCACTGGCTATATTTTCAATCATTCTATTTTAAAAAGAAACGGGGCGGGGGAAATCTGTTTTTCTTTCTCTGTGCTTAAGTTTTCAACCGAGATAATTTGATGTCATTTATCAGAAACTGAAGTTATGTGACACTGTGCTAGATGACTTACTGAACAATGGCCAATCCTTGGAAAGTAACACAGCCATCCAATTACAGATAGTCCTTGCTTAATGATAGATTGCTTCTTGACTGTTCAAAGTTACAACTGATTCCCTCCCAAAAGATATTTATTTATAACCTGGTTCTGGAGTTCTGATGGTAACACTCTCTCTCTCTCTCTCTCTCTCTCTCTCACACACACACACACACACACACACACACCAGAGGTGGGTTTCAGCAGGTTCTGACCAGTTCTGGAGAACCAGTAGCGGAAATTTTGAGTAGTTCGGAGAACTGGTAGTAAAAATTCTGACTGGCTCCGCCCAGTGCTGGGTTTCAAATTTTTTTACTACCAGTTCTGTGGGTGTGGCTTGGTGGGCGTGGCAGGGAAAGGATACTGTAAAATCTCCATTCCCTCCCCAATCCAGGGGAAGGTTACTGTAAAATCTCCATTTCTTCCCAATCAGCTGGGACTTGGGAGGCAGAGAATAGATGGGGGCGGGGCCAATCAGAATTTTTACTACCGGTTCTCCGAACTACTCAAAATTTCTGCTACCGGTTCTCCAGAATGGGTCAGAACCTGCTGAAACCCACCTCTGACTCTGACCCCATCTATTCTCTGCCTCCTGAGTCCCAACTGATCGGGAGGAAATGGGGATTTTGCAGTAACCTTCCCCTGGAGTGGGATGGGAATGGAGATTTTACAGTATCCTTCCCATGCCACGCCCACCAAGCCATGGCACGCCCACCAAGCCATGGCACGCCCACCAAGCCACACCCACAGAACCGGTAGTAAAAAAATTTGAAACCCACCAGTGACACACACGGCCACAGGTACTTGGCAACCGGCTCAACTTTACAATTCAGTTGCCAAGTACCTGAAAAATAGCCCTGTGACCATGGGTGTTTGTGTGTGCCACCATCAGAACTCCAGTTTACAGCAAAACACACCTATAGGAATGAATTTTCTCACTTAATGACCATGATATACTGCATGTTTGATTTACAATTTTAGGTAAATTTAGGTAAAAGCTTTAGGTAAAAGAGGTCAAAAACTCAGGTTGGTCATTATGGGTGCTTTGACATAGGATCATTGTAACTTGCAATAGAAATTCCTGGCAGCATTAACAGTCATAATTTCAGGACTTCCTGTATTTCTCTAGTCATTTGGGGCTGGACTTGGAATTTCCAATCCCAACATCTGAAGCTTGGGGAAGGCAGCAGAATCCAATGTCACCAAACCAGTACAATCCCATACTCCATGTCTACTTTGGAATAACCATGCCTACCTTGGGACACTGTTTTCAAAGTACGAAGGAATGCTATTTTGATCATCTCTTATTTCAATCATTTTCTCATCTAACGACTATGATGAAAGAAATCAAGCTGGGTTAAATTGCCTATTCCCAAATCTGTAGCCAGCTATGCCAAACTTTGCAATCATGATAAAGAACTGGTGGACTTTTAAAAGGGAATATTTCTGGGTTGATCTCCATTCCTGGAACCTCCATAGGCACATCCATGGAGTTTTCTTCACAACAGTGTGATATGTTTTATCATTGCCTTCTATGGGATGTTTTCAAACTTCTCAGTGTAATCTGCAGCCCTGGGATTTTCTGGCAGACTCACACAAAACACAACTAAGCCTGACACTCTAGAGCCGTGATGGCGAACCTATGGCACAGGTGCCACAGGTGGCACGCGTAGCCATATTGGTGGGCACATGAGCTCAGGTCCGACATGCATATGCCAGCTGATTTTTGGACCTTCTGGGCCCACCAAAAGTAGGGAAACAGGCCATTTCTGGCTGCCGGAGGGCCTCTGGAGGGGTGGGGAAGGCCGTTTTCGTCCTCCCCAGACTCCTAGAAAGGCTCTGGAGGCTGGGAACAGCAAAAAACGGGCCTACTGTGTCATCACGTGCCAGGAGCAGGAGACGCATGGGGGGGTCGCACTTGCATGCATGGGGGCAGGGCGCATAGAATTATGGGTGTGGGCATGCACGCGTGCGACCCCCCCCCCCTCCTGGCACGCTATGGCAAAAAGATTAGTCATCACTGCTCTAGAGCTTCTGAGCCCAGATAAACTCAACCAGATGCTGGTACCTGCTGGTACCATTTCTTGACCAACTTCTCCTGGAAAATGAATATTCTGAATGCTATAAAACTTACTCATGCTTTCACCTGAAAGTCCTCAACTCCATTTGTTGGGTTGCAAGCTGGTAGATCAATGGTATGGATACAAGGAAGCCACACTGAAATGTCTGTTGTGTTAAGAATCTTTCAACCTGAAACTAACTATATGCAACTTGACCCAGCAGAAGTATTTTGGGATGGCCTACACCTCATCAGTCTGTCCTCGATGAGATGAATAGCCTTGACCAAGATGAATGGCCTTGACTATCCATTGAAACAGTGATCTGTCTTCCTTGTTTCTCTCTGCTTGAATATCTTCCATTAGATAAATCTGTAAAGGTGTTGGATGACATACTAGCTGTGTTCTAGTGCAGTCTAGTTTAGTCTAGTCTCGTCTATTCAGTAATCACCTGATTCCAAACTTTTTCTTGCCTTATTTTGAAATGTAAACAATCAACCAAGTGCAGTCTAGAAATCTGAGCCTCCTAAAACAGCAAGCAACACATGCCAAAACATGAGATTAACAGAGTTGGAAGGGATCTTATAGGTCATCTAGTCCAACACCCCCACTCAAGTAAGGAGACCCTGTACCATTTCTGACAAATGGCAGTCCAATCTCTTCTGGAAAGCCTCCAGTGATGAAGCTCCCACAACTTCTGAAGGCAAGCTGAAGGCAAGATTGGTTGATTGTTCTCGCTGTCAGAAATTTTTTCCTTATTTCTAGGTTGAATCTCTCCTTGAACAGTTTCCATCCATTATTCCTTGACTGGCCTTCAGGTGCTTTGGAAAATAGCTTGACCCTCCTTCTCTCTGTGGCAGCCCCTCAAATATTGGAACACTGCCATCACGTCTCCCCTGTCCTTCTCTTCACTAGACTAGCCATGCCCAGTTCCTGCAACCGTTCTTCATATGTTTTAGCCTCCAGTCCCCTAATCATCTTTGTTGCTCTTCTCTGCACTTTTTCTAAAGTCTCAACATCTTTTTTATAAAGTGGTGACCAAAACTGGATGCAGTACTCTAAATGTGGTCTTATTAAGGCTTTAGTGGTATTAGTACCTCACTTGATCTTGATTGTATTCCTCTGTTAATGCAACTTATAATTGCATTGGCTTTTTTGGCTGCCGCTGCACACTGCTGGCTCATATTTAGCTGGTTGTCCACTAAGACTCCAAGATCCCTCTGTAACATGGACAAGGACTCAAAGATTATCCTTATCTGTGTCCTTATCTGCTCTAGTGGACATTCCACCTTCTGCTGGATCCTTCTCCAGACTGGTTGCCATCTAAGAATGGTAAGGGTGTCTCTCCAGGACATCAATTTTCTCTTCTGCAGGTGAGGTGCCACTGCTTGTTTTAGTTGCGGATTTCATCTTGAGCTGAACACAAAATTGTTCCAGTCAATTTATTTTTCAGATGTTTTTCCCTTGCTTGATTGATGGATACACTGCTTTTATCTCCTACAACTTAAGGCAATGTGTACAAAATGTTCCTTCCTCCTGTTTTCTCCACAACAGGAGGGAGTCCTAACAAAATGTAGGCAGCACATTCACTACTTTTCACTACTTTTTCTATGATTGCATCTACAGATTTCTGTTCATTGGCCATGCTTGAGTTGATCAGTCCTTCTTATAGAGGGAAGGAGTGGAAGAATATCTGAAAGGTTATTGGGAGGTTTGTTTGAAGCATCGGACAGGTAAAATTGCTTTGATCTACTCTAAGCTGACCTCTGGTTGTGTAGGTCCTGCTGAGTTGATTGAAGCATGGTCTAGCTTGATTATCTGGTAGGAATTTGAGCATGTTAGCCTCAAGCAAATGGACATGGTCTCCTCCTCAGGCTCTGAGCACAGCCATCACTTTATCGGATCCATGTTAGTTAAAGTTTCTCAGTAAGACAGCATGTGATTGAGCCCAAATGGTGATCATTTTTTTTCTTAAGTGAGGGGGTAATTCTTGCTGCAATGATCTGTCTTTAGTCAAGAAGTCATTGCCAAAACTAAAAATGTTAGCTAGATCTCTACTAGCCTCCACCCTTCCCTTCTGGGGAACACCATTGAGAAGATGATTGAACTGCGGCAGAAGTAAATTATCCAGATTTCTTTCAGTTGAATTTCAGGCATGAGCAATTTCAGGCGTTGATCTTGCTTAAGGAGATTTTAGAAGGGATGCGTATGGCCTGACTGTCCTGAATCTCCCTGAACTTTCAGTGACTTTTCACTTCATCAATCTTGATATCTTTCTGGACCAGGAGTCTCCAACCTTGGCAACTTTAATCCTGGAGGACTTCAACTCCCAGAATCTCAAAGCTGGCTGGGGGATTCTGGGAGTTGAAGTCCTCCAGACTTAAAGTTGCCAAGATTGGAGACTCCTGTTCTGGACTGACTCAGGGACTGAGGAGTACAGGCCATTGAGTTTCAGTGGTTGCCTTGATTCCTTCTCCATTCAATGAAGGAAAGATCTACCCTTAGGCCATTGCTTTGCAGAGGTCATCAGGGTTCAAATCACCTTACTCTTACTTAACATCTACATAAATCTATTGTGTGGGGCCATCCCTCAGCATATGATTAGGCATTTAAAAAATTATTAGGTACTAACAACCTATAGCAATATATAGAATATAAATAGAGCAAAACCTTGTGAGAAATTTTATATCAAAATATATTTCATACCTTATACCAGGGGTGGGTTCTAAATTTTTTTACTACCAGTTCTGTGGGCGTGGCTTATTTGTGGGTGCGGCTTGGAGGTCATGTGACTAGGTAGGCATGGCTAGCTGGTCAGAGTCATTTCTGGAAGGTCCTCGTACTTACGACCAGTCCTCGCACTTACGACCTGACTTATTTGTTTGCTTTTAACACTGATCAGCTGTAGGACGGCCCTTTGAAGGTTCTGCTGTTGCCACTGCCAGAAAGACACACTGTCAAATACCCCCAACATCTCTAGGCCGCATCAACCCCAACAGATCCAGAATGACTGATGCTCTGGTTGCTGCCAAAGAGCTGATCTATGTTCTTTCATTAAGGTTTGAAGGTTAGACTCTCCCAGTGTTTTTAAGACTTGTTACCCAAAGGTTTCCAATGGCTAAAAATTAGTTAATAAACAATTTCGACTTAGTGTTCTTTTAAAGACCCTAATTGTGATTTGAGCAAGATGGTTATTCTTTCATTGATCCCTGTCCTCAAAACCCACTGAAAACCACTGTGTCAGGGTTCTAAGTAATACATCAATAACAAACAGAACTCTGAGGTAAATAGGTTCCTCAAAGAACTGGCTTATTGGACATATCATATTGGCACAAGCTGGTGAAAACTGACTCTGAATATTCCTGCGGTTTTCGCCTAATTAAAAGTAAAAGTTTCTCCCTTTTCCCAAACAATCAGTCACATGGTCCAATCAAGGTCCCGTCTGGTTGTCAGGTGACATCACTCCTCCTCTCTCCTGTGCAAATGTTCTTGGTTCCCAGGAGAAAGTATTTTGTTTTGACTACAAACCAGGGGTGAAATCCAGCAGATTCTGACAGGTTCTGGAGAACTGGTAGCGGAAATTTTGAGTAGTTCGGAGAACCGGCAAATACCACCTCTGGCTGGCCCCAGAGTAGGGTGGAAATGGAGATTTTGCAATACCCTTCCCCCAGGAATAGAGAGGGAATGGAGAATTTGTAGTATCCTTCCCCTGGAGTGGAGCAGGAATGGAGATTTTGCAGTATCCTTCCCCTGGAGTGGGGTAGGAATGGAGATTTTGCAATATCCTTCCCCCAGGAGTGGGGAGGGAATGAGGATTTTGCAGTATCCTTCCCCTGCCACGCCCACCAAGCCACACCATGCCCACCAAGCCATACCCACAGAACCAGTAGTAAAAAAATTTGGATTTCACCACTGCTACAAACCCCCACTATCTATATTCCCCCCTCCCTAACCCTCAGCTCCAGAGTTGTAACACTGAAGCCTCAAAATGGCCTCGGTCGGGTCAGCTTAAGGGTTGACACACTGTCTTGCAGTCTCCTTGTGAGGAGCAACTGTTTAGAGGTCTTTTAGGTAATTTCCTCACTTTATCTGGAGAGGTTCAAATAGCTGGTCTACTCATCAGCTCTTTGCTCTTTGCCACAGTCATTGGCTCCACTTTTCGCCAAATTCTCTTCTGTGGTAGAAAATATTAAAAAGGAAATTTGCTCTTTCTTAAAAATAAATTGAGATGGTACCAATATGTTAATCGCCCAGGACAAAATTAAAGCATCCACTTGTGGATCTATTATCACTTTTGCCTCAGCAAAAAAAAAAGAGAGAGAGAGGCTCTGAGATGCTAATTTTATTCATCTGGAAAAAAAAATAGTTAGATTCATTTTGTTATATACCAGAAACCCCACAGATGAATCATATCAAGTATTTATAGCAGCTAAGGTTAAATTGGGTCTACGAAATTTGAATATTCCTTGAGATGCATTAATCTGAACTCCTGGGAATAAGGATAGGAAACTGGAAAGTTTATAAGTTTATGGTTTGAAACAAAAACATTTTATATCTAGAATTCTGGCCAGCGTTGGTCACTTACAAATTAAGACAGAATCTATAAATGATCAGTTTTATATTTTTTATACAGAGTTATATAAATTATGGATATTTCCTACTGCACAGAAAATTATTAATTTCTCGAGAAGTATTGAAATGTAAGTGATCTTTCAGGAACTTAAAAATCAACTGTCTCAGCCACCAACATGAGAAATTACAGAAACAATTCAAACTATGAAACAGAGAAAGTCCCTGGACCAGACAAATTTCCATTTGAATTGCACAGAGGTTTCATAGACCAGTGATGAAATCCACATTTTTTATTACCGGTTCTGTGGGCATGACTTAGTGGGAGTGGTGTGGCTTGGTGGGCATGGCAGGGGAAGGATACTGCAAAATCTCCATTCCCACCCCAGTCCAGGGGAAGGATACTGCAAAATCCCCATTCCCACCCCACTCTGGGGCCAGCCAGAGGTGGTATTTGCCGGTTCTCCAAACTACTCAAAATTTCCGCTACCTGTTCTCCAGAACCTGTCAGAACCTGCTGGATTTCACCCCTGTCATAGACCTATTGGAACCTATATTGCCAAAGTACATGTTCAAACATTTAATATCACTATTATTTCCCCATTGTTTTATGAGACTTATATTACAATAATAATAGTTCTGTGATATAATACTATTAGTCATACTATATTAGAGAAAATATTCTACTAACTGTGGAAATTATCTTTGTTTAATGTTGAATGTTGAAATATTAATTGCAACACTAGCCAGGGAATTAAAGAAAATAATAGCATCATCCAAGTCTATCCAGGACTGGATGTATAAAAAGTAAACAAACCCCTGACAATAGCAACTGCTATTTTGAAGAATAGAATAGAATAGAATAGAATAGAATAGAATAGAATAGAATAGAATAGAATAGAATAGAATAGAATAGAATAGAATTCTTTATTGGCCAAGTGTGATTGGACACACAAGGAATTTGTCTTTGGTGCATATGCTCTCAGTATACATAAAAGAAAAGATACATTCATCAAGAATCATAAGGTATAACAATTAATGATAGTCATAAGATACAAATAAGCAATCAAATCATATTAGGAAACAGTCAATATAAACTGTAAGGATACAAGCAACAAGATTACAGTCATACAGTCATAAGTGGGAGGAATTGGGTGATAGGAACAATGAGAAGATTAATAGTAGTGCAGGCTTAGCAAATAGTTTGACAGTGTTGAGAGAATTAGTTGTTTAGCAGAGTGATGGTGTTCAGGGAAAAACTGTTTTTGTGTCTAATTGTTCTGGTGTGCAGTGCTCTATAGCGTCGTTTTGAGGGTAGGAGTTGAAACAGTTTATGTCCAGGATGTGAGGGGTCTGTAAATATTTTCACAACCCTCTTACCACTGATCCTTTGAAATTGGCTGAATGATGTTGAATGCTGGAAAGGCCTTTGATGTGGTTCAGTTTAAATTTATCAAATCTATCCTAAAAAGATAGGGGTTTCCATCATTTTTCATTTACTAGATTACTATTTCATACTTTCCCCCTATGGTTGGAATTATTACAAAATAATTTGTTATGCCACCCATCAAGGGGCTGTGGTGGCGCAATGGTCAGAATGCAGTATTGCAGGCTAACTTTGCCCATTGCTAGGCGTTCGATTATGACCAGCTCAAGGTTGATTCAGCCTTCCATCCTTCCAAGGTCGGTAAAATGAGGACCCAGATTGCTGGGGGCTTAGAGAAGGCTGTAAAGCACTATGAAGTGATATATAAATCTAAGTGCTATTGCTATTGCAACCCCTATTAATTATGCCCTTATCGCCTTAAAATTTTTGATTAGCTTAAGCCTTTGAGTTCTTCTTTTACAGGTAGTCCTCACTCAGCAACCACTCATTTAGTGACCATTTGAAGTTACAACACCACCGAATGAGGAGTCTTGCAGCTTCAGCAGCAGCTCTGCAGTCATGTGATCATGATTCAGATGCTTAGCAACCTATACACAATTTTAATGTTCACAGCATCCCACAGTCACATGATTGGCATTTGCAACCTTCGCTGCTGACATCTGACAAGCAAAGTCAGTGGAGTAGCCCCTGGGTGGTCACAAGTCACAGTCCCAAGTCATATATAATGCTGTGTGATTCGCTTAATGATCATAATTGGAGCTGCTTTACATGCCATCATAAATTGGAACGGTGACATTTTTGATTTTCAAGTGTGTCACTTACAATTACAGTTGTTAACTGCGGACTACCTATAGCGAATCTTCAGATATTTTGGGGCATTTAGGCACTTGATACCAGTGGTGAAATCCAATTTTTTTTACTACTGGTTCTGTGGGCGTGGCTTGGTGGGCATGGTGTGGCTTGGTGGGTGTGCAGGGGAAGGATACTGCAAAATCCCCATTCCCTCCCCACTCCTGGGGAAAGGAAATTGCAAAATCTCCATTCACTCCCCACTCTGGGGTCAGCCAGAGGTGGCATTTGCCAGTTCTCTGAACTACTCAAAATTTCCGCTACCGGTTCTCCAGAACCTGTCAGAACCTGCTGGATTTCACCCCTGCTTGATACTGAATATATATTTTTATATGCTGATGATATCATGGCTACTTTATTTTGGAAAATAATCTACTGTCATTAGCAAAACTGTTTGAAATTTTATAGCAATATAGTTTTATACTCTGTTTATACCCACCAGTTACACTATTAATTGGGAAAAAATAATTTTCTGTCTTTGGAATTTACAGTATCCATAGAATAGTAGGGCTCATATTTTGTACAGACTCTGTTAAAAAAAAACCTTGGCTTTATATTTTAATTGAAATATATCATAATGGTTAGAATTAAAAGTGTTTAATGGCCTAGATGCAATTTCATTAGATATAATTTAATGACTAAAATTTCCATTACGATAAGTCTTTGGAGAAAGGATGATGCAATTAAAATGAAGATTAAATGAAGATTAGTGTGTATTTTGATGATTCCTATGATACTGCCTCTTACTTCCTTTACACAACTAAGTACTTTAATATGAATACTTTTATGACAAGCTAAACCCCTTGAATGTCTCTGGCCAAAATGGAGGTTGCCTTTACCCTGAAGTTAGCTTTAATCTGTCAGATTTTTAATGATATCATTGGGCTTTCATTTTAATATTTTGAAAATGAAATGTTTATGAACCCACCCACCCCTCTTTGTCCTACTAGAGCAAACATGTATTCTTCTGTATTCTTAGCAAGTTGAAGGTCCAAGTATATTAAAAGGGGATTTTTGTTTGAACCTTGTAAGCTGCCAGACACATTTGGTTATTAATTGGCAAGCAGGTGTATTTTTGATCCTAAATCACAGGAGAAATTAACATTGTGGACGAATCCAAATTTGAAAACAGCAGCATGATGTGGCTTAAGGATTTTGGTTGTATTTTTGTTTGATATTTTTTTTTTTGCCCCCTAAAGGACAGTATTTGTAGCTCAGGGTTGAAGTGGGGGATCCTTGGTGCTCTCTGAGGTTGGTTCAGCATTGGCACTGATGATGTAACCTAGTTTGGTAACAAACAGGGGTGTTATTCAGCAGGTTCTGGAGAACCGGTAGCGGAAATTTTTAGTATTTCGGAGAACCGGCAGATACCACCTCTGGCTGGCCCCAGAGTGAGGAGGGAATGGAAATTTTGCAATATCCTTCTCCTGGAGTGGGGTGGGAATCAGTGGTGGGTTTCAGATTTTTTTACTACCGGTTCTGTGGGTGTGGCATGGTGGGCATGGCATGGCTTGGTGGGCGTGGCAGGGGAAGGATACTGTAAATCTCCACTCCCTCCCTCAGCTGGGACTTGGGAGACAGAATAGATGGGGGCGGGGCCAGTCAGAGGTGGTATTTACTAGTTCTCCGAACTACTCAAAATTTCTGCTACTGGTTCTCCAGAACTGGTCAGAACATGCTGAAACCCACCTCTGGTGGGAATGGAGATTTTGCAGTATCTTTCCCCCGCCACACCCACCAAGCCACACCCACCAAGCCACACCATGCCCACCAAGCCATGCCCACAGAACCGGTAGTAAAAAAATTTGAATTCCACCACTGGTAACGAAGCCTCTGCAAGAAAACAACCAAGCTCAGAGACCACCAAGGAGCCCTCTTTTCAAATCCTCTGCTAACCACCCAATGTCACATGACAAATGGGCAGCTCGAATAAAATAAACCGTCTACTTACCTACACGCCTACAAACAAAAATAGCTGGAAAGTGAATGCGTGAGAATAGGCCATTTTAAAATAGCAACAAACAGCAGGCAGTAAACAGTGGTAGACACAGGACAAATAAAAACTTGCATGGGTAACAAGAGAAAAATGAAATAAAAAGGTCTGAGAGAATGAAAAGGCTGATTCTAGCCTTGAACACAGAATAGACTTGGGAGCTTGTGTGCTTCTCTGTGGAAGTTAGTTCAAAAACTGAATCCAGTACTGATGTTAGAGAAACCATCTGGTGTTTCTTTAACATGAAAGACCAAGTGAGAATATATAAGAATATGCTAATGCCTAAATCCTATTTTTTTATTTTCTTTCCAATCTCTCACATTATTTTTTCTCATCTGCAATCACATTCCTTTTTTTTCTTCTTCTTCTTTTTCTTTTCCTTTTTTTTTACCATTTTCACATACACTGAGCTGCAATCTGAATGGATTCAGGGCTAATATGTGTGCCAGGAACAGGAGCTTAGTAAGTGTGAAACAATAGCTTTCTAGTCACATGACCTTTGAAACTGCCAGACACCAATTTATTTATTTTTATCCCACTTTATGATTTTTATATATGTAAGAATGGAATGGAATGGAATGGAATGGAATGGAATGGAATAGAATAGAATAGAATAGAATAGAATAGAATAGAATAGAATAGAATAGAATAGAATAGAATAGAATAGAATAGAATAGAATAGAATAGAATAACAGAGTTGGAAGGGACCTTGGAGGTCTTCTAGTCCAACTCTCTGCTCAGGCAGGAAACCCTATACCACTTCAGACAAATGGTTGTCCAATCTCTTCTTTAAAACTTCTAGTGTTGGAACATTCACAACTTCTGAAGGCCAGTTGTTCCACTTATTAATTGTTCTAACTGTCAGGAAATGTCTTCCTAGTTCTAGGTTGCTTCTCTCCTTGATTAGTTTCCATCCATTGTTTCTTGCCCTGCCCTCAGATGCTTTGGAGAATAGCTTGACTCCCCTCTTCTTTGTAGCAACTCCTTGTTATTTATGAAGTCAATTTGTTATTTTGACAAATCATTGACTTAGCCAAGTCACATTGAATATCGACCATGGTTTTGTTTTCTTTCAAAATACAGCACAAAGTTAGTGTCCATAACCAAAACAGGCAAAAGATAATTTCCAACTGCAATAATTGCTATTCAACTGTCAGACTGCTTATAGTACCGCACCAACCAATTTTGTAACCCTACTTGTAGAAAATTTATAGTGGTTCTGCAGATGTCAAAGTATTTTCCACTCTCATATTATTCAGGATAATCATCTTATATTTCTACAAATATAAAATGAAATATTTGAGCAGTTCCTCATTCCTTCTCTTCAATCAGGACACTCATTTTTATGCAACTCTATAACTTCACTTTTTCCTTCTTTGATGACTGTACGGAAGTGATTTGCCATCGATTTCTTCCTGGATGTTTTCTGACTTTCCATAACAACATTTGTCCAGGAAAGATAAGAGGATATGAATTATGGAGTTTTTAAAAAAATGACAAAGCTCTGGTACTTTTTCACAGAAGTGAAAAATGGATGGCCTAATGAAATACGTTCCCTTATGTGTCCTAAGATCCTTGTCTCCTTTCATTAATTCTGGTTCCCTCTTTTATTTCAAGCATAAATAACTATTTTTGGGATAAATGAAAATTGGGTGGAGAACAAGGGAAGTTGATTTATGTTTATGTTTCCTTAATATTAAATTTGAAAATCAGATAAGCTAATATGGTTATTTCTTTCAAATTTTAGAATCTTCTCCTTCTTCCATTAAAAAAAAAAAGAGTTTACTGATGTTTAGGGGTTACATAGACTGTTTAAGGGGATAAATGTAGTCCTATTGCCATAGATTTATAGATAAGATTTTATTGACTTGCAGAAAATAAAGAAAATAAAGCTAAAATCACAATAGAGCTAATTTTTATTTAGTATTTGTTGCCACACTTTTGCACATTTTTGAATGTATTTGTGTGTGTGTGTGTGTGTACACAAGTATTTATTCTTATAAATTTACCAGTTTAAAACAGGGGATCTATTTTATTATCATAGGTTTATGAACAAAAATGATGAAGAACTTCAAACTTCAATGACAAAGTTAAAAGAAGCAAATGTGTATGATACAATTTACAACACCAGATCTGGATTACATTAGAAGAACATGGCAATTATAAATAACAGTGTGGTTAATATATTCCAAAGGAAATATAGCAAAGATAAAATAATTCATAAACAAGATGCTTGTCAATGGAAAAGCCTTGCGGCTATTATTCCTGGCAAGATCATGTTCTCTGAAGTAGAACTGCTCTAATTGTATTCTTGTATTCTAGAAATCTGATAGAAGACTGTTGACAAGCTGCGTCTCAAATGTGGAAGTCTACATTTCTTGCAATATGCATTCACCAAAGGTCACATGAAATGTTAATTTGAAATAAATAATACACTTTTTGAAAAATGGCTCAAGTGAAGTGTGACTGAAAGAGCAGATACCAAAATATAAAGATGGTTTGAGCATCAACTAAGGAAACATATTCAGATATGTGTTCTGAGGTGTGCAAAAAAGAGAATGAAATTCAATGTTCCATAGAAGACAAGATTTCGAAAAGAAAACAGCAAGGACAGGATTATACAAAAACAGATAGTCGTTTCTAACTTTTCCAACAGTTAGAAAAAATTTAAAAGCAGTAAAAAGTAGAGTATTAGCATTAAAATGCAGCAGGTTCTCTTCTGGATGTCTTTGAGACGAAATTAGGACTTGGGCTACTTTCATTTGAGCTCTTGCACTAAATGTGAGATTGGATTCAGTACACTGAATCATCCCTCCCAATTTGTGGTTCTTTGAAATTAGTGAATTTTCCTTGAATCGTTTCTTGGAGAGGCCCCTTGTTTATATGACTCTCAATACAAGCCATTGCTGGCACACTATATTTTCTCTCTATATTTTCAATAAGGCATGCCTAACATGATTAACTTTTCATATCATAAAAAACCAAAATTACCATCATTATTCTCATCTTCCCTATTACCTATCTCCTTATCTTCTTATGACTATAACTTTGTTGCTGATCACTATTGTTGTGTGTACGTTGAGAGCTTATGCACTGTGTCTAATCAGACTTGGCCAATAAAGAATTCTACTTCTACTTCTAAACTATGCCACCCAAACCTCAGGTTGTGCTCTTCTAATTGTAACAGTCTCTTTTTTCTTTTAGCAACAGCCATTCTTTTATCCATACCAAACAGCAGACTGAAAAATACAATTTGAAATCTAGCAGCCTCAGCCTTCTCTTACCTTTGCAAGCTGGAGAATTTTATATTTAATAATTTCTTGCCTTCTTGCCTGCCACTTAAACTGTCTCTTATTTGACCATTGGATAATCTGCTGCTATTTCTCCTGTTTCTCAAGGACATTTTTACAGACCATAACTCAGAGGTGTTATTCAGCAGGTTCTGACAGGTTCTGGAGAACCAGTAGGGGAAATTTTGAGTAATTCGGAGAACCGGCAAATACCACCTCTGGCTGGCCCCAGAGTGGGGTGGAAATCAGGGGTGGGTTCTACTTACCTTTACTACTGGTTCGCAACGGGATCGCGCACCTTGCTTCTGCGCATGCACTGAAGCTTCTGTGCATGCACAGATCACCGATGACGACATCCGGGGCGGTGGGCAGGGCCTCCCACCAATTTTACTACCGGTTCTTGCGAACTGGTCCGAACTGGGGGCAACCCACCACTGGTGGGAATGGAGATTTTACAATATCCTTCCCCCAGGAGTGGGGAGGGAATGGGGATTTTTGCAGTATCCTTCCCCTGCCACGCCCACCAAGCACAATACACCCACCAAGCCACGCCCACAGAACTAATCCAAAAAATTGAATTCCACCACTGCCATAACTTCAAGGGAGATCCAGATCGAAGTTCCCTCCTCAGACACAGAAACTGATTTAGGACAGATCCTCTCTCAATTTCCTTTGCAGGATTGTCAGTGAAAGGAAACTTGGAAGAAAGGAGTACTGTATACATCACCACTGACTATAGAATATCAATTTAACAAATAAATAACATGAAATTTTGTGACAAGGTACTACAGTTAATCCGGTTTGTGCACACGTCTTTCATTTGCCTTGATGGAGAGCTGAAGGAGACAAGAAGACTCTGCCAAGTCAAACCAATGGCACCATTTGATAAGGCATAAAAGCAAAAATCTTTTTCCAGCATGGCCAATAGACAGAAAATGCCCTCTATAAGTACAATACAGCCTTACTGAATATATAATAATCGTAGGTTAGCTTAATAAACTGCAAGAGTGTTGAAATAACACTTGAAGCCTTTTCACGACATTTTATTATGAGGATAATCATGTTCAGCAACTCTTTATCAGAATGTAAATGAATTTAAGAATCTAATCTAACCATCACCTTTTTAAAAAAAAAGAAAAAAGAAAAAGAAAAGATGTTAACAATTTAATCCATTTTAGAAATATCTTTGCTGCTAAAGGTAAGGGAGAAAAGAACAGGTAGACTATTATTTGGAAAGAGATTATTTCAGAAAAAAACATGGTCTGTACAGGTAGTCCTCGACTTATAACCATTCAAAGTTACAACAGCACTGAAAAAAGTGACTTATGACCGTTTTTTCACAGTTACGACCTTTGCAGCATCCCCATGATCATGTGATCAAAATTCAGGCGCTTGGCAGCTGGTTCATATTTATGACCGTTGCTGTGTCCCAAAGTCATGTGACCCCCTTTTGCGACCTTCTGACAAGCAACGTCAATGAGGAAGACAAGTTCACTTAACCACTGGTTACTAATCTATCAACTGCAGTGATTCACTTAACAACTCAGGCAAAAAAAGGTCCCAAAATGGGGCAAAACTCACTTAACAAATGTCTTACTTAACAACATAAATTTTGAGTTCAATTGTGGTCATAAATTGAGGACCACCTGTATTTTTCAAAAGTGGATTAGATCAAAACCAAGCTCCACAAAGCATTGATTCTTGTGCTTCATATTCCAGGAATGTGAACCCAAAGACAGCATACTGCACCATGGAAAAATGAAAAAGAGATTTAATAATTACAGGTAATCCTTGGCTTGCAGCCATTTGGTTAGCAACCATTCATAGTTATGACAACACTAAAAAAATGGCTTATGGCTGGTCCTCTCACTTACGACTGTCATAGGATTCCTAGTCACATGCTCAAAATTTGTATTTTTGGCAATCAGCATATATTTATGACAGTTGCAATATGCCGGGATCATGTGATTGTTATAGTGTGTGATCTTCCCAGCTGACTTCTGATTTTTCAGCAAAATAAATGGGAAAAACTGGATTAGTTTAGCAATTATGTGACTCCCTTAACAAATGCAATGATTCACTTAACAAACCATGGCAAAACAAGATTGTAAAATCAACTGCAATTCACTTAACAATCACCCTGCTTGGCAAAAGAATAGTTGTGACCCTGGCCCAAGTAAGTAGTAGGAAAATCAGTCAATGAAAAAACAAACTTTATTCAAACAGCTGAGAATTACTTCATTCCCAGCGTCGCTCAACTAAATTAAAGCAAATTCCTCCCAACACCAATTCCTCAGTCCTATCGCAAACCTTGTTCCAATTAGGTAAACTGCCAAAGGCCTTTCTTGGCAAACGTTCAGAAGTCACAGATACAAAAATAAATACAAGATGTAGATGAAGAAGACGACGAAGCTACCAACGTTGTTTCCGGCAAAGCCCAAACGCCATTGCTGGTCTGTTTTAAGCCTTATGGGAGGGGCCAATCATCTCTTGGCCCTACTCCCGAGTTGTCCTCTTTTCTTGAGCTGCTCTTGCCTTCTGGCAGCTCTTCTCATGCGTGCATTATGAACAGGCTCCTCCTGTTCCTCTACCTCACTCCTATCAGGCTCTGGAGGCTCTGGAGTCCGTAACCTCACTCCCCGATGGCCCTGGCCCCATCTCTGCCTCTGACACAGAGCCCTCATCCGGGCCTTCCCAAGCCTCCAGGACTGGCCCATGTTCTTCCTCAACCTCATCGCTGTCCGACTCCGCTGCCAGCTCCGCAGGCTGCTGGCGGACCACAACAAGAATATCTGGTCCCAATTATGGCCATAAGTTGAGAACTACCTGTGCTTGCAGCTTGATTTCCTAACCAATTATTTTTAAATGTCCAAATGAATTTCTACTAGACAGCCCAACTTCACTCTATTGTGTGTTCTTCAATTAATGGAGTTCCCAGCAATGGCCAGGCTAAAATGAAATCTTAACCCTCAACATCTGGAGAACGTGCAGGTTGAGGAGGGCCGCTTGTAAGTGCTTTCCCTTTGAAAAAATATCCAGGATTATGTTATTTTGAAATATTGAACACAATAGTGGTATCAATCACCAGTTTTGTCAGCTTGTAATGATTGCTGATGAAAAATCGTACTTGATTTAATTTGCTTGCAAATGAAATACATCCCTGTTTAAAGGGACAGATGCACTTTTAAGAATGATGCATTGATGAGGCCTTTTCTTCACTTGGCAGAAGTAAAGTAGGTTCTCCATTTTCTGTCATCCATGACGCTTGTGTTTAAGGAAAAATGTTTTTTTAATCCTGACATCTCATTTCTTGCTATTAGAACAATCCTAGAGCTGCCGTTTTGCTTTACCTGTCATCAACTCAACCCTTTGGGTGGCCCATCGATGAGGAAGGGTCACACAGGGTCACTTTAACCTCTAATAATCTTTGAAATAAAAGCAATGACGTAACAGCACAAAAATGAATAAAATTATTATAAAATGGTAAGAAATGAATTCAAGATAAAAGTGGACATATAAACTGGTTATAAGCCAGTTATCTGGTTGCACAGCCCATTAAATAAAGGGAATGAATTAACTCATCTGCAACAGGGGTGGGTTCTAAAATTTTTTACTACCAGTTCTGTGGGCGGGCCTTATTTTGTGGGTGTGGTTTGATGGTCATGTGACAATTCTTTAGGATTTAGCAGACATACTGGTCTACCAGGCTTTTAATTGCTTGCAGAGCTGTACCGGTCTATCCATTTGTTCTTGGAGCATTCCGGTCTATCCATTTGTTTTTCAAGCGCACTGGTCTACCACCACACTGCCTTTTAACACTGATCAGCTGTAGGGCGTCCCTTTGAAGCCCCATGGCAAGAGTTTAAAGTTTTTTTCCTTCTAGCCAATCAGCTGGGACTTGGGAGGCAGCGAATAGATGGGGAGTGGGGCCAAATAAAAGGTAAGAATAACGCAGGGGGTGCGGGAGGGCCCAGCTCCCGAACAAAGAGAGCCGGTTTGTGACATCATATCGTCACTACTACCGGCTCGGCCAAACCAGGCTGAACCAGGAGGAACCCACCACTGATCTGCAGCGTCTAAATTCTCCAGCTCTGTTGGCTGGAAAATTCTGGGAGTTGAAGTCCACAAGTCTTAAAGCTGCCAAGTTTGAAGACCTCTGGTCTAAAGACTCAGAGTGATGTACCTTAACATTAAATTCATGCAGACTCATGAGAGTGATAGAGTTAGCATACCCTATAGTGAAAAATGAGCAACACTTAGGATATTCACTGAACCAATAACAATACTGTAGTTATTGCAATAAATAAAAAGCGTTAAGGAAATTTGGGCCCTAGCTACTGTCAAAGAGGAAGATTTATGTTTTGTTACATTCCACCCCATTGGCCACAAACTGTACAGCCATATTATTTGCTACTTTAGGAAATAGGCATGCTATAGTTACCAACACCACTGACCTCTTATTGGCCTTGCAAACAAGACCCTAGAAGAGAAGATCACTTGTGCTCAGTACTCAGGAACAGCTTGCAGGTTTGACCACATCATTTCAAATCTTCCCCACTTTCTTTTCTATGAATTGAGATGCAATGTCAGCATTGCTTAAGATCAGGGGTGTCAAACTCAAGGCCCGGGGACCAGATCCGGCCTGCAGTGTGCTTAGATCTGACCCGTGGGGCCACCCTGGAAACAGCAAAGGATGGCCCATGGTGCTTCTGCCAGAGAAAACAGAGCTCAGGAGGGCCGCATGAGCTCTGTTTCCGCTGGCAGTGGGTTGCAGGAGGCTGTCGTAGCTGGAAACAGAGCTCAAGAGGGCCATGCATGGCTCCCCAAGCTCCATTTTCACTGGCAGGAGAGTTGCAGGAGGCCATCGCAGCCGGAAACAGAATTTGGGAGCCCGTTTTCACTGGCAGAGCTCTCGGGCCACCACAGGTGCCCCCGCCACGAGACATCGAGCTGGCCACACACCCCATACCCTCCCCAAGTCAAATACAATCCTGATGCGGCCCTCAATGAAATCAAGTTTGACACCCCTGCTTAAGATGATCATATCACAAGCCTTGAAACAACTAAATGGGAATAGTGGGCTGATACATTTAAGAACCCGGAATGGATATTGGATGAAGTTGCCATGGCAGGAAAAGAGTCCTTCTGGCCAAACTTTCAGTGTGATCGGGCCTGTGAATGTGATTTCTCATTTCTTTAGTCTGTGCTCATTTGCTGTCTTATCGCAGGATTTTTAGAAACTCAGTTGAAGCACTTTTTCTTCCTTCTATCAATCGGATGAGGTAGAAGTGCCATTGTCAACATCCATTAGCACTCATAGCAACAATACACTTTCTACTTCTATTGTGTTGTTAAGCATTTGGGAATGCTTTCCGTCTGCGAGCAAATAATATCTGACAAATAACATCAAACTTCCTGCATGTACTTCAAGAACAACTGTATTTTAGTTTTGTTTTTTTTTACTACAGCGATTTATAGCTGGAATGGTTGTGTCGTGTGAGTAACCCTGCATGCAGTCATTCCAAACCAGGAAGCTATTTAATCTAAATTGCTATCTTTTATGCCTGAAGGAGCTGCTTGTTCCTCACGATCTTCCTAATGTCACTGGTTTTTATGTCTCTGCATTATTTTTCCATTCAGTGGCTTAGTTCAAATGATCCCTTCATTTATTTATTTTTTTTGCATAATTTTATTAGGTATTTTCAAAAGAAGATAAAAACTCATATAAAGGGTGAAATTGCAATGAAAGAAATCAAAAAGCTGAAAGTGCAAAAAAGGGAGGAAAAGAGAAGAAAAATAGAAAAGAAAGAAAAAGGATACAAAGAAGTAGTTTCCAATTTTATTTACTGTATATGTTATACAGTAAGTACAAATATAAACTTACTTCTTACTCTATGGTTATAACTCTCTTCTGGCTGGGGAATTCTGGGAATTGAAGTCCCAGAATTCCCCCACAAAGTCGTGCGAACTTCATGTCTAATCACCGAAAACATAAATCCATTTGTTTTCCTATTTTATGCAAAAAATCCATAAGGGGCTTCAGTCAGCAATAACTGTGGACAAACGATCCCCTCACAAGTTACATTCTACTGAATGGCATTTCTTTCAAAAGAAAATCCTTTAGGCAGGTTGGAAAATAAAGAAGCTGAAAATTCCAATTCAGCAAGCTGAAGGAATCTCAGATGTTTTCTATTTCTATTGGCACAATACACAGTAAACTACTCAACGGATTTTAGCTTAGCATGTTGTGCAAACGCAGGCCATATGGACAGTTAATGACTCAGGGTGTGGCAAACCAAGAAAATGTGGTTGACTAAATCATGGATAACTGTATCATGTGAACAAAGCCAAAATAGCCTTGCTTGAAATACACCCCCGAGTAGCTATTTCTAAACAAAAAGCAGGATAACCATATGGTGCGTATAATATTTAGGCTGGGTAGTACAAATGTTCCACAAGCAACACAGCTACAGGAAACCAAACATTAATTCACAATATCACACTGCTAAGCTACGCGACCCATTAGGTTTTGTTCACTTGACCTTAAGCAGTGATAAAGCGGATGCTGCAAATCCTAAGCATGCATGAGCAGTGGTGGCGCAGTGGTGAGAGTGCAGTACTGCAGGCTACTTCTGCTGATCACCGGCTGCCAGCAGTTTGGCAGATCGAATCTCACCAGGCTCAAGGTTGACTCAGCCTTCCATCCTTCCGAGATGGGTAAAATGAGGACCCAGATTGTTGGGGGCAATAGGCTGACTCGGTAAACCGCCTAGAGAGGGCTATAAAGCACTATGAAGTGGTATATACGTCTAGGTGCTAGTGCTAGTAGCTCCCCATCGCCCGGTGCGTTCCCACAGAGAGGGCCTCCTTGGAGTGCCGTCAGCCAGGCAATGTCGTGTGGCGACTCCTAGGGAACGAGCCTTCTCTGTGGGCGCACCTACCTTATGGAATCAACTCCCCCTGGAGCTCTGGGTGGCCCCTGACCTGCGCTCTTTCCACCGTGACCGTAAGACATAGTTAGTTCACCAGGCCGGTTTGGACTGAAGGGGTTTTTAAGGGGAGTTTTAATGGTTTTTAACATCTAATATTGATTTGTCTATTTTATTGCTGTGATCCGCTCTGAGTCCTTTTCGGAGAGAGGGCGGCATATAAGCTAAATAAATAAATAAATAAATAAATAAATAAATAAATAAATAAATAAATAAATAAATAAATAAATAAATAAATAAATAAATAAATAAATAAATATTCAACAAACTTACTTAGGAATAAGCCCTTCTGAAATTAAGGCGTACAATTGCTCTGGAATTTGCTAGAATTAGAAGAGTTCCCATTTTGGATGGTAATCACAAAGCACCAAAATTTCTTTAGATAATCCGCTATCCCGAAAACTTAACTGTGGGCTCAGAGCCCCTCCAAATGTTGTCACTGAATTGAATTGTAATATGACAGAAAGGGAAAACTATGGCAAGTAATAATATTCCTTGTGTTCAAATACATATAGTATATTAAAGCACATTTAAATTTTTGCCTATCCCTGGCTAGCTCTTTGTCCTGGCCCCACCCAATTGTTCAAGATGCAAGTCCAGGCACATCTCTCAAATGCCCAGAACAGCCATTGGCTTCCAAAGTTGTACATCACTGCATTTCATGTTTATTAAGAACCGTGGTGATGCAGTGGTTAAAATGCAGTATTGCAGGCTAATTTTAGTGATGCCAAAAGTTCGATCCTGACCAGCTCAAGATTGACTCATGCTTCCATCCTTCAAAGGTTGGTAAAATGAGGACCCAGATTATTGGGGGCAATATGCTGACTCTAAACCACTTAAAGAGGGCTGTAAAGCACTGTGAATCGGTATATATGTCTAAGTGCTATTGCTATTAAACCTGAATCAGAGGACCTGGATTGGATGCAGGGCATAAAGCATTTCCACCACACAAGTTCATACTTAACAATAGGGCAGTACACAACCATTGGGCGCTTTGTTTTATTATTTTGAAAGTTACATATAAAAGATCGGGCATACAGTATACAGCACATTCATTAGTCAGTTCGCTTTTATTCCTTATCAGTGGGCAGAATGAAACATTTGACAAACACAAGGCATGAAAGAGAAGGGCCAAAAAAAGAAACATTCTACGGAAGGACAGAAGTACTATTATATTAGCTGTACAATCAGGTAGGGTCCCTGGGTAAATTGGTGGACCAGACTAGAGGATGAACTCACATATTATATGCACCTTTCCCAAACCCCTAGATGGCTTGGACAATAATAAATTCAATTTTTTTCCTGCAAATTATTCATACCTATTGGTGCCCCTAGGACTTGGTACTACCATCCAACTATGCTAAAAAGCCACTACAGTGTCCTGCTAATTATACTTCGTGTACAGATTGCTTCCTTTGAACCTGCCTTCAAGTTACTCTATTGGTTTCATAATAATCTCTGGGTTCAGGTGAAACTTTTTTGCACAACTTTATTAAATGTTAAAAACAGAACGAGAAAAACTAATATAAACTAATATTTAAGAAAAAGAAGAGGAAAAATAAGAGTAAAGAGAGGCCAGAAGTGCTACATATTCTTAATAACTTTCAGCATCTCTTATGTTTTCCTCCTAAACACTCTTCTCCTGCTGCAAAATGCCTGCTCCTCCTGGGAGCTGTGTTGTTTCTCAACTTCAGCAACTTGAAGATGTGTGGACTTCAACTCCCAAAATTTCCCAGCACCATGCTGGTTAGGGAATTCTTGGAGTTGAAGTCGATCCATCTTCAAGTTGCCCGAGGTTTAGAAGCACTGCCCTAGGGGAACAAATATCACTAGCTGCTCATTAGCAGGCATTTAAAGCTTCCTACATCACACAGAAATTAAGTTCAGATCTCAGCTCCCAAAATCTTTCCTTAGATGTTGCTCCTGAATTTCTGTGTTTCAGATCAGAAGGGCTTCTACATCAGATTGCACTCGGAAATGGGCACTGGTTACTGAAAACCAGCCTGATTCCTTTGCACTGCCACATAAAAAGGCAGGGACTTATCTCACTGGAATGCTAATGACCTGGCCAAGCTTTAAAGCTTCTGCAATCAGTGCTTAGGTAGGAAAGAAAGAAATGAGGAAATAAGCTTTGACCTGGGAAATGTTTTTTTTTTTTAAATCTCTCAGACCAAGAAAGAAAAGCAGAAGCTATCTGCTAATTATATGAAAACCTAAAGGAAAAGGTCAAATTCCAAATAGCACCTAGATTGATGTAATTAAAAATCTATGTGAACAATTAATTTTGGATATTAGTGAAAATGTGGAATCCACACATTAGATGTATGAATGTGTGCATCTGAATAAATAAGGTTAGTAAGAATAAGGAAGTTATTGTAACAGCATCACGACAAAATTCCATTGCAACAAAGCTTCTGGTATGTGCAAGAGGGACAATTTCATTGTACATTTTTTTTATACAATTCAGGGCCGTACATATTTGGCAGTTAAATAAACAATTTTTTTTGTGCCAAACCAATCCAAACGGACTGGTAGATATTGCAGCCAGTATTATTTCTGCAAATTAAGCAATCTTCTCCCTAATTTATCTTGCACATTTTATCCTGCCAGACATTTAATTTCTACTGCATATATTCATGCTTTCAGCAAGTAAGTGCTACTGGATAACCCATCAGAAAGTGCTTATATGTTACACAGAACAGAATCCATATATTACTGCAAATCTTGGAAACAAGATTTCTAGACTTTTGGGGTTCTGAGATTTCAACAAGCAAATATATACTCCAGTCGTCTAAACTCATATTTGTATTTCACAGGATGAGTAGCTGGAAGGTTTAAAAATGCTTACTTTATCAGAGAATATAAACAGCCCTTATGTAGTCTTTTAGCAATGCAACCCTGAAAATATGTCTAAATGTCCAAAGTTCTGGTGATTCACAAATTTTAGGTAAACAATCTGTGCCTGTTTGTGTTCAGATCTGTGTACGTGTCTGTGTAGTAGTGGTAGTAGTAGCTAGTGCACAGGCACTCTCAAATTGCTTTTCTGCATGTAAAAGTAACCTTAGCATAAAGGGAGTCATATATAATCCTGGACACATTCAGAGGCACTGAAAATGGCTGGATTATTTTGAAGTTGGTAATTATAACCTACCTAACTGCAGTTTTATCTGTTTGGAAAAGTTTGTGCATATTTCAGCTTAAGAAGACAAGAGATGATCATCTTAACGGAGTCATTTCCTCTACTACTGTTTAATAACAGTCAAACCTGTAATGCTATAATTAAAAATATCTAAGTACCAAATGAAAATTTAAATTTGGAAACTGTACTGTACTGTTGCATACAAGTAAATGTTTACAAGTCAGCTTGATGCTAACTACTTAAATAAAAACTGCTTTACAAAGACCTCTGAATAATGCATAAATGCAAAAACAGACATTTGATTCCCCTTCCCTGGAAGTATGGAAGAAAGGACCACTCTACATTTCAGGTTCAAATCTGCTTCATTGGCATGAGGTTTGGCGAAACCTGTTAAAAAAGGAGAAAAAAAAATTAAACTGACAGATAATTACCAGCATTGCTGCACCCCTCTGAAGTAGTTACTGATTATAGCCAGTGACTATCACTCTTCAGTGCTTATAGTGGTGATAAGATGACAAACAAAACACAATGTTTTTGCCTCCAATAAAAACCTGAGTCTCAACTTCAATTTTCCAGAAAAGAGAAGGAGAAAAGAAACAGGAATAGATTATGGTATCATGAACCAGGAAGCCCTGAACTCTGGTTTGGAGATTAAGGAAGACACTTTCGAACAAAGCCTTGTGCTGCAGCCACTTGCTTTGTTATTATCTAAGAATATTGATGGGACCAAAACATCTTGGAAATATTATGCTGGATTGGAGTACTAAAAATAATTTAGGACCCACATACAAATAGGAAAAAATCTTGCTCTTTCAGATATATGAAGCACTGGCAGAACAAACACGTGTTATGGGAGACAATGAGTATATTGTGAATGCTTAGGTATTATTCTACCTTCTAAATCTATGAGTCCGGAATTTGGTCCTTCTAAACTAAACCCTTATGTGGACTTTAACACCCTGAATTCCCCAGCCAAAAAAGGCACTGCAGAATTGAAGTGCCTTTAATCTGGAGGACGCTCAAATTGGGATGTGTGTGTTAACAAACAGCTTTTGTATTAGCACAGCTCCATTTTTCCAATACCCCGTTGCATCATAAGAGACTATAGTTTGATATCAGCTACTACAAATTGATAATGGAGCAAGTTTTAGGTAAGCTGCCAGGATCCAGAAAACCATCTGCCATAATAACAATTAACAGTTTTATTGGAATGTTTTGAACACTCAAGAAGCACTGTGCAAATTCTATTTTTCATGAGAAAAGGGATTCAAGAATGAAGACAAAAGCAATTACCAGAAATAACAATGTTGAATGAAATAATTAAAAACAAAGACCTTGCTTGCTTCTCTTGAATGATGGGTCAGTGCCTGTTTTTGGCAGCAAGGGAGGGGAGAAAGAGCCCCATATCTCCCATATGCTCATTTAGAGAGCCCTATAGATTCTTGAGTGCTATCTGATTTCAACCAGGTCTGTATTAGAAAGCACAGCATCCCGTGTCTAGTGTGAGTACTGCCTCACACCTAAATTTTCATTCTACTACTACTGATTAGGATGAGCAATGTAATTCCCAAAGGTAAAACAGACCCAGTAGAGATTTTATGCTTTTTCTTTCTATTCCTGGTTTGCCCTAACACCAAAGCTATCATGTCACAAATCGCTTTCAACTCTTAAAAAATATGTCTTTAATCAAATATGATTGGTGCCTACACAACAATGCAATCATGACATGAGAAATGTTAAGTGCTGGAGGCAATAAAAGTTCTAGTGCATACTGATGTCCCTTCATGCATTTCAGCAGAACGGGATAGAAATAAATGTATACATGGATTAACTCAGTTATGTACAACTGTCTCCGTGCACTGAAGCAAACCAAAAGCTTCCAACCTCTTTTCTCAACTTCATGCCCTCCAAATATTTAGCACGAAAGTTCTGGGAGTTGATCCAACACATCTGGAGGATACTAGATTGAGGAAGTTAATCCATGTATAGATTGGTTTCTGTTCTCTTCCATTAAAATCCCACTGAGTTCAGTGGGACTTAAAATACATAAGCTTGAATAGCAAGTGTGTGGGCAAACTTCTCTTGTCTTCTCTCAGCAGTAATCTGGCAAAGACCACATGGGCTGAAACAAGCAGTCAATAGGGCTTCAGCCAACACTGGTGTCATTATTTGTCCCACCCTTTTTTTCTCTCTCTCTCTTTCTGACACTTTGTCTCCCCACTCCTACCCATAAACAGTAGGCATCAGGTTGAGACAAAGAGCATTTAATGGAGAGGTTTGACTGATCTCCTCCAATGGATGAGTAGGCAGAAAGACTGAAATTAGGCCAAAGTCACAGGCAGCTTTGTCTACTCTTTCCAGATCTTTCTAGCTGTGATGGAAAGTGCACCTGCAGAAGTGAGGGAGAGTTTTGATCCTGTGTTTTCTTCCTACAAGTCATTTCCTTTAAAAATTGATGCTATCCAAAGCTACCCAAGACTGTAAGCCTTTAAATGTCAATAATGTGCTCTATCAAGCCAGAGATAGGCTGCTGCCGGTTCGGGTGAACCTGTCGTTGCAACCAGTGGGTGGGCTCGCTCACCCGCCCTGGTGCTATGTCATCCTATATTGCCATGTTTTATAACAGTGTTTCTCAACCTTGGAAGTTTGAAGATGGGTGGACTTCAACTCCCAGAATCCCCCAGCCAGCAGCGCTGGCTGGGGGATTCTGGGAGTTGAAGTCCACCCATCTTCAAGCTTCCAAGGTTGAGAAACACTGTTTTAGAAGCTGTGCGCGAAAGGCACGCGAGTGAGCAAAGTGAATATGCGTGCATGGTCACATTTTCGATGCTGGGCGAACCGGTTGATACAACTGGCGGCAGCCCACCACTGTATCAAGCCATCAGTTTTTTCCAGAGATTCAAGGTAACCACCCTAGAATCTCAAGATACTGTATATTTAATAGTTTAGGAAGTTATGGTTTTAGTTTGGCAAGATTCTGCCCATTAGGTGTAAGCAAATAAAGGACTGAACTCGACTGGATTTATGGATTTATTTATGTTTAAACTAATCCAGTTTAAGACCACTGATTCCATTGTTTCCACATTTAATTTTCTCGAGCATAATTGTCTGTTTTTACCATGTTCTGCCTTTTGCTGCAGAATTTAATTTGGAGATTTCAGCATATTAGTGCAATTTAGAAAACAACGATTCCTTCTTGTTTGTAAGAATGCAAGGCAAGCTCTCAAGGCTACCACTAAGACATTGATCTCCACAAAAGCATACAACTAATACATTGTTCCATAAAATCTTAAAAATAAGGATAATTCTAAAACTATGTTGTTGTTTTTTAAATTGAAGGCTTGATGGAACATATTATTGATATTTAAAGGCTTGCAGCCTTGGGTAGCATCAATTTTTAAAGGAACATGACTTGTAGGTAGAAAACACAGGATCAAAACTGGTAAACTTTCAGGAAATCATTAAGGGCAAGACCTCTCCTGTTTTTTTAAATTATATTTTATTTGCTTGTAAGTTTGTAGCTGCAGGCCAAGAAGCCTTTGTGTCTTGGAGGGCCAGAGCTGAGGCTTGGGACTTTAGTTGCTGAACCCTCAGTTTATAAAATAGTGCCAGAAAGTGGGGATGTTGAGCCATGTTGCTACCCAGATCAATCTGCTACTTTTATGTATTTTAAATATGTTTATATTCCTATAATGGTCAGTGACTCCAATCTTCTTTCACAGCATCTTATGAACCTAACCAAAAACATGCAAGCATAAGACAACATTGTACAGAAACATTATAATATTGCCAGAAGATGGGCTCATTCTAAGTCAAGTCAATGAACCATCTTTTCTAAGAAACTGAAATAGATAAATTACTTTCCTCTCCTTAGTCTGGACAAGTTATACCACCATTGGCCTTTTTTTAAAAAAAACGTACTATTATAAACTGTTAACATTTGTCATTCATGTCTGAAAGGCCACAACCTGCATTGCACTAGGCCAGGAATGTCAAACTCAAGGCCCATGGGCCAGATAGGCCCCATGGGGTGCTTAGATCTGACCTGCGGGACCAACCTGGAAATAGTGAAGGACCAGCCCCCGGTGCCTCTGCAAGCGAAAATGGAGCTCTGTTTTTGCTGGCAGAGCGCTCAGGCTGCCACAGGTGCCCCCAACACAAGTGACTTTGAACTGGCCACGCCCCCCCCCCGCCCCCCCCAAGGTCAAACACAAACCTGATGCGGCTCTCAATGAAATCGAGTTTGACACCCCTAGACTAGGTCAAGAGTAAGGGACTAAGAGAATCCTGTCTTCTTTAGCAATTTGTTTCTCCTCTATATTTAACTAGTTAGAGACTTACAGTAAAGTCAGCACCAGTGCATTTTTTAATCTCATCTACAGATTCGCCTTCCCAGATTTCGATCAGCGTCAGTCCTTTTTTCTTATTGACATCAAAAACAGCCTAAAGGATTGAAATAAGTTATAAAGAGGTTTAGTTAGAATGGAAAACTCTGCTGAGTTTTCAGAAGGCTGATTCAAACTCTGAAAACCAATCCCTGCTCTCGAGTCCTGATGTTTGGTTACCCGTTCCTCTGTTTTCCTACACTTATGCTTCTTCCCTTCCACCTACTTAAAAAGCAGCATGAGCAATTCACTCACTCAAGTAAACTGGGTGTTGGTGCTACAATTCCCAAACTCACATGACATACTTGTTGCCAGATGATGTCACTATTAATTGCTTGGTGGGGAGAGTAAGCATGGGCAGTGAAGGCCAACCAGGGTTAAGTATCTGAAAGTATCTGAAAAGTATCTGAAAACATTATATTTAAGCTCATTGTATGTAAAAACCAGAAGAATGGAAGGAAGTGCTAAACCCAGTTATTTCCTTGACAGGCTGGTTTTTAATCTGTCAAGAGCTTTTTTGCACAACTATCAAGATATCCTTCCCCTACAACAATTTGTAAATGGCAACAGCAAGATGATAACAGATTGCTATCATACGGTATGAGGAAAGAGTATTATAGTCCCTTCCATGAAACCTGTTGATAAACACTACAAAGCATTAATGAAAGGTTTGCTTCAGCAGAAGAGTCTAATATTTTCCCAGAAAACTGGAGCCAGGTGGGGAAAAGAAGCTCTTTAGGAAAACAGAAGATCACACAAAAATAAATAGATCTCAAAATCCTTTAGAGTCCCTTTTGCTGTCCCACCATTGAACCAGTCAGGAATCCGTATTCTCTAGCCAAGAGACCACAGATGGTCAGGGATTATACTTCTGAGCCAACAGAGCCAAAATCTGCCAGGTTGGAGAATCAAACCATAAATAATTAGGCACCCTGGAGCAACAGCCTACTAGCCTGAATGACAGCTCCAGTTGAAAAGACTTTAATTCTCCTTCTTGGTAAGCTTACACGGTGGAGGCAGACATGAGTTGGAAAGAAAAAATGAAGAGACTATTATTTTAAATATACATTTCTATATATTAATTCTAATCTTCAGACTATTTCCCCTTATTAGTTGAACTGAAAATAACACAGAGCAAAAATGCAGGCATTGGGCCTTGTTTTCTAAGAAAAATGGTCATCTGAACAAAACAATACCTGATTATTATTATTCAAGGGCTTACCTATTTCCTGCTCTGTTTTGCAGGTTTGTTATGACGATAACAAGGTTCCCCCATCCCAAGCCCTTCAGTTTATGTCAGAAAGGAAATAAGCTAAAAGTAACCAAACCAAGTACCTTACCTTTTCCGTTATGATGCGATCCACACACTGTTTCCCAGTAATTGGCAAAGTGCACTTTTCCAGTATTTTGTGGGTATTGCCCTGCAACAGAACACAAATTTCACTCTAATAAATCTTCACTGTTCAAGAGTCCCACTTGCTTCAAAATCAGAAGCATAATACTTTTCAAATGCTACGGTACAATTCTTCAGTTAGTCTTGACGTTTTCATGGATGATTTGGGAATTGGTATAGTCTAGGCCCGTGATAGCGAACCTATGACACGTGTGCTCAGCTCCACGTGTGTTCGCCTCCTGCCGGCCAGCTGATTTTCGGGATGGGGGCCAGGGCACATGTAGGAGATGCATGCGCAAGCAGAGGGGGGGGCGTGCACATGCATGGGAACAGGGGAAACAGTGGCCCCCCACAGCCCGTTTTTGGTCCCAGGAGGCTACTGGTGTTTCAAGTAGTTTTAATCAAAATGCAGTTAAAACGCCAAACAAGCCATCGAGAATATAAATACATATATACAACAGGAACAGGAGGTGCCTCATAGGAACAAATAGAAGTAAATCCTAGAGGCAGGAAATGCATCACAAAACAATAGAGTTGAATGCTAAAGAGGAATAAAGCTGCCTACAAGGCTGACATGACACCTGTAACAGCAAGGAGGCCTACTAGGCCCAAAATGGGGCGAGGAGGGCCGCGCGTGCATGCGCAGGGGAAGCGTGAGGGAGATTATGTACCCATGCTCAGGGGGGCGCATTGCATTATGGGTGCCGGCACGCATGCGTGCTGTCACGCGCGCTTTCAGCACACGACGACAAAAAGGTTAGCCATCACTGGTCTAGGCTCATTTTTGGCATGAATTGAGGCTTGCTCACAGAATGTTTTGTAAAATCTGACTACTTTAATCCGTGCATTTCCTGTCCTCGTTCCTGCTGATTTCCACTGTGTCATTCATATGTTTTAATAAATTAAATTCAGTTTTCTGTAGCCTGGCCTTTTCCAGCTATACTAGGGTGCACATACAACACATCAGAACCATGCTATGCTGGAAAAGGCCAACCTTCTTCCTTCTATGCTATCATGTCCATACATTCAGGAGCTTACCAAGGCTATCTTGAGAATATGGATTAGAATGAACCCTAGATCAGGCCAATTAAGGGGAGCCTTTCTTTTATGTCATCCCATTTGAGAACACAACTTCCCAGTGATTGAACATTGGGCTCACAAGTTAACTCTTCCATAACAACTGCAATTTCAGGCATCAAAAACTCTGAGGACTTGGAAAGCACCAGCAGTGTTTTAAAGCTAGTTAGCAACTTTGCCACTCCTCTTAAGTCTTTAGTTGGCCATTAACAGATGATAGATCAACAATTTTTTTTTCTTTCAAACTAATCTGTAACTATGGCAGCACACTTTCCAGGGTTCTGATATACTTCTCTTTCATAGCCCAGACCTTGGTTCTGACTCTTTTACTGAATGCCCAAATTTAGCAGGTACCTCATTGTCCTAAAGCATATCAGCAATATTTCTCTTTGAAGAATCATCAAAACTTGCATCATAAGATTCATGTTAATTATCTGGCCTATATTATGTCGTCCCACACGTTACTGAAACATTCTGAGGCTTGATGCTTAGATGTGCATTACAAAAAGACCCTGGTTCTTTTTGGCAGGTGGATCGGCCTCCCGGAATATCCCCAATCAGCTGTTATCAGAGTTGAATTTTAGCAACAGGTTCCTTGGTTGTGAGCTCTGTGCCGTGCCTTTTTTTTTTTTTTTTTGCTTGTTTTTCTGCCTCTGAAACTTCTGAAACTCTGTTTCAGGAAAAACTTTTTTTCCTGCCTCTGAAAGCCTCAGAAACAGAGCTTCAGAAAAAAAGCCTCTGAAGCTCTATTTGGGGGCTTCTTTTCTGAAGCTTTGTTTCTGATGCTTTTTTCAGACTCTGAAATCTCTGTTAGCGAGGCTGGGTGGGGCTACATTCGGAGTATAAAACACACCCAGATTTTCACCCTCTTTTTTGGGGGAAAAAGGTCTTATATGCTGAAAAATACGGTACTTATATACAGTATTTATATTATGTACTTACAGTACACTATATGTGTCTATAAATAGTATTTATATTATGCTATCATTACAGAGCCAACTTTATCTTACATCAAGGCAGAGGTGGTATTCAGCCGGTTCATGTGAACCGGTAGTGGCGACCTGCTAGTGGTCTTGCCCACCCGCCCAGGGGCAATCCCGTCCTATATCACTGTATTTTTGACATCACACACATGTGCAGACGGTGTGCATGAGTGAATTGCCATGTTTCATGATGCCACATGCGTGCGCGAATTCGCACACGCTCACATTTCCGGTGCCAGTTGCTACAGTATGTGAATCCCATCTCTGCATCAAGGTCATATTGGAACTTTTTTTTTTTAATTTGATTTATATGCCGCCCTTCTCCGGAGACTCAGGGCGGCTTACAATGCGTAATTTTGCCTGCAAAAGGGTAGCAGTAGTCCAGGGATCAAATCTTTCCCTGTAACTTCTTCCAGCTTGAATAGTTTGTTGCCTTTTCAGCGTGTTTCTTTCCCTCAGTACTGCATCTCAATTGGTATTATTATTCAACTTTATTTAAACTGATCCCAGCAAGCATGTGGTTTATACCATGAACGTGATGTGATTATATCATGTAAATAGTCGGATGTTAATAGCGATTGATATTGTATTAAATTTAAAATGAGAAAAAGAAACGATGCCTTCTAATTGTGAACACTTTAATCTGTTCCCTGGTTGCTTGAAAGAAAAAGGTTTCATACTTTTACTAGTAACTGCTCAGCTATAGGTAAGCTAGTTAATAGTTCTCCACTTCTGCTTTCCAATCCAATTGCTCATTTGGATTAAGTATTCTAAGAAGCAACTTGAAAGTACTTTGCAAGTTTTAATCAGTGATCATTGTATAGAATTTTGCAGTAATGCTAAGTCTGCTTTATAGCTGTGTATATCAGCGCTTTTTAAATTTAAACTCTTTGAAACATTCTTTGTTATGTGTTATGTGTTTGTTAGTAGGATTCACTGGGTTAGGAATTTTTCTTTTCTTTTACTGTCTTTCACTGTGAGTTGTATTGGGTTGTGGGGGGTGCATGAAGGGAGGCTCAGCCAATCTCATTGTACACATGTTGTACTCTGACAATAAAGGTTTGAACTGAATTGAACTGAATTGAATTGACATTCTTTGTTATGTCCTTTTCTTTTCTTTTTACTACAGAAAACAATTACTCCATTCGAATTCATTCTAATGTATAAAGGGATGTCCACAGAGTGTAGTTAAAAAGTCAAGAAGATATTTACCATAGTATAACCAAAACTCTAGGTTTGTTTTTATGTCAAAAGGCACCCAGAATTGCCTTGAACCACAAGATTAATGGCATATACTGTAACATAAATAAATAAACAGACAAATATGCAAAGGTCAAATTAAAGATGATGGTCATGACCATGCAACCACAGTTCTTGTACATACATTGACACAAGAGATGAAGTTTCCCCTCCATGATTGCAAACAGAATTTTGACAACACACAATTTCACTCTATTTTACCTTTGCTGAGTGTTCCATAGTCACTACTACTTTAGTTCTTGAGCTGGACACCAAATCCATGGCACCACCCATTCCTTTCACCATCTTTCCCTAGAAAAGAAAGATAAGATAAGATAAGATAAGATAAGATAAGATAAGATAAGATAAGATAAGATAAGATAAGATAAGATAAGATAAGATAAGATAAGATAAGATAAGATAAGATAAGATAAGATAAGATAAGATAAGAAAGAAAGAAAGAAAGAAAGAAAGAAAGAAAGAAAGAAAGAAAGAAAGAAAGAAAGAAAGAAAGAAAAAAAAAAAGAGGGAGGGAATTAAAATACAAATATCTCAAAAGTTTTTGTTTTTTAAGGTTAATTCCTGCAAATATTAACAGTGCTCCCTTTGTCTCAATCCATCTTCCATTACCAAGGGAAGGGAAATGGATCACTAATAAGACACATTTCAATATGAGGAAGTAAGGTCAATATGCAAATGACAAACTTTCTATTATCTTAAAGCAGATATAATTTCACATTTGAGATGCATAATCCAAGATTTGCTTGTTTGCTTGAAGGCTCAGGGTATCTGCCAATTTATAGCAGCAGTACGGCTCAGAAATGTCATTGATTTTAAATAAAAAGAGACAAGTTCATATTAATCCTGTTTGTTGCTGATTTGGAGAACATAGGCATTTCACTTTAAACTGATTGTATTCTATTGCTTTTTTATTATGCTTATGTTTTATTGATGGATTCCAGGTTTTCGTATTATTATGATGCTAGCATCATCCCAACATATTCTACGTATAATCAATTTTCTCCTTTAATCCTGAGTTCTATCCTGTGGATGCTTAAAATCAATTCTGGGTGTTCAAATGTAAGGGGTAGGAAAGGGAATATGGCAGGAGGGGGGGGTGGATTTGCTGATTAAGAGAGAGAGGAAGAGTGAAAGAACACTTTTCAGCGTGTACCAGTACTCAAAAGGTGTTAAGCAAGATTTATTTATATTTGCCTTCCCAGGAAGGAAATCAAAATAACTGTTATAAAAAAAAGGCCTTGGCAATATGTTATTTTTGCAAGCCTGGAAACCATTAATCAAGCACTAGCCCTCTTTTAAGGAGGCTGAAAGAAAGTATGTTCCAAACAGAAAATTCTCTGTAAAATTTGAAGAATGTCAATAACCAATGGGCAAGTTCTGTAGCTTGAGCTAAAAAAGGAATTGGAAATAGCAACTTCGTTAACGTTAGGGTTCTTTCAAAGCATTTCAAAGTCAAATACCGAGAGATTAGAATAATCTTTGAGGGTGGCTTTAAAAAGCAAACAGATCAAAAGGTTCAAAACCATGTAAGGCAAGAATGGTAATAAAGTTTTTTGCCAAGGAAAAGCAGTTCTCAAAAGCAAGTATTTCATAACAGTCATTTTCCGAACCAGAAGACCAAATAAAAGTAAGAAGTGACATTTCCACATATTCACACATTCTCTAAAGAATGTTTGCCATACTTATTATTTTGGATTCACTAATAGCCTCAGAGTATCTGTCGTTGGTTTGGTAGTTTACTTACGTTGCTGCACTATATCTTCATCATCACTCTTTGTTATTAATATTGATAAGTCTATCATAGGAAGATGTCATCTATCACTTTGTCACTCTTCCACCTCTAAATATTTTGCTCTTAAAGTAGGATGTTTAATAGCATGAGGCTAGTCCAGGGGTAAAATCCAGCAGGTTCTGACAGGTTCTGGAGAATCGGTAGCGGAAATTTTGAGCAGTTTGGAGAACCAGTAGTGGAAATTTTGAGTAGTTAGGAGAACTGGCAAATACTACCTCTGGCTGGCTCCAGAGTGGGGAGGGAATGGGGATGTTGCAGTATACTTCCCCTGCCATGCCCACCAATCCACACCACGCCCACAGAACTGGTAGTAAAAAAAAATTGGATTTCACCACTGGGCTAGTCTAACTTTACCAAATGTAATTCCCATCACCCCGGGAAGCTAGAGGAATGGAGAGGAGCAGGGATGTGTTCTTGGAGACACCACTCCAGCAGCCATCTTGGATGTTCACAGCATGAACTCAAAATTCTGAATCTGTCCAACAACTCCAAACTTTTAGTTAGATGGACTGGACTTCAGTACGATAGACCCCTTTCTATTAATTAATTATCATACTATAGATAGCCCTCAACTTGCCACTTGTTCAAAGTTACGAAGAACCATCCCAAAATGTACTTACAACTTGGTTTTGAAATTCTGCATCTTGGACACTTGGCAACTGGCCTGTATTTATAGTTGTTTGCCATGATCCCATGATCATGATGTATGTTTTTGCCTAAAACCAGCATTTACTTCTGGTTTGGGGCACAAACACTCCATAGTGAACAATGAGTTTGCTTAATGACCAAGACATGTGCTTAACAACCTCAGGAAAAATGGTCATAATATTGGGTTGGTCACATGGATGATCTGCTTTATGACCATCATGACTTACAACAGTAATGGGCAATAAAGATCACCATTATGGTCTTTAGTTGAGGACTACCTCTATTCATAACAGCCAAAGCAATACTTTACCTAATGTTACACAGCTAAGAAAATGTTTACATAAACATTATGGAAATGAAGTCCATGTGCAAAGGTGTAATACTAAAAGAGATTAAAGAGACTGAATGACTTCAGGCAAAGAAAGTTCTGCAACCTGCAAAGTTATGGGGGGAAAGTGCTCTGTGAGACTTTTCTAAAGTTTCTGACATCCAGTAAGACCTAGAAGAGTCAGCATGCCCTGGAACCAATGTGTTAAAAGAATTTTATCTGTAGGTTCTCAGTGGCAGCTCTCTGTGGAGAAGGGCATTTTTCTCCCAAAGCCCATATGGCTCTTTCTCTGCTGCTTTTCAGAAGAACCACAAAGACATAACTTTCCCAGCAGGCCTAGAGCAGAATGATCTGGAATCCTGCTCAGTTACTTTTTTTATGTATTGTTGGTGTGACACTTCTACTGCTTTATACATCTTTAATTTATGTATGCTGCCTATAGCTATACCAGTGATCAAGGTGGCTAATAATTTTATTAAATGAACAAACTACTAGAGAAAGAGATGAGAATAACAACAGGTACCAGAAAAAGACAGCTGCAGTAGCTACATGAACCCTACAGAAGCAATGTGCATTCCAGGAGATGTAGTAATTTCCAGGGTTGGATTGATTCCTAGAATCACCAAGGCTGGTCTTAGAATATGATATAAACAGCTCCTAGTCAAGTAAGTCATTTAAAAAGAAGCCAGCGCACCTGAATGGACACAGCCTAATTATTCATGCTTCAAGAAAAAATTGTTTATGTACAGTATATGGCCACCCATCTTAATCAAATAACTCTTGAGTGACTATCAAGAATAAAAACAGAAATACATATCACAAAATTAATTGAAAGAACAAAGAGAGACATCAGGCACACACACACACACAAAGAAACTCTTCAACCATCACAGGGCAAAAACACATAGCAGACCCCACACCTCCTTGCCAGGGATGGGTTTCAAAAATTTTAGCAAGGGGTTCTCTGCCTGGTTGCTGGGTGGGTGTGGCCATGGTGGGTGTGGCCTAGTCAGTCTCTTGCACCATGCCGGTGGGGGGGGGTTGCCCTCCCCGGCCTCCGGAGGCTTTCCTCGAGCCTCCAAGAGGGTGAAAACAGCCTCCCCAGGCTCCGGAGGCCTTTTCCCGAACTTCCAGTAGGCCCGTTTTTCGCCGTCCCTGAACCTCCGTGCATGCCCTGCACTTACCTGCATCCAAAACAGGCTGCGTGGTGACTCCTGGGAGGGGAGAGGTGGGCGGGGCCAGCCAGGAGTGGGATTTGGAGTGGGATCCGAATTGCACAGAATCTTAAGTAGAGGTTCTCCCGAACCCCTGCGAACCCCCAGCAGCCCATCCCTGTTCCTTGCCCTTAAGATTGAGGGAAGAATCAGGGATTTTAAGGCCTTCAGTGTAGGGATTATCTGAACCTAAGGAGAGAGGCTGTTACACAGGGCAGGTGCTGTGAAAGGAAGGCCTGTCCCCTTGGTCCCAAGAGATGACCGCATTTAACAAAAGGGACCTAGCACTCGTTCATCCTGTCCACTCTGATGGTGTGGGTGCAAATCACCAGAGAGACTTGGTCCCTCAAGTATCCTGGCCCTGTGTGCTGTACAATTCAGCACCTTGAATTGCTCTTAGAACCTTATTAGAAGTGAGTGCAAGTCACGTAACAGTGGTGGTGTTACAGGGAGATATGTAATGTGGGTGCACCAGTGGTGGGTTGCCCCCGGTTCTCACCGGTTCTATAGAACCAGTAGTAAAACCGGTGGGAGGCTCCGCCCACCGACCCCGACATCATCAGAATGCTTCTGCGCATGCACAGAAGAGCGCGCACGCGAGCAAAGCGAGGCCCCATTGAGAACCGGTAGTAAAGGTAAGTAGAACCCACCCCTGGGGTGCACCCAAAACTTTCCACACCAATACATTCTGGAGAAGTTGCAGTTTCCAAATGCTCTTCAAGACAACCCAATGTAGACTGCACTGCAATAGGTTATGGGAAGTGATTAAGACATGAGTGACTATGAGCCTCCCAATCCAGGAAAGGGTACATCTGGATCACAAAATGGATTTGTTGCAAAAGAACTCCTTGGCCACAGCTGCCACTTGCTTACTGAGCTGTGAATCCGAGAAGATGCCCAGACCGTGAAACAATTTTGTCTGAGGAGCTATACCCTATCCAGAAATAATGGAAGTTCTCCAGAGCCAGAAGCCCTAAAACCCAGAGTTACCCAGTCCTTTATCCATCAAAGTGATGACAAGCCAGGGGCCCATGAAAGATGTAACCTGTGGAATATATGAACCTTCCATCTGCAACATCTAGTTTGTGTTCGGCCTTCTTTTCTCCATCCTGCCTACATTTCCTTTTAATTGGCTATTCAAATATGTGACTATGTAAGGAGGATGAATAAGTTGGTAAGAAAATAATATTTATCATTATTTTATTTTAACAAGAAGCTTATTCTATACCATCTGTTTCATTTATGCTTCTGGCTTGATTTTACAAGTTTATCAATATAGATCACGTGAAAAGATGGCAAACATAAATGCACAGTCTCAAATCTTTCTTTAATTCACTTTTAATGTAACATTTAGACTAATAACTTTCAAGCAGATGCTCCCAGTAGTAGTTGCAACTCACTTGTGCCTTAAGCATGGTGGGAAACTACTATTGAAGGGAAGTAATAAATATTAATAAACCCTAATTACACTATTATGCACATGGAACACAACTTAAAATGAACAAATATTTTTACAATGCCATCTGACATGCCAGTGAAGAAGCAAATATCACTGACAAGGCCTCTGTATCCACAGAGATGGAAGAACTCACATTTATCCAAAATGGAAAAGTGGCTGGTTAAATTAATGGAGTTGGCAGAGATGGAAAAATTGACTGCTTTGATTTTATAGTATAGGGCCATGATGGTGAACTGATGGCACACATGCCAGAGGTGGCACGCAGCGTCCTCTCTGTGGGCACGTGAGGTATCGCCCCAGTTCAGCTCTGCCACACATGCACGCATGCCTCCCGCTGGCCAGCTGGTCTTTAGGTCTTTGCCACACATGCGCAGGGGGGAGTGCACGCATGCAGAGGGTTACACACGCATGCCCGGGGGGCATGCGGGGATGCGTGAGGGCATGTGGGGGCCGCATGTGCATGCGTGGGGGGCATTTGGGGGCATGCATGCATGCCTGGGGGGCAGGGATGTGCCACAGGCATGCACGCATGCGTTTGGGAGGGGCGTGGCGGGGGCCAAGCAGGCACTGCATTTTTGGGGTTTGGGCGCACGCATGCTTTGGGCATTCGGTCCGGAAAATGTTAGCCATCATTGGTTTAGATAGACCTGTAAACAAGTCTCAATAGACTTATTCGCTGGGCCCTGTCCAACAAAATGAAATTTATATTAGAGAAAAGCAAGGTCTTACACTTAGGCAAGAAAAACCAAAAGTACAAGTACAGATTAGATGAAACCTGGCTCAATAGTAATAACTGTGAGAGGGATCTTGGAGTCCTAGTGGACAACCATCTAAACAGGAATCAACAGTGTGCTGCAGCAGCCAAAAAAGCTAATACAATATTAGGCTGCATTAACAGAGGATAGAATCAAGATCCCGCAAAGTAATAGTACCACTTTATAAAACCCTAGTAAGACCACACTTATAATACTGCATTGAGTTTTGGCCATCCCAATACAAAAAAGATGCTGAGATTTTGGAAAGAGTTCAGAGAAGAGCAATAAAAATAATTAGGGGCCTAGAAGCTATAACATATGAAGAACGACTGCAGGAACTGGGTATACCTAGTCTAGTGAAAAGAAGAACCAGGAGTGACATGATAGCAGTCTTTCAATACTTGAAGGGTTGCCACAAGGAAGAGGGGCCAACTTATTCACCAAAGCACCTGAAGGCAAGACAAGAAGCAATGGCTGGAAACTAATCAAGGAGAGAAGCAACCTAGAACTAAGGAGAAAATTCCTAAGAGTGAGAACAATCAACCAGTGGAACAAATTGCCTTCGGAAGTTGTGGGTGCCCCATCAGTGGAGGCTTTTAAGAAGAGACTGGAAAGCCATTTGTCAGAAATAGTATAGATCTCCTGCGTTAGCAGGGGGTTGGACTAGATGACCTCCAAGGTCCCTTGCAATACTGCTACTGTTAGATCTCAAGGAAAGCACAGAGGGCCTAAATCATAAGGCAGCTTTATTCTTCCCTTGGCAAGCCTTGAGGGTGAGACTGCCTATTTTTTCTCTGAATTGCTAAACTGATGTCGGATGAGGATACATGAAAAGGCTTCACTGCCAATAGTGAAATATCACACATTGCTGGCTCACAGCAAGAAATTTATTGAATCTTAACTCCAGCCTTCCACAGTAATAAAAGAGAATTCTTGCAAGAAGAAAACCGCCAAGTGGATTTTTAAAGTTTATTTCTCCCCTTTCTTTATAATGAATCTGTTTAGCTCTGAAAATTGATTACATTTTTCCTGTCATTTAAAATTTAAACGTGGCAATGAATAGCTGAATGCCAGCCTGGAAGAAATCAATGAGGTATGGAAATAGGTAAGATACAGAACAAGGAATAAAATGTGCTTTAATTGGTAAACAAAGCATTCAAATCAATGCACTTTTTTTTTTTTTTTGCTTTTTAAAATGAGAAAATATATCAGAGCTTTGTCCTAAGAAGCCCTCAAGTGTAAGAGATGCTTCATAGTTTATGACTACTGTATAATAAAATTATAAAAGGGTAACAAGAAGTTTTGCTGAAAGCAATTATGTTTCCTGGGTATATGGGTTAGTCAGCTTAAGTGAAGAGATACAGAATCATTTCTTTTTTTTGATTGTAACAGATTATAGCAATGTTGTAGACATAATTTATCTTGATTTCAGCAGACTATTTAAGTAAAAACTTCAATACTTATTGTTTAGTAAACTAGTTAAATGTGGGCTAGATTGCATGGCAATTAAATGACTTCATAGCTGGTGTCAACCCTGAAACTGGCCTGACGAAGCCATTTTGTCCGCTTCAGTGTTGCCACACTGGAGCTGAGGGTCAGGGAGGAGGAAGGTCTGAGATAGAGGGATTTTTGTAGCCAAAGCAAAATACTTTCTCTTGGGAACCAAGGACATTCTCACACCGGGTTGGAGGAAGGCAGAGTGATGTCGGACTGCACAGTGATTGGACTATGCAACTGTTTGTTTTGAGAAAGTGGAAAATCTTTTCTTTTAATATGGTGAAAACTGTGAGAGTTCTCAGAGTCGGTTTTCACCAGATATGTGCCAATATGATATTTCCAATAAAAGTAATCTTTGGGGAATTCAATTGCCTCGTCTTGCTTGCAATGGATTTATTACTTGGAACCCTGACAGTTGGCATGAAAAGCATACCTAAAAAGAGTATTCATCAATGGTTCCTGATCAAATTATTGTATTATCAAACGGGATAATACAAGAATTAATCCTTGGTCCTGTAATATTTTCATTAATGATTTACATCTAGAAAAGATGGGAATGTTGATTAAATCTGAAAAGGAAACAAACATGGATATGTGACAGATGTAGAAGCTAAACACTTTCCGCATCCTACCATATGATTTTCCAGGTAGACAAGCTGTTCCTAGAGGTTGTAAACTCAATCTGAAAAAATAATTATGAAAAACCAGCTTGCAGACACATGCACAAAGAGAGAGCCTCTCAGGAAAAGAGGGGAGAAGAAGCTGAAATGGGATAAGGAGCTAACAAGGAAAGTATCTGAGGATTATGAGTGGCAAACTAAATTGGATTTAAGCAGTTGGATTTAGACAAATTATGTTGGTTTGGAGGCTACTGCAAGATTCTTGGATTCCAGGGAAGACCAAGGAGCCATTGAAGAGTTTCTGGGTTAAGGAAGATCATCAAAGGTAGAGGAGAACCAGATTTTTAGAATCAGTCTCTCCTGTGCAGGATTCTCAGGGGGAGTAGAGCATCTGAAGAGAAAAATATCCATGTGCTGATAGCCACAAGAGATTGCCAGCTAAATTTTTTCTGAAGCTCTTAATTAACCCTATGAAGATTAGCTATAGCTGCACACATAGTTATAGAAGTTTTATTATTGGAGGCAGTGAAATAGTTGAGCTCTGAATGCTATTGCAATAAAACTATATTACAAGTTGCTGCATTCCAACCTTTCATCTAAAATCTTTTGCAGGCAAGTGAATAAGGAAAAGGGAGATCTATTTATATCTCTGCTTAAGCTTGTCATTTAGTTAACATTTTCAGGATTGGCCTTGCATGGCTGGAATAGAAACCAATGCTTTCTATCAACAAATAATGAAAATAACTGAATTGGTTCGCTACTGTAGATTTAACAGTAACAGAGTTGGAAGGGACCTTGGAGGTCATCTAGTCCAACCCCCTGCTCACATCTATACCAGGGATGATTGAGGTATAATAAAATAGCACTGTTCAAAAATCTGAATGGATATTACAAAGAAGGTCAAAACCTGTTCTTTCCTCCATAGAAAAAATGGATTTAAATTACAGAATCAATCGAATTCTGACTGAATGTTATAAAAACCTTTCTAACCACAAGATCAGTTCAGCAGGGATCTAACTAGCCCCTTTTCACTTTTGGCTCTACTCTGCGATTCAAATGTCTTGGACCCATGATAGAATTCTCATCCCACAAAATCTGGAATCATTGGTTCCTCAGCCTGAAACTAAACAACAGGTTTCAAAATTTCATTTTATGTTTATATGATATAGCTGAGTGATCAATTGATATTGTAATTAGGAACTACACTTAACACTGAGGAGACCCTAGTGGGAAGGGCAATAACCCAAAATAGGTTGAACCAAGATTTTCCTTTTCTTTTTCATTAGACATATTAGATTAGATTTCGTTAGAATTAGATTTCTAAAGGAAATCTTCAGTTACAAAAGACAAGTATAATATTGTGATCCCTTCTGAGCAAATTGGGAGATGACTATAACATTTATTTGAGCATGCATTCACAAGTTATATTCTCCTTTTTCTGGCCCTTTTTTGAAACACAGATGTTAAGAAAGCATCTTTAGTAAAGATATATAGCAGCACTTCAAATTATTCTAAGCAATAAGATAATATAAAATTAAATCTACTTACAGGAATCATCCAGTTGGCTAAATCACCAGTTTTAGATACCTGCATTGCCCCAAGCATTGTTAGATCAACATGTCCCCTGTTAAAATAGCAAAGCACAACATCAGTGCACAGCTAGAAGAAAAATTACACACAGAATTCTGGCACACTAGTTACTTCAATCCTCAAGATGTTGAAAAATTAAATAGCAGTGAGATTAAAGAATTGCTTGTTTAAATGTTTTGAATAAACATAAGACTGAAGTTCCAAAGACATTTATAGAAGACTATGTCTGTCTGAACTAAGTAATAGATTGAAATGTGGCATTAATTATCTGAATAAATCACAATTGGCTGGGACTCTAAACCATGATTCATAAGCCATAATGATTGGGTTAATGCTAAGCCCAAAACCAATCAACCAGTACCACTGGTAGCTTGGTACCAGAGACTTTGATCAGCAGATGTTATAAACAAATGTTAATATCTAATAAATAATAAAGTAACTTTCGTGCATTCCATATTTAGTTATGAAAACATCCATGCTATGAAACTCAGTTCATAAAATAGAAGGATTTATATAAAGAGTTAGTTTGACAATTCTTAAAGCTGCTTGAGTTGCTAATATAGCTCAAATATCTATCAACTGCATGACTGTTTTGATGGGTAAGTATGAAGTCCCTTTGGGATGGTTAAATAATAAATTCAGCTACCAGCTGGGGCAATGCCTTGGACAGTTAGTGAAATTAAGATGATCATTACATACCCTCGAATCATTGCAAAAGATTCATCACTAGAGAAGTATGAAGCACCTGGCAATACAGTGACTGTTTCTTTACCTGGAAAAAAAAAATGGGCATAAAACCAGAGAACTTTCCAGAGTGGTACTGGAAATTTATTCTGCCAACTTCATGTATTATGATTCTTAATAAGTACAGTAAGAAAAAACATTCCCTCTGCATTAAATAGAAACTTTCTTGAAGTACCTCACTGTTTTAAAAAAATGGTTACTGAATTCAAAAAATTCCCAAAGGCGCTTTTTCAAGAGGCAACTGGACTTTCTAGTTTTTTCTTTTGAAGATGTTTCGCTTCTCATTCAAGAAGTTTCTTTAGGATATTGGGAATGGAAGAAAAAAAGAAAAAACAAGGAAGTCCAGTTGCCTCCTGAAAAAGCTCCTTTGGGACAACCATTACCTAGATGACTGAGAGTCTCTACAGACTGTATTCAGTAAGGCAGAAAAATGTACAGAGAAGTTCATGGTACCTATTCTAGTGTTTGAGAAAAAAAAGTGAGAAACCATGTACACTTTCAAGTACTTCACATCTGCCCCAAAGAGAGTGCTAAACTCGCTTGATACATTGCATTTTTTTTAATCAACTATTTTAAATTTGATACCGTTTGAAGGTATTGTAAATGTCCAGGCATCCATAGATCCTGTACTGCTGACCATTCCTTTATGAAATGCAGAAATGAAGCCAATGACTCAGGAAAAGTTACATGGTTCATCTTTAAACACAGATATTTTAAAATACTGTACAGAAACTGAAGTTGAAAAGAGCTGAAGGACTGTAGTTGAATGTACTAAATAATGAAGTCAGGAAGTTTGGGTTAAAGTCCTTTTTCAAAAATTAGGCTTGGACAAAGCCCATGAGGCAGCTACTTCAATGGACGAGCAGGGAGGTATAAACTACAACTGAGAGGATCCAAGAATACTAAGAAAAGGAAAAGCTGTGTTTCAGAACTATTGACCCTCATGAATCAGTCAGGGACCCTGATGAAAAATCTCCAGGAAATGGCACTGCCCAGTTCAGCCAGCTCCATTGGAACCAAGTAACTCCCATGAGGTGCTTTGTTTACTTGTGAAAGGGCAGAATTATCTCCTAAGAAGAAACTTAGAGAGAAAAATACCAAGGTACTGAGTAATAATTATAGTATTTTATCAGGATGGAGATGTGCAGTACTAAATTGGGAGAGGAGGAAGAATGGTATTTGTGATGTTTTCACTTTCTCACTTGGTGACTAAAGCTAAGAATTACTAGAGTTACTCTGATGTGAGTAACTAAAGTGACTGGCAACAAAAAAAAAAAACATGTCAGGTACATGTAGTCTACATCCTCCTAGCTTTGTGCGAATCCTGAATGTCTTGGTTCCCAAACACGCAAAACTTGTTATTTTAATATGACAGAAGAGGAAGTTTTTTTAAAATACTTAGTTGGAATTTAATCTTACTATCTATATTTAAGTGGCAATAATATTAAGTTTAGCTTTGCCATGGCTGCTAATCTGCAAAAATTTGCTTTCTGGTATAGGGCACTCTACTAAAAGACCCAAGTAAATCTTTGGCTCAAAAAAAATAGTGTGGCCCTATGCTAAAGCTACTTCATCTTCTACATCTCTACATCTGGAACATTTGCTTTCTGGTCCTCCCCATGTATTCTATCTGGAGTCAGACAATAGGTTGCACTAATCTTTCTGAATGAAAAAGCAAGATAGAAATGTAAGTAACAGAAAGGGGAAAAGTTACCTGCATTGATGAGGTCAGGGTCAACTTCATTTTCAGATGGATAGGGTCCCTAATTCAACAACAACAACAACAACAACAAATATTGAATCTTTGTTCTAACCATATATTCAATGAACTCATCCATAAGTATTAACCTCCCCAGCCATATTTACAGCAGTCTTCAACAAACTGGACTACAGCTGAACTACAGGTCCTATTTCACACAAGGGGATGATAGGAACTGTAGTCCTATTTATCTGGAAGGCCTTGGCTGGAGTAGGCTAATGGATGGGTTTCTGTATTATCTCTGTTCTCTCCTTACCAAACCAAGGACGCCATTTTCACTCTGCAGATGCACAGTTATATCCGGACTGATGAAGTTGCTTGCAAGTAGGGGAATGCCGATACCCAAGTTAGCTTTAATTAATTAAGTTAAGGTTTCATTCAACTTTTATCTACATTTCTTGTTCCATTGTGCCTTCAGAAACAAGGAAGCAAAGAACTTTCACCATGGCTAAAGGATACCATACATGCCATCTGCAAATTCAAGAGCGGCCCGCCGGATAATCCTTTCTCTTACATTATCACCGCTTTTCTTCTGTTTGCTCGGAGAGTCCTCAGCTTTACGAAGTGATAATCTCTAAAGAAAAAAAAAGGAGAGCAAGAAATTGGTGTTTCTTCCATGTGACATCCGGAACAAGCAAATGTCTTAAAGAGATCTTAAATAAAGAGATGCTCCTTTACACTGAGGTACTTTAAAATAGTAAGAAATAGTATTAGGTGGGCCTGGACTATATATAGCAATTTTCTCTGAGTTGAGAGATGTACTTGGTTTTTGAATAAAGTCTTGGGATCTGCATGCCAAAAATATCAAGTGAAAAAGGGTCAAAAGCTTACTTTCATTTTTATATGCTCAAAGGTGGAAGGACTTATAAATATCTACAATGGTAGAATGGATGGTGAAGCTGGTGGAATTAGCAGAGATGGTGAAATCGATCAAAGATTTTGGCAAATTTTATTTTTACTTGTAAACCATTATTGGACTTTTTGAGAGAAACTGAAGGAAATGAAAAGCTGATTTTGGAATTTCATTCAGAAATATTTTTTTTCCTATTTTTCTTTCTGTGTTTTTACTTTTATTGCCTTCTGAGCCATTTTCTTTTTCTAATTTTCTATTTGTTTATCTTTTAACTTCATATCTTTTTGGAAATCTAATAAATTATTAAAAATGCTTGCTTTTATTTTTTTTAAAATGTGCATTTAATTAAAATTAATAATAGGCAATATTTTTGCACAAAAGGGACAGAATGGAAGAAAAGTTGTGCTGAATGTTGAATGTAGTAGAGAGTATCTGGATTGAACTAAGTGGAGGAACAAATGCTGACAATGCCATTATTCATGTCTATTATCATCATGCAAGCAAGGAGATGATGCATATCATGCATTCTTAACAGCGGAGGCATAATAGTAGACTTTAATTAATTAAACATGTTAGGAGACAAGACCTCTTGCTTTTTACTTTATAGAGTATATAATATGTTCTCTCTATATAGTATATATATTACATCAGGGGTGTCAAACTCAATTTTATTGAGGTCCGCATCAGGGTTGTGTTTGACCTTGGGGGGCCAGGGTGGGTGTGGCCAGTTCAATGTCACTCGTGTCAGAGTGCATAACCCAGGTGTGAAATGCTTCCAGATCAGACCAGATCATCCAATCTGGTAGCGATTTTTCCTTGTGATTCGGCGATCCGGTAGCAATCGCCACTTGGGTGTCATTATCTTCTGCACATGCACAGGTTTTGTGTATGCGCAGAAGGTGTGCGTGCACGGTGCATGCGCTTCTGAACCGGTAAGGAAGGTAAATAGATTTCACCCCAGCATAACCCTAACCCTCTACCCTTTCATCTATGCTATAATATTTAGAAAGGAAAAAAAGAAAACAACCCTAAAACATAGCCCAAACAAAATAAATCACACACACATATGCACACACACACGCACACATTTAAAATCCACGTATGGTAAATTCATAATTTTTCTCAGGTTTCAAATTTTTGCTACATGGTTCAGCCTGAAAGGAAAACCTCTGAATTTTGCTTCTCTTCCTGATATAATTTCTGGGCATGAGTACCTGACTGTAAGTTAATTTGATTCCCGGGAATTGCCTGGACATGTCCCCTGCAGCTCTCTTTGTAACATTTCTAAGATGTGATTTGCCTTCTTAGAGTTCAGAGAATGACTGGCCTATGGTCACTCAACTGGCTTCATACTTCATTCTGACTTTATTGGAAGTGATTGGGTGCTCTTGCAGAATTTGTTAATTAATTTTCAATATCCCCAGAAGGTTGTATGGGAGCTGCATGCACCCCTGGGCCTTTAGACAGTAAGTTTCTGGTTTATGCTACGATCTGTATCAGTAGTACAGTCAGCTGTACACTAAGGATATTTCCAGAGGGTCTTATCCTGATTACACCATTGTAGTACACAGAAATTCAGACTTAGTCAAGGAATGGGTGCCTAGGCTGCTCTCTAGCCTACGACTGTTCAGGTGGGAGGGCTTGTTTTCTAATTGATAGAAGTCAATAGTCAATAGATTGATTGATTAGTTAGATTAGGGGTGATTTCATACAAATGAAATATCAAGGGTAAATTATTCTTATGAGCCGCAGTGGCGCAGTTAGAGTGCAGTACTGCAGGCTACTTCTGCTGATTGCCAGCTATTTGGCAGTTCAAATCTCACCAGGCTCAAGGTTGACTCAGCCTTCCATCCTTCCAAGGTCGGTAAAATGAGGACCCAAATTGTTGGTGGCAACATACTGACTGCAGTATGTAAAACTGCTTAGGGCTGTAAAGCACTGTGAAGCGGTATATAAGTCTAAGTGCTTTCCCTATTCTAAGATCAAAGAACAAAGCAGGCAAGTTTAATATCACTGCTGAGCTCAACAGTATTTACAGTACTCACATTTGTTTTCCACTCTCCTCCCTTGAGTCCGAGTGGTGAACATCAAGCAATAAAAACAGAAGCTGACACTAATAATAAAAGCTCAAAATTATCTGTTAGTGTGTATTCTTTTCTGCTTTCCATAGTCACTGCTGTGTTATGGATTTAGTACCAATTTGGGACAACTAAGTACAACACTATATGTTATTAAAAGGCAACACTCTGTTCCAAGAACTGACAAATCCATGAACTATGATTATTTCCTATAGGATGTGTTGAAAGGGGGTGGGGGTACATATAAAAAAATCCATATCCAGTAAAGCTACTTTGTGCAATTTAATTTAGAACATCTGGAGAATATTATAAATCAATGTAGGTAAGTAAATAAAATGGGAAGAGGAGAAACCTTCACCCTTCCCTATGTCAACTCATGGCCTGGCTACTGTTGTGCACTCTACATGGGGCTGCCCTTGAAAACCATCAGGAAACTTCAATTGGTCCAGAAGGCAGTAGCACAATTCAAGGTGCTTGAATAAAGCCCAACATGGCAAAGAGCCTTGTTATTTGAAGACTGCCTGTCCCCCATAGCATCTGCTTGACTGATTTGATCTGATCGGGGTGGACGCTCCAATTCCTTTAATTAAACCATTCCATCTATTGGGATCACGGAAGGGTGCTTTGTCTATAGCAGCACTACTACATGAGGTTCCCCTGAAGATCTGGATGGGGTCTCTGCTGTTGTTCAGAAGAGCAGCGAAGACTTAGTCCTTCATCCAGGCCCTTTGGCAAGAGAGAATGAGGCTCTTCGCTTCATTCCATCTGGTTTGTCACACTTGCCAGCTTTTATTGTTTTTATTGCAATTTCTTTATTCGATTGTTGCAGGCTGCCCCCAAATCATTGGGAGTTGGGTGACATGCAAGTTTAATAAATAATAATAATAATCCAGTAATGCTCCACAATATCAGTCCTTTCTCATCAACTGTTCCATCATTTTTTCAAGATGAAATGCCAGTGTTTGAAGTGAGTATGTGATTTGCAAGGGGCACGCAAAATGAATAATTCCTAAGAATTATCCAAATGTAGACTCTACTTCTCTCCTCCCCTCAACAAGCTTTTTCTAAGCAATCCAAGCCTATTCACACAGACAACAGAGCAAACATAAAACCTTTTTCAACTTCTGCATCAAGACAGGGCTGGTGCAGGGCCTCGTCTCCTTTTAATAATTATTACAAAATATTACTCTTTAAGTCTAGTACAAGTCTAGAACATATGTTAAAGAGTAATATTTGCAATGGCAGCTCAGAAAGGAAATACAATACATGTACAATGAACAACACACACCCTCGTTCTCCAAAATGAATGCCAAGTAATATTTGTTATGGCTCAACACAAGCCCTGCAATGAACTACTTTGAGACAGAAGAGATGTCAGTCCTACAAAGTAGAGCAGATGAAGAAACAGATATTACGTATGCCTAAAACTAGTTGTGAAGTTTCCGAAAGATGCCCTAATTAATTCATGAGCCATGAGCCAAACTTCAAAAGAAATACAGTCATTTATTAGGAGCACTATTTCGGCAATATTCGGATGCAGTTAGAACTAATCCCACGTAGATTTACGTTCCCCTATGACCCTGTCTCTCCCCTCCTTCCTGGCCATGTCATAAATCACGTTCTCCAATTAACCACTTTGGCTGGCTGTGAAATCCAACACCCTCCTTCTGATTGCAGTAAGAAAGCATGTATGGAATGTCGCTTCAGTTAGGGAAATCAATCAGCTCTATCAGTTCACCCTCTCTCCTGCTCATGGCAACTTGAAAGCTTTGCAAGTTGACACTAGTCTTATTAGAATGGGTGTAGTAAGAGAATCTTTGCAAGTCTGAATGTGTTTCCCTCCTCCTTCTTTTATGTTCTTGTGTCTGCATTTTCAGAAATCTCTGTCTATGTATAGACTTAAGCAGGGGTGGGTTCCATTTACCTTTACTACCGGTTCGCAACAGGAGCACACGTGCACACACACGCTTCTGCGTATGTGCAAATCATCCATGATGACGTCTGGGCAGGTGGGTGGAGCCTCCCGCCACCATTATTATCGGTTTGCAAGAACCAGACCGAACCGGGAGCAACCCACCACTGGACTTAAGCCACGTTTATCTTATTACTATTATTAACAGTATTACTGAAAGTGCTAGGACAGGGGTCTGCAACCTTAAACACTCAAAGAGCCATTTGGATCCATTTCCCACAGAAAAGAAAAAACCGGGAGCCACAAAACCTTTTCCATGCCTGACTATTTATTGAGCAGCCACAAAACTAGCACATGTAGTTGAATTAAAAGTTCTGTTTTCTTTGGAAAGTTTTCTTTTTTGGGATTTATTCATGGTTGGCCTACCAGGGGTTGAAAAGCTCTGTAAATTGCATGCTGGCTGGTGTCACACATTGGCAGTTGTGATACATATTTTAAGTGTCAGGGAGCCGCAGCAGAGGGGTGAAAGAGCCACATGTGGCTCCAGAGCCACAGGTTGCTGACCCCTGTGCTAGGAGAACCAAACAGGAGAATTGTGCAATGTGTATTTTGCAACAAACAACACCTGCACAGATGTTTGTCTACATGAGGTCCCAAGAAGGATGTCACAAACTTTGAGCAATCCTCAACTTAAAGTGATTTATATTGACAAGGTAACCTAGAGCCAAATAATCAAAATAATCAAAATAATCCTCATGGATTATTGCAAGGACTTACAGACATCAACCTGAATACAAGCCAAGGATTGTTTTAAAAGTAATAATAATTTTTGGACTGCTGCTGGTTGGTTTTTTAAAAAAATAATCTGTTGTCCTGGTGGAATAAATCAGTGCTTTATTCAAGACAGATGGTTTTATTTGGCAGAATGAATTTTCAACAGGGGTTGCAAAAGGGGAAATGAAGTTTTATCATCTCCACGGTTGCAAGAACAGTGTATGCGAGAGACCTGAATATTCCTATATGCATTATGCAGAGCTGTGGATCAATGGCCAGGCTGCTACTGTAAGGTCCAGGGACACGGCTTCTGGTCTAAATCCGCAGCTTGTTATCTTGGCCTCTGCTTCTTATTTGAAATTTGAACATCAAGAGCATAAATATCTTAACACAGTTATTGGGAGGGGGGAAATGAGATAAAGAGAATTTAGGCATTTCTTTGGCTATTTTACTCACACAACTGCAATTGGGCCAAATATATGACTGCAATTATTCCTCCTTTAATAAGATAAAAGCTATCTTTCTTTGCCAGGCTCCCTAGTTAAATCTGCTTTATACCAGAATCCTCACCCTGCAGGCAGTGGAAAACTGTATTACGTCCAATATAATTTCTATCTGAAAATGCAATCAGCACCTTATAGATGGATGCTATTTTTATAGACCCTTTCCGCAGTTCCTGTTCCCCTCAACATCCCACAACTCGGTAAATAGGGAAGCTTGAAGCTTCATTGTCTGTTTACCAAGAAAGATCCCTAGGAGGATGAAAAAAAAATAAGTAAACCCAATTCAACCCCAGCTGCAACTGTGATCCAGGCTATATAAAACATTTCAAAACAAGAGGACAAAAAGAAGGAGGAGTCACAAGGGTGAAAGAAAACAGACCCGAAGAAAAGGAAAGGTGAAGGGCAGTTGAAGATGCAGCTGAATAATAAGATGGCAAATCGACACAGAGACCTTTTGACTGAATGTGAAGAAATAAAGAAACTGCAGGGACTTGCTCAGACAGTTACCAGGAGTCAACATTGACGCAAAGGTGAAGGCTAAATAAATAAAATAAAATAAGAGAGAGAGAGAGAAACAGAGAGAGAGAGAGAGAAAGGAGGAGGAGGAAAGGGAGAGAGAGAGGGAGAGAGGGAGGGAGGGAGGGAGGGAGGGAGGAAGGGAGGAAGGAAGGAAGGAAGGAAGGAAGGAAGGAAGGAAGGAAGGAAGGAAGGAAGGAAGGAAGGAAGGAAGGAAGGAAGGAAGAAAAGCAATATTAGAAAACTAGGCTCAAACTGGGAATGTGAAGAGCTGTTGTTTTGGCATTTTTGTGGATGTGTGACTTTGAGTCAATATTGATTCCTGGTGATTGCTTGGACAAGTCTCTGTAGTTTTCTTAGCAAGATTTTTCAGAAGTGGGTTGTTGTTGTCTCTTTCCTAGGACTGAGAAAGAACAACTAGCTCAAGTTTACCCAGCTGGCTTCATACCTAAAGCAGGACTAGAACTCTCAGTCTCTCAGTTTCTAACTTGGTATCCCAACTGTTACACCAAACTGGCTCTCATTTTTGGCACTACCAAATATAAAAAGAGAGAGCAAAACTGTTTCGGCTGTCATCCCATGGATCTCTTCCTTTTGTAAGCTTCTCTTAAGAAAAAGGGGGAAAAAAACAATGCCAGAGACACATCTGCTATGAACCAATCATTTGACTGCAACTGCAACAAGTAAGATTACAACAACAGATGATGCTTCTATTTATGGTCTAATTTCCTTCACAGAACTCAAGACACAGAACTTCATACATAGAATTCAGAGCAATCTGAAAGTGGGGTCCCCTTAATATCAGCAAATTGATGTATCACATACCCTAAGAAATAACCCCAGATCAAAGTTATTCCTTAGGAGTGATGGCCCCCCGTAAGGGAATCAAAGATTACCATCGTTCTATAAGGAAATGACTTTTTAAGTTATCTACTGTCTACACATGATTTTGTATAAAGCATAGATCAGATTTGCCTGTGCTGAATGTCTGGAGGTGAGAGGGATAGGAGATTACCTGTCTCTGGAGACTCAGCACATGAAACTGTTCCTCGATTCTCGCTATAATCCCCACATCCAAACTAACATTGCAAGTGGAAACATTTTGCAAGCACACCCATAGCCACAGACCAGTTCCAAACCCACCTAGGAGTTACCTCAATTCTTTTTTCATACTTGTCCCCTTTGATGAGACGATGGACGTAGATTTTGGGGACATGGATATCTTCGGGGTGAAATGACCCTACATCAACAATTTCTTCTACCTGGAATGATAAGAAAATAGGAAAGATAAAGACAGACTTTAGTGCAGTATACCACATGATTTCGACAAGAATAAGGAGAGTGCAGTTTTCCCTTATTTAGCCCTCTCTTCCAGATGTGCTAGTACTACAATGCCCAGAAATATTAGCACACACAGTCCAAAGCTGTTCTTGCAATGAATTATGGGAGTTGTCATCCCAATACATCAAAAGAGTAATTTGAGGATGATTTGTTCAGAGAATGGAATGGAATGGAATGGAATGGAATGGAATGGAATGGAATGGAATAGAATAGAATAGAATAGAATAGAATAGAATAGAATAGAATAGAATAGAATAGAATAGAATAGAATAGAATAGAATAGAATAGAATAGCAGAGTTGGAAGGGACCTTGGAGGTCTTCTAGTCCAATCCCCTGCTTAGGCAGGAAATCTTATACATTTTAGACAAATGGTTATCCAATCTCTTCTTAAAAACTTCCAGTGTTAGAGCATTCACAACTTCTGGAGGCAAGTTGTTCCATTGATTAATTGTTCTGTCAGGAAATTTCTCCTTAGTTCTAAGTTGCTTCTTTCCTTGATTAGTTGCACCCATTGCTTCTTGTCCTACCCTCAGGTGTTTTGGAGAATAGCTTGACTCCCTCTTCTTTGTGGCAGCCCCTGAGATACTGGAACACTGCTATCATGTCCCCTTTAGTCCTTCTTTTCACTGCTCCACACATGGGATGTAACTGGGAATGAATCCGAGCGATTTTGTCCCTCAAGTGTTGAACAAATTCCTCTACACGGCCTTGAAAATGATCACCTAACCCCCCTTGTCCCAGAAGTGCATGGGTGATCCAGAACAGGGCCACCGGGCGACACTAGAATAGAACTCATTAAAGTAAGAAGTCTTACAGTTTCAAAATATCATTTAAGCACATGCCAATGAATTACTGCCTAAATTACTGCAGTCTTTCCCAATACTAATTACTTGCTATGGCCCATTTACCGCTAAGATCTCTTCCATTTATTCCTAATAAACATATGGATGCAAATGGTTGCATATGGCCTCAGATGAGAAGAAGTAGAGACAACAAACCAGAGTGATGATCGGTGAAAAAAAAACAAATGTGCAGTTATCAATTTGACAGGCACAAAACCCCAAATACTATTTTTTCCATTCTGCCTTTACCTACTAGTGACCACTACACAACAGAAAACCAAAGCAGAAAAGGAAGTCAATGAATGTTATTATTCTCGAAAATCATCAATTCATCATTCACAAGCCGTTCATATAACAACACCTTTAAGGTCTGAAAAAGAAAACGTAATTAAATAAAATGAGATAAAAACCAGATAATTCTTTACCACGAAACATATCTAGTAAGGGTACAGCCTTAACTACTGCAATCCAATCTATGACCTGGAATTCCTGGATTAAAACCTGTGCTTCAGGCCAGAGAATATACAATGTTCCCAGGAAGCACCTGTTCCCAGTAAACCCAGTGAGTCTGTTTGTAGTAAATATCTGTTTAACTCTGATAACTTAGTATCATCAAGTTATAACGCATGCCATTCATTCTGTGAGTGCCCCTATAAAATGTCTGTGGAGATTTTCAGTCATCCAGGTCATGGTTGTCCCAAAGGTGCTTTTTTCAGGAGGAAACTGGACTTCTTGTTTTTCTTTGAAGACGTTTCACTTCTCCTCCAAGAAGCTTCTTCAGCTCTGAGTCTATAGTGGGGAACGGAAGGATTTATATTTCTTGCAGAGAGCTCGTCAATAACTTTCTAAAAGAATGCAAATGACCAGCTGCCTGCAAGGAATATAAATCCTTCCATTCCCCAACATCCAGTCAGAACTGAAGAAGCTTCTTGGACGAGAAGCGAACGTCTTCAAAGAAAAACAAGAAGTCCAGTTGCCTCCTGAAAAAAAGCACCTTTGGGCCCCATAAAATATTCTCACCATCCCAAAAGATTTCCATACAGAGCTGGACAAGAAGGCACAGGCTTAATAATAAATCAGCCTTTCCTAACCAAGTGTCTCAATTCTATAGAGCATACAAGTCCCAGAACCGACTTCTGTTACTCCTCACACATATGCAAACAAATTGGTGAAAATTGTACTAAATCATATGAAAACATTATGAAAAAGATTGCAGATTTCCTCCAGGTTTACACATTCTGTACTTAACCTGCCCTCTCTTTTTATATTTTTTACTATTACTATCATCATCATCATCATCATCATCATCATCATCACCATCATTGCCATTTATACCGACTACCAGATAGATCTGACTGACTGGATATGGTACTTTTGACTAGTGGTGTCTTGTTAGAGATCTAGGATAGCTAATTATATTGGAGCAATGTGGCACCATTCAATTCTATAATTGTTGGGTTGAAATTCTATCCATTTCTATTGTGTTTAGCTGCTTTTGGTAGGCACCAAATGCATCTACTACTCTTGGCACCAATACTAATTTCCACATTCATTCTATTTAAAGATTTTTATATTTCCTTATTTTTTAGTTCTTTTTAAATGATTTTTTTTATCCTGCCTATTAATTAATTAAGTGAACATATCTAGTACTCTTTCCTCTTCCTATTTTCCCCATAACTACTACCCTTTGAGGTGAGTTGGGCTGAGAGACTGTGACTGGCCCAAAGTCTCCCAGCTGGCACTCATACCAAGGCGAGACTAAATTTCACAGTCTCCTAGGCCAGTTGCATCACCATTAGACCCAACCAGATCTCTTTTCTAGTTCTTTCCCAACTATTTCCCTTCTATTTCCAATGGTTGTAGTGTCAATTATACATGCTTGCTTCTTCATAACTGCAGTCATGTATGGCTTATTATGAGTTAAATGCTTATCAGTTTGTATCTGGAAATTTTACAGGTTCTTAACCTCTTTGTTCTCAACCACTTTTTCAATATTGCGATTCTATCAATTCTTTCCATTAAGTTATAATTAGGTAATAACATCCAATGAATGATCCCAATGAATGAAAGTGGCTTCTTTATTGTGTCTTTCCAAATATTCCACCTGTACCATCTTCTTACTTCCATATATAGGTGACTTAAGACTATAATTGGGACCAGAATTTCAACAAGTACAAGTGTCAGAATTCAGCAAAAAGGTCACAAATCACAATCACGTGACTTCAGGATGCTTCAACTAGTCCTGAATCTGAGCCAGTTGCCAAGCACACAAATTGCAATCATGCAATCCTAGAAGTGGTGCAAGTATAGATTCTAAGTCACTTTTTCCAAGGCTGTCGTAACTTTGAACTGTTATTAAGTGATTTGTAATTAGTTGAGGACTACCTGTACTGGGTGTTCAAAAGACTTTCCACTTCTCCTTCTATTATTACTTTAAAAGGCCTTCTACAAAGTGCCTGCCTCCACCATCATCATGTAAATGGACCTATAAGCTTTCTCAGAAAATTAAAAAGATGAGCACCTAGAACCCAGTGCTTTGAAGGATACTAAAGTGCCCCCAAAAGAACAAATGTAAGATAACCAGAAAACCTGTGGAGAACAGGCAACTAGAAAGGTGGTAGGAAGCAGAAAATATGTCTTGTAACTGAAGATCCTAAGATCTTCACTGTGTTATATGGATAAATTTTCCCTCTCCTCTGCAGCAGCTTTCATAAGTACCTGCAATGCGTTTTCAAAATTTCAAATACCTCTACCAGCTTTCAAAGGCTAACAAGGCTTGTTTAAGTTCATAGTACTTGTAATAGCTAGATTCTCACTAACTTGGGAACTTGGGAAGGATTTGATAGCGGTTTATCTGATCAATCTTCAATTGGCAATCTAGATTCATTGCTGGTTTTATCATTTTTGTTATAGTACATTTAATGCACTGTTTTCTACAAATGTTTAGAAAAAATAATTGACAATAGGCTGCAGTCAATAGGGCACATGTAGCAAACAGATGCACAGAAAATACATCTAAATTGAATGGGATGATTTGACCCAGAAATCCAACTGGCTTGATAAAGTTGTTTTACGCTAAAAGTGCTGGCTAATATTATATGAATTAGATAAATTTATGGACTTCTTTTTAAGTTGTTTTGGGGATCTGAAAAACGTGCTTCCTATACATTCATTTGGGAAATAAATTCTTATAATTCTGGAAAACAAGGGAAGCCTGAAACAAAGGAAAATTAAGATTGAATAAACTATAAACTATAAACTATAAATAAACTATAAACTATAATAAACTTGTATAAACCCTTTTTAACTTGTATAAACCCTTTTTAAGAATCTTCAAACATTCAATAAAAACTATAAATACCAATATTTAGGTGAGAAGTGGAACTCATTCAATGCTGCCACACACCGTAATGAGATCCATTGTACCTGAGAGAACAGAATAATAATGGAACAGGACAGCTGTTGCTAAGCAACCTGGGATACATTGCAGGATTTTTAATTACATTTATTTAATTAGTTATGGGTGAAAGAATTCTACACTGTGTAGAATCCGCATCCTCAAAATTCATCTTGAATCTGTCAAAACTCAAAGGAAAATACAGACCTTTGTTTTTCTAGCTTCTTCCACTGACAAGGAAAAAAACACACAATTTGCGAAGAACATAACAAAGGAGAAGACAAGGGGAAGAAAAACAGAGTGGAGGATGAAAAGGATAGAGGGAGTAGAGGCAGATACGGGGACTGAAATACAGAGTGCAAGGAGATTCCTGGTTTAAGTCTTCTTCAACCTGGTCCAGGTGCATTGGGCTACCAATCCTGTAGGATCAACACATCTGAAGGGTGCCAGCTTGGTGAAGGCTGTTCTTAATCCTGTTTTTTATTAAATGTTACATCTTTCCACGATCAAAGGCAGAAAGTCCTTCCCGCTGTAGGATTGGTTGAAGACATCAAAAGGCCAAACAAAAAGACCAACCCGTCGTTCAACGTTCAACAGCCTCACTTCCTAAATGGTTATCTGCCACTGAATTTAATAGATGACAAGCTTTATAAGCAGATCATCTATTTGACTTTGTCCAACCCTTCCTCCCCCATCGAGTTTTTCCTTAAGACTAGCTTTACAACATGATAAGCCTTTTTTTGATGGAAGCACATAGACAATTTCGATTAGGTTCAGAAGCTAAGCAAGTTTGAGTTTGGTAAGCATTTGTATGGGCGCCCCCCCGCCCCCCAAGAATCCCAGTGTCAACCGTGAAGTTGGCTGAACAGTGGCCATTTTCTTTTTGTGTAGTTTCTAGGGAGGTTGCTTTTCTCACAGCTTCAGGGCTGACACAGCCTGGAGTGAAGAGGCTGGTGTGTGTGTGTAGAGAGATTAGCTGGGGTGTGTAGCCTAAATAAAATTCTTTCCCCTGGGAATCAAGGACGTTCGTGCAGGGCGGAGACTGAGGCCATCTCGCAACTGGACTGTATGCTGATTGGATCATATGGCTGAGACTCTGGGGGCAGGAATAATGAAGTTTTACTTTTAATTAGGGGAGGAACCGGCGCCAATTTAGAGCCAGTTTTTCACCAGGAAGTTGCCAATTTGATATGTCCTAACAAAATGTTCTTTGAGGATCTTGCCTGCCTCGGAGTTCTTATTGAATAGGACCTATTATTTGGAACCTTGACACCCAGGAAAAAATGACAGACAACCATCCATATGTGTCCGATTGTCATCAAGTGTCCAGTTCAACTTGAGGAAATCTTTACATACAAGGTTGTTTTAGCTATATTGTACTGTACACCACTTAGAACTGTTTCTAGAGGGGCAACTACTAAATACATTTATAGAGAAAGAGTTAGTAGAAACAGGATCTATGTTCCTGCATGCAAAAGATAAAAGCTCAGGCTTCCAAAAAAAAAAAAAAAAAAGGAGCAATCCTTTTCTTGGAAACAAGGATTCAGCTTTTTAGGATTATATAAATGCCTCTGCTAATTCCCTTTCTGCTGCGCACAGATACAGTATCAGCAATTCCCCATTCTCTTCAACTGCTCGGCTTTAAATATATAGATATGTCATGCATCAATTCACCAAGACCTGTAGGTCTTTCTATACGTTTGTCAAACGAAAGCAGGGGATACTGCACTCTCACATCTTCTCATCTCTTCCGAATTTTGCTTAAGGCTGTGCTTGCAAAAGAGGATTTTGATTTTGATGTAAAAACAAAAACAAGGGAAGAGGAGCCAACCATGTCTGAAGATATTTGGTATGGAAGAAGATGCTGCAAAGACAACAACCTCATTCTCTCAAAAAGCTGCAGAATAAGAAGGATAAATCCTATTTAGCCCAGGAACCACTGCTGGGGCTGGAAATAACTTTTCTGCCTTACCTCTACCACTGTTGTTCTGGCAGCTTTACACATAGGCTGATTGAAATTTCTCGCAGTTTTCCTGTTTGAGAAGAAAGAGGGCAATGTATGCTTAATAGAGCTGCAGTTATCCTTTTCTATAATGTCAAGAAACATTAGCAGAACAAAATTCAGAGCATAATCAATTCGGAGTTGAAAGGGGATTAGCCTTCAGGTCCAGAAATTCCAACCAAAGCAAACCCACTTTGCTATCTAGCTTCTGCTTGAACATAGCCAGTAAAGGGATTTCCTTCTGTCCTTCAGGCATCGATTGCTTACATACAAGCTGAACAGGTGTGTCCCCCTCAAAAACAATAACAGAGTAAGTTTTAATGGTAAAAGTGTTATCCTTGTTTTCAGTCTTATCTTCAATAGTTCTCAATTAATCACATTTCCAGGTAGTCCTCAACATTGAGAACTGTAATAGAGCCCAGATTATCCATCATAAATCATAATGATCGTACTTCGAGGCATCCACGTGGCTGGAACCAATTGCTGAGGTCATTAAGCAAACATTGCAGCCCTTAGGCGAATGTATCCCTCCACTGTTTTTTATTGAAAACAAGCCAAAAATCTCAAAAAGTCTCCCTTGGGACTGTCCCATTCTTCCATGGGGCATGCTTAGTGAATGGATTCAACTTAGAATAGAGAGTAAGACAAGAATGTGTGATTCCCCTTTGACTGTATATTTATGAACAAATGCATAAGAAATGTTCATTCTGTAGTTGTAGCACAGAGGGTGTTAGTGTATTTTAACCACCATAGTGGTTAAAATATTAGATGAGTGAAGCTATTGAGATTCAAGCATGGAAATTCATTAGATCATTTTGGATAAGTCATTATCTCTGAGCCAAGTTGTGATTGGGATAGAATGAAATCAGATCTTCATTAGTGGTGGGTTTCAAAAATTTCTACCACCAGTTCTGTGGGTGTGGCTTGGTGGGTGTGGCATGGCTTGGTGGGCGTGGTTTGGTGGGCCTGGCAAGGGAAGGATACTGTAAAATCTCCATTCCCATTCCACTCCAGGGGAAGGTTACTGCAAAATCCCCATTTCTTCTGGATCAGCTGGGACTTGGGAGGCAGAGAATAGGTGGGGGCGGGGCAGTCAGAATTTTTACTACCGGTTCTCCGAACTACTCAAAATTTCTGCTACCAGTTCTCCAGAACTGGTCAGAACCTGCTGAAATCCACCTATGATCTTCATGTAAGCCATAAAACTTCTGGAGAAAAGATGAAACATGAATCTAACAAATAAATAGCAGATAGAGGCATGTTCTCTGCCAGCCATGCCTGTACTACCTCTAATGGTTTCTTAGGTTATAACCAGTGGTGGGCTGCTCCCAGTTCTGTACAGTTCTTTAGAAACAGTAGTAAAAGCGGCGGGAGGCTCCGCCCACCCACCCAGATGTCATAATTGATGATCTGCGCACACGCGTTCCCATTGCAAACTGGTAGTAAAAGTAAGTAGAACCCACCCCTGGTTATAACAATGCCTGATTTTCAATCAATATTACAAGAATTGATAGCAGGAATTTGACTAGAAATGTCCTGGTGAATCTCCCTCACTGGTGATTCTCAGATAGAGGCTGGAGAGAGTTAGCTCGAAATATTCTGGTTCTGGATGGTTTACATTAAACATGGATTTGTTTAGAATAATGCTGGCTGAGGAATTCTGGGAGTTGCAGACCACACATCTTAATAGCAATAGCACTTAGACTTATATACTGCTTCACAGTACTTTGTAACCCACTCTAACCAGTTTACAGAGTCAACATATTATCCCCAACAATCTGGATCATTTTACCGACCTTGCAAGGATGGAAGGTTTGAGCCGGTGAGAATTGAACTGCTGGCAGTCGGCAGAATTAGCCTACAATATTGCAGTGCACCACCACGGCTCTTCAAGCTGAGAAACACTGGTTTAGAGGGCCTACTATGCCTACAACATCCCTCTAACCCCCTCTAATTTACAATTCTCTGAGTATTGATGAAGATAATAATAATATAATAATAATAATTTTATTTCTATACCGCCCTTCTCCCGAAGGACTCAGGGCGGTGTACAGCCTATTTAAAAACAGAATAGACATCAATTTAAAATAATTTAAAAGTATTAAATAAATTTGGCTTAATTTAAAACCCCAAAAATTTAAAACATCCAATTTAAAATTATGTTGCTAACCCAGCCTGGCGGAACAGCAGGGTCTTGAGTGCGCAGCGAAATACCTGGAGGTCAGAAATCTTACGAATTTCCGGGGGCAGTTCATTCCACAGGGCTGGGGCTCCCACAGAGAAGGCCCTCCGCCTGGGTGTCGCCAGCCGACATGACTTGGCCAATGGCACCCTGAGGAGACCCTCTCTGTGGGAGCGGACTGGCCGGTGGGAGGCTATTGGTGGCAGAAGACAGTCTCAAAGGTACCCGGGTCCTGTGCCATGGAGCGCTTTAAAGGTGGTGACCAACACCTTGAATCGCACCCGGAAGACCACTGGGAGCCAGTGCAGCTCGTGCAGGAGGGGTGTCATGTGGACACAACGGGTTGCACCCATAACCAGTAGGTATCTCATAGGCTATCTCTATTATGAATTATAACACTTGGGAACAGTCCTGAAACTAGTTACATTATTCCTGAGTTTTAGAAAGAATAACGACATTTCTACCTGGAAGAAAAGATCATAGTTTTAAATTTTAATTCTTAATTCTGCTCTCAGTCTATTTACCATCTTGACATTATTTTTTTTGGGGGGAGAGGTTTTTATACCATCATCAGCAAAAAAAACCTGGTTCTCTGCTTCTGTTTTGCTAACGTTATCTGTCCTGGATACACAGCTTTATAATAACTGCTTTTTATCAATGCTAGCACTGAATTCATATGGATGTCAGTGTTTTTGACAGCATGTCTCCGAATGATGGCATACATCTCTTTAATATTAAGAAAAGGCTTAACATTAAGCCAAGAATGTTACTTTTTTTAATAGCACCTACAGCTCCAGCTCATGCAAAGCTGAAAGCTGCAGCCTTCTACTGCCCTCCTGTGGTTTTATTTTTGTTTCATGGGTTTGTTCAATATGGTAGAGCAAAAACCAGAGGAAAGTCTTTGCTGTTGAAAAAAAGCCTTAGACAGGCAGCACTGCCAACACAGGGACAGAAGGAATAAACTGCTGGAATAAGACAACCATTATCATAAATGGGGAAGTTGTTTCAACCTCCTGCCCTCATTAGTCATGATGAGCAGGAAGAGCCTAGCTTTGCTGTATTAGCTTTCTTACTATAGCCACTCTTTTGAAAAGCAGCCTCACTACACAGAGAAAGAAGCTCCTGCGTTGCTTCAAAGGATTCTGGGACATAACCTAGGGCAGGAATGCACAACCTTCTTCAAGCTGTAAGGCAGGGGTAGGCTGCTGGGGGTTCGGGAGAACCTCTAGTTAAGATTCTGTGCAGTTCGGAGAACCCCCAAATCCCACTCCTGGCTGGCCCCGCTCCGCCCCACCCTGCCCACCCCTCCCCTCCCAGGAGTCCCCACAGGGCCTGTTTTGGATGCAGGTAAGTGCAGGGCGCGCGCGGAGGCTCAGGGAGGATGGAAAACAGGCCTACCGGAAGATCGGGAAGGCCGGAAATGGGCCCGTTTCTGGCCTACAGAGCCTGGGGAGGCTGTTTTCGCCATCCCGGAGGCTCGAGGAAAGCCTCCGGAGCCCGGGGAGGGCAAAAATGCCCTCCTCACCCCCCTGGCTGTGGTGCAGGAGGCCACTAAGCCACGCCCACCATGGCCATGCCCACCCAGCAACCGGGCAGAGAACCCCTTGCTAAAATTTTTGAAGCCCACCCTTGCTGTAAGGCCATACTTGGATTCTCAATGGCAGGCCGGTGAATACGTTTCAAAAATGAATGAGACTCAGATGCAGAAATGAGCAGGCTAAAACAGTGGAAACCTGGAAACCCCTCGAAAGGTTCTTACAACTTGGTTCCGAAGTTAGACACCCCTATTCCCACCCCCGTTACGTATCCGCAATTTACATTTTTTTTTTCAAAAACTGGCATTGATTTCCAGTTGTCAGCCACACCCTACACGTAGCAAACAATTTATTTTATTTATTTGTATCTCAGCTTTATTATTTTTACAAATAACTCAAGGCACCAAACATATCCAGCACACCTTCCTCCTCTTATTTTCCCCATAACAACAACCCTGTGAGGTGAGCTGGGCTGAGAGAGAATGACCTGTCCAGCTTTTATGGCTAAGGTCTCCTGCTTTCTAGCCTGGTGCTTTAACCACTGGAACAAATTGGGTCTCTGGTTTGCTTAATGACCTTATTTAATGACAACTACTGTAAAAAAGTTATATAATTGGTCATATGGTGACCCACTTTATGAACATTATAACTTACAGCCATAATGGGCAGCCCCCATTACAGACATAAGTCAAAGACTGCCTGTAATTTTCCATTTAATATGAGCTTTTGGAAAGGTGCTGGGGTTCTGGAAAGATCTGGACAATTTTGGAGAGCAGCTTGCTATTCTAGGGCTATAGACTCTGCACTCAGTACTAAAATATACTGCTGCTGTTTTTTTCTTCTGTTTTGTTTTTAAAAGTTTGTTTCATTTTTACGGTCTTTTAACTCCTCACATTGTCCTAGTAGGGGACTAAATATCTTTTAAATAGCAAACTGGAACACAAAATAAATTATTTGTGCTGAACAACCGGGCCTCCCCTCTTGCTGCATATAATTAAAAGATGCATCCTAACAGACCCCCCCCCCAAAATTCGTCTAAGATGTAGAACAGTGATGGCTAATCTTTTTGTCATGGAGTGCCCAAAGCACGCATGCACACCCCCATAAGGCAATGCGCGCGTGACCCCTCCCTGTGCATGCGTATGACTCCCCCTCATGCCCCCCGACCCCTGTGCATACATGCATGACCCCCATGCATGCGCATGTGACCCCTCACGTCTGCGCCCATCCCCCGTGCATGCTTGGCAGAGACCCGAAAACCAGCTGGCCGGCGGGAGGGGTACACGCATGCACGGTGGAGCTGAGCTGAGGCGACAGCTCGTGTGCTCGCAGAGAGGGCTCTGCGTGCCACAGGTTCGCCATCACGGATGTAGAATGTTCATATTTCCCAGAAAACTCTTTGAAAGCAAAGTTAAAAACATGCTTGCTCTGTGAACATGCCATACCTGAAGATAATATTTCCAGCACGATCAGACTTCCACGCCTTTACTAATGCGAAATCTCCTGTAATTGATTTTTCCATAATGTAATGCCGACCGTCAAATTCCCTCACCTTTAAAAAAAAGGGGAGGGAGAAAATTTAAAAAAATTTTGAAAAGATTTGCTCTCTTTACATTATCAGCTCACGCTACAATTTAATACAATCATCAGCAGAAATGGAGTGAAAATACCATTGACGGTAATGAAAACTGGAAATCAAATGTGCAGACTGAATAAAATCAGAAGCACAATATGATCTGCAGAGTGGATTTATAATCTGCTTAATATATTGCACCAAGTTAGGACTTATTCCACTTTGTTTTCCTGAACAGGCCTCAAATCAGGGGTGGGCTCATAGGGGTTTGCAGGGGTTCAGGAGAACCTCTAGCTAAGATTCCGTGCAATTCGGAGAACCCCCAAATCCCACTCCTGGCCCCTCCCACCCTGCCCCACCCCTCCCAGGAGTCCCCACGCGGCCCATTTTGGATGCAGGTAAGCGCAGGGTGTATGCGGAGGCTCAGAGGGGGCGAGAAAAACGGGCCTACCGGAAGTTCGGGAAGGTCCGTTTACAGCCTCCAGAGGGCCTCCGGAGGCTGTTTTCGCCCTCCTGGAGGCTCAAGGAAAGCCTCCAGAGCCTGGGGAGGGAAACTTCCTGCCCCACCGTGGGGCAGGAAGCCAACTAGGCCACACCCACCATGGCCATGTCCACCCAGCAACTGGGCAGAGAACCCCTTGCTAAAATTTTTGAAGCCCACCCCTGCTTCAAATCATGCTATCATATTACTGGCAAAGTGTGTTACGTCCTGAATCTGCCTTAACTTTCAAAAGTTTCAAAAAGACTTGTGCTCACCCCCCTCATTCACAACCTCATTCAAATCCACAGGTATTTTACCTCTCTTGGCTCACTCGCCAGGGCAACAGTGCCATCGCTGTTGTATTTGATTGGAGACCCTCCTTCTTGCACTAATGTCCCATACCCCGTACTGGTGAAGAAAGCTGGGATGCCAGCTCCTCCTGCTCGGATCCGCTCAGCAAGGGTACCCTAGAAAGAACAAAAGGCTTAATGGCTGGCAAGACAAGACAGATGTAAAGGAGGCCTGTAACTCATAATAGTACATCAATTCTTTGACAAAAGTTGTTAAAGGACCTTTTCTTCTTTTCTAAGTCCACTGAGATGGCGCCTGAATACTGCAAGAGGATTTTCATAGAATACTCATTCCTAAAAAATGTGGAACAGAGGTATTCAAGCTTTCTAATTTTTAATATTAATTTATTACTAAGCAATAATAAAATAAGGTCAATGATTAGCAGGGTCAATCATCATCGTCGTCGTCTTAATGTTACCAATATTTCATTTCTGAAATACCTGGCATGTTCTTTCCAAACTTTTCTCCTTATTTTACTGTTCCTCAAAAATATTTTTGAAAATCTATTTCCCCAGCTATATTTATTATAGTTTTTTTCAGGCAAATATGGCTTCTTTACCATGCTAATTACAACACATTTCAAACGTGCTACTTCATTTTATAGGAATATTCCCAGAATCTGAAGATTTTGAGGAAAAGGCAGCCAGAGCCTGTCTGGCTGTGGTTAATTTATTTACTCAGTGTGGGTAAGCTAAGAAAAGATTAAATTACAAAAGGTGGTAAATATGAAATGAGCTACTTGTATTCTTAACTTTGGCGTAGGAGGAAAGTTTGGCTGGCAGACAAGCAGTCAATCTTTTTCAAAAAGCTAGTTAAACGTGCATGAAGAATGGAGTGCAATTCAGTCAAGCACAACATTGCAAATACTTAACGGACTTTTAAAATGTGACTGCCAATGCAAAATGCAAATGCAATTAAAAACACCTCTTACTTCTCCTACTCTTAACTGGTACGTGAGTATCTATGTTTTCTTACTAGTATTTCAATATTGTGTTGCAGAGATAGGTTTCAGCAGGTTCTGACCAGTTCTGGAGAACCAGTAATGGAAATTTTGAGTAGTGCGGAGAACCACTAGTAAAAATTCTGACTGGCCCCTCCCCCATCTATTCTCTGCCTCCCAAGTCCCAGCTGATTGGGAAGAAATGGGGATTTAGCAGTCATCTTCCCCTGGAATGGGGTGGGAATGGAGATTTTACACTATCCTTCCCCTGCCACGCCCATCAAGCCACCCCTACAGAACCGGTGGTAAAAGAATTTGAAACCCACCACTGCTGTGTGGTAATCATTATAGTATGTGTGTAGTCTGAGGTTCCAACATAAACCAGGCTTTAGGGTAGATTCAGAATCTGGCCAAAGACTAATCTAGTCTGGTTTCCTGATTCCTATAGTGATACAATTCAATACACTCCCAAGATGGGAAGTCTGTCGACGCCTCTGCAAAATGCCAGAAATGAGGAAAGCTGTCTGATCCTTACGGCTTGCAACAGACACAAAAGGGTCATGCAATACAGTAGTTACACAACCAATATTTCAGTTTCTGGTGTGGAAATCCTGCAACTGGAACGGAAGAGTTGGTGCCAATAATTATAAGGAGCCTTCGTCCAAAGAACAGGCAATTAGAATTTTACCTGTGGGGTAAGCTCAACTTCCAGTTCGCCGCTCAAGTATTGCCGCTCAAATTCTGCATTTTCTCCAACATAGGATGACACCATACGCTTGATCTGTTTGGTCTGAAGCAGAAGCCCGAGCCCAAAGTTGTCTACTCTGCAGAGAAAACAGGGTTAAGGTTGAAAACCAAGTGATGGAAAATTTAAATTATGCCTGCAATATTGTGACCAGAAATAAAAAGAAAAAAAGAAGAGAGTCACACTGAGCCACAATTTAGTTTAACTGCAATCTGTCAAATAAATTACAACTGGGTGCCTTGTACAGCACAGCCTTTTCAGGGTGTAGCAAAAAAAAAAAATGTTATATTTTGGAGGAAGACTAGTGAACACAGAAAGTAAACCTCAGTAGACAAGAACAAGAATGTCTGATTTATAGATGTAAGGTATTTTTTTTTAATACTCTAATATAGAGATATATTTCAGGCCTTTCCTATCTCAAAACATGGAAAATATGCCATCAGTTTTCAGCAACTATAGTCAGAAGTAGCTCTGAGGTCTGCAAGAATGGGCTTGGCGATTTTCAAGTTATTGACTTCCATCTTAGACTATAAAACATGGCTTATGACATGGATTATAATAGGCATGGTTTCTATGGACACATAGGAACACATCATATTTGCACACCATTCAAGAGACAATAAAAAAAGCCAAGAAGGAAACAAAAAGAGCAGAACACATCTTCCCTGGCAACCAACATTCCAAATAAGCAGGGATTAATACCAGACAAACAATCAAGCAGAAAATAATATCCTAATCAAGGAGAAAAGGACACCTCCATCAACATTGGCAGGACAAGCTACTGTATACAAATAGGGAGCAAATCACACACTCACACTGATGATGTTATCTAGTTGGGCAATGAAACATCTGCAAACAAACAAGCACAGAGATCACCAAGGATTCTACAGATGAACCCTGAGCTACATACATTCTCTTCTATTGATTTTATAATTTTCCAGAATAAGTATTCACATTTTGTTATATATTTTGGCGTAATCTGTCTCAAACACATAAAAGCTTGTTTCATCTCAGATTTTGTACATGATTATGTAATATTAAAAAGCGATGAGATTAATGTTCAGAAATGTTAACCTTTCTTGATCATGTGTTTTTTTTAGCATAGCTTATAACTTGAAATGTAGAAGAATTCTGAGTTGTGAGTGCTAATTCACAACTTCTATATTTCAAAAACAAAACTAAATTAAAGTTTTTTTCAAAAAAAAGAAAAAAAAACTCAGTACTCTGAGCAGTGGTGAAATTCAGCCAGCTCTATCAGGATCACGCAATCCGGACGCAATCCACCAGACGTTATCACGTCCTGTTTTTGACCCTCTGTACATGCACAGAAGGCTCTGCACATGCGTGGAGGAGGCATGTGTGAGCGTAGCAAGCGCACATGCTCACATTTGCGAACCAGTAAGTGAATACCACCCCTGACTCTGAGGTATGATAAACCGTTTTCACCAGCTTCTGATTTGTTTCCAGGATAAAATCACAGTATCTGAAAGTGAGATTGGTCTAGTGATTTAGCATCAAGTTAGAATTCAAAAACTCAGCATTCTACTCCAGCCTTAGGCATGAAAGATGGCTGGATAACTTTGGGCCTGTCGCTCTCTCTCTCAGCTCACAATCTCAGGCGACAAAAAAGTTAATCAACCAATGGACCAATACTCAGTTGATCCGGGGCGTGGGGGGAGCGGGGGAGAGAGAAGACCTTTGTGCACTTGGAGGAAAATGCTAGGAAGAAAAATAAAGTATTTGGAAGTGAGCATTTTCCCCGAAAGACTCATTCAATCCATTCCCCTGAATATTTAAAAGGAAGCTGTCATCTTAGATTTGTTGAAAACATCGCAATGGAAACAGACCACTTTTCTCTGTGGAATCATTCCTTCTTAATGGACGATGATCTTTAAAAAGGGGGGCTCATCTTTCTTTCTAGTAAATATAACAATTGCTGCTGTTTATGTGTTCATTATTTTTAAATTTCTAATCTTATTTATTGCAGCTACACATTCTCCTAAGAATGAATCTCAATAACGGCAACTGGTATGTTGTATAAATAAGGAAACCAAGTGGGCCCTTTAAGCTCTTGCTGCCATTTTGAAGGTTCCTTTGGCCACAAAACAGCCACACGGCATTAACCTACAGATGATCCTCAACCTAGGATCATAGTTGGGACCAGAATTTCCATTGCTTGGCAAGGCAGTTGTCAAGTGTATTGTGTCTGATTTTTATCACTTTTTCTCCCCATGGTTGTTAAGTGAACCACTGTAATTGTTAGGTAAAACTTGTCATTAAGCAAATCTGCCCTCCCAGGATACTGAAACTGTCATAAATATGAGTCAGTTGCCAAGCATCTGGATTTTGATCACGGGATCATGGGAATGCTGCAACAGTCGTAAGAGTGAGAAATTGTCATAAATCACTTTTTTTCAGTGCTTCAGTAACTTCAAACGGTCACTACATGAACTGTTGCAAGTCAAGGACTATCTGTACATCATCAGAAGAAAGACAGGGCTAAGCACCTCCCTCTGCATTTGTTTCTTAGTCCCCCTGAATTATAAGAGCCCTGGTGGTTAGAATGTAGTATTGCAGGCTAACTCTGCCCACTGCCCAGAGTTCGATCCTGACTGGCTCAAGGTTGACCCAACCTTCCATCCATTCGAGGTTGGCAAAATGAGGGCCCAGATTGTTGGAGCAATATGCTGACTCTGTAAACCGCTTAGAGGGGGCTGTAAAGCACTGTGAAGCGGTATATAAGTCTAAGTACTATTGCTATTGCTATTATGGTAATCAAAGGAGGAGAGGAAACAAAGGTATCAGTTGTTTGCTGGTTTTTTTTTTTTTGTCGTATTCATTATGCACACCATGTACCTACACCCATACCTAACAAGTGAAATCTAATATGGTCTACCAGCCAATGTTAAACTTCATTGTCACTTCTGTCCCAGTGCAGAGGTTGACTTCATCTTGAAAAATCTCTCAGGTTTCCATTCCTGACGTTGATGCAGGCTTGTCAACAGAACATGGCTCTTTGGAGCCTCTGTATTTTAGGAATATTTCCAGAGCAACTTGATCTGGCATATTGAGAAATAATCTTCCAGCTAAAATTAGGAACAGCTAATCCTAAATACAGGAGTAACATCATCAACTCAAACTTAATTTTCAAACTTAATTTGAAAATTAAGATAGATGAACTAATCTGGAGATTTTTTTAAAAACTATTTTTTTTCAAAAAAAAAATGCATTCACAATTAGTAAAATAATCTGGCACCCATCAGATGTGTGGACTTCAGTGCCAGAATTCTCAGCAATAGCCATGAATCTAGGGAATTCTGAGAACAGACATCTAAACATCTACTCCACGGCGAGGATATTTTGTTGAATTTCAACACAATTATTTATTTTACAAGCATTACTATGTTGATTTAATTCAATTAAAAATAAGAATAGCCACCCCCTCGATCAGACTAGGTTACGCACCCACTTTATGATGGTCATAAAGTGGGTCACCATGGTTGTTAAACAAATCAAGGTTGACTCAGCCTTCCATCCTTTCGAGGTAGGTAAAATGAGGGCCCGGTTTGTGGGGGCAATAAGCTGACTTTGTATAAAAAAGAACACTGCTTAGGGGGCCCTGAAAGCCCTACTAAGCAGGTATATACAAAAGTATGAAGGCTATTGCTTAACACATTGTAAGCCGTCCTGAGTCTCCGGAGAAGGGCAGCATATAAATCGAACCAATAAATAAATAAATCATGTGGCCATTAGATAAACCACATAGTCAATAAGTGAATCCGGCATATCCAGGGGGCATTTTTGCTGGAAAATGGCAAAAAAAAAACTGTTGCAAATTTCACTCATATGACCATGGGATGCTGCAACCAGTAGTAAGCCAAATGCAATCATGGAGGGTGTGTGTGCGTGCAGCAGTAGTAACCTCAAGGAAGGGTTGTAAGTAGGATATTTGGAGACAGTTATAACTTCAAAAATCATTAAGCGACTAGTCATAAGTTGAAGACTACCTGTTGCAATTTTCTGTCTGCCAACTCAAGATTTAATTCATCAAGATGACCTGTATGACCTTACTAAATCCACAACAAAGGCAGTCTACAGCTTCCATAGGAAACTGTTCCAGCCACAGGATTAGCATACACCCTGTTTTTTAAAGATGTGCTTATCTTTTTTAAATCCCATATTTTATTAATATTTTTAAAAAAATCTGGGATTCTACCAGCTTCCTCCTGAATTAACCACAGAGGATCATTCTAGAAGTCATTCGCGTTGCCCATCTTCATAACTCACCTGGCGGCTATTGCAACAGGACACAAGGAACTTCCATGTTGTATGGGTCAATGAGGATAGTGCTCCCTTTGAGTAAATTGAGCAGCTTTTGCTTTCCTTGCCACTGTTACATATTTTTGGTTCATTTTTCTTTGCAGGATTGATAGTTATACTATGAGCAGAATGTATTTTTCCCACCAACATATGTTGCTAAAGAAAATAAAACTAGAGGGTGATATTCAGTTGGTCTCCTCTGTCAACAGAAGGCATATGTCAACAGTTGGTTTCAATTCTATACTCTCCAAATCTTTCAGAAATATAGGGGAGTTTTTCGAGCAGATTTTAAGGAGGAGGAATTTCAGCAGAAAGTGGGGAGGTCACTAAACCTCCCTTTGCTTTCCTCCTTCATTCATTTATTTGTCAAATTCCAGGTTGCCGACCTGCAACTCTAGGAAGCTTTACCAAGCATAAAATGGTTAAAATAGTAGCCCACAAAATGAACAGCTGGTATCTGGAGGAAGATACCATGGGGAAGAGCCAGAATTTTAAAGCTTATTTTAAGTGTAGACAGAATGCGAAACCATACAAATCTCTAGAGAAATGTTGTTTCAGACAGTAAGCATCACAACAAAGAGGGTCTATCAAATGCAATTACTCAATCAATGGGACCTAAAGCAAGCCAAATCTGTTAGATTACATGGAATGGACAGGCTTTCACTGCAGATGAAAGATCATTCTTCAGATAACCGGGATTATGCCATGAGCCATGTAAGTAGTAGTAAGTGGGAGCTTGAATTGCACCCAGAACCTTTGTCATGGCCCTGTCAGAGCCCAATTCCGAGGAGGGGGAAATGAAGCCAGGACCAATGGAGGAAGAGGATGCAGCCTCTCTGGCCCAGGAAGAAGGACCGGAGGAGCAGGACGAGGCAGTCCTGGGTACCTCGGGCCTCAAAAGGGTCACCAAAGAGGAAGAGATGGCGCAGGATGACCAGCAATGCCTCATTAGCAGCAGGAAAAAGAAGATGGAGGTCAGCTGAGGGCAGCACAGGTGGAGGATGGCAGTGGAGTGTAGGATGGCCAAAAGAGGAGAAATGGGGAGGAGGGAATGTAGGCAGGTAATGAGAGTTGAAGTGCACGCTGCAATCATAAATGCAGGCAAGCTGCCAAGTGCCAGAATTTGGTCACAAGAGCATTATAACTTTGAAAACCAGCCATAATTATCGTTTGTTCAGCATTGTTGTAATTTTGAACAGTCACTGAATAAATGGTGATTAAGTGAGGAGTACCTGATTAAGGCCCTCATCACCTCCCCATTCCAGAGAGAAACCCTCAGAGAAACGGACCAGCGTATCTCAGGAAAAACTCATGCTCATTTTGAAACCCATCCAGTTTCTAGGGTAGGCACACCTCTTTGATGGGAGAAGGGTCGCAAGCAAGCAAAAAGCAATCAGAGAATGACCTGGCCATGACAAAAGACACAATATCCTCCAGCCCTCAGGTCAGGTTGCAACAGCCCCAAGATAAAACTAGATTTAATGTATGACCTCTGGGACCTCTGGTAACTCGTAGCTCTTGATTATCTGGGTCAAGCTCATGGTTGTCATGAACCATTCCCAAATTCAACGCCATCTGGGGGCAGGTTAAAATCCCCACAGATTATCAAGCCTTGGGAATTCCATTGCCGGCACAGCAATGGAATCAAGCAGCTCAGACAAGCCTATTGCTGCACAACAGAAAGCTGATTCAGCAGCAACAAATCCAATTGAAATCTAATTTCAACTACAAGATCTCATGTCTATTTCTTTATAGCAAAAAGCCTCTGAAAGCTGTCAAAGCTTCCTGAGTGGCAGCTGCCATCTCCCCTGCCCCAGGTCATAGCTGTTGTCAGAATACAATATATAGAGACTCTAGGCTGATCCCTCTTTTAATTCCGCCCCAGGTCCTGCCACTCCTCCTTCTACACACTTAACATCTGGGATTAGCACACAGCAAAAAAGAGAAAGCCCCTTACAAATGGTTACCAATAACAATTTAGGGAATTTACTATCATCAATTTAAGGATTTCAACACTGAAAAGGCAAAAGTACAAAATACAGTGCCAAATTTCTCAATTTTACAGCAGTGTCTAAATCTTTCTCAACTCTCAACAAAGACGATTAGTAAAAAATTTTGGCATTTCATAAACATCATGGTAAAGTTTCACATCGTTCTGGTGCACAGTATCAGGTTTCTGAAAATAGTATTCAAACTAGGAAATGAAAAATTGCGAAAAGTGTTTGAATGATTGGAAAAGTGGACTTATCTAATCATTTAGTTGCACTGTCAACAGTAGCATTGATAACTAAGGGAGAAAATCTTTCAATGTTTAACCTCAGTATTACATTCAAAAGTGTTAAAATAGCCAATCTAAATCAGGTTTTCTATTCTATAGAACAGTTATTCACATCCTTACAATATTTGGCCTGAAATGCTCATATATATCAATAAAAACAGAGAAACATTTACTTACAAGAAAAATGTAGGATTCAGTATTTTATATATATAATGTATAATGAAACAGATATTAATTTAGGGTTTTTTCCCTTTTAAAATATTTTAAATGCTTTAATTTTAGAGGATCCAAGAAAAGATTGGACAGCCATTTGTCTAGTATGATACAAGGACTTTTGTAATGATCCATTATCAGAATTGAGAATGCACTGGATTATTTCCAAGGCAATGCTCCCATAGTTAAACAAAGGAATAAAAAAGACACCTGTGCTTTAATTATTTGGAGAAGACACAAAAAAGATTTTGGTTACTTCTCCAAGGATTAACAAGAGGTTAATACAAAAAATACCTTAAAAGCTAACTTCTATTGTGAGGGTCTTCCTAACATTATTTGAACATTCATGTTAGAGGTCCCTGACCAAGAATCAGTATTTTCAATATATGGTTATATATTATAAATTTATATAAATAAATAAAGATTGGTTCATAATTTAGCTGTTGGTTATACCTGTTGACTATGTTTTCATATATTGAATAGATGCCAGGGTAAGTGGGTTGGGTAAATACTGTTGCAGAAATTTATAAATTGTGTGCCTGCTTCACAAGGGGGAAGGAGTTATTATCTTTGAAATATATTTATCAGTATTCAATGGGGGGGGAGGGACAATTTACATATATGTTTTTTTGTCTTGTTTATGCACTTTTTTGGGGTGTAGTCTTGTTTAGCTTTGTTTTGTTTTTGTTTTCTTTTTTTGGAAGTTTGTATTTTAATGTTTTAAATAAAATAAAAACTGGGTTAAAAAATAATAAAGCCCTGATTCATAAAACTAGCGATTTTGCAATCTTAAATCATCGTGTTTTATCATGGCTTCTTGAATAAGCCAAAACAGCCAGGCTTACACATTGCAAGGGAGAAACAAATTCATCCATCGCATTTAAAATACAGTGTTAAAATTTATTGAGGTATCTTAACATTAAACTGTTTTATATTATTCAGCTACATTATATTACTGCTTGTTGTATATAGAGATCAAAAATTAATTATTGAAGAAAATTGTGCATTCATTTACTTTCATACCATAAGCTCAATAAGATCATAACGCATAGGAATGGATACTGTACTCATGCATTTCATCTCTTTTATTAAGTCACTGTACTGCTGAATTGCAGTTTGAGAACCTCGACCTTACATATGAATACTTGAAGAACCAAGTACAATAATAAGGTGATTATTTTATATTACAAAAAAGCAACCTTTTTTCAACTTCAGTTTTCAACTCCTGTTTTAAAATACTCCGAAATGTTTTCGCATCAGTGCATTTCATCCAATGTTTTATTATTTCAACCACGTGTCTTTTAATGGGTGACCAACCGAAGTTTATAGCAGATATTTAAATGAATGAATAACTTACCCTCTGCAATAGCCATGACAGCAGCCCTGTTTATGACATGATTATGTACCACTGCTGGGTAGTCATGCCATTAAAAGGTGCAGCAAAATAAGTAGAGAGAAGAAGAATATAGCCAAAGTTCAGGCTTAATTGAACTTGCAAAAAAAAAAAAAAGAAGTAGCCTCATCAGTTAAAGTTGCAAAATAGGTTCTTCACAAAGCAAAGATAAGGAATTTCTTTCCCTGTGCAGCATTACTAGGGATGTTTAAAATAATCCTAATAATTGGTACTGGGGGAGAAATACCTACCCTGCATTGTTACTGACAGCGGTTATTCCTTTTACACCAGTCTTCAACAAAGCTCCTATGAGGTTCTCTGGAATTCCACAGAGTCCAAACCCTATGTGACACAAATTGTTCAGCAGTGAATAACTCTATTTTGAAAATATAGTTCTCCCATGATGAACCACTAACACAATTCTATTTCCCAATTCAGGAGAAGGCATCCTATAACTTGGATTTTGGAACAGCCAAAACCTTTAGTCAATAATCAGAATAAGACACCCCAACACCATAATTTGTCACGCACAAAAGACTTGAAGCAGCTGGCAGAAACTCATTGATAATCCAAACCCTAGCATCTCAATGAGCTGTGAACTGTGTGAGCTGTGAAATGAAATGGAGGGAAAGGAGAAAGACCTGAATCATAAATGAAAACAGAAAATGTTTTCTTGGTAATATATAAGAATGTTATACACTAAAAAGTCTTGAAAGATATTTAACACCTTGGATCTCAGTCTATTTCTACACAGGTAGGACTGAAATATACATCACGTAACTGACGAAAAGTTCCTATTATAATAAATTTGGTAATTTTTGTAACCAAAACTTTACAATAAAGGAAGTTACCAAATTATTATAATAGATTTATTAACATTGCCGGTAATCTTCATTTAGTGACCATAATTGGGACTGGCAACTTAGTCATTAAGTGTAGCAGGTGCAAAGTGAAAAATCATGTGGTCACAAATCTGCTTGTGATATTACTTCAGATTTCCTTTTCTTTACAAACCTGCTAAGGATGTACATTCAGTCATTGGTCACAAAGTTATCTTTTCACAACCATCATAACTGAATAGTCACTAAGCAAGAGCTATTTGTATTCAGAATGCATATTTGCTCATTGCTAACACCAATCATGCTTTTCTTATACATTGAATTTTATACTGCTTTAATCTTCCTGAGAATGAGTCATATAATACCTCAGCTTTCACACTAAAACAATCTACTAAATTATTATCTTCTATTTTCCAGGCTGAAGCAATTTTCTTGTTCATAAATTTGTAGAAAAAATCAAAGCCATTTAGAAGAAAAAATGGACAAAGTCGAACAACCTTATTTGAGAGAACAATCATATGTAACTTTTGAACGTGATACCAGAAGTCACTGCTCAATAGTAAGTAGGATCAAGACAAAATTAGAAGTCAAAGCTAGAACAAAACATAAAGCATGATTTAATTTCCATCAATATTTTAATGAGATAAATCAAAATTATTATTCTTCCACCTATCGTATTCAAAAGACACAATTGAGTGGTAACTTCTAGAGAGTCACCAGTTTCTGGGATCTCAGGGTATTGCACCCATTATTTAAAACCTTTACACTCTCAGCTTTTAAGGATTTTTATGGGGTATGGAACTAATATCTGCATTTTGGCCCATACTGTATTTGAAACATTAAGTATTTTTTTCAACTTTAGTTTACCCCAAATTATAAACAGAATAAGTATATTCAGTCTCACTAAGCCATGCAGCTTCTACATGCTTGAGCAGTTCTGCAATCTTAGAACATAAGCTAAAGTCTTGCTCAAACAAGAATTTTTGTAACAATAAGGAAGACATTTGCTATTGTCTTTTTCTGACATGTATTTTTGATTCCTTGATTTCCACTAAATCACAGGGCTATAAACTACGCTAAATCTATCTGAGAAAAAGACAGTGGGACAATAGTTGTTTCCCAATAAAGTACTAATTGGTTTACTCTGCTTAGGGTTTTTTTTTAAACAGCCAAAATACTATAAACTCTCCCCATACATCCATTCGAACATCTCAGGTGTACATAATCTACATGTATCTCTTATAGAGGCATGCATAAAACATTGACAATTACAGATTTAAATACATACAGGTAGTCCTTGCTTAACAACCCTAACTGGGACTGGCAAATCCATCAGTAAGTGGAGGCAGTTACTAAGTAGGAAATCACATGATTGGGACTGTGCTTTCCAGCTAGAAAGAGACAAGGCATTTGTATTGACCTTCAGTTTCTATTCACCTAACCACTTCCCCGCCCTTTGGAATGCTCAAATGCCTGCTTACTATCTTGTACCCATCGAAAGCAATGAGATTGCACCACAGCTCAGGGCTGGGAGCCGCAGGCGTGCTACATGAACAGCTTACTCTCTTGAAATATCTTGCTCTTCCTCTGCAACCTGGGGAGGTGTGGAGGCAAGGATCAGGCAAAGGAGAGCTGCTTGCAGAAATTGCTTCTTTTTATTCCCCGCTTGCAGAAATGCAAAAAGATTAGAAACAAAGATCTGTACAAAGTAAGGTCGTTTTGCTCTTCTAGACATTGAAAGCAAAGTGATCACATTTAGTCATTATTTTCTATTTATTTATAAAATTTATTGGCCAGCCATCTTACCACAGGGTAACTCTGGGCATCTTACAATCCTAAAAGATAAACACAAATATATATGCACAAAGGTAAGCTATACAGTTTACTCTCCTGAAATCACTTCCTCTCCAGTCTCTCCACTCTGGCAAAGGAGGGGCAAGGGGTCAGGCAAAGAAGAAATTGCCCACCGAAATCACTTGCCTTTTTTTTTCTATCCCTGGCAGAGCCAAGAGATTGGAGAAGAAGAGATTTCAAGAAAGTACTGTTTCAAGAAACAGTAAACTGTTTGCATAGCATATCCACGTTTCCCAGCATGATTGCACTGCTTTCAAACAGCTTACTCTCTTGAAATCTTTCTCTCCAATCTCTCAGCTCTACAAAGGAAAAGAAAAGTCACAGCTGAGGCACAGGACGCCACATATTGACTATAATGGAGATCATGTGACTAAGGGACACTGCAAAGGTAATAAATGAATTGTAAGTTTCTTTTTTGAGCACCACTGTAACTTTGAACAGTCGCTAAAAGACCAGTAAGTGAGAACTACCTGTAGTTTACATGGGGGAAATAGTGGAATTTCACTACTTACCACCAACAAGGAGAGTAGACCCATTTGGTATGTCTTTTACTGCTTCTACCGGATCAGTGTAAAATTTGGTATTGTGACAGGAACTGGTTGAAAAATAGCAGCCGCAAGTCTAAAAGTGGAGAAGGGCGGGGGGGGGGAGGTGAGGAGGAGATGAGAATGTCATGGATCCGACATTATACAGTTAATCCAAATAACAGATGTATTGATTGTGTATTCTGTATAACACATACAGATGTACACTGATCTAGAATTGCAAAATATCCACAAAAGGCATATTAGAGCTTTATATCACACTAAAACTACACACACAAACAAACATAGAATGGAATACTCTTGTTACTGTACTAATGAATTTAACAACTAAAATTAAAAATTATATATATGGGAAATAAACTAAAAATTAACCCAAAAAAATCCAAATAATTTACTAGTTCTGTCTTCACTTATTAAATATAAATCATATAGAAACTTATTGTTTCTATATGATTGTTTCTATATGATTTTGCAGATTGCGAACCCACTAGGGTTCGCAATCTGGATGTCCTCCTGGGTTCTCGGCTGTCCATGGATGACCATCTGACGGCCGTAACCAGGGGGGCCTTCGCACAAGTACGTCTTGTGCACCAGTTGCGCCCTTTCCTAGACCGAGATGCCCTGGCCCGGTCACCCACGCCCTTGTTACTTCTCGGTTGGATTACTGCAACGCCCTCTACCTGGGGCTGCCCTTGGGATGCATCCGGAGGCTCCAGCTGGTCCAGAATGCAACCGCGCGGGTAGTTACAGGAGTTCCTCGTTACTCCCGTGCAACACCTCTCCTGTGCGAGCTGCACTGGCTGCCAGTTGCTCTCCGGGTCCGTTTCAAGGTACTGGTACTCACCTATAAAGCCCTACATGGCTTAGGCCCGGGGTACTTGCAGGACCATCTTCTGCCTTCCTTCCACCATCCCGTGCGCTCCCACAGAGCAGGCCTCCTCAGGTTGCCGTCAGCCAAACAATGTCGACTGGCGGCCCCCAGGGGGAGAGCGTTCTCTGTCGGAGCACCGACCCTCTGGAATGATTTGCCCACCAAGCTCAGGATAGCCCCGGACCTCCTCTCCTTTCGCTGCAAACTGAAGACGTGGCTCTTCCGTCAAATAAATTGATCTGCTAGGGGTTGCACAAACTGTAATAATTTTAAATATGATTTTTAACTTATTTTGTGATTTGTATTATTGATTGTTGTTGTAAGCCGCCCTGAGTCCTTCGGGAGAATGGTGGCATATAAATCGCAAAAATAAAATAAATAAATAAATATTGTGCCTGCTTTGCATGTCTTATAAAGGAATCTCACAACTTTACAAAGCACACATCTCTTGAATTCAGTCTTTAATACTTAGTGGTTGTTTTCCTTTTGCTTGGAAATAATGATTTTCATTTAGGCTCAGTAAAATCCAAGTTTTCAGAAAAAGTAAATTCCATATTTCTGAAGTTTAGTTCAGGACTATATTTACACCTTTAACAACTATGTTTTTGCAAAGTTGTATTAATATATATATATATATATATAATAATTGGAGATCAAAAAGGGATCCTAAAGAACATAACTATCATATGGGACAAAGAGCCCTTACATTTCTTATGCCAACACAAAACCTATACGAAATCACATTTCATCAGGATATAGGTGAAAGAGTTTACAGAACACAGTGAAGTCTCAGAAATTAAAGGGACCTCAATTACAGACAAAATCTCAGTTTCTATACATCTTTTGAGTTTTCTTATGATGAGCTGTAACAGCAGGTGCTCCTGAGAAACAAAACATCCAAACAATATAACGTACGTGTGTGTGTGTGAGAGAGAGAGAGAGAAAGAGAGAGAGAGAGAGAGACGAAGAGAACGACACATTATATGTTTGTGTCAGTTGTATGTGCATAAAAAAATCATGTCAATTATATGAAATCAGATTATTTTATTTATTTATTTATTTATTAAATTTATATACCGCCCTATTCCTGAGGGACTCAGGGCGGTGAACAGCGAACGATAAAAAATACATGTAATACAAATGTTAATTAAACAAAAACCAATTAAAATATACTAAACACTCTGGTCCTAGATAATTCAAGACATCCCAGTTTAAAATAAAATCGAAAGCAATATAAAGGGAAAGTTAGGCCAGGCCGGCCTGCTGAAACAGGAATGTTTTGAGGGCACGGCGGAAAGTGCGCAGATCCGGAATCTTCTGTATCTCTGGGGGGAGCTCGTTCCAGATGGTGGGTGCCCCCACAGAAAAGGCTCTCCCCCTGGGGGCCGCCAGTCGACACTGTTTGGCTGACGGCACCCTGAGAAGCCCCTCTCTATGGGAGCATACTGGGCGGTGAGAGGCTATTGGTGGCAGAAGGCAGTCTCGTAAGTACCCCGGTCCTAAGCCATGGAGTGCTCTAAAGGTGGTAACTAAGACCTTGAAGCGCACCCGGAAGACCACAGGGAGCCAGTGCAGCTCGCGCAGGAGGGGAGCCACATGGGAGCGCCATGCTGCTCCCATAACTACCCGCGCGGCCGCATTCTGGACCAGCTGGAGCCTCCGGGTGCTCCTCAAGGGGAGCCCCATGTAGAGAGCATTACAGTAGTCCAGGCGTGAAGTGACGAGGGCATGAGTGACCGTATTTAACGAGTCCCGATCCAGAAAGGGACGCAACTGGCGAATCAGGCGAACCTGATAAAAAGACCTCCCGGCCACAGCCATCAAGTGTTCTTTTAAAGACAGAAAACATTATCAGAAAACAAGTGTCAAACACTGGAAGTTGGATGGCTATCTATCCTATGTTACTAAGCACCATCTATCCCCGTGATGACGAACCTATGGCATGCGTGCCACAGGTGGCACGCATAGCCACATCAGTGGACACATGAGCTCAGCTCCGGCCAGCTGATTTTCGGGTCTTCTGAGCCCACCAGAAGTAAGGAAACAGGCCTCCGGAGGACCTGGGGGGAGGGGAAGGCCCGTTTTTCTTTCTCACCTAGCTCCAGGGCCTCTCTAGGAGTCTGAGGAGGGTGAAAATGGCCTTCCCAACTCTAACCCCCCCAGAGGTCCCATCGGAATTTGTCAAACGGGCCATTTTCGGCCTCCGGAGGATCTCCCGGGGGGGGGGAGGCCGTTTTTGCCCTCCCCAGACTCCTAGAAAGGCCCTGGAGGCTGGGGACAGCAAAAAATGGGCCTTCCGACGCATAGAATTATGGGTGTGGGCATGCAGGTGTGCGACCCCCCCGCCCTTCCCCCCCCAGCACACAATGGCAAAAAGGTTAGCCATCACTGATCTATCCTATTTTACTAAGTGAGAAAGAAGGTCTCTCATCCAATTTAAAATTAAAGAACTGTAACATGAGAAGTTGCTGATCAGCATCTGAACATTTGATAGGCAAGCAAGTCATGTTCTCACATCGCGTTACACCAGAATTGGTTTAATTCTCACTTAGCATGTACAGTACAGTACTATGAGCACAGCCCTAGTGATTTGTAAACCATGATTTATGATTTAGGACATCATATGAATCATGACTTTGTATCATACATAACATTACATCTATACACGTAAATTTGTGTACATGTATCTTTGCATAAAGCTCCATTCTTTTTTCTGGTGGTGCATGTTTACTTTTTACAACATTGCTGAGCAGAAGAGGACAATTCTTAGCTATCCTCTGATAAAAGGAAAGACCGCAATCATGTATATTGGGGAAAAAATGATCCAGACATTATACATTGCTGAGGAAAAGACCCAATTCCTTATAATAAACAACTGAAAGCCTGTGTGTTGGACTAAGAGCAGGACAACCCAAATTTTAATGTTCTGGGTAATTTTGGGCCAGTCACTCTCTTTCAGTCCAACTGATATTTTCCTTCTTGTGAGGAAAAAGAAGAGGGAAGTACTACATAGACCACTCTGAGTTTCCAAATAAAAGGAGGGATATAAATCTACTACATCAAATAACCTATAGAACCCAGTAGAAAAAATCCCACACTTAGACGTGAGCAGTACGTGCTACTATCGGCAAATTCTTGAGGGCAGCTTTCCACATGTTGGGATCCTAGAAGGCAGTGGTGAAATCCAAATTTCTTTACTACTGGTTCTGTGGGTGTGGCTTGGTGGGCGTGGTGTGGCTTGGTGGGCGTGGCTTGGTGGGCGTGGCAGGGGAAGGATACTGCAAAATCCCCATTCCCTCCGCACCCCTGGGGGAAAGATATTGCAAAATCTCCATTCCTACTCCACTCTGGGGCCAGCCAGAGGTGGTATTTGCTGGTTCTCCGAACTACTCATAATTTCCGCTACCAGTTCTCAGAACTGCTCAAAATTTCCGCAAAATTTTCTCCAGAACCTGTCAGAACCTGCTGGATTTCACCCAATAGGAGGGCCAGGAATTCTCTAAGATGCATCTGGAAGGCTCTAGAGCAGGGGTGGGGAAAAACGGCCCCTTTAAGACCTGTGGTTTTCGATTCTCAGAATTCTTGAGCCAGCCATGGTCTAGAACAGTGTTTTTCAAACTTGGCAACTTTAGGATGGGTGGACTTCAACTCCCAGAGTTCCCCAGCGACCATGGGAGTTGAAGTCCACCCATCTTAAACTTGCCAAATTTGCAAAACACTGTGATAGAGGGAGACACTTAATCTAGGGCAAAAGTAGCAGACATGGAACTGTCTGTTATAGGATATTAAGAGCTGGGTTGCACATTAGTTCTGTATTAAACCATCCTGAACTTGCTTGAATTAGCTTTCATGTGGAAACAGAATCGTCACATTAGAAGCACAATAGTCACATTCCTAGAGGGGTGCTCCCTTGGGGAAGGTTGCAATAAGGAGCTGTAGTTTAATATAGCATCGTTTCTAATACTTTTACCCTAGGTAGTGTCCTTCCAACAGCTTTCATCATCCCTGCTAACATTACTAATACTTCCTCCTCATTGCCAATCCTTACTATGCCTGTTCCTTAATGGTGTCACATATTTGGAACTGTCTTCTCATCGTGAACAGCATATTATTTAGCCCTAAATAACAGCAAGTTATTGGTACCCCAAAAAAGAAAAGCTAACAAAAAAAATATTGATATTTCTTAAGAATTGCTTGAAATGCTGTTTTTCCAAACACAAAAATCTGCTGAAATGTTGCTTCCTTTATCAGAATATGAAAAAGACATACAAAAATCTAGTGCATAATGACTAGCTCTTAAAATCACCTGAATATTTAAGACAAGTAGTAACAATTTTAGGATTACTGCACAACTAACTACTCTTTAATTATTCAGAAAAAAGGGTACTGCATAGGTAGAAAAAATAGAAGTATTACAAATAATACTCTTGACTTAAAAATGAGGATCTTACAAGCTGAAAAAAACATAACTGCAACATTTTTGTCTATGCATGGCCCTATTCTTAAGAAAACACAACTTCATATATAAACAGTGATTACTATCTTAAGCAATTCCTAAACATAACAAGAACCAAGGTGAACCTATTTATAATGCTTGCCATTGACAAATCAAAACAACTAATTTAGTCTAATGCTCCAGTTCAACAGGTCCTGATTGCGAATCAGTTTCTTCCAATAACATAAGTACCAAACAGCAAAATAATTCCAAGAAAAATAAATGAATTTTAATTCCAAATTAGGATTCAACTGTGTGACCTGTTTTAGAATCATACAGTATTCTCACAATCATTCTGTCCAGAAATTATCAACTGAGGGCACAAGTTGCCAAAAGTTAGGCACTGAAGAAATGAATCTTCCTATCAAACTATTACTCTTTTGTAATCAGAAAGAACAATATCGACAACCTGCAAGCAATACCAACGTAATTGTCACTAAAAGGGGGCACGAAAAATGTGGATTTTCATGAATGAATGCAGTGTTTTATTATCGCTGGCACTGTTTTGTATTACTTTGTTATTGGTATTTTAGATACTGTACTTTTTAATCTTATTTATGTAAACAAGGCATGTCAGTCACTCAGTTTTGCCTGCTGTGAGTTACATAGGATTATTGTGTATAAAGGAGGCAGCCATATAAGTTCTATAAATAAAAAAATTAAGTACTTAATAAGGTATGCCTGGCAGCATGACTCAGACCACAAAGCTCTTGAAACCGAAAGAAGCAGCTCACAGTTTGTTCTCCCTGGCATGGAAAATCACATGGCACATGCTATGTTTCACTAATATTGGAGTAACAAAACAGCCAAGCAACCAGTTCATCACCTTTTATTGACAAGAGCAGAGTTTTCAACTAATCAGATGGTGCCAGCTAACTCAAAGAGCCTTTTATGATTAACCCATCACTACATTGGCTAGCCATCTATATACTATTAAAACTCTTGTTCCCATAACCTTTAACTGGGCAAAACAGTGCATCACTGGCAACAATTTTTCAACCAAGGTACCTCAAATGGGCTAACTTACAGAATATGTCCAAAATGGATCACAGGTTGAGAATCATCATTCTAGGACAGGGTGTCCAACCTTGGCAACTTTAAGACTTGTGGGCTTCAACTCCCAGAATTCATGGCTGGCTGGGGAATTCTGGGAGTTGAAATCCACAACTCTTAAAGTTGTCCAAGGTTGGACTTCCCTGTTCTAGGAATAGTAAAATTATCATCTGTCATGATAACTTTTGTGACTTTATTAAGGCTGCAAGAAGGAAATAAACCTCATTGAATCTTGGGGCTCTCAGCCCCAAATTCCCAGCTGCTTGTTGCTGTAGGAAAAATACAAGGACTGCTATATATGCCAATTTAGGTTTTTGAATGAAAGGCAGGGATATAAACCCAATAATAGAATACATTTTATCCTGTGCTTCTCCTCCAATGTTGAGAAGACAGTCAGTTCTTGAAGAAAGCTTTACTTTACAATGGCCTTCAGGATGTAAGGAATAAGCTCCAAGAAATACAAGTTAGGATGATCCAGGGGAATTGCAGTCCCAACATATTTGGAAGACAGCAGGCTTAAGAAGACTGATATATAGGCTTTTAAATATTTAAATCGAAAGAGGAAATCATTACTCTTGTGGCAGAGATATTTCCAACCCTATCTTGGAGGGACAGTTGTCTAACAGTAGCTCCAACTCTCGACTCTCTCCAAATGTTTTAATACTTGTATTCTTTCATCATTTTTATCTTCACCATCAGGGAACTTTGTGGTAAGCTACATTATCCCAGCCAACTAAGGTAACTATAGATAAGTCCTCAACTTACAACTATAATTGAGCCTGACAATTACAATCAAAAGTCATGATGGTAGTCAAGCAGGTTACATCACCTGATGCATTTTATAACTTTTGTGATGATCAGTTACAGAACTTCCTGTTTCTGGCAAAAACATTGTAAATTATGGCCACCTGATCAGGGGAGTACTGCAAATAGACATAAATGCGGGCAGGTTGCCAAGTGCCCAAAATGCAGTCATGTGACTGCAGGGAAGGGATCAAAACTTCAAAATTGGATCATAACTTTTGGGGGCGGGGTCTGTTGTAACTTCGAATGATGGCTAAACATCTGACCATAAGTCAAGGACTATCTGTATTTCTTCCTGGAATTTCCAGCTGAACTGGAACATTTATTACTACCGCTAATGTAGATAAAAGAAATAATGTGAATAAAAGAAAGGAATCATACAGAGTCAGATATATGGGCTCTGGGGGACCCTCTCTATTCACATTATTATAAGAGAGGAAAGTGCTTGTTGGAAATTACATTAACAAACAGTTAAACCTCATTAAGTGGTAATATATCTTCTGAGACATAGAGGTCACGGAAAGGACAGCCATATGGAAAACATCTGAGTGACCTCACTGTGAATGACACAAAGACTTATATGTTACAAAGAGTTACTTAATCCAATAAACTTACCCAAGGACAGCAGTAAATCTCCCATTAGCAACTCCGAGCACTTAAGAAAAGTTGTGTGGCTAAGATAATTTTATAAACTAAGATTAATGCTTTAAGTAATTAGATGAACATATTATCCAATGTATGTAACCATATAGGGAAAATCGGATGTATGATCTCATATTAACCATATATGGAAAATGTATGATCTCACTGAATCCTTTGTCTTAAAAATGTATAAAACCGTTGTATCAGAGTTCTTTCCTTGTTCAAAGCTCCAAGTACAAAACTGGCTCTGAACCTTGCGCAATAAAACTGGCTCTGGCTAACCCAGGAATGTTGCTTTGTCCTTTCATTCCACAACACCCCTTTTCAGATCAGTAGATGCCAGGAACCAGTAGTAGGTGCAATTCTTAACCCACTCTGATTTAGAGGCTAACTCCATTGATGAGATACACTGTCCAACAACAATTTAGTTGCCTTTATTTTGTGATCAACCAAATTGTTGCAGCTCAGATATGGCAACCCAGTGTTTTACAAACTTGGCACATTTAAGAGGCCTTCAATTACTAGAATTCCCCAGCCACCATTCTGGGACTTGAAATTCCCCCATCTTAAAAGTTGCCAAGTTTGGAAAACACTGCCAAAGCCTGGAGGAAGCTGTCGCAAAACATAGCTTTAATAAGTCCTCCAATTAATATTCCTGCGAGGAGAGATGCATGTGTGGGTATGGTTTTTTAAAAAACTTTCATTTTCCAGACAGATAAGGCCTCACAGAGGAAAGGCTGTTTAAAAGAAGCAAGTAAGCCATGCGCAGAATCGGGCTGTAAGAAGCCACCGTTCCGTTCAGCCACCGTTCTTCAAAGAGATCCATTAAAGCCTCCTCTAGAGGATCGGGCCTACCACTGGATCGCCCCCTTCCTCCGTTTGAAGTAAATGAAGCACCCAGTTGCGGAAACAGAGCTGAAACGCTCCTTTTCTCTTCCTCAAGGTCAGGTCGGCGGCAGAGTCCCCTTTTTTCTGCAACCACGTCCAAGGACGCGCTACGCCCGTAATGCGCTGACCTCTCCAGCCAGCCGGCAGGAGAAAGGATGCAGGCGCGTCATTCATTCTGCAGCAGATCGGAGGTCACCTTTCCTGCCCTGGCTGGGGTGAAATATTTTCCTTGCACGGTGGGGGGAACGGAAAGAGCCCTGGGGCTAGACTCGATCCTGATGGGAGCCAACGAAACAGGCCCAACTAGTTGTAGCTGGGGGGGTGAGTCCGCGCCACAGCCAAGAAGGGCGCAAAGAAACGCGAGAAGGGCGAGACGCGACTGCAAGTGGTCTGACCGGCTCTCCTGCCTGCGAGAACGGCTTGACCCCGCCAAGACCAGGCTCGGGTTTATCCAGGCGCGCAGCTGAACTTGACCCCCGGCCAATTGCGGCGGATCAAGTCGCTCTTAAAGAGACCGCTTAGGGAAAAGGATCTCCAAAGGGATGGCTGCGTTCCCGCGCGCCCTCGGCGACCAACCCGGGAGAAGCCACCCGGCCCCACTTGCCATGAACCTGACGAAGGATGCCCGAATCTACCAACAGCGGGTCAGGTTCGGCCAAAAGCAAAACGCTGCTGCAAGCCCGTAAGCCTATCCCCCCACCCCACCCCGCGGGGGACCCCCAAACCTCGCGACGTGGCCGCTTTACCTTGGCTTGCGCCCCGAGAGCCAGCGGCGCCGTCCTGTGCCCCGACCCCCATCGGGAAGCGGCGGGCAAGAGGCAGCGGTGCAAGCGGGCGAGGAGATGGTGAGCCGCCATCTTCGGGCTTGTGCGGCGTGCGGGGCGAGGAGGAAGGAGCTGGGCGAGCGGCGGTGGAGGCGGCGGCCTTGAAGAGCAGAAGAAGAAGGCGGCGGCGGATGCCCAGCCCCCTTTATGCGATGCTGCTGGAAAGAAACCGCGCCCAGCTGGCAAAGGCTGAGCTGCCGATCTCCGTAGAAGCCGGGGGAGGGTTAGGGGCTCGGCCCTGACGTTTTCCTTTAACCCTTTCCAAAACTGCCCGAGAAGGGCCCGTGGTTTATAGGGAGGTGAGCGAATCATTAGAGGAAAAAAAGCCTCCAGGCCGGAGATGGAGGGATTTACAGTAAAGTAAGTAAGGTAAACCTGAGTGGGCTGAATGGAGCTTACTCCCAGGAAAGAATACATTGGAAACTAGTACAGACAGCCCAGAAAGTTTGTTTCTTGGCTATCTTGGATAGACTAAGATAAAATGGGGCAGATCACTTGGAAGTAACCATATTTACATTTTTGCTGTGAGAATAAACAAATACACATTTTTAAGGGTGCAGAGCAGTGACTCAGACTAAAAACCACTGAAACTGAATGGAGTTGGGGTTAGAAGTAGAATCCCTGCATAAAACTTCCATTTTAGTTTCGCACCCTGTGAAGCTCTCCCTTTTCTACAACTTAAACCCCTATTAAAGGCAGAGAAACAGGCTAAACTGGCTTCGCGTTTTATTTTCAGCTTTGTTGTAATTTGCTGTTGCTAAGTTTCTACACAAAAGAGAAAATAGTTGAGGGGCCCTTGGTCATGTTACCTATTACGATGTTACCTGGTTGGGGTAATGAAATGCCTGCAAGAAAACAACCAAGCTCAGAGAGCACCAAGGATCTCTTATTTCAACACTGAGCTACAAATATTCTCCTTTAGCACAGAAAATAGTTGTTTAGAATCTATAATAGATCATTACATTCAAGAACTAAGCCCAGACACCTTGAATTGCCTGCAATTTGGCAGAAACCGGGAATGTTCTACTTTGCTTTGGATTTCAGATGGTGCAAAATTTTATTTTGTGTATTTAGAAACCATCCATCTCCCTCACAGAGGGACGAAATCCAGAGGGGCTTATGTGACAAGTGAAACACAGTGGTGTGTGAAGTTGTATGTGAAGTGTGTGAAGATTAATGTTCTTTGCCTCTCAGCAATTCCTCTTGCATTTCCCACTATTGTCTTCCCTTTCTGGCTCTCCCAGTCCAACACTTCTCTCTGCCTTGATTACATCTTCAACCCAATCTTTTCCCTTCTCCAGTCACCACTGGCGTACTGGCCTATACATCTATTCCACACCACAGTCTCAACAGTAAAGAACAGATTCCCAGCAAAGCACATTACCAGTCTGCAAGCCCGCAGTCTGCTCTGTGCCTTCCCATATAGAGTGCATTGCAGAGGACCCAGATCGTTGGGGGAAATATGATGACTTTGTAATCCAGAGGTGGGCAACTATGGCTCTTTTATGACCTGTGGGCTTCAATTCCCAGAATTCCTGAGCTAACATGGCTGGCTCAGGAATTCTGGGAGTTGAAGTCCACAAGTCATAAAAGGGCCATAGCTGCCCACCCGCTGTAATCCGCTTAGAGAGGGCTGTAAAAGCACTATGAAGCGGTATATAAGCCTAAGTCAGGGGTGGGCAACTGTGGCCCATTTACAACCTGTGGACTTCAACTCCCAGAATTCCTGAGACAGCTTGGCCAAGCTGTCTCAGGAATTCTGGGAGTTAAAGTCCACAGGTTGTAAAAGGGCCACAATTGCCCACCCCGGTCTAAGTGCTATTGCTATTACAGTAGTCCAGCTGTGAGCTGACTAGGGAACTGAACAACTGAGTGCACGATATTCTGATCCAGGAAAGGCCACAAATGTGCATAGAACATTATCAACTCATTTGGCTTGTTCCAAAAAAAACCCTAGACTTTTTCCATACATAATTTTATAACTTGGATTTTCTTGTCAAGGTTTTCCTTATTTGCACCTAACCATGATGAAACCATTACCTAGACCAGGGGTGTCAAACTCAAGGCCCGGAGCCTGGATCCGGCCCGCGAGGTGGTTAGATGTGGCCCACGGGGCCACCCTGGAAACAGCAAAGGACTGGCCTGTGGTGCCTCTGCCAGTGAAAATGGAGCTTGGGACGGCCGCAACTGCAACATGTGTAAAATCTGTTGCATTTTCCTACTAGTTTACAGTGGCAGTGAAATTTGGTGGCCAGAGTTGGGTGGATTCAGACAAGCACACTTCCGATCTGATCCCTGGTCAGCTTTGTCTGCCGTCATTCTGTCCTTGCTGCCCTAAAGAGCTGAACACGATAGTACTGGAATGGTGGGAAGGCAAGCTATAGGCCGTGAATGGCTTTTGGTAGCATATCCGAGGAGGAAGCGAGCCTATGTGGCAACATCTGGGAAGAAAGCAAGACTGTAGCCAAACCTGGAAAGGCAGCAAGAGATCACCCAGTAGAACTCTTAAAATCACAGCTTGAAACCAGGGCTTTAAATTCCAGACTTTATTACACAGACTTTAATCCTGCTGGCTCTTTATCAGAGCTGTCACATAAGGACATTGAAAATCCAAGCAGCCATTAGACGGCAGCAAAAGCTTGTTACTGTATCTCTTTGCTGCCATCTAATAGTCATCTAGATTTTTGCAGCCCAGACGTCCTATTCTATTATTTGCTAACTCTGCTTGCTTGATATTTTCTTCTCTATAAAAATCAGCATTCTCCATCACGTTTTCTTGTACAAATAAATGTGTTAATTTGTTTGAACTTTAACAAATTAAAGTGAAATAATTATAAACTCGTTATGAGATATTTTATATCCATTTTTTTGGCTGTTTACCTTGGTGTTTGGGTCAAGTGGGTAAAAGAAGTGTTTTATTTCATTTTGATATTGGTAAGTAGAGTTATTATTTATCCTTAGGCACTTTGAGTTATTTTTGATGGGTTTGAGCATTTTAATACTGTAAGCTTCCCAGACTCACTAAACACACACACACACACAAGTCCAACTTTTTTAGAAATGTCCACATATAACTGAAAAAATATGCTTATTAAATCTAGTGTAATTTTTAAAGCAGTGGCATTTTTTAGACTTGGGCAGAATTGTGTTCAGGGGAGATCTGAGGCATTTTTTAAATGAGCACAAACCTAGTTTAAAAAGAAACACTGGGCTTATTCCATAGCTTTCAAGTTCCTCTATAGAGTGAATTAAGGGAGATGCTTTCAACTCTAGCAGTACTGAACCCTCTAAAACAGGGGTGTCAAACTTAAGGCCCAGTGGCCAGATCCGGCCCTTGGGGTGCTTAGATCTGGCCCATGGGGCTGCTCTGGAAACAGCAAAAATCGGCCTGCAGTGCCTCTGCCAGTGAAAATGGAATTTGGGAGGGCTGCATGCAGTCTTCCCGAGCTCTTTTTGTTGGCAGAGAGTTGCAGGAGACCATCACAGCCAAAAATGGAACTCATGAAGGCTGCAGGCAGCATTCCCAAGCTCCATTTTCGCTGGCAGAGGATTGCAGGAGGCTGTCGCAGCCGAAAATGGAGCTTGGGATCACCACAGGCAGCCCCGACACAAGTGATGTGGAGCTGGCCATGCCCACCCTGGCCACGCCTACCCCAGCCCCCCAAGGTCAAACACAATGCTAATGCTAGTGAAATTGAATTTGAACACCCCTGCTCTAAAATAATAAAGGTACTTCTGTGAACCACCCTGATGAAAAAATTCATTCTTTCATCAGCTGTATAATTCAGCAAAAATGATAGATTCTATAATCTATCTAACAAATAATAACTTTCATCAGAGGTATTCTGACTTAAGCAAACTTTTATTAGTATTACCAATAGGTCATTTATAATTTTGCTGTTAATCTTCAATTTATGTCTGGTCACTTAATGACCATTCAAAATTACAGTGAGGCCAAAAGGGGTGCTTTACACTAATGCTTTTATTAAAGCATTTCTGACCATAGTAAACACACGTGCAAACACATACATCATGTGACTATATTTCAGGTGCATAGTAACTGGCTCACCTTTGTGATCAGTTGCAGCATCCTGCAGTAATATCACCACAATTTGTAACGTTTTTGCTGGCTTCCAGCAAAAACCATCCATTTAAAAGAATGGCTTCATACTTATGACCTGACATTTCTTAACTGCTGCAAAAGTGGTAAAATGAGTCCAGTCATGTGGGTGCCTCAACTTACAATTGTAATGATTACAACCAGAAATCTGGTCCCAATTGGCGGACATAAGTCAAGAAATACCTGTACTATCCAGTAGAATGCTTTTCCAGTTTTTGAAAGACTGGACATTAACTACATACCATGTTAAAAGTCACCATCAGACTCAAGCCACCCTTTGACTTTTTTGACCTCCAAATAGGCCCATTTGCAGTCATCTCAGAATCTGCTCTCCTCTTTGCCTGTGCAAACCGCTGTGAGTTACAGTAAGCTAAGAGCAAGCAGAGGCTGAGATAATGGTTTACAATAATCCTACAATGTACTTCAATGTTATTCTCAACTGAGGTTAAATAACACAGAGACCAAATAACTGAAAAAGAATTCAAAACTGTCATCCAGTTATTTTATTAGTTTAAAAAAATGCTGAGATAAAACACATGCTAAACCAGTATCAAGACTTTCCTTAACTGTTAACTTAACCAGAGCTCACTTTAACAGCATTGCCAAAAAGGCATTAAGAGTTGTTAACCTAATCTTGCGAAGCTTCTTCTCCAGTAATATTGTACTGCAAACTAGGGCATACAAAACCTTTGCTAGACCAATTCTTGAATACGGCTCATCTGTCTGGAACCCGCACTGCATATCGTACATTAATACAATTGAGCGAGTCCAGAGGTATTTCACGAGAAGAGTCCTTGTCTGCTCACAACAGAATACCTTATGCCACCAGGCTTGAAATTT